>NC_134163.1:3767500-5017500 GCF_033958435.1 Carettochelys insculpta | reverse complement strand
GTGGAAGGGAGGGGCGGGGGGCAGGACAGGGGATGTTGTGGGGACCTGGCCTGAGCTCAGCCCAACAGCTGGAAAAAAGCTTGGGCAGAAGCTGCCCTGTCCCCTGCTGAGCACCCAAAATGAAGATCATGTTGGATTCAGCAGGGAACCACCTAATACCCCACTGGCACTGGTGTTCAGTGGGCAGAGAGCCCCCAGCCCAGCTGGTGCTCATTGACACCCAGTTCTAAGCCCCCAACCTCTCTCCTCCACCACCTCCCAAAGCAGAAAGTAGCCCGCGGTCTGTGCCATTCCCTGCCCAGCCTGGCATGGGCACAGCACAGGGCTGAGTTAGAATGGTCTCCAGCTCAGCAGCCAAGCCATGGGAGCAGGGCACCAAGCTCTGGTTCAAGGATGCCATTCACACCAGTGCCTCTCTTCTCTAACTCCAAGCCAGTTTCCAGCCTTCTTGGGACTTGTGTTGTGTAATTGCCTCATGTCCTGGGGGAAAGTGGGATGCCCCTAGGTTCCCAGGCCCCCTAGGAAGCTGCCAGCACCCCCAGCCTGGCCCTGGGGAAACTGTCCAGAAAACATGCCTCTGACGTGCTTGGCCGCACTGGGAGCCTGTGTCTTGCCCAGTGTGTGGGTGACAGAGCAGGGCAGACTGTGCGCCTGGCTCAGTGCCCCCCAGGAAGCTAGCCACGTCAACTACTTGGACGTGCCTGCTCCAGACACCTGAGTCATGGATGGATGAGACTGCTGGAGTGATGCAGCCAGGCCCATTGACAAGCCGAAGGCATGGTCAGGGAGGATGTAATTAGTTTTTATCAATTGACCATTATAAATTATACAATTGGCAAATCACTCTTCCGCATTATCCTTCCCAGCATTTCATCCCCCAAATGCTGGAACCAGCCCCACTGCATGGCTGCTGAGGAGCCTCCAGGATGTTCCTCTCTGGATTACAGAGCCCAGGGGGCACAGAGACCAGGCCCTGTTGTTCTGGGAGTTGCACAGCTACAGAGCGAGACAGTCCCTGCCCTGAAGTGGTCTTGGGCTAAACTGATGAGGGATCATGCAGCTGGTCAGAGCCAGGACCAGAATCCAGGTTTTCAAAGTGTCAGCCTACTGCTCCTCCCACTAGATCACACTGCCTCTTGCGGACAGCAGCCTCTGCACACATTCAGTCCCCCTGGGCTAATGAGCAAAAAGCATCTCTGACCTGAGCTGTGGGGTGTCTCCCTTCCAGGGGCAGGACTTCAATCCTTGGGGACTCCCAGCTGAGGAGCAAATAATCTGTGCTCCAAGTCCTAAATACGGGTGGAGGTGAGTGGAGTGTTGAACCGGGAAAAAAAAGGAGGGCTGCTTCTCTGTGATGACCCACACCACTGAGATTGATTTTGCTATTACGAAACTGGTGTAGTTACAGCTGTGGCTTACACCACACTACTATCAGGAGGAATAGGATTATGCCCAAAAGAAAGAGAGGCACCCCTGGGGTTTTTCTAACTCCCAGTAGTTATCTAAAACAGCCCATGGGTTGGTGGAATTCATTGGCTGTTATCTATCCCGATTTCTAAGGGCTGTTATCTATCCCCAAGAAGTGTGAGTTTCGAGTTTCAGGGGATGGGACTACTGAAGGGTTAATAGGAAGGTATGACATACAGACACAAACTACACTCTGTCCTATAGAACACAGAGGCTCAGCGGATCACGCTTCCCAGCTGGGGCAGCTTGCTTTCAGAACTGCCTGATCAGTGGGTCAAAGCCCTTTCGGGGGTTCTGGGGCATCTTTGCCTCAGACTTACAGGTTCATGAAACTGAAACATAAACACTTCGCCATATAGACAGACTTGCCACAGGACAGGATACAAACAGACAGAATACAAATAGGGTTAATGAGAGCATTTACTGAGAGCATATACTTACATAGTTAAGCAGATACAGGAATAAAATGCACCTTTGCATCATGTTACTTCAGCTAGCTATACTACTAATACAGATTTTCGTGGTACTGTTAGGCATTCATACTATCTAACTTGTGAGCAGGAGGGAGGAGCGGCAAAGGGTGATCAGGTCTTGTCGCAGACAGCGGCCTGTCTTGCCAGGATTCAGGAGTTCCTCCTCCTCCTTACATTGTAGCCTCCCCTTTATGATCCTGCTGTTTGCTGGCTCCACTCGAGGCCTGACACATCACAGCCTGGTTGCTTCTGCTTCTGTTCACCTGCAGCTTCCCCCCCCATTTTACACAACTATGGCTGTGTCTACACGTGCCCCAAACTTCGAAATGGCCATGCAAATGGCCATTTCGAAGTTTACTAATGAAGCGCTGAAATGCATATTCAGCGCTTCATTAGCATGCGGGCGGCAGCGGCGCTTCGAAATTGACGAGCCTTGCCGCTGCGCGGCGCGTCCAGATGGGGCTCCTTTTCGAAAGGGCCCAGCCTACTTCGAAGTCCCCTTATTCCCATGGGCTCATGGGAATAAGGGGACTTCGAAGAAGGTGGCGTCCTTTCGAAAAGGAGCCCCGTCTGGACGCGCCGCGCGGCTGCAAGGCTCGTCAATTTCGAAGCGCCGCTGCCGCCCGCATGCTAATGAAGCGCTGAATATGCATTTCAGCGCTTCATTAGTAAACTTCGAAATGGCCATTTGCATGGCCATTTCGAAGTTTGGGGCACGTGTAGACATAGCCTATATATCTCATACTTATTTTTTCCCTTGTTGAAGTATGCAGCTGGCACCTCTGGGTTGATGGGTCAGAGGCCATGGCCATTCCCATTTTTCAATTTAGGCCAAGAGGATGTGGATGCTGCTGAAGTTACATACTGCTGTTAATGCAGGCTGTATGCAGTCCATTAAATCCTACTGCTAACTGGTTTAGACTTGCCCAGTTTACTCGGTTCCTTGGTTCTTGCCCTGGGGTTAATGTTTTAGCCATTTTGTGCTGAGGCGTATTTCTTTATAGCATTTTAAAAGGGTCTCTGTACCCTGCCTCCATCCCACGTACTTCACTGCATTTTTCAAGTGCCCATGCAATTCACCCTAACATGCCCGAGCGTGGCCAGTCACTTAGGGGTCACCATGTTATTTTGCACACCAGCCACCGGAAAGAGACTCAGTTGTGTACCAGCAGACTAACAATGGGTCACTATTAACCATCATATGGCAGTGACCAGCCAGGAGATACAACCACCAGGCTTCATTAGCCAATGGTAATGAGCTCCATTGGCACAGATTATCATGAGGCTATTGCCCTGTGACCTCACCACACCCTTCAGCCAGGCTCTGCAGGACACATTCCTTGTGGATAGATCATGGGACAGGGACACCAGAGATCAAAGTCTATTCTGGGCTCTGCCACTGATCTGCTGGGTAACCTTGGGCCTGTCACTTCCCCTCTCGGTGCCTCAGTTTCCCACTCTGTAAAATGAGGCACATAGTACTGACTTGCTTTGTAATGTGCTTTGAGCTCTCCCGGTGGGAGCAGCTGGGAGCAACTGTCAATATTAGCTAGCAGAGATCTCCTTCAGTTCAGCAATTAACATGCCTAAACCCCAGGCACCTGCATTCTAATCTTGCTGCATTTTAGCTGATGCTTGATGTTTCCTGCTTTGGCTTCCCATCATATCAGGGCCTGGGAAGTCAACGTCCATGACTCCCAGCTGCGTACAGATGATCCTATCTCAGCACAGTGGAGGGAGGAATTTCTAATGAACATATAATATAAGAACAGACAGACTGGGTCAGACCAAAGGTCCATCCAGCCCAGTGTCCTGTCTGCTCACAATGGCCATCTCTTGTGTATGTTTGGCTCCCTCTGATGCCTTGTGCTGTCACAGTGAGTAGCTGTCTGCCCTTCCCTAAGGGCTGGCTGAAGTCTACAAGGTGGATAAAAGCGCAACTACTGCTAAGAGTTTGCAGAGATCTCCCCTTCAGGGCCAGCTGGCCAGTGGGGCCCCCCCCCACCTTGCAGCACTTCGTGAGTCACAGAAAACTGGGCTGGGCAGCTAGAGGACATTTAGGGATAACATTCAGCTACAAAAGACCATAGAATACCGAAAGCCAGGACTGGCTTCTGGAAACAACCTTTATGTGACTGCAGAAAATTTGGCCATGCTAACTAACATTGTGCTGCATTACGGATGTTGCCCAACTAGAGAGTTCCCAGATCAGAGAGATTCAAACTGTGTATACTAAGAGTGGGGGAAGGAGCTAGTTTTCCCAAAGGGCTTACTGGCCATGTGGTCACTACTTACCCTTCCCTCCTTTCCAGCTTGGAAGGGAACTTCCACTGTGGCACAGATAGAAAGGACACAGTTGCTTTTCACTTGAAAACCATCTTCCCAAACCAGGGGGACACAGCGGATCTCAACACCTTCCAGGTGTTGAGAAGGGGGACGAAGTGGATGAGAAGAGTGCTAGCCTTTTTCACACAAGGGATAACGTCCAGTGGGCAATGGTTTTACGGCGAGGCTTGTGCCCAAGGCTGGCCCTCTGCATCAGGGACTGGCGACCACTCCCCATTTAGCTGGGGGAGGGATGTGAGGAGGGTGGGGGAGTTGGGCCAGAAGCAGGGCTGAGAGAGGATGGCAGCTGTGAGCCCTGGAGCAGATGGGTAATATGAGGCAGCTGGAAGTGCAGGAAAAAGGGGCTGGAGGGGAGCTAGGGCATGGAAGGTGCTGCTCCCTTGTAGCTGGGTAACCAGAGGGGTTACTGTGATCGGCTGCAGTATAGAGAAGGTGGTGGGAGTTTTACACACAATAAAAGCAAGGGTGCCTGGAACTGGAATGGCCTCTGCTGCGTTTGTAGACGGATTAGGGGCCGGGGGCCCAGACGTAAGGTGACTACATTGCCTTATGGCAAATACGGGACACCAGCCTCCATATGTGGGGGCCGCTGTCCCATACCCCATGGTGAGGCACCAGGAATCGGGGCTCTGCAGTCTCCTGACAAGGGGGAGCAGAGAATGGGGGCCCCTTGACCTCTGGGGGGGAACAGGAAATGCAGCTGCTGTCCTGCAGCAGGAGTCCCTGGCTGAGGGGCTGCTGTGTGGAGACCACAGCAGCCATCCCATGGTGGAGCTCACTGGCAGTGGGATGGGGCAGCGGCTCAGTAGAGGAGCGCCCTGGCAGTGGGGGCTGCTGCCCTAAGACACAGGACACCAAGGAGCGGCAGCCACACAAAATATGGGACAAGTGGCCCATTTTCTTTTTAAAAGTCAGGACACCTGTGAGACAGATTAAATAAGGGACTGTCCCAGTAAAAACAGGACGGATGGTGACCTTGCCCAGGAGCGTGAGTGTGTGTTGGGTGGATGCACCTGGCATGAATACAGGCCCCTGCCCCCCGGGACACACTCTTGGCCGGAGAGACGGGGAATTCCCTGCTCTTTAAGCCACCATCCATTTGTACTCCCCAGACCCACATCCTGCTGGTTCTGTAGGCATGGTGCTAAGAACTCCCTGCCACTCCTTCTGTTTCACTTCCTGCCAGCCTCAGGGCGGAAGCAGCTTGTGTGAGTGAGGACTTGGCAGGAACAGCCCCCTGGCTCTGCATTCACCCAGCTCAGGACTGGGGACCGATTTACTGACTCCTCTCTGCAAACAGCCACGGACCCACTGAAGATGGCTAGGAACCTCTCACCAAGCCCCTGTCCTCCAAGGAGCCATTGCAATAGTATGGGGGTGGGCATCCAGTTTTGATGGGGTGCCACACCCACAATTTGGAAAGTGGTCAAGGGCCACACTCTGCCATGATGCTAATGGAGTGGGTGTGGGGCCTGGGTGGGAGGTTTGGTGCAGAAGAAAAATTGGGGTGCAGGAAGAGCTGTGGGATGTGGGAACGAGTTTGGGTGAAGGGGTCATATGTGATCCGGGGAAGGGGACTGGGGTGAAGGGCCTGGGAGGAGGGTCTGGATGTAGGGGGCTGGGTTGGATTATGTGGGGTTTGGGTGCAGTGGGGGACAGCAGGTTTGGCTTCTGTTGAGTGGGGGTTGTTGCTGATTTGTGGGAGCAGGTTGGGGATCCCTAGGGACCTGTAAGGCCAGTGACAGTGGGTATATGGGAGAGAGACAGGAGGATTAATAGAGCAGGTTGGGGCAGTTTAAGCCCCATCATCCAACCTGGGATCGCGGGGGGGGGGGTTGCCATTTTACACATGGGGGAACAGGCCCAGAGAAAGGAAGTGACTTGCCCAAGTTCACGGCAACTGGTGGCAGAGCTGAGACTGGAAAGCAGGAGTCCTGCCTGCAAGCAACCCCTCCCCGGACTCCATTCCCTTAGTTGCTGCCCAAGAGAGATTTTGGGGGAGGCTCATGGTAGGAACTGCCCAGCTTACTCAGAATGGCGAGCGGGAGGTGGACAGAGGAAGAGGCCTGCCCCCTGGGGTGGGGAGCACTTGGGGCCATGGCAGTCTGAGGAGGCCTAGAGGCATCACTGGCTGGGGGGCGCCAGAGACACCATTCAAGGAGTCATGAGACCCCTCATTCCACCTTCCCAGTCTCCCAGCAGGCTCAGTGAGGCTTCCCCAGGTCTTCACCCTGTACCCCAGCCCTGCCTGGACTCGAGGTCTAGCAAGATTCCACAGATCACTAAGGAACATCACTACTTAGTAGACTGGGGGAAAAATCTAGCAGCCCTGTAGCACATTAAAGACTAATGTACTTATTGATTAGGTAATGAGCTCTCATGGGTGAGACCAACTTCTTCAGATCCTTGTGTGGTGTTGTGCAAGGAGTGTGTTTCAGAGAGTGCACGATTGGGGTCTGGTGTCTGTATCACTCTAATGACATCCCTTGGGGTGTGAAAAATCACCACCCTGTGCAATGTCACTACAGGAACCTGTAGACACGATACATCAGTGGGAAAGCTTAATTTTGAGCCTAATAATGCCACTAAGAGCTTGCAGATTGTTTCTGTATTAACATGCAGCCCCCACCAGCTCCATGCTGTTTGCAAACCCAAGTGATTGCTAATGATTTCTTTTCCACTGGAGTGTTTGACGGTTGGCCGGCCCCAGGGAAGGGGAGGGCGGGGGGCGGTTAGCTGTGACCCTGTTGTGGGGCGGCTTCAGGTGATGTAAGTAACGCATTTTCTGCACTAGCGCTGCATGGACCTCACTGCATGGAACTAAACACTGCCCCTTTCCCCTTTGCCATAGCTGGAGTTAGTAAATCAGCCTAGGCTGTGCCGTACATTGACGGCGGCTCCACTGTGGCCAGGCAGAGGGAAGTTGGGGTAAGCTGCTTCACCTCAACCTGGTTCTGTAGTATAGATGGGGCAGAAGCTGATGAAGCCTGAAAAGGAAGTTTCACTGCAACTTCCCTGGGGCACTGGGTTGAACAGAATGGATGATGTTTGAACCCCTCTCTCTGCTCACCCAAGGGCATCCTGTGCCACATGCCAGTGGACAACTGACCCTGACTGCTTGCAAGCACTGCTTGAATGTCACAGTCACTAGTGGAGGGGGTGAATTAATGCCCCACTCTGACACTCCAAGCACAGAAATGGGCTTGGGGGGGGGGCTGCAAAAACTTTAAAAATAACTTGCCTCTATAGGCTCTGGCTAAAAAAAGCTCCCCAAACTCACAGATTCCCTGACCTTGAGGAGTAGTTTGCTGCCACCATCAAGAAGGAAAGACTCCTGAAAACCCAGATAGACACATTTGACCATCTCCCTGTGGGATAACCCCCAAGCTTCACCTTTCCTTAGGAGACAGCTTGAAAAGAAAGAGCTATAGTCCAATAGCTGACCTGGCTTTATTTGCCCTAGGACACAGAAAATAGTATCATTTCCATAAAAAAGGTAATTTATCCACAAAACAAAAGATGCAAAAATTACCAAGAATGTAAATAAGCATACATAGTTGCTAGATGTAATTAAAGCAACTAAAGATTGTCGACATTCGTGCACAGAGAATTACTTCACTGGGATTCAGCTTAGAAGTACAGAGTACAGAAGAAAAAATGATGAACCAGCCTGAGAAGTTCCACACCAACTCCAAAATAAAATAATAACCTGATCTTGTCTAACTGAACATTTCCTTTCCATGTACATATCCACACTCTGATTACGATGTGCTCAGGATATTTATTGGATTCATTACCATTTTGGTTCACTCATTGCTCCAATCACAGAAGCCAGACAAAGACCCCTTAGACTGCAATTTTTCCCATTCAAAAAAGGATTTCTCTCCCGCCATTGGCTTATCTGGCTGTACCCCACAGAGATACCTCTAAGGGATAATCCTTTATTGGTATTCATTCATAACAGCCTCAGTTTCCCCAACTATCAAATGGGGCTAATCACAGTTAGCTCTATTATTCCCATTTTAAAAGGTGGGTGTCAGATACAAGTAGGTCCTGTCTGTACTCTCCATCTGTAGCCTATTTATAACTTGCTGATTCCCATGATGTTCAGATCCCAGGGCCAACATGACGTGTTTGTTGTGTGCTTAGCCCCTGTGTAAGAGTGGGGCTGGTCGGTCTTTTCTCACTGGGCTGTGGGGAACAAGAACTGGCCCCTAAGATCTGAAGAGGATCTCAAGGACAACTTCCTGAAAAGACTTGTTATCAATGAAGTGGAGACCAGTATAAAATCCCTGTGATAACCCTGCAGGGGGACCGGTTCCTGGCAGGGGGTAATTAATGATGAGGGCAGGGCAGAGACACAGAGCGAGCCAGCTCCCTCGGGCTGTTGGACAAATTCAAAGAATAGAAATTTGCACAGAGCCAAGCCTGCGGCCATGCCTGCTGGTCAGGGAAGGAATACCCAGGGAAGCAGTGACGGAGGGGAAGGAGGATTTAGGAGCCCAGTGGGATGCTGTGAAGAAGAGGCTACAGCCGAGTTCAAGCGGGATTGAGAGGTGGCCCAGCATCAGGGAGAGGCAGATGGGAACAGAGCATCCAGGTGTGTCCACCCCTGAAAAAGAACTTGAGATGTGGGTGATAGGGCAGCCAAAAGGCACAGACTGTTTTATGGGCTGGAGAAAAACATCTTCCAAGGAACTACTGAGAGAGCTCAACTGCTTTAGCTGGTAAAAAGAAGGTGACTGCGTTGAAGTGCCTCAATGGCTATGTCTACACTAGCCAAAAGCTTTGAAATAGCCATGTAAATGGCCATTTCGAAGTTTACTAATGAAGCGCTGAAATACATATTCAGTGCCTCATTAGCATGAGGTCGGCCGCGGCACTTCGAAATTGATGCGGCTCGCCGCCGCGTGGCTCATCCTGACGGAGCTCCTTTTCTAAAGGACCCTGCCTACTTCGAAGTCCCCTTATTCCCATCTGTTCATCATAGGGAACATTTACATGGCCATTTTGAAGTTTGGGGCTAGCGTAGACATAGCCATCAGCTTCAAAATAACACACCTGCTATTTCGAGGGCGGTGTTTTGTTCCCCATAGCCATCGTTGCATGAGGGTTACTGAGAAACTCCAAATAAGCACTGACTTCAAACCCCAGTGCAGTGTAGCCTGCCCCAGGTTCGATATAAGGGAGCTGGGAATAACTTACACAACTTACGCACCACGGCTGTGTCTACACATGCCCCAAACTTCGAAATGGCCATGCAAATGGCCATTTCGAAGTTTACTAATGAAGCGCTGAAATGCATATTCATGAGCTCATGGGAATAAGGGGACTTCGAAGAAGGTGGCATCCTTTCGAAAAGGAGCCCTGTCTGGACGTGCCGCGCGGCTGCAAGGCTCGTCAATTTCGAAGCGCCGCTGCCGCCCGCATGCTAATGAAGCGCTGAATATGCATTTCAGCGCTTCATTAGTAAACTTCGAAATGGCCATTTGCATGGCCATTTCGAAGTTTGGGGCATGTGTATACACAGCCCACATTTGCACAGGTTATTTCGAGCTATGGCTACAGTATAGCCCCAGCGTAAAGGTTTATTCTAAAAGAAAGAAACCCAATGTTGAAAATAAAATTTCAAAAGATTCCAGTGAAACACCCCAGCTGCGTCTACACGTGCACGCTACTTCGAAGTAGCGGCAGTAACTTCGAAATAGCGCCCGTCACGTCTACACGTGTTGGGCGCTATTTCGAAGTTGAAATCGACGTTGGGCGGCGAGACGTCGAAGTCGCTAACCCCATGAGGGGATGGGAATAGCGCCCTACTTCGACGTTCAACATCGAAGTAGGGACGTGTAGACGATCCGCATCCCGCAACATCGAAATAGCGGGGTCCTCCATGGCGGCCATCAGCTGGGGGGTTGAGAGATACTCTCTCTCCAGCCCTTGCGGGGCTCTGTGGTCACCGTGGGCAGCAGCCCTTAGCCCAGGGCTTCTGGCTGCTGCTGCTGCAGCTGGGGGTCCGTGCTGCATATACAGGGTCTGCAACTAGTTGTTGGCTCTGTGTATCTTGCACTGTTTAATGAAAGCGTGTCTGGGAGGGGCCCTTTAAGGGAGCGACTTGCTGTTGAGTCCGCCCCGTGACCCTGTCTGCAGCTGTGCCTGGCTCCCTTATTTCGATGTGTGCTACTTTGGCGTGTAGACGTTCCCTCGCTGTGCCTATTTCGATGTTGGGCTGAGCAACGTCGAAGTTGAACATCGACGTTGCCAGCCCTGGAGGACGTGTAGACGTTATTCATCGAAATAGCCTATTTCGATGTCGCAACATCGAAATAAGCTATTTCGAAGTTGGGTGCACGTGTAGACGTAGCCCCCAATGCAAAGTTCCTGGTGCAGGTAGCAGAGATAAAAGAATTGGCTGTCGTATAGGTTTCTGGAATTCATCCCTTTTAGTCTAGGTCATCAGTCCTGACAGCCTCAGTGCATAGGACAGATGATCCTTACACATAGAGCTTGTAGCTCACAGAGCTGGAAGAGACCTCCAGCCGTCATCAATGCCAGTCCCTGCCGTCTCAGCAGGTCCTAACACCTTCCCTGACGGTTACTTTTTAAATATATTTTCCACAACCCCTAAATGGCCTTCTCAAGGACTGAACGCCCAAAAAAGTCTGAGCATTGTCATGAAGTGCTTCTGTTCATGTCATGAGCCCCCCTTTCACAGCACACTGATAAAGGCTGCTGATATTCACCCAAACACTTGCAGTACAAATGCACAGCCACCACTGCTAACTTCACACCCAACGACATGCACATAGCAGCAGCAGCAGTGGGAGAAAGAGGGACGCATACGCTTATCAGAGACACCGTCCTCAGAGCACTTGGCCCAGAGTTTGGTGCAGGCATGGAACAGTGATCGCAACCAAGTTTTGTACGTTCACATCAGACTCCAATAACATCCCCCCAGATTGTGCTGATTCCCTGGGGTTTCACATCTGTGTTGATGCCTGTCCCCTTCCACAGTCACAGTCTGATCCCAGCTCTTCCCTCTTGGCAGCACCATGAACCCGTCCTTGGAGACAGAGCAAGAAACCCACATCCTGCACACTGCCCTGCATGCTGCGTGCACCGGGGACCCCAAGCAGAACACCAGCCAAGGCCAGGTAGATCCTCCTCCGACCCCAACCTGCCAGGAGCAGGACTGGCCTCTGCCCCCCCATTCCCTTGATTGGCTGGAGCTCCAGCGACCGGAGCGGGGGGGGGGTGGTGGCTGAGAGGGACGAAGCTCCAGGGCTGGACCCTTCCCTCCAGGGGGATCACGTTACCCTCCTGTGGAGACCTTCCTTCCCTGTGCTTTGCCCTGCAGCTGAGCTCCCATCCAGAGCAGCTTGGCTCTTCCCCGACCTGCTGCCCACAGCGCCCCCACCGAGCCCTGCTCGGGTCCCAGATCCTGGAGCCAGCCCAGAGCCATTGTTAGCTGCCGGGAATGGGCCAGGGTCAGGCTGTGTTTTTGGGGGTCTCAGCAGTGCTGCCCAGAGCACCCTCTTTCCAGCTGTGGTGGCTGCAGCCCAGGTCCCTCACTCTGAGCCGCGGCTCTCTGTTGCTTTGCAGGCTCTGAACAAGACCTTACTGGAGAGCCTGGACTTCATGCTGGGGAGTCTACTGGTGGAGTCCCCACACACCGGCAGGCTCCACTACCTCTTGGAGGTGAGCCCAGGGGAGGGGCAGGAGCAATTTTCCCTGAGCTCACAGGAAGACTGGTAAGGAGAGCCTAGCAGCTCCGTTTCCCATCTGTCCCCCTCGCTGGCTCCCCTCCCTGGGCTGCCCTTGGTCGGGTCAGTCAGGGCGATCCTGTGTCAGGCCCAGCCTCCTGCAAGGGGAGAGGAAGGAGCTGGGCACCCAGCCAGAGCTCTGCCTGGGGCTGCTGAACGCTGACCCCCTGATGGGCTTGAGGGGTGAGAGTCTGAACCCCCCTGCGAGATCCAGGAGCTGGGCTCAGAGAAGAGCCTTGGGAGGGCCCCAGGGAATCAGCCTTTCTCTGCAAGAGGACCTGAGATTCCTGGGGGCAACAAACCCCTTGTGAAGCTCTGCTGTCCCGGCCTGGGCTCTTCCGCCCTGTGCACAATGTCTCAGCCCCTAGGGCTGGGGCCGGGCTGGTTTGCACAGCACAGGCCCCTGCCCAGTGACCCTGACCTGCCTCCTCCCCCGCCCCCACAGCGCTTGGGCTACGTCTACATGTGAAGCCTACATCGAAATAGCTTATTTCGATGTAGCAACATCGAAATAATCTATTTCGATGAATAACGTCTACACGGCCTCTAGGGCTGGCAACATCGACGTTCAACATCGACATTGCGCAGCACCACATCGAAATAGGCGCTGCGAGGGAACGTCTACACGCCAAAGTAGCACACATCGAAATAGGGATGGCCAGGCACAGGTGCAGACAGGGTCACAGGGCGGACTAGCGCTTCTGGAGCAACAGCTAGCCGCTCCGTTAAAGGGCCCCTCCCAGACACACTCAGCCTGCACAGCACACGGTCTGAGGAGCCATAGGCACACAGATCCCGGGCGACACAGGCATCAACCAGCGCCTGAACCACGCACGCCAGGTGGTGGAGCACTCATTTGGCCGCCTGAAAGGACACTGGAGATGTCTCCTGACCCACCTGGATGCGGGCCCCAACAACATCCCCCTGATTGTGGGTGCCTGCTGCGCCCTGCACAATTTGGTGGAGAGCAAGGGGGAGGCCTTTTTCCAGGGCTGGGCTGTGGAGGCCGGCAGGGCCGACGTGCAGCCACCCGCTGTCCCGTCGCCAGGCGGACCCCGAAGGGCCCCAGGTCCGGGAGGCCCTGCGGGCCCACGTCGATGATGAGGCCGCGGGGTGAACTCTGCCAGGCCCCCCACTGCCCACCCCTTCCTCCACCACACTCCCTGCCCCAACGCCCACACCATGGAGCACCCAACCGCACCCCCCCGCCCCACTTTTCCTGGACAAATGACAACACGCACTTGTGGCTGAACTTAAACTGGTTTTTCTTTGAGAACTTTGTTTTTTTGGAACTAGAATTAAAACAAGAACAAACTATATACAAGATGTGTGTAACAAAAGTAATGTGTACAAAGAAAACGATAGTAATAAAAAAGTTTGTTCACTAAAAAGAAAACCAGGGATGATAAAGGGGAGAACTATTTACATGGGGGGACGGGGCAAAGGGGGGCACAAAAAAAGAGAACTACAACTGTCCATCGTCCTTTTTTAAAAATCAACTATATACGAGGGGGGGGGCCACGTCCTGGGCCCCACGTCCCTAAAGTCCAGCACTGGGGGTGGGCGGTCGGGAGCCCCGCCGCGGCCGCAGCCCTGTCCGGGGCTGGCTGGGGGTGGGGCGGACCGGAAGATATGCCCGGAGAGTCTCAGCTGGCTCCAGGGGTCCCTCGGCGGTCCGGCCCTCGCTGGTGGGTGGCGGGGCGACGGCGGACGGGACGGCGACGAGCGGAGCAGCAGGTGGTGCGGCGGGTGGAGCAGTCAGGGCAGGCGCTGCGGCGGCCGGCGCGGCAGGGGGGGGCCAGGTAGTCAACAAGGCGGTTGAAAGTGTCCATGTAGGCCCCCCATGCCTCTTGGCGCCAGGCCAGCGCCCGCATCTGCAGGTCGAGGCAGCGTTGCTCCACCTGCAGGCGCTGCTCCGCGACCTCCAGCTGCCGACGGTGGATGGCCAGCAGCTGGGGGTCCGTCGCCGTCAGCTGGTGGTGGCACAGGGTCCGCCGTCTAGCCCGCTGTGGGGCCGGTTGGTCCTCGGCCGAGGGGCTTGCCTGGAGCGGTGGCCCCGGAGGGGTCTCCGGGACCACTGATGCCTCGCCGGCGCTCTCTTCCGGTCCTTCCGATGGTGCAGGTGCGGGACACAGGAGAGGAGGGGGGGAAGAAGAATGGAGACAGGCGTTAGTGTGGGCCCCGAGCCGTGGCCTTTGTCCCCCCAGCCCTGTGCTGCAGGTTCCCCATCCCCGTCCCCGGGAGATGCTGCTGTGATGGATGGGGTTCAGGGGTCCCCCTGCACTGCATCCCATCCCCTGGTGGGAGCGACTCTCACTTCACTCCTCAGGGTCTGACAGGAAAAGTTTCTTAGGCCACAGATGCCCAGTTTCTCCCAGGAGTGACAGCACCAGCTGTCAGAAGAGACAGTCCTTCCAACCCGTCCTGGGGAGAAGACCCCAAGGGGTGCCCCTCTGGGGTGTAGCTTTCCCCCTCCTCAGGCTGGCTGCCTTCCAGCTCTCCCTTCCCCTAGCCTCTACCTGCGGGCACCCCCCCCCCCCCCCGGTTCAAAGCCAGCTCGGCTCCTCCCTCCTCTTTGTTCAGGGCAGAGGTGTCACCTGCCAGCTGTAGCCCCAGGATCATCCTTTGCCCCTGGGAGCTATTTGGCTCTTGTTGCTCATATCTAGCCTGAGTCTCCCTTTGGCACTCCCCCCACTCCATCACATGCTGCTGCTGCTGCTGCTGTGGGGTGTCCCACCCCCTCCTCCCAGGGGCCCCTCGAGGTTCCGCTCCCCCCTGCCCCGGGGATGGGGCATGGCACTGTCGTGGGGGTGGGGGGGGGCAGGGGCTGATGCACTGCTGTGAGGAACATGGCCCTGCTGTCCTTGGGGCCATGGCCATGTGAGCATGTGGGGGGCCCTGGACACATATCTATTACCCCCGCCCCTCAAGCCCAGGGGTGTACACCAGAGGGGGGGGTACATACCTGTCGGTCCACTCCCAAGGTCCGGAGATCCCTGGGGGCGTGGAGGCCCGGCTGCTGCTCCGGGATGGCAGGAGGAGGATCTGCAACCCGGATTCTGCGGAGGAGGAGCCCCCCTCCTCCTCCTCCTGCCGCGATGGCCCGGGGGTGGGCTCCGGGGGGGGGTCCCCGGGGTGTGGGGCTTACCTCCGGGGCGGACTCCGGCTGAAGGGCCTGCTGGGGCTTGTCGGCCGAAGTATCAAGGGTGGCTGGAGGTGTGCTGGGGGCCCAGGATGTCCCTGAGCTCCCTGTAAAAGGGGCAAGCGACGGGGGCGGCCCCAGATCGGCCGGCCGCATCCCAGGCCCGGGCGTAACCCTGCCGCAGCTCCTTAACCTTACTCCTGACATGGTCAAGAGTGCAGGCAGGGTGACCCTGGGCCGCCAGGCCCACGGACAGCCGAGCGAACGCATCCGCGTTCCGCCTCTTGCTCCCCATTACCTGGAGCACCTCCTCCTCGCTCCAGAGCCCCAGCAGGTCCCGAAGCTCGGCCTCCGTCCAGGAGGGGCCCCGCTGCCGCCTCCCAGCCTGGCTGCCGGGCTGGCTGCTTTGGTTCCCCTGGGGGGCCTCCCCTGGGGGCGCTGGGGGGGGCTGCCGGGCAGCCATGGCAGGTGCTGGCCCTGTTCTGGGTGGCTGAGGTTTGTGAAGGCTGGCCGTGTGTCTAGGCTGCCGCCTGCACGTTCCCCCAGCTTCCTGCACAGGAAGGGAGGGGGAGGGGACCTTTAAGGGGCCGCTCCACACAGCCACCATTGAGCTGAGGGACTGGAGAGAGCGTCTCTCAACCCCTCAGCTGATGGCCGCCATGGACGACACCGCAATTTCGGTACACGCAACGACTACACGGTCCCTACTTCGACGTTGAACGTCGAAGTAGGGCGCTATTCCTATCTCCTGATGAGGATAGCGGCTTCGACGTCTCGCTGCCTGACGTTGAAGTTAACTTCGAAATAGCGCCCGACACATGGGGTTGAGGGAACTTTCCCTGTAGGGAAGAATACCTTGCTGACTGGGCTGCCCGTAGGGGTCTGCCAACTGTTTAGCCGTTGCACCACTGTATCCAATCTGTCTTCCCACGTACCATCGGTGGGCTTTAGGTGATTTTTTTAACAGCCCATTCCAGCGTTCGACCATGCCACTAGACTGGGGTCGATATGAGAGGTGAAAGGTCCACTGAACTCCGTGATGGAGGGCAACTCTTTTACAAGCTTGTTTTTAAAATGTGAGCCATTTTCAGATTGAATTTCTTGGGGTGCTGGGACAATTGCTGTTAAGCGGTTTAGTCCCATAATTGTGGACAGTCCTGTTGCCAATCAAGTTGGGTATGCAAAGCCAATTCCTGAAACAACTTCCATTCCAGTCAGGAGGTACTTACACTTTGCCTGGTAGTAGGTAGTGGGCCAATGTAATCAACCTGCCAGGTTGCCCATGGTGTTTTCCCATCTCTTAGCCTAGCAAACCGCTCTCCTTCAGCTATGTGTTTTCGGGTTTTAGCACAGATAGTACAGGCTTGCACCAGGTCTCTGGCCTGTTGGTGGGTGATAGGCCACCCCCCGATATGTGCTTGCCCCACCAGCTCATCACTCCCTGTGTGCCCCAGAGTCTCATGTAGCCATAGGTACAAACATTCCCAATCTACTTGGGTAGCAGAGATCTGGGCTGCTGCATCTGCCAGGTTATTTAGCTGTGCAGCCGGGGTGGTATTCTTTTGGTGGGCTGACGTATGTCCTATACTTAGGGGTTGCTGGGTGGCATGATGGTACTCACTAGGCATTCCTACCTTCCATAGGGATTCCTTAATTAAAGTGGAGTTCTGTGCGGTATCAGCTTTCCGGCATGGACACTCCTCTACCCACCCCGAGAACAAACAAACAATAACCAGCACATTTTTAAAAGATTTACATTTGGGAAATTGAATGAAGTTCATTTATAACTGCAGGAACAGTCCTAAAGGCAGAGATCTGGTTGCCGGAACTGTCTTTACAGGTTTGCCCACATCGTGGGCTTGGCAGACAAGGCAAGCCAGACAGTTGTTTGGGCCACTTAGGAGAATTTGGAAGCAAACCAATTTGTTTGAACAGCAGTAATCATCCCCCTGCTTTGCTTACAAGAGCCAGGCTGTGGTGCATGCAAGCAAGATAAGGGAGAAGGACCTTGGGCACAACCAGGCGGCCATCTGGGGAGCGCCAAAGGTGTTCAGGATGCAAAAGGCATTCATCCAGTCTCCAGACAGTTTCTTCTGAATTTAGGGCCTGATCTTGGAATAGTGCAGTATCAATAAGGGTTGCAATAGGAGACTGGGAATCTGTAAAAATGGGAAACAGGGAAGAGGCCCAAGAGGGGAAACGTCTGCAGCTTTAGCTGCTGTGTTAGCCAAGGCATTTAATAAGGCAGCAATATACAGACCATTTTTGTTTTAATTTGTGAGCCCATGTATATTTTAACTTACCAATATAGACAATTTGATAATGCTATTAATAAGATAAGCACAAACATAAAATACAAAACCACATTCTTCATTTTAAAAGGAGACTCATGATGTTTAGGTTGTTCTTCAGTAACTACCAGCTTTTCTGTGTTTCTGAACGACAAAAGAATACTTTTCTACCCCGTTTTGGGGTGGCAGGTTATACCCTGAATACTCCATTTACAAATATGCTCAGTTCTTTCTAAACTCTGCAAGCTACTCACTCTGAATTTTCTTCAGATGTTTCAGAGTTAAGGACTTACTCACTTACTCTTTCCCTCAAATCATATGCTTATTTTCCAAAATGACATTTTATTGGATATTACCATTTTAACTATTACTAAAGGGATTTAGATCTTTTATACCTAAACTTACTGTTTTTCCGATATTGTAAGGTGTCCATATCGGAAGGCGTCCCCTCCTTATGGATGCACCAGCAGAACAAAGACAGACAGACAGACAGACAGACAGACAGAAAAACACTACCCCAGACCAGTCACAAAAACTAAAAAGCCTCAAACATAGAAGACAAGGAATACAGATTAGTACAGATTCTAATTGCCAGACATTTGGTAGCAGAAAACCAAAACAGCTCTTTGTTGCTGCAAGGGCAAGTTATCAGACTGTGACACAAACACGTGTTAGCAAAACAATTAATGTAAACAAAACTCCATGACATATACACATAGACCACAACATAAATGTTTACATAACTACACTTTGTACCACAAAGAGTGAAGAACGTGAACTCAAGCTTTCAGAGTTGGGCAGTTTCTTCAAGGTCTTATAATCAGCTTTTGTCCAAGAAGCTGTTTCTCACAGCCAGATGCAACTGCTCCAATATTCCTTTTTCTCTTTTAGTTTACCATCAGTTCTCTGCTTACAGAACTGCAACCATAATTCCTCTGATTGTCCCCAGTTCTTTTCCAACATTTCCTTGTCCCACTTAGGGTCACACCATCCTTCCCGGGTGAATTCCTTCTCTATGTTGGGGAAATCCATGTTGTTTATCGTGACTGGTTTCATTTTGTTACTGCAGCACAGCCTGTGTCACAATCCTGCCAAGACGACGCCAATTCTGTTAGCTGGTGGCCGGGTAATGTGCGGTGAGGTACCAACTATGCCCTTGTTACCATCTGAGTCTTTAACTGCTAGAGCGCAGGGCTCCTTCGCAGTGGGTAGTCTGGGCCAGACTGACGGATGCCCCAGGGTCCTAAACACCCGAGTCTTTTACTGCTAGAGCAGGGAGCTCCTAGCACTCTCACCTATGGCCAGGCTGTGGTAACCAAAGGGTTAAAGTTCTTTTTATTGTGCCGGCTGTGTGGCAGTGACAGAGAGCAACAGCAGTCAGGCTTAAATCTTAACTAGTTACAAGTTTATTAAGCTACAGTTATAAGCGTACGGTTACAAAAGGCTATTGTCTACTTCTTATATGCTAGCAGAGTACAGGTGTTAACAGGTTACATTACAATTCAATACCACGACGTCTTACTGCAACAGGATCTATCTATAGAGCTCTAATTCTTTAACTGTGCGCACCAAAAGGAGACCTTAATATGGGTACATCTTACCCTCCTTAATATGGGTATATCTTACCCTCCTTGCGTCTCTCGATACCAGTGTAGCCAAGCCAGGATCGGTCACTCAATTCTGCGGAAAGACAAATACGAGGTTGGGCGTCCCCAGTTGCAGACCTTGGGTGGCAATCACCTGACCCGACCAGCAGGTAGTTGGTGGAAATGCACTCAGAGTGCTGCTGGGCCCATCTTTATACCCCCGGGTCACGTATTCTCTTTCTTATCTATGGTGCCAGATCGTACTGGTCTGTCTTTTGTGATGCCAGTTTTTACATGGGCAATTCTCACTTAATTTGCACTTGTAAAACAGGACATAAAGAATTTGGGAGTACAGGACATTCTTTTGCAAGGGCAGAGATTTCTCTTCTGGGATGGCTGTGTGGGCGCATCACTCCATTAATGCCAGCCAAGGGCAGTTCTCTGAGGCCCTTCGTTAACAGTTAGCCTGCTAGCCCTCTATCTGTGTTTTCAGTTCCTCAGGGTCATGATGAGCCAGCACATCTGGGCCCCTTTAGGAAGGCATCAAAGACTGTGCCGTTTAACTGCTGTTCAGTGCCCTGTGTGCTCTGAGGGGAAGCAAAAGCTGGTCTGTAGTTGGGAGATTTTGTCTGGCTACAGGGGGCGCAGAGGGAAGGAGACTCCTGGACCGGGGACACTGGGAGCTGAGAAGTTAATGCTGATGGTGTTCCCTCTTCTCTCTTCCCCATTAGAACTCAGCTGAGTTCTCAGAGCTGGGCCACCACGCAGCTCATCTGTCCCTCTTTATTGAAGGCCCATCTCCAGACATCCACCGACTGGCCCGGGAGGGCGTGTACAGGCTCTACCAGCTCCTGCTGCACCACAGGGGTAAGGAATCCAGCTGGGCCATGGGACCCAGAGACATACCAAGAGCGATGGCAGCTGAGTGCTGGGACCTTCGCCCACTTCTCTCAGACTGAGCCAGACAGGGGGATATGTCACTTCTGTCTCCGTCCTGCTGTGCCCCCTGCCTTTCGATGGGGCCCAGGTGCAGAAAGTGCTCTGCCCACTGTGCAGCCATCAGTGGGAGGGGAAGGACTCACACCCTGCAAGCAGAATGACCCGGGTGTCCCTCCCAGGGCTCACCATCCACCAGGTGGAGGACCTGTGGTGCCAGGACTGGGAGTTAGACAGCAGGATCCTGGACTTCAAAAACACCATCTGCATGGGAGAGGTAAGGACAGTCAGACAGGGCAGGACAGGCTCATGGGGTAGGGCCGGCTGGGTTCCCCGAGTGGTTAGAAGTTACCGGTGTGGGGCAGTCTCTGGACTCCTTAGCACCTGCCACCTTGGAATAGTGTTGTAGGAGAGTCCTGAATTTCCTTTACTAGTTCCACCATCCAGTGGAGTTTTTTGTGTAAATGGGGGACATGAGACTTGTCAGGGATATTTCATCCTGCAGCTGGGGCTACTGGCAGGGGCTTGTGCCCCAGGCGGTCCTCACTGCAGGGCTACAGTTGCCCTGCCCCTGGTCCAGGATCCTGTGGGGTTGTGGGGTCCCTTGGCCCTCCAAGCTGGGGCTGCCAGCCAGAGATCCATGCCTCAGCAGTTTCCCAGCTGTGGGGCTGTGGTGTCCCTACACCCCGGCTGGGGATAGCACAGCTGGGGCTCCCAGCAAGGGCTGTCTGTGCCAGCTGGCTCCCAGCTGCAGTGTCCCCAGCTTCCAGGTTCCCTGCTCCCAGCCGGTGATCTGGAGCTGCAGGGTTCCTCTGCACCTCCAGCTGGGGACCCCGGTTCCCAGCTGAAGGGCTGTGAGGGCCCCCTGCTCCTTCCCATTTTGGGAAAACTGATACAGGACATGCAGCCATGCTGGGGATCCCGGGGCTGGGGCTTCCTGTCCCATGGAATTCTCCCAAACTCTGGAAACCCTCCCTTGGAAGAAAGGGGCTTCCCTGAGCCAGGTGCCCCTGAGAGCCGCCTGAGAGCTGCAGCCGCTCTCTGCCTCTGCCTCTGCCTCTGCCCCAGGGCCATGGGTGGTAAGGCTGTTCTAGTTCCGGGATTTGGAGCCTGGCTCTGGGCTGTCGGCTAAAGCCTCTCACCCTCTTGGTTTTAGGTCTCTGTGAAGTTCCTGTCAGCGCAGCAGCGGTGGTATTTCCTCCGGGCGGTGGTGCTGGCCATGCACTCCTCCTGCTGTGTGTCAGCCAAGCCGGGCTGCTTGTGGCCTCCTCCCTCCTGCAGCAAGCCCGGCAGCTGAGGGGCAACATGGTGAGCAGCTGAGGAGAGGCAGGAGACTGGGGCAGGGCCGGGGCCTGGCAGCTGGGAGGGAATGAGTCAGAGCAGGTGCTGCTGGGAGGGGAGGGGGATTCTCCAGCACTGCTGGACAGGGGGCAACAGAGTCCCTAAGTGCCCTCTGGAGCCTCTCCCACATGCCCCACAGGCCCCACCCAGGTCCCCGTCACCCGAGCCACCAGCCAGGTTTACTCCCACTTGGCAGCTGGGAGGCCCAGGAGTGACTGTGGCGGGCAGCTGTGCAGGCCGGGCTGAGGCCCAAGGGCAGGGAGGGCTCGTCCTGCTGCTGCAAGGCCAGGCCGTGCTGGAGAGAACAGGGGGTGGGCAGGGGGCTAAGTCATCAGGGATGTCCAGTTATCCCCATCATCAGGGCTGTCGCCTTAGGCCTTCAGCATTGGTCCCTGAGGTTACCTGGCGAAAGGCCTCAGAGGGCCACCACCACCCCCACTTCCCTGCTGGCAGAACCCTCCTGTCCCCGGCTAGTGCCCCGGAGGTGAGGCTCTGATCACATGGGCCGTGCCCCAAGGGGTGGGAGGTGGAAGAGCTGTCAGGGGCACTGTGGGGGGAGTCACCCTACGGGTTGCAGGAGCCATAAGGGGGGTGATGAGAGATGAGAACAGGCCTCCAAGATGCAGTCAGGTCCCTCAGATGGGGCAGGTGGAAATGCTGCTGGTGCCAGGTGCCCCCTGACTCCTGGGGGCAGCGAGTCTCTGACAGGTTCTTGTTCCCTCACAGGCAGAGACCACCAGGGACAACGTACTGCATGTCAGATTGGGTGCATGAGCTACACCTCGTCCACCGCTTGCGCCAGCTGCCCAATTTCCTGCAGGGGCTGTGGCTGTTAAGAAGCCAGTGATGCCCATCCCTCCTGTGGGGAGCAAGAAGAAGGGACGTGAGCCCCCAGCCTCCTCTGTCATCCTATCATCTTCCATCCCTGCTCACCTTCACCATCCTGATCTTCCTCTTTGGCCCCATGTATTTGAAGAACCCTCTGAGTTGTCTCTAACTTTCCTTGCCAGCTGTAATTCCTTCCCACTCCCGGCCCCCTTCTGCTCTGACCCACCGACACCACTGCGCTCCCAGAGCTAGGAATGGAACCCAGCAGTCCTGGTGCCCAAAAGACTCTGAACTCTGTTCCCCACAACCCCCATCCCACAAGCTGGGGTTTCTTAGGCTTTCCTTCCATCTCAATGATCCAAATCTTGAAGTCCACCCCGCGTGTAGCACTGTGTCTCCCCATGTAGTTGCCCTTGTGGGGAACAGAAGAGGGAAAGTGAGTGATGGGGGCAGAGGGAGCCAGGCAATGCCTCCAGTCTTCCCCAGATTGAGTACTTCCCCCACACTGCACCCCTTGACCCACTGCCATCCCAGTGCCCATGGGCTGACCATTTCAAAGCCCTTGGGAATTCCACAGCAATCAAAGGCTAAGAATCTGTTTCCCTCTGCTCCAAAGCCTAGCCACCCAAGCTAAAAGAGAATCTCTATCAACTATTAGCAGTATAGGGGCTAGGACACAGAGATGAGCAGTCTCAACCACTGGAGCAGACTGTGGTTTTAGCCTCATAAGATGCACAAGCCCACAACCCCTCATGTTCGTGCCATCTAGTAATTTTACCATGTCAGATGGGGAAACTGAAGCAGTGACTTGTTGAGGTGTGCACAGCAAGACGCTGACTGAGCTGTGAAGAGAAATCCAAAAAAAGTCTCGGCTCTCTCTGCCTTCTGGGACATGGAGAGGTGATAAGAGATAGCATCTCTGGAGTTGGTGACCTAGCTTCCAGGCGCTACCATAATACAACTCAATGGAAACGTACAGCACCTAGAACAATGTAGACTGTTCTGTGAGCAGGCTTCTGGGCACTACTGTAATCCACCTAATAATCATTGAGAGACAGCAAACTGCAGAAGGAGGCAGGATTTTCCATATCTGGAGTTTCCAGTCAGGAGGAGTTTGAACAAGCAGTCGCTGTTGGAAGACGGGAGGATGACTCCCTGCAATGCCTTGGCAGGAAGAGAGGAGGGAATTGTACCAGCTGAGTAACGTCCCCTTTCCCCACTCCCGCTGCAGCCAAACAGCCACCTGCGGGGATGAACATCAGCTCCTGCCTGGGAGCCATCAGCAGTGGACAGTGGCTCTCTGGGAGGGGTGGGTGGTTGCATGGGACCAGCCAGGGGAAACCCAACCCCCACAACCACTCCCACCCCTTCCAACATCAACCAGGAGACTACACGGCTTCCCCCATTGGGGCCTGTCCCCTCTCAAAAGCTTACAGGGGTGTCAGGGAGGGAAACCGGATAGCACAAGGCTGCAGTAAGGGCACATTTTGTGCTTTTGCCCTGCCCCCCACAGGGCTCTCCCCTCCTCCCCTCGCCCCCCACCTCAGCATCCGGAATTACAGCCAGTGCCATCTACCTTCGCTGTTCATGCAAAGGGAACTGCAGGCCAATAGAGGTCAGGCTGAGACCCCCTACAGCCATCATTCATTCAGCATCCCCTCCCTGCAGCCTCCTTCCAGCCACGCAAGCCCTGGTTTCAGTAGCCTGGACTTACTACTCTGGAGTGACAGCCGACATGATGGTGCAGGGGTGATGGGGTCCCATTCCAAAACGCTGCTGATTTGTGGGAGTGGTTGGGGATCCTCAGGTACCTGCAAGGCCAGTGATGGGGAGGTGTTGCGGTGGTGGTATGGGAGAGAGACAGGAGGCTTAATGGAGCTGGTGGGTGCAGTTTAAACTCCTCACCCAATATGGGATTGGGGGAGGTATTTCCATTTTATACTTGGGGGAACAGGCCCAGAGAAAGGAATTGACTTGCCCAAGGTCATGGCAACTGGTGGCAGGCAGCAAACCCCTTCCCCTGACTCTCTTCACTTAGTTGCCTCCCAAGCTGCAGCCCAGGTGAGATTTTGGCGGAGGCTCATGGTAGGAGCCACCAAGCTCACTCAGAACAGGGCTGGGTGGAGGGAGAAGAAAAGGGCTGCCCCCCAGGCGGGGAGCAATTGGGGCTGTGGCATCACTGAGTGGAGGGCACCAGAGATGACAATCTAGGTGCAGTAGACTCCCCCATTCCACCTTCCCAGTCCCCAGCAGGCTCAGTGAGGCTGCCCAGATCTTCACCCAGTACCCCAGCCCTAGCAGTGTAAACCTCGAACTGCCCCCCACTGATCCCTCCCTCAGGCCACTGCAGGAAACGGAAACATAGGATCCTCTCTCCTTATTGCCCCCATTTTATATCATGTCTTAGCTCCCCGTTCCCCTGTGCCCAGGCCCCAAACCCTCTCCTGAAGCTCAGCCCATCTGCTCCCCCAACTGTCTGCAGTTCCTGTGCCCCAGACCCCGCATTCTCTTGGGAACCCAGCCCTGTGCCTGTACCCCAGACCCTCAGAAACCTCCTCCTCTTATCCCCCAGTTTTTGTACCCCATCTCCCCTGCAGCTCACCCACTGTCTGTACTCCAGCCCTCCAGTCTGCCCATTGTCCTCCCTGCAGCCTGCCCGCCCCGCCTGCACCTCAAGCCCCAGCACATCCCTTGTTCCCCTTGCAGCCCACTCCCTATCTGCACCTCAATCCCACAGCCCACCTCTTTTCCCCCCTCAAGCCTTTCCCTTTCTGTATCCCAGCTTCCCCTTCAGACTTGCTCCCTCTCTCCCCACACCCTGTAGGCCCACAGAAAGCTGCCCTGCCCCCCACCCCTTAGGATTCCCTCCAGCCCCCACTGAGTCCTGGCAGCAGGAGCCAGAAACCCATGCAGGAAGATGTCTCCCAGGCCCACACTGCAGCATTCTCCCTGCTCATCCCCACACTGCCCTCACTATAGCACCCTGAGCCCAGTTGGGGGTCCTCAGTGACACCCCTTATCACTAGGGAGAGCCTGGAGCAGGCACCTGAGCAAGTGCATGTGGGGGGCCCTGAGCAGGTGCAGTGCCTACTCCTCCTTCAAAGGGAGATGAGGGCTCTGGCTGGGTGGTGTGGGATCTGGGATGGGCCTGAGGAGGAGGAGTTGGGGTGCAGGTAGGCTGCCTCAGGGCTGGGCCGACAGGAGGACTCCTCTTCCCACCAGCAGCCACAAGCTCTGGGGGAGGGGACCCCTATCCTTAATGGCCAGGCCCACAGATGGATGGGTAACTGAAGCAATTGTCCAGGGGTCTGATCTATTTACAAGGGCTGGGAGCTCTGGCCACTGTTGAAGTAGCTCTGCCTGCTCTGGGGAAAAGGATCTCCTGAGTCCAAGGTGCTTTTCAGAACCTAAGAATGGCCAGACTATTGATGTCAACAAATGTTAATTCCACCACACACACACTCAAACTGACAAAAGTTTCCAACAAAAATAAGCAAAAATGTACAGGCAGTCAAAAAGAAAAATGGTGCTTGAGAACTCAGAGTAGGACTAAAGAATATTTATTTTGTATATTTTGACTGTAATGTTAACAATTTATGTATTAGTACTTATAAAACAAACCTTATGAATCTTGACATTTATTGTCATTAAATAATTATTGCCTGCCCCCATAATTTCCTGCAACTGTAAAATTTAAATGACTGAATTTAAAATGCTGAAAACAATATATCTGTCAACATGATCTTACTATATACTTTAGAAATGCTTGTCTGTCCATCTGTGACTCTGTTTGTTCAGGAACTCCTCCTAAACTATAAGAGCTAGGTCTGCCAAATTTAGCATGCAATTTCCTCTTATCCTAACTTAAGTAAGGTAACGGGGTGGTTTTTTCAGGGTAATGAGACATGTCTGGAATTCGGCTGTTTCTCATTAAACAGAAAGGGAGGGATCTGATAGCAGGGACAGTTACGCACTGCAACCACCACAGTGGGGCAGCAAGCATGGGGTACAGCTGTACTGCAGCATGACCGTAGGGGGCAGCCACATCTGTAAGAAAATGGTCAGCAGGGACCAGGCCTCTGTGTGTTGCAGGCCACTGCTTAGGGGTAAGTGACCACCTATCTCTAACCTCTCCACACAGCCCTTGGCCCCAGCGCTGGACATGTGGGTGGTGTGCCCCACAGGCCAGAGGCCCCACTGCTGTGGCCTGCTCAGGGAGCAAGCACTGTTCAGGACCAGGCAGAACAGACCTTACAGCTGCAGCCTCCACCAGGAGGAGCACTGTTGGCAAAGCAGTGCAGCCCCATCTGAAATGGGGAGCTGTGAGCAACCAGAGCCAGCCAGCACAGCCCCCTAAAGTTGGAGACACCAGCAGGGCAGTGCAGCCCTGGCCAGACTGGAAAGCAGCCACTATCCACCCCCACTGCTGTGCCCCACCCCAGGGTGTTGCTGTTGGCAGGGCAGCATAGCCACGGCTGGCACTGGAGTGCCCCTGAGCCTGCTACACACCTGCCAGCCCTTTGCACTGTACCCCCACAAGGACCTCAGCAATGCTCTGTAAATCCTCTAACAAAAAATAGAAAATAAGTTTGGCCAAGCCCACATACAATATATGCTACTGCCACGCTCGCTCTCAGTGCTTGCAGCAGGCATTCTCTGCCATCATACTGCATTACAGCTACCCAGCAAATAGGATCTCCACAGCAAACACCCACAATAACATTTAAATCCATAGAAAAATAACAAAGCTACCAGTTAGTTACATGTCAAATTCCTAGAGCAGAAAAATGCCACAAAGATCTTATTACTATAAACAATTTCACTATATATTTAGCAAGAGGTATTGCAGTAAAAAAAGAGACAGGGTGAGAACCAAGAAAATCATTCCTCTATACTGAGGTGGCACATCTGGATCTACTGGTGCCCAAGATGTATTAAAAAATCTCCAACCTTGCAGTCACCATATGTGCCACCCCTGAGCCCAGGCATTACAAATGTAACTTCCCCTTGCATTCGTGCATAACCAGCCTCTTCTTGCACCTGCAATGCCCTTAAGTCAGCACACCCACCCTTCTTACTTGTAATACACAATTACCTCAATTGCCACACAGGCAAAAGGATTATTTGCATCCACAGACGAGGCAATTACACCCCCAGCTCTCCACAAATCACAATGCAAATCTTAGTAGAGGATATACTGGAAGGAACCAGCCACTGAAAGCTTATTGCTGACTAGTCAGATTGCAGCACAGAGCACGGGGGCGGGGAGGTTTAAGAGTCGAGTGTTCCCACACCATTCAGCTCCCAGTGCCAAGGGGGAAGGGTCCTGCCCAGTAACACCCGCATTAAATGCGCATCTCGGCTGGGGAGGGGCAGCCTAGTAACAACCCTTCCCGCACAAACTGCCCGCCTGGTCTAAGTGTGCGTGGCCCGGTTACACCCCCGTCAATTGTGCCTCTGGGCTGGGAGGCAGACTGGTTACCGCCCCGCCGTCCCGTTAACTGCGCCCCGGTCGGCTGGGGAGCGGCCTGGTTACTGCCAGGCCACACGCCAGCCGCGAGACCCCGCTACCCCCGTTACTAAGAGGCCTCAGGGTCCGACCTGGACCGCCCAGCCATGGCCCTCAAAGGGCACCTGCGCAGCTCTTTACCGCCCCTACCTCACAGCAGCCGCACCACCCCACAAGCCCGGCAGCCAAGTAACAGCCGCGGGGCACGCTGGGACATGCAGTCCTAGGCCGGCCTAACCACGCGGTCTGAGCCACGATGACTACGTCACCCAGTATGCCTCGCGGTTGCCAGGCGGCAGGGGGAAGTCCCTGCATCATGTGAACAAGGAACCGTCCCAGGGTGTTGGGTGGAGCTAGGCGGGAGCTACGGTAGCCTGCGGGGGACAATTTTCTAAGGGAGGCCGGCGCGAGGGTGCAAAGACGCAGATGGGGCCTGGTAGCTGCCTGGGGTCACGGCTAGGGCTGGTGGCTGCGCCCTTCCCACCGTTGGCCTCTGCCCCTCAGCGTCCGCAGCCGACCTTGGTGCTCCGGAGTATTGTTAGGGGGCTGAGCTGCGCCCCCTCCAGAGCTGTCGCGACCACGTAGCCCACTCGCCTGGGCCGGGCGGCCGGAATAGGAGATGAGCATCAGCACCCCAGGCTGGGCAGCGAGACTAAGGGCTGGCAGGCCTGCGAGCTGGGGAGCCCACAGCGGGGCCAGCGGCAGTAAGACCCCGCCCCGAGGGCTGGTGGAGCCCGCAAAGTGTGGCAGGACCTGGGGGCGGCAGCAAAGTGCATGGAGCTGGCAGGGCCTGCCCAGAGACTGGGACCCAAGACTGAAGCTGTTGGCAGTGGGGCTGGCTCCAGGAGCGCCCAGGTGCAGGGAAGCCAGCTGTAAAACCTGGATGTGCTGCAGCACACCTTGCACCCCTATTTCCTGGAGTCACATCCCTTGGTTTTAAATATCAGAGAGGTAGCCGTGTTAGTCTGTATCTTGCTTTTGTGCCCAAAGGGTTGGTTCAACACTGGTTCTGTCAGCCTTGCCACAGCACACAGGGGCATGAACAGCCCACCTCCCTGAGAAGTATTGTGGAGCCAGCCTAAGCCCCCTTCCCCCCCACTAGATAATCCCAGGTCTGGGGGAGAATTATTCCAGCAGCTCAGCTGCCCTCTCTAGGGTTGGTAGATTTACTACAGTGATGAATGTTTTTCCCTCTTGGCGCAGCAGCAGCCATGGTGCTGCTGTGTCTCTGCCATGTTACCTCTTTTCCTCACCTGTTAGTACAGGCCTGGCTAGGGTGGCCAGGCGCTCAGTTTTTGTTTGGAAAGTCAGACTGAAAAGGGGACCTGACACTCGTCAGTTCTGTTGACTGGATACTATGGTAAACCCGGTGATAGACCCTTACCTGGAAGCTTCTGGAGCCTTCTAGAAGGACAGTATACTGGGTCTATTTGGAGACCAGGGAGTGGGCAGGCATAGCCCACCCACAACTAGAAAGCCCCTCTTAATAGAAGAGGGATCCCATTAAAAAAAACCATGGCCCCAACAAAGTGCGGGGGACAACTGAAGAAAAAACAGGGATGGGAGTGGAGGTCAAAGGTTTAAAATGAGGAAACCAGAAGGGGACACCAAGCAGAGAACACCGGACAGTGCCCACTGCCCCTCAAAGGTGTCGAGAGAACCAGTGGACGCTGCCCAAAGAAACTCTGCCGGATTCGTGAGTGGAGAGCGGAGTGGAAATAGGCCCCACAGTCGCAGGCTTCCCCCCCGCCAGCCTCCTCTCCCGAGTGTTATAAATGGCTACCTTGGCCATAGGCAGGAGGAGGCTGATGAGGAGGTCCCACGACTTAGTGGGGCCACAGGTGGGTTATGCTAGAATGAGAAGGTACGTGGAGAAGTGCAGCCAGAACCTCAGCAGGAGGTTCTGGAGCAGCAGGAAGAGAGGCTGCAACCTGAAGCACTCGATGTAAATGTGAGCCAGTGTCTCCCTTGTGCCACAAAAGAAACAGGTATCCGGGAGGGCGGTGAACTGCACTAGGTACAAGCCCGTGCTCACCGCCCCATGCAGGATTCTCCAGCTGATGTCCCCGGCGGGCCACGGGACCAGGGTAGAATAAAGGCTGGCCCACCGGGGCTCCCCATCCTCCGAAGATGGTAGAAGGTCCTGCCACTTGTGGTCTGAGCGGGACATGAGGGTGGGATAGTGGAGCATGTGAAGCATAAGCATGTACAGATGATGTCTGGGCGCAGTTCGAAAGGGGACCGGCTGCAAGGCATGCAGCCGGCTGGGATGATGCAGGGGAGAGGGGGCAGGAAGGCTCACGGAGCCGGGGACCCACAGAGAGATCCGGAGGGCCAGGTGTGAGAGGGGGGCGGGGTGCACCCTCTCACAAGACCCGGCGCAGGTAGACATGAGCGGCGGGTGGCAAGGTGGCCTTCACCTCCTTGAGTACGCACCGGGGAGAATGTAGGGTGGAGAGCCCCATGCGCCGGGCGAGCCCCGGGGCCTCCATCCAGTCTCCCCGGCCGTAGTCCAGGAGGTCTCCGACCCTGGCGATTCCACCGAGGACCAGCCTCCGGCACACCGCGGGGGACTCTGCCGCCCGCACACAGAGGTACGGGTTGTGTAGCGGGCTCCACAAGGAGGTCTTCCCCCATGGCAGCCCCTAAAGGCCTGGAGACTGAGAGCAGCCACCAGGTGCAGAGGAGGTCCTGGTGGAAGGCCGGCAGTTCCGAGAGGTCTTGCGGATGGCCTCTCAAAGGCAAATAAAGGAGCTGCCGGTCGTATCGGAGCCCTCGGAAGCGATGGAGGAAAGCGTGTGCCAGCATGCTCCACACTGGACTATCTGCACTATTGCTGTTAAGGAGTTCCTGCAGGGCCTGGAGGCGGAAGACATGGACCTGAGTGCGCAGGCAGGTCCGGCTCTGCCCTCCCTCCTTCGGCGGGAGATGAAGAACCCCTGCAGGGACCCAGTGCAGTCCTGGCCAGAAGAACTCCAGAATTACCTTCTGGAGGGCGGCCAGGAAGCCCGCGGTGGGACAAGGGTGCTGAGACGGTGCCAGAGCATGGACAGGACTAGTTGGTTAAGCACCAGTGCCCTCCCGCATAGGGAGAGGCACTGGAGCAGTCCTGCCCACCTCCGCAACCGCTCAGCCACCCTGCCCTCTAAACCCTGCCAGTTTTCCGGTGGAGAGGGTTGCGTGGCAGATAGAAAGACGCCTAGATAGGATAGCGGACCTGTGCTCCACCAAATGGCCTGAAGCGCGGGTGGGAGGTGGCCTGCCTGCCACCCAGCCCCAACCACTAGGCCAGAGCTCTTGACCCAGTTGACCCGGGCAGAGGAGGCTGCTGAGTAAATGGCTTGGCAGGCCTCCAACCGCACTAGGTCTCCCGGGTCCTGGACCATGAGGAGTACGTCGTCCACGTATGCTGACAGAACCAGCTGCAGCTCTGGCTCACGGAGCACCAACCCCGTCAACCTTCATCGAAGGAGACAGAGGAAGGGCTTGATGGCCAGAGCATAGAGCTGGCCTGACAGCGGGCAGCCTTGACGCACCCCTCTCTCGAAGCTGACCGGGGCGGTCAGGGTCCAGTTGAGCTTGAGCAAACACTCTGAGGCAGTGTACAGCACCCGGAGAAACCCGATGAAACGGGGTCCGAAGCCCAAGGCCCACAGAGTGCCCAGGAGATATCCGGGGTCCACCGTGTCGAACACCTTCTCCTGATCCAGGGACAGGAGGGCGAACGACAGACCATCCCTATACCCGAGCTCCAAGAGATCCCAGACCAGATAGAGGTTGTCAAAGATGGTGCGGCCTGGGACGGTGTAGGTCTGGTCGGGGTGGACCACGTCCTGCAGCATGAACCCCAAGCGACAGGAGATGGCTTTAGCGGTAATCTTGTAGTCTGCGCTGAGGAGCGAGATGGAACGCCAGTTCCAAAGGTCGCAGGGGTCCCCCTTTTTGGGCAGCAGGGTGAGGACAGCCTGCCTGCATGACAGGGGGAGAGCCCCGCTTTGCAAGGATTCGGCCCAGACGCTGAGCAGGTCTGGACCAAGGACATCCCAAAACACACGGTAGAACTCCACGGTTCAGCCCATCCATGCCCAAGGACTTGTTGGTGGGCATGAGACAGAGTGCTTCCGAGAGCTCAGAGTGAGAGGAAGCTCTAGCCGGTCCCGGTCGCCCGTGTTGACCAAAGGGAGTTGGTCCCAAAGCACTCTGCAGGCGTCGGTGTTCATCAGATCTGGGGAGAAAAGGGTGGCATGGAAGGCGTGAGCCCTCTCGCGCATCTCCGCTGGCTCCGTAAGAGGGGTGCCATCCTCCCCGAGGAGGCAGAGGATATGTTTCTTGGCATCCTTCTTTTTCTCCAGGGCATAGAAGAAGCGGGAGCCTCTGTCCATCTCCTGAAGGAGCTGGATCCGCGACCTCAGAAAGGCCCCCTGTGCCCGAAGGGTGTCGAGGGCTCTGAGCTCATCCTGCTTCTCCCGGTACGTGCCGCAGAGGGATACTGGGGGGGGCAGGGTACGAGGGGAACACAAATCCCTCCGGGATATCTGGGGGCAGGACAGCTACAGCTGGGAGGTGATCCTCAGCTGGGGGGGCGGTCGCACCTTGTGACGTCCCAGAACAAGGGAGGATAATGGTTGGGGGATTGCTGGCAGGTGGGGAGAGAGAAGGTGAGGGGGGCAGCTGGGTGTGGGTGGCTGGCCCACAGGCCTCTAGCAGCAGACCCTCTACGTCCAGAGCAGCCGGCATAAGGCCTAGGGCCTCGACCTCCTGCAAGAGGAGGGTGAGGCTGAGGCTCATCACCGGGCACCCTGTGACAGTGGTCTGGGCAGCAGCTGGAGGGGTGTCGGAGGAGGGCATGGGCTCAGGACAAGCCCCCTCTGCCCCTTTGGGCTCGGGCTCTGGGACAGGAGGGGCGATATTCTCCATTGCCACCGCGGCAGCCTCAGTCACCCCCGGCAGATGGTCAGTAGCCGGGGGTTCAGCAGATGGATCAGGGCTGGTGGCTCTCTTTAATGCCTTGCAGGCACATCCACCCCGTCCTCCGACAGGGTGGAGTGCTGGGCGCGTGTGCTTCTTTTCTTGCGCTTCCCCCTTACCAATACCCAGTCCTCCAGAGAGGTGGGCTCAGTGGTAGAGGAGGAAGGACCAGGGGATGGAGGCAACGAGGAAGGAGGGAAGGAGGAGGAGGACGGGACAGAGAGGGAAAGGGACGGCCCGCCCTGGGGTGGGCCCTGTGAAGGTCCTGCTGCTGGCCCTGCCTCCCTCTTCTCCACAGACCTGGCTTGAATGCCCACTTGGGCGCCGGCGCCTGCTTCTTCTTGCCCCTCACCATGTGCCTGGGCATCCTCTGACACCCGAGTGATGATGGTTCTGTCCGGGGTGGGAAGAGGAGGGGCGGTCCCAGGGCCTGTCGCGGTCGGGGTGTTGCCGGTCGTGTGGCTGGCACCCCCCGGGTCGGAGGAGGTCCCGGGCTCTTCTCTTTTGTGCCGGGCCAGGGGGCAAGCTCTCCGGACATGCCCTGTTGCCCGACACAGAAAGCACTGGGCCTCCCCCAAGGTGTAAAAGACCCGGTACTGGGCCCCTTGATGAGGCACCAGTATAGTCCCCTCCTGGGCCACCCTGCCCTATGCTGCCGTCGGCGACAGTTGGATTCACGCCTGCCGGCGGAAGGAGAGCACATGCCATAGAGCGGGGCCTTTGCAGCCAAGAGGGATGGGACTCAGGACTGATAAGGGTCAGCCCAGGGAGGTGAAGAAAGGCAGAAGGGCGGAATTCGGAAGGAAGGGAGGGACAGAGGAGAAAACTACCTGCACACCCAGGTCTTCAAGCGGCTCCAGGGGCACATAGATGCCCCCGACTGCCAAGCCCCTCTCCACTGCCTCCTGCGCAGCGGCCTCTGACGCCAGGAAGAAGACGATCTTCCCGAACATTCGAGAGGCCACCACCACAGCCGTGGGCCCCACCACCCGTGCCAACACCCACACGTAGGTCTCCACGTGGGGTGAGGCCAACACCATGAGGCAGTGGACTCCATGCCTCCTGGTGAGGGCGGGGAAGGGACCATGACCATCGGGGATGGTATTCCGAGTGGAGGCGGAAGGAGCAGGGTGCAAGGTGGCCGCCACCACCTGGGCGTATGACCTGGGGGCTGGGGGATCCGAGCCCTCAGGATCAGTGGTGGGAGCAGTGGGGAGGGAAAGAGGGGCTGCAGCAGGTGCATTGGCAGCTGGAGTGGAGGGCCCAGCCACAGGAGGTTTGGCCTTGCGGGCAGGGCTCTTGCCCTTTTGGTCCCCTGGCCCTTCCTGCCCTTTTGGGGGGGTTGATTGGGGCGGGGTCACTGGAGGAGGATGCCACGGCAGGGGCAGCAGGAGCCCCGGAGCCCATGCCTGCGCCCTCAACTGTCACAGAGTTCCCGGCAGCCCTGGACGAGTCGGCCGCTGCTGCAGAGGTGGAAGGAGTGACAGTGGAAGGGGAGGGGAGGGGAGGGGGGCATCTATGGACAACCCCCCAATGGGCGGGAGGCCATTTTATAAGGTATAAGGGTTTGTGAAAAATTGGGAGTGGGTCCTTTAACTAGCAGGGGAGGGGAGAGGGGAAAAAGAAAGAGAAAATGAAAATGAAAATGGCTGCCCCTCCCCTACCAGCCAGGCTGAGGACCTGGACAGGCAGGGGTGGGGCAGGAGGGTAAGAAAAACAAAGGAAAGGGAACACAAAAAGGCCACAGCTTCCAACACAAGAGGATAAGATGGCTCCTGTTTCTGCACTGGGATGTGGGGGGCATTCAAGATGTGTGTGTGGGGAGGTGAGTGCAAGGAAGGAGAAGGGGCTCAGGCACCTAACAAAAGAAGGGGGGGAATTCGCAGGCACAAAGCGGAGGGGGAAGAAAGGGGGTGGCAGAGCCAACCAGAAAGGGGGGGGCAGGGGGTATAAAGGGAGGGATGTGCCCACGCGTGCCTGAAGGGTGGGCCCACAGTAGCTGCTGCACAGCCTCACAGAAACAGAGGAAGGGGCAGATGGTTAGGGTGGGGCCCAGATGGAGAGGGGGCCCCAGCGGCAGCTGGGTGTGTGGGCGGGGGAGGTAGGGAAGGAGGCAATGGCTGCAGGGGTGGGGCAGGGACCACACCCTAACACCCCATCCCCAACTATGCAGCCATCCCTGTAGAGCCCTGGTGGAGAGGGACCCCACCTAAACTCACCACCCCCCCAGCCCCTCCACAGCAAGCTGTGGAAGGAAAGCTGGGCCACCGCCCAAGAAAGCCTCTTACCTCCTCTGAAGCAGCGAGGATGCAGCAGCCAGTAGATGGAAAGAGTGGAACCAAATGGAGGGCCAGAAGATGGAAAAAAGGGGGGAAGGGTACCCCCTTCCCTGCCAAGAGGCAGGGCAGCAAGAGTCCCCCCACACACCATCCACCTAGCAGCTCCAGAGGGAAACTAGCCAGGAAGGGTGGAGTGGGGGGAGGAAAGAAGCAACCTGCCCAAGGCAGGGGCCCAAGAAAGGGGTCAAAAGACAGTCCCAGAGGGGGTTGAAGTGGCCAAAGGCTGCCTGTCCCCCAGTACTCACCTCCCAACTGCGGGGCTCCCCAGGTGGAATCCCCGCAGCCTGGAGGACAGAGCGTTTCTGTTCCCTGTCTAGGCCCAGACCTTCATTGGTCAGATAGGCCCTGTGCTCCCTATAAAAGGCTCCCCATCTGGTAGCAGGGGGGAAGGTTTTGGGAGGTGCACCAGAGGAGCAGGAGCAGAGTGAAAAGGTACCACAGGGAAGTGGTGGGCGAAGTGGTCCAGGGTGAGGCTACTACTTTGGGGCAGGGGTAAAGGTCCTGCTGGTTGCCTCTTGTTCTCATAGAGACCCTGGGCTGGAGTCCAGGGTAGAGGGTGGGTCTGGACTCCCCCCACTCTTCCCCCAAGGGATCACTTTACTGGAGCAGGCGCAGGCCTGCAAGGGGACTGGTATTATTCTCCCTGTACTGGTCCTGCCTATGATGAGGATGGCTCGCTAAGCGGAGGCCCCTGCCTTTGGAAGGGCCTGGGCAAAAGGGGGCCTCCGCGAGTCTCTGGGGCAGCACAGATCCGCCAGGAAGCGCAGGGACCCACAGAGGCTGACAAGGGACTTTGTCACATTAGTGTCAGGAGTGGGATAGCATTGTGCAGCGGCCAATAGTAACTAGATGGGGTAAACAAAGGCGGGGAAAAAAAAGGGGAAGCACTTGGGTGTGGGTGTTAGGATATCTTAAAAGATGGTGGAGCTAGTGAGGGCATTAGTCCAAGCCACAGCAACTCAGCAAGAGGCCAATCGGGTGCAGCAGGAGACCAACAGACTCTTAATCAACCAAATTGCTGCAGATCAGGCCCTCCTCAGAGAGGTGGTGGACCAGCTTCAGGAGCTGGCAGGTCGGACCCCTGGCAGTGAGGGGGCAAGGTCCCTGAGGGCCGCAGGCTGCCTCCCCAAGATGATGCCGGGAGATGACGTGGAGGCCTACCTCCTTGCATTTGAGAGGACGGCGCAGCGGGAAGCCTAGCCAGAGGAGCAATGGGCCAGTATCCTGGCTCCATTTCTCTGTGGGGATGCCCGGAGGGCGTATTGCAACTTGCCAGCAGAATATGCCAATACCTATCCTAGGCTCAGGGAAGAGATTCTGTCCCAACTGGGGGCGACTCCAGCAGTCCGGGCCCAGAAGTACCACGCTTGGGAATATCATGAAGGGAAGCTACCGAGGGCTCAACTTTTTGAGCTGGTCCATCTCACCCGGAAATGGCTGCACCCCGAGGGCCATACCACTGAGGAAATGTTGGAGGTCTTAGTGACAGACCAGTTCGTAAGGAAGTTACCCCAAGGCTTCCGGGAGTGGGTAGGCCAACACGAGCCCACTACGTATGATGAAGCAGTTGCACTGGTGGAGTGCTGGCTAGCAGCGAGGGGACTGGCCTGCACTCACCCGGACACCAGGCCTAACCCTAAAGGAAGGCCACCAGCTCAAGTCTTACTGGATACTAGATCCAAGAGCCCAGTGGGCCCCAGAGAATTGAAGGAGGGGACCCGAGGCCTGCGGGTATCAGAGATGGGGGGGAAGGGAGCCACAGGCCCCCCATCTCTAACGCTAAGCCCCATTTTCCCTGGGACTCTAGGAAAACCTACCGATGCTATGGGTGTGGAGAGATGGGGCACATAGCCTCCCAGTGCCCCAACCAAGAGGAGCCAATGCAATGTAACCTCGGGGACTGGGCCAAGCCATGTGCTTTGCTTGATCTAGTGGAGGTAGTAGGAACTCCCCACAAGTATACCTGGCCTGTGCAGGTGGAAGGAAAGGAGACTTTGGCACTGGTAGATTCAAGGAGTGCTGTCACCCTAGTGTCTAGGAACCTAGTCAGGCTGGAACAGCTATTGCCAGGCAAATGCACAGGGATGACTTGTATTCATGGGACGGTGAACTTTTACCCCATTGCAAGGGTGAGGATACACATCCAGGGGTCCAGCACTCAGGTGCAAGCTGGGGTGGTTCCACACCTACCCTATCCAGTTTTGATTGGAAGGGACTTCCCAGGGTTTAGCGGCCTGCTCCCCCCTGAAGAGCAGGGATCAGGGGAGGTCCCCCAACACAGGGAGGTAGAAGCCAGAGAACGATGGACTCCAGTGTTCCTGGAATTGGCCCAAGAATTGTGCTCCAGCCCTGGGAAGGACCAGAAGACAAAGAGGCAGAGGCGAGCGGCTAAAGAAATAGGGACATGGATCCTGATGCAGGCTTAAAGGATCGCCTGCGCGAATCGGCACCCCCATGAGGCTCAAAAAGAAAGAAAAGACATTCAGGGTGGGGGAGACCATGAAGTGCCAAAGGAAAGAGAGAGAGAGGCTGAGAAGGAGGCAGAGGCCAGCACTGACCCCAATCCAACAGAAGCAATGTCGGAGCCGGAAGGCGTTTTCCCAGGGTTTGAGCTGGTTGCTCCAGGGAGAGCAACTCGAAGGTGTTGAGAGAGCCAGTGGATGCCGCCCAAAGCCAGTGGATGCCGCCCAAAGGAACTCTGCCCGGATTTGTGAGCGGAGTGTGAGGAAATAGGCCCCACAGTCGCAGGCCTCCCCCCGCCAGCCTCCTCTCCTGGGTGTTGTAAATGGCCACCTTGGCCGTGGCCAGGAGGAGGCTGACGAGGAGGTCCCGCGACTTAGTGGGGCCACGGATGGCGTGTGTCAGGATAAGAAGGTGCGGGGAAAAGTGCAGCCAGAATTTCAACAGAAGATTCTGGAGGGGCTGTAACATGGCGTACTCTATGTAAATGTGCGCCAGGGTCTCCCTCGTGCCGCAAAAGAAGCAGGTGTCGGGGAGGGGAGTGAACCGCGCCAGGTACACACCAGTGCTCACCGCCCCATGGAGGATTCTCCAGCCAATGTCCCTGGTGGGCCACGGGACCCAGGTAGAATAAAGACTGGCCCACCGGGGCTCCCCACCCTTTGAAGGTGGTAGACGGTCCCGCCACTTGTGGTCTGAGTGGGACATGAGGGTGGGAACGTGGAGCGTGTGAAGCACGAGCATGTACAGATGACGTCAGGGCGCAGTTCGGAAGGGGACTGGCTGCAGGGCATGCAGCCGGCTGGGATGATGCAGGGGAGGGGGGCAGGAAGGCTTGCAGATCCAGGGGCCCACAGAGAGGTCCGGAGGGCCATGAGTGAGAGGGGGACAGGGTGCCACCTGTTGCAGGACTCGGTGTAGGTAGAGATGAGCAGCGGCTGGCAAGGCAGCCTTCACCTCCTCGAGAATGCGCCAGGGACAGCAAAGAGTGGAGAGCCCCATGCGCTGGGCGAGCACCAGGGCCTCCATCCAGCCTTCCTGGTTGTAGTCCAGGAGGTCTCCGACCCTGGCGATTCCACCGAGGACCAACTTCCGGCACACCGTGGGGGATTCCGCCGCCTGCACGTGGAGGTAGGGGTTGTGTAGCAGGGACTCCACGAGGAGGTCTTCCCCCACAGTGGCCCCCTAAGGACCTGGAGACTGCGAGCAGCCGCCAGGTGCAGAGGAGGTCCTGGTGGAAGGCCGGCAGCTCTGAGAGGTCTTGCGGATGGCCTCTCAAAGGCAAATAAAGGAGCTGCTGGTCATATCGGAGCCCTCGGAAATGACGGAGGAAAGCGTGCACCAGCGTGCTCCACGCCAGACTATCTGCACTATTGCTGTTGAGGAGTCCCTGCAGGGCCCGGAGATGGAAGACATGGACCTCAGTGCAGAGGTAGGTCACGCCCTGTCCTCCCTCCTCTGGGGGGAGATAGAGAACTCCTGCAGGGACCCAGTGCAGTCCTGGCCAGAAGAACTCCAGAATTACCTTCTAGAGGGTGGCCAGGAAACCCAGGGGTGGGACAAAGGTGCTGAGTCAGTGCCAGATCATGGGCAGGACTAATTGATTAAGCACCTGTGTCCTCCCCCATAGGGAGAGGCACTGGAGCAGCCCCGCCCACCACCGCAACTGCTCAGCCACCCTGCCCTCTAAATCCTGACAGTTTTCTGGCACAGAGGGATGCGTGGCAGATAGAAGAGCGGACCCGCGCTCCACCGGATGGCCTGGAGCGTGGGTGGGAAGTGGCTTGTCTGCCACCCAGCCCCAACCACCAGCCCAGAGCTCTTGACCAAGTTGACCCGGACGGAGGAGGCCGCCGAGTACATGGCTTGGCAGGCCTCCAACCGCACCAGGTCTCCCGGGTCCTGGACCACGAGGAGCGCGTCATTGGCATACGCCGACAGGACCAGCCGCAGCTCCGGCTCACATAGCACCAACCCCGTCAACCTTCGCCGAAGGAGACAGAGGAAGGGCTCAATGGCCAGAGCGTAGAGCTGACCCGACAGCGGGCAGCCCTGACGCACCCCTCGCCCGAAGCGGACCGGGGCGGTCAGGGTCCAGTTGAGCTTGACCAGACACTCTGAGGCAGCGTACAGCACCCGGAGAAACCCGATGAAACGGGGTCTGAAGCCGAAGGCCCACAGAGTGCCCAGGAGATAGCCGTGGTCCACCCTGTCGAACGCCTTCTCCTGGTCCAAGGACAGGAGGGCGAACAACAGGCCATCCCTACACCCAGGCTCCAAGAGATCCCGGACTAGATAGAGGTTATTGAGGAAGGTACGGCCTGGGACGGTGTAGGTCTGGTCGGGGTGGACCACGTCCTGCAGGACGGACCCCAAGCGACAGGAGATGGTTTTGGCAATTATCTTGCAGTCCGTGCTGAGGAGCGAGATGGGACGCCAGTTCCGGAGGTCGCGGGGGTCCCCCTTTTGGGCACCAGGGTGAGAACGGCCCGCCTGCATGACAGGGGGAGGACCCCGCTCTGCAAGGACTCGGCCCAGACGCTGAGCAGGTCCGGGCCGAGGACGTCCCAAGACACGCGGTAGAACTCCACGGTCAGCCCATCCATGCCCGGGGATTTGTTGGTGGGCATGAGACGGAGGGCTTCCGCGAGTTCGGCCAGAGTGAGAGGAAGCTCCAGCAGGTTCCGGTCGCCCCCGCTGACCGAAGGGAGTTGGTTCCAAAGCACTCTGCAGGCGTCGGCGTCGGTCGGATCTGGGGAGAAAAGGGTTGCGTAGAAGGCGCGAGCCCTCTCGCGCATCTCCGCTGGATCCATGAGAGGGGTGCCATCTTCCGCGAGGAGGCAGGGGATATATTTCTTGGCACCCCTCTTTTTCTCCAAGGTGTAGAAGAAGCGGGAGCCGCTGTCCATCTCCCGAAGGAGCTGGATCCGCGACCGCACAAAGGCCCCCTGCACCTGGAGGGTGTTGAGGGCCCTGAGCTCGTCCCGCTTCTCCTTGTACGTGCCGCAGAGGAATGGATCCCCGGGGCTGGCGGCTAGACGCCTCTCCAGCTCAAGGACCTCTCTTTCCAGCTGCCTTATCAATGCATCCCGCTGCCGGCAGGCCCCCGCGTATAGTTGCGGCAGAAGAGCCATGTGCGCACCTTTCCCAGATCCCAGCACCGCCGCACCGAGGGAAAGGCGCACCGTTGCCCACGCCAGGCCCACCAGAACTCCTGGAAGGACGCCACCAAGCCCACATCCCCTAGCAGGCTATTATTAAAATGCCAGTATGCTGACCTCTGCTTCCCCGGTGAAAGGGAAGCCTTCACAGCCACCAGGTGGTGGTCTGAGAAAGGGACCGGCCACACGCTGGAGGAGTGGGCTCGGGAAAGGTGTTGGCGAGTAATATAGATATGGTCCAACTGGGAGCGTACAGATTTGTGGCCCACCACTCGGACGTAGGTAAAGACGGTATCCTCGTCCGGGTGGTGGCTGCGCCAGACGTCCACCAGGGAGCGATGGTTGATGAGCTCCCTGAGGACGTCCGCAGCGGCCTGGCACTGCTCAGTCCCCGTACGGTCCCGTTCCTTGAGCGTGCAATTGAAATCCGCGCCGAGGACCAGGCATTCGCGAGGATCGATGGAGTCGAGGAAGGTCACAACCTGCCGGAGGAAAGATGTTCTCTCCGGGCCAGATGTCGGGGCGTAGATGTTGAGGAGGTGGAGGGGCAGCCCCTCTATCTGTACCCGGAGATATAGCAGGCAGCCTGGTACGACCTCGATGCTCCCGAGAATCTCGGGCTGCAAGTCTGGGGAGAACAGGGTCGCTACCCCGGCCCAATGGGCCGAGAGGTGACTAAGATGGACCCCGTCTCCCCACTCCAGCCGCCAACTGGCTTCGGCGGCCGAAGTAGTGTGGGTCTCCTGGAAGAAGGTGACCAAGTACCTCCCCTACCCAGATGAAGGAGAGCAATTGGCACCTGTGGAGAACCAACCCGCAGCCCCTGGCATTTAATGAGGCAAAGACGATCAGTGCCATTTGGAGGGCTGTGGAGGATCCTCGCCGGAGGGAGCACCGACGGCCCCCGTGGGGCCACGCAGCAAGCCGTGACCGACGCCGAAGGTAATTAAAGCGTCACGGAAGCCGCGGGTACGTTGCTAGGCTGTGGCGTCCCTCCTCCTGGTCCCCTTGCCCTCTTTTTAAAGGGCCCTCACAGACTCTAGGATGGCGTGGAAGTCATCCCAGCGCTGGAGGGCGAGAGCGACCTTGTTCTTGGACCCGCGGACGTCGTCCAAGAACTGGTGTACTCACCCGCCAGCGCATGGGGTGCTGGGGTTTCGGGGTGCCGGAGATCTGTCAGCCCCATTTTCTTGTGGGCCCTGCAGCCGGAAAAAAATTCGAAGCAGGGAGTGGGATCTAAGTTTGTGAAGTATGGGGGCGGCAGAGGGAGATCAGCCCCGGAGGTGCTGGGAGTGGGCGGTACGGCAAAGGCCTCCTGGGCGAGCACAGCCTCGGGGGCAGACATGTGTGGACAAGTGTTGAGGGGAGGGTGGAGGGTGGGGAGGATGAGGTTTGGAGGGGAAGGGTCTGAAGGGAGTGGAGGGGGAGTGGGGGGAGGAGGAAGGGGCGGGAGTGGCGGAAGAGGGGGAAGGGAAGGGCCTGGAGCGAGGGAGGGTTACAGTTTTTTGGATGGGGCACTGATTGGGGAAGGGAGCCAGGGTGGGGGTAGAGAGGGGGGCCAGGATGGGAGTAGGGCCTGGGATGGGAGCGGACGGGATCTTGGGAGGGGGAACTTCCATGGGCGATGGAAAGGTAGTTGGGGTTAGGGGCAAGGTTCCCACGCACTCAGTGACGGGCACCGCTGGGGTAGCGGGAATGGTGGTAGGGTCTTCGGGCCCAAGAGGGGAGGGAGGGCATAATGGGAACACCAGTTCTCCCGGGGCGTCCGCGGACTGGCCAACCCCCACGGGGAGGTCCTCCCCGATTGAGAGTGGGGGCCGCACCCCGCGATGTCCCGGAGTAGGGAAGGGGGGCAGTTAAAGGGGTGTTAGTGGACAGGGAGAGGGGCAGCAAGGGGGGTGGGGAGTAGAGGTACGGCCCACAGGCGTCTAATAGAAGGCCGTCCGTGTCAAGGGCCGCCGGGTTGAGACCCAGGTCCTCGACCTCATGCGAGAGGAGGGCGAGCCGGAGGCTCACCTCTTCCAGACGCTCCACAGGGGAAGCTGAGCAGTGGCTGGAGGAGTGTCGGAGGAGGGCAAGGGGACGACGGAGGCAGTCTCTGTTTTTTGAGGCTCCGGCTCCGGGGCAGAAGGGATGGTGTCCTTTATGGCTGCTGCGGAGACTCTGGCCACCCCCGGCAGATGGTCGGTGGGCTGGGGCTGGCATCTCTTTTTGGTGCTTTGCGGGACACGCCCACCCCGTCCTGCGACAGGATGGGGTGCCGGGCATGTGCACTTCCTTTCTTCCTTTTTCCCCCTACCAGCACCCAGTCCTCTGAGGACGGGGCGCTGGGTGGCAGAAGGGAAAGGCCAGGGGACTGAGGCAGCATGAAGGGAGGGATGAAAGGAGGGGCTGGCATGGCAGCGGGAAGGGACGACCCGCCCTGGGGTGGGCCCTGCCCAGGTCCTGCCGCTGGCCCTGCCTCCCTCTCCTCTTAGGGCCCGGCTCTTGTGCCCGCTCGGGTGCCAGCGCCCGCTTTTCCTGCCCGGCACCGTGCGGCCGGGCAACTTCCGACGCCCGAGGGGCGATGGATCCGTCTGGGATGAGAGGAGGGGGGGGTGGTCCCAGGGCCTATCGCGGTTGGGGCGCCGCCGGTCTTGTGGCTCGTGCCCCCCCAGGTTGGAGGAGGTCCCGGGCTCCTTTTTGCGTGGGGCCAGGAGTCAATCCCTCCCGACGTGCCCTACCGCCCGGCACACAAAACACCGGGTCTCCCCAAAGGTGTGAAAGACCCGGTACTGGGCCAATTCATAGGTCACCAGTATAGCCCCCTCCTGGGCTACACCGCCCTGTGCTGCCGCTGACGACAGTTGTACCCGAGCCTGCCAGCGGAAAGAAAGCACATGCCGAAGGGCGGGGTCCTTGCAGCCTAGGGGGAGGGGTCTCAGGACTGACAGAAGCCGGCCCAGGGTGGCAAGGAAGGCAGAAGGGCGGAGTTGGGGAGGTAGGGTGGGACGGAGGAGAACACCACCCCCTCGCCCAGGTCTTCCAGTGTCTCCAGGTGCACGTGCACGCCCCCTACGGCCAACCCCCTCTCCACCGCCTCCTGGGCGGCAGCCTCCGAAGCCAGGAAGAAGACCATCTTCTCGGACATCTGGGAGGCTGCCACCACGGCCGTGGGCCCCACTGCCCATGCCAACATCCGCACGTAGGTTTCCACGTGGGGCGAGGCAGCCACCAGGAGGCAGCGGATTCCGTGCCTCCTGGTGAGCACAGGGAAGGGGCCGCGACTGTCATGGGTGGTAGTCCTGGCGGAGGCGGAGGGAACAGGGTGCGAGGCATGGGTGTACGACCTGGTGGGGGGCTGAAGAATCGGAACCCCCAGGCGCAGTGGTGGGAACAGGGGGGCAGGGAGAAGGGGGAGCTGTGCCAGATGTTGCAGCAGCTGGGGTAAGAGCCCCCACTACGGGAGGTTTGGCCTTCCAGGCGGGCCTCTTGCCTTTCTTTTTCCCCTAGGCCTTCCTACCCTTTTGGGTGGTTGAGTGCGGGGCGGGGTCATCGGAGGACGCCGCGGCGAGGATGCCAGGAGCCACAGAGCCTACACCTGGGCCCTCGGCCAACAAGATGGCAAGGACTCCGGTGGCCCTGGACGAGGAGGCCGCCATTTCAGAGGTGGAAGGGGTGCCAGTGGAGGGAAGAGGGAGGGGGGCATCGCGGGATTACAACCAGCGGGGGACAGAGGCCATGGTGAAGGGTGCAAGGGCGAGGGAATTTATTGGGGTGGGGCACTTTAAGAAAGAGCAGGGGAGGGGAGGAGGAGAAGAGAAGGGAGGGAGGAAGTGGCTGCCTACCCCTCCCCCACCAGCCAAGCTGAGGACCTAGTCAGGTGGGAGTGGGGCAGGAGGAGAGAGGGAGGAAAGGGAGGTGCAAGGGGGCCACAACTCCCAGCACAGGGTGGTAAGCAGCTCCTGCTAATGTATTGCGGTGTGTGTGTGGGGGGCGGGGGGAGGAATTCAATATTTGTAAATGTGGGGAGGTGAGTGAGTGGAAGGGGAGGAGCTCAGGCACCTAACAGAAGATGGGGGGAGCGTGGCACAAGGGAGGGGGGCAAGATGGAAGGGTGGTGTCAAAGTTTGACTCAGACTCACAATTTATCAGACCACTCTTGTTTTATTAGCAAAGCCGCTCTGCTAATACATTTAGAAGTGAGCCCCCCGAGTGGGGCTTGTCTCTTAATTTACACAGTTTTTTGGAGAACAAGTTACAGACAAGTTACAGACAAAAGAAGAAAAAGATTTTAGTCACCACCCTTCGAGATCCCTGAGACCAGTCACTATCTTCAATTACCTGCCACCCTTAACAATCTCCTTTAACAAAGCTTCCAGTTAACTTAACTAATTGCCCTTCACACCTTCCATTCTGATGCCTGCTTCTTAGACGTGCTGGCTCCATCTTAATTGCTTCTCCATTCAAAAGCTAACTGTCCCTACCTGTGCTCCCTCAGATACTTTGTAACATGTTTTGGCATGTCCTCTCATATACAATGTATCCAGCATGTCCCCTTATACAACGTTATACTTATACAATGTTATACCTCCACAGTGGCAAAGCCAACCAAAGGAGAGCGGGGTTGGGTGAAGAGTGTGCCCACGGATGCCTGAGGGTGGGCCCACAGCAGCCACTGCAGAGCCCCACAAGAGCAGGAAGAAGGAAGGGGCAGGTGAGTAGGGTGGGGCCCAGATGGAAAGGGCCCGAACGCAGCTGGGTGTGGAGGGGGTGGGGAGGTGAAGGAGGCAGTGGCTTCAAGAGTGGGGCAGGGACCACAACCTAACACGCACCCCCGCTCTGGAGCTCCGGTGAGGAGGGGGCCCCACCAAAACTCTCCCTCGCAAGCCACTCCACAGCAAGCTGTTGGGGGAAGGCCAACCACCGCCCAAGAAAGCCCCTTACCTCCTCCGGAGCAGTGAGCATGCAGCGGCCAGTGGACGGAAACGTGGGCCCTAGCCGAGGGCCAGCAGAGTCCCCCCCCCAGAAGATGGAAGAGGGGGTACCCTCCTCCCCGCCAGGAGGCAGGGTGTGATGGAGTGGGGAATACCTGTGTGTGTGTGGGGCTCACACAGGGTGTGGGGCTCCTGCTGAGGGTAACCTTGATGACCAGGTAACACCTTTGTACTGCAGACAAAGGAGGAGGTGGAGCCTGAGGGGTTTGAATTGGAACTGGGATTTGGGAAGCAGTTGGTCTGGGCTGAGGGAGAGAGAGACAAAGGAGGGGGCCAGGCCCCAGCTCTGGGGGCCCCTCGGGGCCTCCTCTCCCCAACATGGATTGGACTGGCTGTCTCTGCCTGCTGTACTGACTCCTCTGTACGATGCTGTGTCCTGTCGGCTTATAAACCTGCTGTTTTCCTGCTGAGTAAGAGACTCTCCTGCCTGCGGACAGGGTGCAGAGCTTTGGGAACCCCAGAACCCCATCACACTGGTGTCAGAAGTGGGATGTTCTGCACCCCGAGGGTGGAGCATCCAGCAGTAAGTGACCGGGGCCCCGGAAGAAGTGGGGCCTGCAAGACCCAGGTGTGCTGACGGGCAGTGAGGTGCAGCTCCCCAAGGTGGAGGGGCCTGCGGCCGAACCCAAGCAACTGCGGTTGTGGTCCTCGAGAGGGGGTGTCACACCCGAGGAGGGGTTACTCCTGGGAATCTGTTGGAGTCGGTCCCAGAAGGTGGAGGGGCCAAGAGCCCAACCCCCAGGAACAAGTGACCCCTGAGGAGGCTGACGCTGAATGAGTCCTTCCCAAGACAGGGTGCTCATGGTCCCTGAGAGCGGGTGTCACACTGAAGAAGGGGTTCCGCTGGGAGTCTGTTGGAGTCGGTCCCAGAGGGCGGAGGGGCCTACGGCCTAACCCTGGGCAGCTTGTGACCCGCAAGGAGCCTGGCACACTGAAGGGATTCTTCCAGGAATCGTGGGGTGCAGAGGGCATCAGCCTGAGAGCCTGCAACCACGCTGAGCAACTCCGCTGTGAAGTGGCAGCACCTGGAAACTGAAATCGAGATTAAAGAAGCTGGACAAGGCAGCGTGGATGTGCAGTGGCAGAGCTGAGGGTTAAGGAAAATCCTGCAGAGGTGAGCCTGGATCGGGGCAGGGAACCCTGGACTGCCTGGAGCTCTGAACCGAGGGGCCTGCCGCAGCTCAAGGAGGGAAGGAGCGATTCCAACCCATCATCTACTAGTGGCCAAGACAGACCTGCGAAGAGTTTTCCAGGCCTGGGCCAAGGAAGGTGCCTGTGTGTCTGTGCAGGAAAGCAGCTTGTCCACTGGGAATGGCAAGTTGTCTGTGAGAGAAGCTGCTCCACCTTCTGTGTGTGTGTGGAGACCAGCCGGGGGGCTGGGACAAAGGAGAAAGTGTCTCCCATTGTCTGTCTGTGTTGAACAGCAGCAGCAGCCTGGGGAGAGAGCAAAGCCTGCATTTGGAAAAGGTGCCAATGAGGAAACTAGCCCATTGTCTGAGGAAGATTCACCAGCCTGGGGTGGCTGGAGAAGGAACCACCAGGAAAGAGCATTCCAGGTGTGACTCTGAATCCAGCCATGGGGGCTGGAGCAGAGGGAATGGCTCTGGGATGGGCAGTGGTGTCACTGCTCAGGACACTGGTCCTTGGTGCAAGAAAAGTGCTTCTGCTTCTGGGGAAGTGAATCCTTTGCCTGAGCCTGTGAGGGCTCAAGATGGAGCCAAGATCCCAGAGCTGGATCTGAGGGCAGCTGAAGCCCAGATGGGAAGTGGGCCTGCCTCTGTGTCTCTCAGGGGGGATGATGCTTTAACTCGGTCTGATCCAGTTAGTATCATCAGGGAATCCCAGAGACCAGACGATTCTGGTACTTGTTCTTTGCCTGATGCTGAGGTGTTACTGGGAGGGGGTGAGAGGACTCTGTCCTACCAGAGTCATCCTCTCGCCAGGACACAAGGACAGACGAGCAATGGAGTTATGCTGACTGATGAAGATAAAGGAGCTGGTAGCAGAAGGGAGGAAAGGGATCCTAACCTTCTGTCCGGTGGTACTGGCTGTCTGCCTGGAGGGGGATTACGTGGGAATCTGCCTAATGGGCCAGAAGTGATCCTGGGCGTAGGTGAAACCCAGGAGCTGGTTGTGGCTCAAGGGAGCAGTGCCCCCGTGGAGGCAGACAGGGGTGAGTTATTGTTTGGGGGAGCTCTTGAGGAAGTGAATTTCCCTGAAACTTTTCCTGACCTGTCTGTGGGGACTGCAGAAAATGGGAGTGAGGTGAAGGAAAGTGAACAGGAAAGGTGCTTGTCTGTAAGAGCCAGAGCAGCCCTTTGCCTGGGGAGAAGTTTGTTTCAGCTCCTGATGGCCAGGACCTGCCTGAGTGTGAAACCACTGGCTGTGCTCTGGAAGGGTCCAAAGCAGGCAGTGTAAAAGTTTCTCAGGAATTGGAAGCTGGTGCAAGTAAAGTAAAAACTATCAGGGAATGTGAGCAGCCCTGTGAGAACCAAGTAAAACAGCTGCACAGCCAATCTCTGTAGGATGCAGGAGAGCGCCAGCAATTCCCCATCTCCAGATGGTGAAAACACATATATTCTTATACTGGACTCCACTTCTGATTCCATGGGGAGGCAGTAGTTGGAGGTGGAAGAACGAAGGAGCTGTGGGCCTGGTGGGCCAGTAAGGGATAAACAGGGATTCCTCCATGTGGATTCTGCGTCTGGGACTCACAAAACAACTCTCAGAAAGCAGTTTGGTTTGCAAATTTCCAGGCTGGCTGGGAGGGGGCTGTCTCCCTGAGATCATCAATGGCCCAGCTCTTGTTAGAAGGGAGGGCACAGCCAGAGAGATCAAATTTCCACCCCAGGGGGCAAGGAAGAAGATTAGAACTTGATGGTGCTAAAAAAAGGCCTCAGCCATTTAGCCCCAAAATACCAGATTCTCAAGGAGGTTACACAAAAGTTGTGGTCTACCAAAGAGCAACGTAAATGTACAGTTGCAATGGGTTTGTTCTGTTACTCACGCTAACTGCTGTAACCAAGGGGTGCTGCTACCAAAAGCTGTAGAATTGTACCATGCACTGAATGTTTGAAAAGAGCCATGTGACATGATGACATGGATGTAGAAGCATGAGTTGTATGTTGAAGGAGTCTGTAACTCTGAAATGTCACCATTGTTCCCTGTAACTAGTCTTGCAACCTCTGACATGAGAAGAAACATTCCAAACCTATTGTGTGGCATGGAAGGGGAAACTAAGGCACACAGCCATTGTGGTGGTCTGGCTAAATGCCAAGGATGGAAGCATTTGTACCTTCCGTTACTGGACTGTAACTAAATTCCAGACATTGGCTGAAGCAGCTGTATGGACTGGTGATCAGATGGGGCAGGACCCAGACCACAAAACACCTGTTTAATCTGTTGGTGCTGCAGCATCTGTATGGGCTCTGCCCGCCCGACTTAAGAACGTGGCTGACGGACCGGGGCCGAAGCAGCGAGACCAACCAACCCAAGGGAACTAAAGGGACTTGCCCGGCTGCATCACATAAAAAGGGCCAAGACCAAGCTCCTGACTTGGAGCCTCCCCCAGCAGGACTATAACATGGAGGTGGTGCACATCGAGGGGAAAACAGACGGTACAGCTGATGCCCTGTCACAAGGGGAGAGCCCCGAACTTCCCCAGGTCACCAGTTGAGTGACCCCGCTCAGTTCGGTCTGAAAGGGGGGGAGAGATGTGATGGAGTGGGGAATACCTGTGTGTGTGTGGGGCTCACACAGGGTGTGGGGCTCCTGCTGAGGGTAACCTTGATGACCAGGTAACACCTTTGTACTGCAGACAAAGGAGGAGGTGGAGCCTGAGGGGTTTGAATTGGAACTGGGATTTGGGAAGCAGTTGGTCTGGGCTGAGGGAGAGAGAGACAAAGGAGGGGGCCAGGCCCCAGCTCTGGGGGCCCCTCGGGGCCTCCTCTCCCCAACATGGATTGGACTGGCTGTCTCTGCCTGCTGTACTGACTCCTCTGTACGATGCTGTGTCCTGTCGGCTTATAAACCTGCTGTTTTCCTGCTGAGTAAGAGACTCTCCTGCCTGCGGACAGGGTGCAGAGCTTTGGGAACCCCAGAACCCCATCACACAGGGCAGCAGGAGTTCCCCCTCACACCACCCACGCAGCGGGTCCAGAAGAAACTAGCTGGGAGGGGTGGGGTGGGGTGGAGAAGAAAGCAGCCTGCCTAAGGCAGGGAAGAGAAGCTGGCCCAGGAGGGGAGCCGAAAGACAGCCCCAGGGGGGCCTGAAGCAGCCAAAGTCTGCCCAGCACCTTACCTCCCAACCGCGGGGCTCCTCAAATGGGATCCCTGCAGCCTCTCATTGGAGTGGCCTGGCACTGCTGAGTCCCCGTACGGTCCAATTCCTCAAGGGTGCAATTGAAATCCCCGCCGAGGACCAGGCACTCGTGAGGATCAATGGAGTGTAGGAAGGCCGCTGCCTGCCAGAAGAAAGATGTTCTCTCTGGGCCAGATGTCGGGGCATAGACGTTGAGGAGGTGGAGGGGCAGCCCCTCTATCCATACCCGGAGATATAGCAGGTTGCCTGGCAAGACCTCGATGCTCCCCAGCATCTCGGGCTGCAAGTCTGGGGAGAACAGGGTCGCTACCCCGGCCCGATGGGCCGAGAGGTGACTAAGACGGACCCCGTCTCCTCACGCCAGCTGCCAGCTGGCTTCGGCAGCCGGAGTAGTGTGGGTCTCCTGCAAGAAGATGATCGAGTACCCCCCCGACCCAGATGAAGGAGAGCACTCGGCACCTGCGGAGAACCGACCCGCAGCCCCTGGCATTTAATGAGGCAAAGACTATCAGCGCCATTTGGAGGGCTGGGGAGGATCCTCGCCGGAGAGAGCACTGACGGCCCCCGTGGGGCCACGCAGCAAGCCGTGACCGACGCTGAAGGTAATTAAAGCGCCACGGAAGCCGTGGGCCCGTTGCTAGGCCGTGGTGTCCCTCCTCCCAGTCCCCTTGCTCTCTTTCCAAAGAGCCCTCACAGACTCTAGATTGGCGTGGAAGTCATCCCAGCACTGGAGGGCGAGAGCGACCTTGTTCTTGGACCCGCGGACGTCGTCCAGGAACTGGTGTATCTCACCCGCCAGCGCATGGGGTGCTGGGGTTTTGGGGTGCCAGAGATCCGTCAGCCCCGTTTTCTTGTGGGTCCCGCGGCTGGAAAAAAGGTCGAAGAGGGGAGTGGGATCTAAGTTTGTGAGGGATGGGGGCGGCAGAGGGAGAGCAGCCCCAGAGGTGCTGGGAGTGGGCGGTACGGCAAAGGCCTCCTGGGCGAGCACAGCCTTGGGGGCAGACATGGGTGGACAAGTGTTGAGTGGAGGGAGGGGAGGATGAGATTTGGAGGGGAAGGGTCTGAAGGGAGTGGAAGGGGAGTGTGGAAGGAGAAAGGGGCAGGAGTGGCGGAAGAGGGGGAAGGGAAGGGCCTGGAGGGGGAGAGGGTTACAGGTTTTTGGATGGGGCACTGATTGGAGAAAGGAGCAAGGGTGGGGGTAGAGAGCAGGGCCAGGATGGGAGTAGGGCCTGGGATGGGAGCGGAGGGGATCTCGGGAGGGGGAAATTCCATGGGCGGTGGAAAGGGAGTTGGGGTTAGGGGCAAGGTGCCCACGCACTCAGTGACGGGCACTGATGGGGTGACGGGAATGGTGGTAGGATCTTTGGGCCCAAGTGGGGAGGGAGGGCATAATGGAAACATAATGGGCATCCATGGACTGGCCAACTCCTGCCGGGAGGTCGTCCCTGATTGAGAGGGGGGGCCGCACCCCGCGAAGTCCCGGAGCAGGGAACGGGAGCAGTTAATGGGGTGTTAGTGAACAGGGAGAGGGGGAACAAGGGGAGTGGGGAGTAGAGGGACAGCCAGCAGGAATCCAATAGAAGGCCATGCGAGTCAAGGGCCGCCGGATGGAGACCCAGGGCCTCGACCTCCTGCGAGAGGAGGGGGAGGCCGAGGCTCACCTCCTCCTGACACTCCGTAGGGGCAAGCTGGGCAGCGGCTGGAGGGGTGTCGGAGGAGGGTGAGGGGGTGACGGAAGCAGTCTTTGTTTTTTGAGGCTCTGGCTCCGAGGCAGAAGGGATGGTGTCCTTGATAGCTGCCGCGGAGACTGTGGCCACCCCCGGCAGATGGTCGGTGGCCGGGGTTCGGTGGGTGGGCTGGGGCTGGCGTCTCTTTTTGGTGCTTTGCGGGGCGCGCCCGCCCCGTCCTGCGACAGGATGGGGTGCCGGGCGTGCACACTTCCTTTCTTCCTTTTTCCCCCTACCAGCACCCAGTCCTCCGAGGACGGGGCGCTGGGTAGCAGAAGGGAAAGGCCAGGGGACTGAGGCAGCAAGGAGGGAGGGAGCAAAGGAGGGGCTGGGACGGCAGGGGGAAGGGAGGGCCGGCCCTGGGGTGGGCCCTGCCCAGTTCCTGCCGCTGGCCCTGCCTCCCTCTCCTCCGAAGGCCCGGCTCTTGTGCCCACTCGGGTGCCAGCGCCCGCTTTTCCTGCCTGGCACCGTGCGGCTGGGTAACCTCCGACGCCCCAGTGGCGATGGATCCGTCCGGGATGAGAGGAGGAGGGGTGGTCCCAGGGCCTGTCGAGGTTGGCGCGCCGCCCTTCTTGTGGCTCATGGCCCCCCAGGTTGGAGGAGGTCCGGGGCTCGTCTTCGCGCCGGGCCAGGAGGCAATCCGTCCGGACGTGCCCCACCACCCAGCCCACAAAACACCGGGCCTCCACCAGGGTGTAAAAGACCCAGTACTGGGCACCTTCTTAGGGCACCAGTATAGCCCCCTCCTGGGCTACCCCGCCCTGTGCTACCGCTGGCGACAGTTGTACCCGAGCGTGCCGGCAGAAAGAAAGCACATGCCGAAGGGCGGGGTCCTTGCAGCCTAGGGGGAGGGGACTCAGGACTGACAGAAGCCGGCCCAGGGTGGCAAGGAAGGCAGAAGGGCGGAGTTGGGGAGGAAGGGCGGGATGGAGGAGAACACCACCCGCATGCCAAAGTCTTCCAGCAGCTCCAGGTGCACATGCACGCCCCCTAAGGCCAAGCCCCTCTCCACCGCCTCCTGGGCGGCAGCCTCCGAAGCCAGGAAGAAGACCATCTTCCCGGACATCTGGGAGGCCGCCACCATGGCCGCGGGCCCCACCGCCCGTGCCTACGCCGGCACGTATGTTTCCACGTGGGGCGAGGCAGCCACCGGGAGGCAGCGGAGTCCGTGCCTCCTGGTGAGCGCGGGGAAGGGGCCGCGACTGTCAGGGGTGGTAGTCCTGGCAGAGGCAGAGGGAGCAGGGTGCGAGGCCTTGGCGTACAACCTTGGGGGCCGAAGAATCGGAACCCCCAGGCGCAGTGGTGGGAGCAGGGGGGCAGGGAGAAGGGGGAGCTGCGCCAGATTTTGCATCAGCTGGGGTAAGAGCCCCCGCTCCGGGAGGTTTGGCCTTCCAGGCGGGCCTCTTGCCTTTCTTTTTCCCCTGGGCCTTCCTACCCTTTTCGGGGGTTGAGTTCGGGGCGGGGTCACTGGAGGATGGCGTGGCGGTACTGCCAGGAGCCCCAGAGCCTACGCCTGCGCTCTTGGCCGACAAGATGGCAAGGACTCTGGTGGCCTTAGATGAGGAGGCTGCCATTTCAGAGGTGGAAGGGGTGCCAGTGGAGGGAAGAGGGAGGGGGGCATCACCAGATGGTCCCCCACTGGTTGTAGAGGCCATGGTGAAGGGTGCAAGGGCGAGGGAATTTATTGGGGTGGGGCACTTTAAGAAAGATCAGGGGAGGGAAGTGGAGAGGAGAAGGGAGGGAGGAAGTGGCTGCCTACCCCTCCCCGACTAGCCAAGCGGAGGACTTGGTGAGGTGGGGGTGGGGCAGGAGAAGAGGGGGAGGAAAGGGAGGTTCAAGGGGGCCACAACTCCCAGCACAGGGTGGTAAGCAGCTTTTTGTTAATGTGGGGAGGTGAGTGAGTGGAAGGGGAGGAGCTCAGCACCTAACAGAAGAAAGTAGGGGAGCATGGCACAAGGCAGGGGGGGCAAGATGGAAGGGTGGCAAAGCCAACCAAAGGAGAGGGGGGTTAGGGGGAAGAGTGTGCCCACGGGTGCCTGAGGGTGGGCCCACAGCAGCCACTGCAGAGCCCCACAAGAGCAGGAAGAAGGAAGGGGCAGATGAGTAGGGTGGGGCCCAGATGGAAAGGGCCCGAACGCAGCTGGGTGTGGAGGGGGTGGGGAGGTGAAGGAGGCAGTGGCTTCAAGAGTGGGGCAGGAACCACAACCTAACACCCACCCCCGCTCTGGAGCTCCGGTGAGGAGGGGCCCCACCAAAACTCTCCCTCGCAAGCCACTCCACAGCAAGCTGTAGAGGGAAGCCCAACCACCGCCCAAGAAAGCCCCTTACCTCCTCCGTAGCAGTGAGGATGCAGCAGCCAGTGGATGGAAAGGTGGACCCAAGCAGAGGGCCAGCAGAGTCCCCCCCAGAAGATGGAAGGGGGATACCCCCTTCCCCACCAAGAGGCAGGGCAGCAGGAGTCCCCCCTCACACCACCCACGCAGCAGGTCCAGAAGATAGTAGCTGGGAGGGGTGGGGCGGGGTGGGGAAGAAAGCAGCCTGCCTAAGGCAGGGAAGAGAAGCTGGCCCAGAAGGGGAGCCGAAAGACAGCCTCAGGGAGGCCTGAAGCAGCCAAAGGCTGCCCAGCACCTCACCTCCCAACCGCGGGGCTCACCAATTGGGATCCCCGCAGCAGTCCTGCAGCCTCTTATTGGAGTGCTGGGGAGGGAGTGGGCAGGCATAGCCTGCCCATGACTAAATGGCCCCTCTCATAGAGGGAGGGGCCCACTAAAAATACCCAGTTCCAAGTGAATGTGGGGGGCAACACAGATAAAAAACGGGAGGGAGTGAGAGTCAAAGGCTTAAAATTAGGGAGCCGGAAGGGGATACCGAGCAGAGGACCCCGGACAGCGCCCACCGCTCATTGAAGGTATCCGGGGAGTTGGTGGACGCCGCCCAGAGGAACTCTGCTCGGATTCGTGACGGGAGGGAGGAACGGAAGTAGGCCCCACAGTTGCAGGTCGCCCCCTCTGCCAGCCTCCTCTCCCTCATTTTGTAGATGGCCATTTTGGCCATGGCCAGGAGAAGGCTGATGAGGAGGTCCCGCGACTTTGTGGGGCCGCGGGTAGGGTGTGACAAGATGAGCAGGTGTGGGGAAAAGTGCAGCCAGAACCTCAAGAGGAGGTTCTGGAGGAGCCGGAAGATGGGCTACAGCCAGGCGCACTGGACGTAGATGTGCACCAGGTTTTCCCTCATGCCGCAGAAGGTGCAGGGGTCTGGGATGGGGATGAACCACGCCAGGTAGGCGCCTGTGCTCACCGCTCCATGGAGGATTCTCCAGCTGATGTCCCCGGCGGGCCGTGGACCCAAGGCAGAGTAGAGGATGGCCCACAGGGGCTCCCCACCCTCTGATGGAGGTAAGAGGTCCCACCATTTGTGGCTAGGAGTGAGAGGGGGGCGGGGCGCACCCTCTCGCAGGACCCGGCCAAGGTAGATATGTGCAGCGGGCGGCAGGGCGTCCTTGACCTCCTCGAGTACACATTGGCGGGAGCGGAGAGTGGAGAGCCCCATGTGCCGGGACCTCCATCCAGTCCCCCCGGTCGTAGTCCAGGAGGTCTCCGACCCTGGTGATTCCACCTAGGACCAACCTGCGGCGCACCGCGGGAGACTCCGCCGCCTGCACACGAAGGTGGGGGTTGTGTAGCAGGGGCTCCGCAAGGAGCTCTTCTCACAAGGTGGCCCCTAAGGACCTGGAGGCTGCGTGCAACTGCCAGGTGCGGAGGAGGTCTTTGTAGAAGGCTGGCAGCTCCAAGAGGCCTCGCAGACGGTCTCTCCAGGATAAGTAAAGGAGATGCCAGTCGTATCGGAGCCCTCGGTAACGGCGGAGGAAAGCGTGCGCGAGCGTACTCCATGCCGGACTATCTGCACTGTTGGTGGTGGTGTTGAGGAGTCTCAACAGGGCCCAGAGGTGGAAGATATGGACCTGAGTGCGAATGCAAGTGAGGCCCTGTCCTCCCTCGTCCGGGGGAAGATGACGTACCCCTGCAGGGACCCAGTGCAGTCCTGGCCAGAAGAAGTCCAGGATTAACCTCTGGAGCTGGTCCAGGAACTTCGGGGGTGGGACTAGGGTGCTGAGGTGGTGCCAGAGCATGGACAGGACTAGTTGGTTCAGCACCAGCGCTCTCCCTCGTAGGGAGAGACAGTGGAGCAGCCCTGTCCATCTCCGCAACCGCTCAGCGACCCTGCCCTCTAAGCCCTGCCAGTTTTCCAGCGGAGAGGGATGCGTGGCGGATAGAAAGATTCCCAGATAGGACAGCGGATCCGCGCTCCACCAGATGGCCTGGAGCGCGAGGGGGAGGCGGCTTCTCTGCCGCCCAGCCCCGACCACCATGCCAGAGCTCTTGACCCAGTTGACCCAGGCGGAGGAGGCCACCGAGTACATGGCTTGGCAGGCCTCCAACCGCACCAGGGCTCCCAGGTCCTGGACCACGAGGAGTACGTCATGGGCGTACGCCGACAGGACCAGCCACAGCTCCGGCTCACGGAGCACCAACCCCGTCAACCTTCGCCAAAGGAGACAGAGGAAGGGCTCGATGGCCAGAGCGTAGAGCTGGCCTGACAGCGGGCAGCCCTGACGCACCCCTCGCCCGAAGCTGACCAGGGCGGTCAGGGTCCAGTTGAGCTTGACCAGACACTCTGAGGCAGCGTACAGCACCTGGAGAAACCCGATGAAACGCGGTCCGAAGCCGACGGCCCAGAGAGTGCCCAGGAGAAACCCGTGGTCCACCCTGTCGAACACCTTCTCCTGGTCCAAGGACAGGAGGGCGAACGACAGGCCTGTCCTACACCCAAACTCCAAGAGATCCCGGACCAGATAGAGGTTATTGAAGATGGTACGGCCCGGGACGGCGTAGGTCTGGTCGGGGTGGACCACGTCGTGCAGCACGGACCCCAAGCGACGGGAGATGGTTTTGGCAATTATCTTGTAGTCCGTGCCGAGGAGCGAGATGGGACGCCAGTTCCGGAGGTCGCGGGGGTCCCCCTTTTTGGGCACCAGGGTGAGAACGGCCCGCCTGCATGACAGGGGGAGGACCCTGCTCTGCAAGGACTCGGCCCAGACGCTGAGCAGGTCTAGGCCGAGGACATCCCAAAACACGTGGTAGAACTCCACGGTCAGCCCATCCATGCCCGGGGATTTCTTGGTGGGCATGAGACGGAGGGCTTCCGCGAGTTCGGCCAGAGTGAGAGGAAGCTCCAGCCGGTCCCGTTCGCCCCCGCTGACCGAATGGAGTTGGTTCCAAAGCACTCTGCAGGCGTCGGCGTCGGTCGGATCCGGGGAGAAAAGGGTTGCGTAGAAGGCGCGAGCCCTCTCACGCATCTCCGCCGGATCCATAAGAGGGGTGCCATCCTCCGCGAGGAGGCAGGGGATATATTTCTTGGCACCCCTCTTTCTCCTGGGTGTAGAAGAAGCAGGAGCCGCGGTCCATCTCCCGAAGGAGCTGGATCCGCGACCGCACAAAGGCCCCCTGCACCTGGAGGGCGTCGAGGGCCCTGAGCTTGTCCCGCTTCTCCTGGTACGTGCTGCAGAGGGATGGATCCCCAGGGCTGGCGGCTAGACGCCTCTCCAGCTCAAGGACCTCCCGTTCCAGCTGCCCTATGAACGTATCCCACCGCCGGCAGGCCCCCCGGGTATAGTTGCGGCAGAAGAGCCATGTGCGCACCTTTCCCAGATCCCACCACCGCCGCGCCGAGGGAAAGGCGCACCGTTGCCCACGCCAGGCCCTCCAGAACTCCTGGAAGGACGAAACCAACCCCATATCCCCTAGCAGGCTATTATTAAAATGCCAGTATGCTGATCCCTGCTTCCTCACTGAAAGGGAAGCCTTCACAGCCACCAGGTGGTGGTCCGAGAAAGGGATCTCGGGCGGGGGAACTTCCATGGGCGGTGGAAAGGTAGTTGGGGTTAGGGGCAAGGTGCCCATGCACTCAGTGACGGGCACCGATGGGGTGGCGGGAATGGTGGTAGGGTCTTTGGGCCCAAGAGGGGAGGGAGGGCATAATGGGAACACCAGTTCTCCCGGAGCGTCCGTGGACTGGCCAACCCCCGCCGGGAGGTCGTCCCCGATTGAGAGGGGGGTCCGCACCCCGCGCTGTCCCGGAGCAGGGAAGGGGGACAGTTAAAGGGGTGTTAGTGGACAGGAAGAGGGGCACTAAGGGGGCTGGGGAGTAGAGGGAGGGCCTGCAGGCTTCCAATAGAAGGCCATCCGTGTCAAGGGCCGCCGGGTTGATACCCAGGGCCTCGACCTCCTGCGAGAGGAGGGCGCGGCCAAGGCTTACCTCTTCCGGACGCTCCGCAGGGGCAAGCTGGGCAGTGGCTGGACGGGTGTCGGAGGAGGGCGAGGGGACTACGGAGGCAGTCTCTGTTTTTAGAGGCTCCGGCTCCGGGGCAGAAGGGATGGTGTCTTTTATGGCTGCCGCGGAGTCTCTGGCCTCCCCCGGCAGATGGTCGGTGGGCTGGAGCTGGCGTCTCTTTTTGGTGCTTTGCGGGGCACGCTCGCCCCGTCCTGCGACAGGGTGGGGTGCCGGGCGTGCGCACTTCCTTTCTTCCTTTTTCCCCCTACCAGCACCCAGTCCTCCGAGGACGGAGCACTGGGTGGCAGAAGGGAAAGGCCAGGGGACTGAGGCAGCAAGGAGAGAGGGAGGAAAGGAGAGGCTGGGATGGCATCGGGAAGGGACGACGCGCCCTGGGGTGGGCCCTGCCCAGGTCCTGCCGCTGGCCCTGCCTCCCTCTCCTCCGAAGGCCCGGCTCTTGTGCCCACTCGGGTGCCAGCGCCCGCTTTTCCTGCCTGGCACTGTGCGGCCAGGCAACCTCCGACGCCCAAGGGGCGATGGATCCGTCCGGGATGAGAGGAGGAGGGGTGGTCCCAGGGCCTGTCACGGTTGGGGCGCCGCCGGTCTTGTGGCTCGTGCCCCCCCCCAGGTTGGAGGAGGTCCCGGGCTCCTCTTGGCGCCGGGCCAGGAGGTAATCCCTTCCGACGTGCCCTACCGCCTGGCACACAAAACACCGGGTTTCCCCCAAGGTGTAAAAGACCCGGTACTGGGCCCCTTCATAGGTCATCAGTATGACCCCCTCCTGGGCTACCCTGCCCTGTGCTGCCGCTGACGACAGTTGTACCGGAGCCTGCCAGCGGAAAGAAAGCACATGCCGAAGGGCGGGGTCCTTGCAGCCTAGGGGGAGGGGTCTCAGGACTGACAGAAGCCGGCCCAGGGTGGCAAGGAAGGCAGAAGGGCGGAGTTGGGGAGGTAGGGTGGGACGGAGGAGAACACCACCCCCTCGCCCAGGTCTTCCAGTGTCTCCAGGTGCACGTGCACGCCCCCTACGGCCAACCCCCTCTCCACCGCCTCCTGGGCGGCAGCCTCCGAAGCCAGGAAGAAGACCATCTTCTCGGACATCTGGGAGGCTGCCACCACGGCCGTGGGCCCCACTGCCCATGCCAACATCCGCACGTAGGTTTCCACGTGGGGCGAGGCAGCCACCAGGAGGCAGCGGATTCCGTGCCTCCTGGTGAGCACAGGGAAGGGGCCGCGACTGTCATGGGTGGTAGTCCTGGCGGAGGCGGAGGGAGCAGGGTGCGAGGCATGGGTGTACGACCTGGTGGGGGGCTGAAGAATCGGAACCCCCAGGCGCAGTGGTGGGAACAGGGGGGCAGGGAGAAGGGGGAGCTGTGCCAGATGTTGCAGCAGCTGGGGTAAGAGCCCCCACTACGGGAGGTTTGGCCTTCCAGGCGGGCCTCTTGCCTTTCTTTTTCCCCTAGGCCTTCCTACCCTTTTGGGTGGTTGAGTGCGGTGCGGGGTCATCGGAGGACGCCGCGGCGGGGATGCCAGGAGCCACAGAGCCTACACCTGGGCCCTCGGCCAACAAGATGGCAAGGACTCCGGTGGCCCTGGACGAGGAGGCCGCCATTTCAGAGGTGGAAGGGGTGCCAGTGGAGGGAAGAGGGAGGGGGGCATCGCGGGATTACAACCAGCGGGGGACAGAGGCCATGGTGAAGGGTGCAAGGGCGAGGGAATTTATTGGGGTGGGGCACTTTAAGAAAGAGCAGGGGAGGGGAGGAGGAGAAGAGAAGGGAGGGAGGAAGTGGCTGCCTACCCCTCCCCCACCAGCCAAGCTGAGGACCTAGTCAGGTGGGAGTGGGGCAGGAGGAGAGAGGGAGGAAAGGGAGGTGCAAGGGGGCCACAACTCCCAGCACAGGGTGGTAAGCAGCTCCTGCTAATGTATTGCGGTGCGGGGGGGAAGAATTCAATATTTGTAAATGTGGGGAGGTGAGTGAGTGGAAGGGGAGGAGCTCAGGCACCTAACAGAAGCGGGGGGGAGCGTGGCACAAGGGAGGGGGGAAAGATGGAAGGGTGGCAAAGCCAACCAAAGGAGAGGGGGGGTTGGGGGAAAAGTGTGCCCACAGATGCCTGAGGGTGGGCCCACAGCAGCCACTGCAGAGCCCCACAAGAGCAGGAAGAAGGAAGGGGCAGGTGAGTAGGGTGGGGCCCAGATGGAAAGGGCCCGAACGCAGCTGGGTGTGGAGGGGGTGGGGAGGTGAAGGAGGCAGTGGCTTCAAGAGTGGGGCAGGGACCACAACCTAACACCCCACTCCCCCTGTGGAGCCCCGGTGGGGAGGGGCCTGACCAAAACTCACCACTCCACAGCAAGCTGTCGGGGGAAGGCCAACCACCGCCCAAGAAAGCCCCTTACCTCCTCTGGAGCAGTGAGTATGCAGCGGCCAGTGGATGGAAAGGTGGGCCCAAGCCGAGGGCCAGCAGAGTGCCCCCCAGAAGATGGAAGGGGGGTTACCCTCCTCCCCGCCAAGAGGCAGGGCAGCAGGAGTCCCCATCTCACACCACTCACGCAGCAGGTCCAGAAGAAACTAGCTGGGAGGGGTGGGGTGGGGTGGAGAAGAAAGCAGCCTGCATAAGGCAGGGAATAGAAGCTGGCCCAGAAGGGGAGCCAAAATACAGTCCCAGGGGGGCCTGAAGCAGCCAAAGGCTGCCCAGCACCTCACCTCCCAACCGCGGGGCTCCCCAAATGGGATCCCCGCAGCAGCCCTGCAGACTCTTATTGGAGTGCCGGGGAGGGAGTGGGCAGGCATAGCCTGCCCACAACTAAAAGGCCTGTCTCATACCGAGGGGGGGCCCACAAAAAACACCCGGTTCCAAGTGAATGTGGGGGGCAACAAAGATAAAAAACGGGCAGGAGTGAGGATCAAAGGTTTACAATAATTGAGCAGGAAGGGGATACGAAGCAGAGGACCCCGCACAGCCCCCACCGCTGTTCGAATGTGTCCAGGGAGTTGGTGGACGCCGCCCAGAGGAACTCTGCTCAGATTCGTGATCGGAAGGTGGAATGGAAGTAGGCTCCACTTTCGCAGGTCGCCCCCTCTGCCAGCCTCCTCTCCCTCGTTTTATAGATGGCCATTTTGGCCATGGCCAGGAGGAGGCTGAGGAGGAGATCCTGCGACTTTGTGGGGCCGCGGAGAGGGTGTGACAAGATCAGGAGGTGTGGGGAAAAGTGCAGCGAGAACCTCCAGAGGAGGTTCTGGAGGAGCCGGAAGAGGGGCTGCCGCCTGGCGCACTCGACGTAGATGTGCACCAGGTTTTCCCTCATGCCGCAGAAGGTGCAGGTGTCTGGGATGCGGGTGAACCGCGCCAGGTACGCGCCCGTGCTCACCACTCCATGGAGGATTCTCCAGCTGATGTCCCTGGTGGGCCGTGGAACCAAGGTAGAGTAGAGGCTGGCCCACTGGTGCTCCCCACCTTCCAATGGCGGTAAAAGGTCCCACCATTTGTGGTTGGGGCGGGACACGAGGGTGGGGCAGTGGAGCGTGTGAAGCACAAGTGCGTACAGAAGATGTCTAGGCGCAGTTCGGAAGGGGACTGGCTGCAAGGTATGCAGCCGGCTGAGATGGTGAGTGGGAGTGGGGGCGGGCAGGATGGCAAAGCCGGGGGCACACGGAGAGATCCGGAGGACTAGGAGTGAGAGGGGGGCGGGGGGCACCCTCTCGCAGAGCCCGGCCGAGGTAGGTATGAGCAGCGGGCAGCAGGGCAGCCTTCACCTCCTCGAGTACGCATCGGGGGGAGCGTAGAGTGGAGAGCCCCATGTGCCGGGGCCTCCATCCAGTCCCCCACAGTCGTAGTCCAGGAGGTCTGCGACCTTGGTGATTCCACCTAGGACCAACCTCCGGTGCACCGTGGGAGACTACGCCGCCTGCAAACCAAGGTGGGGGTTGTGTAGCAGGGTCTCCGCGAGGAGGTCTTCTCCCACAGCGGCCCCTAAGGACCTGGAGGCTGCAAGCAGCCGCCAAGTACAGACGAGGTCTTTGTAGAAGGCTGGCAGCTCCGAGAGGCCTCGCAGATGGTTTCTCCAGGATAAATAAAGGAGCTGCCGGTCGTATTGGAGCCCTCGGTAATGGCGGAGGAAAGCGTGCGCCAGCGTACTCCATGTCGGTCTATCTGCACTGTTGGTGGTGGTGTTGAGGAGTCCCTGCTGGGCCCAGAGGCGGAAGACATGGACCTGAGTGCACATGCAGGTCAGGCCCTGTCCTCCCTCCTCCGGGGAAAGATGAAGTACCCCTGCAGGGACCCAGTGGAGTCCTGGCCAGAAGAAGTCCAGGATTAACCTCTGGAGCTGGTCCAGGAAATTTTGGGGGTGGGACTAGGGTGCTGAGGTGGTGCCAGAGCATGGACAGGACTAGTTGGTTCAGCACCAGCGCTCTCCCTCGTAGGGAGAGACACTGGAGCAGCCCTGTCCATCACCGCAACCGCTCAGCGACCCTGCCCTCTAAGCCCTGCCAGTTTTCCGGCAGAGAGGGATGCGTGGCGGATAGAAAGATGCCCAGATAGGACAGCGGATCCGCGCTCCACCAGATGGCCTGGAGCGCGAGGGGGAGGTGGCTCGTCTGCCACTCAGCCCCGACCACCATGCCAGAGCTCTTGACCCAGTTGACCCAGGCGGAGGAGGCCGCCGAGTACATGGCTCGGCAGGACTCCAACCGCACCAGGTCTCCCGGGTCCTGGACCACGAGGAGTACGTCATGGGCGTACGCCGACAGGACCAGCCGCAGCTCTGGCTCACGGAGCACCAACCCCGTCAACCTTCGCCAAAGAAGACAGAGGAAGGGCTCGATGGCCAGAGCGTAGAGCTGGCCCGACAGTGGGCAGCCCTGACGCACCCCTCGCCCAAAGCTGACCGGGGCAGTCAGGGTCCAGTTCAGTTTGACCAGACACTCTGAGGCAGCGTACAGCACCTGGAGAAACCCAATGAAACGGGGTCCGAAGCTGAAGGCCCGCAGAGTACCCAGGAGATACCCGTGGTCCACCTTGTCGAACACCTTCTCCTGGTCCAAGGACAGGAGGGCGAACGACAGGCCATCCCTACACCCAAGCTCCAAGAGATCCCGGACCAGATAGAGGTTATTGAAGACGGTACGGCCCGGGACGGTTTAGGTCTGGTCAGGGTGGACCACGTCCTGCAGCACGGACCCCAAGCAACGGGAGATGGTTTTGGCAATTATCTTGTAGTCCGTGCCGAGGAGCGAGATGGGACGCCAGTTCCGGAGGGCGCGGGGGTCCCCCTTTTTGGGCACCAGGGTGAGAATGACCCGCCTGCATGACAGGCTGAGCAGGTCTAGGCCGAGGACATCCCAAAACACACGGTAGAACTCCAGGCTTAGGCCATCCATGCCCGGGGATTTGTTTGTGGGCATGATACGGAGGGCTTCCGAGAGTTCGGCCCCCCGCTGACCGAAGGGAGTTGGTTCCAAAGCACTCTGCAGGCGTCGGTGTCGGTCGGATCCGGGGAGAAAAGGGTTGCGTAGAAGGCGCGAGCCCTCTCACGCATCTCCGCCGGATCCATAAGAGGGGTGCCATCCTCCGCGAGGAGGCAGGGATATATTTCTTGGCACCCCTCTTTTTCTCCTGGGTGCATAAGAAGCGGGAGCCACGGTCCATCTCCCGAAGGAGCTGGATCCGCGACCGCACAAAGGCCCCCTGCACCTGGAGGGTGTCGAGTGCCCTGAGCTCGTCCCGCTTCTCCTGGTACGTGCTGCAGAGGGATGGATCCCCGGGGCTGGCGGCTAGACGCCTCTCCAGCTCAAGGACCTCCCGTTCCAGCTGCCCTATCAACGCATCCCGCCGCCGGCAGGCCCCCCGGGTGTAGTTGCGGCAGAAGAGCCATGTGCGCACCTTTCCCAGATCCCACCACCGCCGCGCCGAGGGAAAGGTGCACTGTTGCCCACGCCAGGTCCTCCAGAACTCCCGGAAGGACGCCACCAAGCCCACATCCCCAAGCAGGCTATTATTAAAATGCTAGTATGCTGACCCCTGCTTCCCCACTGAAAGGGAAGCCTTCACAGCCACCAGGTGGTGGTCCGAGAAAGGGACCGGCCACACGCTGGAGGAGTGGGCTTGGGAAAGGTGTTGGCGAGTAATATAGATGTGGTCCAACTGGGAGCGTACAGATTTGTGGCCCACCACTCGGACGTAGGTCAAGACGGTATCCTCGTCCGGGTGGTGTTGCCTGCACCAGACGTCCACCAGGGAGCGATGGTTGATGATCTCCCTGAGGACATCCGCAGCGGACTGGCACTGCTCAGTCCCCGTACGGTCCCGTTCCTTGAGCGTGCAATTGAAATCTCTGCCGAGGACCAGGTACTCGCGAGGATCGATGGAGTCGAGGAGGGCCGCCACCTGCCGGAGGAAAGATGTCCTCTCTGGGCCAGATGTCGGGGCGTGGACGTTAAGGAGGTGGTGGAGCAGCCCCTCTATCTGTACCCGGAGATATAGCAGGCAGCCTGGCACGACAACGATGCTCCCGATAATCTCCAGCTGCAAGTCTGGGGAGAGCAGGGTCGCTACCCCGGCCCGATGGGCCGAGAGGTGACTAAGATGGACCCCGTCTCCCCACTCCAGCCGCCAAATGGCTTCGGCAGCCGGAGTAGTGTGGGTCTCCTGCAAGAAGGTGACCGAGTACCCCCCCGACCCAGATGAAGGAGAGCACTTGGCACCTGCGGAGACCCAACCCGCAGCCCCTGGCACTTAGTCTTTGCCTGATTATCAGCGCCATTTGGAGGGCTGTGGAGGATCCTCGCCGGAGGGAGCACCGACGGCCCCCGTGGGGCCACGCAGCAAGCCGTGACCGACGCCGAAGGTAATTAAAGCGTCACGGAAGCCGCGGGTTCGTTGCTAGGCTGTGGCGTCCCTCCTCCTGGTCCCCTGGCCCTCTTTTTAAAGGGCCCTCATGGACTCTAGGATGGCGTGGAAGTCATCCCAGCGCTGGAGGGTGAGAGCGACCTTGTTCTCGGACCCACGGACGTCGTACAAGAACTGGTGTATCTCACCCGCCAGTGCATGAGGTGCTGGGGTTTCGGGGTGCCGGAGATCGGTCAGCCCCGTTTTCTTGTGGGCCCCGTGGCCGGAAAAAAAGTAGAAGTGGGGAGTGGGATCTAAGTTTGTGAGGGATGGGGGCAGCAGAGGGAGAGCAGCCCCGGAGGTGCTGGGAGTGGGCGGTATGGCAAAGGCCTCCTGGGCGAGCACAGCCTCCGGGGCAGACGTGGGTGGACAAGTGTTGAGTGGAGGGTGGGGAGGATGAGGTTTGGAGGGGAAGGGTCTGAAGGGAGTGGAGGGGAAGTGGGGGGAGGAGGAAGGGGCGGGAGTGGCGGAAGAGGGGGAAGGGAAGGGCCTGGACGGGGGGGAGGGCTACAGGTTTTTGGATGGGGCACTGATTGGGGAAGGGAGCCAGGGTGGGGGTAGAGAGCGGGGCCAGGGTGGGAGTAGGGCCTGGGATGGGAGCGGACGGGATCTCGGGAGGGGGAACTTCCATGGGCGGTGGAAAGGTAGTTGGGGTTAGAGGCAAGGTGCCCATGCACTCAGTGACGGGCACCGATGGGGTGGCGGTAATGGTGGTAGGGTCTTTGGGCCCAAGAGGGGAGGGAGGGCATAATGGGAACACCAGTTCTCCCGGGGCGTCCGCGGACTGGCCAACCCCCGCTGGCAGGTCGTCCCCGATTGAGGGGGGGCCGCACCCCGCGATGTGCCAGAGCAGGGAAGGGGGGGCAGTTAAAGAGGTGTTAGTGGACAGGGAGAGGGGCAGCAAGCGGGGGTGGGGAGTAAAGGGAGTGCCCGCAGGCCTCCAATAGAATGCCGTCCGTGTCAAGGGCCGCCGGGTTGAGACCCAGGGCCTCGACCTCCTGCGAGAGGAGGGCGAGGCCGAGGCGCACCTCTTCCACATGCTCCGCAGCGGCAAGCTGGGCAGTGGCTGGAGGGGTGTCGGAGCAGGGTGAGGGGATGATGGAGGCAGTCTCTGTTTTTTGAGTCTCCGGCTCCGGGGCAGAATGGATGGTGTCCTTTATGGCTGCCGCAGAGACTCTGGCCACCCCCGGCAGATGGTCGGTGGGCTGGGGCTGGCGTCTCTTTTTGGTGCTTTGCGGGGCACGCCCGCCCCGTCCTCTGACAGGTTCGCGTGCCGGGCGTGCGCACGTCCTTTTTCCCCCTACCAGCACCTTATCCTCCGAGGACGGGGTGCTGGGTGGCAGAAGGGAAAGGCCAGGGGACTGAGGCAGCAAGGAGGGAGGGAGGAAAGGAGGGGCTGGGATGGCAGCAGGAAGGGATGACCCGCCCTGGGGTGGGCCCTGCCCTGGTCCTGCCGCTGGCCCTGCCTCCCTCTCCTCCAAAGGCCCGGCTCTTGTGCCCGCTCGGGTGCCAGCGCCCGCTTTTCCTGCCTGGCACTGTGCGTCCGGGCACCCTCCAACGCCCGAGTGGCGATGGAGCCGTCCGGGATGAGAGGAGGAGGGGTGGTCCCAGGGCCTGTCGAGGTTGGGGCGCTGCCGGTCTTGTAGCTGTTGCCCCACTATGTTGGAGGAGGAGGTCCCGGGCTCTTCTTCGCGCCGGGCCAGGAGGGAATCCCTCCGGACATGCCCCCCCCGCCCGGCACACAAAACACAGGGCCTCCCCCAGGGTGTAAAAGACCCGGTCCTGGGCCCCTTCATAGGGTTCCAGCATAGCCCACTCCTGGGCTACCCCGACCTGTGCTGCCGCTGGCGACAGTTGTACCCGAGCCTGCCAGTGGAAAGAAAGCACATGCCGAAGGGCAGGGTCCTTGCAGCCTAGGGGGGAGGGGGCTCAGGACTGACAGAAGCCGGCCCAGGGTGGCAAGAAAGGCAGAAGCGCGGAGTTGGGGAGGAAGGGTGGGATGGAGGAGAACACCACCCCCTCGCCCAGGTCTTCTAGTGTCTCTAGGGGCACGTGCACGCCCCCTACGGCCAGGACCCTCTCCACCACCTCCTGGGCGGCGGCCTCTGAAGCCAGGAAGAAGACCATCTTCCCAAACATCCGGGAGGCTGCCACCACCCACCGCCCGTGCCAACACCCGCACATAGGTTTCCACGTGGGGCGAGGCAGCCGCCAGGATGCAGCGGACTCTGTGCCTCCTGGTGAGCGCGGAGGAAAGGGCCGCGACTGTCGTGGGTGGTAGTCCTGGCGGAGGCAGAGGAAGCAGCATGTGAGGCCTGGGCGTACGACCTGGGGTCCGAAGAATCGAAACCCCCAGGCGCAGTGGTGGAATCAGGCGGGGCAGGGAGAAGGGGGAGCTGCGCCAGATGTTGCAGTAGCTGGGGTAAGAGCCCCTGCCATGGGAGGTTTGGCCTTCCAGGCGGGCCTCTTGCCTTTCTTTTCCCCTGGGCCTTCCTACCCTTTTGGGGGGGTTGAGTGCAGGGCGGAGTCTCCGGAGGACGCCGCGGCGGGGCTGCCAGGAGCCCCAGAGCCTACGCCCGCGCCCTCGGCCGACAAGATGGCAAGGACTCCGGTGGCCCTGGACGAGGAGGCCGCCATTTCAGAGGTGGAAGGGGTGCCAGTGGAGGGAAGAGGGAGGGGGGCATCGCCAGATGGTCCCCCGCTGGTTGTAGAGTCCATGGTGAAGGGTGCAAGGGCGAGGGAATTTATTGAGGTGGGGCACTTTAAGAAAGAGCACGGGAGGGTAGGAGGAGAGGAGAAGGGAGGGAGGAAGTGGCTGCCTACCCCTCCTCCACCACCCAAACTGAGGACCTGGTCAGGTGGGAGTCGGGCAGGAGGGAAGAGGGAGGAAAGAGAGGTGCAAGGGGGCCACCACTCCCAGCACAGGGTGGTAAGCAGCTCCTGCAACTGCATTGGGATGTTTGTTTGGCGGGGGGGGGGAGGAATTCAATATTTGTAAATGTGGGGAGGTGAGTGAGTGGAAGGGGAGGGGCTCAGGCATCTAACAGAAGAAGGTGGGGGAGCGTGGCACAAGGAAGGGGGGGCAAGATGGAAGGGTGGCAAAGCCAACCAAAGGAGAGGGGAGTTGGGGGAAGAGTGTGCCCACGGGTGCCTGAGGGTGGGCCCACGGCAGCCACTGTAGAGCCCCACAAGAGCAGGAAGGAGGAAGGGGCAGATAATTAGGATGGGGCCCAGATGGAAAGGGCCCCAATGCAGGTGGGCGTGGAGGGGGTGGGGAGGTGAAGGAGGCAGTGGCTTCAAGAGTGGGGCAGGGACCACAACCTAACACCCCCCGCCCCCTCTGGAGCCCTGGTGGGGAGGGGCCCCACTAAAACTCACCACCCCAAGCCACTCCACAGCAAGCTGTGGGTGCAAGCCCAACCACCGCCCAAGAAAGCCCCTTACCTCCTCCGGAGCAGTGAAGATGCAGCAGCCAGTGGATGGAAAGGTGGACCCAAGCAGAGGGCCAGCAGAGTCTCCCCCGAGAAGATGGAAGGGGGATACCCCCTCCCTGCCAAGAGGCAGGGCAGCAGGAGTCCCCCCCCCCACACCACCCACGCAGCAGGTTCAGAAGAAACTAGCTTGGGGGGGGGCGGGGTGAAGAAGAAAGCAGCCTGCCTAAGGCAGGGAAGAGAAGCTGGCCCAGAAGGGGAGCCGAAAGACAGCCCCAGGGGTCCTGAAGCAGCCAAAGGCTGCCCAGCACCTCACCTCCCGATCGCGGGGCTCCCCAAATGGGATTCCCCCCATTCAGCCTATAAGACAGAGTGTCTCTATTCCCTGTCTAGGCCCAGACCTTCGTTGGTCAGATAGGCCCTGTGCCCCCTATAAAAGGCTCCCCAGCTGGTAGCAGGGGGGAAGGTTTTGGGAGGTGCACCAGAGGAGCAGAGCACGAGCAGAGCCAAAAGGTACCACAGGGAAGTGGTGGAGGAAGTGGCCCAGGGTGAGGCTATTACTTCGGCGCAGGGGTAAAGGTCCTGCCGGTTGCCTCTTGTTCTCATGGGGACCCTGGGCCGGAGTCCAGGGTAGAGGGTGGGTCTGGACTCCCCCCACCCTTCCCCCCAAGGGATCACGTTACTGGAGCAGGCGCAGGCCTGCAAGGGGACTGGTATTATTCTCCCTGTACTGGTCTTGCCTATGATGAGGATGGCTCCCTAAGCTGAGACCCCTCTCTTTGGAATGGCCTGGGCAAAAGGGGGCCTCCACGAGTCTCTGAGGCAACACAGATCTGCCACAGAATGCAGGGACCCACAGAGGCTGACAAGGGGCTTTGTCACAATACCCAAAGTACAATTATTACAGGCAGGGGAGGTGCTGGGTCATCATCTACTCCAGCCCTTGTTCAGTCTGGGTTCCCTCCTTCTAGCATCAGGCAGCTGCAGCTCCCAGCCCTGGCAAAGCAGCCAAGTCCTTCCTGACAAAGGTGTGGGGTGGGAAGGGGAAAAGCAGCTAGAGACAGCGGGAAGGGAGGAGTGGGCTGAGGGCAAAGGTGAGGGAAGAGGTGGGGCAATTCTTGGGGTTGGGGGCTGCAAAGAGGAGCAGGGCAGGACCTTGGGTGAAGAGGTAGGAGAGTTGTCTTGGCGGATGGGTGGGGAGGAAAGACAGGGCATGGAGTGCCTGATTTTTAAATATTACCAACTTGGCAACCCTAGGCCAGATCTGCACCTAAAAGTTCAGTTGTCCTTGAGAAATGTAGTTAAGCCAATATAAGGCCAGGTATAGATACTGTTAGGTCAATAGAAGAATTCTTCTGCCCCCAGAGGGAGTAGGTGGTCAGCCAGACTACAACAGTCCAGCTACATCTGTGCTGATGTTGCTTTTCAGTGTACACATACCCTCAGGGCTCATTTATACTATGCAGATGATCGACCCGGTCACAGTCGATCTTCGGAATTCACTTTTGCACATCTGGTGAAGACATGACGAAATCATGTCTCTGGAGTCGATAGTTGATCCCTGTACTCTATCATGCAACGTACAGGAGGTCGATGTGAGAGTATAGAGGTTAGGTCTTCACTAGGGAAATAAGTCAATCCTGATATATGGATTCTAGCTATGCAAATACTTTTCCAGTTCTCTCTCCCTTGCCCAGTGCATGGCTATGGCTCTACAAGATCCCGGTTCACCACCCAGCACCTCTTCTTTTCCCCTTCTCTGTCCCTCACCCAGTGCCACCAGCTGCTATCTGTGATCATCCAGAAGCCAGGCAGGAAGAGGAGTCTCAAAACAGGTTCTGGATGCAGCAAGCTGACCAGGTAATAGGGCTGAGAGAGAGAGAGAGAGAGAGAGACACCCCCCATAGGGGTGCCAGCATCTCTCCAGGGAGGGGTGGGTGCAGGACAATGCCCCTACACCTCGTCACCTCCCAAGCGGGAGAGACAGTGTGAGGGCTGAGCTGGCTGCCCTGTTCAATGACCTGCCTCCTGGGCCTCCCACCATTACCAGTGTGGTCTGACAGGGCTCCTCCGTTGGCCCTAGGCTCCAGCTCCTGTCAGAAGCATGAACTCCACTATTCCTTCCCACAGTGGGAGGTGGGACCTGTGGTCATCTGGGGCGGGTGATTCGCTGTGTGTGAATGAGCCAGAGCAGCCTCAGTTTGTAAATAAGAGCCAGGAAGAAGGAGGGTGACAGAGGGGAAGGGATGCAGGAGGGTGGGTAAGGGGAAGAAGTGGGGGTGGGGAGGAGAGAAAAGCAAGGCAATGGGGAGAGAGAGAGCAGAGGAAGGGGAAGGCAGAGCAGGGAAGGAAAAAGGAAGTGGCCTCTGGACATCCCCTGTAGAATTTCTTCTCCAGGAGCTGCAGCCTGCAGGGCAGTGAGGGGAAAGGCGGCTTTCAGCCATTCCTGACTCTAGGCTGCCCCAATGTAAATCAGAGCAGCACCAAAGGGCTCTAATGTCCAGCAGCCTCTGGAGAGCGGCTTATGGGCTTCTGCACAGACCAGAGCAGCCCAGACTCCAGCGTGCTCTGTGCTTTTGGGGGCCCTGCAGCAGCCACCCCAACCATCCTATGCACAGCAGGGACGGGGCTTTTCTGGGGCCCAGGGCCTGGCGTGGTGGAGGCCACCTCCTTTCACCCCCACCCCCCACATGCACCATGGGGGCAGTGGGAGCAGCAGCCTGCTCCGCCCTGCTGTGCTGTGCCTGCCGCCCTCCCCGTCCGCTGGGCCTGGCTCCTCTGCAGCGGCAGGATGCGGCACACCCCCTGGTTCCCGCCACTCTGGGGAAGTGAGCTGCAGAAGCTGGGGGGTAGGTGAGGCGCGGCACGGCACAGAGACTCCCGCCACACATGTGGTGAGTGTGGGGGGAGGGGAGGCAACCCTTGCTGCCTCCACCGCACAACCCTCTGCCCCAGATAATCCTGGGCCCCATTGTCTGGGGGGGAGGGGTGCAGCTTGTGGTGTGAGGGAGCTTGTCTTAGACCTGGGCCCTGAAGTGGGCGGGGGTTGCCCCTAGCCACATCCCCGCCCCCCTTTGAGATGGCTCTGCCTTAAGCCTCTCGCATTGTCTCCCTGGCCAGACCGGCTACGTCTACACGTGCAGCCAATATCGAAATAGATTATTTCGATGTTGCGACATCGAAATAGGCTATTTCGATGAATAACGTCTACACGTCTGCCAGGGCCAGCAACGTCGATGTTCAACTTCGACGTTGCTCAGCCCAACATCGAAATAGGCGCAGCGAGGGAACGTCTACACGTCAAAGTAGCACACATCGAAATAGGGATGCCAGGCACAGCTGCAGACAGGGTCACAGGGCGGACTCAACAGCCAGCCGCTCCCTTAAACGGCGCCTCCCAGACACAGTTGCACTAAACAACACAAGATCCACAGAGCTGACAACTGGTTGCAGACCCTGTGCCTGCAGCATAGATCCCCAGCTGCCGCAGAAGCAGCCAGAAGCCCTGGGCTAAGGGCTGCTGCCCACGGTGACCATAGAGCCCCGCAGGGGCTGGAGAAAGAGCATCTCTCAACTCCCCCAGCTCATGGCCGCCATGGAGGACCCAGCAATTTCGACGTTGCGGGACGCGGATCGTCTACACGTTCCCTACTTCGACGTTCAACGTCGAAGTAGGGCGCTATTCCCATCCGCTCATGGGGTTAGCGACTTCGACGTCTCGCCGCCTAAAGTCGATTTCAACTTCGAAATAGCGCCCAACACGTGTAGACGTGACGGGCGCTATTTCGAAGTTACTGCCGCTACTTCGAAGTAGCGTGCACGTGTAGACGCAGCTCAGGAGACCAGGCCAGGGCCCTATTCCCACGTGTTTTTGCCAGTGTCTAGATGCTGGTGGGGAGGGGGGATTTTGCTGCTCCAGCAGGGCAAGGGGAGAAGCCCGACTGCGGCTGAGGTTAGTCTCCCCACGCACTCGCCGCTTTGAGGAGGATGATCTGGTTGTTATGGCAGAGCACCATGAAGCCATCAATGCACTTAGTGAACTCCAGCACGTACTGGACAGTGTTGGAGATCTGGAGGGAGCATTCCTGCCACCTGCTCTCGCAGGTCTGTGAGCACAGCAGGGGATCAGGGACAGACGGCTCCCCCACAGCCTCCTAAGGGCGCGTTGGGGGGGGAGGCTGCACCCCACAGCCCAGCGCCCACACCAGGATTCCCACTAAGTTTTTCCATCCGTATGTGGGAAAAAATTGGTTATGTGCAGATGCACACCACCAATAGAAACATCTGCTACTCACTGTGAGTGGCTGTGGTCCTCAGCTAATCAGCTGGGCAGCACCTGAATTTTTCCTGGGTAGCTGTCCAAGTGCTCAGCTTACAGGAGACTCTGGTTCCCACACATATGCCTCAGATGAAAGCCTGACCCCCCCCCCCAATGTTCCTTCTAACTGTATCCATCTGTAATGGGGTACAGGGGTCCCTAAGCTCTGCACCCCACCTGCAGCCAGGAGTGACTCTCACGCAGCAGGTAGAACAGGATGTTTATTAGTTGACAGAGACAGTGCAGTGGTGTCAGTAGAGCAGGCAGAGTCAGTCATTCCAATCCATCTTAAGGAATGGAGACCCGAGGGCTGCTCCCTTCTGGGGTCTAGCTTCCCCTCAGCACAGGCTAACTGCCTTCACCACTCCCCTCTGCTAGCTCAGATTCAAACCCAGCTGGGCTCCTCACCGCCCTTTGTTCAGGGACAGAGGTGTTACCTCTCAGCTTGGGTTACAGCCAGCGGTCCCCAGCCCTCATGAGCTGCTCAGCCTGTCACACACACCCCTCAGTCCATCACACGGGGGTTGGGGTGGTAGGTGGAGTTTGAAGGTGGGTTGGACCTGTGAGACAAGGGAAGGAGTGAGGGGTGTGGTGGGGAGGGCTGGGTGGTGTGGGGTAAGTAGGGGGGTAACGCACAGAGTATGGGAGTGTGAATATGACGGGAGAGGTTGTCCTCACCTATGTGAGGTTGGTTGGTGAGCTCCGGAGTGGCAGCTGGGCCTAGTATGGAAGAGTATAACCAATATGAAGCCCATTACACCCCACCCCCAGGGCCAGGCTCCAAGAAGGAAAGGAACAAAATACAATCACGAAATCTCAGAGATGGAAGGGACCTCAGGACGTCATCTAGTCCAGCCCCCTGGCCAAAGTAGGATCAACACCCACTAAGTCATCCCAGCCAAGGCCTGGTCAAGCCGGGACTTAACCTCGAGGGATGGAGACTCCACCACCTCGCTAGGCAACGCATTCCAGCACTTCACCAAACCTCCTGGTGAAGTAGTTTTCCTGATATCTAACCAACACCTCTCCTTCTGTAACTTCAGACCATTGCTCCTTGTTCTGCCTTCTGACACCACTGAGAACAGTTTGTCACCCTCCTCTTTAGAGTGCCCCTTCAGTAAGTTGAGGATTGTTATTAAATCACCCCTAAGTCTTTTCGTCTGTAAAATAAACACGCCCAAATCCCTCAGCCTATCCTCATAGGTCGTGTGCTGCAGCCTCCTAATCGTTTTTGTCGCCCTCCGCTGAACGTGCTCCAGCAAATCCACATCCTTTTTATACTGAGGTGTCCAAAACGGGACACACTATTCCAGATGTGGCCTCACCAGTGCTAAACAGAGGGGAATAACTACTTATCTCAATGGCTATGTCTACACGTGCCCCAAATGCATATTCAGCGTTTCATCAGCATGCGGGCGGCAGCAGCGATTCGAAATTGACGCGCCTTGCCGCTGCGCCGCGCGTCCAGAAGTGGCTCCTTTTCGAAAGGTCCCAGCCTACTTCGAAGTCCCCTTCTTCCCATGAGCTCACGGGAATAAGGGGACTTCGAAGAAGGTGGCGTGCTTTCGAAAAGGAGCCCCATCTGGACGCGCCGCGTGGCGGCAAGGCGTGTTAATTTCGAACGACGACGTGTTAATTTTACAGACGAATATGCATTTCAGCGCTTCATTAGTAAACTTCGAAATGGCCATTTGCATGGCCATTTCGAAGTTTGGGGCACGTGTACACACAGCCAATGTGCCCAGACTGCTCCTCCTAATGCACCCTAGTATGCTGTTAGCCTTCTTGGCTACAGGGACACACTGTTTATTCGTATCTGGCCTGTCATCCACCATAACCCCTAGGTCTCTTTCCATTTTACTGCTGCTGAGCCAGTTGGTCCCCAGCCTATAATAATGCATGGGCGTCTTCCAGCCCCCCCAGCTGCAGGACTCTACACTTCTCCTTGTTGAACTGCATCAGATTTCTTCTGGTTCAGTCCTCCAATTTATCCAGGTCACTCTGGATTCTCTGTCTACCCTCCACCGTATCTACCTCTCCCCCTAGTTTTGTGTCATCCGCAGACTTGCTGAGGATTCAATCCAGTCCCTCATCCAGGTCATTAATAAAGATGTTAAACAACACTAAACCCAGACCTGAGCCTTGCGGCACTCCGCAATGATTTTTCATCCTGGCTGCAGTTTGAAGTAACAAACTGGTTTTGTCTGAATGGGATTTTTCTGACTGAAACCAAGTTCAGTAAAAGTTTCCCCCCACCCTTTGGTTTCCTGAGTTCTGTCCCTGCCTGAGGGATTGTACCTTTTCAATAGAACAGAGGTCGGAACTGTTGGCTCCTCCTTCTGCCTCTGCCATCACCTTTCTCTATTGGACCCTTGGGTTGCTTCCCTTCTCTGTACTCTGGAATCCGCATGTGTCGTTAACTCTTCGGGGTAGTGAGCCTGGGTGGGGGAGAAGCGTTGACACCCTGGGTGAAAGAAAAAAAAGCAGTAACTAAGGAATCCTAAGAGAGTGTAAGCCGTGCTAGTCTATACACTACCAAAACAAAAAAGCAGTCAAGTAGCACTTTAAAGACTAGCAAAGTAGTTTATCCTAAATTTGACAAAAATGACCCATGTGTAGCTGGAAGAACTGGTCATGCCAAATTTGTATCTGTAAAACCAATCTGTAAAACTTGCAGACTGACAGATTGATTAGTGCTTGGTGAAGTAACCCAAGATTCCTTCACCATGTCGGGCATTCCATGTTTGAGGGGGGCCCCAATAGGTCCTGAAGGGATCAGTACTGCCTCCAACGTGTCATGAAGTGTTTAGAAAAGGGAGGGCTTGCAGGCTTGGCCCTGTTGGCTGCTGCACATGGAAATCAATGGGAAACAAGGGACCCTGGCTACCCTGTGACTTTGAGCTTTGGGCCTTTTGACGTGGGGAAAGGTGTCACAGGAGGAGCCCGGCCTCCTGGGTCTGAGTCCGCCTCTAGCCTGGGCATGCGAGAGCTGGGACGGGAAGGAGCGTCTGCTTCTGCAAAGGGATGGACGGTCGTTGTGACTGACCCATTGTACTAGGAAGAGGAGACTGCCTGCTTGTCGCAGTGCAGAAGTGCTGAGAGGGAGAATGGGAGCAGCCCGTGCAGTGAGCTCCTGCCCAGCTGTGTTGCTGGTGAACTCCAGGAAATGTGGGGCGGGTGCTGCTGTGGCTGGGACAGGGGGCGAGGTGAATGGAAAAGGCTTAGAAGTATCAGGCTGCAGGGGAGGATGTGGCATGGGGCTGCAAGCCCACCGCATGGGCGAAGGGACCCTGATGGTGCTGGTTGCGCTGCCAATGTCCAACCTAAAAGGTCCTTGCTGCAGTCCATTGCCTCTTGTTCCATCCTCAGAGGCCAAAAAGAACACTCCTCCTCTTGCTGACACCCTTTAGATACCTGAAAACTGCTATCATACCTGCCCCCTCAATCCTCTCTTTTCTGTGCTGTGCCCCCATGTACTCCATAGGGCTGCAGGGATGTAGGTGAGGGTCCCCCTCATCCTGCTCATCCCGAGGAGCCCTCTGAACCGAGTCCCACCAGCCCAGGCCCGCTTGTAAGTAGCCCCATCATCTGCCCCAGGAGCCCAGCCCCGAATCCCATCAGGCAGCATCGCACTGCCAGCACACGAAGCTCCCTCCAGACTCCTCAGAGCAGGAGCTGTCGGGTTCTAGTCCCAGCGCTAGCAGGGTGGTCCCACTCCCCATGGACAGCTGCACCTGGGACTACAGTAGCAGCCAGGCCGATAGCTGCAGCGTCTCTGGTCCAGGTGAGCAGCCAGGCAGGGCTGGGGAGGGGCTGGGAACACCCTAGGCCTAGGGGCTCGCCCAATACTCTGGGGAATCGGGGTGTCTTGTCTGAGCCCCCAAACATTCACGCACACCTTGTGATGGAGTGGGGGATACCTGTGTGTGTGTGACTCACAGAGGGTGTGGGGCTCCTGCTAAGGGTCACCCTGACGACCAGGTAACACCTTTGTACTGCAGACAAAGGAGGAGGTGGAGCTTAAGGGGTTTGAATTGGGACTGGGAGTTGGAGGCAGTGGGTCTGGGCTGAGGGAGAGAGAGACAAAGGAGGGGGCAAGGCGCCGGCTATGGGGGCCCCTCGGGGGCTCCTCTCCCCAACATGGATTGGACTGGCTGTCTCTGCCTGCTGCACTGACTCCTCTGTACGATGCTGTGTCCTGTCGGCTAATAAACCTGCTGTTCTCCTGCTAAGTGAGAGACTCTCCTGCCTGCGGACAGGGTGCAGAGCTTGGGGGACCCCAGAACCCCATCACACACCTGCAGCCATCACCCAACTGCCTTGCACTTGGGAAATTTGCTGGTGTTGTGGGAAGGTGTAGAGATCGGCAGCTGCAGCGACGTGGCTCCCAGCTGCTGCGGGAGAACCGGAACCTGCAGTGATACCCAGCCTATGGGGCTGGACCCCCCCGCCCCAACATGGGTAACCAGTAGATTAGCAGTCTTGGCCAATGCCCTTGTGGCTGCAGGAAGACTCAGACACCCAGCCCCTCCCACCCCACTCCTCCGGGGTGGGGGGGTTGTGCGAGAGACGAGGCTGCCTGGCTGGACCTTTCCCGCCAGGGGCTCACACTATCCTCCTTGGGGAGTCCTTCCTTCCAGTGTTTTCTACAGCAACTGAGCTCCCATCCAGTGCAGCTTGGCTCTTTCCTGCCCTGCTGCCTACAGCGCCCTCCACAGAGCCCTGCTCAGGTCTCAAATCCCAGAGCCCTTGCTAACTGCTGGCCATAGGGTGGGAATGGGCATGGCCATGGCTCTCTGTGTTTTTTGGTTGGGGGGGGGGGGGGCCTCAGCAGTGCTGCGCAGCGCTTTCTCTTCCCACCAGTTGTAGCTATAGCCCCATGTCCTTCACTCTGAGCCGCGGCTTTTCCTTGCTTTGCAGGCTCTGGACAAGACCTCAGTGGAGAGCGTGAAAGTTAGCCTTTGGAGTCCATTGCTGGAGTCCCCACATACAGGAAGCCTCCACAGTACACTCCAGGTGGCTTCTGGTTTGGAGGCCCTGAGCCACGTGGCCAAAGGCACTGGCATTCCGGCAACCCGGCATGCCTCGACACCTTGGCAGAGGAGCGGCAGCTGGAGGAGGAGCAGCCTGGGCCTGGGAACCAGGAGGGCGAGGAAACCACCGAGTCCTAAGGTGAGCGGGGGGGGGACGGGGGGCCTCACCATTGTCATCCGCTCCCACTCCTGCAGCCTAGTGAGAGGGAGCCACATGTCCCTGAACATCATGAAGGGCACCTCCCTCAGGAGCAACGGGGGTGGGGGTCGGGGGGGGGGGGGGAAACGACACAATGATCAGTCACCCACTCAAAGGCGTGGTGGTCCCAGGTCGCACAAAATGCAGCCCCCCCCCGCCCCGCCCCATGGTATTATAGCCACACATGAAACCCGACCCCCCCCAACCCATTTAGCATGTTCTTCTTCTCCCTCCCACTCCCCCCGGGAGAGAGAGAGAGAGACAGGCAGCCCTTGATACCCTGGGAATGCAGGTGTACTGTATCACCCAGATGCTCTACCATACATGGAAACCAGACCTTCTGGTTGATATCGGTAATTGACACGCCTGATCACTACCCCCAGGAAGAACGGGGAACCTCAGCCTATCACCTCCAAAGGTGCCCAATTTTCCACACCTCACAAGTGCAAATTGAGCCTTGCACCTTCCCTGGGAAACCTGTGATTCAAACACATTCCTCCACGATTGGCCACTTGAGACCAGGAAGAAGCCTACGTTACTAAAGTGGGTATAAAGAGGGATTTGGCAGCCCAACCCCCTCCCCCCGCCCGCCCGCGCTTTGAGCTCGAATCACCAACACCTGCTGGTTAGCTCCGATATTGACTCCAGAGACTGGGACTCTTGGTTCGTACATTCTTCTTCCTGAGGGCTTGAGAGGAAGATTCTGGGTCACATTGGATCTGTGAGGCAGGGGTAAGAATTACACCTGTATTACACTTCTTTCCTATAGGAATTGAGGGAAAGACTCTGGTTCCACCAGGTTTAAGAGGCAGGGGTGAAAAATCACGCCAGCAACGTGCCTTTGTTGTGTACACACTACTTGTGTTAGTTTAAGCTAGCTAGTTTGTCTAAAGTTTTCTTAAGTTAAATTGTGTAGTTTCCCCTTAAAAAACTGCGGATACTAACTGCTTTTTGGCTATAAACTAGTAGCCTGTCACTCAAACCGCGGGAAGCCCTCACCTTATCTTTACAACGCGTTTACCTCTTTGATCTATTAGAACACTGTGATCCTCCACTATCTTTTACATAGAACTGTAGAAAATCATCATCTTGTGTATCAAACCACGGGGGGGGGGGGGGGGGGGGGGGGGGGGGCAGGGGGGGGGTCCTTACTTTAATTGGCAAGCTGCGGTCAATAATTACCTTCTGTAAACATTAGTAACTGCAGGAAAACATTATGCTGTCACTCAAACTCGGCGGCTATCTTGGTTTCATAATTAGAATTGAGCAGTCAGTTTAAAACCCCTTTTTACTCGCGGCAGCCACTTCTCTTGTAAAATCGCTGCCAGCAGTTTTCCTATTAACCGCTGCTAAATTTAGTAACAAAAAAATTCACAAATTCTTGTACTTTAATTATTTTTCTTAGTTATATTTTTTCTTTCTTTGCATAAATAAATAGTTATTGTTAAAAATCTCTAATAAGTGTAATGTTCCTCTTGTTGCTGTACCCGAACTAAACACAAACCAAAGAACCCAGCCTGCCCTGACTGCTTAGCGTAGCTGCTGGTGCGGCATCACCCCCTTTGCCCCACCAGACCGTTAGTTGGCACCTGGGCATCGGCTCACAGATATGCGGCAGGCCCCACCCCTGCCTTCAGTGGGGAGTGATGCAAGCTGAGGGGAAGGTGTGTCGGGCGGGGGAGCACAGGGCTGGCGCTTAGGGATGAAGAGAACAGGCAGCAAGTAACTGCTAGAAGAAAGAGACCGCCTGGACACAGGTAAGAAAGCGCTTTCAGGCTCTCTCTGCCCACTCTGTGGTGGTCAATTCTTTGCAAGGAACCAGACGGAAAATAAATTAGAAGGTAACTGTTTCTACAGCAAGTCGTGTCATTCTTGGAGTGGGGAATTCAATGTCCACCACCACCATAAGAAAAAACATCGGTGGTGGTGGTTCAGGACTCCCTCCTGAAAGGTACTGACCCATATTTGCTGACCGGACCTGGAATCTTGTGAAGTGTGCTGTTTCCTGGACGCTCGAATTCATGACGTTACTTAGAGCCTTACAAAACGCTCAAGACTTCGGAACTTCTGCATGTTATTATAAGCAATAATAGAACAAATGATATAGCCAAGAAGGAGCGAGAGCAATTTACAATGAATTATTTGGCGCTGGGAAGAAAGATCAAAATGATTGGAGTACAAGTGGTGTTTCCGTCCATCCTGCCTGTCGCAGAGAAAGGGCTAGGTAGGGGTTGTCGAATTGAGGGAGGTTACGCAAGGGGTGTCACAGAATTTGGATTCTACAATCATACGACTCTGTTCCAGGAGCAAAAGATTATTGAAAACCGCTAAGGCTCTACCTAATCAAGAGAGGAAGGAGCATTTTTCGCAAATATGCTTCCAAACTTAGTGGCGAGGACTTTAAACTAGATTCGCTGGAGTGGAGAAAGAAACTTGAAGTCCAGGAGACATGCAAAAATGAATGCACACGGAAAGTGGAACACTTGTTCGAGTAGTGACAGCAGCGAGAATGACTGGTTAGCCGCAAGAAGGAAAAATTAGAATCCCTGGCCCAGTCGAGGAAGGCGCACTGGATTGGCGTAGCAACGACTTGGTGGAATGGTTGGAGAGCTGCCATGAAAGTGTTTAAACTGTTCAGACAGCACCTGCAAGCGAGGAAAGAAGTGGGGGGGTTGCACTCTTTGTAAGAGAGCACTATGATTGCTCGGAAAGCCTGTTGAGAATCTATGGTTCAAGCTTAGTGGTCTAGGCAGCACTGGCAATATGGTTGTTATCTGCTGCAGGACACCAAATCAAGATAATGAGGTAGATGAGATGATTTTTTTTTTGCCCGAGACAAGTTCTGACATTATAGGCGTTTGTCATCATAGGGGACTTTAATTATGTTGGAAGTTCAGTATGGCACTACAGAAGCAGTCCAGGAAATTTCTGGAGAAGTCTGGGGAGGGGGCGCCGGGGGGGGAGGGGCGGGGGTGGTGTGGTTCACAAATGCAGAAGGAACGGACCAGTGTCATGAAAGAAAGCAGTAAATTACGCACCTCAGAAAAGCACACTTTATCTTCTTCAGGAACCTGATGAGTATAAAATTCTGGAATCCTACCGTGATGGAAAAGAAGTCCAGGGAAAAATTGCCGGAATTTAAAGGAAGCCCTGTTGAAGGCGCAGAAAGAAAATATCCCAATACGCAGCAAGATAAGCCAATAGGGTACGCATGCAGACTGGCTTAATAGGAAATCCTGGGAAAACTTACGCACATAAAGGGCGCTATAAAGCATGGAAACTCAGAGAGATGTCTTGGACGGGCTATAAATGTATAGCTTGAGAACGTAGGGCAGTTCAGAATTGTGAATGTGCAACCGGATTGGTGACTGGTGAGGAATGTGAAGTATAACAAGAAATCTTCAGGCATGACAGCAAGAGGAATATGATCAGAAAGGTCATGGGGTCCCCCACTAGATGAATGAGGTAACGCAGTGACAGATGATATAGGGAAAGCTGAAGTACTTACTACGCTCTTTGCGGAAGACACTAAGCTGCGGGGGGGTAGATCATGCCAGGGGCGGGGTGGGGGTTAGGTAGGGATAGGGTTTGCTGCTTGCTCCTTCGGGGAGAAGGGTTACATGTCAAATGGGACCAGTGCCAATACAGATTCCCTGGGGGACTCCACTGTTCTGAAAACTGAGCATTTGTTCCTCGCCTTTGTTTCCAACAATTTAACCATTTACCAATCCAATAGAGGCCCTTTCTCTTAGTCCATGGTAGTTAGCTTTGCTTAACAGGCTTTGCTGATGCACATTGTCAAAAGTTTTCTGAACATCGAAGTACTCTACAGCTAATGCATAACCCTTGTTCACATTCTTGTTGAACCTTTCAAAAAAATTCTAGTAGCTTGGTGAGGCTTCCCTTTAAAAAAGCCACGTTGACTCTTCACCAACAAGTTATGTTCATCCACGTTTCTGACAATCCTGTTCTTTACTAAAGTTTCAACGTCTGCCTGGGACAGAACTCAGAATGACTACCCTGCAGTTGCTAGGCTCGCCTGTGGAGCCATTCTTGAAGATTGGTATTCAAAGGTAAATTTAAACTTACCGTTGTGACTGCGTTCGCAAGACTGACCATTTGCTACAAACATAGGTAAATTGCTAAACTAGAAAAATAAGCTGTGTTCAAAGATAGAGAATGGACGTCTGTCAAAGCAAGCTAGCGCTCCCTCTTCCAATATCCAGAATTTGCTAGGCTGAAAACTGAGATTAAATTTAAATCAAGTGCCAATAAGCCTCAAAGCTAGGGATGCTAGGCTGAAAACTAAGTAAATTAAAAACTAGACGATCAGAGCCAAAGCTGTATTGATAACTAGCTAAAGAAACAGGCAGGAGGCTAAGCAGAAAAACTGATCTACAATCAAAGTTACTAAACGAGTAGACAGAACACCAGCTACAAACTCTGAGGTACAACACTAAGGTCAAAAACTGTCCTGATATCATGATCATCAAGCTTGGATGATAGCCTAGCTGAATTCAGATATTTGTCGGGTTAGTTTCACAGCACGACTAACAGCTAACTAGCAACATAGGCAGAACACTAGACGACCATTTAGTTTCAGTCAAAACATAATAAAAGGAGTGCATTGAAAGCTAACATGAGAACTAGCTCCAAACCTGGGCAGAACAGTAGAATTAAAGCTGACTCCATTGGGCGGGGGTGGGGGGGGTAGGGGGGGGGGCTCTACATTTAAAGTTTGACTGCCAGATCGATAAAAACACAGACAGGAGGCTAGGTTGAATGCAGCGCTGTCATCAAGGGAGAGAATTACAGGATTAAGTTTTAAGGATTTCATTTAAACCTTGACTAATAATTCACTTGAAAAGCAGCAGGAGGTTGACTGAAAAACTGGACCAAATTTGAAATGTACTCCCCCATAACGTGAGAACTGCAGTGAATATTGGTGCCAAAAATAGAAGCACTTCAAACCTAAAAACTCAGCTACTTCTGAGACGAATTCATTAAAGAGCTGGAGTTACACCTAGCTTCCAACATTAGCCAGCGTGTAGGCTGAAACTGAGTCACTTTGAAATTTAGTGAGAGAACCAGTCAAAGCTAGACAAAATAGAAGCTAGTTTCCTCTGTGCAATGGCTTGCAACTGCAGCGATCAATCCAGCGGTAGCTCATCTATCACATCTTCTTAGAAGCAATAAGTCCAGCAGTAACCCCAAGAGCGTGCCTATACAATCCTGTTCTCTTCCATGATGACAGGAGTAGCCAGATTGGAGAGGAGAACTGCCCATGCTGGCCTTACCACAGGGAAGTCACTACCTGGAGCACTTTGACTTTAGCTACACTATTTGCGTAGCTGAAGATGTATATGGTGCATTGAGGGGCGGGATAGTGTAGTCAAGCCCTTAGACACACCACTACACACAACTCTCCACTTAAAGGGGGTGGGGGGGACGACGACAAGCATCATGTGCCAGAGATACAGTCACAGTACCTAACACATTGCTAGTAGTAGGCATTCTTCGATCCTGCGGGATCACAGGTTTGTGCCCCAGCTGGACTGATCTCAGCAGTGTCTTCTGTGGCTGTGCAATCCAATCCGCGATTGGCAGTGCTTTCCGCACTGTGAGCAGCAGTTGGCAGCAGTCGGCCTGGTATAATGGGCATGGCTCTTCCTGAGGGCTCTCCTGTCTTTCGCTTTCCTCACCAAGGTAGTTTCATACATGACGAGAGCTTCCTTCACTCCCTGTTTCCAGGCATGCCACTCTGAGGCGATCGAATGCCAGGTGTTCAACCTGAGAGACAGGGCGCTGAGGTCACGCTTGCAAGTGTCCTTGTAGCACAATTTAGTTTGCCCTTTCGGTCTCTTTCCACACGCCACTTCGCCAAAGAGGAGGTCCTTCTGTATTTGGCCATCCGTCATCCGTTGCACATGGGCCAGCACATATTGCTAAAAGACACTCATTAGTACAGTGTACCGGTATGATATAGGAAACTATAAAGAACAGAAATAGAGCAACAGATTTGCCTAGGGTCTCTCTTGCATCCAGCAAAGCCGGTCTTTACCCAGAAAAATCTCATGTTCCAAAATATCTGTTTGTCTAAAAGGTATCAAAGGCATTCTTGTTTTTTGCAGCCATGCTACAGTTCACATATCATGATTAAATTCAGAAACACAAATAACATAGGGTGGTTTCAAAAGATTAAATGGCAAAGGGCAAAATAAATCTTCGCAAAACAACTACCTTCAGTGATGGGGGAAAAAAATTCAAAGCTAAAATTATGTCTAGTTTAAACATAAGCTATTATTGTAAAAAAAAAAAAAACAAAAACTGATCTACATTCAAGAGAGAGAGGGGACGTCATAGAAAGCTAAACTAATAATAGCCTCTCCTAGCAGCTCGTATGCTCCAGCTTTTTAAACAGTTTTGGTGCCCGAATATGCACTAAGCCTTGTTCACTGCAATACCACCGTCTTTATTCATAAACAGCCAAAATTTCACCAACTGTAAACAGTTCAGGCCTTATGGCTATATGCCGTTCAAGCATTCAGTATCCACCCTATACGTGGTCTGACCTCTAGCTTCTAATATAGGCTGCATGCTAAGCTGCAAAGAGCGCTGCACCCCCCAGGAGCTGTAGTGTAAAAGAAATAACGCACAGCTGCGTTCAGACATGGGCTGCAGTGTCGTCATAAAACTGACCTTAGTTCCTACTCCCGTGTGTTTGGAGGGTTTGACTTTATCTTGGACTCACTCGTAGTTTCTCACCCAACCTGGGGGAAAAAAAAGGCTCAATTTGCTATCTTCCACCAATGTGTGGTGGAAGTTAACCTCCAGGTCCATTGGATTTCAATCCACTCACAGTTTTCAACCATAGCTAAGGTGTTTAGGTTACCATTTAGGCTGTATTTGTAGCAGCAGCCAATATAATAAGTTGATTTTATTGAGCTTTGACACCAAACGTCTCACAACGCAACGAAGTTTTCAGCTTATCAGTTAGTCTTTATTTGCAGTAAGTTTTCAGTGTAGACTTTCAGAATGTATGACTATAGCGCAGCCTTCTGTTTATGTTTGAGGCTTGTTTTCAGTCCACCCTTTAAGTTGTCCTGCAAACACTGAATATAGATCAGTTTTCAGCCTAATGTGCGAAAAAATTTGGAAGCTTTTTAAAACTAGCTTGCAGGCGCTTTGTTCCAAGTAGGCGTGCAATGGCTATTTGAATTGAATGCAACGCTTTGAGACGGGCTTAGCCTGACATAGCATTATAAGCATTTACCTATAGTGGTTAGTGTGAACAGAAACACATAACGTGATGTTTGCCTGGGACGTCAACTTAAGGAGGAACTCAACCACTCCATATCACTTTCGCTTATGCCCTTCAATGCAGAACTAGAGAAATCAAAGGGAATGTTGTGATGGGGGCGGGATTGATTGGGACTACTGAAAATTCAGCTGTTGTGATCGTCATAATATATTCATGGTGGTCCGCCTCTTGTACATAGCATGGGCAATGCAAGCTTGTAATGCCCCCACACACCGGTAACGGGATGGTTGTCTGGAGCTCTCTTCCAAGCGGAATGACTTCATACACCGCCATGGAGGTGTCCTTCAATGTCTGCTTCCAAAATTCTATTTAAACTTTATTTGCAGGCTAGCTTTGAATGTAGTCCTCTGTCTTTGAATGTAGCTCAGTTTTCACCATATACGTCGTAATATTTAAACTCATTGTAATTTCATCTTTGAATGCATTCCCTGCATTAACTTTTGCGAGAATTAGAATGAAAATTTGACTAAACGGAGGTATCTCATAGAGGTTTTTTGTAAAGTACCAAATTCAGCTGCATTCGAAGGTTCAGTCAGCTCCGTTCGCGCAGTCGACTGAAACGAGAAAGTTAACTTAGTAGAGTGATAGCAGAATATGTGGCTAACTGTGCTGTGGTCTGTTCAAAAATAGCAGAAAGATGAGAAAGTGAAATGAATGGCCATCAGCCTTCAAACATTGCATTTACTCTAAGCTGAAAACTGTCAACATTCAAACATAATGAGGGGCATAAATTTAGTTGCCGTCCTACTTAAGAAGCATGATTGCTAAAATTTAACATTGCGACAGCATAATGTTTCCACTTAGACTGAAAATCTTCAAACACCGATATAATGAAAGCGAGATGCTCTGCAGAATTTGAAGTGCATGTATATAGAAGCAACAGAGACGGGGGTTAGACTGAAAGCTGAGATACAGCAAAAAATTCATTCAAAAAGGAAAAGACCATTACATACAAACTTAGTGTGACCTCGTGCTCAGTACATTCCCACTTGAGATATATTCAGAAATATGTGGAGAAGCACACAAACCCTCGTTAAGAAGCTTCAAACATCCATAGTAGGGAAAGGTGAAAACAGTTATATGCTGTCAACCATTGCTTGAGGATGAGTGCTCAAAAGTCTGATGTGCGATTAGCTGAAAAGAGGCTACATTCCAAGGTAAAAGGAGGCATATATTCAGTGCTAGATCGAGAAGTGCACTCCAACTTAGGAAGGAAGGCGGGAAAAAGCTGAATAATCCTTAAACATAGCGAGAGTATACTTTTCCATTTGGACGGCAATCCCTCTTACAGCACAAATTCATTGACAGCTAGGATATGGACAACATTTGAAGCTACGCTGAATACTGGCGGGTAGACTAAAGATTGGACAATATCAAAAGAGTCATTCATAAATATATCAAAATTACATTCAAAGTAACACTCAGTGCTAAGTAAATTCAAAGTTTTGAGAGAGAGAGAGAGAGAGAGAGAGAGAGAGAGATGTACTTTCAGTTTCACTGCCGGCTAACTTAAACAATAAACAGGAGCAAAGATGAAAATTCTGCTAAATTCGAAGCTGGTTTTAGCAAGCATGAGCCTCCTTAATTAAATTTCCACTTAAATCGCTGCAAACAGGCTGAGCTTCACCTGCACGCTTTCAATTTAAGACCAAATGAGGTTTGGAATCCAAGACATTCTGAACACTAGGTTCTAATAAGGGGTGCTTGCATGTCTCAAATTGAGTGCTATTCAACTGGAAACAAGCGTTCTACTTCAAAAGCAATTCGGACAGCTAGCTTAAGAGATTTATAGTAGATTAGGTGACAAAATGCCCTGTGTGCAACATTCATTCATTCACAGCCAAAGGATGAGCCTGAAACTGACAGGACAGCTCGCTGGAAACAGAGGACTGTCGCTTAGCTGAGAAAATAGCATGCATTCCAAGATATTGCGATGTATAAATTCATTGCCTTCCAGGTTACTAAGTTATCTAGGAAGAAGAGGAGAAACATTTAAATATGGAGCTTAGTTCATTCAGACCATATCCCACTTCAAACTCCCGTAAATGACGGACAACATTGAAGTCCTTCTGTAGAGAGGAAACGTGAGAAGATGAAAAACTTTTAACAAATCAGTCATATAGGAAAAAGGAAAAAGCCAACTCCATACAAAAAAAAAAGCTGGAGTGAGAGCTGAGCAAATTCTTCCCTTTGCTATCGACTCTCAAATGGCGAAAGAATTATATTCGTTATTCCATTTTTAACGCTAATGAACCTTCAAATACAGGCTAAATGGTAATCTAAAAACCTTAACTATGGTTGACAACTGTGAGCGGATTGAAATTCTATTGACCTGGAGGTTAACTTCCACCACACATTGGTGGAAGATAGCAAATTGAGCACCATTTTTTTTCAGGTTGGGTGAGAAACTACGAGTGAGTCCTAGATAAACTCAAACCCTCCAAACACACAGGAGTAGGAACTAAGCTCAGTTTTATGACGACACTGCAGCCCATGTCTGAAGGCAGCTGTGCGTTATTTCTTTCACACTACAGCTCCTGGAGTGGAGCGCTCTTTGCCGCTTAGCATGCAGCGTATATTAGAAGGTAGACCACCTTTCTCTGTAACCCTCTTGCACTCTTCAAATTTCGCTAATTTCTCTGCTTAGCGTTTAGCTCCACTTTTGATTTTATCACGGAATTTCGGTCATCTCATGATGGCTGTAATATGTTTAAATGCAGCAATTTTCAGCCTCGTTGCCTTTTATCTCTGCATTTATCTGTCATTGAAGAATTGATGTAGGTCTCTCCCTATGTAGCACTACCTCTAAATTTTGAACTGACTTAGAGGTCCTTCAAACTTCGAATACAATTTTTTCCTCTTTGAATGACATTTTGACGGTAGCATAATTTTCAATCCATATTTGTATCTCGTTCGCTTCTATTCAACTGAAATTCGAATGTTGGCTTTTATTAAGCGCCCTCTATGAGTGTTTCAGGCCCGATTTCAATCGCCCTTGAAATGCTATATTATAATGTTTAGCAGCTAAAGCCGTTTTCCATCCAGGGCAGGATTTAATCGACTCAGCAGAGTTTTCAGCTTAGGGCCAATCCGTTGTTTGATGATAGAAGCCTCTTTAGTTTACACTGCAATCCATTCTGTGTGTTTGAATGTATATTGAAATGTAGCTCTTCTCACCCACGCTGTTGGTAAGGTCTCATAGCTCTTAAAGCAGTCCTTGCGATGTGTTTGGGCTTTGGGCTTGCACGCTAGCATGCACCCTATAATGGAACAGCCTGAAGTCAATAGAAGTGGCAGTAGTATAAAGAATTCTTGCTGAAAGAACAGAAAGACCCGCCACAACCCCCCACCCCGCCCCCCGGACATAGTGGGATATACAAATACGGTGAGCAAGAGGATTGGCTTACGAAAGTAACCCTTAGCAATCACAAACTCAAAAAGGATGCATAGAAGAAAAAGATAGGTTGACGAAGAGAAAGATAAATATGCTGTTGCTAATACAGGGCGGGCGGCAAGAAAGGGCCAGCCCACTTCCAACTGCAAGTGGCAAGCAAAGTGAATTGTAACTTCTGAATGGGAATGTAAAATGTGAATTGTTTCTACACGCATTTGTAATACTAAGAGGATTACTAGATGATAGCGGTAACGTCAGATGGTGAAAGAAAACCTTAAGCACTCAATTCCCGCCCCGCCCCCGCCCCCGCAGTCTTCATGGACAATGCTCGATCCCAACACTTTGTTCGTCGACAACACAGTAGCTTAGGTGGAGGGCAGACATTGGTGGGGCAGGATTGAGTAAAGGGCTACCTAGCCTGGATTGAGGACCTCAGCAAATCTGCAGGTGAAGTTAAAGTATAAGGAGAGGCACAGACATGCCACGGTACAGGCTGCACTTAGAGCTAGGCTCAGCACTAACCTGGCTAAGTTGCTGGAAGAGGGTCAAAAGAAAGCTGATGCTGTTCAACAAGGAGAGCAAGCATCCTGCACTTTAGAGGAAAAATTCCACGCTTTCGTAGAGGGTGGGTACTGAACGGATGAAGTCATATAGCCATAAGGCCTGTAGTGTTTACAATTGGAGAAATTTTGGCTGTTTTTGACTAAAGAGGGTCTCTGTTGCTTCTATATAGATGCACTTCAAATTCTGCAGAGCATCTCGCTTTCATTATATCGGTGTTTGAAGAAGATTTTCAGTCTAAGTGGAAACATTATGCTGTCGCAATGTTTAAATTTTAGCAATCAGGCTTCTTAAGTAGGACGCCAACTAAATTTACGCCTCTCATTATGTTTGAATGTTGACAGTTTTCAGCTTAGAGTAAATGCAGTGTTTGAAGGCTGATGGCCATTCATTTCACTTTCTCATCTTTCTGCTATTTTTAGTCAAGGTTTAAATGAAATCCTTAAAACTTAATCCTGTAATTCTCTCCCTTGATGACAGCGCTGCATTCAACCTAGCCTCCTGTCTGTGTTTTTATCGATCTGGCAGTCAAACTTTAAATGTAGAGCCCCCCCCCCCTACCCCCCCCACCCCCGCCCAATGGAGTCAGCTTTAATTCTACTGTTCTGCCCAGGTTTGGAGCTAGTTCTCATGTTAGCTTTCAATGCACTCCTTTTATTATGTTTTGACTGAAACTAAATGGTCGTCTAGTGTTCTGCCTATGTTGCTAGTTAGCTGTTAGTCGTGCTGTGAAACTAACCCGACAAATATCTGAATTCAGCTAGGCTATCATCCAAGCTTGATGATCATGATATCAGGACAGTTTTTGACCTTAGTGTTGTACCTCAGAGTTTGTAGCTGGTGTTCTGTCTACTCGTTTAGTAACTTTGATTGTAGATCAGTTTTTCTGCTTAGCCTCCTGCCTGTTTCTTTAGCTAGTTATCAATACAGCTTTGGCTCTGATCGTCTAGTTTTTAATTTACTTAGTTTTCAGCCTAGCATCCCTAGCTTTGAGGCTTATTGGCACTTGATTTAAATTTAATCTCAGTTTTCAGCCTAGCAAATTCTGGATATTGGAAGAGGGAGCGCTAGCTTGCTTTGACAGACGTCCATTCTCTATCTTTGAACACAGCTTATTTTTCTAGTTTAGCAATTTACCTATGTTTGTAGCAAATGGTCAGTCTTGCGAACGCAGTCACAACGGTAAGTTTAAATTTACCTTTGAATACCAATCTTCAAGAATGGCTCCACAGGCGAGCCTAGCAACTGCAGGGTAGTCATTCTGAGTTCTGTCCCAGGCAGACGTTGAAACTTTAGTAAAGAACAGGATTGTCAGAAACGTGGATGAACATAACTTGTTGGTGAAGAGTCAACGTGGCTTTTTTAAAGGGAAGCCTCACCAAGCTACTAGAATTTTTTTGAAAGGTTCAACAAGAATGTGAACAAGGGTTATGCATTAGCTGTAGAGTACTTCGATGTTCAGAAAACTTTTGACAATGTGCATCAGCAAAGCCTGTTAAGCAAAGCTAACTACCATGGACTAAGAGAAAGGGCCTCTATTGGATTGGTAAATGGTTAAATTGTTGGAAACAAAGGCGAGGAACAAATGCTCAGTTTTCAGAACAGTGGAGTCCCCCAGGGAATCTGTATTGGCACTGGTCCCATTTGACATGTAACCCTTCTCCCCGAAGGAGCAAGCAGCAAACCCTATCCCTACCTAACCCCCACCCCGCCCCTGGCATGATCTACCCCCCCGCAGCTTAGTGTCTTCCGCAAAGAGCGTAGTAAGTACTTCAGCTTTCCCTATATCATCTGTCACTGCGTTACCTCATTCATCTAGTGGGGGACCCCATGACCTTTCTGATCATATTCCTCTTGCTGTCATGCCTGAAGATTTCTTGTTATACTTCACATTCCTCACCAGTCACCAATCCGGTTGCACATTCACAATTCTGAACTGCCCTACGTTCTCAAGCTATACATTTATAGCCCGTCCAAGACATCTCTCTGAGTTTCCATGCTTTATAGCGCCCTTTATGTGCGTAAGTTTTCCCAGGATTTCCTATTAAGCCAGTCTGCATGCGTACCCTATTGGCTTATCTTGCTGCGTATTGGGATATTTTCTTTCTGCGCCTTCAACAGGGCTTCCTTTAAATTCCGGCAATTTTTCCCTGGACTTCTTTTCCATCACGGTAGGATTCCAGAATTTTATACTCATCAGGTTCCTGAAGAAGATAAAGTGTGCTTTTCTGAGGTGCGTAATTTACTGCTTTCTTTCATGACACTGGTCCGTTCCTTCTGCATTTGTGAACCACACCACCCCCGCCCCTCCCCCCCCGGCGCCCCCTCCCCAGACTTCTCCAGAAATTTCCTGGACTGCTTCTGTAGTGCCATACTGAACTTCCAACATAATTAAAGTCCCCTATGATGACAAACGCCTATAATGTCAGAACTTGTCTCGGGCAAAAAAAAAATCATCTCATCTACCTCATTATCTTGATTTGGTGTCCTGCAGCAGATAACAACCATATTGCCAGTGCTGCCTAGACCACTAAGCTTGAACCATAGATTCTCAACAGGCTTTCCGAGCAATCATAGTGCTCTCTTACAAAGAGTGCAACCCCCCCACTTCTTTCCTCGCTTGCAGGTGCTGTCTGAACAGTTTAAACACTTTCATGGCAGCTCTCCAACCATTCCACCAAGTCGTTGCTACGCCAATCCAGTGCGCCTTCCTCGACTGGGCCAGGGATTCTAATTTTTCCTTCTTGCGGCTAACCAGTCATTCTCGCTGCTGTCACTACTCGAACAAGTGTTCCACTTTCCGTGTGCATTCATTTTTGCATGTCTCCTGGACTTCAAGTTTCTTTCTCCACTCCAGCGAATCTAGTTTAAAGTCCTCGCCACTAAGTTTGGAAGCATATTTGCGAAAAATGCTCCTTCCTCTCTTGATTAGGTAGAGCCTTAGCGGTTTTCAATAATCTTTTGCTCCTGGAACAGAGTCGTATGATTGTAGAATCCAAATTCTGTGACACCCCTTGCGTAACCTCCCTCAATTCGACAACCCCTACCTAGCCCTTTCTCTGCGACAGGCAGGATGGACGGAAACACCACTTGTACTCCAATCATTTTGATCTTTCTTCCCAGCGCCAAATAATTCATTGTAAATTGCTCTCGCTCCTTCTTGGCTATATCATTTGTTCTATTATTGCTTATAATAACATGCAGAAGTTCCGAAGTCTTGAGCGTTTTGTAAGGCTCTAAGTAACGTCATGAATTCGAGCGTCCAGGAAACAGCACACTTCACAAGATTCCAGGTCCGGTCGGCAAATATGGGTCAGTACCTTTCAGGAGGGAGTCCTGAACCACCACCACCGATGTTTTTTCTTATGGTGGTGGTGGACATTGAATTCCCCACTCCAAGAATGACACGACTTGCTGTAGAAACAGTTACCTTCTAATTTATTTTCCGTCTGGTTCCTTGCAAAGAATTGACCACCACAGAGTGGGCAGAGAGAGCCTGAAAGCGCTTTCTTACCTGTGTCCAGGCGGTCTCTTTCTTCTAGCAGTTACTTGCTGCCTGTTCTCTTCATCCCTAAGCGCCAGCCCTGTGCTCCCCCGCCCGACACACCTTCCCCTCAGCTTGCATCACTCCCCACTGAAGGCAGGGGTGGGGCCTGCCGCATATCTGTGAGCCGATGCCCAGGTGCCAACTAACGGTCTGGTGGGGCAAAGGGGGTGATGCCGCACCAGCAGCTACGCTAAGCAGTCAGGGCAGGCTGGGTTCTTTGGTTTGTGTTTAGTTCGGGTACAGCAACAAGAGGAACATTACACTTATTAGAGATTTTTAACAATAACTATTTATTTATGCAAAGAAAGAAAAAATATAACTAAGAAAAATAATTAAAGTACAAGAATTTGTGAATTTTTTTGTTACTAAATTTAGCAGCGGTTAATAGGAAAACTGCTGGCAGCGATTTTACAAGAGAAGTGGCTGCCGCGAGTAAAAAGGGGTTTTAAACTGACTGCTCAATTCTAATTATGAAACCAAGATAGCCGCCGAGTTTGAGTGACAGCATAATGTTTTCCTGCAGTTACTAATGTTTACAGAAGGTAATTATTGACCGCAGCTTGCCAATTAAAGTAAGGACCCCCCCCCCCCCCCCGTGGTTTGATACACAAGATGATGATTTTCTACAGTTCTATGTAAAAGATAGTGGAGGATCACAGTGTTCTAATAGATCAAAGAGGTAAACGCGTTGTAAAGATAAGGTGAGGGCTTCCCGCGGTTTGAGTGACAGGCTACTAGTTTATAGCCAAAAAGCAGTTAGTATCCGCAGTTTTTTAAGGGGAAACTACACAATTTAACTTAAGAAAACTTTAGACAAACTAGCTAGCTTAAACTAACACAAGTAGTGTGTACACAACAAAGGCACGTTGCTGGCGTGATTTTTCACCCCTGCCTCTTAAACCTGGTGGAACCAGAGTCTTTCCCTCAATTCCTATAGGAAAGAAGTGTAATACAGGTGTAATTCTTACCCCTGCCTCACAGATCCAATGTGACCCAGAATCTTCCTCTCAAGCCCTCAGGAAGAAGAATGTACGAACCAAGAGTCCCAGTCTCTGGAGTCAATATCGGAGCTAACCAGCAGGTGTTGGTGATTCGAGCTCAAAGCGCGGGCGGGCGGGGGGAGGGGGTTGGGCTGCCAAATCCCTCTTTATACCCACTTTAGTAACGTAGGCTTCTTCCTGGTCTCAAGTGGCCAATCGTGGAGGAATGTGTTTGAATCACAGGTTTCCCAGGGAAGGTGCAAGGCTCAATTTGCACTTGTGAGGTGTGGAAAATTGGGCACCTTTGGAGGTGATAGGCTGAGGTTCCCCGTTCTTCCTGGGGGTAGTGATCAGGCGTGTCAATTACCGATATCAACCAGAAGGTCTGGTTTCCATGTATGGTAGAGCATCTGGGTGATACAGTACACCTGCATTCCCAGGGTATCAAGGGCTGCCTGTCTCTCTCTCTCTCCCGCGGGGAGCGGGAGGGAGAAGAAGAACATGCTAAATGGGTTGGCGGGGGTCGGGTTTCATGTGTGGCTATAATACCATGGGGCGGGGCGGGGGGGGCTGCATTTTGTGCGACCTGGGACCACCACGCCTTTGAGTGGGTGACTGATCATTGTGTCGTTTCCCCCCCCCCCCCCCCCGACCCCCACCCCCGTTGCTCCTGAGGGAGGTGCCCTTCATGATGTTCAGGGACATGTGGCTCCCTCTCACTAGGCTGCAGGAGTGGGAGCGGATGACAATGGTGAGGCCCCCCGTCCCCCCCCCCGCTCACCTTAGGACTCGGTGGTTTCCTCGCCCTCCTGGTTCCCAGGCCCAGGCTGCTCCTCCTCCAGCTGCCGCTCCTCTGCCAAGGTGTCGAGGCATGCCGGGTTGCCGGAATGCCAGTGCCTTTGGCCACGTGGCTCAGGGCCTCCAAACCAGAAGCCACCTGGAGTGTACTGTGGAGGCTTCCTGTATGTGGGGACTCCAGCAATGGACTCCAAAGGCTAACTTTAAGGCTCTCCACTGAGGTCTTGTCCAGAGCCTGCAAAGCAAGGAAAAGCCGCGGCTCAGAGTGAAGGACATGGGGCTATAGCTACAACTGGTGGGAAGAGAAAGCGCTGCGCAGCACTGCTGAGGCCCCCCCCCCCCAACCAAAAAACACAGAGAGCCATGGCCATGCCCATTCCCACCCTATGGCCAGCAGTTAGCAAGGGCTCTGGGATTTGAGACCTGAGCAGGGCTCTGTGGAGGGCGCTGTAGGCAGCAGGGCAGGAAAGAGCCAAGCTGCACTGGATGGGAGCTCAGTTGCTGTAGAAAACACTGGAAGGAAGGACTCCCCAAGGAGGATAGTGTGAGCCCCTGGCGGGAAAGGTCCAGCCAGGCAGCCTCGTCTCTCGCACAACCCCCCCACCCCGGAGGAGTGGGGTGGGAGGGGCTGGGTGTCTGAGTCTTCCTGCAGCCACAAGGGCATTGGCCAAGACTGCTAATCTACTGGTTACCCATGTTGGGGCGGGGGGGTCCAGCCCCATAGGCTGGGTATCACTGCAGGTTCCGGTTCTCCCGCAGCAGCTGGGAGCCACGTCGCTGCAGCTGCCGATCTCTACACCTTCCCACAACACCAGCAAATTTCCCAAGTGCAAGGCAGTTGGGTGATGGCTGCAGGTGTGTGATGGGGTTCTGGGGTCCCCCAAGCTCTGCACCCTGTCCGCAGGCAGGAGAGTCTCTCACTTAGCAGGAGAACAGCAGGTTTATTAGCCGACAGGACACAGCATCGTACAGAGGAGTCAGTGCAGCAGGCAGAGACAGCCAGTCCAATCCATGTTGGGGAGAGGAGCCCCCGAGGGGCCCCCATAGCCGGCGCCTTGCCCCCTCCTTTGTCTCTCTCTCCCTCAGCCCAGACCCACTGCCTCCAACTCCCAGTCCCAATTCAAACCCCTTAAGCTCCACCTCCTCCTTTGTCTGCAGTACAAAGGTGTTACCTGGTCGTCAGGGTGACCCTTAGCAGGAGCCCCACACCCTCTGTGAGTCACACACACACAGGTATCCCCCACTCCATCACAAGGTGTGCGTGAATGTTTGGGGGCTCAGACAAGACACCCCGATTCCCCAGAGTATTGGGCGAGCCCCTAGGCCTAGGGTGTTCCCAGCCCCTCCCCAGCCCTGCCTGGCTGCTCACCTGGACCAGAGACGCTGCAGCTATCGGCCTGGCTGCTACTGTAGTCCCAGGTGCAGCTGTCCATGGGGAGTGGGACCACCCTGCTAGCGCTGGGACTAGAACCCGACAGCTCCTGCTCTGAGGAGTCTGGAGGGAGCTTCGTGTGCTGGCAGTGCGATGCTGCCTGATGGGATTCGGGGCTGGGCTCCTGGGGCAGATGATGGGGCTACTTACAAGCGGGCCTGGGCTGGTGGGACTCGGTTCAGAGGGCTCCTCGGGATGAGCAGGATGAGGGGGACCCTCACCTACATCCCTGCAGCCCTATGGAGTACATGGGGGCACAGCACAGAAAAGAGAAGATTGAGGAGGCAGGTATGATAGCAGTTTTCAGGTATCTAAAGGGTGTCAGCAAGAGGAGGAGTGTTCTTTTTGGCCTCTGAGGATGGAACAAGAGGCAATGGACTGCAGCAAGGACCTTTTAGGTTGGACATTGGCAGCGCAACCAGCACCATCAGGGTCCCTTCGCCCATGCGGTGGGCTTGCAGCCCCATGCCACATCCTCCCCTGCAGCCTGATACTTCTAAGCCTTTTCCATTCACCTCGCCCCCTGTCCCAGCCACAGCAGCACCCGCCCCACATTTCCTGGAGTTCACCAGCAACACAGCTGGGCAGGAGCTCACTGCACGGGCTGCTCCCATTCTCCCTCTCAGCACTTCTGCACTGCGACAAGCAGGCAGTCTCCTCTTCCTAGTACAATGGGTCAGTCACAACGACCGTCCATCCCTTTGCAGAAGCAGACGCTCCTTCCCGTCCCAGCTCTCGCATGCCCAGGCTAGAGGCGGACTCAGACCCAGGAGGCCGGGCTCCTCCTGTGACACCTTTCCCCACGTCAAAAGGCCCAAAGCTCAAAGTCACAGGGTAGCCAGGGTCCCTTGTTTCCCATTGATTTCCATGTGCAGCAGCCAACAGGGCCAAGCCTGCAAGCCCTCCCTTTTCTAAACACTTCATGACACGTTGGAGGCAGTACTGATCCCTTCAGGACCTATTGGGGGCCCCCCCTCAAACATGGAATGCCCGACATGGTGAAGGAATCTTGGGTTACTTCACCAAGCACTAATCAATCTGTCAGTCTGCAAGTTTTACAGATTGGTTTTACAGATACAAATTTGGCATGACCAGTTCTTCCAGCTACACATGGGTCATTTTTGTCAAATTTAGGATAAACTACTTTGCTAGTCTTTAAAGTGCTACTTGACTGCTTTTTTGTTTTGGTAGTGTATAGACTAGCACGGCTTACACTCTCTTAGGATTCCTTAGTTACTGCTTTTTTTTCTTTCACCCAGGGTGTCAACGCTTCTCCCCCACCCAGGCTCACTACCCCGAAGAGTTAACGACACATGCGGATTCCAGAGTACAGAGAAGGGAAGCAACCCAAGGGTCCAATAGAGAAAGGTGATGGCAGAGGCAGAAGGAGGAGCCAACAGTTCCAACCTCTGTTCTATTGAAAAGGTACAATCCCTCAGGCAGGGACAGAACTCAGGAAACCAAAGGGTGGGGGGAAACTTTTACTGAACTTGGTTTCAGTCAGAAAAATCCCATTCAGACAAAACCAGTTTGTTACTTCAAACTGCAGCCAGGATGAAAAATCATTGCGGAGTGCCGCAAGGCTCAGGTCTGGGTTTAGTGTTGTTTAACATCTTTATTAATGACCTGGATGAGGGACTGGATTGAATCCTCAGCAAGTCTGCGGATGACACAAAACTAGGGGGAGAGGTAGATACGGTGGAGGGTAGACAGAGAATCCAGAGTGACCTGGATAAATTGGAGGACTGAACCAGAAGAAATCTGATGCAGTTCAACAAGGAGAAGTGTAGAGTCCTGCAGCTGGGGGGGCTGGAAGACGCCCATGCATTATTATAGGCTGGGGACCAACTGGCTCAGCAGCAGTAAAATGGAAAGAGACCTAGGGGTTATGGTGGATGACAGGCCAGATACGAATAAACAGTGTGTCCCTGTAGCCAAGAAGGCTAACAGCATACTAGGGTGCATTAGGAGGAGCAGTCTGGGCACATTGGCTGTGTGTACACGTGCCCCAAACTTCGAAATGGCCATGCAAATGGCCATTTCGAAGTTTACTAATGAAGCGCTGAAATGCATATTCGTCTGTAAAATTAACACGTCGTCGTTCGAAATTAACACGCCTTGCCGCCACGCGGCGCGTCCAGATGGGGCTCCTTTTCGAAAGCACGCCACCTTCTTCGAAGTCCCCTTATTCCCGTGAGCTCATGGGAAGAAGGGGACTTCGAAGTAGGCTGGGACCTTTCGAAAAGGAGCCACTTCTGGACGCGCGGCGCAGCGGCAAGGCGCGTCAATTTCGAATCGCTGCTGCCGCCCGCATGCTGATGAAACGCTGAATATGCATTTGGGGCACGTGTAGACATAGCCATTGAGATAAGTAGTTATTCCCCTCTGTTTAGCACTGGTGAGGCCACATCTGGAATAGTGTGTCCCGTTTTGGACACCTCAGTATAAAAAGGATGTGGATTTGCTGGAGCACGTTCAGCGGAGGGCGACAAAAACGATTAGGAGGCTGCAGCACACGACCTATGAGGATAGGCTGAGGGATTTGGGCGTGTTTATTTTACAGACGAAAAGACTTAGGGGTGATTTAATAACAATCCTCAACTTACTGAAGGGGCACTCTAAAGAGGAGGGTGACAAACTGTTCTCAGTGGTGTCAGAAGGCAGAACAAGGAGCAATGGTCTGAAGTTACAGAAGGAGAGGTGTTGGTTAGATATCAGGAAAACTACTTCACCAGGAGGTTTGGTGAAGTGCTGGAATGCGTTGCCTAGCGAGGTGGTGGAGTCTCCATCCCTCGAGGTTAAGTCCCGGCTTGACCAGGCCTTGGCTGGGATGACTTAGTGGGTGTTGATCCTACTTTGGCCAGGGGGCTGGACTAGATGACGTCCTGAGGTCCCTTCCATCTCTGAGATTTCGTGATTGTATTTTGTTCCTTTCCTTCTTGGAGCCTGGCCCTGGGGGTGGGGTGTAATGGGCTTCATATTGGTTATACTCTTCCATACTAGGCCCAGCTGCCACTCCGGAGCTCACCAACCAACCTCACATAGGTGAGGACAACCTCTCCCGTCATATTCACACTCCCATACTCTGTGCGTTACCCCCCTACTTACCCCACACCACCCAGCCCTCCCCACCACACCCCTCACTCCTTCCCTTGTCTCACAGGTCCAACCCACCTTCAAACTCCACCTACCACCCCAACCCCCGTGTGATGGACTGAGGGGTGTGTGTGACAGGCTGAGCAGCTCATGAGGGCTGGGGACCGCTGGCTGTAACCCAAGCTGAGAGGTAACACCTCTGTCCCTGAACAAAGGGCGGTGAGGAGCCCAGCTGGGTTTGAATCTGAGCTAGCAGAGGGGAGTGGTGAAGGCAGTTAGCCTGTGCTGAGGGGAAGCTAGACCCCAGAAGGGAGCAGCCCTCGGGTCTCCATTCCTTAAGATGGATTGGAATGACTGACTCTGCCTGCTCTACTGACACCACTGCACTGTCTCTGTCAACTAATAAACATCCTGTTCTACCTGCTGCGTGAGAGTCACTCCTGGCTGCAGGTGGGGTGCAGAGCTTAGGGACCCCTGTACCCCATTACAGATGGATACAGTTAGAAGGAACATTGGGGGGGGTGGTCAGGCTTTCATCTGAGGCATATGTGTGGGAACCAGAGTCTCCTGTAAGCTGAGCACTTGGACAGCTACCCAGGAAAAATTCAGGTGCTGCCCAGCTGATTAGCTGAGGACCACAGCCACTCACAGTGAGTAGCAGATGTTTCTATTGGTGGTGTGCATCTGCACATAACCAATTTTTTCCCACATACGGATGGAAAAACTTAGTGGGAATCCTGGTGTGGGCGCTGGGCTGTGGGGTGCAGCCTCCCCCCCCAACGCGCCCTTAGGAGGCTGTGGGGGAGCCGTCTGTCCCTGATCCCCTGCTGTGCTCACAGACCTGCGAGAGCAGGTGGCAGGAATGCTCCCTCCAGATCTCCAACACTGTCCAGTACGTGCTGGAGTTCACTAAGTGCATTGATGGCTTCATGGTGCTCTGCCATAACAACCAGATCATCCTCCTCAAAGCGGCGAGTGCGTGGGGAGACTAACCTCAGCCGCAGTCGGGCTTCTCCCCTTGCCCTGCTGGAGCAGCAAAATCCCCCCTCCCCACCAGCATCTAGACACTGGCAAAAACACGTGGGAATAGGGCCCTGGCCTGGTCTCCTGGTGGCACAGTGGGGCTGAGCTAGTGCCCCAGGGGCTGGGGAGCCAGGCACAGCATGGGTCTGCTGCCAGCTACTGACTGGGCTGGTGGTAAGGTGGGAGGGGGACCTGGCTCCCCACCCCAGAAGGAGCAGGGCTGAGAGGAATGGGCGGGGCTTACCTCAGTCAGCCCCCACCCCCATGCTCTCTCAGAGCCACACTCAGTGCAACAGCCCAGGGCACCGCAGTGTTTCACAGGGGCTTGGCACTCTGGACGCTGCCTTGGCCGCAGTTCCAGACCTCGTTGAAACACTGGGTCCAGGGGTCTGCTGCTCTACCCAGTGGTGGGCCTGGCTGCTGCCCCAACATGCCTTTACAGGCCCTGGTCAGGGTAGCGGCGTCTACACGTGCACGCTACTTCGAAGTAGTGGCACCAACTTCGAAATAGCGCCCGTCGCATCTACACGCGTCAGGCTCTATTTCGAAGTTAACTTCGACGTTAGGCGGCGAGACGTCGAAGTCGCTAACCTCATGAGGGCTACGTCTACACGTGCAGCCAACATCGAAATCGTTTATTTCGATGTCACTACATCGAAATAGTATAATTCGATGAACATCATCTACGGCTGCGTCTACACGTGCACGCTACTTCGAAGTAGCGGCAGTAACTCCGAAATAGCGCCCGTCTCGTCTACACATGTTGGGCGCTATTTCGAAGTTGAAATCGACGTTAGGCGGTGAGACGTCGAAGTTGCTAACCCCATGAGGGGATGGGAATAGCGCCCTACTTCGACGTTCAACATCGAAGTAGGGACGTGTAGAAGGTCCGCGTCCCGCAACATCGAAATAGCGGGGTCCTCCATGGCGGCCATCAGCTGGGGGGTTGAGAGATACTCTCTCTCCAGCCCTTGCGGGGCTCTGTGGTCACCGTGGGCAGCAGCCCTTAGCCCAGGGCTTCTGGCTGCTGCTGCTGCAGCTGGGGGTCCGTGCTGCATATACAGGGTCTGCAACTAGTTGTTGGCTCTGTGTATCTTGCACTGTTTAATGAAAGTGTGTCTGGGAGGGGCCCTTTAAGGGAGCGACTTGCTGTTGAGTCCGCCCCGTGACCCTGTCTGCAGCTGTGCCTGGCTCCCTTATTTCGATGTGTGCTACTTTGGCGTGTAGACGTTCCCTCGCTGTGCCTATTTCGATGTTGGGCTGAGCAACGTCGAAGTTGAACATCGACGTTGCCAGCCCTGGAGGACGTGTAGACGTTATTCATCGAAATAGACTATTTCGATTTCGCAACATCGAAAATCAGCTATTTCGAAGTTGGGTGCACGTGTAGACGTAGCCGTAGACGTGACGGGCGCTATTTCGAAGTTACTGCCGCTACTTCGAAGTAGCGTGCACGTGTAGACGCAGCTTACACGTCCGCCAGGGCCGGCAACGTCGATGTTCAACTTCGACGTTGCTCAGCCCAACATCGAAATAGGCGCAGCGAGGGCATGTCTACACATCAAAGTAGCACACATCGAAATAGGGATGCCAGGCACAGCTGCAGACAGGGTCACAGGGCGGACTCAACAGCCAGCCGTTCCCTTAAAGGGCCCCTCCCAGACACAGTTGCACTAAACAACACAAGATCCACAGAGCGGACAACTGGTTGCAGACCCTGTGCCTGCAGCATGGATCCCCAGCTGCCGCAGAAGCAGCCAGAAGCCCTGGGCTAAGGACTGCTGCCCACGGTGACCGTAGAGCCCCGCAGGGGCTAGAGAGAGAGCATCTCTAAACCCCCCAACTGATGGCCGCCATGGAAGACCCAGCAATTTCGACGTTGCGGGACGCGGATCGTCTACACGTTCCCTACTTCGACGTTGAACGTCGAAGTAGGGCGCTATTCCTATCTCCTCAGCTGCGTCTACACGTGCACGCTACTTCGAAGTAGCAGCACCAACTTCGACGTTAGGCGGCGAGACGTCGAAGTCGCTAACCTCATGGCTGCGTCTACACGTGCAGCCAACATCGAAATAGCTGATTTCGATGTTGCAACATCGAAATAGTCTATTTCGATGAATAACGTCTACACGTCCTCCATGGCCGGCAACGTCGATGTTCAACTTCGACGTTGCTCAGCCCAACATCGAAATAGGCGCAGCGAGGGAACGTCTACACGTCAAAGTAGCACACATCGAAACAAGGGTGCCAGGCAGAGCTGCAGACAGGGTCACAGGGCGGACTCAACAGCAAGCCGCTTCCTTAAAGGGCCCCTCCCAGACACAGTTGCACTAAACAACACAAGATCCACAGAGCCGACAACTGGTTGCAGACCCTGTGCATGCACCATGGATCCCCAGCTGCCGCAGCAGCAGCCAGAAGCCCTGGGCTAAGGGCTGCTGCCCATGGTGACCATAGAGCTCCGCAGGGGCTGGAGAGAGAGCGTCTCTCAACCCCTCAGCTGATGGCCACCATGGTGGACCCCGCAATTTCGAAGTTGCGGGACGCGCAACGACTACACGGTCCCTATTTCGATGTTGAACGTCGAAGTAGGGCACTATTCCTATCCCCTCGTGGGGTTAGCGACTTCGACGTCTCGCCGCCTAACGTCGAAGTTAACTTCGAAATACCGCCCGGCGTGTGTAGCCGTGACGGGCACTATTTCGAAGTTACTGCCGTTACTTCGAAGTAGCGTGCACGTGTAGACGCAGCTGAGGCGATAGGAATTCTGCCCTACTTCGACGTTCAACGTCGAAGTAGGGAACGTGTAGACGATCCGCGTCCCGCAACGTCGAAATTGCTGGGTCCTCCATGTCGGCCATCAGCTGGGGGGGTTGAGAGATGCTCTCTCTCCAGCCCCTGCGGGGCTCTATGGTCACTGTGGGCAGCAGCCCTTAGCCCAGGGCTTCTGGCTGCTGCTGCGGCAGCTGGGGATCCATGGTGCATGCACAGGGTCTGCAACCAGTTGTCGGCTCTGTGGATCTTGTGTTGTTTAGTGCAACTGTGTCTGGGAGGGGCCCTTTAAGGAAGCGGCTTGCTGTTGAGTCCGCCCTGTGACCCTGTCTGCAGCTGTGCCTGGCATCCCTATTTCGATGTGTGCTACTTTGACATGTAGACGTTCCCTCGCTGCGCCTATTTCGATGTTGGGCTGAGCAACGTCGAAGTTGAACATCGACGTTGCCGGCCCTGGCGGACGTGGTTATTCATCGAAATAGACTATTTCGATGTTGGCTGCACGTGTAGACGTAGCCGGTGTGGCCAGGGAGACAATGCGAGAGGCTTAAGGCAGAGCCATCTCAAAGGGGGGCGGGGATGTGGCTAGGGGCAACCCCCCCCCCTTCAGGGCCCAGGCCTAAGACAAGCTCCCTCACACCACAAGCTGCACCCCTCCCCCCCAGACAATGGGGCCCAGGATTATCTGGGGCAGAGGGTTGTGCGGTGGAGGCAGCAAGGGTTGCCTCCCCTCCCCCCACACTCAGCACATGTGTGGCGGGAGTCTCTGTGCCGCGCCGCGCCGCACCTCCCCCCCAGCTTCTGCAGCTCACTTCCCCAGAGTGGCGGGAACCAGGGGGTGTGCCGCATCCTGCCGCTGCAGAGGAGCCAGGCCCAGCGGACGGGGAGGGCGGCAGGCACAGCACAGCAGGGCGGAGCAGGCTGCTGCTCCCACTGCCCCCATGGTGCATGTGGGGGGTGGGGGTGAAAGGAGGTGGCCTCCACCACGCCAGGCCCTGGGCCCCAGAAAAGCCCCGTCCCTGCTGTGCATAGGATGGTTGGGGTGGCTGCTGCAGGGCCCCCAAAAGCACAGAGCACGCTGGAGTCTGGGCTGCTCTGGTCTGTGCAGAAGCCCATAAGCCGCTCTCCAGAGGCTGCTGGACATTAGAGCCCCTTGGTGCTGCTCTGATTTACATTGGGGCAGCCTAGAGTCAGGAATGGCTGAAAGCCGCCTTTCCCCTCACTGCCCTGCAGGCTGCAGCTCCTGGAGAAGAAATTCTACAGGGGATGTCCAGAGGCCACTTCCTTTTTCCTTCCCTGCTCTGCCTTCCCCTTCCTCTGCTCTCTCTCTCCCCATTGCCTTGCTTTTCTCTCCTCCCCACCCCCACTTCTTCCCCTTACCCACCCTCCTGCATCCCTTCCCCTCTGTCACCCTCCTTCTTCCTGGCTCTTATTTACAAACTGAGGCTGCTCTGGCTCATTCACACACAGCGAATCACCCGCCCCAGATGACCACAGGTCCCACCTCCCACTGTGGGAAGGAATAGTGGAGTTCATGCTTCTGACAGGAGCTGGAGCCTAGGGCCAACGGAGGAGCCCTGTCAGACCACACTGGTAATGGTGGGAGGCCCAGGAGGCAGGTCATTGAACAGGGCAGCCAGCTCAGCCCTCACACTGTCTCTCCCGCTTGGGAGGTGACGAGGTGTAGGGGCATTGTCCTGCACCCACCCCTCCCTGGAGAGATCCTGGCACCCCTATGGGGGGTCTCTCTCTCTCTCTCTCTCAGCCCTATTACCTGGTCAGCTTGCTGCATCCAGAACCTGTTTTGAGACTCCTCTTCCTGCCTGGCTTCTGGATGATCACAGATAGCAGCTGGTGGCACTGGGTGAGGGACAGAGAAGGGGAAAAGAAGAGGTGCTGGGTGGTGAACCGGGATCTTGTAGAGCCATAGCCATGCACTGGGCAAGGGAGAGAGAACTGGAAAAGTATTTGCATAGCTAGAATCCATATATCAGGATTGACTTATTTCCCTAGTGAAGACCTAACCTCTATACTCTCACATCGACCTCCTGTACGTTGCATGATAGAGTACAGGGATCAACTATCGACTCCAGAGACATGATTTCGTCATGTCTTCACCAGATGTGCAAAAGTGAATTCCGAAGATCGACTGTGACCGGGTCGATCATCTGCATAGTATAAATGAGCCCTGAGGGTATGTGTACACTGAAAAGCAACATCAGCACAGATGTAGCTGGACTGTTGTAGTCTGGCTGACCACCTACTCCCTCTGGGGGCAGAAGAATTCTTCTATTGACCTAACAGTATCTATACCTGGCCTTATATTGGCTTAACTACATTTCTCAAGGACAACTGAACTTTTAGGTGCAGATCTGGCCTAGGGTTGCCAAGTTGGTAATATTTAAAAATCAGGCACTCCATGCCCTGTCTTTCCTCCCCACCCATCCGCCAAGACAACTCTCCTACCTCTTCACCCAAGGTCCTGCCCTGCTCCTCTTTGCAGCCCCCAACCCCAAGAATTGCCCCACCTCTTCCCTCACCTTTGCCCTCAGCCCACTCCTCCCTTCCCGCTGTCTCTAGCTGCTTTTCCCCTTCCCACCCCACACCTTTGTCAGGAAGGACTTGGCTGCTTTGCCAGGGCTGGGAGCTGCAGCTGCCTGATGCTAGAAGGAGGGAACCCAGACTGAACAAGGGCTGGAGTAGATGATGACCCAGCACCTCCCCTGCCTGTAATAATTGTACTTTGGGTATTGTGACAAAGCCCCTTGTCAGCCTCTGTGGGTCCCTGCATTCTGTGGCAGATCTGTGTTGCCTCAGAGACTCGTGGAGGCCCCCTTTTGCCCAGGCCATTCCAAAGAGAGGGGTCTCAGCTTAGGGAGCCATCCTCATCATAGGCAAGACCAGTACAGGGAGAATAATACCAGTCCCCTTGCAGGCCTGCGCCTGCTCCAGTAACGTGATCCCTTGGGGGGAAGGGTGGGGGGAGTCCAGACCCACCCTCTACCCTGGACTCCGGCCCAGGGTCCCCATGAGAACAAGAGGCAACCGGCAGGACGTTTACCCCTGCCCCGAAGTAATAGCCTCACCCTGGGCCACTTCCTCCACCACTTCCCTGTGGTACCTTTTGGCTCTGCTCGTGCTCTGCTCCTCTGGTGCACCTCCCAAAACTTCCGCCCCTGCTACCAGCTGGGGAGCCTTTTATAGGGGGCACAGGGCCTATCTGACCAATGAAGGTCTGGGCCTAGACAGGGAATAGAGACACTCTGTCTTATAGGCTGAATGGGGGGAATCCCATTTGGGGAGCCCCGCGATCGGGAGGTGAGGTGCTGGGCAGCCTTTGGCTGCTTCAGGACCCCTGGGGCTGTCTTTCGGCTCCCCTTCTGGGCCAGCTTCTCTTCCCTGCCTTAGGCAGGCTGCTTTCTTCTTCACCCCGCCCCCCCCCCAAGCTAGTTTCTTCTGAACCTGCTGCGTGGGTGGTGTGGGGGGGGGGACTCCTGCTGCCCTGCCTCTTGGCAGGGAGGGGGTATCCCCCTTCCATCTTCTCGGGGGAGACTCTGCTGGCCCTCTGCTTGGGTCCACCTTTCCATCCACTGGCTGCTGCATCTTCACTGCTCCGGAGGAGGTAAGGGGCTTTCTTGGGCGGTGGTTGGGCTTGCACCCACAGCTTGCTGTGGAGTGGCTTGGGGTGGTGAGTTTTAGTGGGGCCCCTCCCCACCAGGGCTCCAGAGGGGGCGGGGGGTGTTAGGTTGTGGTCCCTGCCCCACTCTTGAAGCCACTGCCTCCTTCACCTCCCCACCCCCTCCACGCCCACCTGCATTGGGGCCCTTTCCATCTGGGCCCCATCCTAATTATCTGCCCCTTCCTCCTTCCTGCTCTTGTGGGGCTCTACAGTGGCTGCCGTGGGCCGACCCTCAGGCACCCGTGGGCACACTCTTCCCCCAACTCCCCTCTCCTTTGGTTGGCTTTGCCACCCTTCCATCTTGCCCCCCCTTCCTTGTGCCACGCTCCCCCACCTTCTTCTGTTAGATGCCTGAGCCCCTCCCCTTCCACTCACTCACCTCCCCACATTTACAAATATTGAATTCCTCCCCCCCCCGCCAAACAAACATCCCAATGCAGTTGCAGGAGCTGCTTACCACCCTGTGCTGGGAGTGGTGGCCCCCTTGCACCTCTCTTTCCTCCCTCTTCCCTCCTGCCCGACTCCCACCTGACCAGGTCCTCAGTTTGGGTGGTGGAGGAGGGGTAGGCAGCCACTTCCTCCCTCCCTTCTCCTCTCCTCCTACCCTCCCGTGCTCTTTCTTAAAGTGCCCCACCTCAATAAATTCCCTCGCCCTTGCACCCTTCACCATGGACTCTACAACCAGCGGGGGACCATCTGGCGATGCCCCCCTCCCTCTTCCCTCCACTGGCACCCCTTCCACCTCTGAAATGGCGGCCTCCTCGTCCAGGGCCACCGGAGTCCTTGCCATCTTGTCGGCCGAGGGCGCAGGCGTAGGCTCTGGGGCTCCTGGCAGCCCCGCCGCGGCATCCTCCGGAGACTCCGCCCTGCACTCAACCCCCCCAAAAGGGTAGGAAGGCCCAGGGGAAAAGAAAGGCAAGAGGCCCGCCTGGAAGGCCAAACCTCCCATGGCAGGGGCTCTTACCCCAGCTACTGCAACATCTGGCGCAGCTCCCCCTTCTCCCTGCCCCCCCTGATTCCACCACTGCGCCTGGGGGTTCCGATTCTTCGGACCCCAGGTCGTACGCCCAGGCCTCACATGCTGCTTCCTCTGCCTCCGCCAGGACTACCACCCACGACAGTCGCGGCCCTTTCCTCCGCGCTCACCAGGAGGCACAGAGTCCGCTGCATCCTGGCGGCTGCCTCGCCCCACGTGGAAACCTATGTGCGGGTGTTGGCACGGGCAGTGGGTGGTGGCAGCCTCCCGGATGTTTGGGAAGATGGTCTTCTTCCTGGCTTCAGAGGCCGCCGCCCAGGAGGTGGTGGAGAGGGTCCTGGCCGTAGGGGGCGTGCACGTGCCCCTAGAGACACTAGAAGACCTGGGCGAGGGGGTGGTGTTCTCCTCCATCCCACCCTTCCTCCCCAACTCCGCGCTTCTGCCTTTCTTGCCACCCTGGGCCGGCTTCTGTCAGTCCTGAGCCCCCTCCCCCCTAGGCTGCAAGGACCCTGCCCTTCGGCATGTGCTTTCTTTCCACTGGCAGGCTCGGGTACAACTGTCGCCAGCGGCAGCACAGGTCGGGGTAGCCCAGGAGTGGGCTATGCTGGAACCCTATGAAGGGGCCCAGGACCGGGTCTTTTACACCCTGGGGGAGGCCCTGTGTTTTGTGTGCCGGGCGGGGGGGGCACATCCGGAGGGATTCCCTCCTGGCCCGGCGCGAAGAGGAGCCCGGGACCTCCTCCAACATAGGGAGGCGACAGCTAAAAGACCGGCAGCGCCCCAACCTCGACAGGCCCTGGGACCACCCCTCCTCCTCTCATCCCGGACGGCTCCATCGCCACTCGGGCGTCGGAGGGTGCCCGGCCGCACAGTGCCAGGCAGGAAAAGCGGGCGCTGGCACCCGAGCGGGCACAAGAGCCGGGCCCTTGGAGGAGAGGGAGGCAGGGCCAGCGGCAGGACCAGGGCAGGGCCCACCCCAGGGCGGGTCATCCCTTCCCGCTGCCATCCCAGCCCCTCCTTTCCTCCCTCCCTCCTTGCTGCCTCAAGCTGCGTCTACACGTGCACGCTACTTCGAAGTAGCGGCAGTAACTTCGAAATAGCGCCCGTCACGTCTACACGTGTTGGGCGCTATTTCGAAGTTGAAATCGACGTTAGGCGGCGAGACGTCAAAGTCGCTAACCCCATGAGGGGATGGGAATAGCGCCCTACTTCGACGTTCAACATCGAAGTAGGGACGTGTAGACGATCCGCGTCCCGCAACATCGAAATAGCGGGGTCCTCCATGGCGGCCATCAGCTGGGGGGTTGAGAGATACTCTCTCTCCAGCCCTTGCGGGGCTCTGTGGTCACCGTGGGCAGCAGCCCTTAGCCCAGGGCTTCTGGCTGCTGCTGCTGCAGCTGGGGGTCCGTGCTGCATATACAGGGTCTGCAACTAGTTGTTGGCTCTGTGTATCTTGCACTGTTTAATGAAAGTGTGTCTGGGAGGGGCCCTTTAAGGGAGCGACTTGCTGTTGAGTCCGCCCCGTGACCCTGTCTGCAGCTGTGCCTGGCTCCCTTATTTCGATGTGTGCTACTTTGGCGTGTAGACGTTCCCTCGCTGCGCCTATTTCGATGTTGGGCTGAGCAACGTCGAAGTTGAACATCGACGTTGCCGGCCCTGGAGGACGTGTAGACGTTATTCATCGAAATAGCCTATTTCGATGTCGCAACATCGAAATAAGCTATTTCGAAGTTGGGTGCACGTGTAGACGTAGCCTCAGTCCCCTGGCCTTTCCCTTCTGCCACCCAGCACCCCGTCCTCGGAGGATAAGGTGCTGGTAGGGGGAAAAAGGACGTGCGCACACTCGGCACGCGAACCTGTCAGAGGACGGGGCGGGCGTGCCCCGCAAAGCACCAAAAAGAGACGCCAGCCCCAGCCCACCGACCATCTGCTGGGGGTGGCCAGAGTCTCTGTGGCAGCCATAAAGGACACCATCCATTCTGCCCCGGAGCCGGAGCCTCAAAAAACAGAGACTGCCTCCATCATCCCCTCACCCTGCTCCGACACCCCTCCAGCCACTGCCCAGCTTGCCACTGCGGAGCATCTGGAAGAGGTGAGCCTCGGCCTCGCCCTCCTCTCGCAGGAGGTCGAGGCCCTGGGTCTCAACCCGGCGGCCCTTGACACGGACGGCATTCTATTGGAGGCCTGCGGGCCCTCCCTTTACTCCCCACCCCCCCTTGCTGCCCCTCTCCCTGTCCACTAACACCCCTTTAACTGCCCCCCCTTCCCTGCTCTGGCACATCGCGGGGTGCGGCCCCCCCCCCAATCGGGGACGACCTGCCAGCGGGGGTTGGCCAGTCCGCGGACGCCCCGGGAGAACTGGTGTTCCCATTATGCCCTCCCTCCCCTCTTGGGCCCAAAGACCCTACCACCATTCCCGCCACCCCATCGGTGTCCGTCACTGAGTGCATGGGCACCTTGCCTCTAACCCCAACTACCTTTCCACCGCCCATGGAAGTTCCCCCTCCCGAGATCCCGTCCGCTCCCATCCCAGGCCCTACTCCCACCCTGGCCCCGCTCTCTACCCCCACCCTGGCTCCCTTCCCCAATCAGTGCCCCATCCAAAAACCTGTAGCCCTCCTCCCCGTCCAGGCCCTTCCCTTCCCCCTCTTCCTCCACTCCCGCCCCTTCCTCCTCCCCCCACTTCCCCCCCATTCCCTTCAGACCCTTCCCCTCCAAACCTCATCCTCCCCACCCTCCACTCAACACTTGTCCACCCACGTCATGAAGGAAAACCTGGTGCACATCTACGTCGAGTGCGCCTGGCTGCAGCCCATCTTCTTCTGGCTGCACTTTTCCCCACACCTGCTCATCTTGTCACACCCTATCTGCGGCCCCACAAAGTCGCGGGACCTCCTCGTCAGCCTTCTCCTGGCCATGGCCAAAATGGCCATCTACAAAATGAGGGAGAGGAGGCTGGCAGAGGGGGCGACCTGCGAAAGTGGAGCCTACTTCCATTCCACCTTCCGATCACGAATCTGAGCAGAGTTCCTCTGGGCGGCGTCCACCAACTCCCTGGACACATTCGAACAGCGGTGGGGGCTGTGCGGGGTCCTCTGCTTCGTATCCCCTTCCTGCTCAATTATTGTAAACCTTTGATCCTCACTCCTGCCCGTTTTTTATCTTTGTTGCCCCCCACATTCACTTGGAACCGGGTGTTTTTTGTGGGCCCCCCCCTCGGTATGAGACAGGCCTTTTAGTTGTGGGCAGGCTATGCCTGCCCACTCCCTCCCCGGCACTCAAATAACAGGCTGCAGGGCTGCTGCGGGGATCCCTTTTGGGGAGCCCCGCGGTTGGGAGGTGAGGTGCTGGGCAGCCTTTGGCTGCTTCAGGCCCCCCTGGGGCTGTCTTTCGGCTCCCCTTCTGGGCCAGCTTCTCTTCCCTGCCTTAGGCTGGCTGCTTTCTTCCCCACCCCGCCCCACCCCTCCCAGCTACTATCTTCTGGACCTGCTGCGTGGGTGGTGTGAGGGGGGACTCCTGCTGCCCTGCCTCTTGGCGGGGAAGGGGGTATCCCCCTTCCATCTTCTGGGGGGGGACTCTGCTGGCCCTCTGCTTGGGTCCACCTTTCCATCCACTGGCCGCTGCATCCTCACTGCTCCGGAGCTTGCTGTGGAGAGGCTTGGGGTGGAGAGTTGTGGTGGGGCCCTTCCCCACCGGGGCTCCGGGGGGGGTGGGATGTTAGGTTGTGGTCCCTGCCCCACTCTTGAAGCCACTGCCTCCTTCACCTCCTCACCCCTCCACACCCAGCTGCGTTCGGGCCCTTTCCATCTGGGCCCCACCCTACTCATCTGCCCCTTCCTTCTTCCTGCTCTTGTGGGGCTCTGCAGTGGCTGCTGTGGGCCCACCCTCAGGCACCCGTGGGCACACTCTTCCCCCTAACCCCCCTCTCTTTTTGTTGGCTTTGCCACCCTTCCATCTTGCCCCCCCTTCCTTGTGCCATGTTCCCCTACTTTCTTCTGTTAGGTGCCTGAGCGCCTCCCCTTCAACTCACTCACCTCCCCACACTTACAAAAGCTGCTTACCACCCTGTGCTGGGAGTTGTGGCCCCCTTGCACCTCCCTTTCCTCCCTCTCTCCTCCTGCCCCACCCCCACCTCACCAGGTCCTCAGCTTGGCTGGTCGGGGAGGGGTAGGCAGCCACTTCCTCCCTCCCTTCTCCTCTCCACTTCCCTCCCCTGCTCTTTCTTAAAGTGTCCCACCCCAATAAATTCCCTCGCCCTTGCACCCTTCACCATGGCCTCTACAACCAGTGGGGGACCATCTGGCGATGCCCCCCTCCCTCTTCCCTCCACTGGCACCCCTTCCACCTCTGAAATGGCAGCCTCCTCGTCCAGGGCCACCAGAGTCCTTGCCATCTTGTCGGCCGAGGGCGCAGGCGTAGGCTCTGGGGATCCTGGCAGCACCGCCGCGCTGTCCTCCAGTGACCCCGCCCCGCACTCAACCCCCCAAAAGGGTAGGAAGGCCCAGGGGAAAAAGAAAGGCAAGAGGCCAGGCTGGAAGGCCAAAGCTCCCGGGGCGGGGGCTCTTACTCCAGCTGCTGCAAAATCTGGCGCAGCTCCCCCTTCTCCCTGCCCCCCTGTTCCCACCACTGCGCCTGGGGGTTCCGATTCTTCGGCCCCCAAGGTTGTATGCCCAGGCCTCGCACCCTGCTTCCTCTGCTTCCGCCAGGACTACCACCTCTGACAGTCGCGGCCCCTTCCCCGCGCTCACCAGGAGGCACGGAGTCCGCTGCCTCCTGGTGGCTGCCTCGCCCCACGTGGAAACATACGTGCGGGCTTTGGCACGGGCGGTGGGGCCTGCGGCTGTGGTGGCGGCCTCCCAGATGTCCGGGAAGATGGTCTTCTTCCTGACTTCGGAGGCTGCCGCCCAGGAGGCGGTGAAGAGGGACTTGGCCTTAGGGGGCGTGGAGCCGCTGGAGCCGCCCCTGGAGCCACTGGAAGACTGGTGCGTGCGTGTGGTGTTCTCCTCCATCCCGCCCTTCCTCCCCAACTCCGCGCTTCTGCCTTTCTTGCCACCCTGGGCCGGCTTCTGTCAGTCCTGAGCCCCCCTCCCCCTATGCTGCAAGGACCCCGCCCTTCGGCACGTGCTTTCTTTCTGCCGGCACGCTCGGGTACAACTGTCGCCAGCGGCAGCACAGGGCAGGGTAGCCCAGGAGGGGGCTGTACTTGTGCCCTAAGAAGGGGCCCAGTACCGGGTCTTTTACACCTTGGGGGAGGCCTGGTGTTTTGAGGGCTGGGTGGCGGGGCACGTCCGGACGGATTGCCTCCTGGCCCGGCGTGAAGAGGATCCCCGGACCTCCTCCAACCTGGGGGGCCACGAGCCACAAGAAGGGCGGCGCCCCAACCTCGACAGGCCCTGGGACCACCCCTCCTCCTCTCATCTCGGACAGATCCATCGCCGCTCGGGCGTCGGAGGTTGCCCGGCCGCACGGTGCCAGGCAGGAAAAGCGGGCGCTGGCACTCGAGCGGACACAAGAGCCGGGCCTGCGGAGGAGAGGGAGGCAGGGCCAGCGGCAGGAACTGGGCAGGGCCCACCCCAGGGTAGGCTCTCCCTTCCCACTGCCGTCCCAGCCCCTCCTTTGCTCCCTCCCTCCTTGCTGCCTCAGTCCCCTGGCCTTTCCCTTCTGCCACCCAGCGCCCCGTCTTCGGAGGACTGGGTGCTGGTAGGAGGAAAAAGGAAGAAAGGAAGTGCGCACGCCCGGCACCCCACCCTGTCGGAGGACGGGGCGGGCGTGCCCCGCAAAGCACCAAAAAGAGACACCAGCCCCAGCCCACCCACCGAACCCCGGCCACCGACCGTCTGCCAGGGGTGGCCAGAGTCTCTGCGGCAGCCATAAAGGACACCATCCCTTTTGCCCCGGAGCCAGAGCCTCAAAAAACAGAGACTGCTTCCATCATCCCCTCACCCTCCTCCGACACCCCTCCGGCCGCTGACCAGCTTGCCCCTGCGGAGCGTCCGGAGGAGGTGAGCCTCGGCCTCGCCCTCCTCTCGCAGGAGGTCGAGGCCCTGGGTCTCGACCCGGTGGCCCTTGACACGGACCGCCTTCTATTGGAGGCCTCCTGGCCGTCCCTCTACTCCCCAGCCCCCTTGCTCCCCCTCTCCCTGTCCACTAACACCTCTTTAACTGCCCCCCTTCCCTGCTCTGGGACATCGCGGGGTGCGGCCCCCCCTCTCAATCAGGGACGACCTCCCGGCAGGGGTTGGCCAGTCCGCGGACGCCCATTATGCCCTCCCTCCCCTCTTGGGCCCAAAGACCCTACCACCATTCCCGCCAGCCCATCGGTGCCCGTCACTGAGTGCGTGGGCACCTTGGCCCTAACCCCAACTCCCTTTCCACTGCCCATGGAAGTTCCCCACCCCGAGATCCCCTCCGCTCCCATCGCAGGCCCTACTCCCATCCTAGCCCCCCTCTCTACCCTCACCCTTGCTCCCTTCTCCAATCAGTGCCCCATCTAAAAACCTGTAACCCTCTCCCACTCCAGGCCCTTCCCTTCCCTTCCCCCTCTTCCGCCACTCCCGCCCCTTTCTCCTCCCCCCGCTCCGCTTCCACTCCCTTCAGACCCTTCCCCTCCAAACCTCATCCTCCCCACCCTCCACCCTCCCCTCAAAACTTGTCCACACACGTCTGCCCCCGAGGCTGTGCTCGCCCAGGAGGCCTTTGCCGTACCGCCCACTCCCAGCACCTCCGGGGCTGCTCTCCCTTTGCCGCCGCCATCCCTCACAAACTTAGATCTAACTCCCCGCTTCGACCTTTTTTCCAGCCGCCAGACCCACAAGAAAATGGTGTTGACGGATCTCTGGCACCCCGAAACCCCAGCACCCCATGCGCTGGCGGGCGAGATACACCAGTTCTTGGACGACGTCCGCGGGTCCAAGAACAAGGTCGCTCTCGCCCTCCAGCGCTGGGATGACTTCCACGCCAACCTAGAGTCTGTGAGGGCTCTTTTGAAAGAGGGCAAGGGTACCGGGAGGAGGGACACCATGGCCTAGCAACAGGCCCGCGGCTTCCGTGTCGCTTTAATTACCTTCGGCGTTGGTCACGGCTTCCTGCGTGGCCCCACGGGGGCCGTCGGTGTTCTCTCCGGCGAGGATCCTCCCCAGCCCTCCAAATGGCGCTGATAGTCTTTGCCTCATTAAATGCCAGGGGCTGCGGGTCGGTTCTCCGCAGGTGCCGAGTGCTCTCCTTCATCTGGGTCGGGGGGGGGGGTACTCGATCATCTTCTTGCAGGAGACCCGCACTACTCCGTCCGCCGAAGCCAGCTGGCAGCTGGAGTGGGGAGACGGGGTCCATCTTCGTCACCTCTCGGCCCATCGGGCCGGGGTAGCGACCCTGTTCTCCCCAGACTTGCAGCCCGAGATGCTGGGGAGCATCGAGGTAGTGCCAGGCAACCTGCTATATCTCCGGGTACGGATACAGGGGCTGCCCCTCCACCTCCTCAACGTCTATGCCCCGACATCTGGCCCAGAGAGAACATCTTTCTTCTGGTAGGCAGCGGCCTTCCTACGCTCCATTGATCCTCACGAGTGCCTGGTCCTCGGCGGGGATTTCAATTGCACGCTTGAGGAATGGGACCGTACGGGGACTGAGCAGTGCCAGGCCGCTGCGCACGTCCTCAGGGAGCTCATCAACCATCGCTCCCTGGTGGACATCTGGCGCAGCCACCACCCGGACGAGGATACCGTCTTTACCTACGCCCGAGTGGTGGGCCACAAATCTGTACGCACCCGGTTGGACCACATCTATATTACTCGCCAACACCTTTCCCGAGCCCACTCCTCCAGCGTGTGGCCGGTCCCTTTCTCCTACCACCACCTGGTGGCCGTGAAGGCTTCCCTTTCACCGGGGAAGCAGAGGTCGGCCTACTGGCATTTTAATAATAGCCTGCTACGGGATGTGGGCTTGGTGGCATCCTTCCGGGAATTCTGGAGGGCCTGGCGTGGGCAACGGTGCGCCTTTCCCTCGACGCGGCGGTGGTGGGAACTGGGAAAGATGCGCACACGGCTCTTCTGCCGCAACTATACCCGGGGGGCCAGCTGGAGGCGGGATGCGTTGATAGGGCACCTGAAACAGGAGGTCCTTGAGCTGGTGTGGCGTCTAGCCGCCAGCCCCGAGGATCCATCCCTCTGTGGCTCGTACCGGGACAAGCGCGACGAGCTCAGGGCCCTCAACGCCCTCCGGGCGCAGGGGGCCTTTGTGCGGTCGCGGATCCAGTTCCTACGGGAGATGGACCGCGGCTCCCGCTTCTTCTACACCCAGGAGAAAAAGAGGGGTGCCAAGAAATATATCCCCTGACTCCTTGCGGAGGATGGCACCCCTCTTATGGATCCGGCGGAGATGCGTGAGAGGGCTCGCGCCTTCTACGCAACCCTTTTCTCCCCGGATCCAACCGACCCCGACGCCTGCAGAGTGCTTTGGAACCAACTCCCTTCGGTCAGCGGGGGCGACCGGGACCGGCTAGAGCTTCCTCTCACTCTGGCCGAAGTCTCGGAAGCCCTCCGTCTCATGCCCACCAACAAATCCCCGGGCATGGAAGGGCTGACCGTGGAGTTCTACCGCGTGTTTTGGGATGTCCTCGGCCCGGACCTGCTCAGCAGCTGGGCCAAGTCCTTGCAGAGCAGGGTCCTCCCCCGTCATGCAGGCGGGCCGTTCTCACCCTGGTGCCCAGAAAGGGGGACCCCCGCGACCTCCGGAACTGGCGTCCCATCTCGCTCCTCAGCACGGACTACAAGATAATTGCCAAAACCATCTCCCGTCGCTTGGGGTCTGTGCTGGAGGACGTGGTCCACCCCGACCAGACCTACACCGCCCCAGGCCGTACTGTCTTCAATAACCTCTATCTGGTCCGGGATCTCTTGGAGCTTGGGTGTAGGGATGGCCTGTCGTTCGCCTTCCTGTCCTTGGACCAGGAGAAGGCGTTCGACAGGGTGGACCACGGGTATCAACTGGGCACTCTGCGGGCCTTCGGCTTCGGACCCCGTTTCATCGGGTTTCTCCAGGTGCTGTACGCTGCCTCAGAGTGTCTGGTCAAGCTCAACTGGACCCTGACCGCCCCGGTCAGCTTCGGGCGAGGGGTGCGTCAGGGCTGCCCGCTGTCCGGCCAGCTCTCCGCTCTGGCCATCGAGCCCTTCCTCTTTCTCCTTTGGCGAAGGTTGACGGGGTTGGTGCTCCGTGAGCCGGAGCTGCGGCTGGTCCTGTCGGCGTACGCCCATGACGTACTCCTCGTGGTCCAGGACCCGGGAGACCTGGTGCGGTTGGAGGCCTGCCAAGCTATGTACTCGGCGGCCTCCTCCGCCTGGGTCAACTGGGTCAAGAGCTCTGGCCTGGTGGTCGGGGCTGGGTGGCAGACGAGCCGTCTCCCCCTCGCGGTCCAGGCCATCCGGTGGAGCACCGATCCGCTGTCCTATCTGGGCATCTTTCTATCCGCCACGCATCCCTCTCTGCCGGAAAACTGGCAGGGCTTAGAGGGCAGGGTCTCTGAGCGGTTGCGGAGATGGACAGGGCTGCTCCACTGTCTCTCCCTAAGAGGGAGAGCGCTTGTGCTGAACCAACTAGTCCTGTCCATGCTCTGGCACGACCTCAGCACCCTAGTCCCACCCCCGAAGTTCCTGGACCAGCTCCAGAGGTTAATCCTGGACTTCTTCTGGCCAGGACTGCACTGGGTCCCTGCAGGGGTATTTCATCTTCCCCCGGAGGAGGGAGGACAGGGCCTCACTTGCATTAGCACTCAGGTCCATATCTTCCACCTCTGGGCCCTGTTGAGACTCCTCAACACCACCACCAACAGTGCAGACAGTCCGGCAAGGAGTACGCTGGCGCACGCTTTCCTCCGCCGTTACTGAGGGCTCCGATACGACCGGCATCTCTTTTTCTTATCCTGGAGAGATGGTCTGCGAGGCCTCTTGGAGCCGCCAGCCTTCTACAAAGACCTCCTCCGCACCTGGCAGTTGCACACAGCCTCCAGGTCCTTAGGGGCCGCCTTGTGAGAAGACCTCCTCGCGGAGCCCCTGCTACACAACCCCCACCTTGGTGTGCAGGCAACGGAGTCTCCCGTGGTGTGCCGTAGGTTGGTCCTAGGTGGAATCACCAGGGTCGGAGACCTCCTGGACTACGACCGGGGGGACTGGATGGAGGTCCCGGCACATGGGGCTCTCCACTCCGCTCCCGCCGATGGGTACTCGAGGAGGTTAAGGCCGCCCTGCCGCCCACTGCACATATCTACCTTGGCCGGGTCCTGCGAGAGGGTGCGCCCCGCCCCCCTCTCACTCCTAGCCACAAATGGTGGGACCTCTTACCTCCATCGGAGGGTGGGGAGCCCCGGTGGGCCATCCTCTACTCTGCCTTGGTTCCACGGCCCGCCGGGGACATCAGCTGGAGAATCCTCCATGGAGCGGTGAGCACAGGCGCCTACCTGGCGTGGTTCACCCCCATCCCAGACACCTGCACCTTCTGCGGCATGAGGGAAAACCTGGTGCACATCTACGTCCAGTGCGCCTGGCTGCAGCCCATCTTCTTCTGGCTGCACTTTTCCCCACACCTGCTCATCTTGTCACACCCTATCTGCGGCCCCACAAAGTCGCGGGACCTCCTCGTCAGCCTTCTCCTGGCCATGGCCAAAATGGCCATCTACAAAACGAGGGAGAGGAGGCTGGCAGAGGGGGCGACCTGCGACTGTGGGGCCTACTTCTGTTCCTCCCTCCGGTCACGAATCCGAGCAGAGTTCCTCCTGGGCGGCGTCCACCAACTCCCCGGATATCTTCGATGAGCGGTGGGCGCTGTCTGGGGTCCTCTGCTCGGTATCCCCTTCCGGCTCCCTTATTTTAAACCTTTGACTCTCACTCCCGCCCGTTTTTTATCTTTGTTGCCCCTCACATTCACTTGGAACTGGGTATTTTTAGTGGCCCCCCCTCTCTATGAGAGGGGCCATTTAGTCGTGAGCAGGCTATGCCTGCCCACTCCCTCCCCGACACTCCAATAACAGGCTGCAGGGCTGCTGCGGGGATCCCTTTTGGGGAGCCCCGCGGTTGGGAGGTGAGGTGCTGGGCAGCCTTTGACTGCTTCAGGCCCCCCTGGGGCTGTCTTTCGGCTCCCCTTCTGGGCCAGCTTCTCTTCCCTGCCTTAGGCAGGCTGCTTTCTTCCCCACCCCTCCCAGCTACTATCTTCTGGACCTGCTGCGTGGGTGGTGTGAGGGGGGACTCCTGCTGCCCTGCCTCTTGGCGGGGAGGAGGGAAACCCCCCCTTCCATCTTCTGGGGGGGGACTCTGCTGGCCCTCTGCTTGGGTCCACCTTTCCATCCACTGGCCGCTGCATCCTCACTGCTCCGGAGGAGGTAAGGGGCTTTCTTGGGCAGTGGTTGGGCTTCCCCCCACAGCTTGCTGTGGAGGGGCTTGGGGTGGTGAGTTTTGGTGGGGCCACTCCCCACCGGGGCTCCAGAGGGGGGTGGGGTGTTAGGTTGTGGTCCCTGCCCCACCCTTGAAGCCACTTCCTCCTTCACCTCCCCACCCCCTCCACACCCAGCTGCGTTCGGGCCCTTTCCATCTGGGCCCCACCCTACTCATCTGCCCCTTCCTTCTTCCTGCTCTTGTGGGGCTCTGCAGTGGCTGCTGTGGGCCCACGATCAGGCACCCGTGGGCACACTCTTCCCCTTAACCCCCCTCTCCTTTGGTAGGCTTTGCCACCCTTCCATCTTGCTGTGATGGAGTGGGGGGGGTGCATGTGTGAGTCAGGCTGGATGTCCGAGGCAAGCAGCAGCTCCCAGTGGCTAAGGATGACCCTGGGGCTACAACTGGCAGATAACACCTCTGCCTGAACAAAGAGCAGGGAGGAGCTGAGCTGGGTTTTGAATCGGGGGCGGCAGTTAGAGGCGAGGAGAAGAGAGAGCTGGAAGGCAGCCAGCCTGAGGAGGGGAAAGCTACACCCCAGAGGGGCACCCCTCGGGGTCTTCCCCCCAGGACAGGTTGGAAGGACTGTCTCGGGCTGCTATGCTGTTGCTTCTGTGAGAAACTGGACATCTGTTGCCTAATAAACCTGCTGTTGTACCTGCTGAGTGAGAGTCACTCCTGCCAGCGGATGGGGTGCAGTGCAGGGGGACCCCTGAACCCCATCAAACTGGTGTCAGAAGTGGGATGCACTGCACCCACGGATGAGCTCCCAGCAGTGGCTGACTGAGCACCAGAGAAGGAAGGAGTCTCACAAGAGTCAGAGGGGGAACAGAGCCATTCCTGCAGCTGCTGCTGGTGAGTGGATACCCCGGGAAATAGCGGGGAGATGGATTATACCCGACTCCTGAAGGCAGAGCTAGCAGGGCTGTGCAGAGAGAGGGGCCTGACCGTGGGGAAGGCGACCAAGGCCCAGCTCATTGCACAGCTGGAAGAGAATGACCGATCCGGGGGGGCAGAGCCTGTCCCGGCAGAAAGTGGCCGGTCAGCCTCGGGAAGCATTTCGGATTCTCCGACAGGAGCAGGGGCTCGACGCCGTCAGACAGACGCGGTGCCCACCAGGTCGCGCTCAGCTAGCGGTGGTCCATCGCGGGCAGAGTCCCCCGCCGCAGAGCTGAGACGGCTGGAACTCGAGGTGAAATTAAAGGAACTGGAGCACCAGGAACGGGAAAGAGAGCGTGAGCATGAGCGACAGGAACGAGAAAGAGAGCGTGAGCACGAGCGCCAGGAACGAGAAAGAGAGCGTGAGCATGAGTGCCAGCTACAAGAGAGACAGCGGGAGGAGAGAGAGCGAGAGCGGGAGCATGAGCAAACCATGGCAGAGGCGAGACGCCAAGAGGCCCCAGCTGCGGTAAGCGGGGAGAGGGCCAGACAGCTCGGGGTGGCCAGTCACTTGGAGACGCGTGTGCTGGCCCAGTGTCAGGACACAGGGGACATGGACGAGTTCCTTACCGCCTTCGAGCGAGCCTGTGAGTTGCATGAGGTTCCCCCAGATGAGTGGCTCCGGCACCTCACCCCCTTGCTGGGCCGGAAGGGCGCAGCGGTGCTCAGCCAGCTGGTGGGGCCGCAGCCTGGGGACTATGAACAGTTCAAACAGGCCCTGCTGCATAAGTTCGGGCTGACTCTGGAGATGTACAAGAAGAAGTTCCAGGAGGCGCAGAAGAGGCCAGAGGAAACCCACGTAGATACAACCGCCCGCCTGAAGCAATACTACCAGAAGTGGGCATTCGGAATGGGAGTCCAGTCCGTAGAGGACCTGATCAAGCTGGCGGTTGTGGAGCGATTCTACGAGATGTGCGCACCTGACCTGAGGGTGTGGCTCGTGGACCGGAAGCCGGGGGACTCACATGATGCAGGGAAACTGGCAGATGACTTCACAAACAGCCGGGCCAGGTTTGAAAGTGAGCCCCACAAGGAGAGGGAGTCTCGGAGAGAGAGGGAGTCCCGGAGGGAGAGGGAGTCCTGGAGAAACCGAGAATCTCAGAGAGACCGGTCCCTAACTGTACGACAGAGGGGACCACCTCTTGGGCGAGCCCAGGAAAGAGGGGCCAGCCACCCACCCCCCAGAGAGCCAAACAGAGCCCGGACAGAGCAGCCGGCCCGAGGGACACAACCAGACCCAAGCTGTTACCGCTGTGGGCAAAAGGGGCATAGAGCAGCCCAGTGCCCCAGGCTCCCAGACAGGTTGAGCAGGCCAGGGGGTCATGGAGTCAACTGGGTGGGGTCCCAGAAGTCAGAGGGGCTGGCGGCCAAGGCGGGTGGTGCTGACAATGGGCACTCGGATTGGGCCGAATCCGCCCCACAGACCAGCTCCTCAGGGGGACCAAATGCTCAGAGGCCAGTTTACAGAGTGGGGGCAGCGCTACCTCTGTGGAGCAAGTGTCTCAAACACCTCGAGGTAGACGGGAAAAAGGTCACGGGGTTCTGGGACACAGGCGCTGACGTGACGCTGGCCCGACCCAGGGTGGTGGCAGCGGGCTGCATGATACCCGATTCCCACATGACGATAACAGGAATTGATGGGACCCCTTTCAAGGTGCCCATGGCGAGGGTGCACCTGAAATGGGGGAAGAAGGAAGGCCCCAAGGAAGTGGGCGTGCACAGCCATTTGCCGGCAGATGTACTGATGGGGGCTGACCTGGAGAACTGGCAAGGTGAACGCCCTCGTGCCCTGGTCCTGACCCGTAGCCAAAGAAAACGAGGGGTGCGCTCCCCAGATTCAGGGGTACAGGCCCAGCCAAAGCCACAGGGGCCAACCCTGAGAGAAAGGGGGCCCCCAAAAACCAGATCTCACAGGCCAGGGATGCTGGAGCCAGGCAGGGATGGGGAAGTAGCCTCCGCTCCTGCCCGAGCGGAAGAATTCCAGGCAGAGCGGCAGAGAGACCCCTCCTTGCAGAAGCTGAGGGAACTGGCCAGTCTCAGCCCAGCTCCGCAGCTGGGGGAGGGCTGCAGGGAGAGATTCCTGTGGGAAAAGGGATTCCTGTACCGGGAATGGGCTCCCAGACGCAAAGCGGAGCCATGGAAGGTCCAGAGGCAACTGGTGGTTCCCCAAAAGTACCGGCGCAGGCTGCTGTACCTAGCCCATGATGTCCCGCTCGCAGGACACCAGGGGATCCACCGCACCAGGAGAAGGTTGTTACAGAACTTTTTCTGGCCAGGGATCTTTGCAGCTGTCCGTCTGTATTGCCTGTCCTGCGATCCCTGCCAGAGGGTGGGGAAGAGCCGGGACAAGGGGAAAGCTGCCTTGAGGCCACTGCCCATCATAGAGGAGCCTTTCCAGAAAGTGGCTATAGACATAGTGGGCCCCTTCAGCAAGGCAACGCGTTCGGGGAAGAAATATATTTTGGTAGTGGTAGATTTTGCCACGCGATACCCAGAAGCAGTGGCCTTGACCTCTATCGACGCTGACACCGTGGCAGATGCACTGCTGTCCATTTTCAGCAGAGTGGGGTTCCCCAAGGAGGTCCTCACAGATCAGGGGTCCAACTTCATGTCGGCCCTACTGCAAAGCTTGTGGGACAAGTGTGGGGTCCGGCACACCTGGGCCACAGCCTACCACCCGCAGACCAATGGGCTGGTGGAGAGGTTCAATGGGACTCTGAAGCAGATGCTGAGAACCTTCATGAATCAATACCCCCATGACTGGGACAAGTACTTACCCCACCTGCTGTTTGCATACAGGGAGGTGCCCCAGGAATCCACGGGGTTCTCCCCGTTTGAGCTGCTGTATGGAAGGAGGGTACGGGGACCCTTGGACTTGCTCAGAGAAGAGTGGGAGGGGACGGCCTCCCCTGAAGGGGAGTCAGTGGTACAGTATGTACTGACCTTCCGGGAAAAACTCACCGAGCTCATGGGCCTGGCCAGGGAGAACCTCTCCATGGCCCAAAGGAAGCAAAAGGTCTGGTATGACCGTAACGCCAGGGCCCGAGCCTATGCCACCGGGGATCAAGTGATGGTCCTTATACCTGTGCGGCGGAACAAGCTGCAAGCGGCCTGGGATGGGCCCTTCAAGGTCGTCAAACAGCTAAATGACGTGAATTATGTGGTGGAACTGTCGAACCGGGCCCACAGCCACCGGGTCTATCATGTGAACATGATGAAACCTTACTGGGACAGGCAGAACTTGGTGCTGGCCGTGTGCAGACACTGGGAGGGGCAGGGGGAAGATCCCTTGGTGGATTTACTCACAAGGACTGGAGCCGGCTCCTTGCTGGAGTCTATTCCCCTCTCAGACCAGCTGACCCCTGCCCAGCAGACGGAGATCAAGGAGGTGCTGCATTCGCATCAACAGCTGTTCTCGGACAGACCCGGACGCACTGACCTGGCTGTCCACCGAATAGAGACAGGCACCCACGCCCCTATCAAGTGTGTGCCATTCAGAGCCACAGGGAGGACGGCTCAGGACATAGAGCGGGAGGTTGAAAACATGCTGGCTCTGGGGGTGATCCAACCCTCGTCCAGCCCCTGGGCCTCTCCCGTGGTGTTAGTCCCTAAAAAAGATGGGTCTGTTCGGTTTTGTGTGGACTATCGCAAGCTTAACGCCATCACTGTCTCGGACGCCTACCCCATGCCCAGGCCTGATGACCTTTTAGACAAGCTGGGGGGAGCCCGTTACCTCACCACCATAGACCTCACCAAGGGGTACTGGCAAGTGCCATTAGACCAAGATGCCCGGCTGAAGTCGGCTTTCATCACTCCTGTGGGGCTCTACGAGTTCTTGGTCCTGCCCTTTGGCCTCAAGGGGGCACCTGCTACCTTCCAGCGTCTGGTGGACCAGCTACTGAAGGGGATGGAGAGCTTTGCCCTGGCTTACATGGACGACATTTGCATCTTCAGCCAGACGTGGGAGGACCATGTGTCCCAGGTCAAGCAGGTGCTGGACCGACTCCAGAAGGCTGGTCTGACTATCAAGGCAGGGAAGTGCAAGGTGGGAATGGCTGAGGTGACCTACCTGGGCCACAAGGTGGGCAGCGGCTGCTTAAAGCCAGAGCCAGCTAAAGTGGAGGCTGTCAGAGATTGGCCCACACCCCAGACTAAGAAGCAGGTCCAGGCCTTCATTGGGATGGCGGGGTACTACCGGAGGTTTGTGCCCCACTTTAGCTCCATCGCAGCCCCCCTCACGGAGCTGTGTAAGAAGGGAAAGCCTGACAAGGTGGTTTGGACCGAGCAGTGCCAAGAGGCCCTCTGCGCGCTGAAGGAGGCTCTGGTCAGGGCCCCAGTGCTGGCAAATCCAGACTTCAACAAGCCCTTCCTGGTGTTCACCGATGCCTCAGACGTGGGGCTGGGGGCGGTGCTAATGCAGGTGACTGACAAAGGGGAGAAACACCCCATTGTGTACCTGAGTAAGAAGCTGCTGCCCCGGGAGCAGAGCTACGCGGCCATAGAGAAGGAATGTCTGGCCATGGTGTGGGCGCTGGGGAAGCTGCAGCCGTACCTGTTTGGACGGCGTTTCACCGTGTACACCGATCACTCACCCCTGACCTGGCTGCATCACATGAAAGGGGCCAACGCCAAGCTCCTGCGGTGGAGTCTGCTCCTGCAGGACTACGACATGGAGGTGGTCCACGTCAAGGGGAGCAACAACACCATAGCCGATGCCCTGTCACGCAGGGAGGGCCCCGAACTTCCCCAGGTCACTGGCTAAGTGACCCCGCTCAGTGCGGTCTGGAAGGGGGGAGAGATGTGATGGAGTGGGGGGGGTGCATGTGTGAGTCAGGCTGGATGTCCGAGGCAAGCAGCAGCTCCCAGTGGCTAAGGATGACCCTGGGGCTACAACTGGCAGATAACACCTCTGCCTGAACAAAGAGCAGGGAGGAGCTGAGCTGGGTTTTGAATCGGGGGCGGCAGTTAGAGGCTGGGGAAGGGAGAGCTGGAAGGCAGCCAGCCTGAGGAGGGGAAAGCTACACCCCAGAGGGGCACCCCTCGGGGTCTTCTCCCCAGGACAGGTTGGAAGGACTGTCTCGGGCTGCTATGCTGTTGCTTCTGTGAGAAACTGGACATCTGTTGCCTAATAAACCTGCTGTTGTACCTGCTGAGTGAGAGTCACTCCTGCCAGCGGACGGGGTGCAGTGCAGGGGGACCCCTGAACCCCATCACACTTGCCCCCCTCCCATGTGCCACGCTCCCCCCTCCTTCTGTTAGTTGCCTGAGCTCCTCCCCTTCCACTCACTCACCTCCCCACACTTACAAATATTGAATTCCTCCCCCCCCCCCCGACACCGCAATACATTTGCAGGAGCTGCTTACCACCCTGTGCTGGGAGTTGTTGCCCCCTTGCACCTTCCTTTCCTCCCTCTCTCCTCCTGCCCCACTCCCACCTGACTAGGTCCTCAGCTTGGCTGGTGGGGGAGGGGTAGGCAGCCACTACCTCCCTCCCTTCTCCTGTCCTCCTCCCCTCCCCTGTTGTTTCTTAAAGTGCCCCACCCCAATAAATTTCCTCGCCCTTGCACCCTTCACCATGGCCTCTGTCCCCTGCTGGTTGTAATCTCGCGATGCCCCCCTCCCTCTTCCCTCCACTGGCACCCCTTCCACCTCTCCCTGCCCCCCTGTTCCCACCACTGCGCCTGGGGGGTTCCGATTCTTCAGCCCCCACCAGGTCGTACACCAAGGCCTCGCACCGTGCTCCCTCTGCCTCTGCCAGGACTACCACCCCCGACAGTCGCGGCCCCTTCCCTGTGCTCACCAGGAGGCATGGAATCCGCTGCCTCCTCGTGGCTGCCTCGCCCCAAGTGGAAACCTACGTACGGGCGTTGGCACAGGCAGTGAGGCCCAAGGCCGTGGTGGCAGCCTCCCGGATGTCTGAGTAGATGGTCTTCTTCCTGGCTTCGGAGGCCACCGCCCAGGAGGCGGTGGAGAGGGGCTTGGCCGTAGGGGGCGTGCACGTGCCCCTCGAGACACTGGAAGACCTGGGCGAGCGGGTGGTGTTCTCCTCCGTCCAACCCTACCTCCCCAACTCCGCCCTTCTGCCTTCCTTGCCAACCTGGGCCGGCTTCTATCAGTCCTGAGCCCCCTCCCCCTAGGCTGCAAGGACCCCGCCCTTCGGCATGTGCTTTCTTTCCGCTGGCAGGCTCGGGTACAACTGTCGTCAGCGGCAGCACAGGGCGGGGTAGCCCAGGAGGGTGCTATACTGGTGACCTATGAAGGGGCCCAGTACCGGGTCTTTTACACCTTGGGGGAGACCCGGTGTTTTGTGTGCCGGGCGGTAGGGCACGTCGGGAGGGATTGCTTCCTGGCCCGGCGCGAAGAGGAGCCCGGGTCCTCCTCCAACCTGGGGGGGCATGAGCCACAAGACCGGTAGTGCCCCAACTATGACAGGCCCTGGGACCACCCCTCCTCCTCTCATCCCAGACAGATCCATCGCCCCTTGGGCGTCGGAGGTTGCCCGGCCGCACGGTGCCAGGCAGGAAAAGCGGGCGCTGGCAGCCGAGCGGGCACAAGAGCCGGGCCCTCGGAGGAGAGGGAGGCAGGGCCAGCGGCAGGACCTGGGCAGGGCCCACCCCAGGCGGGTCGTCCCTTCCCGCTGCCATCCCAGCCCCTCCTTTCCTCCCTCCCTCCTTGCTGCCTCAGTCCCCTGGCCTTTCCCTTCTGCCACTCAGCGCCCTGTCCTCGGAGGACTGGGTGCTGGTAGGGGGAGAAAGGAAGAAAGGAAGTGCGCACGCCCGGCACCCCACCCTGTCGCAGAACAGGGCGGGCGTGCCCCGCAAAGCACCAAAAAGAGACGCCAGCTCCAGCCCACCGACCATCTGCCGGGGGTGGCCAGAGTCTCCGCGGCAGCCATAAAAGACACCATCCCTTCTGCCCCGGAGCCGGAGCCTCAATAAACAGAGACTGCCTCCGTCGTCCCCTCGCCCTCCTCCGACACCCGTCCAGCCACTGCCCAGCTTGCCCCTGCGGAGCGTCCGGAAGAGGTGAGCCTCGGCCTTGCCCTCCTCTCGCAGGAGGTCGAGGCCCTGGGTCTCAACCCGGCAGCCCTTGACACGGACGGCCTTCTACTGGAGGCCTGCGAGCCGTCCCTCTACTCCCCACCCCCCTTGCTGCCCCTCTCCCTGACCACTAACACCCCTTTAACTGCCCCCCTTCCCTGCTCCGGGACATCGCAGGGTGCGGCCCCCCCTTTCAATCGGGGACGACCTCCCGGCGGGGGTTGGCCAGTCTGCGCACGCCCCGGGACAACTGGTGTTCCCATTATGCCCTCCCTCCCTTCTTGGGCCCGAAGCCCTACCACTATTCCCGCCACCCCATCGGTGCCCGTCACTGAGTGCATGGGCACCTTGCCCCTAACCCCAACTCCCTTTCCACCGCCCATGGAAGCTACCCCTCCCGAGATCCCGTCCGCTCCCATCCCAGGCCTTACTCCCACCCTGGCCCCCCTCTCCACCCCCACCCTGGCTCCCTTCCCCAATCAGTGCCCCATCCAAAAACCTGTAACCCTCACCCCCTCTAGGCCCTTCCCTTCCCCCTCTTCTGCCACTCCCGCCCCTTCCTCCTCCACCCACTCCCCCTCCACTCCCTTCAGACCCTTCCCCTCCAAACCTCATCCTCCCCACCCTCCACCCTCCCCTCAACACTTGTACACCCACGTCTGACCCCGAGGCTGTGCTCGCCCAGAAGGCCTTTGCCGTACCGCCCACTCCCAGCACCTCCGGGGCTGCTCTCCCTCTGCCGCCCTCATCCCTCACAAACTTAGATCCCACTCCCCGCTTCGACTTTTTTTCCGGCCGCGGGGCCCACAAGAAAATGGGACTGACGGATCTCCGGCACCCCAAAACCCCAGCACCCCATGCACTGGCGGGAGAGATACACCAGTTCTTGGACGATGTCCGTGGGTCCAAGAACAAGGTCGCTCTCGCCCTCCAGCGCTGGGATGACTTCCACGCCATCCTAGAGTCCATGAGCGCCCTTTAAAAAGAGGGCAAGGGGAGCAGGAGGAGGGACGCCACAGCCTAGCTACGAACCCGTGGCTTCCGTGACGCTTTAATTACCTTCGGCGTCGGTCATGGCTTCCTGCGTGGCCCCACGGGGGCCGTCGGTGCTCCTTCCGGCGAGGATCCTCCACAGCCCTCCAAATGGTGCTGATCGTCTTTGCCTCATTAAATGCCAGGGGCTGCGGGTTGGGTCTCCGCAGGTGCCAAGTGCTCTCCTTCATCTGGGTAGTGGGGGTACTCGGTCACCTTCTTGCAGGAGACCCACACTACTCCGGCTGCCGAAGCCAGTTGGCGGCTGGAGTGGGGAGACGGGGTCCATCTTAGTCACCTCTTGGCCCATCGGGCCGGGGTAGCAACCCTGTTCTCCCCAGACTTGCAGCCCGAGATTCTCGGGAGCATCGAGGTCGTGCCAGGCTGCCTGCTGTATCTCCGGGTACAGATAGAGGGGCTGCTCCACCACCTCCTCAACATCTACGCCCTGACATCTGGCCCGGAGAGAACATCTTTCCTCCGGCAGGTGGCGGCCTTCCGTGACTCCATTGATCCTCGCGAGTGCCTGGTCCTCGGCGGGGATTTCAATTGCACGCTCAAGGAACGGGACTGTATGGGTACTGAGCAGTGCCAGTCCTCTGCGGACATCCTCAGGGAGCTCATCAACCATCGCTCCCTGGTGGACGTCTGGCGCAGCCACCACCCAGACGAGGATACCGTCTTTACCTACGTCCGAGTGGTGGGCCACAAATCTGTACGCTCCCAGTTGGACCACATCTACATTATTTGCCAACACCTTTCCCGAGCCCACTCCTCCAGCGTGTGGCCGGTCCCTTTCTCGGACCACCACCTGGTGGCTGTGAAGGCTTCCCTTTCACCGGGGAAGCAGGGGTCAGCATACTGGCATTTTAATAATAGCCTGCTAGGGGATGTGGGCTTGGTGGCGTCCTTCTGGGAGTTCTGGAGGGCCTGGCGTGGGCAATGGTGCGCCTTTCCCTCAGTGCGGCGGTGGTGGGATCTGGGAAAGGTGCGCACATGGCTCTTCTGCTGCAACTATACCCGGGGGGCCTGCTGGCGGCGGGATGCGTTGATAGGGTAGCTAGAATGGGAGGTCCTTGAGCTGGAGAGGCGTCTAGCCGCCAGCCCCGGGGATCCATCCCTCTGCGGCATGTACCAGGAGAAGCGGGACGAGCTCAGGGCCCTCGACGCCCTCCAGGTGCAGGGGGCCTTTGTGCGGTCGCGGATCCAGCTCCTACGGGAGATGGACCGCGGCTCCCGCTTCTTCTACACCCAGGAGAAAAAGAGGGGTGCCAAGAAATATATCCCCTGCCTCCTCGCGGAGGATGGCACCCCTCTTATGGATCCGGCGGAGATGCGTGAGAGGGCTCGTGCCTTCCACACAACCCTTTTCTCCCCGGATCCGACCGATGCCGACGCCTGCAGAGTGCTTTGGAACCAACTCCCTTCGGTCAGCGGGGGCGACCGGGACCGGCTGGAGCTTCCTCTCACTCTGGCCGAACTCTCGGAAACCCTCCGTCTGATGCCCACCAACAAATCCCCGGGCATGGATGGGCTGACCGTGGAGTTCTACCGCGTGTTTTGGGATGTCCTCGGCCTAGACCTGCTCAGCGTCTGGGCCGAGTCCTTGCAGAGCAGGGTCCTCTGCCTGTCATGCAGGCGGGCCGTTCTCACCCTTGTGCCCAAAAAGGGGGAACCCCGCGACCTCCGGAACTGGCGTCCCATCTCGCTCCTCGGCATGGACTACAAGATAATTGCCAAAACCATCTCCCGTCGCTTGAGGTCCGTGCTGCAGGACGTGGTCCACCCCGACCAGACCTACACTGTCCCGGGCCGTACCGTCTTCAATAACCTCTATCTGGTCCGGGATCTCTTGGAGCTTGGGTGTAGGGATGGCCTGTCGTTCACCCTCCTGTCCTTGGACCAGGAGAAGGCGTTCGACAGGGTGGACCACGGGTACCTCCTGGGCACTCTGCGGGCCTTCGGCTTCGGACCCCGTTTCATCGGGTTTCTCCAGATGCTGTACGCTGCCTCAGAGTGTCTGGTCAAGCTCAACTGGACCCTGACCGCCCCAGTCAGCTTCAGGTGAGGGGTGCGTCAGGGCTGCCCGCTGTCCGGCCAGCTCTCCGCTCTGGCCATCGAGCCCTTCCTCTGTCTACTTTGGCGAAGGTTGACGGGGTTGGTGCTCCGTGAGCCGGAGCTGCGGCTGGTCCTGTCGGCGTACGCCCATGATGTATTCCTCGTGGTCCAGGACCTGGGAGACCTGGTGCGGTTGGAGGCCTGCCAAGCCATGTACTCGGCGTCCTCCTCCTCCTGGGTCAACTGGGTCAAGAGCCATACTGCAGAACCGTACTGCTGTAAGGTGGGTGCATAACTGGCTGGATAACTGCTCTCAGAGAGTAGTTATTCATGGTTCACAGTAGTGCTGGAAGGGCAGAAGAAGTGTGGTTCCACGGGGGTCTGTTTTGGGACAGGTTCTCTTCAATATCTTCAACGATGTAGATATTGGCATAGTGAGTGCATTGCTTCCGTCTGTAGGTGGTACCAAGCTGGGTGGGGAGACTAGGGTGGTAGTTCAGAATGATCTGGCCACACTGGAGAAACGGCCTGAGGTCAATAAGATGAAATTGAACAAAGACAAATGCAAAGTGCTCCACTTGGGAAGGCCTAATCACTGTCACACATACAGACTGGGAAGTGACTGTGTAGGGAGGAGTCCTGCAGAAAGGATCTAGGGCCAGAGTGGAGCACAAGCTAAAGAGGAGTCGACAGTGTTGCCAAAAAAGCAAATTCTGGGCAGCACTAACAGGTGTTGTGAGCCAGACACGAGAAGCAATTCCTCTCCCACACCCTGCGCTGAGCAGCCCCCGTTGGAGTTTTGTCCAGTTCTAGGCCCCGCATTTCAGGAGAGATGTGGAGCAGATGCAGAGAAGAGCAACAAGGCTGATGGAAGGTCCAGAGAACATGAGCTGTGTGGGGAGACTGACAGAACTGGGCTCCTTTTGGCTTAAAATAGAGAAAGCTCCGAGGGGACATGAGAGCGGTTTTCAAGTACTTAAGAGAGCTGCAAGGAAGAGGGATAATTGTGGTGCCCGCCCAGGCAGCCCCCTGCCCCACCCCCTCTCCACTCCCCCCTTCCCCCGCCCAGCCTGTCCTGTGACAGGGAGTCCTTCAGGCTCTGGGGTGCCCTGAGGGCTGAGGCGGGAGCTGAGCGTCTCTGGTGGGGCTTGGGGACAGCTTTCACTTCCAGGGCTGCTGGAGGCTCCTGGGCTCTGAGTGCTCATTGCGCAGCCACTCGGGCTCTGGGGCAGCCAGCCAGTGCCCCATGCCCGCCCACCCACCGGGAGAAGGGCTGCGTCTGCAAGGGCAGCACTGGTAGGTGCAGCTCCTGGCTCGGGGCCATGCAGGGATGTCCGGGGAGAGACTTGGGAGCCTGGGGCTGGGGACCAGGACCTGGGGAAGGGGCAGAGCCAGAGGTGGTGCTTGGTATCGCTTGAGACAGGCACTGACCCTTGTGCTCGTGCCAACATTTCAACGGCTAAATGGGGTGTCCCCATGTGGCCCCTCTGGGTGGCCTCCCTGCCCACCTCCTCTCCCACCCCCGCCCCCTTCAGGCAGTAGGGCTGGGACATTGGGGCAGGGTTAGGGGTGCTTTTAAATAGTGGCTCTGCCTCACCCCAGAAGTGGCTGCATTTCAGCACTGGGGAAAGTGACTCTGGGGCAGCACTGCAGTGGGCTATCAGGCAGCTGTTGTGTTGCACCCCAGGGGGGGCTGCAGTGTAATGCTGGGTGGAGCAATTTCCATACAAATCCATCGAGGGCAACATGATTCTCACCATTTTGGGGGTGGGGAAGGCAGGAGGGAGGTTTTGTTGGTGCTGAATTGGGCTGGGTGGCTGGCCCTGGGAGACACCCTACTGACTAGTGCAAGCTCAGCAAAGCAATGGGACAGGGATCGTCCCACCAGACGCCCACTTGGACTTGGAGGGGCTGAGTTATGGTGAGCCCCCTGCAGGCCTAGCCTGGTCTCGCTGGCGCACACAGAGCTCAGCCAGCTCAGCCCGGTGCTGATGAAGCCAGATGCAGAGCTGTGAATGCCCCTGCCACCTCTCTTGCCCTGCCAGTGACAGAAGGAGGGGTTGAGCAGGAGGGCTGGGAGCCTGGACCCTGGCTTTCCCCTGCCCATTGTCTTCCCTTACTGCTGCCGGCAGGATTGCAGACAATTACCCCAGCACGGCTCACCTGTCCCCCAGCCCCTGGTCCAGTTGTCTCATCTCCCTCCAGTTTGGGTGACCCGAACAGACTGGCCCTGACTGTGCCTGGGATGGTTGTGAGTGTTGTACCTGAACCCCAGCCCCAAACCCCTCATACCCCACATCTCCAGACACCTGCAGCATTAAAGAGAATCGGGGAGTTCCAGGTTCATTGGTGTGATGGTTACGCATGTCAATTACCAATTCAGTCTGATATTCTCAGTCATGCAGATGAGCTTTGTTGCCAGCTCTTTGCTGACTCCTTGTTCTGAATTCTGACCGAGTTCAGCTCATTGGTTTGAGAAGGTCGCCCACCCCTGCCTTAGGGCGCAGGCTTTTGTGGGTAAAACCCCACGTGGGCAGGGAGGTGAGATGTTCTGGCTGGAGTAGCAGTGTGGGCAGAGCTGCCAATGTTGGGGTTTCTGGCAGGGACTGGTTCTTGGGTTGGGGTTTCTGTTATGTGGGGTGTGGCTGCTGGCGAGTGTCAGTGTCAGGTGGGGGCTGTGTGTTGGCAAGGCCTGTCCTGTCCCCCAATGCCTGTGAGAGGGAGGGACCATTATAGGAGTGGGGGTGGGTCATTGATGTGCTGGTGGGACGTGAGCTGGGGCTGTACATGACGTTGGGGTGTTCTATTAGCTGCCCTCCTGGGCCTGTCCTATAGTAGGTGACTTCTGGGCACAGGTCTGGTTCTGTCAGTCTGTGTCCTCTGTTTGCCAGGTGGGTGTTGCAGTTTCATCAAAACCCAACACAGACCCTGGGGGTGTTTGTCTCTGACAGATTGGAGCCAATGTGGGTTATCTCAGGACTGGGCATTAGACATTGAGGCTACGTCTACACGTGCACCCAACTTCGAAATAGTTTATTTCGATGTTGCGACATCGAAATGGTCTATTTCGATGAATAACGTCTACACGTCCTCCAGGGCTGGCAACGTCGATGTTCAACTTCGACGTTGCTCAGCCCAACATCGAAATAGGCACAACGAGGGAACGTCTACACGGCAAAGTAGCACACATCGAAATAAGGGAGCCAGGCACAGCTGCAGACAGGGTCACGGGGCGGACTCAACAGCAAGCCGCTCCCTTAAAGGGCCCCTCCCAGACACACTTTCATTAAACAGTGAAAGATACACAGAGCCAACAACTAGTTGCAGACCCTGTATATGCAGCACGGACCCCCAGCTGCAGCAGCAGCAGCCAGAAGCCCTGGGCTAAGGGCTGCTGCCCACGGTGACCACAGAGCCCCGCAAGGCCTGGAGAGAGAGTATCTCTCAACCCCCCAGCTGATGACCGCCATGGAGGACCCCGCTATTTCGATGTTGCGGGATGCGGATCGTCTACACGTCCCTACTTCGATGTTGAACGTCGAAGTAGGGCGCTATTCCCATCCGCTCATGGGGTTAGCGACTTCGACGTCTCGCCGCCTAACGTCGATTTCAACTTCGAAATAGCGCCCAACACGTGCAGACGTGACGGGCGCTATTTCGAAGTTACTGCCGCTACTTCGAAGTAGCGTGCACGTGTAGACGCAGCTCACGTGTTGGGCGCTATTTCGAAGTTGAAATCGACGTTAGGCGGCGAGACGTCGAAGTCGCTAACCCCATGAGGGGATGGGAATAGCGCCCTACTTCGACGTTCAACGTCGAAGTAGGGACCGTGTAGACGATCCGCGTCCCACAACATCGAAATTGCCGGGTCCTCCATGGCAGCCATCAGCTGGGGGGTTGAGAGACGCTGTCTCTCCAGCCCATGCGGGGCTCTGTGGTCACCGTGTGCAGCAGCCTTTAGCCCAGGGCTTCTGGCTGCTGCTGCTGCAGCGGGGGATTCATGCTGCAGGCACAGGGTCTGCAACTCGTTGTCGGCTCTGTGGATCTTGTGGTGTTTAGTGCAAGTGTGTCTGGGAGGGGCCCTTTAAGGGAGCGGCTGGCTGTTGAGTCCGCCCTGTGACCCTGTCTGCAGCTGTGCCTGGCACCCTTATTTCGATGTGTGCTACTGTGGCGTGTAGACGTTCCCTCGCAGCACATATTTCGATGTGGTGCTGCACAACGTCGATGTTGAACATCGACGTTGCCAGCCCTGGAGGACGTGTAGACGTTATTCATCGAAATAGTCTATTTCGATGTTGCTACATCGAAATAAGCTATTTCGATGTTGGCTTCACGTGTAGACGTAGCCCATATGAGAAAGTGTTCCTGGCAGCCGACACAGCTTTAAGGGAAACTGAGGAACTGACTCAAAACTCGAAACATAACTATTCATACCCCTCTTCCAGTTATTAAACCCATATTGGAAGGAAAGGAGCTACCGCCAGGTCTGGCACAGAAAATGACAATTCAAAGGTGGGCACTGTACATACACCACAGTGTAGGTGGTGCAGACACTGCACAAAACCACACCACAATTAAAGAATCTTTATGGAAGGTGGGCATGCCCGAGGAATACCACCTACCCCCGCAACCGTCTCCTATATGAGACGCTGCTCCATTTGACTCATCTCACCCTGAGGGAGTGTGGTTCACAGACGGCAGTGCTAAATTAATCAAAGGAAAGTGGAGGGGAAAAGCTGCAGCCGTCCCAGCAGACAATTCCACCACACCCTTAACTACTGAGATTGACGGCTCTGCCCAACTTGCAGAGCTGGTAGCAATAAAACTTGCTTGTGAAGCTGGTGCTCACACTGTATACACTGATTCATATGCTGTGTGGGCAGGTGCCACCCAGTGGATCACTAACTGGAAAAATAATAACTGGAAAATAGGAGGAAAGCCTGTATGGGGACTGGAATACTGGAAATGGCTTTATAATCATGCCACTCAGCAACCCCTAAACATAGGACATGTGTCAGCCCACCAAAAGAATAGCACTCCAGCTGCACAGCTGAATAACCTGGCTGATGCAGCAGCTCAGATCTCTGTTACCCAGGTGGATTGGGAACGCCTATATATCTGGCTGCATGAAATTCTGGGACACACAGGAAGTGGGGAGCTGGTAAGGCAGGCACATATCAGGGGGTGACCCCTCACCCACCAACAGGCTTGGGATTTGGTACAAGCCTGCACTACATGTGCTGAGACCAGGAGGCATATCACTGAGGGACAACGGTTTGCCACACTAAGGGATGGGAAGACACTATGGGGAACCTGGCAGGTTGATTATGTGGCACCAGACAAAGGTGGAAATACATTCTCACAGGGGTGGAAGTCGTCTCGGGAACAGGGTTTGCTTACCCTGCTCATTTAGCAACAGGACTGTCCACAATTATGAGACTAAACCGCCTAATAGCACTCGTCCCAACACCCCAGGAAATTCAGTCTGACAATGGCTCACACTTTAAAAACAAGCCTGTCCAGGAGTGGGCTCTCCAGAATGGAATTCAATGGACCTTTCACCTCCCATACCGACCTCAGTCCAGTGGCATAGCTGAGCGATGGAATGGACTGTTAAAATACCACCTGGAGCCTACGGACGGTACCTGGGGAGACAGATTAGATACTGTGGTCCAGCGGCTTAACAACCGGCAGACCCCTGCGGGTAGCCCAATTAGCAAGGGATTCTTCCGTACAAGAAGAGCCTCTCTGACTCCAGCAGCACCACCAGCAAGCTCCACATATGCCCCTGGGGATACTGTGGTAGTTAAGCACCCCAGCCTGGGCACACACACTTGTATACTCCAGTCTTACAAAGGAAAGGGAGTTTGGATTATTGCAAACCCCCACAAGCTGCCACTAACCATTTCTGAGGCTTGGATTGTATCCAAGACCTGCTGACTTTGTGCTTTCTTTCAGGAAAGGAGTTAACAAGATAACAACCCACACGGGACTTGCAAATACACCTTAAGGGCTCTTCACTTATCAGCCTGAGCCGATCCCAACGCACACAATAGCATGACGCCCGAATTAGCTGCAATGTTCCTCCTGATCACTGTGATCTCAGCTGCACCTGAGCATCCGCTCAAAAACGCCATCCAGACCATTGCCTCTGCTGCTGGTGCTACAAACTGCTGGATGTGCACCCTGCTAAACTCCTCCACAGGACTTGGAGTTGAATTTGTTCCTTTAAACTTAAATGACTAGTGGAACAAAAGCGACTTTTTCCAGTGGGGACCAGCCTGGTTTGATGACAGCAACCCCAGCGATCACAACCTTTTAAATGACTCTGGGAAGGGAACTTGGGGGTGGCATGGACAATGGAGACCTACACTGTGGGGTCAACCTTTGGAATATATAACAGAAACCTCCAGGGAAGTGTACCCATCTGCTTTGAGAATAAAAATGGCACAGGACCCCACCTTGGGTGGTTAAGGGATCAGCAGTGCACCCACATCATAAGTTTTAATGAGAAATTAAAAATCTGGGATATCTATCCCAGTACAACCCCCCAAAAACCCTTAAGGTGCTGGGGATATAACATCTCCCACAGTGGCACATTATTGCGGAGGAATGTCACTGTTATTCCCCTAAACTTTAGTCAATACCCCGAGGGAAAAGCCTGGTACGATCATTCCCTATTCATAATTCCCACCACTGGACAAATATACAACCCCACACTGGTAACCAGTAATACCCTACTCTCTAACCAGTGTGCCAGAGCAGACGTTTTTGCTGCAAACCAAGTCCTACAGGACCTGTTGTTTGCTTTGCATTGCACAACTGCTAATGACAGTCACTGTGCTACCCACCATATTCCAAAGAAAGGACCCGCTGGAACAGGGTGGTATAAGGGACCCTATTCCCCTACCCTAAAGAAAGAGCCAGGACTGTTTTTCATCTGTGGGCAGCAAGCCTACAAGTATCTACCATTAAACTGGATAGGGCGCTCCTCAGTAGGGCACGCTGCCCCTGGGGGACTTACTGTACACCCCCACATTATGGGTCCAGGTGTCACTAACCTTGGAAGTTTCTTGCACCGAATGCCAAGAAGATTCACCACAAACCCCCTTATAGAACACCCTACAGGTTTCCACCAGTTCACCCGTGCATTCCTGCCCTGGCTTGGAGTAGCTGAGCTGGAAAAGGCACTAGTAAATGTATCTGGGCAAATAGAGCAGGCTCTAAACAACACTGCAGATGCCCTAGGCTTGCTTAATGAGCAAATACAATCAGTAGCCTTCTATGCCCTACAAAACAGAATAGCCTTAGATGCAGTTTTAGCCAAACAAGGGGGAGTATGTGAAGTAATTAACCAGTCTTGCTGTTTTTATGTAAATAAATCAAGACATATTGAACAAGATGTACTCACTATAAAGGGCGCTATTAAGGTACTACATGCTGTAACTGAGGATGGGAAAATCTCATGGCTAGATTGGCTAGCCCAACACTTAGGACTTTCATTAACTCCATTCCTTCACTCTATTGTAAATACTATATTAACTATTTTACTCATTGTACTTGCTTGCTCTATACTTCTATGTATTGTTAGGTGTTTTATGTACACAGCTGTCTCCTCTGCACAAATCCAGTATATGGCATTGGCAAGTGATTCTAATTAATCCCTTGATCCAAAATTACCTAATCAGACCCTGCCAATAGGGCAGTTTTAGCTTCCTCCAAGGAGGGCAAGAGGTGGTGGCATCACCACCACCTTGTATCCTGGGACATAATAAGGCGTGTCAAGGGGGTGGAATGTAGCCAGACATGAACCCCCCCATTTGGCCTTTTCTTCCTCCCCCCCCCCCCACTGGGACAGACAGAGAGAGAAATAAGCAAGGGAGACAGGTAGCCTTCGATGTCCTGGGAACACAGGTGTGCTGTCTCGCCCAGCCTCTCTACTATACACAAAAACCAGACAGTGAATGGGCTAGCTAATGGCCCCCTTCTGGCTGATCTCGGTGATTGACACGCCTGATCACTTCCCAGGAAGAACGGGGAACCCGTGCCCATCACCTCCAAAGGTGCTCAATTGTCCACAATTCACAGGTGCAAATTGAGCCTTGCACCTTCCCTGGGAAACCTGGGATTCAAAACACATTCCTCCTGATTGGCCACTTGAGACCAGGAAGAAGCCTACGTGACAAAAGGGGTATAAAGGGGTTTGGCAGCCCACCCCCCTTTGAGTTTCAATCATCTACACCTGCTGGCCAGGTCTGGAATTAACTCCTGAGACTGGGGACGCCTGGTTCGTATCTACTTCTTCCCAAGGGATTGAGAGAAAGATTCTGGGTCACACTGGATCTAGGAGGCAGGGGTAAGAATTACACTTGTATTACACTTCTTTCCTATAGGAATTGAGGGAAAGACTCTGGTTTCACCAGGTTTAAGAGGCAGGGGTGAAAATCACACCTGCAACTTGCCTTTCTTGTGTACACATTACTTGTATTAGTTTAACCTAGCTAGTTTGTCTAAAACTTTTCTTAAGTTAAATTGTGTTGTTTACCCTTTAAAAAACCGCAGGTACTAACTGTTTTGGGCTGTAAACTGCTAAAAACCATTAGCCTGTCACTCAAACCGCGGGAAGCCCTCACCTTATCTTTACAACGCGTTTACCCCTTTGATCTATTAGAACACTGTGATCCTCCACTATCTTTTACATAGAACTGTAGAAAATCATTATCTTGTGTATCAAACCACGGGGGTCCTTACCTTACCTTAATTGGCAAGCTGCGGTCAGCAATCACCTTCTGTAAACATTAGTAACCAGGAGAAAAATCATTATTCTGTCACTCACTCGGCGGCCATCTTGGTTCCATTCATAAAGTGAGCGGTCAGGTTAAAACCCCCTTTTACACGCGGCAGCCGCTTCTGCTGTAAAATCGCTGCCAGCGGTTTCCTGTTAACTGTTAGTAAAGTTATAAACAAAAATTCACAGGTGTGGTGCTTTGATCACTTGTCAAATTGTTTCCATCTTTGTGTAAATAAAAAGTAACTGTTAAAGCCTCTGTAAGTGTAATTTTCCTCTTGCTGCTGTACCCGAACTAAACACAAACCAAAGAACCCAGCCTGCCCTGGCTGCTTATCGTAGCTGCTGGTGTGGCATCACCCCCTTTGCCCCACCAGACCTTTAGCTGGCACCTGGGCATCGGCTCACAGGCCCCCACCCCGAATAAGATGGCACCTCTGAAATCCAGTCTGGTGAAGTCATCGCTGACAAAGCCAAACAGATGGAGCGCTGGGTAGAGCACTACTCCGAGCTGTACTCATGCGAGACCATTGTGGTTGATACAGCCCTCAATGCTGTCGAGCTCCTACCAGTAATGGACGAACTGGACTGGGAACCAACTGTGGATGAACTGAAGAAAGCCATTGACAGCATTGCAGTAGGAAAGGCCCTGGGCCAGGATAGTATACCACCAGAGATAATCAAGTGTGCCACAGACACCCTCTTGGAACCCCTACATGAGCTACTGTGCCTGTGCTGAGAGAGGGAGAGATTTCACAGGATATGCACGATGCTAACATTGTAACCTGGTATAAGAACAAAGGAGACAGAAGCAACTGCAACAATTACCGTGGAATCTCCCTCCTAAGCATCAGTGGTAAACTGTTTGCTCGCATCATCCTCGGCAGACTCCAGAAGATTGCTGAGAGGGTGTATCCCGAATCACAGTGCAGATTCCGCGCAGAGAGATCTACCGTTGACATGGTCTTCTCTCTGAGGCAGCTGCAGGAGAAATGCAGGGAGCAGAGGAAGCCACTCTATATTGCCTTCATCGACCTGACCAAGACCTTCGACTTGGTTAACATGGATGGACTGTTCAAACTGCTCCACAAGATAGGCTGTCCACCATGGTTACTCAGGATGATCCAGTCTTTCCACGAAGACATGAGCGGAACCATCCAATATGATGGCACATTATCGGATGTTTTCAGCATCAGCAGTGGCATCAAACAAGGATGCGTCCTTGCTCCGACGTTGTTCAGGATCTTCTTCGCGCTCCTCCTGAAGCATGCCTTTGGATCTTCAATGGAGGGCATCTTTTTGCACACAAGATCTGATGGGAAACTGTATAATCTTGCAAGGCTGAAAGCTAAATCTGAGGTGCGAGACGTCCTCATCAGAGATATGCTGTTCGCAGATGACGCTGCTGTAGTGTCATACACAAAAGACCAGCTTCAGAAACTGCTGGATCGGTTCTCCAAAACATGAAAGGACTTTGGGCTTACCATCAGCCTAAAGAAGACAAATGTACTTGCTCAGGATGTTGCTGAACCTCCATCAATCAGCATTGCCAACTATACTTTAGAGGTCGACCACGAGTTCATTTACCTCGGGTCCACCATCACTGACACCCTGTCATTGGAGTCTGAGCTAAATAGGAGGATTGGAAAAGCAGCCACAACTCTGTCCAGACTCAGTGAGAGAGTGTGGAATAACATCAAGTTGTGCACCCACACCAAAATGCAAGTCTACAGAGCCTGCATCCTCAGGACCCTCCTTTACGGCAGCGAGTCTTGGACCCTGTACGCCTGCCAGAAAAAGAGGCTGAACATCTTCCACTTGTGCTGCCTCAGGCGCATCCTTGGATTATCCTTGTCCAACACCACCGTCCTTGAGCAAGCTGGAATCCCAACCATGCACGCCCTCCTCAAGCAGCGGTGGCTCCGCTGGTTTGGCTACGTCCACAGGATGAATGATACAAGGATCCCAAAAGACATCCTGTATGACGAGCTAGCCTCTGGCAAAAGACCTCCCTGACGCCCCCAGTTGCACTACAAAGATGTTTGCAAGAGGGACCTCAGGGAGGTAGACATGGAGCCGGACATCTGGGAGGACCTGGCAGACGATTGCATCAGAATGAAGCAGGAACTACACAAGGGCCTTCAGAAGGGCGAGATGAGGCTCAGAGGGCTAGCAGAGGAGAAGCGAACCCACAGAAAGCACAGTAAGGACCTGCGAGACACCCATTACACATGCAACAGATGCAGCAAGGACTGTCACTCTCGTGTGGGTCTTCACAGTCACAGTCACAGCTGCAAATGATTATCCCAAATGGAACTACAAAGGGCGCGATCCATAGTCTATGTAGACTGAAGGGTGCTACTACAAAATGGGTGGCCAACGCGAGCCCTACTGACGGCTGGTGTCATCCTGTCCCCTTCCCTCCCCACCGCAGGGGCCTCCAGGGGCTCGGCGAACGTGGAGCAGGTGCAGTCTGCTGAGTGGGGAGATGAAGACCTGGAGGAAGCTGCTCTGCAAGATATCAGAGAGCAGCTCCAAGATCGAGAAAAGGCACAGACGTTCCCCAGCTGGCAGGAGTGCTGATTGTCCAACCCCTTCCCAGCATCCCCACCCCCTCCAGGGTGACTGGTCCATGAGTGTCCCCAACTCTTAGTGGGGACCTTCCTCCTCCAGGATGGGGGAAGCCTGAGCCTTGCTACTGGCATGGATGGGGCAGGGAGGTCACAGGCTAACAGGCTGTCTCTACCATCCCCACTCCTGAGGGCGCAGTATGAGGTGCAGAAGCTCCGGTTCCTGCTGGCCATCGGCCCCATCTGTCTGGCTGCCCAGAGGCGAGGCCACAACATGCTGGAGCCACATTGCTGCAAGGCAGCCGTGGTGGAGAGGCTCATGGTGAGCAAGACGGTGTAAGGGGAAAGGAGGGGACACCCCGGCCCTTGGGGTGGGGCTGGGGGTGCAACAGAGACAGAGGTTGCTGGGGCTGAGCCCTGGGAAGGAGACAGGAGAAATTTGGAGCCTGACTGCTCGTGGGCAGTGGGAGAGTGAGGGGCTGCAGGGGGAGGGGGCAGCTGGGGATGAGGGAGGAGCTGGTCCCAGCTTGGGAGCTGGGAAGGGGCTGCATGGGGCAGTTCTGACAGGAGAAAGGGAAGGGGCTGAGCTAGGCAGGACCCTGGGGAGGAGGCCCCCTGTGCTGGGCAGGAAGGGAGCGGAGGAGCAGGAGGCGGGTGGGGGGATCCTGCTGGCTGGGGTGGGTGCTGGCGGTGGGATCTCCTGATGGGGATGAGTCCAGGGTCCCGAATCTCACACGCTCCTTTCTCTCTTCAGGGTCTCACAGGAGATCATTGACGAGGAGCCTGGAGACCCTCCATCCATCACAGTCTTGGCCAGTGCCCTCGTGGCTGCGGGCAGCCTCAGGTACTGAGCCCCTCCTGCCTGACTCCTCCCCTGGGTGCTCTGGCCCCAGGCTGGGCATCCCTGCCCCCACCCCCCTGGCCCCCTCTGACAGGCAGCTCTTCTGACAGAGAGGCCGCAGAGGTGCCCTGTCTCTTGACTGGGCTCTTCCCATCTCTCCAGAGGTGCTCTGGGGGCTTTGGGAGGAGATCCCTCCTAGGGTCAGATCCAGATGAGCCGCAGTCTCCAGGCAAGAGGTGCTGCTCCTGCCCTGCCACTGTCTGTGTGGGAGGCCTTGGCATTCCCTGGCTCACGGCCTCAGCTTCCATTTTCCCTGACTAGGCACATGAACACCTGGGAGATGTTTGGACAAAACATCTCCTGTCACCCGAAAACAGGGCCACGTGCTGCCCAAGTCTAGGGGTCCTCCACCTGAAAGCACCACGCCACTCACACAGAGCACGTCCCTTCTCCACGCTGAATTGCTTAAACAGGGGCACTTAGTCTGCGTCTGCTCTACGAAGTTGTTTCGAAATAACACCCCTCCACACAAAGGCATTTGAGATGGCACCCAGCTGTTTGGAAATCACATTCTGGGCACATTGTGCCTATTTCAAAAGAGTGCCGCTGGAGGCCCTGGGGCTTCTTTCAAAATAGGCGTTATTCCTCCTGCAATGAGGTTTATCGATTTGAGAATAACACATTTGCTATTCCAAGGGCAGCGTTTCATTCCCCATTGGTCTCGTTGCACAAGGGTTACTGGTAAGCTCCACGTAAACACTTATTTCAAACCCTGGTGCAGCATTGCCTGTCCCAGATTTGAAATAAGGGAGCCCGGAATAATGTATGCAATTTACCCACTGCAATTTGCACAGGTTATTTCAAGATACACTTCCAGTGTAGCCCTAGCCTAAGGTTTATTCTAAAAGAAAGAAACCCAAGGTTGAAAATAAAATTTCAAATGACTCCAGTCTCGCACCCCAATGTTGAGTTCCTGGTGCAGGTAGCAGAGCTAAAAGAATTGGCCATTGTATAAGTTTCTGGAATTCATCCTTTGTTATGCTGGGTTATCGGTCCTGGTACGCTGACTTCAGAGCACAGATGCTCTTTACACATAGAGCTTGTATCTCACAGAGCTCAAAGGGACCTCGAGAGGTCATCGAGTCCAGTCCCTGTCCTCTTAGCAGGACCAAACACCCCCGCTCCCCCGACATAATGTTTTAATCTATTTGCCCCAGGCCCCTGTTGGGGATTCCGAGCCCCTGGGGTACAGTGTCCCTCCAGAAGTCCGAGGCTGGAGGTCAAAGCAGTGAGGCAAGAGTTAGACGTAAAAGGAAACTTTATTAGGCATGCGTGCAGGCTGCCATCTTACAGAGAAGTGGGAGACCTGAGAAACACTTTCAAGGGCTTTTTATACAGTTTGTTTAGACAGTTTAGTCGTTAATTTTCTTTAACATATGAAAGTCTCAGCAGAATTGCCCTGAGATGTTTCTGTAAGCACCAGATGTGCTTCAGGCCAGTTTACACTACAAAGGTACGTGATAAACCAGACAGAGGAGCCTGCAGGATAAGGGACTTCAAAGAAGTGCAGATGACCCTCTAGTTTCTGTTAGAGTGAGGCCTGGTTAGTGTGAAAAACTCTTTTAACCCTTAAAGCAGTTTTTCCCCCAAGCCCCTAAATGGTGTCCTTCAGGATTGAGCTCCCCACAAAGCACTGAGCGATCCCTCCCCACTCAAGCGATGACTTGGAATGAAGGCAAACGGGGGAACCTCTCGGGCCCTTTTCATACACTTGCCCACGTGGAGGGAAGTCCATTGGTCTCCCGGGGTGAAAGTACCACCCAAGATGTTGTTTGTCACATGAGGAACTCACCTATCTGGGCAGGACTCTGCAGCAGCTGTCGCTGACACGCTGGTCCCAGCAAAGTGCCTCACATGAAGATGGGCACCACTCGAGCTGCATTGCCATGAAGTGCTTCTATTGGCATCAGTAGCCGCCCTTTCACAGCACACTGGCCAAGGCTGCTGATGTTCTCCCAAACGTTTGCAACACAAGTGCACAGCCACCACTGCTAACTTCACACCCCACAATGACACACATCTCAGCAGCAGCAGCAGGAGAATCAGGGACTCATACGCTTTCCACAGACACCTCCCTCGGAGCACTTGGCCCAGCGTTTGGTACACACATAGAACAGCGACTGCAACCAAGTTTTAAATGTTCACATCAGACTCCAATAACGTCGCCCAGGTTGTGCCGATTCCCTGGGGTTTCACATCCGTGTTGATGCCTGTCCCCTTCCACAGTGCACAGTCTGATCCCAGCTCTTCCCTCTCGGCAGCACCATGAAGCCGGCCTTGGAGGGAGAGCAAGAAACCCACCTCCTGCGCACTGCCCTGCACGCTGTGTGCACCTGGGACACCCAGCAGGACACCAGCCAAGACCAGGCAGATCCTCCTCCGACCCCAACCTGCCAGGAGCAGGAGTGGCTGCTGCTCCCCGGTCCCTTGATTGGCTGGAGCTCCAGCGACAGACGGGGGTCTGAGAGGGACGAAGCTCCAGGGCTGGACCCTTCCCTCCAGGGGAATCACGTTACCCTCCTGGGGAGACCTTCCTTCCGATGTTTTGCCCGGCATCCGAGCTCCCATCCACAGCAGCTTTGCTGTTCCCTGCCCTGCTGCCTACAGCGCCCTCCGCAGGACCCTGCTCAGGTCCCATGTCCCCGAGCCAGCCCAGCGCCCTTGCTAACTGCCGGCCATGGGGCGGAATGGGCAGGGCCAGGCCGTGTCTTTGGGGGTCTCAACAGTACCGCCCAGGGAACCCTTTTCCCAGCTGTGGTGGCTGCAGCCCAGGTCCCTCACTCTGAGCCGCGGCTCTCCCTTGCTTTGCAGGCTCTGAACAAGACCTTACTGGAGAGCCTGGACTTCATGCTGGGGAGTCTCCTGGTGGAGTCCCCACACACCGGCAGGCTCCACGACCTCTTGGAGGTGAGCCCAGGGGAGGGGCAGGGAAGGGGCCCTTTTCCCTGAGCTCACAGGAAGACTGGTCAGGAGAGCCTAGCAGCTCCGTTTCCCGTCTGTCCCCCTCGCTGGCTCCCCTCCCTGGGCTGCCCTTAGTCGGGTCGGTCAGGGCGATCCTGTGTCAGGCCCAGCCGCTTGCAAGGGCAGAGGAAGGAGCTGGGCGCCCAGCCAGAGCTCTGCCTGGGGCTGCTGAACGCTGACCCCCTGAAGGGCTTGAGGGGTGAGAGTCTGAACCCCACTGCAAGATCCAGGAGCTGGGCTCACAGAAGAGCCTTGGGAGGGACACAGGAGCGTCCCAGGGAATCAGCCCTTCTCGGCAAGGGGACCCGAGATCCCTGGGGGCGACAAACCCCTTGTGAAGCTCTGCCGTCCCGGCCTCGGCTCTTCCACCCTGCGCACAATATCTCAGCCCCTAGGGCTGGGGCCGGGCTGGTTTGCACAGCACGGGCCCTTGCCCAGTGATCCTGACCTGCCTCCTCCCCTCACAGCACCTGGACTTCTGGCTGGTGTCCAGGTGCCCCAGGAGTGAGCAAGGGCCCTCCACTGCAGCGCGGCCCTGCTCAGAGTCGCCGCCACCCTCCTGGCGTTTGATGTAAGTGACCTCCGAGCCCAGCGCTGCCTCCCACGGGTGGAGGTGCTGCCGGGGCGGCGCCGTGGAGCGTTTTGCTGGCGAGGCAGAGTCGGAGTCCTGCGGGGGGCAGAGGGAAGGAGACTCCTGGCTCAGGGACACTGGGAGCTGAGAAGTTGATGCTGATGGTGTCCCCTCTTCTCTCTTCCCCATTAGAACTCAGCTGAGTTCCCAGAGCTTGGGCCGCCATGCAGCTCATCTGCCCCTCTTTATTGGAGACCCATCTCCACACATCCACCGACTGGCCTGGGAGGATGTGTACAGACTCTACCAGCTGCTGCTGCACCACAGGGGTAAGGAACCCAGCTGGGCCATGGGACCCAGAGACATACTGAGAGTGATGGCACCTGGGTGGGATGTGTCACTTCTGTCTCCGCCCTGCTGTGCCCCCTGCCTTTCGATGGGGCCAGGATGCAGGAAGGGCTCTGCCCACTGTGCAGCCATCAGTGGGAGGGGAAGGACTCACACCCTGCAAGCAGAATGACCCGGGTGTCCCTCTCAAGGCTCACCATCCACCAGGCGGAGGACCTGTGGTACTGGGACTGGGAGTTGGACAGCTGGATCCTGGACTTCAAAAACACCATCCGGATGGGAGAAGTAAGGACATGCAGACAGGGCACGACAGGCTCAGGGGACAGGGCTGGCTGGGTTCTCTGGGTGGTTAGAAGTTACTGGTGTGGGGCAGTCTCTGGACTCCCTTAACGCCTGTCACCTTGGAACAGGGTTGTGGGACAGTCCTGAATTTCCTTCACAAGTCCTGCTGCCCACTGGAGATTTTTGCATAAATGGGGGATGTGGCACTTGTCAGGGAAATTTCATCCTGCAGCTAGGGCTGCATGCAGGGCCTTGCACCCACCACCCCCCGCCCGCAGGCCTGTGGGGGTGCCCCCTCCTCCCAGTTTTCAGAAAACTGATGCAGGACAGGCAGCCATGCTAGGGATCCCGGGGCTGGGGCTGCCTGTCCTGCGGAAGTTTTGCCAAACTCTGGCAACCCTCCCTTGGAAGAAAGGGGGTTCCCTGAGCCAGGTGCCCCTGAGAGCCGCCCTGGAGCTGCAGCTGCTCTCTGCCTCTGCCCCAGGGCCACCAACGGGTAAGGCTGTTCTAGTCCCGGGATTTGGAGCCTGGTTCTGGGCTGTTGGCTAACGCCTCTCACCCCCTGGGTTTTAGGTCTCTGTGAAGTTCCTGTTGGCGCAGCAGCGGTGGTATTTCCTTTGGGCGGCGGTGCTGGCCATGCACTTCCCCCTGCTACACCTCAGCCAGGCTGAGCTGCTCGTGGCCTCCTCCCTCCTGCAGCAAGCCCAGAAGCTGAGGGCCAACACAGTGAGCAGCTGAGGAGAGGTAGGAGATGGCGGCAGGGCTGGGGCCTCGTTCCCCCTCCGGCCATGTGCTGGCCTGGCAGCTGGGAGCCTGGTGGGAGTGAGCCAGAGCAGGTGCTACTGGGAGGGGAGGGGGATTCTCCAGCACTGCTGGGGAATGGGGGGCAGGAGAGCCCCTAAGTGCTCTCTGGAGCCTCTCCCGCCTGCTCCACTGGACCCACCGAGGTCCCCGTCACCTGAGCCACCAGCCAGGGTCACTCCCAGCTGGCAGCTGGGAGGCCCAGGAGTGACTGTGGCTGGCGACTGGGCAGGCTGGGCTGAAGCCGAAGGGCAGGGAGAGCTCGTCCTGCTGCTGCAAGGCCAGGCTGTGCTGGAGAGAACAGTGGGGCGGGCGGGAGGCTAAGTCAGCAGGGGGGTCTGACCCCCCCCCCTCCCCAGGGCTGTCCCCCTGGGCCTTCAGTGTCGGCCCTTGGGGTGACCTGGGGAAAGGCCTGAGACTCCCCCCACCACTCCCCTTCCCTGCTGGCAGAACCCTCCTGTCCCCGGCTAGTGCCCCGGGGGTGAGGCTCTGATCACATGGGCTGTGCCCTGGGGTGGGACATGGAAGAGCTGTCAGGGGCACTGGGGAGAGTCACCCTATGGGTGGGGGGACTCACACAGGGGCTGACGAGCAGAGAACAGGCCTCCAAGCTGAGCTCAGGAGGGTGAATCCCTCCCTCAGCCAGAGCGGGTGGAAATGCTGCTGGTGCCAGGTGCCCCCTGACTCGTGGGGGCGACGAGTCTCTGATGGGTTCTCGTTCCCTTGCAGGCGGCAGACACGAGGGATAACGTACTGCACGAGCTACACGTCCGCCGCCACTCGCGCCAGCTGCCCAAGGCCCCGCAGGGGCTGTGGTCCTGAGGGAGCCAGTGGTGACCGTCCCTTCTCGGCTGACTGGCTGTGGGGAGCAAGAAGGTGGTCAATGAGCCCCCGGCCTCCTCTGCCATCCTATCATCTTACATCCCCTGCTCACCTTCACTGCCTCTGGCTTCCTCTTTGGCCCCATGTATTTGAGGAACCCTTTGTGTTGTCTTTAACTTTCCTTGTCAGCTGTAATTGCTTCCCACTCCCAACCCCCTTCTGCTCTGACCCACTGACACCACTGCCCTCCCAGAGCTAGAAATAGAACCCAGCAGTCCTGGCGCCCCCCTAAGACCCTGGACTCTGCCCCCCACAACTCATGTTTTGAGGTTTGCTAGGCTTTCCTTCTGGCTCAAGGATCCGGATCTTGTAGTCCACCCTGAGAGTGCTGCTGCAGCTGTCCGTGTAGTGGGGAACAGAAGAGGGACAGTGAGTGATGGGGGCAGGGGGAGCCAGGCAGTGACTCCAGTCTTTTCTAGATTGAGTGCTTCGCCGACACTACACCCCTTGACCCACAGCCATCACGGTGCTCCTGTGCTGCCCATTCCAAAGCCCTTGGGAATGTCACAGCAACCAAAAGCTAAGAATCTGTTTCCCCCTGCTCCAAAGCCAACCACCCAAGTGAAAAAGAGACTCTCCATCAACTATTAGCAATATAGGGACTCGGACACACAGATGGGCAGCCCCAAGGCCATACCTGGAGAGGACAGTGATTTTAGCTCAGTAAGATGCAGAAGCCCACAACCTCTCATGTGCATGCCATCTAGTATTTTTATCATGTCAGATGGGGAAACTGAGGCAGTGACTTGGTGAAGGGTGCACAGCAAGGGGCTGACTGACATGGGAAGAGAAACCAAAAATAAAAGTCTCTGCTTTCTCTGCCTTCTGGGGCATGGAGAGGGGATGAGAGAGTGTCCCTGGAGTGCTACCGTAATACAACTCACTGGAAACGTACAGCACGTGGCACAATGTGGGCTGCTCAGTGAACAGGCTTCTGGTCACTACCATAATCCGCTTAATAATCATCACTGAGACAGCGAAGGGGAGGGGGGAACTGTATCAGCTGAGTAACATTCCCTTCCCTCCCTCCCGCTGCAGCCAAACATCCACCTGCGGGGATGAACGATGAGCGGGAGCTCCTGCCTTGGAGCCATCAGCAAGGGACAGTGGCTCTCTGGGAGGGGTGGGTGGTTGTAGTGGTTGCAGAGGACCAGCCAGGGGAAGCCCACCCCTCCCACAAGGCCCCCAGCAACCACCCCCACCCCTTCCAATGTCAGCTGGGAGTATACACAGCTCCCCGCAAGGGGGGCTCCCTCCCCTTTCTTAGGAGCTCTGGGCTTAGAACATCTGGGCACTTTATCTCCCTGGCCCCAACATCTGGGCACATGAATGCCTCCAATATCCACCCCCCCGCCCCACGTGTGCTTAATGCCCCCATTCACCCAGGATTTCCTCTGAGGACAGCCCACCCCCGCCCCAGGAACATGCTGTACCCCACCCACTTTTAAAACTAGTCAAAGCCCCTGGATTGCGGGGATGGGCAATAGAGGCTGGAAGCCCTCAGAGGGAAATCCCAGCATCTTGCAGGGGTGCCAGGGAGGGAAACTGGGTAGCACAAGGCTTTAGTAAGGGCTGCTTTTGTTCTGCCCGCCCACAAGGCTGCCCCTCCCCACCCCCCACATGCCTCAGGAGCCAGAGTGCCAGCTACCATGGTTGCTCATGCAAAGGGAACCACAGGCCTCTAGGGGCCAGGCTGAGACCCCCTACACCTCATTGCACACAACAGCCACTATTCATTTAGCATCTCCTCCCCTGCACCTCCTTCCAGCCACGCGAGCCCTGGTTTCAGCAGCTTGAACTCACTATTCTGGAGTGACAGTCGACATGACAGCGCAGGGGTGACAGGGCTCCGAAATGTTGCTGATTTGTGGGAGGGGGTTGGGGAGCCCCAGGAACCTGCAAGGCCAGTGATGGGGGGATGGCAGGGTGGTATGGGAGAGGAGGATTCGTGGAGCAGGTGAATGCAGGTTAAACTCGTTACCCAATATGGGCTTGGGGGGGTGGGGTGGTGTTTCTATTTTACACATGGGGGAACAGGCCCAGAGAAAAGAAGTGACTTGCCCAAGGTCACGGCAACAGGTGACAGAGCTGGGAATGGAACCCAGGAGTCCTGCCTCCCAGCAAACCTCCCCTCCCCCACTCCCTTCACTTAGTTGCCTTCCAAGCTGCAGCCCAGGTGAGATCTTGAGGGAGGCTCAGGGTAGGAACCGCCCAGCTTACTCTACACTGCTTTGATGACTGAATCTATGCAATCTGAAACTAACTTTCACAGACTTAAGAATCAGCAAATAACATCACTGGCTGCATCAGTAGTTATGACTGTTGATCTGAAGAAGTGGGTCTGTCCCACGAAAGCTCATCACCTAATAAATTATTTTGTTAGTCTTAAAGTGCTACTGGACTGCTTTTGTGTTTTGATAGTATATAGACTAGCACAGCTATCTCTCTGTTACTAGTTATGACTGATGTATGTAAAGTACTGCTTTAACAATTCTTCTCTCTAACGCCATTCTTTCTTTTTTTTATTAATAAATCTTTAGGTATTTAGATCTAAAGAACTGGCGAGTGTGTTGTTTGGGTAAGATCCAAGTATATATTGACCAGGAACTGGGACTGGGCCCTTTGGGGTCTGAAAGAATCTGTGCAGTGTTGGACGAAATAGGCTTAAGAGCCTCTCACCTTAAGCTGGGGGTTCTTGGTGCAGCCAGGTACAGCAGCTGAGAAGTCTGTGGGATTGCTTGTGTGGCTTCTGGCTGGCCATTGGGCTGGCAGAGGTACTGTGGTGGCTGATTGGATTTGCCTTAGTGGCCACGTCTACACGTGCATGCTACTTTGAAGTAGCGGCGCCAACTTCGAAATAGCGCCCGTCACGGCTACACATGTTGGGCGCTATTTTGAAGTTGAAATCGACGTTAGGCGGCGAGACGTCGAAGTCGCTAACCCCATGAGGGGATGGGAATAGCACCCTACTTCGAAGTTGAACGTCAAAGTAGGGCACATATAGACAATCCACGTCCGCACCATCCAAATAGCGGGGTCCGCCGTGGTGGCCATCAGCTGAGAGGTTGAGAGATGCTCTCTCTCCAGCCCCTGCATGGCTCTATGGTCATCGTTTGCAGCAGCCCTTAGCCCAGGGCTTCTGGCTGCTGCTGCTGCTGCAGCTGGGGATCCATGCTGCATGCACAGGGTCTGCAACCAGTTGTCGGCTCTGTGGATCTTGTGTTGTTTAGTGCAACTGTGTCTGGGAGGGGCCCTTTAAGGGAGCGGCTTGCTGTTGAGTCCGCCCTGTGACCCTGTCTGCAGCTGTTCCTGGCACCCTTATTTCGATGTGTGCTACTTTGGCGTGTAGACGTTCCCTCGCAGCACCTATTTCGATGTGGTGCTGCCCAACGTCGAAGTTGAATGTCAACATTGCCAGCCCTGGAGGACATGTAGACGTTATTCATCGAAATAGACTATTTCGATGTAGCGTGCACGTGTAGACGTAGCCAGCGAGAAGGAAATCCAAGCATGGGGCAGTAAGTGGCCTGGATTTTAAATAAGAGTGCTCAAGGTTGACTTCTCTAGCTGTGCCTGGAAACCTGGTCCTATCACAGTGGTGTAGTCAGCAGGATCCACAGAACCTGGTCAGTTGAGCTTGGGATAGCAACTCCATGCTATTCTAAATTTGAGTTTTGGGTTTTGAGAGGTTTTGCTGAAAGTGCAGTTGCAATGGATTTGCAACAGCATGAGGGACTTGAAAGAAAAGCCCTGGACGCCTCCGAGATTTATCCTTGGGGCTAGGAGAAATCACCTCACCTCTCTGTGCCTCAGTTTCCTTCAGAGTTGACATCAACTGCCTACCCACCCACGGGAAGGTCTTAGGGCTAGTTAACTGGGTTAGGTAAAATCTGTAATGAAAACCAACATATAACTGCCAAATGTTTGCTTTTTTAATGGAATTTGTGGAGGGTGTAGGTGGTACTTTTCTACTCAGCCACTCACTGCTAGGCTTTGGAAATCTAGAACCTCTGAAGGGGTGTTTTACCACTTCCTTTTTATGCTTATAAACTGTCCACAATACCTCAGTTTTGTTTACAGATTTACTGCCTAAGAGCTGTGAGGATTCTAAGAGGACCCAAGTGCAGTGGCAGAGTAAGCTCAGTGAGAACAGGACAGACAGGGTAGCCAGACAGGGCTGTGGGAAGGATGGTCTATTTTTAGAACAAGGCAGGCTATCCCATAATTATGGCAGTGCCAGTTCCAGATGCCTCATGTGAGCAAAGGGAGCTGACGGGCTGAGTTAAAATTAACTCCTCCAGCTGACAACTAACATGGACTGTTCACAGGAATCGGAACGGCTGAGACTTCAGTCAGAACCAGTTACTGATACCATTCTTGAGATCGGTCAGAGACTTTTCCAGGTCAACCGTGCTGCACTGTCATTCCACAGTCGATATTTTGAGGCCATGTTTTTCGGGGGCACTAGAGAGAGTTCCGAACAGCACATAGTGATCAGAGGAGTAGATGCAGAGACCTTCCAAGTGCTTCTGGAGTTCACTCACACAGCCAAGGTGCTCATAACGACGCACAATGTCACCCGCCTGCTTGAAACTGCCGACTTCCTCCAGTTTGAGAGAGTGAAGCGGATGTGTGAGACTTTCCTGGAGAGGGAGCTGCATGTTTCCAACTGCCTGAGCCTAATGGCCTATGCACAGTGCTTTGCCTGTCCACAACTTTATGCCTCAGCCTTCAACGTGGCTCTTACACACTGGACGGAAGTGACATGTCAAGAAGAATTTGAGCAGCTCTCCAAAGAAATGCTGCTGCAGTTCCTGCAAGATGACAACCTTTTTGTTCCCCGAGAAGATGTGGTTTTTGATACTGTGATGAAGTGGACAATGCATGAACCAGCCACACGGGAGGAGGACTTTTTGGACTTGCTGGGACAGGTCAGGGTCACCTTCCTGAGTCTTTCCTTCCTTGATGTCTTGGTGAAACAAAGCAAACACCCTGGAGAGAAGCTTACCTTTTCCAGGCTGTTAAAGAAGTTAGACACCTGCCCTCCACTCAGCTGGAGGAACACAGAGCTGTCACCGCACAGCAGCAGGAGCTATGACACCCTCTATGTTCTGGGAGGGAAGCATGACAAGGAGCAGCAAGAACTGTTTCAGTTTCAACCTAAAACTGGCACCTGGCATCTTTGCTCCCCACTGAAGTGCAAGAACCTCATCCAGTATGCAGTGGCAGCAGTAGGTAACTCTCTTACTCAGGTTCATGTGTACCCAGGAGAGCTCTTTACAGCAAGAGTGCAGGTGGCAGCAGCAAGGACAAGGAAAACTCAGAGGAAGTCAGGGGTTGATGGCTTTGGGCTGACAGTCTCATCCCATTAAATCAGCAATGCTGTTAGTGACTAAACTCACAAAGTTCTCTATGCTGAGTAGTAACAAATAAATAGCAGTGTTAGTCTGTACTCCAACCAAACTAAGCAGCTTTCATGGGACAGACCCACTTCTGTTTGATCTGAAGAAGTGGGTCTGTCCCATGAAAGCTTATCACTGAATAAATCATTTTATTAGTCTTTAAAGTGCTACATTTCTGCTGCTTTGTTTTGTTAAGGGTCTCTGTGCTTCAAAGAGAGTCGTTACTCCTGATGGTCTGGCTGCAAGGTGGGTGTGGGCAGACTTGACTGAAAAGAAATCCTCTTTCTGAATTTGATGACCATGGCCGTGTCTACACTAGCCCCAAACTTCGAAATGGCCACGCAAATGGCCATTTCGAAGTTTACTAATGAAACACTGAAATGCATATTCAGTGCTTCATTAGCATGCAGGCGGCTGCGGCACTTCGAAATTGACGCACCTCGCAGCCGCGTGGCTGGTCCCAGTGGGGCTCCTTTTCAAAAGGACCCCGTCTACTTCGAAGTCCCCTTATTCCCATGAGCTGATGGGAATAAGGGGACTTCGAAGTAGGCGGGGTCCGTTCGAAAAGGAGCCCTGTCCGGATGAGCCGCGCGGCGGCAAGGTGTGTCAATTTCGAAGTGCCGCGGCCGCCCGCATGCTAATGAAGTTCTGAATATGTAGTTCAGCGCTTCATTAGTAAACTTCGAAATGGCCATGCAAATGGCCATTTCGAAATTTGGGGGCTAGTGTAGACGTAGCCCATGTGGCATACATGGTAAAGCTATGATTTAACTTCTACTTACTCCAGTTGCACGGAGAGTAATTCTATTGACTTCCTAGTAGTGTAGCTCCCATTTTAGGGCCAGAGCCTTCTGGGTCACAATGATGATCTTCAGAATTAACTCCATGGGCCTCTGGTTTACATTGAGTGCGTTAATCTGTCAGAACATAGTGACTCTTCTGTTAGACTAACACACCTGAGCAAATGCTGAAACAATGCTGTGAACTGGTGGGAAGTTTAGTGCTAGTTAAAGGGCTGATCATCTGTGTATCGTTGCAGCCATTTTGTGATTTGGGATTGGGGTGGTCAAGTTGTAATAGGATGAATACTCATGGAACACACATTTCAGGCTTACTGCTCTGTACGAAACCTTATTTTAAGAGTTAGCTTCCTCCTACCACAGAAAAGTAATGAGTTTATCCAGCTCAAGTGACCAATCACAACTAGCCAATGCTGCTGAATTTCAATATTGAGTGTCAAACATTTGTAGCAAACATCCGTACTAACAGCTGAAGGAGAGATAAAGACCCCAGTCCTGCCTTCTGATCTACATGGTGTGACAAGTCCCTTGTCAGCCCCTGCGAGGTTCTGTACTTCTGGGTGAATTTTATTGGGTGCCTCAGAGACTCACAGTGGCCTTTCCGCTGCCTGGGTCTTCCCAGAGCCAAGGGTCTCCACTTACTGAGCCATTTTCATAATAGGCAAATCCCAAGAGGGGGAACAAAGCCCTTTCAGAAGGTTCTGATGCTCCTGCCCTTCTGCTAGGGCAGCCCTACAGGGAAGGGTTGGAGAAGCCCAGGCCCACCCACTACTCTGGGCTCTGGCCCCTGGACCCTAGATAGGAGGAAGCTGATGTGGCCCCAAACACAGGGACTTTTCCCCAGGCCATTCCTCCCACCACTTCCCTTGAGCACCTTCCCGTGAACCTGGCTGAGCCTCTTTACTCTTCCAAAACATCAGTCATCCAGCCCCTCTTCCTGGTCCAGTCCTCTTCTCTTTCCCTCTGTCTGCCAGGGTGGGGGAGGGACCTTTTATAGAGAGCCAAGAGGCTTTAACTGGTATCAGGTTTCTGATTAGCCTTTGCTGCAGGCTGATTCTTAACAAGTCCCAGCTGCCTGCCTTGGCTGCTGGGCCACATTCTGTGAGCCTAGGTGAGGAACAAAAAGTCATGGACTTAGCACCCAGCATACTTGTAGCGTGCAGCCTATGGTCTGACACACCGCACAGATCCCTATACTTTCCTGGAGCCCCACTGATTCCAGGAACTTGCTCAGGTGCAAGGGACTTCACAAAGATCAGGATGCAGAAAGGAAGCCTGAATATGCAAATTGCCTGAGGGGAAGTGGGCTGCAGAACATAAAGGAGGATGCTGAAAGATGCCTCTGCCTGATGCTTCTTTCCATTCTATCCCCAGGGAACTTCCTTTTTGTAACTGGAGGTTATTTCCGAGATGAGTTTGTCTGGTACAGTGTGGACTGGGTGTTGATCTATAATTGTTGCGACAACAGCTGGCTGGAAGGGCCTGCTATGAAGCAAGCTCGCAATAGCCATTGCGCTGTAGGGACTGGGCCCTACCTGTACGTCCTTGGAGGGAGCACATATGAAGGGATAGTCTCAGATGTTGAGCGCCTGGCGTTAATGGACTCCGAATGGGAAAGCATGAGCCCCATGGCTCAGCCTGTGGAGCGAGCAGGTGCAGTCAGCATGGGGACCAGGATTTATGTGGTGTGTGGCCTGGATGAAAAAGGCGATGTATACGGTGGAGTGCAGATGCTGGATGTGGAAAAGGATAGCTGGGATGTCATCTCCTTCTCACCGCTTCCCAGGTAAGGAACTCTGCTCTGTGATGGGCCTTTCTGAAAATGATTTCACTGACCCAGAGATAGGGGGTGAAATCCTGGCCTTATTGAAGATAATGGCAAAACTCCTGTTGATTTCAGTAGGGACATATTTTACCTCTGGTTGGTCATGTTGATCATGCTGGTTTTTGTTTGTAGTCTGCATATCTTGAAGCTGGTCCATCTGGTCAGGGGATAAGATGCCATTCAGAGTAGCTTCCACAGCAGCACTTAGATTGGTCTATATTCTCTGGGATCGCATCTCTTGAAAAAACAGAATTAACTTTTTTTATTGTTCGTTACATACTGACCTTCTTGTAAAGTGTTTGCAGATGAAAAGTTAAAGAGTGTAATATAAGAGCTAGGTATTATGAATTTATTTATTATGAAGCATTGCTTGGGTCCTTAACGGTGATACCAGAGACTGCATGCAGATTGGGCCTCAATGTATGGGATGCATCTCTAACATCTAGTAAGAGTCATTCTGCCCTAAAGAGTTTATATTTGTACTTCTGGAGTTAAATGTAGCATGGAGGGAGCAGGAAAGAGGGGATATGAGTCACATGCATCTGCTTCAGCCCAAAAGAGCGCATGCTGCTTGTTGAGGGCTAATTTACTTTGCTCTTTAGAGAGAAATATGCCAGTCATACAAATTTCAGCTCAGTCCCCAGCCCTTATGGTCTGGCTCTCAAACAATTAAAGAGTCTGACTCAATGGAATTGGGACAATGCCAGGATGAAAATCACATCATAAAGATTTGCACAGTAAAGAATCACACAGCCAAGGGTCCTCAGGCATTTCATTGGCTGCCGTGATGGTGTCTTGTGGATACTATTCACTATGCTGTGAAATATGTCCCCTCCCATTCGTGGGTCCATAGGCGTCAAGGCCAGAAGGGACCACTGTGATCATGTAGTCTGTCCTTCATTGCACAGACCAGAAAACCGCACCTGCTCTGCCTCTTTAATCTACCAACTTTTAGCTGAGCTGCAGCATAGTTTTTAAAGGACACCCAGTCCTGATTTAAAGACTTGAAGGCACAGAGGATTTAGCACCCCTCCAGACACCGCCCCCATTCACTTTTTCCAAAAGTTATTCATTCATGGTTGAAATAGGCATCTTATGTCAGCTAGAACGTTGCTAGTTTCAGGCAAGGGCTTGTGGTGGAATTAGAGCATATTGAATAGAACGATTGATCCAGTCTTCCCCTGAAGGCCTCAGAGGAAGGAGACTTGGCCACATCCCTTGCTAATCTATTCCAATAGTTAATTATACAATTTGCTTAAAACCTGTGTCTTATCTGTGTATCATCTGCAAACTTTATTTATAAGGGGCCCTCACCTCGATTATCTGGAATTATCAAACACCATGTGGTTCAAATTTCTTCTGCCATCACTGCACCTGCAGCTTGGGAGGCCAAACCACAACGCTCCATGGCTACGTCTACACGAGCCCCAAACTTCTAAATGGCCACGCAAATGGCCATTTCGAAGTTTACTAATGAAGCGCTGAAATGCATAGTCAGCGCTTCATTAACATGCGGGCGGCTGTGGCACTTCGAAATTGACGCGCCTTGCTGCCGCGCGTCTCGTCCCCACGGGGCTCGTTTTCGAAAGGACCCCGCCTACTTCAAAGTCCCCTTATTCCCATGAGCTGATGGGAATAAGGGGACTTTGAAGTAGGCAGGGTCCTTTCGAAAACGAGCCCCGTGGGGACGAGACGCGCGGCAGCAAGGCGCGTCAATTTCGAAGTGCCACGGCCACCTGCATGCTAATGAGGTGCTGAATATGTAGTTCACCGCTTCATTAGTAAACTTCAAAATGGCCATTTGCGTGGCCATTTCGAAGTTTGGGGCTCGTGTAGACACGGCCCATGTGTCATAATTTATCTTTTACTGCTTCAGTTCTTTTACCTGTTTGTGGCTTCAACACCATGTACTATGACATCATAAACTACCAACAAATACTGACTCCCGCAAGGTCTGTCCAATCTGTATTAAGTCCTGGGTTCCTTAGGCGAGGTATTTCCTCTGCTTTTTGGTGTTTTCTTTTCTTGACAGGTGAAGCAGGAATCCACTCAGTCCTTCACATCTGCAGCCTTGCCAGTGAAACCAAGTTGTTGGCTATTGGTGGATACCTGGTTTGGTGTCCCTTCGTACCTTAGGTGACCTGTTGCTTTGTGATCATGAAGTTTATCAGCAAGCTTGCTTGCAAGACAATCCTGTTGCTGTCATACAGCCACAGATTGGTAGCCAGACCAATGGATAATCATTCCTGCACTGTGCCAGTCAGTGTGTCCTATAGATCTTTTGCCACCAAATAAAACTCAGGGTCCTTAAACTGTTCTTCTCAGACCTCCTCCTAAGACGTGGCAGAGCCTATGCTCATTGTCCTCAGCTGAGCACATCCACAACCATGTTCTGCTTCCCAGGTTTATGGTGGGCTGTGAATGTAGATCCAGCCAATTTGTGAAGCCACCTGCACAGACATCCTTCTCAATTGTGCTTCATAAGGAGTTGTTACTCAGGATTTTTAAACCAAAAGCTTTTGGTATCTTCATTTTTTGCAAGGCAATGTCAGGAAATAAATGGAGCTGCATTACATCTGTCTGCCAGAGGACTGGCAAAAATCATACAAAGGGGTTTAACTTAAAGCCTTCACTTTTAGTCTTCAGCATTTTTTTGCAGGAATGCCCTTATTATTGTTTGTTTAATTGTAAGGTCACACAAACACACCAGATTATAGAGCACCCACAACCAGCGATTACCTCTACAAGTCTGGAGTGGTTTTTGAGTAATTTAACAGCAGAGTTTTGGTGGTCAGCCTTCCATCTGCTGCTGGGGATTTTTTCCCCACCACAAAGCAATTTGCTTGACCCAGACCCTTAATTTTTTTTAATACTTAAAAATGTTACAAAACTACTTCAAGCAAAAATGTTACATAGCTGACAGAACAAATCAGCCTTTGGGCAAAAAGCAGGTGTTACCAACAAAAATTGTTAAACAAGCACTTTCAAGCCATTAGTCTGGCACCTAATCTTTTCCATGACAGTTCTAAAATATGTTCAGACTTCCTGTTTTTACAGACATTATCTGAGCATATTAGGGGAAGGAATGCAGAGCCTGGTTAACTTCTGATGATTGCCTTAACCCCTCCCTCCCTGCTTCTCCTTAGTCTTGCTAAGTTCCCATGAAGGCCCATTAACAGCAGTTAGCAAAATTGTTAATAATCGGCAGCGGTTTCGGCACTGAAAATGCCCCCATTGTAGCCACTGAAGGCCTCCACAATAGCCAGCGTCTGTTCTATGGCCAGTTCTGAGACACTTGATTTCCCTCTTAATTTGCAGCCTCCAAAAGATTGACTGGATGCCTGCTGGGAGTTGCTAACCATTCTCTTTGTGGCCTGCAGAGCTCACTAGTTTTTCCTTCTCCCTAGGTATGACCTCTGTGTTACTGCTCTGAATGGTGCGCTCTACACCATTGGAGGTGCAACCTTTCGCTTTGATGTGGCCACGAATGAGTGGACCCCAGTGGATGAAGAGTGCCTGACTCAGAAATTCTTCATGGGATGCAGCACTGTGAATGGCCAGATTTATCTCCTGGGGCAGCGGAAGGGGAATGGGGCTGTCCCCAATATGGTCCTCTTTGACCCTTACCTGGACATATGTCAGGTGGTAGACAGCAAACTCCCTTGCCCTGTTCCTATGTATGGGTGTGTCTCCGTACGAAAATTTGACACGTGGGCTTAGGCAAGGCTGGACTCAGGTAGCTACATTCAATGTGTTGACGCTTACAAGGGCTGGTATCTGTTGTCTGGAGACCATCTAGAAACTTGAAAATGGTGTTAAAAAAACCCAAGCAGTCCTGTAGCATCTTAAAGACTAACATTCATCTATTGGATAAAACCCACAAAAGCGCATTACCTAATAAATAAATGTGTTAGTCTTTGAGGCGCTACAGGACGGCTTGTTTTTGTGAAGCTACAGACTACAATGGCTACCCCTCTGAGACCCTTTGAAAATAGTCTTTATCCCTCCCCAAGTTTGTGTTTATAAGTTTGGCAAACCCTGGTATTTGTCCTGGCCATGGAAGACTTGCTCCTTTCTTTATTAGGACCACTCCGCAGGTGGTTGCGTGGTTCCATGAAAACGTTAGCAAACTCACAGACTGCTGCAGAAGGAATACCAGCATTGTGAGCTCATTCAGAGGCATGGCTGTTAGGCTTTTGTTTGTGTTTTGATTTTTCCAGTGACAGGCCTGAAGCATCTTAAGTGCCACAGAGCTCTCCATGCAGCAGTGGGTGGACAGCATCTGTCCAAGGAGAACCAAGTTTCAGTCAATGAACATTGATTCTTTCATTTTCAGCCCCAGGGGACGATTGTATGTAAAATGCAAACGGAGCCAAATGCAGCCTATAACAATTAGCTGCTTCACCCTTGACTCCTAGCCTGGGCAGGCCCTTGATATATTTTGGAGAGAGTGTGGCCACCACCTCCGCACCTTCGGGGGGACAGCAGCCTGGTTCCTGTGGTACTGAAGTGGGAACACCACAGTCTCATGCCACCACTAGACTGCGCTCCACCCTTTCCTTGCTCTATGCTTCCAATGTACAGTGACATGACAGAGATGCAACTTGTACAAATGTAGCTTTTTTTAAAAACCTTTATTGTATACAGCTTCTAGGATCACACAGCACAGTATACGCAAAAAGGCTCACATGCAAAAGAACAGAAATTAGAACTGCATCGTGACTGCATGGACTGATGCTCCACTCTCGTATATCGAGTCCACCGTTCTCGACTAAAGTGCCATGCCACGAGGTTCAGCAGTTTCTCCCTGGATCCCTTTCTCCGGAGAGAGGAAGCAGGACAGCAATTCCCTCCCTTCTTGCCAAGTGCCAGCTCTGCAGCCATCCTCTTGCACTGCTCATGGGAGGTGTGCATGGTCACCTAGGCTGTCCATGTCTCCCACCCATTTCCCTTGTCACGCCCAGCTCCCTAGAGAAACGTGTGAAGGATGAATACTGACAGCTGCTGAACACCTGCAGGAATTGTCTGGCACGTCTGACCTAGTGTCCAGGCAGGAGCAATCCAGGACGCATCTTCTACCCACCTTCTCTGAATGGCTGAGCACAGCAGAGAACCTCACCCAGTCCATGACAGAATCATGTCTGGCCCAACAACAACAAAATGACTCACATCTCCTCTTCAAATCTCCTGGACTTCCCCTGGCCCTCAGCTTGCTGTGGGGTATGTGACTGCCCAAAGGGGCATCCCTGTCACACAAACTAAAGCAGGGCTTTCACACACAGCTTACCCCAGGGCCAGGCCCAGCCTGCCCAAGGCCCCCCCCAGCAGCGTTCCGGGAGGGCAAAGGGGTTTGTGGGGGTAACGTCCAGGCATTCTCCCTTCCCCAACCTCAGCTCCCCACCAAGCCTGCTGGCCCACACGTGCCTCCCCAACCCACTGCTTTTGGGCAACTGAGCTCTGCCTCTGCTCCCCACAGAGCCACCACCAGCAGCACGGTGGGGTGAGAGTGGCTTATGGCTGTTAGTTCTTTGACACTACCAGCATGTCCCTATGGCCCAGGGAGCTGTGTGCTGAACTGTCCTGTTCATAGGAAGGTTTGGTGCAGCTGCCCTGGGCCCCAGGCTTTGGGGGAGCCCATGGCTGCCGCCCCCACCTGTTTATGAATGAGATGGACCCCATACTCAGTTTAGCCCATGGGGCCCTGGGCAGACTGGTGCCATCAGCAGGGATGGGACCACCTCCCATGGTCCCCTCGGCAGCACAAGCCACAGGGAAGCAGGGCTACGCAGGAGTCACCACCACCTCCCACTCTCGGGGAGGGGGGGGGTGGCTGGAAGGAGGGGGCCAGAATGGAGGCTGACCTTGGTGGGAGGATAGAGACACTCCCCACCTCCATCCAGGGCTGCAGGCACGTGGGCCGGATTGGGGAATTGCTCAGACTGCAGATGGCCCCCCCGGCCATGAGTCTGGGACTCCTGAGCTGAAGAGACTGGAACTCACTGCTGGCCTTAACCACTGGTTGCCACGTGCCCACAACCTGGCTCAGGTGGTGGCCTCCTGCCAAACACCACTAGGCAGGAGAGTCTACCTCACGGCTGCTCCGTGTTTATCAGCTCAAGGGAGCAAACAAGGCCTGCAGCAGTTTGATCCCTTTCTCTTCAGTCCCTTTAAGGCTATGACCCATGCAAAGCTTGTAGTGCAGCAAAGCCCAGGCGCAGCTCTCACCTAGGAAGTGACAACACACCCTTCCCTTCTCCCAAGCAGGAATTCAGCTATGAAAATAAAACTGCTTCCCTCCCAGTCTACACAGCGAGCTAGATGACCCCTAAGGACGGGAGGCTGCGTGCAGCACAGCCGGGTGGGCTATCTGCCTTTGGCATGCCCATTGGCGAGACGGGCCCTGCTGCTGAGCGCCTGGACCCTGCTCTTCTGCGTGCAGTTGTTGTTCGTGAGGTTGCTGACATGTAGAGCCCCATTCCTCTCCTTTGCCCTCATTCGGTCTCTCTCCTCCTCAGCCACATCACTTTCTTCTGTGTCACTCCTCAAGTCCCTTTCCATCTGCAGGAGAGAAACAGTTGGAACCAGAGGCAATACGAAGGCTGCGGTGCCTGAGGCCCTGGGCAGGGGGATGCAACCCAAAGTCAGTGGCACACTATTTTCTCCCTAGCACAGAGAAAGGGGCTGTGATGGACTTCTGCACAGTGTTCCCTTTAATATTTTCCACACTAGGCAGAGGCCAGGCTACTGAAGGAAAGGGAACAAAGAGGAAGCCGTGCTAGTCTATACACTATCAAAACAAAAAGCATTTTGGTTCTCTGTGCCTTAAATATTGAGCCTGTTCTGGTCCGGCTATGGTCTGAAGAAGTGGGTCTGTCCCACGAAAGCTCACCTAATAAACCATTTTGCTAGTCTTTAAAGTGCTACTTGACTGCTTTTTGTTTTGAAGGAAAGGGAATTTTGCTGCTGACTTCAGGAGAGCCAGGATGTCACCCACTGTTCACAGATTTGCACCTATTGTTTACTTTCCCTCTTCCTGTGTTGTACATGTCTCCAGGCCTTGGACGCTCTCCTCTGGCTGTTTATTTTGGACCCGATCTGTTCTACAGGGGCCTCTGTCATTCTGCATCGGAAAGAATACCTCACCACTCCCCAGAACCGCCAGCAGCAGCAGCAGACTGGCCAGGCTGTTGGGAGTCAGGAGTTCTGAATTTGGTTCTGGACTTTGTCACAGGCTGGCTGCAGGACCATCCTACTTGCTCAGCCGCTGAGCGCCAGTGGCAGGGAAAGGACCGTGAGGGTGTCAGGTGGTGAAACCCATCCACAGGGGTGGTGTGCTTTTGCCAGACTGAATCAGACCCTGCAGGGGTCCATCCAGTTCAGCATCCTGCACCCGAGAGTGCCAGATGCTTATGGAAACAGGAAGAAACCCACAAGAGGCAGGTGTGGGATAATCACAGCTCTCATGCTAAGACTTCATATGTGGATTTAAACCCTCAAGCATCAAGTTTCACCTCCCTTCAAGCGCTCACCTTGAGAGCCAGAGCACTGTAACTGGACCCTGCTGCCAGGCTGCTCAGGTGTTGGAGATCTTTGCCCAGGCCAAGTGCACCAGAAATTGCCCTGCCAGGGCACCACATCATCTCCTGCAGGGACACCCCACTGCTCCACACTGGATGTGTGATGGTGTCCACTACTCTGGCCTGGGGCACCTGCCGATAAGACTGATTCCAAACTCCCAGGCTTCATGCAATGCACAACCTCTCTGAGCAGCCTGGCTGCTGAGTGGAGCCTGCAGGCTGCCATGCTGTACAAATAACAAGCAGTCCTGTAGCACCTTAGAAACTGACACATTTATTAGGTCATGAGCTTATGTGGATGAGACCCACATCTTCAGACTGTTGGAGCAGACACTTAGAAAGCAGGGGGTGGGAGGGAAGGGGGGCAGGAAGGAGGGAAAAGGTGGGAAGGGTTACCTGTCAATATGAGAGCGAGTAGCTGAAGCAAATTAGGTTAAGTAGCATGTGTGATGCTCCTGGGAATATCAGAGGTCGGGGAATTGCCCTTGTCAGGCACAGGAGAGTTGAGATCGCTGTTAAGGCCTCATTTAAATGTGTCAGATTTGCAAATGAATCCCAGTTCTGATGTCTCCCTCTGCGACCTTGTGGTAAAACCCTTTTGCAGAAGAAGGGCGACTTCTAAACCCCTCAGTGACTGTCCTGGGAGGTTTACATGTCCCTCCCCACCCCCATCCCCCTGACAGGTTTGTGTGTATCCCAGTTCCCGACGCCGGACTTAGGTCCACTCATTCACAGAGATTGTCACTGAATCTTCCCCACTCCACTCTGCTAACCTGGATTCTAACTGCCTGTGTCAATCACCTGAGGACGTGGGTCTTACCAACAAAAGCAAATTCATTTGTCAGTCTCTAAGGTGTTCGGGACTGCTTGGTATGAGTGAAGTTACAGATTAACAGGGCTTCCTCTCTGACGGCTACGTCTACACGTGCACCCAACTTCGAAATAGCTTATTTCGATGTTGCGAAATCGAAATAGGCTATTTCGATGAATAACGTCTACACGTCCTCCAGGGCTGGCAACGTCGATGTTCAACTTCGACGTTGCTCAGCCCAACATCGAAATAGGCACAGCGAGGGAACGTCTACACGCCAAAGTAGCACACATCGAAATAAGGGAGCCAGGCACAGCTGCAGACAGGGTCACGGGGCGGACTCAACAGCAAGTCGCTCCCTTAAAGGGCCCCTCCCAGACACACTTTCATTAAACAGTGCAAGATACACAGAGCCAACAACTAGTTGCAGACCCTGTATATGCAGCACGGACCCCCAGCTGCAGCAGCAGCAGCCAGAAGCCCTGGGCTAAGGGCTGCTGCCCACGGTGACCACAGAGCCCCGCAAGGGCTGGAGAGAGAGTATCTCTCAACCCCCCAGCTGATGGCCGCCATGGAGGACCCCGCTATTTCGATGTTGCGGGACGCGGATCGTCTACACGTCCCTACTTCGATGTTGAACGTCGAAGTAGGGCGCTATTCCCATCCCCTCATGGGGTTAGCGACTTCGACGTCTCGCCGCCTAACGTCGATTTCAACTTCGAAATAGCGCCCAACACGTGTAGACGTGACGGGCGCTATTTCGAAGTTACTGCCGCTACTTCGAAGTAGCGTGCACGTGTAGACGCAGCTCTAGCTGTGCTGTAGTAACTGGCAGAGTCGGAGATGGCTGTTTGTCAGGGGGTGTTGAGATGCGATGTAGAAATAGGCCCAAAGAGGCCATGTTTACTGGCAGAAGAACAAGGCATCAGGAACTAGATACTTTTCTCTTTGGGGTAGCAGTGTCCCTGGCCCTTGAGGTTTGGAGCAAGCCTGGTGTCCTCCTTGTAATGCCCCAATGCTCCAGCTGCCGAATGTGCCAGAGTAAGTCCCCAGAGTGTGAAACTGAGAGCTGCTTCTCACAAAACTTGTAGAAGGGCTGGGTGCCTCCAGCTCCTACCGCTCTCAGGGAGACACTCAGCACCCCTGAGACCTGACTCTCTGGCTGAGGCTAATGGAGATCCTGCACTTTATGCTGCCAAATTTGAGACCTTTGGCCAGACATTTCATTCAAAGCAATTCCAGCCAGCTGGCAACAAGGAATGTGGGACGAGGGACTGGCAGAGTTCAAGTGAACTCACCTTCTTTGGCTCCTTGCTGTGAGTAGTGTAGAAGTTTTCCAGCACAGGGTTGGGTGGAACTTTCTCTATCACCTTGTCCCTCAAACCCAGCTTTCTGCCCAGGGGCAGGGCTATGAACCTGCAAGAGACCACAGCAGGGGTCAGTCAAGAGGTGGTTATTCCCTTACTGCTCCCCAGGATGGTGTCTAGTCATTCTTTAAGGCATCCAACCCAAGGGCTTACAATCCACCCAAAGAAAGCACCTAGCACACCAAAGGGAGCAAGAACACAGGCCCAGGGTCTTTGTCTATGAACGTTTATGCTCCAAAATATCTGTTAGTCTATAAGGTGCCACTGGACTTCTTGTTGTTTTTGAAGATACAGACTAGCTCAGCTACCTCTCTGATACTCATCCATCTTACAGTCGATGTATCCAATCCATACTTCCCTTACTCATGGGCAAGAATATTGTGGGAGACTGTATCAAAAGCGTTGCTAAAGTCAAGGTATATCACATCCATTGAGTTCCCCATGTCCACAGAGCCAGTTACCTCATCATAAACCTAATCAGATTGGTCAGGCACGACTTGCCATTGGTGAATCCACGTTGACTACTCTTGATCACTTTCCCCTCTTCCAAGTGCTCCAAAATGGATTCCTTGAGGATTTCCTCCATGACTTTTCCGAGGCCTGAGGTGAGGCTGACTGGTCTATAGTTCCCTGGATTGTCCTTCTTTCCTTTTTTACAGATGGGCACTACATTTGCATTTTTCCAGTCATCCAGGACCTCTCCTGATCTCCACGAGTTTTCAGAGATAATAGCCAAAGGTTCTGCAATGACATCTGCCAATTCCCTCAGTACCCTTGGATGCATGAAATCCAGTCCCAGGGATTTGTGTGCTTCTAGCTTTTCTAAATAGCTCTTAACCCATTCTTTCCCCACCAAGGGCTGCCTACCTCCTTCCCATACCGCATTGCCTAGTGCTGTAGTTGGGAAGCTGACCTTGTCCATGAAAACTAAGGTAAAAAAAGCATTGAATACTTCAGCCTTTCCCACATCATCTGTCACCCAGTTACCTCCCTCATCCAGTAATGGCCCCACGCCCTCCTTGATAACCCTCTTGTTAACATACCTGTAGAAACCCTTTTTGTTGCCCTTCAGATTCCTTCCTAGCTGCAGTTCCAATTGTGCTTTCACTTTCCTGATTACCCCTCAGCTTTCCCTAGCCATATATTTATACTACTGCTTAGTCATCTGTCCAAGTTTCCACTTCTTATATGCATCCTTTCTGAGTTTAAGCTCGCCAAGGATCTCCCTGTAAGACAAGCTGGTTGCCTGCCATATTTGCTTTTCTTACTGTGCATCAGGATGGTTTGTTCCTGTGCCTTCCATAAGACTTCTTTAAAATACTGCCAGTTCTCCTGAACTCCTCTCCCCTTCATATTAGCTTCCCAGGGCATCCTGCCCATCATTTTCCTCAGGGAGTCGAAGCCTGCTCTTCTGAAATCCAGGGTCTGTAATTTACTGCTCACCTTTCTTCCTTCTGTCAGAATCCTGAAATCCACCATCTCATGATCAGGTTTCCACTCAGCTGTATTTCTCCTACTAGTTCTTCCCTGTTTGTGAGCACCAGATCAAGCTGCACATGGCTCCTGGTCGGTTCCTTCCAGGAAGTTATCTCCAACATTCGCCTAAAACTTCCTGGATTGTCTGTGTGCTGCTGTATTAGTCTCTCAACAAATGGCTGGGTGATTTAGGTCTCCCATAAGAACCAGCACCTGTGATTTGGAAGCTTCTCTTAGTTGTCTGAAGAGATTCTCATCTACCTTACCAAACACTAGACCACCTCTGTTGCTTCCGCTTCTAAGCTTATCCCAAAGACACTCAGCTGTCTCTTCTCCCTCCATGAACTGGAGCTCTGAACAATCATACTGCTCCCTCACATAAATCCCAACTTCTCCTCCTTTTCTGCCCTGACTCCTTCCTGAACAGTTTATACCCTTCCACGACAGTGCTCCAGTTATGTGAGTCATCCCACCAAGTCTCCGTTATTCCAAACACCTCAAACTTCTTTGGCTGTGCCAGGGCCTTTAATTCCTCCTGTTTGTTTCCCAGGCTTCTTGCATTCGTGTGCAAACACCTTCGATAACAAGCTGATTGGAGTACTTTCTCCTTTGGAACAAGCGGTCCTCCTTTGTAGTACCTTCTCCCTTCCCCACTTATCTAAGGACTTCGGTCACTGTAGCGAGCCGCTGTGGCCTCCCGCCGACTCAGAGGCGGAGGAGGCTGGGCAGGGGCCCTGGTGGGCGGGCCCTGAGCCAGAACACCAGTGGCCCGCACCTCAGAGGGCGGGGCCTAGAGCCAGAAGGGCCAAGGGCGGAGCTCGGGACCCATTAAATGCTGGGCCTCCAGGCTGGGAAGGAGCTCCTTTGCGGGCTCCTGGGCGCCAGGGGCAAGAGAACCCGCTGCCACCCACCGGGCAAGAGCAAGCTCCCAGCTGCCCAGACCAACCTGGGCAGCTACAGATCCGGATGCCCCAGGGGACCTACTTGGACTTCCTGAATCTGCCAGGGCCCTCATGCTGGTGGAGGATCCCCTCCTTGGAGGGACCGCCAGGCCCAAACAAACAGCCTGGGGCTAGCGACCACGAGGCCCCAGAAGCGGCCTGCCCTGGAGTTCCAGCGGACCCCTGCAGTGCCCAGGCCCAGGACTGCCTTGGACCCACTGTGCTACCACCACCTGACTACCCCAATAACGTGGAGATGACCGACTGGCCGGAGTCTCCAAAGGCAGACGATTTGGAGGGGACCTACCCTTCGGGACTCACTGACCAGGCTGACTCTCCCCAGATGGACGTCGAGGTAGGAAGTGGCCCAGGGAACACTTCGCTGGAACCCATGGTGGTGTGTTGCAGCCTGGATCCCCACTGCCATGGTCGTCTGTAAGTGACCCACAGGGCCCCAGGCTGGGTTGCAGTGGTGTGGGAGGGCCTGCGACCCCCTACCGCCTCCCTGACGGGGTAAACCCTTGCCAGGCTAGAGCCAACCCCACTGAGGGATGGGCTTGTTTCCAGACTTTGTGCTGCTGCCCCGCCCTGAACAGAGGGCTGGGCTTGTTCCCCAGACTTTGTGCTGCTGCCCCACCCTCAACTGAGGGCTGGGCTTGTTTCCCCAAACTTTGTGCTGCTGCCCCGCCCGGAACTAAGGGCTGGGCTTCCCAGGACGGTGGGTGTGACCGCTGTCTCGCCTGGAGCTAAGGGCAGGCACCTGACTGTTTGACTGGCCACAGTCCTGCCCCAGCCTCTAAGGCGAGGCCCTCCAGCTGCTGGCTGACCGACCGCCAGCCCTTAAAAGAGACAAAGCCCTGGGATGGCTAGACCCAGGGGCAAACAGTAGGGGCCCGTGCCACCCAGAGGGGCGCAGCCATAGCACCGGGCGCCTACAGTCACCATCCCCCGACAAACCTAATTTAGCCTCACCAGTGCTGAATAGAGGGGAATGGTCACTTTCCTCGCCCTGCTGGCAATGCTCCTACCATTGCACCCCAATATGCCATTTTCCTTCTTGGCAACAAGGGCACATTGCTGGCTCATATCCACCTTCTCACCTCCTGCAATCCCCAGGGCCTTTTCTGCAGAGCTGCTGCTTAGCCAGCCAGTCCCCAGCCTGTAACAATGCTTGTGATTCTTCCGTCCCAAGAGCAGGACCCTGCACTTCTTGTTGAACCTCACCAGATTTCTTTTGGCCCAATCCTACAATTTATCTAGGTCACTCTGGACCCTATCCCTACCCTCCAACGTATCTACCTCTCCCTGCCTCCCAGCTTTGTCTCATCCGCAAACTTGCTGAGGTTGCAATCCATCCCCTCATCCACACCATCAATGATGATCTTGAACAGCACCAGCCCCAGGGTTGACACCCCCCCAGGCACTCTGCTTGACACCGGCTTCCAGCAGTGCGGGATGCTGACAACACACAACACCCATCTTCCTGGCCCATGGAATCAACCAGGTTCATGCCTGACAGGCCCTCTCTTCACAATGGTCTAGAGGGCCCAGCCCTCTCTTCCTTGAATGTACGAGGGTGTGTGGCTGGCAGCTCCGGTGAGAATTCCACAGGGCAGAGCCTTCCCTCACACCCCCCCGTCACAGGGGAGGCGGCTGTCAGTTGTGCTGGTTTTTCCTAAAATCTCCCACAATGTAGGGAGATGTGCTGGGCACCTCAAACCCCAACTCAACCTGGCTGCACAGGTTGCACAGGCACACCATGCAGCCCCCCCAACCATGCAGCCACCTAGCCACGCAGAGACCCCACCATGCAGCGACCCTGCCACGCAGCCACCTGGCTGTGCAGCAACCCCACCACGCAGGATGTCTGGCAAGAGCACACAGGGTCACGAGAACCTGTGCTCCTGCAATGTGAACTTTCCCCTTCATCACTTGTGCCTGTTTGGGTGCGCCTCAAAGTACAAGGCCTGGTACCTTGGAGCAAAGGGATGGTGCAACAGGAAGGAGACACATGTCGAGCTAAGTAATCTGCACTACAGCTGCGGTGAGCCAGACAGCAGGTGAACAAACTCCTGCAGCCTGGAGTGCGGACTCACCAGTCAACGTGCACCTACAGCCAAGCAGCCCTTGTCACAGGCTTTCTCCCAGTTGTTTCTCCCTCTGGATCCCCCAGCATAATTTGCACTGGTTGCCATGGAGGTGCTGCCAGGGTCTGCATGTGGGGGGGCTAAAGCTGCCATTCAGCACCATGCCAGGCCACTTCCTGGCTGGCCTTCCTACCCCATCAGTGCTACCGAGTGCTGAGAATTGGGGCAGGGACAGCTATCCTGGCTAGCGTTCTGCAGCAAGGGCCAGAACTCTAGCTGGGCACATGGACATGGGGCAGGAATAATTTTTCTTGTGGGGGTGCTGAGAACCACTGAACCAATCTGTTTATAATGGGAACCCACTTCAGCCTGGGGGTGCTGCAGCACCCCACCCCCCCTGCATCTCTAGTCCCACCTCCCAGTTCAAATCCTCCACTGGTACTGACCAACAGACCTTTTCTGAGCATGGGTTCTCATCACCACAAACTCCACATTCAACAACATGCTCGACATACTGCATGTGCTGTCTCCTGCCTCTCCATGGTGGGAAAAGCGTGGGCGGGAGCAGGTCCCATTTCAGTAGGGTTGCTTTGGTTTTTAAAAACTACATGGCACTTTGCAGTTGTTAGGAAAGGAAAGGGAGGGGTCAAAATGCAGCCCTTAGAGCAGACGATGGGGTGGTCTGGAATGGCCCCCTGTTCCTGGGAGAGGGCCACAGCAGAGTCTCAGACTTGCCCCCATCTGCAAAGTACCCACAGAGCAAAGAGGTTGCTAGGGACTACAGAGGTGTTGCCAACTCTCACAGTATTTGGTCTCTGCTTAAAGGCCCAGCTGCTTGAGCCACTACATGGACCTCTCTTGAAAAATAAGGGTCTAGCTTTTGTGGTTGCAGAGAAAAGCTTAAAATGTGGCCTATGCATGACCTCATGGCTCAGAAGGCCAGGATCCTGTGTCCAGTAGTTTAAAACTTCCTGATTTGGGGGTCCTGACGCATGGTTGTGACTGCTCTGCTATGGTGACTGATTTTCCCTGCTTGTTTATGCTGACTTTCCACCTTATGGGGTACAGGCTACTGAAAGTGTGAAGACACACACTGCTGTGCTAATGGCGTGTCTGCCCCCTGCCCCCCAGTCTGCTGGCTCAGGCTGCGAAGACCAGCAGTTGGTGAAAGCTGCTTCCATCCATGTGCTTCAACTTCAGCACTTGGCATCTTTCCTGAGATCAGACGTGTGATGTTGATGGACAGGTGTTACCAGTCCAGCCTGGTTTTTCCACTCCGTATTTTGGATTTAATTTTGCATTTCTCTACTACACATGCAAGACATGTAGTTCTTGCAGCACCGATGGGAGCTAGAGCAGAGGGGCAATAAAAGGCGTTACATAGACTTGCTTGGCAAACCAAAGAGAAAAGTAAATTAAAACATAGCAACTAGCTCCAAGAACTAGGAGAATGTCTATGACAACTGACTGGCCTCAGTTCTCCCCTGCAATCCCACAGAAGTGAGGGGGTTGCAGGACGGGGCTAGCCAGCAGAACATGGTCCATCTGGCTGAAAGATCTAAAGTTCCTGCAAATACCAGGGGCAATGCAATAAAGCAGCAAGATGCACATCCACAGTTGGCAAAATGCCTTTATGGCAAACTTCAGGGCTGGGAGTCAGAGCTGAGCGCTGTTCCATTCTCTGCTACAGATTTCCTTTATGATCTTGTGCATCTCAGTTGTCCTCCTGGGAAATGCAGATAAGATTTTCCTGTGTCACAGGCCTGTGCAGAGGAGCAGATCTGTACATCACTCCCCTGGAAGGAACTATAAAAACACAAATAACTGCGGGGCTGATGGGAAAATAATACAAAGAGGCCCAGCTGGAGATCCAGCTCTGAAGAGCCCTTCCCCACTCAGCCTTGGGAACGTCCTGAACCAGACGAGGACTCAGGACTACAACACACCTCTTCAGCACCGACACCAGCTCCCAAGCCCAGCAAAGACCCCTCAGAGATGAAAAACCCTCTGGGGATGACTTGGGAAAAAGTATCACAGAGGCATTAACCCAGTAATTCGTGCCGTAGCCTAGCTAACGTATTTATTTATCAGGGCAAAACTTCCCAAACTTGGGTACCCTAACGCAGGCAGCAGGATGGCCTCTTCAGAGGCAGAGAGCCTCCATGCCAGTAGTGTGTTGCCAACTCTGACCAAAGCTGTTCCAAGAGATTCCCTCACCTTCCCCGACTAAAATCACCAGCATTGCTTTCATTAGCTACCAGGAGGGCAATACCCACTTCAGGAGACTTCAGGCCAATCCTGGAGGGTTGGCAACCCTAGACTCATTTGAACAGCCCAGTCCTCCATCCATATGTCATCCACCCTGGCCAGTCCTGACTGCAAAATTACTGGGCAACCCGGTAAATAGCTTGGTGCTTTTGAAAAGCAGGACGCTGGAGCAGGGGCCTAAATCTAGGCCCACAAAGCCCAGTATCAGGACTGTGGGTGTTCTCTGGATGTGGGAATCAACAGCTGATATGTGCTCGAGGCTCTAGTGGGCTTGTTCACTCAGCTCCCTGGGGCTCAGCAGACAATGCTGGCTCAGAGTTGATCCCTCCCAGATGCCACCAGTGCATTATGCAGGGTCTGTTCCCATGCTGGACTCTGCAGCCAAGGTGTAGTCCCAGCTTGCAGCCTGGCCCCAGCCTGTGGGGACTGAGCACCCTTTTATTTCCAGCCCTGTCTAGAGTAACTTGCAGAGAAGTCACTCTGGTGCAACTCAATGGAATGAGCTGTGACAGTGACACCATGGGCTGCAGAGAAGGCAGCGTCAATGGTGGAAAGGCACTTAAAGTCTCAGTGCAAGAGATTTTGCATTTGTTGGTCCTACAAGGAGCCATGGAGTGACTAGTGGGTCCTGTCTGTGGGCAAAGTGACCTCAGGAGCAAGGCAATACGGACCACTCAGCCTCAACACAGAGCTCAGGAGGCTGGTGCCAGAGCTGGGGGGTGGGGGGGCAGCGACAGCTTAACCATCAGCTGGAGCAGGAACATTTTTGCAAGGCTGGCCTTTCCTAAGAGCCATTAGCCCAGCAGCTGAAAGGTTAATTCCCTGCCCATTCCATCACTGTCTCCCAGACACGAGGAGAACCATTAAAAAATGAAAAATGCCTTTTCCTAAATGAGGACATTGTCTCCCTGCATGGGGCCAGGCCTGAAGGGGCACCGCATCCACACTGACGCATCAAGTGAAGGCTTTATTTTAACTTGCCAGAGGACGAGCTGAGGTCTGCCTTTGCCTCTGCTGCAAGCCAATGGGATCCTGCAGGACATCTCAGCCACAAGGAGAAGCTGGGAGGGTCACCAGCTGGGCTCGGGCTAGCCTGTGTCCTGTCCGAGTGACCTAGCAGGGGCCTGACCTCTGGGAAATGGCCTCCCCCATCACCATGTCCAGCTCCTCAGATTCCAGCTTTGCATGGCAGGTTTTAAATCACACAAGGGACAACAGTTCTGCTCCTGCCCCATAACCCCATTACTGCCCACAGACAGGAGGGTGGTGAAGCACTGGAATGAGTTACTGAGACAGGTGGTGGAATCTCCATCCCTAGAGGTTGCTAAGTCCTGGCTTGCAAAGTCCTGGCTGGGATGACTTACATGGGACTAAGCATGCTTGAGAGGGGAGGGGTAGCTCAGTGGTTTGTGCTTTGGTCTGCTAAACCCAGAATTGTGAGCTCCATCCTTGAGGAGACCATTTAGGGGTGGACACAAATAGATATCAGGGATGGTGCTTGGTCCTGCCAAGAGGGCAGGGGACTGGACTAGATGACCTTCTGAGGTCCCTTCTTGGTCTAGGAGATGTGTATCTCCAAAATTAGGCAGGGGGCTGGACTCAGTGACTCCTGAGGTCCCTTCCAGCCCCAGGGTTCTATGATTCTGCATCAAGTCTGACAGGCTTGCCAGGAAAAGAGACTCTTTCAGCAGCATTCTGGCACTGTCTCTTGCTTCCTAGCTGAGTCCTCCAGATGCTGCTCTGGTTTCAATCTCTCCTCCATTGGTGGTGAAAGTAAATTAAATTTCTTACTAGTGCTATTCTATTGCAAATCCCTGCTGGGGGCAAGCTCAGGGCAGTGAGCTGGGGTTGGGGTTGTGATATGACAGTACTGGTAAGAAAATTTAAGTGGGGGGATGGAGTTGGGGGGTGGGGGGGGTTCAAGGCAGGTGTCTGGGCCTGCTGGGGGGTGGAGGAATCAGGGCAGGGCATGGCGGAGCTACAGGACAGGACAGCACACAACTTGCCTGTCCCCTGCCCAGCCTGAGGGAGAGGAACGCAGCAAACTGTGCCTTGCCCCCTCACCCCCTGACAGCCACGGGAAGGGGAACAGCAAGCAGTGTCCTGGACTGACTCTTGGGGAGGGGCTACAGCCCACACCCTCCTAACAGCACCTGGGGGTCTACGGCAATCCTGGACCAGTGGGGGGCACCCAGCTGGCCCCTTTCAGGTGTCCAGCTGCCTGCTGCTTTGCACGGCACAGCACGCTGGAGCAGAAGCCAGGGAACCATGCCAAGAGGGCACCTCAGCTCCTCCTGCAACCGAGAGTCCCAGCTGGCCGGCGGTGACCCCGGGTGCACCAGCTCACTTCCACCTCTGCTCCTTCTTCCCCCGGAGATATGAGTGTGATCCCTTGGCACCAGCCTGGCAGTCTCACCTGCTAGTTATCACTGCTCTCTGCCACTTCCCAAGGGGATCAGAGCCAGGGTGTGGCCTTCAGCAGGTTTCGAACCTACCTGACCCATCTAGTACCACAGGCAGAGCCTGGTGATCACCAGACCCAGCGGAGCAGAAATGAGATCAGTGAGGAGACGCCACCGGACGCTTCACCACCACACTGGGAATCGGGCATCAACACAGAGAGAGTACCGGCTGCGTGCCATTACCATCTGACCATGACCTACTCCCCTGCTCCCACTGCGGCAGCACCGCTGGGGCCTTCGCTCTGGTCACAGCTGCACCAATTCAGCAACAATGATCTTTCAAATGTATTTCGGGAACTGGTCATGCATGGTCACAATCGGATGCTAACTTGGCTCATCGCCAGTGAGAACCAAGCTGCTGGGACCCCACTCTGGCTAATCCAGGTGGGTGTCAGTTTAAGGGTGCCCGCCCACAAAGGTGTTTCAGACCAATTTAGTGACAAATGTGCAATGTGGGGCCACTCTGAAAATAGACAAGGCTGAGTTTGCTCCACAGATCTGGTAACAACCACACCTCCAAAGCTGCCTGGCCCCTTGTGCTAATGTCTCCCCTTCACCCCCACTCGAGCTCATCACAGCCATCCTGCAATCTTCCTTTTAGAATCCAAGGGACTGACCTGCCCATTGCAAACCACATGGGGGAGCCATGTTACTCTGTAGCATGCCCCAAACTCCAGAGTCTGGTTTTCCTCTCCCTTCTTCCACCTCTGAGGTGCCACAGGCCTGCTTGCAAGCCCCAGACCCGCTTCTGCCATTGCCTGCGACTCTACTCTATTATCACAGTTACCCACTTGCACAGCCCCCCCTGTGTGGGCGGTGCTTTGGAAACTTGTTGAGAAACAGGTGTTACTCCAGGCAGGGACCAAAGGCTGCGTGGATGGTGCCAGGCGGGAGGCTGAGGAATCAGAGAAGAAATGGTGCCAGTGACAGTTTAGGCTGCAGTGCAGTATCCGTTCACCTTATAAAAAAAGTATTTAACTATCTGAAATGTCTCTGGTCTGGGCCAGAAGATGGATTCTTCTGGAAAGTTTGAGCAGAAATAGTTCTGCCCTCTCTGAGTAGAAGAGAAAATATTACGCTACCCGAAAAAAAACAAACAAACTTGCAACATTTACTGGAGCAGACACTCCATCCTCAGCTGGGTGCAGGTGGAGTGTGGCCTGGAGGCAGATGCCTCCCCATCATGCTCCTGTGACGGCTTTCTTTGGTTTTGCAAGCTGAGCATTTGCACTGCAAGCTCAGAAATGAATGGCTGAGACATGCTCAGCTTGGCTGAGGTACTGCGCACAGAGTGCCTGGCTCCCAGGCGCTAGTCTTGGAGGGCAGCCGCAGGAAGGCAGCAAACAAGGACAGGAGCTGGTACATATGTGCACAGCAGGCACACCTGGACCAGCGCTGGGGGGAGCCGGCAGGCACCAGAGCTGGGTGCATCTGCTCTTTATTGGGAGCCAGCATGACTTCCTGAGCTGGAGGAGAGGGAAGCACCCTCCCCAGAATGAGGTGTCATGTCCAAAGGGGAGCACTCTCTTTGCCGTTAGCCTTCTTGGCTACAAGGGCACACTGTCTATTCATATCCAGCCTTTCACCCACCATAACTCCTGGGTCTCTTTCCATCATACTGCTGCTCAGCCAGTTGGTCCCCAGCCTGTAACAATCCTTGGGATTCTTCTGCCCCAGGTGCAGGACTCTACACTTCTCCTTCGTGAACTGCATCAGATTGCTTTTGGCCCAGTCCTCCAATTTATCCAGGTCACTCTGGATTCTCTCTCTACCTTCCAACAAATCTACCTCTCCCGTTAGCTTTGTGTCATCTGCAAATGTGCTGAGGGTGCAATCTAGTCCCTCATCCAGGTCATTAATAAAGATGCTGAACAGCACCGACCCCAGAACCAAGTCTTGCGGCACTCCACCTGGAACCGACCACCATCCAGATAGTGAGACCACCTTTTTGTGCCTCCCAGTATGGAAGAAAAGTGGATGTCCTGGAGCAGGTCCAGCAGAGGGCAACAAAAATGATTAAGGGGCTGGAGTACATGACCTATGAGGAAAGGCTGAGGGATTTGGGGTTATTTAGTTTGCAGAAGAGAAGACTGAGGGGTGATTTAATAGCAGCCTTCAACTTTCTCAAGGGGAGCTCCAAAGAGGATGAAGAGAAGTTGTTCAGTTGTGACAGATGGCAGAACAAGGAGCAATGGTCTGAACTTACAGTGGGAGAGGTGTAAGTTGGATATTAGGTAAAACTACTTCATCAGGAGGATGGTGAAGCACTGGAATGCGTTAGTGAGAGAGGTGGTGGAATCTCCACCCCTAGAGGTTTTTAAGTCCCAGATAGACAAAGTCCTGGCTGGGATGACTTACTTGGTGTTAATCTTGCTTTGAGCAGTGGGCTGGACTCGATGACCTCCTGAGGTCCCTTCCAGCCCTAGGATTCTAGGATTCTAAGTGAACAACAAGAAGTCTTGTGGCACCTTATAGACTAACAGATATTTTGGAGCATGAGCTTTCGTGGGCAAAGACCTGCTTCATCAGATGCATGAGTGGGAGATGGTGGTTTCAGAGGGGCATTTAAAGAATGGGTTCCCAGAAAAAGGGAGGGCTAGAGCTGACTAGGTCTATTCAGCAAGGTAGAAATGGCTCATTATCGATAGTAGGTATCAAAAGAGGAAAAAACAAGTCAGATCAGACAGAGGGATATGAGCTGTTGTCAGACTTTAATGGGGAGATCTTAACACCCAGGGCAGAGAACTGCCTTTGTAAGTTGCGAGCCACTCCCAGTCTCTGTTTAATCCTTGGTTAATGGACTCAAATTTGCAAATAAATTGCAGCTCAGAGATTTCTCTGTCCATTTGATTTTTGAAATTTCTTTGTTTCAGGACTGCCACCGTTAAATCTGCTACTGAGTGTCCAGGGATATTGAAGTGTTCCCCCACAGGCTTCTGTACATTACATGCTGTACATTCTGGTTTTCCACATAAGCAAGGGCTAGACCAGGAGCAGGCAAAATTCAGCCCACGAGCTGCAGCCAAACATTCAGATGGATCCAGCCTGCCAGTGTCCCATGGCCCAGCGGGACCCTCAGACAGGCTCCCTGCCTGCCACACCCCACCACTGTTTGAAGCGGCTGACTGCTGGGGTCTTCGCACACTGCCCACGCACCTGGCACAATCCTTGCAGCTCCCACTGGCCAAAAAATGGCCAAAGGGAGCTGTCTGGACCATGCTTATAGGCACAGACAGGTCACAGAGCCCTGCAGCCCCAGGGCTGAGACACACACAGACCCCAGCAGCTGGCTGCTTTGAGTACACAGAGCCACAGAAAGGGGATCAGGCTGGGTGGAAGGAGGCTATGTCTAACAAACTCTGGTAACCAGCGTGTGATGGGGTTCAGGGGTCCCCATGCACTGCACCCTATCTGCAGGCAGGAGTGACTCACTCAGCAGGTAGAATAGGAAGTTTATTAGGTGACAGAGGCCCAGTTTCTCACAGAAGAGTCAGTGCAGCAGTCAGAGGCAGTCATTCCAACTTGTCCTGGGGAGAGGAGCCTGAGGGGTGCCCCTCTGGGGTGTAGCTTCCCCCCTTGCCTAGCTAGCTGCCTTCCAGCTCCCTCTCCCCACCAGCTTCTAACTGCCGCCTAAGATTCAAACCCAGCTCGGCTCCTCCCTCCTCTTTGTTCAGGGCAGAGGTGTTACCTGCCAGCCTAGGTTATAGCCCCAGGGTCATCCTTAGCCACTGAGATCTGCTCTGCTTGTCTCACACACATCCAGCCTGAGTCTCACACATGCACTCGCCCCACTCCATCACACACTGCTCTGCCCTGAGCCTCATTCCAAGCCAGGTTTGCATGCGTGCAGCTGCTCAGGAGAGGCTCCAATGCCCCGGCCGACAAGCAGCATGCACACAGCTGGGTTAGTGTTTCTCCTGGCGGTACGCATTCATGCACACCTCAGTGCACAGAACATTTACTGTGCAGACATGGATGGAAAAGATTAGATGGAACATTTCATACTGGCACCGCCAGCAGGTGGTAAAGGGTCATCAGCAACTTCCGCAGCTGCCCCCCCCCCCCGCAGCGAGGGGAAGGTGTAAACAACGAATTTACATTTCATCACAGGCACTATTAAAACCTCACACCCACAGAAGGCTGCAAGGGTATTTCTGTCACTAGAAAGTGAGCTGTAAAGGAGGAGGAGGAGGAAAACTCCTGACTTCACTTCTCCCCTACCCACCTCTGGCCTCATGACTCTGGAAGAGGTGAACAAAGGGGAAGTGGTTGCAAACCAGCCTGAGAAATTTACAACAGCAGGTGATGAAGCAAAATCTTCCCTTCTGATTTGACTTTAGCTTGTTAAATGTTATCTTGAGTAATTAAGCTCTTATTTTCCTTCCCAATCAATCATGATTTCAATGCATCATGACTTGTAATCACTTAAAATCTTTCTGTAATTAAAACATGCATCTTACAGCTTTATCTCAACTGGAGTGTCTGGATTAGAGTGTGGGAAATGCCAGCTGGGATAACAAGGCTGGTGAACACACCACTTATATGAACCTGCATTATTCAGTACTGTGCTATTCTGTACGAGACACACTGGGTCAGACCAAAGGTCCATCCAGCCCAGGATCCTGTCCCACAACAGTGGCCAGGTGCTCCAGAAGGAGTGAACAGAACAGGGAATCATCCCATGACCCCCTCCCCTGACATCCATTCTCAGCTTCTGTCAAACAGAGGCCAGGGACACCATTCTTGCCCAGCCTGGCTAATAGCCATTGATGGACCTAACCTCCATGAATTTATCCAGCTCTTTGTCAAACCCCTGTTAAAATCCTGGTCTTCACAATCTCCTCTGGCCAGGAGTTCCACAGGGTGTCTGTGTGCTGCGTAAAGGAAAACTTCCTTTTGTTTGTTTTAAAACCTTCTACCTATTGATTTCATTTGGTGACCCCTAGTTCATGTGTTATGGGAAGGAGTAAATAATTTTTCCTTATCTACTTTCACCGCACCTATCCTGACTTTAGAGGCTGTTATCATTTCCCCCACAGCCAGCTCTTTTCCGAGCTCAAATGACCCAGTCTTAGTAGTTTCTCCTCAGATGGCAGCCACTTTGTACCCCTAATCATTTTTGTTGCCCTTTTCTGAACAACTTCCAGGGCCAAGGTATCCTTTTTTGGACCACATCCCCTCATTGTAGGGGGGAACAAAGCTGGGATGGGGAATTTGTGGATGTTGTCCTCTACGTAACTCCTGTGTGATTGGTGAGAGTACTCGTGTTTAGCCAGGAGTGAATCTGCACGCTAAAGGCTGCATGAGCAGGTCAGGCACAGCTGTTCTGACAGCAAAGCTCGTCAAAAGACCCCTCCAGGCTAGAGAGTTACAGGAACATGGCTGCGCAACAGCCCAATGTACACCCTGCAGGAACATGGCTGTGCAACAGCCCAATGTACACCCTGCAGGAACGCAGCTAGGCAACAGCCCAGTGTACACCCTGCAGGAACGCGGCTAGGCAACAGCCCAGTGTACACCCTGCAGGAACGCGGCTACGCAACAGCCCAGTGTACACCCTGCAGGAACACGGCTGCGCAACAGCCCAGTGTACGCCCTGCAGGAACATGGCTGCGCAACAGCCCAGTGTACGCCCTGCAAGAACATGGCTGTGCAACAGCCCTATGTACGCCCTGCAGGCAAGCGGCTACACTAGAGCCCAGTGTACACCCTGCAGGAACGCGGCTACACAAGAGCCCAGTGTACACCCTGCAGGAACGCAGCTGTACAACAGCCCAGTGTACACCCTGCAAGAACACAACTGTGCAACGGCCCAGTATACACCATGAAGGAACTTAGCTGTACAACAGCCCAGTATACACCCTGCAGGAACACGGCTGTGCAACAGCCCAGTGTACGCCCTGAAGGAACACAACTGTACAACAGCCCAGTTGTACACCCTGCAGGAACACGGCTGTGCAACAGCCCAGTGTACACCCTGCAGGAACACAACTGTACAACAGCCCAGTGTACACCCTGCAGGAACGCAGCTGCGCAACAGTCCAGTGTACACCCTGCCTAACATCACTGTTAAGGCAGTTAAGTGGATAAAAAAATTGAGCATCATTCCAAACTTTTCTGGGTGGATAGGTCATTGTTGTCATGGAGACTTGAATGGTTTGCCACAGGATCCACACACTACCAGGGGTGCCTCCTCCCAGCTATTCGGGGAATTAGCTCTGGCCACACAATGTGCCCTCCTCTGACAATGTCTCTCCACCATCTTCTCAACTGGGAGCCACAGCCTCCTCTTCATGATCTCCCTCCAGCCAGGCCACTGCAGGGCTCCCCCTGCCAGGGAACAGAGGAGAGTGTGTAACAAATCTTTTCCACTGTTCTCTGCTTGGAAAGTGCCACAACCCAGTGGCTGGCAAGGGACCCAGAGCCTGCCCTTTACTCTGGGTTCCAGCTCAGGGGCCCTCCAAGCTTACCTTCCTGCTTCCCCTGAGCCTTTCCTATCTTTATCGCTTAACACCCCCAGCCCCCACCCCACTGCAAATTCACCAGCCTCCCAGCTCTCTCCTCTCACAGGGGTGAAATTCAGCACAGTGCAAGATGCTCATACACCATAGCTATGAAGACTATGGGAAAACTCATAAGGAAACGAATTCTTCCACACTCAGTGCAGGGATCAGGGGGTGGGAATAAATAATGGGGGGGGGGGAAGGGGCACACACTGATTGCTGAGAAATCTACAACAGCTATGTTATTATCAGAGCGTCATCCACCCTATGCACAGGAGCTCACGTGGAAATCATGACCTGTGATGTGGATATGGTCTGAAGAAGTGGGTCTGTCCCACGAAAGCTCACCTAATAAACTATTTTGCTAGTCTTTAAAGTGCTACTTGACTGCTTTTTGTTATGACCTGTGGTTGTGTAGTTAAAGACTGCATCCCAATGCACATGCCCACGGAGGCAGAGGGAAGGTTACACAGGTGACCTTCATTCTGGCACTTCCTAACTTCACAGTACTTGTTTTTGCTTTAACGTTTTTTTCTTCCCAACAGACATAACCAGCACCTCTCCCTTCCCCCTTGTTCTAGGCTCTGTGGAAGGCAGCAAACCTACACCAGAACCTTCCCTGTTTACAAATGCTCTCTGCTTCTCCAAACTGCAGGAAGCACCTGATAAATAATTAATTGTAAAGCAGGGTGCTAGTTGCTGTACACACCAAAAAGACAGTACTTGCTCTTTTGTCACTGGGGCAAATGGAGGAAATATTTGCTTTGCCAAGGTTCCTGAGCCAGGACTGAACCAAGGAGTTCTATCTGGAAGCTACTGGCTTGTCCTGTCGATCAAGAGTCTGCAAATTATTTCCCAGCATGAAGCAGACCTTTCAAGCATGTTTTCTCTCCTGTTCTTGCTCACATACCAACCCTCCAGCCTGTGTATCGTCTGATTCATTCACAAACATCTGGGAGGTCTTTCCAGCAGTCTTTACACAGAGAAGTAACATCAGAAAACACTTAATCTTCTTTTAATAGGATTTAGCAGCTGGAAACCAGGCGGAGAAGCCAGGACAATCTGATCAGCTGATTCTCCACAGATCTCTGCCAAGTGCTTGTCAGAGAACAGTTTGGGAAGCTGGCACAGTGCCTGCTGGACGGGAGCCTCATGCTCCACGTGGTTCAGTTTTCCAGCTGGGAGATGGGGCAAAGCACACAGGCACTTTACACTTACACCACATTGGCTGATGTGCTGCACAAGACTTTTCAGCTTGAGCTAAAGCGATGAGGTTGCCCGCCTGGGGGCTAAACCAGCTCACATATTCTGTGGATTGGCGCAGAGCAGAATACACACAGCATTACAGTAAACCCTCCATTTAATGGACTGATCAGGGGAGGGGTGTCCATTAAACCCCAAAGTCCATTAAATCAGAGGGTTTACTGCCCAACCCCCACATCAGTATCCCCCCCACTCGTCCCCCCCAAAAATGCTTATGACTTACAGCCACTGGAACCGGTGCTATCACCGCAGTTGGGAGCCCCGCTGCAGCTGGGAGCTCCACCGCAGCAGCAGAAGAAGCCACCACAGCTGGGAGGGGGATTTAGGATTTTATGGGCCCCGTTTAAGTGGACTTCGGGAACAACAGTGGGTGGCAGACATCCGTTGTTCCCAAAGTCCACTAAATCGGGGTCTGTAAAATTGAGGGTTTGCTTTAATTGTTCAGGTACTGCAGTATCTTTCCATCTACCAGCCTGAGAGCTGTTTGCAAATGTGACTACACACCGCTATTCCTGTTCCAAGGGCTAACCATGCACCTTGGGCAGGCATATGCAGCCATACAAAGTGGAATTGAAACACAGAGATGTCATTCTCAGTCTGCACTATGCAAATGACTGTGCAGGGTTAGGGAGCGAACTAAGACTCAGGCCACCAGGACTGACTTGCAATTCACACGGGGCACCACAGTGATACAAAGACATGGCTTCAGCTGGCTGCAGACACAGATTCTAGTCCCACTCTGCTTTGGGCTTAGCCCTCCTTTGTCCACCTGTCAAATGGAGCTATGCATAGGATCACAGACAATTAAGTCTAGAAGGGACCTCAGAAGGACATCTAGCTCTACCCACCTGCTCCAGGCAGAACCAATCCCAACTAATCATCCCGGGCAGGGCTTTGTCAAGCCTGGACTTAAAAACCTCCAAGGATCCCACTACCTCCCTGCGTAACACATTCCAGTGCCTCACCACCCTCCTAGCAAAGGAGTTTTTTTCTCATGTCTAACCTACACTTCCCCACTGCAGTTTGAGACAATTGCTCCTTGTTCTGTCATCTGCCTCCACTGAGAACAGCCTTTCTCCGTCCTCTTCGGAACCTCACTTTCAAGTAGCTGAAGGCGCTATCAGACTTAACCCACTGGGGCAGCACCGTTCAGAAGGCTCTACCTTCTATAATATTTTCTGAAACTTTCCTTGGACCTCAGGGACTACAGCCAGGGAGACACATCTTTGGCCCAGAAATGTATCTGGTTTTAAGACTTCTTCCCAACTATGCTCAAGGGACCACAACAATTGTTAAAAATACCAAAGTTTCTTCTCTACCCTCTTCAAGTTTAAAAAAACAGCTGCCTAATTTTTGATCAAATGAGAATTTATGCATCTAATAAATATATTTACTCCCTAGCAAATGAGAATTTATTTGTCTCAGGATAGAAACCAGGGATACAAAGTTTCAGATCAAAGAACACAGTTTCAGAAAGTGTTGAGTATCTGAAAAGAAGGACTATTACACAGTCTTAACTACAGCAGACACTAGCAGGGTAACCTAACACAATTTGTATAATGCTCTGGGACTGCTCACAGGTGATCAGGTGCACATGAACAAATGTGATATCATATTTGCTTCTAATGAGCAAGACTTAAAAACTAACCCAGGACCAACAATGCTCATGCTACCAACACTGCAAGGAAAAAAGCTGGAAGGTGCTTCTGGCGAGGGGAGGGGAAGTCACTGAGGGTGAGGCCTTTGGGGCAGAGTTTGTGTTCTCTGCCTGGCACCACTGGTGAATAAGGATCCAACTGTCTCAACACAAGTCAGAGTAAAGTCCCTGTGGGCTATTTCTCAGCCAAGCAGGCCAACCATGGGCTGCACTGGGAACTTCCACACCTGGGCTGTTCCAGCTCAGGGCCCAAACTACCTTCCTCAGAAACAGCAAGGGTGTGAGATTCACCTCTCAAAGAGGTACCGGACAATAACCAAAAGCAGGGTGCAGGGGAGGCTGAGCAGGAGATCTTGAGGCTGAGGGTAACGGACGTCCTCCGACTCCTGCATGTCTTCCCAGGTGAGTCCCGGAGGGAGCCAGTGCTCATGCCACCAGAACCATTCATTCACTGAGTGCATCATCCTGGAAGAGACAGAGACCCAAGTGATCTCCTCAAAGACAGCACACCAGGCAAAGAGCCGAGCATGCACCTGGCTAGGAAAGGAGTAGGAGGTGGGGACTTATGACACCAGAGACTTGTAATCTACTAACATACTTTTCATTAGACATTCTGCAAACCCAGGTTCCTGGCACAAGGCCCAAATGCTGTAATGAAATCAGACGCCCTGAAACACCGCAGAACAATGGCTGCCCTATATCCCAGCATGAAGCACCAGGTGCTTTGTACTTTAGACACTGCAGTTTCATGATTCCAAAAGTACTGGGAGGGGATTCCCCTACAGTGGATGGAGCGAGGCACCCCGTCTCCATGGGGCACCCCACACAGGGCCTGCCAATAGAGATCCTTTGACCAGCACCCTTCCTCCCACCTGGGCCTCCCAATCTCTTATTCCAGTCTTGTTTTATTAGCATGTTTGTTTTACACATGCATGTGCACACTGGGTGAGATGATGCCAAGACTTATTGAATAGAACAGAGAGGTATTAGTCTGTACTCCAACAAAACAAAACAGCAGAAATGTAGCACTTTAAAGACTAACATAATGATTTATTTGGTGATGAGCTTTCATGGCATACACCCACTTCATCAGATCAATCTCATTTCCAATACAGACTGACATAAGTACAGAGGACCAAAAAAAAAAAAAGCATTCAAAATTGACAGATCAAGTACATAAGAGTGAAGGAGGGGGTAATTATGCTTATAATTATCTCTGGCAGGAAACTTAACATCCCCTCCACCCCCTCCTTTAGTCCTATGCACTTGATTTATCAGTTTTTATTGCAAATTTTTTTGTCCTCTGTACTTATAAATGTCAGTCTGTATTGGAAATGAGACGCATCTGAGGAAGTGGGTCTGTCCCACGAAAGCACATCACCAAATAAATCATTTTGCTAGTCTTCAAAGACTAATTCAAGTTGCGCTAAAATCTGCACTTAAACCAGGAAAAAGTCTGTTTTATGCTTTAAGGATTAGCCCGAACCCCACATTTTAGCACAGGGATTCTTCTAGGGAAGCCCAATTTTCAATACTATTTTAAAGTACGTTATTTAAGCTGTTATTCCGTAACTCCACTGCAGGTGGAGCGGTAACCTGTGTCACTATCTTGTGCACACCTGGGCTAAGAACAGCTCCTCACCACACAGGCCAACAAGGAAGCAGCAGCAGAGAGGGAAGCCAGGCTCAGCCATACAGCAAACACTGTCTTACAGAAACCAAGGGAAGTGGGGAAGAACCCAAAGGTGAGAAATACTAGCACAGAACTCCCACCCAGAAAGGGCTCAAGTCTACCCAGCCCACTTCCTGCCAGCAGCAGTGCACAGCAGATCCAGTAGGGAAGGAGGATTTGTTTTTATAGGCAATTTTTACCCAATGTTTCCTTCTTGGTGTGAGGACATGGCTGACTCTGGAAGCATGCAGAGCCTGACTGAGGGTATGTCTATATTTATGGGAAGATTGACCCTAGTGGGAATGTGCTAAATCGAACCATCAGGGCTTGACAGTCAACCTTGAGAGTCCTCATTCTTGTGAGGAGTAAGGGAGTTCAATGGGAGAGTTTCTTCTGCTGCCTTCCCTCTGTGAGGATAGCCCGATTATGTTGACCTTAGAGATGTCGATTCCAGCTACACAATTGTTGTAGCTGGAAATACGTCTCTAAGATCGACTGTCAGATCTAGTGTAGACCTGGCCTGAGACAGCAGCTGAGCAACTCTGACTCTATGACTGTGTAACCGAGATCTTGTCACTTCCAGGCCTGCCCTCCCGCTGTAGGGCTGGGAGGGAGGCTGGTTACCAACGCAACCACTGTGTGCTCCATCAATAAGGACAATGCCTTCTGCATCCCCATGTCACACGGCACCTGTCTGGTCCTCAGGGGACTCAGGAGGTCTGCAGGTTAGCAGATGCTCACACTGGATGGTCTCTATTCACGGCACTCAGATTCCTTCAGCAGATTCCTCCTGTCTCCAGGGGGCCTGGCTCAAATTGATGCTTGGGCTGGAACAAGGAACTCCTCTCAGCTCCACCTTCTCACCCAGCCTCAGTCTGGGGTAAGGAGTGACTGGAGGGAGAAGAACTAGCACTGAGCATGGAGCACCAGCCAGCACTTGGTGACAATACCCAGTGAACGGAGACCTGGTCTCACAGCCGGCACATATCTGGAAATGCAGAGGAACTAAATGAGTTCCATGGACTGCCCCCCAACAAGCTGTACATCTGAGCGTAATACTTGCAGCTCCCATGATCAACGCTGGCTGAATTATTCACGGTGGCTTCTTTGGACAATTCAGCATAGCCTGTAGTCAGCGGGAAGGTTAATTATTTTGGGTTGATGTTTTGTGTTTCACAGTTCTGTAGTCAGCCGCTGGTCTCCGTTTCTCACAGCTCCCTGCTACCAAACAAAGCAGCAGCAGCAGCAGCTCTTCACAAAACGAATTCGTTTCTACAGTGAATTTAGAGCCAGCGAAATCTGTGAAAATGATACCCCTGAAAATGGAAGATCTATTTATTCCCAAAGTCTGCCCAGCATGAGCAGCTGCTGTACCAGCTTCCCTCACGTGGGAGTGCCCCAACCAACCAACTTCCCAGTACCTTGTGAGGTGGGGGACCAGCTCTAGGGCTGAGAGGATGGCATGGTCCCTAAGAGACCCACATCTCTGCTGAAAATGCCACCAAAGGTGGATAGCCATTCACAGGGTCCATTCACTGATGGGACACTTCCTTGCAACTGTGTCTGGGGATTAGCTCCACTCAGATCTCATCCCACACCCCCTTCACTGGCTGCTCATGCCACATCCCCTCTTTCTCCAGGACTGGCAGTGCTCCTTCACTACCCAGCCCTCTGGCCAGGTCACTCTCAGGTCCTTCTCTGCCAAGGTTCCAGCCCCATTGGGCCAGCTGCTCCAGACAGGCTTCCAGTCAAAACCAAGGTCCTGTGCCATTTGCAGTGCTGGTAGGTAACCCAGGCCTACCTGGTTCCAAAAGTGATTGCCAGCAACTTAACTCTGTATCTCCAAACACCCCTAAGCCTGGATGGAGAGACTGCAGACTCCTTCCTGGTACAGCCCCTGTCCTGCTTGACTTCATCACCCCCTGGGGAAGGGTAGCAGGCCTCCATTTAACCTGCTCTGCCACATGGGGCTGAAGAGGGTGAAATGGCATGTGGACACAGCTCACTGGAACTCAGCTGAGCCTCACTCAGAAGCTCCCTGCCACACTCCTGGGGACTGGCAATCAACTGAGGGGATGAAAGGCAGGTCTGCAAAGCACTGTAATAACCAGGCACAGGGACAGCATAGCTCAGACTTTTAAATGCCCAACACACTCACTCCCCATCTAAGGAGTTCTGTCCTTGGGGCCCAAGTCCTGCAGGTGCAAAGACACAGCACCTCTCCTCAGGAACCTGCCTGCTATGCATCTTCTCTGCCTCCACCTCATTTCACCAAGCCCAGAATTCAAAAGCCAAGCCAGGGCTCAAAAAACATAATGTTTCTAAATAATAAATACCAGGGATTCCCCTTGGTTTGGAGCCTCTGCATTGTCCTTGGGGTGAATGGTCAAGATCTTCTCAGCAACTGCATGTTCCAGAGAGTTTGGTTTTGTCAGGCAAAAGCGGAGAGTCTCATACAATCATAGGCCTGAAGGTGCTGCGCTTTTACGGCAAACACCAACTTTGTGTCACACGCAAAAAAGTGTAACAGCTGCAATACCAGACTCAGATGCTGAAAACGTTTACCCACTCACCATCAGGGCAACGGCAGAAAGCAAAGCAGCAGATTCCTGAGCCGCTGGTGTTAAATGAGAAGGGGAGAATGAACCTGGCAAGGGAGGCAACGAGAGCTTGCAGGAGCAGGAGGGTGCATGACCTGCCACCTACTGACACAGCAAACTCATGGCCCAGAAATATAAAAGGAGCATCTCAGAGGGGTCACCGTGTTAGTGTGGAGCCACAGACACAATGAGGAGTCTTGCGGCACCTTAAAGACTAATAGATTTATTTGGGCATAAGCTTTTGTGGGCAAAAGCCCCATTTGTCCGTAGTGGCCTGAGGAAAGCTTTTGCCCACATAAATCTGTTCAACTTTATGGCAGTTGTGTCCAAAAGAAAGATACTCAATTGCCACATTTCCCTCATGCCCCGGCAGCCAGGCACCGCCTGCCCCACCCCCACAGCCAGGCACCCAACCCCCTCAGCTAGGCACCGTCCCCTCTGCCCCCCACAACCAGGCACCCTACCCCCCTGCCCTGGTGATTCACCAGAGCCACGCAGCCCTGAGAGCCAGTGACGTGTCTCAGGTGGCAGCGTGGCAGCTCCTTGGGCAGTACACAGTGACAGTGGCTCAGGAGCCATGTGGCTGGCCTGGGGGCTGCTTGGGGGCTGCACGGCTCAGGGCTGGGCGGCCCCAGTGGGGCAGCACCTGAGGAGCTGATATGTTGCTGCACCAGCCTGACGACCGCATTTGCCATGATATGCTTCCCCATTCACCATCACATTGGGCGCTGCGGGTTTATGGTGCTCATCTTCAGGTAGGAGACTGGAGCCTGGAAAGAGGAGGAGGAGGAGGAGGTGCCTCAGCCAACTGCTTCCCACAGGCCTCAGAGTTGTTTGCATTCAGCTGGGCCACAGAGAGCCACAGACCCAACCTCACTCAGAGCACTGCTGAGGGGGAGCACAAGCTCTAGCCTGTTAAATGCAGGGCTGTGAGTTCAATCGTTGTAGGGGCATTTTGGGATCTGGGGCAAATGGTTTTTAAATAAAAAATCTGCAAGGCCTGGGGACCAATCCTGCTGTGAGTGCAGGAGATGGGACTCAATGACCTCTGAAGGTCCCCTCCAGCTCTAGGAGATAGGTAGGTATATCCAAACAGAGAGCAAGCAGCCTCCCTCGCCCAGTCCCCACAGTGCTCCATGCTGAGCACACAGCCATCTCTTTTCAATCCTGATGCTGACAGCTTCTGGGTTGTTCTAGGTCAGGGGTCAGCAACCAAAAGAGCAAGAACAGCCATTTTTTCCAATTTAGTAAAAAAATCAATAATTCAAGGGCCACAATGCATGTGAATACAAGACAGTCAAACCATACTTTTTGTAAACCGTTTTAAGAACAGCACACACACAAGGATTTGTAATGAGCTACATGATTACTAGAGGACGTTCCCAAATTTTCACATATTCAATCCTCCCCCTTTACATGTGTGTTTATACCACTGTTTTCCTGACATTCACTCCCCATCCTTCTCTCTCGGGAGGACTGGGGGGAGTTATCCAACGTTTTGAGATCACTTATTGTTTGCTGTTTAGATATGAGAATTGCTCATTGGGGGCTTTTAGATACACACCATTTATTGAAAATAATCAGGCGGCTTTTTTTTTACTTTGCAATTATAGCCGGGAGCCACACAGAAGTCCTTAAAGAGCCTCATGCGGCTAGTGGGCTACAAGCTGCAGACCCCTGCTCTAGGTATTCAGCTCCAGGATCACTCCAGGCAGCTCCAAAATTTAAAGGAACAAATGAATGTAATGACTAAGGGGTGAAAACATGATCTAACACCTGGAAACCCACAGGGCTTCTGACCCAGTCCCACTGGACATTCTGCTGAGGGAGCTGGAGCAATGCAGGTCTGACAGAGCTGGCAGCAAAGTGGACACAAAACTGATTGTGGACACAAGCAAAGTGGACACAAACAAAGAGTAACTATTCAAGAAAGGAGGCTGGATTGCAAGATGGTTTCAAGCTGGGTTCCACAGGGGTCTGCTCTGGGTCTGGCATTGTTTAACTTTTTATTGATAGACCTGGACATAGGAGCAGAGCACAAACTGTTCAGATGTGCAGCTGACACAAAGCCGGGAAGATTGCCAAGAGTTTGGAGAGGAGAGCTAAGTAAGATGGGCCTTGGTAAGGTGGAGAACTGAACAGGCAACACAATGAAATGCAACTGACTGAGAGGTAATGAGCTAAATTTAGCATAGAAAAATCAAATACACAAATACAACATGGGGGATGACTGGCCTGGCAGCAGCACTGCTGAGAAGGATCTGGGAGTTGTGGTGGATCACAACTGCAACAAGAGTCAGTATGGATCTACATTAAATCCCAGGAAAACCCCCCTGACAGTAAGAACAGCAGGTGAATGGAACAGAGGTGTTGCGGGGGCGGAGTTGTGGAAGCTCCTTCACTGGAGGTTTTCAAAAGGAGGCTGGACGGCTGTCTCCCTTGTATGGTTTAGACACAACAAATCCCTCATCTTGGCAGAGCCTAGCCCTGATGACCCTCCTGATCCCTTCTCTGTGGTTCTATGGAATACGATGACCCTACGCTTTGATTCTTTAACAATGCACTTTTACTTTTAAAATGAAGGAAAACGGTCCATTTTCCCTTTACATTTCAGAAAACTTCTAAAACAAATATCTGGTACAGATTGCAGCCCATCGATTTCAGTGTTGTGCTAATGCAGGATACCCCAAAATGAAACAGATTTGGAACCCAATCCAAATCAAAGAACCTGGCTCCTAATTTTCAGTGCCCAAGTTGACAAAAATGAAAAGAGTGCAACTAATAGGATGGGAGAGTGAGAGCTCATCTATGTTTAGAGAAATGCAGGCCTTCTGCTGCTACACTTTGATGTGGCGGGGGGGCTTCTCCTGGCAGCATAGGTACTCCCCACCCTGAAAGGCTAGGTCCACAGAAGAATTCTCCCACTCCCCCAGCACTGTCTACACATGGACTTGGGTCAGCTTGATTGCCCTCTCCGGGCACGTGCGTTTTTCACCCAGGCAAGCGACACAGACAAGCCAACTTAATTTTCTAGAGCAGACCAGGACTCATTTAACTTTTTCAGATTATTCCTGTTTAATTGCAGGTGTAATTGGCGAGGAGAGGAAATTTATTTTAAAACAAGTGTGATCACAGAAAGGCAGGGCTGAAAGCATTTTAATTAATTCTTAATGAGGTGCTGGTAACTTCAAAGTATCTCAAAGGCCGACGGAGGGGAACAACCCTTAGGGGGCAAGCTCCCGGCAGCGCTTTCGGTTCTCTGCTTATCTAGCAACAGCTCAACGGAGTTCTGGCCCAGGACCGGGGTCCCTAAGCTCTATCCTAGGAGGAAATATCAGCATCATTATGGCCCCATATGTTACTGACACTGGACTGTCCCAGGCTCATTACACCTCAGTCACAGCACTTATTCTGTGAACAGTGCCCAAGGCCAGAAGGGACCCTGGGGATCCCCTTGCCTGACCTCTGGCCCAGCAGGCCAGAGCACTTCTCCATAGGAAGTCTGGGAATGGACCTGTTAGGACTCCACCCTGTAAAAACCGTCAGTGGTGGAGAGTCTACCACAACCCAGGTGAACTTCCTCTTGTGCTTAATTATCCTCACCCTTAAATTTTACCCCATCTTTCCAGTCTGAACTTTCTAGCTTCAGCTTCTGGACACTGGAGCATACCAGCTAGACTGAAGAATCCATTATTAAATATCTGTAGCCTACATAGGTAGCCCCCAAGGCACTGAGACCACTGACAAGGGAGAGGGAAGTCTTTGCTCGATAGCTGGGGCTGAGAGCCAGGTGCCTTTTAGCACATGGCTTTAGCCCCTAAGGTCGTAGGCTCATTCCTGCCTGCTAACGACATAGTTCCATGGGTGTTACCCAGAGATATTCAGAGACTCTAATGAAGTCATTGCTTAACTTTCTCTTTGTTAAATGAGCTCCCTGAGTCTGTCCAGAGAAGTCAGGTTTTCTGATCCTTCAGTTGTTCTCCCAGCTCATCTCTCCACACTCTCCAATTTCCCTGTATTGTTCTTGACTTCCAGGAACCAGAACTGGACACAACATTCTTGCAGTGGCCACTGGGAGGCTGGCTCAGCTTGCCCTCATGTCTCAGCTCTTCAGTCCAGAAGCATCCCCAGTCCTGCCATAAAAGTGCCGTAGAAGGAGGTAAAATAATATCTTGGCTCCTACTCAAGATTCCTGTTCTTGGGTCACGTTAACATTTCTGAGCCAGCCTCACATTGGCAGCTCATCTTCAGCTGCCTCCCAAATATTTATCAGAGGTCCTGCTTCCCAGGATGGATTCCCCCGGCCCTGTTACTGTGACTGACATGCTCTCTCCCTAGAGCTGTGTTCCAGCACATATTGTCCGCTTCTGCCCAGATGCCCAAGGGATCCATCTGCTCTGTATCAGTCACCTGTCCTCTGCAGTATTCATCAGACCCCATTTGTTATGTCACCTGCAAACTTTATTGCTGATGACAGTAGGTTTTCTTCCAGGTCATTGATAAAACTACCAACTAACCTGGGGACAAATCAACCCCAATAGGTCGATCCTGCAGCCTTAGCATAGTATGTCACCTCTGATGCTAGTGAGCAGCTCTGCAGAGTACAGCCTGGAGAGGAGGGATGTGTGGGGTCAGACGTGCTGACCTAGAGAGTATTTTCTGTCCATAAACAACCAGCCCCAAATTCCCCTGTAATCTTGAGACTGACGCAGGTGGCACCTTCTAAAACTGGCACTGTCTGGTCCAGCAACATCCCTCATATGGCAGGACTGGGGATGTTCCTGAACCAGAGAGCTGGGACATAAGGGCAAGCTGAGCCAGCCTCCCAGCAGCCCCGTAGGAGGCAGTGGGGCTGGAGTCAGAGGCAGCCCCGCCAGGGTCTGGGGCAAGAGCTGGAGCACCAGCATCGCCTGGCAGCTGTGGACAGAGGGCTGGTGGTCAGGGACTGGGGGCATTAACCTCTCCTGGTCTGGCAAAATCCCTCATTCAGCACCACTGATGCCCTGAGGATGCTGGACCAGGGAGATGCAACCCAAAGTCAGTGGCACACTATTTTCTCCCTAGCACAGAGAAAGGGGCTGTGATGGACAACACTTCTGCACAGTGTTCCCTTTGTGTAGAATAAATTTTGTTACGTGCACTGAGGTATATGGATAGGTGTACCACCAGTAGAACCACATGCTGTGGGCACTCTGCTAATCACCTGGGTAGCATTTCAATCTCTCCTGGGTGGCTGCCCAAATGCTCACCTTGCAGGGAGCACTGATTCTGCACCAAGCCAGTCTCTTTAAACTGTAAGTAAAGGTTTCCCTGCCCCAGGGATCCCTGTTTACTGTTGCCTGATCTCAAACTATTATACCTATAAACACTTATGGACAGGAGAGTAGCCACTCTGGAATGCAAGCTGCAGAGTCAGCCACAGCCACTTGGATCTCTGTGCGCAAAGCTCCCACCCCTTTTCCTCACAGCACACTCGATTCACACTGGCTGAGCTCATGGCTAATTTTTAAAACCCAACTCCTGAGGCAGCTGAGGGACACTTTCTCTTCACATCAATTTGCCGCAAACAGACAATTACCAGGGCAAAAGACCTTCATGAAACCACCTTTGTGACATGCACAGAGATTATTGTGGGAACTCTACTGTCATGGCTATACTTTGCAGTTTGGAGACAATGCTGAAATTCCAGCCACCCTTCCTGAAGAGAGGTTAAACACAGCCGCTGACTTCCCAGTCTCTGATCCTGTCTGAAAGGGCAGTTTCTGTATACATGGAGAAAGACAGCCAGAGAATTGAAAGGCAGCCCCCAAAGGAAAGGCTGAGCCAGGGCTCTGGCTGGGGGAGGCAGTGCCACTCTGTGAGCACTGCCAACAGACACCCTCATTCAAAATTAGTTTTCTCAGTTTTTCACTGTGCTTGGGCGCCTACACACCACTTCATCTACCAAGCACAAGCCGCTGCCCTGTCTGCTCTTTTCTTACTGAGGGAATACGGTAAGTCTGAAGGGCCCAAGAGAAGAAGAATTAATTCCCTTATGCTTAAGTAGCAGGCCCAATAAACCCCCACTAAAAACCCAACACCTCTAAGTCAAACCACTCCAATTTTTAGAAACTATCTTAAATCAGACCAAACCACAAAACCCATTTGTGGTTTCTTCCACCTAAAATAACTCAAGAATAACCACAGTGGTTAGAACTGGAGATGGAGGAGTCTGACTTGGTGAAGGAGAAGACAATGGAAGGAAGCTGTGTGCACCAATGGAGATGTGAATAGGATGTAAACCCTAAACAACAATCAGGACCCTGGGGTTCTATACCCAGCTGTGCCACCAATACAATATGTGCCCTGGGGGGAATTGTATCTGAATTTCCCCATCTGTGAAAATGGTAATGTTACCTCCCTCCCTCACCTAGCTAAAGCCCACTCAGGTCTCCCCTCAGGAGACACTTTTGCATAGGTCAAGTTTTCTAAATTCTTTCTTCCAGACTCTCTCCATTTCACATGCAGCTTTCTGAATGTGTAGCCCCCAGACTTGGAGATGCGATTTCACCTGAAGCCTCCACTGTGCTGAGGAGAGCAGAACAGTTACCTCCCCTATCTCAGACGTCACACTCCTATAACAAACAATTGAACCATGTTCCTGACTCTCATTCCACCACTTCAATAGTTATTCCACAGTTTATATTAGTGCATTTGATTTTTCTTTCCTATGTGCATTACTTTGCACTCGCCTTTATTGAATTTCATCTTGTTAATTTCAGACCAATTCTCCAGGTCATTTTGAATGCTAATTCTGTCCTCCAAAGTGCTTGCAACCCCTCCCAGCATCTTCTTCCTTCCATTATCCATGTCTTAATGGAAATGTTGACTACTAGTGGATTCAGGACTGATCTATATGGGACCCTACTGCATATGTCCTAATTTGGCAGCAAATCATGGATAACTACTCTCCCGGTACGATTCTCCAACCAGATGTGTATCCACCTTGTAGTAATGTCCCTAATCGGTTCATAAGAACATCATGTGGTGCAGTGTCAAAAGCCTTGCTAAAATCATGATACATGACACCAACTGCTTCCCCCATCCACTAGGTCAGTGACAATGGCAAAGAAGGAGATTAGGTTGACTTGGCACAACTTGTTCTTGACAAATCAACACTGGCTTTTTAATCACTCAATTAGCCTCCTGCTTACAAGTGAATTTTTAATAGTTTGTTCAGGAATCATTCCAGTTATCACAGTTAGCCATACTGGTCCATAATTCCCCAAGTCCTCTTTCTTCCCCTTTTTAAAAATAGGCTTGTGCTTTTCTAGGACCTCACCCATCCTCCCACGTGTTCTTGAAGACAATCACCAACACCTCTGATTGCTCAGCTCGTTCTTTAAGTATCCCAGAGCGAATTTTGTTACTAGAATGTGTCTAACTTATCTAAATATTTGCTCATGCATTCTTTCCCTTATTTGGCTGGTGCTCCTTCTCCCTGGTTGTTGTTATTATCTGTGTTCTGCATCCAGTAACAACTCACTTTCTTAGGTTATGTCTACACTATAAAATGAACTCAAACTTATTAAGGATGACTGTGTTATACTGGATTTTATAAAGTTGAAATTGAGCATCCACACTTGCCCACAAAGTCCACATAGTAAGTTCCCACTAAATCACCAAAGTTTCGCCGTTGCAGCAGTGCATTGTGGGCACGTATCCCGCAGTTCCTTTAGCCCCATTGCATTCTGTTTTTTTTTCCTGGTGCATTATGGTAAAAAATGCCCTGCAATTGGTTGTGGGTATGTGACATCATTTTTCCCAGAATGCACTGCCCTCATTCTCCTCCCGTTAAAAATAAATGGCCATTTTTCAGAAGTCTCTTGGCTGATGAGAGAAATTGTTTGAGTTAGTCCACATTGTGGACAGAAACACCTTTGTTACGGAAAATCATCTTTACAGAAAAAGGCAGCTTTTACAAAAGAGTTTTTTCAAAAGACTTCAGATTGCCTTTAAATACAAGGGAAGAGAAAGAGGCTGAAGGAGCCAGGTTTGAACTCGAGAGAGAGAGAGAGAAATTTGTGAGCCATCACTACACAGAAGTGAAGAATGGCTGTTTTCAGGTGTCTCTTCTACCAGTGCAAATACACCAAACAGGATCCATGTGAATAGGGAAATACTTCATATTATTCTCAAGGAAAGAAGATACAATGAAAAAGTGGAAGTGCAGTGGTAGTTTATCTGGCTAAAGGAGCCAGATTTGAAGAGGAGAGAGAGAGAGAGAGAGAGAGAGAGAGAAATCTGTGAGTCATCACCCCATAGAAGTAAAGAGTGCTCTAGGGAGGCCATTTCACTGAGGTCTCCAAGGTGAGGAGTAGACTCACCATGAATACCCAAGACTAAATAGAAGAGAAGGAAAGAATCCCAGAGGGCGTTGGTGTCTCATGGCTGCTGGGAGGAGCCATAACTCATCAGAAGTAGCAGTGACCCAAGAAGAGAAGGAAAAGTTCAGGAAAGAATGAAGGGATTCCCTCGCCTCTTCTAGTGAAGAGAGAGAGTCAAAGCTCCATTCCACCATAGGAAATCTTCCCCACGCCATGCGCTTTGGGAAGGAAGAGTACTGGTGCCTTGTGGGGGCCAGCCCTGAAAAACATATGAGGCTACGGGCCAGCCACCCAGCACACAGTGCCTTGGGGGGCCAGCCCCGTAAAATGTTTGAGGGTGGCCATTGTAAATTCCAGAGGTTGAAGCTTTTAAGACAAGCCCCAGAAAATGTGAAGTGGAGAAAACAAGTTTCTCGTGGGGAAGATGCCTTCACCTCAAACAGGGCAGGCCATGCCGCTGTCTGGAAGCATGGTCTGCACTGCACAGATGGCATGTGGTGTGATGGGGCGGGGGGCTAGCCCACCAGCCACATGGTGCTGGGGACGAGAGTTCCCCGTACAGAGGTGAAGCAGAGAAAACAAGTTGAACAATGGTTGAAATGGTTCAGTGTGCTCTCAGAACTCATTTGGTAACAAGGTTATTTTTTAAAGTCACTATTCTTTAAAAAGGGACAGAAGGAAGCACAGTTCAAGCAGTGGCTGCTCAGCCTACGTCTACACTTACTGCAGAAGATGGACCACTCAGGTTTGATCCTTCAGGGTGCAGTTTCATACATGCATGAAACAGCATGTTCCGGGGTCAACGTTGACCCTGGAACTCCTCATGAGCCATGAGGATTAAGGAAGGTCGACAGGAAGAGTGCTCCCGTCAACCTATGGCCCTGAAGACAGCAACCAAAGTCGACGGCCGAAAAGTTGATTTTAGCTATGCAACTTGTGTACCTAAAATTGTGTATCAGCCGTTGACCTTCTGTGTGAGTACAGATGCAGCCTTAGAAATGTAACCGCTGCACGGCAGCTTGGAGGTGGGGGAGGGGGGGGGTGGCCCTGTAAAATGTGAAGCAGAGAAAACAAGTTAAACAACCTGTTCAAATGGCTCCATCAGCTGGGTGCTCTCAGAACTTATTAAACATGGTTTTTGGCTTCAAGATGCCTTCACCCCGCACAGGACAATTAACAACCAGAAGGAGGATATATGGGTCCACAAAAGGGAGGAAAAATCAGCCAAGACCAGGGGTGCACACCACTTTCCTCAGACTTTCTCCCTAAATCCTGTAGAGGGAAGAAGCCCTCTCAAGCATGAAACCCTGCACAGGACAGGGCATGCTGCTGTCTGCAGACATGATCCACACAGCCTTGCAGCAGTCGGGGGTGGGGGGGCAAGGGGGTGTAGGCCTATGGGTTGAAGCTTTCTATCGACAAGTGCCAGTTCTGCAGAACAACGGTGAAGTATGTGGGTCACATTGAGTCCCAGGAAGGTGTGAGTACTGACCCAGATAAAATAGAGGCACTCGTCACATGGCCACGTCCCAGCAATTATAGGGAGCTTAAAATCTTTCTAGTATTTAGTGGATACTACCGTAGATTTGTGAAGAATTATGCTACTATTGTCAAACCTTTGAATGATATCCCCTGTGGATACCCAATCAGCAAGAGCAACACTAAGACCAGGGGTAAGTTAAGGCCCCCAAAGCTTCCAGAGCAGAAGTGCCGTGGTCCTCTAGAGCCTTTTGGATCACAATGGGATGAGAGGTATAGGAGAGCTTTTCGAGGGATCTTTAACTGCCTATCTCATGCTCCAGTACGATTGTTCGCTGCCCCAAACAAACCCTTTATTTTACATACTGATGCCACTTTGGAAGGTTTAGGAGCGGTTTTATATGAAGAAGTGGCTGGCGAATGTAGACCTGTGGCCTTTGCCAGCTGAGGATTGTCTGACAGTGAGACTCGTAACTCCATCCACAAGCTGGAGTTCTTGGCCTTGAAGTGGGCCATCACTGAGAAGTTTTGTGACTACCTGTATGGTGCTAAGTTCCTGGTATGGACAGACAACAATCCATTGACGTATGTATTGACAAGTGCTAAGCTGGACGCTACTGGGCAGAGATGGGTGGCTGCCTTGGCCAGCTACGAGTTCACCATCCGATTGGGGAGAAGTAACATCGATGCAGATGCATTGTCCCAGCGCCCACAGCCATCAGAAATTGCTGAGATTCCTTTAGATGGAGTGAGAGCCATTTGCAATGGAAGTTATCACAAGTCCAAGGCCCCTGAGAGTTGTATTGCTGAAACTCTGGGTTTACCACCTGAGAGTGTGCCATCGGTCTTCGTGAACTATATTGTGTTGGACCAATCTCCATTGCCCAGGCTCAAAGCTGTGAACTGGCAAAAAGCCCAATTGCAAGATGCTGAAATCTGTGACACCCTACTTGCAAAAAGAGAGGGGCAAAACCCTAAGACCATTATTCCCTGGAAGCAAACTACTATTGAGGGAGTGGAACAAATTGAGACTGGTACAAGGCGTGTTGCACTGGGTCACAATAGATCCATTGCAAAATTGACAAACACAACTGGTGCTACCAACAGAGTACAGAGCCCTGGCCATGAGGGCCCTGCACGATGATTTTGGGCATTTGGGTGTGGAAAGAGCCCTTGAGCTTATCTGCCATAGGTTCTAGGCCCTGGATGGCCAAGGATGTACACAGGAAATGTGAGACACGTGCTCGATGTGTTCAACAGAAAACTCTGCCCACTAGAGCAGTCTATCTGCAGAACATCATGACCAGCAAACCCTTGGAGCTGCTATGCATTGATTTCTTGTATCTAGAACTGGTTAGGAAGAATATTGGAAACATCTTAGTGGTGACCGACCACTATACCTGGTACACTCAGGCCTACCCCACGCATGACCAAAAAGCCACCACCGTAGTATTATTATTGTGGAAAAACTACTTTTCAGTGTTTGGACTCCCAACTCGGATACACTCTGATCAGGGGCGAGATGTTGAGAGTCACCTCCTGAAGGAGGTGCTAAAGGTAGCAGGAATAAAAAAGTCCAGGGCAACCCCTTGCCCATCCACAAGGTGACCCTCCGCCAGAACAATTTAACCAAACTCTTTTGGATATGCTGGGGACTTTGCACCCTGAGCAGAAGGCATCCTGTTGCATGTTTGGTGCATGCCTACAATGCCACCAAGAACAACGCTACTGGAGTCACCCTGTATTTGCTGATATTTGGATAAGAGCCCAGACTACCTACAGACCTATGCTTTGGGGTGTCAGAGGATGGGGAAAGCTATGAGATGCATCTGCAGTAGGTTTCCCAACTAAGGGAAAAGCTGGTAGGATGCCTACCGTTTGGCTACAGCAGCTGCCCACAAGAACATAGATCGTAACAAACACCGGTATGATGCAAGAGTGCACCTGCAGGAGCTCCAGCCTGGGGATAGTGTTCTGCTGTGAAATCTAGGTGTTGCTGGCAAACACAAGATTGCTGATAGATGGAAGGCAACACCCTACTTGGTGGTGGAAAGACTTAGGGACCTGCCAGTCTACAGGATTAAACCTGAGAGTGGATCAGAGCCAAAGAAGACAGTACACAGGAATCTCCTACTGCCCATGGGAGAATTGGTTGGTGCCCCTTCTGAGGGGAACCATGGGATGGGACTGGGATGAGAAGAAAGTGCAAGGCCACATCCACTACCTAACACAGGCAGTGGGCACTGTGGGGCTAATCTACCCTTACCCAGCACCTTTGAGAGTGAATCTGAAGAGGATGAGTCTCCCATGGAGCATCTTAGAATGGGAACCAGATCCCACCAGATCCTATCAAGTAAGCATGGGGAACGTTCAACATCTTCAGCACGAAATCCCAAGGCAGAGGTGTTTAGGCCTGTGGCTGGAAACCCTCCTCCCACAACAAGACTAGACTTGAGTGAAGAATTTGTCCCATTTACAGACAGTCCGGAGGAGAACCAAACGTGTAGAAACACCTCAATTAGCAGACAGAGATGATATGTAAGTCGAAGGTGTCACTGATGCCCAGGACATCCCTGTGTATGAGCAAGAGATACAAGGGCCTATGCCAGTACAAAGGGAATCCTCCGGAGGACCCCCTTGCTCCTGTCCTCAGAAGAGGCTCCCACAGCCCGTTTGTCCACGCTCAATAGGTGACATAGGCTATGTCTACACGTGTATGCTACATCAAAATAGCTTATTTCGATGTAGCGACATCGAAATAAGCTATTTCGATGAATAATGTCTACACGTCCTCCAGGGCTGGCGCCGTCGACGTTCAACGTTGACGTTGGGCAGCACCACATCGAAGTACGCGCTGCGGGGGAGCGTCTACACGCCCAAGTAGCACACATCGAAATAAGGGTGCCAGGAACAGCTGCAGACAGGGTCACAGGGCGGACTAGCACTTCCAGGGCAACAGCTAGCCGCTCCCTTAAAGGGCCGCTCCCAGACACACACAGCCTGCACAGCACGCGGTTTGCAGAGCCACAGGCACGCACACCTTGGCGACACAGTTATGGACTCCCAGCAGCAGCAGCAGCAGCAGCAGCAGCAGCAGCCAGAGGTCCACACAGCCGCCCCTGCAGGAGCAGTGCTCGCCCTGCTCAATGCCATGCAGGAGGCAGCTGATCACATTCTAGCCACAGAAGAGGAGCTGCCCCCAGGGGAGGAGGAAGCAACCCCAGACCCTGCAGCCCCCCACTCCTCCCCCCGCCGCACATGCTGCCGGCTGTGGAGCTACCCCATGAGCACCAACTGGTGGGAGCGGCTGGTGCTCGGCGAGTGGGATGATGACCGCTGGCTCCAGAACTTTTGTATGAGCCGGCAGACATTTCTGGAGCTCTGCCAGTGGCTCACCCCCACACTGGGGCACCAGGACACCACCATGCGGCGTGCCCTCAGCGTGGAGAAACGGGTCGGCATCGCTGTCTGGAAACTGGCCACTCCAGACAGCTACCGATCCGTGGGCCAGCAGTTTGGCATAGGCAAAGCCACCGTTGGGGCTGTCCTCATGGAGGTAAGAGGACCCACGGGGAGGGGGAGGCAGCCCTGGGGGTGGAGGGGAGCCCTGGCAGGGGAGGGCCAGACACACCCCGCACACCCCTCACTGGTGCTCTCCCATGTCCTTCCCCTGCAGGTCGTCCGTGCCATCAACGCCTTGCTCCTCCACAGGCTCGTGCGGCTTGGGGACCTGGATGCCGCCATTGCGGGCTTTGCCACCCTGGGCTTCCCCAATTGCTTCAGGGCTCTGGATGGGACCCATATCCCCATCCGTGCCCCAGAGCACAGTGGAGGACGCTTCTTAAACAGGAAGGACTACCATTCGGTGGTCCTCCAGGCCTTGGTGGACAGCTGGGTCCGCTTCCTGGACATATATGTTGGCTGGCCTGGCAGCACCCACGATGCCCGGGTATTCCGGAATTTGGGCCTGTGCCGCCGGCTGGAGGCGGGGACCTACATCCCCCAGTGGGAGATCCCTGAGGGGGACACCACCATGCCCCTCTGTGTCATCGCAGACGCAGCGTGCCCCCTCCGGCCCTGGCTCATGCACCCTTACACGGGCCATCTGTCAGCCAGCCAGGAGCGCGTCAACGTGCGCCTGAACCACGCGCGCCAGGTGGTTGAGCGCACATTTGGCCGCCTCAAAGGGCGCTGGAGGTGTCTCCTCACCCGCCTTGATGCGGGCCCCACCAACATCCCCCAGATTGTGGGCGTGTGCAGCACCCTCCACAACCTGGTCAAGAGCAAGGGGGAGGCATTCTTTCAGGGCTGGGCTGTGGAGGCTGGCAGGGCCGACATGCAGCCACCCGCCGCCCCCAGTCGCCAGGTGGACCCCAAGGGGATCCGGGTCCGGGAGGCCCTGTGGGCCCACTTCGACCAGGCCGCAGGGTGAACGCTGGCAGACCCCCCACTGCACCCCCCCCATCCTCCACAACACTCCCTGCCCCTACGCCCACACCACAGAGCACCCAAGAGCACCCCCCCCACACTTTTCTTGCAAATAAAAATAAGCCTGTTGTTCGTGAAACTACCAAACGTTGAACTCTTATTATTATTATATTATATACAACAAATATAAATATTATATATATATTATATGATGATTAAGCCAAAAAAAGGGGAAGACAAGGAAGGGGAGAACTATTTACATGGGGGGACAGGTATCATAAAATAACAGGGGTCTAATACAAACTATATACAAAACACAAGTAAAAGGGGATATGTACAAAGGGGGAAGGGGGATGCAACAAGACAGAGGATCACATACAGGCCTGCACTGTCTCCAGTAAGCAGCAGCCCAAGTGGGCAAGACTACCCCTCCCCTCTTGCCACCCTCTACCCCTCAGTGCAGAATAACTCAGAAAGGATTCAAGAGCATCTCTGCCTGAACTTGCTTAACTCTAGAGTCTCCTTGCAAATGGAGAGCACCACCCAAACCAACTTCCCTGGCCAACAAAGATTACAAGACCCTCCCAAAGACCTGACCAACTCCAGACCATCTTTGGATAGGAGCCTGGACTAGCCAAAGCCCGCGTCTCTGACTCTCAGGCTACGTCTACACGAGCCCCAAACTTCGAAAGGGCCACGCAAATGGCCATTTTGAAGTTTACTAATGAAGCGCTGAAATGCATATTCAGCGCTTCATTAGCATGCGTGCGGCCGCAGCGCTTCGAAATTGACGCGCCTCACCGCCGCGCGGCTCGTCCCGACGGGGCTCCCCGCTGGGGATGGGCAGCTGCGACCCGCGCCTCGGCCTCAGCCCTGGCCAGGGCTGGCTGGGGGCCGGGCGGACTGGCAGATATGGCTGGCGGGTGTCAGCAGACCCCAGGTCCCCCTCGGCGGAAGGCCCCTCGGTGGTGGACGGCGGTGCGATAGCGGGTGGAGCGGTGGGTGGAGCAGGCGGGGCGGGCAGAGCGGTGGTCGGCGTGGCATGGGGGGCCAGGTAGTCCGCTATGCGCTCGAAAGTGCGCATAAAGGCCCCCCATGCCTCCTGGCGCCAGGCCAGCACCCGCTCCTGCAGATGGAGCCGCCGCTCCTCCACCCGCAGGTGCTGCTCCGAGACCTCCAGCTGCCGCCGGAGGATCGCCAGCAGCTGGGGGTCCGTTGCCGTCCATGGGTGGTGCTGGGTCCACCGTCGTCCCCGCCCTGGGGCTGGTCGGTGCTCCGCTGAGGGGCTGGCCTGGAGTGATGGCCCTGGTGGGCTCTCCGGGACCACTGACACCTTGCCGGCACTCTCCGGTCCCTCAGATGGTGCAGCTGCGGGACACAGGCGGGGAAGAAGAGTGGAGACAGCTGTTAGTGTGGCCCCTGAGCTGTGGCCCTTGTCCCCCCACCCCTGCTGCTGGTTCCCCATCCCCATCCCTGGGAGATGCTGCTACTGATGATGGGTGTCCCACCCCCTCCCCCCGGGGGACCCTTGCTTCCGCTCCCCCCATCCCCAGGGATGGGGCATGGCACTGTCGTGCTGGGGGGGCAGGGGCTGATGCACTCTTCTGAGGGACATGCCACTGCTGTCCTTGGGGCCATGGTCATCTGGGCATGTGGAGGGTCCTGGTCATGTCTGTTGCCCCCGCCCCTCAACCCCGGGGGTGTGCACCGGGGGGGGTACATACCTGATGGTCCGCTCCCACGGTCAGGGGACACCGGGTGGGCGGACGCCCTGCTGGAGCTCCGGGATGGCAGTGTGATGTGGAGCCCCACATCGCTGGAGGAGGATCCCCCCCTCCTCCTCCTCCTCTGGTGTCCCAGGGGTGGGCTCCTGGGGGGGCCCCTCAGGTGCAGGGCTTGCCTCCAGGGCGAACTCCGCCTCTGGGGCCTGCTGGGGCTCGTCGACTGAGGTGTCAAGAGTGGCCGGAGGGGAGGAGGTGTGCCGGGGGCCCAGGATTTCCCTGAGCTCCCTGTAAAAGGGGCAAGTGACGGGGGTGGCCCCAGATCGGCTGGCCGCTCCCAGGCCCGGGCGTAACCCTGCCGCAGCTCCTTAACCTTACTCCTGACGTGATCAGGAGTGCGGACAGGGTGACCCCGGGCGGCCAGGCCCTCGGCCAGCCAAGAGAACGGATCCGCATTCTGCCTCTTGCTCCCCATTACCTGGAGCACCTCCTCCTCGCTCCAGAGCCCAGGCAGGTCCCGGATCTCGGCCTCTGTCCAGGAGGGGCCCCGCTGCCTCTTCCCCAGCTGGCTGCCAGCCTGGGAGCCCTGGCTCCCCTTGGGGTGGGTGACCTGGGGGCGCTTGGGGGGCTGGTGGGCGGCCATCGCAGCGGGGGGGGGGTGTCTCTGGGCTGCAGGGAGGCGTGCAGGCTGGCCGCGTGGCTGTGCTGCCGCCTGCATCCTCTCTCAGCTTCCTGCACGGGAAGGCAGGGGGTGGGGACCTTTAAGGGGCCACTGCACGCGGCGACCATCGAGCTCAGGGGCTGGAGAGAGCATCTCTCAATCCCTCAGCTGATGGCTGCCATGGTGGACCCCACTATTTCGATGTTGTGGGATGCGCATTGGCTACACGGGCCCTACTTCGACGTTCAATGTCGAAGTAGGGCGCTATTCCCATCTCCTGATGGGGATAGCGACTTCGACGTCTCGCCGCCTTACGTTGATGTCAACTTCAAAATAGCGCCCAACACGTGTAGTTGTGGCGGGCGCTATTTCGAAGTTGGCGTAGCTACTTCGAAGTAGCCGGCACATGTAGACGCGGCTATAGAGTTATAAAGCCTGTAAATAGACTAAGTTACGAGACACCTGGTCCATGTCTACACTATCAAAAACTTCGAAATGGCCATACAAATGGCCATGTTGAAATTTACTAATGAAGCGCTGAAATACGTATTCAGCACCTCATTAGCATGTGGGCGGCTGCAGCACTTCAAAATTGACACGGCTCGCAGCTGCGTGGCTTGCCCCGACAAGGCTCCTTTTCGAAAGGACCCCGGCTACTTCGAAGTCCCCTTATTCCTGTGAGCAGATGGGAATAAGGGGACTTCCCAGTAGCTGGGGTCCTTTCAAAAAGGAGCCCCGTCTGGAAGAGCCGCGCGGCGGCGAGCTGTGCCAATTTCAAAGTGCCGCGGCTGCCGGCATGCTAATGAGGCGCTGAACATGTATTTCAGTGCTTCATTAGTAAACTTCGATGTGGCCATTTCGAAGTTTTTGGATAGTGTAGACATAGCCCTGGAGTGGTTGGGGAGGACATAATACACCTAGCACACAGACTTGTGGAAGCCATAGTGGGCTTCTTCAAACCCTTAGAAGGAATTCACATGGATGGTGTAATCAGAAGTGTGATTTGCTGGGAGGACAAATTCTCAGATGGGGGGAAGGTGTAAGGAATGTGCCAGCAGGAGCTCAGTACTGCTGAAGGAATTGGGGAATGTGTTCTGCAGAGATCATTTGCATGAAAATACAAAGGTGTGCATTTATAATACCTTGTAAACAAAGCCTCATGGGAGCAGGCAAAGCAAGGAGGTTTTGTCTATTGTAAACAACATGTTGTAAAGTCACAGTTTAGGCTATCACCCAATGTAAGAATTGTGCAGTCTCAACACTGCTTGAAGTTTTGTGGGGATACAGGGAAGTCATCACTAATGTGTAAAGATATGGATTACAGAGGGCTCCCCTGCCCAAGCATTGTGTGGTACAAGGAGGTGAGCGAGAGGGAGAGGGAGAGGGAGAGGGAGAGGGAGAGGGAGAGGGAGAGGGAAACGGAAACGGAAACGGAAACGGGCACAGGCATGGGCACTGGCTCTGGCTGGCTAGAGGCCTTTTGGCTAACCAGCTGTAAGACTGGTTTAACTAGTTCTCCCACCACTGGTAGACCTATAGTTAGGTTTATAGTTATTGTGTGACAATCTATCATGGTGGGTACTGTGATGCTGTGTCTAAGCCCAGAGCTGAATACCACCATGAGATGAAATCACTGAGAGCTGGAATCACAAGACAGCTGTGGATGGACAGACAGCACAACTGGCAGCCGGCAGATAGGAGAAGCAGCAGACTGACGAACAGTGTGATCAGCAGACAGCCAGCAGGATGAGCAGCAGTGGACAGACAGATTGTGCAACTGACGGGCAGCCAGTGGGACGCCAGACCAATGTAAAGGGGGCATTGCCGCAGGTTCAATGAAGGAATGCATCAGGCTGATGTGTCAGGACCTGCATGGACAGGACTGAGTTGTTAGTGGAGCATTTGAAATCAGGTACGGAGAAAGTTTGGGTGTGTGGATTGGCTGGTTACAGTATTGGACTGGTGACCCTGAGAGGCAAAGGACACTGCTCAATCCATTTGAGCTGGGACAGTTACTTGAGGGTTGGTTATGAACTCTGGGTGTGGTATTTTCCCAAGCTTATGCTATGTGAGTTTTCTGCCTTTTTCATTAAAAGTTTCTTTTCTACACTCAAGACTCTGTGCTTGCGAGTGGGGAACCATTGCCTCTCTAAGGTGCCCAGGGGTGTGAGACTTTCCCAGGCTACTGGGTCAGGGCTCGAGCTGGTTCTGTGTAAGATGGTTGAAAAGAAACTCCTAGATATTGAAGCCGGCCCTGGTTGCTGCCTACTCCTTCCGGCAGAAGGGTTACAAAAGTAATGCTGTTTCCACATTAGCATTAATTGAACCTTGCAAATCTGAACTTGGCGTTCCACTGCATCAAATGGGCAAGGCAAGAGGGTCAACCTTAGCACCCATTAAAATCAATCTAATGGCATTTGCAGTAAAGATCTTCACATTGTAAAATCAAGTTAAGTGCCTTAAAATTGAATTTATGCTCTAGAATGGAAATAGCTTTAATGAAAACTGGAGCTAAACAGGCATTAAATAGCCCACTCTTGGCTGGGGCTGTCTGTTGTCACTCTCCTTCCCCAGTAAACAGGAACACCTTCCTTTGTCTGTCTCTGGCTCCTAACATATCGATAGAACCTCGTTTTGTTGCCTTTTCACATGCCTTGTAGGGGAAACTGATTTGGTGCCTTCCCCACACTTTATCCCCGCGTGTTGCTGCTATTCTTTGGGGGCTCCACCTTAGGAATTTGTCCATATTCACCCTTTGGGTGGGGTGGGGCTCCTTTTTGATTCTGAGGTCATTACACAGCTCCTGATGCTGTCCTCCTCCTACCAGCCCTTCACATCAGGGTGTTTCTGAGTTCCTGACACAACTCCTTGTTCCGACATGTTCAGCAATGGCAAAGTGCCCTTCTGCCTTTGGCTGATGTAAAGCTTCTCAGCTCATTCTAGGTCAGACGCTCCACCCCAACTAGCAAAACACATGCACGAGATGGGCTCCTTCAGGCAATACGAGTGATTATAGGTGTGCAGAGTCTTGCAACACCAAGTCCTTTCATGCTGCTTGTTATATCTGTGTAGCTCCCTCTCCTGCCACAAGGTGCAGCAGTTTTTGAGCCACTAGGTCCTGTTCCATCTCATGCATATTTGGCCCTATGTGCATGTTTGTCAAGTGGCACTGTAAGGTTAGGAGACCTGGCTCAGACTCTCTGACATCCAGCTGATGTTGGGGAGAGCCTGGAGCTCAGTCCAGGAGGGGCAAAGAGTAAGTGATGGATTCCAAACATGAGGAAAAGTTGATTTTCTTTGTCAGAACAGGACCAAGAAATACAGCCCATAAGGCGAAACCCTCGCTGCACATCTGTGATCTGACTGCCCTGAGGTAGCTGCCCTCTTGCTCTCCAGAATCTGAGCTTTCTTTTAACAGAGAATGAAATGGAGGCCCTGTCAGCTCATGACAGCAGCGCTGTTTCAGCACACTGCTGCAGCGATCACTGCAGTTGGAGCAGAGCTCTAAGCACAGCTTCCTAGAACCGATTACTGACTTGATGCCATTCCCAAGCAGAGACCAGCACCACAGGCTCTAGTCCCTATGGCCAAGAAAGTAAGCTTCAAACTGGAGCAAAATCTGCCTGAGTCTGCAGGCAGCCTGGAACAACAGCATGAGAAGGTGTGAACTGCACCAACATACCTCGACATTATCTGAAGTACCAACAATCGTTTTTTTCACTGATGCAACAAGACAGAGGATCACATACAGGCCTGCACTGTCTCCAGTAAGCAGCAGCCCAAGTGGGCAAGACTACCCCTCCCCTCTTGCCACCCTCTACCCCTCAGTGCAGAATAACTCAGAAAGGATTCAAGAGCATCTCTGCCTGAACTTGCTTAACTCTAGAGTCTCCTTGCAAATGGAGAGCACCACCCAAACCAACTTCCCTGGCCAACAAAGATTACAAGACCCTCCCAAAGACCTGACCAACTCCAGACCATCTTTGGATAGGAGCCTGGACTAGCCAAAGCCCGCGTCTCTGACTCTCAGGCTACGTCTACACGAGCCCCAAACTTCGAAAGGGCCACGCAAATGGCCATTTTGAAGTTTACTAATGAAGCGCTGAAATGCCGCGCGGCTCGTCCCGACGGGGCTCCTTTTCGAAAGGACCCTGCCTACTTCGAAGTCCCCTTATTCCCATGAGCTGATGGGAATAAGGGGACTTCGAAGTAGGCGGGGTCCTTTCGAAAAGGAGCCCTCTGGGGACAAGACACGCGGTGGCGAAGTGCGTCAATTTTGAAGCGCCGCGGCCGCCCGCATGCTAATGAAGCGCTGAATATGCATTTCAGCGCTTCATTAGTAAACTTCGAAATGGCCATTTGCGTGGCCATTTCGAAGTTTGGGGCTCGTGTAGACACGGCCTCAGTGGAGAAGGGTCACTCATGTGACAGGAGGAGAAAGCCAGTTTTGCCCTTTAATAATCATCTACCGCTGCACCTGTAGGTCCTGGCACCAAGTGAGGGCTCTCCATCTCCAGTGCAAACACTCAGCCCTCAGCAGTGCCACTTTGCAATGAACTCTAGCAATGCTGGCAATGGAAAGGCTTGTGAGCCAGGCAACGGGGCCCTGGAGAACCTCGAAGCACAGCAGGCCTTCAGCAGACTCAAGTGCATGCACATACCTGGGGAGGGAAGCTGCCTCCCTCCCCCAGATCCTACTGAGCAAGCAGCAGCTAATGGACACAATGCCATAACCAGCAGACCAGTGGGAATTCCGGGTAGGCCTTGTCCTCACCAGACTCCTCTAGTGTTATCCAGACATGTGGCCATGTGGAAGCCACAAACTGCCTTCCCAGGCTAGGCCTCTGCCCTCTAGACGGGAGGGGAGGGTCTGTCTCCATGGCCATCAGGAAGTGGCACTCCCATGCAGGCAGACGTACACATGCTAGCATTGCTTGAGGTGCTCCTCAAGATGGCAGTGTGGCTGCAGCGGCACAGGCTGCTCTAGCCACTTGAGCTCATGCCCTGAGGGCCAGGTGAGTCTGCAGCAAGTGGCCAGCCCCAAGGCCACCTGTGCCATGGAGGCCACACTGCTATTTATAGCACACTGGCTTGAGTGCAGCAGTGTATCTATGTCTGGGAATGGAACCTCCCTGCTCCAGGGTAGCGCCACCCCAGGTGGGAGCACACTGTCATGGAGCTCCATCCACTGCTCCCATGGCCAGGAGCAATGCACACCCATCAGGGTTTTAATCCCTCCAGAGAGCTCAGCCATGCAGCACACCCATTCCAACACCCTGGCAAGTCACCACAGTACAGAAAGAGGCTAACCTAGCAGCTACCAATTGGCAGATGTACACAGAGCGCCTTCACAAAGCACCATTGTCACCCTATAAGCTCCCGGGGTTGGCCAAGGAGGCAGCTCTGATCAGCAAAACAGATTCATTCCCTGGTTCTAGCTCCTCAGGAGGAGCAGGAGCAAAGCAGAGAGGCATGTGTTTGGATCTTGGCTGCAGACTTCCCATCTGCCACTTTATTTGCTAAATAACCAATTACGAGAGTCAACTCACAAGTGGGATTTAACTTTTTCAATTTGATTTCACCTGCAAAGCAAAACCCACAAACCCAGGGACAATATCTCTTGCTCAGACAACCACAGGAGAAGAGAGCAGACCTATTAAAGCAGCCAGTTCACCTCCCAGCCAATGCTGTCTTGTCTCAGGACAACAGCTCTACTAGAATTAAGGTGGAGAATCCTTTCCTGTTTAAAGGTTTCAGAAGTAGCCATGCTACTCTCTCTCAGCAAAAGCAGCAAGGATACTAGGGACACTGTAGAGACTAACAATTTTATTAGGGCATAAGCTTTTTTATTACGGGTTCCTTGCTTTTGTTTAAAGGAAGAGAACTCTCAGTACTCTAAAATCTGCACACTTATCAGATTGCTTTGGAATCTGTGGTGATCCAGATTTGGGGGGTTACGTGACCGAGTGGTTTCTGAGACACACCCTCCACCCCGGCAATAAGCAGCTTTCTAAAGAGAAAGAGCTTTCTAAAGAGAGTGTCTGGTCAAGCTTTTCTGCTGAGACCTGGAGACCAAACCTCCCTTTAGTTCTAGCGCTTCACTCGCTGGAGGGTAATGCCCAGAGACTATATGGCACCTCTGGGAGCAAAAGTTGGAATAGGACCCACAGCAGCTCTCAAGTAAGGCTCATGCGCGAACAAACCACAGGGAGCACATGCAGAGTGCAGCTAAATGGACCTGTCCACGGAAAGCTCTCACTGCAGCCAGAGAGCACAGTGAGATCTGCAGTAACACAGCACTGGTTAAGTCCCGCCTTGGGCAGGACTCTGACAAGGGGGGGTGGCATGTTACTGCAAGGTGTCTCTGTCGGGCTCCTAGTGTGGTGCTGATCATTTTTACATGGGGAAGGTGATCAAGTTACTTTTGTAAAAAGGAGAGCCGTGAAGGCTTGCTTGCAAGGGAGGGGCGTTCTGAGTGGAAGATTTGGGGCAATAAGGATGAGAGGAGCTTTGGGCAGCAGAAGAGGTCATAGGGCTTGGGGGACACATGAGGGTGAGTGGAGGGGCACCCATCAGCCATGTTCCCTGTATGCTGAGTGCTTGGGCAGCTGCCCATGAGAAATTCAAACGCTGCCAAACTGATTAGCAGAGCGCCCACATATGGAGGACAAACTAGTGGGAACACTGCCCATCAGCCCCAAATTTTCCTCTTCTTTCAGTTACCAGGATTTGTGGGGAGGGAACGGGCACACTACCCACTAAGGGAATCTGAGCTCTTCTTGCCATCCCTTAAGGGCTGGGGCATGGAGAGGCCTTGCCTCACTAGGGGCACTGAGCCCAACTCCCAGCTCCACTAAGCATGTGCCAGGATCTGGGATCCCCTGCCCATCTCAGGCCCTACACGCCCCTCTTTATGTGAGCCAGGTTTTCATAGAACCCTAGGTCTGGAGGGGACCTCAGGAGGTCATCGAGTCCAGCCCCCTGCCTAAAGCAGGATCAACTCCAACTAAATCATCCCAGCCAGGACTTTGTCAAGCCGGGACTTAAAAACCTCTGTGGATGAAGATTCCACCACCTCTCTTGGGGGACTTGCCTTTTGGGGTTGAGGGGGATGGTCTAAGCTGCACTCCATTTCTCCCCCACAAGCAGGCTATGGGGCAGCCCTGCTCCTTGGGGCAGCTTCCAACAGGTATGCTCAGAGTCTGAACCAAGAACACATTGCTGAGCCTGGGCGAGCAGCTGAGAATGGGCAGAAATCAACACCTCTGCTGCACTGCTGTGGGAGGAAGTGAACTCCTGCTCACACCTCTCAGTGCTCTGGTTCCAAGCTGTACACAGTTTCCCCAGGGCGTCTGTTTCAGCTGAGGGCATCATATTGAGATGAACAGCCACTTCACATCTCTCTGAGCTGCTTCCCTGTTGCAACGCGCAAAAAGCCTCCCATTGGCCCTCTAGTCCCCCACAATATTATAGCAACACCAGCCCTGCTTCCTTTCTAAGGCTGGGGAGCCCTTTGTAGTTAAATCCCTAAAAACAAGGAGTCCTGGAGCACCTTAAAGACTAACAAATTCATTTATTAGGTACTGAGCTTTTCATAGAATCACAGAACACTAGGGCTGGAACGGACCTCAGGAGGTCATCGAGTCCAGCACCCTGCCTAAAGTATGATCAACCCCAAATAAATCATCCCAGCCAGGACATTGTCAAGCTGGGACTTTTGTGGGTAAGATAGCTCATTACCTAAAAATAAATTTGTTTGTCTTTGAGGTGCTACAGGACTGCTTGTTATTTGTGAAGCTGCAAACTAACACGGCTATTCCTCTGAGACTATTGAAATTCCTGTAAGCGTGAATATTTGAGAGCACTTATTCTAAAATCCACATATTTATACAAATTAGCCTGAAATTTGCTTTGCCTCATGGGAGCACAGGACAGGGTTAGAGACCCATATGAGAGGTTATTTGGGCAAAGAGTTTCTGAGACAGTCCCCAGGAAAAACCAGCGTTTCAGTAAGTTCACAGATTCTAGCAACGTTGACGTTTGAAACCCACCCTGGCCAACTAATCTGAGACCAAATACAGACTTCTGGGAAAACCCTGTCTCTGTCCAGGTGTATGGGGATGTATTGGAAGTGTGTGTAGAGCAGGGGGATGGGGGTGGAGGTTTGTTTGTTTGGGATTTTTAAGAATGCTAGTACAAGAAGAAGGGGGCTTGCAAACTCGGCAACATGTTCATGAAATTCTGCTCTAACACGCACACCCAGCAGCAGCCTCTTGGCCGTGCAGGGCCTCTTCTGCTGGCAGACTTCCCACAGCCTGGTGACAGTCAGGATCAGAGCGAAAGCACAGACCAGTCAGTCACTGATATCACCTCTCCTGACCTCAGGGATGTGTCGCCTGCACCAGGGAAGAGGCATGCCACAAAGGTTTTGATAAGGCAGGGTGAGTGGGGGAGCAGAAAAACTGAACAGAAACTCAGCAGTCTGTGCCTTGTGCTACCAGACTTGGACCAACCTGGCGAGTGGGATCAGGAGGATCTTCTTGAATACATAGACACCACCCCCATCTTGGAGACCAATGACAGTAGGCTGGCGACCTGTGACTTCTGTCCCCTGATCAGGCCCACGATCTACACCGAGCCCATGGTCCTTCTGTCAGGGGGCACGTGGCTTGGTGGGTCTACGTTGGACTACTGGAAAGGAATTCCTCAAATCCCACTGTCGGTGCTAAGGTTCAGGGGCCAAAAAGGGTGCAGCTGACCCTGTGTCATTAGCTCTGAGAGATCGCCATGTTAACCTGTTTCAGCCAAATCAGAGAATCCTAGAATCATAGGGCTGGAAGGGACCTCAGGAGGTCATCTAATCCAGCCCCCTGCCCAAAGCAGGACCAACCCCAACTAAGTCATCCCAGCCAGGACCTTGTCAAGCTGGGACTTAAAAACCTCTAGGGATGGAGAATCCACCACATCTCTAGGCAATGCATTCCAATGCTTCACCACCCTCCTGGTCAAGTAGTTTTTCCTAATATCCAACCTGCTTCTCTCTTTCTGTAACTTCAGACCATCGCTCCTTGTTGTGCTGTCTGTCACCACTCAGAACAGTTTCTCTCCATCCTCCTTAGAGTTCCCCTTCAGGAAGTTGAAGGCTGCTATCAAATCACCCCTCAGTCTTCTCTTCTGTAAACTAAATAAGCCCAAATTCCTCAGCCCCTCCTCAAAGGCCATGGGCTCAAGCCCCTTAATCAGTTTTGCTGCCCTCCGCTGAACTTGCACTAGCACATCCACATCCTTTTTATACTGGGGGGCCCAAAACTGGACACAATATTCCAGATGTGGCCTCTCCAGTGCCAAATAGAGAGGAACAATCACTTCTCTAGATCTGCTCAAAATGCTCCTTGTAACGCGTCCTAATATTCTGTTAGCCTTCTTGGTTACAAGGGCGCACTGTTTACTCATATCTAGCCTTTCATCCACCATAGCCCCTAGGTCCCTTTCCACTGTACTGCTGGAATTCTTCCATCCCAAATGCAGGACTCTAAACTTTTCCTTGCTGAACTGCACCAGATTTCTTTTGGTCCAAACCTCCAATTTACCCAGGTCACTCTGGATCCTATCTCTACCCTCCTATGAAGCTACCACTCCCGCTAGCTTAGTGTCATCTGCAAACTTGCTGAGGCTGCAATCCAGTCCCTCATCCAGGTCATTAATAAAGATGCCAAACAACACCGGCCCTAGAACTATGCCTGGCAGCACTCTGCTTGAAACCAACCGCCAACCAGATAATGAGCCATTGACCACTGCCCGTTGGGTCTGACCATCAAGCCAGGTTTCTATCCATCTTATAGTCTATGGATCCAATCCATACTTCCTCAACTTATGGGAAAGAATGCTGTGGGAGACTGTATCAAAAGCTTTGCTGAAATCAATGTATATCACATCCATTTACTTCCCCATGTCCACAGATCCTGTTACGTCATCATAGAAGCTAATCAGATTGGTAAGGTACAACTTGCCCCGGTGAATCCATGTTGACTACTCTTGATCACTTTCCCCTCTTCCAAGTGCTCGAAAATGGATTTGTTGAGGATCCCCTAGATTATTCTCCCAGGGACTGAGGTAAGGCTGACTGGTCTATAGTTCCCTGGGTTGTCCTTCTTTCCTTTTTTAAAGACGGACACTATTTTTGCCTTTTTTCAGTCATCCGGGATCTCTCCTGATCTCCAAGAGTCTTCAGAGATAATGGCCAAAGGCACAGCAATGACATCTTCCAATTCCCTCAGTATCCTTGTGTGCATTAAATCCAGACCTATGAATTTGTGTACATCTAGCTTTTCTAGGTAGCTCTTAACTCGTTCCTTCCCCACCGATGGCTGCCCTCCAAAACAACAAGGCATCCCATGGCACCTTAAAGATAAAAAATGTATCAGGGAATAACCTATCATGAGACACCACTCACTTCCTCAGATGCTTGCAGTGAAAAAGAGGCCAGGAGACAGAGATGGGAGTGTGACGGCAGTGCTGACTAAATCAGGGTGGATGTGGCTCACCTCCAACCAAGAGGAGAAGGTAAGAGTACCTGAGGGGGAAATTACCTATTGTAATGACAGAGCTATTTCCCTCCTCCTTCTCTTCCCCCCACGCACATCAGGAACACTCACCTCTTTATTCGTGTTGGAGGTGAGCCACATCCACGCTGATTTAATCAGCGCTGATGTTACACTCCCATCTCTGTATCTGGTCTGTCTTTCACTTCAAACATCTGAGGAAGTGGGTGGTGTCTCAGGAAAGCTTACACCCTAATACAGTTGTTAGGCAGGGCAACCCACTGTGAAGAACTCCAAGTCAAGTAAGGTAAAGCAGAGCGGCTTCTAATCCACATCCCAGGAATGTGGATGGGGCAGGGAGCCAATGGCAGACTACCCCAGCAAATGAAGGACCGGTGTGTGGTTCACCACTGAGTATGTGATCAGAAGCAGGGACCTTCCCTCCACACAGGCAAGCGTCTGTAAAAGAACTCTGGCAGGCACCATTTTGTCTTCAGTCTTCAGCCTCCATCTTGCCTGCAGTTGGCAGGAACATCCCTGTTCTGAACTGGGCCCGTATGGATTGTGGACCCATCCAACAAAAGATGTATTCCGACCCTCCCACCCAGCCCCATCTCAGCCCATCCCATAATCAATCCCCCTGCAGCTGCGTGGCCCCACCTCAACCCCCCCAGCTCCCTTCCCCCAGCTCAACCCTCCACATGGCTGCATGGCCCCAGCTCAACTCAACCCCCTGTTCACCCTGCAGTCCTAACCCACTGCCAGGCTTAACCCTCCCCATGCATCTCCCATGGCCCCAACCCACCACCAGGTTTCACTTTCTCCAATCCAGGACTTACATTTCAAAAGGAGCTCCATGTGCTCCTGCTGCTTCCCCAGCTGCGCAGCTCCCCCAACATACAGCCACAGGAGCAGCTCTGTGACCTGTGCCTTGAAAGAGCAGGAGTCAATTTAATTGGTTTAATGGTCCGGCTGGCCATTAAGCCAATTAAAGCAAGTCCTTCTCTTTCCTCTGCAGGCAGGGAGCTGGAGGTGGAGCGGCAGCAGTGGCACTTTTTAAATATAACACTGGAAAATAAGGCAGCAGAATGCCGTTCCGCTGCATTCTGCTCCCAAAAAAGCCCTGGGTGCATCTGATGAAGTGAGTCTGTGCTCATGAAAGCTCATGCTCAGAACTTTTCTGTTAGTCTATAAGGTGCCACAGGACCCTTCGTTGCTGTTACAGATCCAGACTAACACGGCTACCCCTCCCATACTGGGTGAGATTGTTCTCACAGCCTCTCATCTGTGTAAAGAGGGTACTGGTTGTAGCACAAGGGAAGCTGGAGTGCTTCAGGGTTTGGCTTGTGTAACTTTTGGCTGGTCACAGGGGCAGCAGCAAGGTGACCATATTTCCCTAAGAGAAACACGGGACGCTTGGTAAAATTGCTTTGAGTTTAGCCAGTTCAATGGCAATCCATTAGTAGGGACATTCAATATAACTCACTCCAAACCCCTGGGCCCCAGCTTGGAGCCTACTCCTGCTGCTCCCACAAGCCCTTCATCCCAGGCTCTACTCCACAGAACACACTCGAAGCTGGAGGAGCCTCACCCCATCTCACACCTCAGCCTTCTGGCCCAACCTGACTCCCTCCCATGTTCTGAACCCACGAGTTTTGTGCTCACTCCGGATCCTAGGGGGCCCCACAAAATCTAATAGCCCTGGCCTCCAGAAGAGTCATTCCAGCCTTACCAGCCCTCCTCCATGATTCACCTCCCTTGTCCCCTTCATCCTGTCTCTGCTCCCTCCTGAGCCCTGGCCCCCACCCTTCATGGGGTGCCTCCAAACCCCTGATCCCCCATCTAAGCCCTGGCCTGAGCCCAGCTGCCCTTTACCCCTCGGGCTCTTGCAGGGCTCTGAGGGCTGGGTCAGGGGCAGCACCATGGTCCACTGTTTGCTGCTGCCCGTGGGTTACCAAACTAAGTTTACCAACCCCCAGCAACTCCCCTTCAAGTGGCTGCCCCCCATTCCCTACCATCATAGGGCCCTGTCCTCCCCACCCCAATCCTATTACCTGATAGCAGTGTGTGTGGTGGGGAGGGGGAATAGCTGAGACACAGCCTGCCTACTCGGTCTTTCTCAGGCAGTGTTAAGGTGACCATCAGTCCCATACTAGGAGAGACAGTCCCGTATTACTTATTTTTCAAAAAGAACTAATTGTCTCGTATTTGAGCCCAACCCCGCTGACTTTTCCTCCAGCAGCTGCGCAGGAGTCATTTCCCCAAGCCCTGGGGAAGAGTGGGGAGAACGTGGGTGGCTGTAAGGTCACTGGTCTCCCTGGGGGGCCAGTGGCTGATGGCTCCTTCCCAGCTTCCCGGGGCTTGGTGGAGCCAGGAGGAGCCTGCCTTCCCCACCGTAGCTCCCCACTGTATCTCCCTGTCCCATATTTGGGACAGGGAAGCAGCAGAAATGGAGCACTTTAGAGGCTAACAAAATGATTTATTTGGTGATGAGCTCTTGTGGGATAGACCCACTTCCTCAGATCAATTGGGACAGGGAGGTATGGTCACCCTAGGCAGCGTGTGCAGAGTGCACAGCAGCCAGGCAGCCTGACCCCTTGCCCCTCCTCCTTCTCCCCTCCCATTGCCCCGGAGGCTGTCGGTAAGCCAGCAACAGCGTGTTTAAGCAATCTGGGTATGGAGCCGGCCCACCTCCTCCAGCTAGTTCTCTTAACAGCTCCTGTTGCTTACGGACCTGTCTCTTTAAATTGCAAGTCCCTACTTTGCAACAGAGAGGACAAGTCACCTGATTTTAGAAAAGTCGGGATGCTGTCCCAGAACAGTCCTGGCTAAAACAGGACTGACGGTCACCTTTAGGAAGCAGGGTGCTGTGGGATGGGTTTAGTGCCTTATGGAGGAGGACCTACAGCCCTGGGCTGCCAGTGGCCTGGTTTTAAGCACTTTGCCCTGGTTTGGCTCTCAGCAGTGCCCAGAAACCTCCCATATATAGCCCTGCCCCCATGCACGGTGGGGGGACTGACCCTCCCACTCAGGGAGGCAGGAGTGGCCCCCTCTCAACCCAGCTGGGTTTGAGGCCTTTCCCTAGTCCCACGGTGCAGGTGAGAGTGCGAGTGCAAGGGGACAACTGGGTCCTCTCTCTCCCTGCAAAGGAAGAGTCAGCAACAGGGCCCCAGTTCCCACCCCAGCGGTGGGGGGAGGGGATATGCACTGTGTTCTCTGCCTCCTGCTCTGCACAGAGATCCCCAGGGAGGGGGCAGCAGAGCAGCCCCATGCAGTGGTCACTGAGCTGCATGAGCCTTAGGGCAGAGCCATCTGCAGCAGGGCGAGAGCAGGAGGAATGGTTTTACAGGGACATGGCTTCAGGGAACAAGAAGTTAGTGGGATTTCAAGTGGCCCCTGAGACCCAGGTGGGCTAAGGCAGAGCTCTCCGGGGCATGAACAACTCATTCAAGAGATCAGCCTCGTTTTACAGGGGCTGCAGAAAAAGCCCTTGTGCAGTCAGCACTGACTATGATTTCATACCATGACATGTTCACACGCCGCCCTCCGGGACAGACACCGAACTGTATGCACAAGACCCGTATCTCAGTTTCTTTGTTTTACAATTCTTTGGGACAAGGGGAACCACCAGCAGCGTTTGCGTGACTGGGTATTTTTATGCCTGACTTTGTAGGAAAATCGATTTTAAGTGAGGTGAAACCTGAGCGGGGGGGCACAAGAGACATCAGACTGCTGGGAGGGGTACGTACAGCTCCCTGGAAAGGTGGAGAGCCCCTGGGTGAAAGACACTGCCACTGCTCAGGGCCACATGCTCCAGCCCTTGCTGAGGCAGGATGGGGGGCCCAGATCTGGCCAGGACTGGCCAAGGACACCCCGGCCACAAAATAAAGGCAAAAAACATAGAAAAAAGGAAAACTCCAGCTACAGTTGTCCCCAGGCTCTAACCATGAGGGACTGGGCAAGAACACCAGGGTCAGACTGCCTCAGTCCTCCACTGGTGCATACTGCCACCCCTGAGCCACCTCTCCCCACAAGCCCACCTGTTCCATTACCCCCTCCCTGGGCAATGCCAGCCCTGTCTCCAGTACCCCTGGCCAAACATGAGCTTCACCCCCATGTGCTCCAGGCAGCTTCCCTGCGCCCTAGACCCAACTTTGTGGTCTCAGAGCTGCCGCTGCTCTCAGAGCTCACCAACAAAGCTCACTCCTCCACTTCACCTGGGCAGAGCCAGCTGAAACCCCCCAGTCCTTCGTCCTTCCCCCAGGGCACTGCCCCCCACTGGGGCACTGCCCCCCAACCCCCTCACACTGGGATACTGCCACCCCACTGGGGTACAGGCCCTCCAGCCTCCTCCTGCTGGGGTACTGTCCCCCCCAACCCCCTCCCACCGGGGTGCTGCCCCCCCACTGGGACACGGACCCTTCAGCCCCCTCCAGCTGGGGTACTGCCCCCCACCCCCTCCCACTGGGGTACTGCCCCCCCAGCTGCCTGTCGCTGGGGTACTGCCTCTGTCGCTGGGGTACAGCCCCCTCTCGCCCGGACTCTCACCTGCTCCTCTCGGCGCCAGTGGCTGCGGCTGCCCTGCCTTGCCCGGCTCTTCTCGGCGCGGCGCGGGGGCGGCGGGAGGCGGCTCCGGGCCGGGGGCGGAGCACGGACTAAGGTCCCGCGGACCCCGCGCCCGGGCCGGCTCCACCCTCCGGTACAACCGGGCTCGGGCTCCGGCTCCGCTGCAGGCGGACAGGGACCCCCGCCTGCTCCGGGCCGGGCCGGTGGCTGTGCCCATGTGTCCTAGACCCAGCTCGGCTGGGGGCGCTGCGCGCTCCGGCCCCACGCCGGGCTCCCGGTGGCAGTAGCAGCCGGTCCGCGGCGCTGGGAGTGAGACGCACCCGTGATGCGCAGACTGGGCTGGAACCCAGTCGGGCCTGGGGCTCCCCTCGCCGCATGCACCGAGCAGCCCCTTTCCGCATCCAGCCCGCTTCGCCCTGTGGCCTGTCCCCTCCTCGGGGCCTCTGGGCCTTGCTGCGCCCCCTACTTTTAGTGAATCTCTTCATCCCCACCCCAGCCCCCACCAGCATAGCTACAGAAACAGGATTGACCCTTTGGCAGCCGTTGGGTAGCAGTGCCACGTGTGGAGGGAAACTGAGGCATGCCCCTTAACAAAATGTATAGTACAGAAGGTTCCTTCCACTTTGTCAGAATGAACTATGTAGCTCATGTGTGAAAACCCCTTCCAGCAGTCAGGGTTTTGCCTGCACCAGGGCTGGGCTAAAACCAGAAGGAACAACCCCTCCACCAAAGCAATGCTGGGTGCTGACTACCCAGAACATTACAAAAGCAACCTGGTGAGAACATTCAGGTGGAAGGACCTTCTGTCATATGCAAAATAATAGCGGAAGTGGGTGCTGACCACCGAATGGCTCCTCAGACCAGGTGAGAACTCGGCCAAAAGCACGGAAGTAACTGGCGTTCCTTGGGCCTCGGCTTCAGGCAATTTGAAGGTCTGAGTTTACAGAGTCCGGAGCACCCACCTCTCTCAGGGGTTCCAAGACAGGGCTCCCGGAACTGAGACATGTACCGTCACTTATCACTTGAGACCGCAGGCCACTGAATCCATCAACCTGTAAGCCTAAGGTGGTCAGAGCTTTGAAGACTCACTGTTATTTTTGGTCTGTCTTATAACTATTTTTTTATAAGTATGCAAAAGAAAAGCACCTTGGTTCAAACCTGGGTATTTAAACTCAGCAGTGTGTCAGCCAGGAGCTCAACCTCAGAGAAGTTTTATCTATTATTTTCAAACATTGCTGTAGTTTCCAGGTCAGTATCTAAGACCCTGTTCCTCAGTTCCCAGACAAGCTTTTTCAGGAGCTGATGCTGCAGACCTAGTTTGCCAAAGGTGCTTTGTAGTGAAGAACCAGAACAGGCGGTGCTGTGTGGTACAAACTGCCGGGCTCCAGTGTTACACTACATAAGACCTTTGCTGAGAGTGTTGCTGCCCCATGGGGACCACCAAGGTCACATTTACAGTTCTGTAATCAAGTCAAGAGCCGACATTGCCTTGTTGCTAAAGGTGCTGTTAGAGAGTAGCACAGTGACCAAGTCAGTAACTATTCCAGGAATAGCAACGAAGGGTCCTGTGGCACCTTATAGACTAACAGAAAAGTTTAGAGCATGAGCTTTCGTGAGTTAACTCACTTCTTCAGATGCTGGTCCTGGAAATCTGCAAGGCCAGGTATAAATAGGCCAGAGCAAGGCTGGGGATAACGAGGTTAGCTCAGTCAGGCAGGCTGAGTTGTATTGTCATCAGTAGATCTGGAGGTGTGAACTCCAAGAGAGGGGAAGCTGCTTTTGTATTTAGCCAGCCATTCACAGTCTTTGTTTAATCCTAAGCTGAGGGTATTGAATTTGCAGATGAATTGTAGCTCAGCAATTTCTCTTTGGAGTCTGGTCTTGAAATTTCTTTGCTGCAGGATAGCTACTTTTAAATCTGCTACTGTGGCTACGTCTACACGTGCAGCCAACATCGAAATAGTCTATTTCGATGAATAACGTCTACACGTCCTCCAGGGCCGGCAACGTCGATGTTCAACTTCGACGTTGCTCAGCCCAACATCGAAATAGGCGCAGCGAGGGAACGTCTACACGTCAAAGTAGCACACATCGAAATAGGGATGCCAGGCACAGCTGCAGACAGGGTCACAGGGTGGACTCAACAGCCAGCCGCTCCCTTAAAGGGCCCCTCCCAGACACAGTTGCACTAAACAACACAAGATCCACAGAGCTGACAACTGGTTGCAGACCCTGTGCCTGCAGCATAGATCCCCAGCTGCCGCAGAAGCAGCCAGAAGCCCTGGGCTAAGGGCTGCTGCCCACGGTGACCATAGAGCCCCGCAGGGGCTGGAGAGAGAGCATCTCTCAACCCCCCAGCTGATGGCCGCCATGGAGGACCCAGCAATTTCGACGTTGCGGGACGCGGATCGTCTACACGGTCCCTACTTCGACGTTGAACGTGGAAGTAGGGCGCTATTCCTTTCTCCTCATGAGGTTAGCGACTTCGACGTCTCGCCGCCTAACGTCGAAGTTAACTTCGAAATAGCGCCCAACATGTGTAGACACGACGGGCGCTATTTCGAAGTTGGTGCCGCTATTTCGAAGTAGCGTGCACGTGTAGACGCATCTTCTGTGAGCCACTCACACACACACAGGTATCCCCCACTCCATCACACCGCCTAACGTCGAAGTTAACTTCGAAATAGCGCCCGACGCGTGTAGACGCGACGGGCGCTATTTCGAAGTTGGTGCCGCTACTTCGAAGTAGCGTGCACGTGTAGACGCAGCTTGTGTGTCCTGGGAGATTGAAGTGCTCTCCTATGGGTTTTTGTATATTGCCATTTCTGATGTCTGATTTGTGTGCATTTATTTCTCTACGTAAAAGAATAAATGCACACAAATCAGACATCAGAAATGGCAATATACAAAAGCCCATAGGAGAGCACTTCAATCTCCCAGGACACACAGTAGCAGATTTAAAAGTAGCTATCCTGCAGCAAAGAAATTTCAAGACCAGACTCCAAAGAGAAATTGCTGAGCTACAATTCATCTGCAAATTCAATACCCTCAGCTCAGGATTAAACAAAGACTGTGAATGGCTGGCTAAATACAAAAGCAGCTTCCCCTCTCTTGGAGTTCACACCTCCAGATCTACTGATGACAATACAACTCAGCCTGCCTGACTGAGCTAACCTCGTTATCCTCAGCCTTGCTCTGGCCTATTTATACCTGGCCTTGCAGATTTCCAGGACCAGCATCTGAAGAAGTGAGTTAACTCATGAAAGCTCATGCTCTAAACTTTTCTGTTAGTCTATAAGGTGCCACAGGACCCTTCGTTGCTGCTACAGATCCAGACTAACACGGCTACCCCTCTGATACTATTCCAGGAATATGTCACTGTCCCTAAAGCCAAAGCCCTGAACTGGGAGAAGCTGTTTATGTAGCCACTGGCCGAGGGAGCTGCTGGTGACCTGCAGAGACCCAAGCTGGTCTGAGCTGACTCGTGCAGGGGAGCAGAAGACAGAAAAGCAGCTGCAGAGGTGCAGAAGGACTGAGGCGAAGCAGAGCAGGCCGTGTGGGTGGTGCAGAAAGACAAGAAAAGGCAAAAGCACAAACTGCAAATGCCCGTCCTTCTTTCAAAGTAAGAAAAAAACCCTTTTCACACCCAAGCAGGTCGAACACAGCGATGCCTTCCTGCTTTAAAATTCCCTCCTCCACACTTTCTGCAGTGAGCACAGGTGCGACTGCAAATGGGGAAAGGGGCAGTCTCTGCAATGGCTAGTGGGGGAGAGACTATCTCTCTGTTCCAGGCAACCCACAGGGTTGCTGGGTTTGGGAAGCTTGTTCAGATGTGTCCTGTCACAAAGGGAGCATGGGACAGTTTGTGTTAGACCTGCCAGCAGCTTTCTGAACTCTGTGCCTTACAGGACAGCTAGCAGTGAGCATGCCCACTTCTCTTTTCCAAGGCAGGAAATCTCTCACACACCTTTGTCCCCTGGTAGCGTGATTTGTGTAACAGATATTTATCTTCCTTGGCAACAGGCAGAATGAAATCCCACTTGACAGAAAAACAAAAATGGAGTCTTAAGTTCAGCCTCCCTGCCAACATCTCCATAACCACTGTGGTCCCAAGCTGGCCCCTGGAGATGGACTGGTAAAGATAGACAAGATAGACAGGTGACAAAATAGAGGCATTACTATGAGCTTTATGTTTTAAGTGTTCACATATGGCAGTGACAGGAAATTCCCGACCCAGTTCTCTGTAAAAGCCATTCAGAAAGGATCAAGTCCCACTGACTGAGTACTTCCCAAAGGTGTTGATGGGTTAGTAAAACAGGGTCAGCTGAAGACCAGAAGAGGCACTTTATCTTGTCTGACCTGTGTACCACAGACCACCAACTCCACCCTGCGCCTGCACCCCAGGGGACTAGACCGTTGTGTGTCACAGGCAGAGCACAGGAGAGACTGAGGGTCACTAATACCTGAGGTCCCACACAGGGAGATTATTAAACAAGAGGTACCAGTTAGTCCCAAAAAAAGACCTGCACTCACCTGCTGCCGGGGTAGATGAAAAGCCCCAAGGTCACTGCCAATCTGACCTAGGGAAAACTCCCTCCTGGCCCCACATCAAGGGATCAGTGGGACCCTGAGCCTGTGAGCATGGGCCAGACCCCAGCCAGCCCCTGGAAGACAGAGTGCCCAGGATCACCTCAGAGCCCTGGCCCTGCCCCTCATCCCTATCTGCAGCTGTGGCCATCCCAGACAGACTGCACAGACAGGCTGCTAGATGGGGGCACCATTCTGAGGGCAGGGGGCATCTCCATCGAGGGTCATCCCACGGTTTGGTGGAGGTGCAGCAGGAAGAATGATGCTGCCCTGTGCCCCTCCTCCTGCACTGCCCTGCTCTTCTGTGGTGCACCCTCATGCTGTCCCTTCCCTATCCCATCACAGCCATGTGGTTCTATGGCTCAGAACTGGTGTGCTTGAGGGAGCCTGATGTCACCCTTGCCACATCATTGTGTACCCCAGGGGCCAGAGCACATCCGTAGCCCCTGCCCCTGCTGTATGCAACAGCCCCACTGTACCAGTTGGGGACTGCGTGGGAAGATGCACCTGTAACATTAGCATGCCCTTGGACACAGTCCCTGCCCACATCCTGAACTACCCCTGACCACACCCAGCCACTAGCAACTCCCTGCACCCTGAGCCACCTCCTGTCAGCACACAGCCCCTAACAACCTGCTGCTGCACCCTGAGCTACCCGCTCCTATCTACCCCCTGCCATCACTCTGAGCCATTTTCAAATGTTTTGAGCTAAGCCCCCCGCTTTGAATTATACCTTTGGTTGCACTCTCCCCCCACCCCCCACCCTGCCATTATCTGCAAACCCAAGAGGGTTCAGGTGCCTAACTGGCCCCTGGAATCCTGGGTAAAGTTGCAAAGGAGGATACTGTTCTCATCAATTCTCCACAGCTAGGGACTGAAAAGTTAGAACGTGACTCTAGTCCTGACCTTGGGGATACATGCAGCCATGCCCCATGGGGGCTGAGCGGACAATGAGGCCATTACAGCCTAAACAAAACAGTCTGAGCTCTGAGGCCTAGGGCAGCTCATCTTTCAGGAAAAAGGAACTGAATGAGGCTCTTTGTGACTAAACTGAGGAGGTGAAAGAAAAGCTTTCAATTTGCTATACATTAGCCCTGGTCCAAGCTGTTATTCACAGCACAGCCCTTACTCCTGGGACCTGCCCTGGGTACCTCAGAGCAGGGGTGGACTAAGAACAGGTGGACCCCTGGCACAACACAGTCACAAGCCCCCCCATATTAAAATATTAATGTAACACTATTTATGGTTTAAAGTCTATTCATGCTAGTTATTGCTCACGATGCATAATAAAATTACACATACATTAGCTTTAAAATAAGAATGGCACAACATGTTTCTTTACTTAAATTGAATTGTTGATGTAAAATGGAGTTATGGAGCCTTGGGGCCACTCCCACCTGAGGGCCCTGTGTCAACGGCCCCTTTTGCCTTTACTTTAATTAGCCACTGCCCTAGGGCAGTTGGAAGGCATGGAAGCCATGTTTCAAGAGTGACAAATATCAGAGATATACATCAGAGAGGTAGCTGTGTTAGTCTGTGTCTTCAAAACCAAGAAGTCCTGTGGCACCTTATAGACTAACAGATATTTTGGGGCATAAGCTTTTGTGGGCAAAGACCCTCATCGTCAGTTGCATCTGATGAAGCGGGCCTTTGCCCATGAAAGCTTATGCTCCAAAAATCTGTTAGTCTATAAGGTGCCCCAGGACTATGGGTTGTTTTGAGAGTGGCCTTAGATCTCAGGTGCTGAACGGGAGACAAACAAGGCTGGTTAATTAGAGAAGCTAAGCGCTTGTAGCTGCAGCAGGAGCTAAGGAGACTGGCAATCAGGCCTTGCCCAGTTGGAATCTGAAACTGGATGTTTTAAACAAGAGGAAACCAAAATCAGGAGCCAGTTTTGAAAATGATTTGATGGACATAAAACAAGTTTTGAATCAGTCTCAGCTGAACCTGTCCAAAAGTGAGGGATAGGGGCCAAAGGTCATGCCCACTACATGTCCCCCCTGGGTGCCCTTTGTGCCCAAGCCAGAAGCCAGAGTGGAGTGGGACCTGTGGATCTTCCACTAGCCCTGGATGGGTGGGGACATGGGCTGGGAGCTGCTGTCAGTATCTCTACCCTGGGTGAGGGGAGGGTCTGTACTATGGCGTCCACTGCTGCCTGGGCAATCTACACATAAGACTTTACAGCAGATGGATACAGTGCACTGATGGGGGAGCACAAGGCAAGAAAGAGTGCAGCACAATGGGAAACTCTGCACAGAGCTGTGGCTTACCATTCAGGCCTTGTTGTTCAGGGCATGTGTGACTCTAGGAAAGTCTTTGAAGCTAAGTCTTAGTTTCCTCCATTAAAGCAGAGCCAATGCAATGAGAAAATCCCCTGCACAATACTTAGCCTCAAAAAAGCAGGTGGCAAAGAGGCCCATTAGCACTGCCCACCTCACCCCAATGAGAAGGTGGTCAGAACATGGTCCTTGTTGCAAGAAGGGTGAAGGCCCAACAGCATCCACCTTGTGGACGATGTGGGAAAGTGATCACGTTCACAGGTGAAAGGTCTGGCAAGATCCGAAGGTGGGACCACAGCTCAGCAGTACTGAAGGAGAAAATCAACCGAGGTTCCTACCCAAGTGTTGGGCCCTTGGAAGCCTACAACTGCAGCACGCCATAAACATGTTCACTCTTGTAATTTCTGATGCATGCCAGTCATTTATGCTTTCTTGTCTGTTCACGTGCTTAACGCATTATTGAAGCACTTGTTCAGGTCCCTTTGTTGCAGACTCGCTGCCCATGACAGTTCACCTATGCCAGTGCTAACACCATTACCTCTGCGTCTCTGAGGGCAACTAGCATGGGGGAAAAATAACGAGCTGCCTTATCTCTATTGCCGTTGATTTGCATGGAAGGTGTTGGGGCCAGTACAGAGGTGTCTAGAGACACAGGCATATGCCTAGCTCTGATTGAAGCTGTTAAGATTCAGATCCTCTAATGCGTTGAGGTATCTCTATCCCAGTGAAGTACCTTTGAACGTCTGGCCCATAGACACTCCTGACTCCTGTATCTATGCAGAGCTCCACCAACTGCAATGAGATCCCACCTGGGTGGAAGGGGCTGCCTGAGTAATTGCAGGATTCAGCAAAGCCACTTGGTACTTATGGTAACATTGCCCAGTGTGCCATCTAAAGCATTGAGCTGCTGTGTTCCTCTGGCTTCCCAGCCTGTGACATCTTTCACATGGCTTTGCTTGGGAACAGCAAACCCCGCCAGGCTCAGCTCAATCTCAGCCTTCAGCAAGCACAGTCACTCCTAGGTGCACATGAATGCTATGCCCAGCCACTCGTGAATAGACACAAGGTGAGACCCATGTAGCCTTCAGTCCCAGCCTTGCTCCCCAAACATGCGTTTCTTCTATCGTTCAGTAGCCCACTGGACTGTACAAGCTCATAAATTAGTCTGTCATTCTAACAGTGGGGCATGAATGCGTGCCAGCCCTGTTGGACCTCAGTAGGGATTCCCCAAACATTTCAAACACAAACATGCTGATTGAGATAAAACCAGTTAAACAAATCTACTGTTGTAGAAGACACTAGGGATAGACAGATTTTCAAGGATAAGGCATGTAAGTCAGAAATGGTTAAAAAAAAAAACAACATGTAAACTAATTCCCAAATTTTACCAAGGTCGGTAAGTTTAAAACAAAAAGATTTCTCTTACCCCAAACTTTCAATGTCCATACTAGCTGGAAAAACCCCTAGTCTAGAACCACCGCCCCTCTTCCCCCATGAAACTGTGTCTTTCAAGCCATCTTGCCACTGTGAGTAGGATGGGGGAGCACAGGTGTTGCAGTGGGGGGTGTCACTGTCTTTCCCTTTTATGCCCTGACCCCTGGTACTAGCAAAATCTTCAATGGTTCATGGGGTCAGGTAGTTCCATGGCGTATGTGAACTTCAGGTGAGTTGTAAATTTCTTGTTTACAACTCTCTGGCTGACCAATCTCTAATTAAGCAGGTAGTGTTTTTTTAGCACTTAGCTGATAAGCCAGCATGCCTTTGTCTTTGAGAAAATGGTCTAAGGGCATTACCCAGATAATCTGAAGAAGCCAGTCATCTGAAGAAGTAGGTGTTACCACGAAAGCTCATGACCTAATAAATTTGTCAGTCTGTAAGGTGCTACAAGACTACAACATATTACCCTGACCTACAGCATATTTCAGTGTTTGGTTCTCATGGGGCTGGGTTCCTGGATGCTGTCAATGGTCTTACAGCTGACCCTTCCCAGAGCTCAGCTGGTTCAGCGTCTGTGTTACTCTGATGAGGGACTATTACCCCAACTCTGTCCCTTTGCTGGGGGATGACCAGAGTTTCAGGTCCAGGAGGACAAGCTGGTGGAGTGCCCCAGAGGGCAGGTGGGAAGGTGGGGTCAGTGGTGTGATTAGCACACTGGGTGACAGTCTCAAGGGGACCTCTGTGATCCAACCCCTCCCAGAGATGATTGGCAGGCAGAGGCATTGCACTGTTCTCATTGCTACCTGGCTGACCCCTGAATGTGCTGCTGCTGCAGGGTTTCTAGCTGCTGCTGCCAGCCACATAGCTGGGACACTGCTGAGTTCCTAGGTTCCTCCAGGTGGAGCAGCTGTAAGTTTGGGGGGCCAGAATCCCACAAGATCTCATTGTGTCTGTTACCTGGGTTCCTCTGAGGCCAGTGCTCCAAGGCTTCTTTCTCTAGCTGCTTTGACACAGAGACAGCGCTGGGTTCCTGGTGGCTGCCTTGGATGACAAGCTAGTGACCCTTCCTTTCCTCAGGTGAGAGGGCAGCCAGCTCCTGTCTCTGCCTCAGCCAGAGCCTGGCTCTCTCCTTTTGCGACCGGGTGCTTGCGAACAGGGTGAGTGCTAACAGGAGGGAGTTTTGAGAGGCTCTCCTGGAGGAGGAGAAGGAAGGAGCAAACTAAAGCACCTTGGGGTAAGTGGCTGCTTGTGTTTGGGGGGGTTCTGGGCTTGTGTTTGTTTGTTTGTTTGTTTGTTTGGAGTGCTGAGCTGAGTGTTTGTTTGAAAGGCCGTGTGCTCAGGCAGGAAGTTGGAAGCTGTGAGTCTTGATTAGGTTTGAATCGAAACACCGTGTGCTGATTGGCTGAGCTGTAGGGAGAGGGAGGAGCTATCAGGGAGGCCGAGCACTTAAACCCCGCTAGTAAGTGACCAGGGAGTTTTGCGACCGGGTGCTTCCGAATAGGGTGAGTGCTAACAGGAGGGAGTTTTGAGAGGGGAGTTTAGAGGGGGGAGCTTGGAGGGAGCCAGTGACTTCTATTGCCCTTAAACTTAAACCCTTTATAACAACCTCTATCTGAAACATTTAATTAAACCCTCATATACAATTAGAGTAGGAAATGGAGGCAGAAGCCCAGCAGCAGAGTGGGGGCTATCCTGTTTATTGTGTTGAGTGCAATATGTATGACTACCTACCCTGTGGGCGGGTGGCGTATGTGTGCGCTCGATGCAAGGAGCTCCTGGCCCTCAGAGACCGAGTGCGTGCTGTGGAGGCCAGGGTGGCTGAACTGGAGGAGCTAAGGAAGGCAGAGGTGTTCGTTGATGAGACTTTCCGGGACATAGTAGGGCTGTCCCACCTCCAATCTGACAGTCCTGATGCTGTTATGGAGGATGAAAGGCTCAGGGAAGGAGAGCAGTCAATGGGAGCAGAGGGAAACCATCCCATAGTTGGGACCCTCCTTCCAGAGGGTGCTATTGTATCCTCTCGCGCTGAAGATACTTCTCCCGGGGAGGGAGCGCCAGCTGTTAGGAAGAAGCAGGTTTTAGTAGTGGGGGATTCGATCACTAGAAATATAGGTAGTTGGGTTTGTGGTGACCGGGAGAACCGTATGGTGACTTGCCTGCCTGGTGCGAAGGTTGCGGATCTCTCGAGGCATTTAGACAGACTTATGGGCAGTGCTGGGGAGGAGACGGTGGTCGTGGTACATGTCATTACCAATGACATAGGGAAGGGTAGAAGAGATGTTCTGGAGGCCAAATTTAGGTTACTAAGAAAGAGACTGAAATCCAGAACATCTATGGTAGCATTCTCTGAAATGCTTCCAGTTCCACACGCAGGGCCAGATAGACAGGCAGAACTTCAGAGTCTCAATGCGTGGATGAGACGATGGTGTAGGGAAGAGGGGTTTAGATTTATTAGGAACTGGGGACACTTTTGGGGTAGGGGGAGCCTATAGAGGAATGATGGGCTCCACCTAAATCAAGGTGGATCCAGATTGCTGGCATTAAACATTAAAAAGGTCATAGAGCAGTTTTTAAACTAAGAGGTGGGGGAAAGCCGATTGGTGCGGGGAGCACCTGGATCGGACGGAGACTTCTCTTACACGAGGCTCCATAGATAGGGATTCCCTAGAAGTTAGTCAGATAGGGAACATGGGAAATAATATATGGGCAAGATCAGATGTGAAACAATCGCATATAAAAAATCCAACGCGTCTGTGAAAGGCGGACATATAAATAGTGGTAGTTTTTTAAAGTGCAGACATATAAATAGTGGTAGTTTTTTAAAGTGCTTTCACACAAATGCTAGGAGTCGGTCTAATAAGATGGGTGAACTGGAGTACCTCATATCAAAGGAGGAAGTTGACATAATAGGCATCACAGAAATATGGTGGAATGAGGACAATCAGTGGGACACTATCATACCGGGATATAAATTATATCAGAAAGACAGAACAGGTCGTGCAGGTGGCGGAGTGGTACTATATGTGAGGGATAATATAGAATCAAATGAAGCAAAAATCCTAAAGGAATCAAAATGTTCCATAGAATCATTATGGATAACAATTCATTCCTCTAATATGAATATGGCATTAGGAATATATTACCAACCACCTAACCAGGACAGTGATAGTGATGCTGAAATGTTAAGGGAGATTAGAGAGGCTATCAAAATAAAAAACACAGTAATAATAGGAGATTTCAATTATCCCCATATTTATTGGTACATGTCACCTCAGGACGGGAGTCAGAGATTAAATTTCTTGATGCCTTAAATGACTGCTTCTTGGAGCAGCTAGTACAGGAACCCACAAGGGGAGAGTCAATTCTCAATCTAGTCCTGACTGGAACGCAGGATCTGGTCCAAGAGGTAACTGTTACTGGACCGCTTGGAAATAGTGACCACAATATAATAACTTTTAATATTCCTTTGTTGGGAAGAACACCGCAGCGGTCAAACACTCCGGCATTTAATTTCAAAAAGGGGAATTACACTAAAATGAGGAAGCTAGTTAAACAGAAACTAAAAGGTAGAGTAACTAAACTAAAATCCCTGGAAGCTGCATGGAAACTGTTTAAAGACACCATACTAGAGGCCCAACTTAAATGTATACCCCAAATAAAAAAACACAGTAAAGCCGTGTCTACACGTGCACGCTACTTCGAAGTAGCAGCACTAACTTCAAAATAGCGCCCGTCACGGCTACACGCGTCGGGCGCTATTTCGAAGTTAACTTTGACATTAGGCGGCGAGACGTCGAAGTCGCTAACCCCATGAGGGGATAGGAATAGCGCCCTACTTCGACGTTCAACGTCAAAGTAGGGACCGTGTAGTATTTGCGCGTCCCGCAACGTCGAAATTGCGGGGTCCTCCATGGTGGCCATCAGCTGAGGGGTTGAGAGATGCTCTCTGCAGCCCCTCAGCTCAATGGTGGCCGCGTGGAGCGGCCCCTTAAAGGTCCCCTCCCCCTCCCTTCCTGTGCAGGAAGCTGAGGGAACGTGCAGGCAGCAGCCCAGACACGTGGCCAGCCTGCACGTCCCTCAGCCACCCAGAACAGGGCCAGCACCTGCCATGGCTGCCCAGCGGTCCCCCCAGCGCCCCTAGGGGACCCCCCCTCAAGGGGAGCCAGGGCAGCCAGCCCAGCCAGGCTGGCAAGCGGCAGCGGGGCCCCTCCTGGACAGAGGCCGAGCTGCGGGACCTGCTGGGGCTCTGGAGCGAGGAGTAGGTGCTCCAGGTAATGGGGAGCAAGAGGCAGAATGCGGATGCGGTCGCTCAGCTGGCTGACGGCCTGGCTGCCCGGGGTCACCCTGCCCGCACTCCTGATCACGTCAGGAGTGAGGTGAAGGAGCTGCGGCAGGGTTACTCCCGGGCCCGGGATGCGGCCGGCCGATCTGGGGCCGCCCCCGTCACTTGCCCCTTTTACAGGGAGCTCAGGGACATCCTGGGCCCCCGGCACACCTCCTCCCCTCCGGCCACCCTTGATACTTCGGCCGACGAGCCCCAGCAGGCCCTTCAGCCGGAGTCCGCCCCGGAGGTAAGCCCCGCACCCCGGGGACCCCCCCCGGAGCCCACCCCTGGGACATCGTGGCTACGTCTACACGTGCACCCAACTTCGAAATAGCTTATTTCGATGTTGCGACATCGAAATAGGCTATTTCGATGAATAACGTCTACACGTCCTCCAGGGCTGGCAACGTCGATGTTCAACTTCGACGTTGCTCAGCCCAACATCGAAATAGGCACAGCGAGGGAACGTCTACATGCCAAAGTAGCACACATCGAAATAAGGGAGCCAGGCACAGCTGCAGACAGGGTCACGGGGCGGACTCAACAGCAAGTCGCTCCCTTAAAGGGCCCCTCCCAGACACACTTTCATTAAACAGTGCAAGATACACAGAGCCAACAACTAGTTGCAGACCCTGTATATGCAGCACGGACCCCCAGCTGCAGCAGCAGCAGCCAGAAGCCCTGGGCTAAGGGCTGCTGCCCACGGTGACCACAGAGCCCCGCAAGGGCTGGAGAGAGAGTATCTCTCAACCCCCCAGCCGATGGCCGCCATGGAGGACCCCGCTATTTCGATGTTGCGGGACGCGGATCGTCTACACGTCCCTACTTCGATGTTGAACGTCGAAGTAGGGTGCTATTCCCATCCCCTCATGGGGTTAGCGACTTCGACGTCTCGCCGCCTAACGTCGATTTCAACTTCGAAATAGCGCCCAACACGTGTAGACGTGACGGGCGCTATTTCGAAGTTACTGCCGCTACTTCGAAGTAGCGTGCACGTGTAGACGCAGCTCGTGGCAGGAGGAGGAGGAGGAGGAGGGGGGCTCCTCCTCCGCAGAATCCGGGCTGCAGATCCTCCTCCTGCCATCCCGGAGCACCAGCCGGGCCTCCGCCCCCCGGGGATCTCCGGACCGTGGGAGTGGACCGACAGGTATGTACCCCCCTCTGGTGTACACCCCTGGGCTTGAGGGGCTGGGGGTAATAGATATGTGTCCAGGGCCCCCCACATGCTCACATGGCCATGGCCCCAAGGACAGCAGGGCCATGTCCCTCACAGCAGTGCATCAGCCCCTGCCCCCCCCCCCCAAACGACAGTGCCATGCCCCATCCCCGGGGCAGGGGGGAGCGGAACCTCGAGGGGCCCCCGGGAGGAGGGGGTGGGACACCCCGCAGCAGCAGCAGCAGCAGCAGCATGTGATGGAGTGGGGGGAGTGCAAAAGGGAGACAGGCTAGATATGAGCAACAAGAGCCGAATAGCTCCCAGGGGCAAAGGATGATCGTGGGGCTACAGCTGGCAGGTGACACCTCTGCCCTGAACAAAGAGGAGGGAGGAGCCGAGCTGGCTTTGATTTGGCGGGGGAGGGCGGGGGCCACAGGTTGAGGCTAGGGGAAGGGAGATCTGGAAGGCAGCCAGCCTGAGGAGGGGGAAAGCTGCATCCCAGAGGGGCACCCCTTGGGGTCTTCTCCCCAGGACGGGTTGGAAGGACTGTCTCTTTCGACAGCTGGTGCTGTCACTCCTGGGAGAAACTGGGCATCTGTGGCCTAAGAAACCTCTCCTATCAGACCCTGCGGAGTGAAGTGAGAGTCACTCCCGCCAGGGGACGGGGTGCAGTGCAGGGGGACCCCTGAACCCCATCCATCACAGCAGCATCTCCCGGGGACGGGGATGGGGAACCTGCAGCACAGGGCTGGGGGGACAAAGGCCACAGCTCGGGGCCCACACTAACGCCTGTCTCCATTCTTCTTCCACCCCTCCTCTCCTGTGTCCCGCACCTGCACCATTGGAAGGACCGGAAGAGAGTGCCGGCGAGGCATCAGTGGTCCCGGAGACCCCTCTGGGGCCATCACTCCAGGCAAGCCCCTCGGCCGAGGACCGACCGGCCCCACGGCGGGCTAGACGGCGGACCCTGCGCCACCACCAGCTGACGGCGATGGACCCCCAGCTGCTGGCCATCCACTGTCGGCAGCTGGAGGTCGCGGAGCAGCACCTGCAGGAGCGGGCGCTGGCCTGGCGCCAAGAGGCATGGGGGGCCTACATGGAGACTTTCAACCACCTGGTGGACTACCTGGCCCCCCATGCCGCGCCGGCCGCCGCAGTGTCCGCCCTGCCTGCTCCACCCGCTGCTCCGCACGTCGCCGTCCCGTCCGCCATCGCCTCGCCACCCACCGCTGAGGGCCGGAGCGCCGAGGGACCCCTGGAGCCAGCTGAGACTCGGCGGGCATATCTTCTGGTCCGCCCCGCCCCCAGCCAGCCCCGGACAGGGCTGTGGCCGCGGCGGGGATCCCAGCCACCCACGCCCAGTGCCGGACTTTAGGGGCGAGGGGCCCGGGATGTGGCCCCCCCCTTGTATATAGTTGGGACTTATCATTTTGTGCCCCCCATTTGCCCCATCCCCCCCATGTAAATAGTTCTCCCCTTTATCATCCCCTGGTTTTCTTTTTATTACTGAACACACTTTTTTATTACTATTGTTTTATTTGTACATATTACTTTGGTTCCACACATGTTGTATATAATTTGTTCTTGTTTTATTTATAGTTAAAAAAAAAAGTTCTAAAAGAAAAAGCAGTTTAAGTTCAGCCACAAGTGCGTGCTGTCATTTGTCCAGGAAAAGTGGGAGGGGGGTGCGGCTGGGTGCTCCATGGTGTGGGCGTTGGGGCAGAGAGTGTGGTGGAGGAAGGGGTGGGCAGTGGGGGGCCTGGCAGAGTTCACCCCGCGGCCTCATCATCCAAGTGGGCCCGCAGGGCCTCCCGGACCCGCATCCCTTTGGGGTCCACCTGGCGACTGGGGGCAGCGGGTGGCTGCACGTCGGCCCTGCCGGTCTCCACAGCCCAGCCCTAGAAAAAGGCCTCCTCCTTGCTCTCCACCAAATTGTGCAGGGTGCAGCAGGCACCCACAATCAGGGGGATGTTGTTGGGGCCCGCATCCAGGCGGGTCAGGAGACATCTCCAGCATCCTTTCAGGCGGCCAAATGAGCGCTCCACCACCTGGCGCACGTGGTTCAGGCGCTGGTTGAAGTGCTCCTGGCGAGCGGAGAGATGGCCCATGTACGGGTGCATGAGCCAGGGCTGGAAGGGGTATGCCGCATCTGCGATGACGCAGAGGGGCATGGTGGTGTCCCCCACAGGGATCTCCCGCTGGGGGATGTAGGTCCCCGCCTCCAGCCGGTGGCACAGGCCCGAGTTCCGGAAAACCCGGCGTTGTGGGTGCTGCCAGGCCAGCCCACATAAATGTCCTGGAAACGGCCCCGGCTGTCCACCAAGGCCTGGAGGACCACAGAATGGTAGCCCTTGCGATTGATGTAGCATCCTCCACTGTGATGCGGGGTGCGGATGGGGATGTGAGTCCCATCCAGAGCCCCGAAGCAATTGGGGAAGCCCAGGGTGGCAAAGCCCGCGATGGTGGCATCTGGGTCCCCCAGCCTCACGAGCCTGTGCAGGAACATGGCATTGATGGCATGCACAACCTGCAGGGAAAGCACATGGGACAGCACCAATGAGGGGTGAGCAGTGTGTGCGTGGCCCTGCCCTCCCCTGCCCTGCCCTCCTCTGCCCTGCCCTCCCCTGCCCTCCCCTGCCCTGCCCTCCCCCCGTGGGTTCTCTTACCTCCATGGGGACAGCCCCGACAGTGGCCTTGCCGACACCAAACTGCTGTCCCACGGATCGGTAGCTGTCTGGAGTGGCCAGGTTCCAGACAGCGATGCCGACCCGTTTCTCCACAGGGAGGGCACGCCGCATGGCGGTGTCCTGGTGCCTGAGTGCGGGGGTGAGCCACTGGCACAGCTCCATAAATGTCTGCTGGCTCATCCTGAAGTTCCTGAGCCAGCGGTCGTCGTCCCACTCCTCAAGCACCAGCCGCTCCCACCAGTCGGTGCTGGTGGGGTAGCTCCACAGGCGGCGGCGTGTGAGGCGGGGGTGGGGGCGGGGTGCTGCAGGGTTGGGGGTTGAGCCCTGCTGCCCTGGGGGCAGCTCCTCCTCCGGTGTAGCAAGGAGGTGCTCAGCTGCCTCCCACATGGCATGGATCAGGGCGAGCCCTGCTCCTGCCGGGAGGGCTGGGTGGACCTCTGGCTGCTGCTGCTGCTGCTGCTGGGGGTCCATGCCTGTGTCGCCCAGGGTCTGTGTGCCTATGGCTCCTCAGACCGCGTGATGTGCAGGCTGAGTGTGTCTGGGAGGGGCCCTTTAAGGGAGCGGCTAGCTGTTGCCCCGGAAGCGCTAGTCCGCCCTGTGACCCTGTCTGCAGCTGTGCCTGGCATCCCTATTTCGATGTGTGCTACTTTGGCGTGTAGACGTTCCCTCGCAGCGCCTATTTCGATGTTGTGCTGCGCAACGTCGAAGTTGAACATCGACGTTGCCAGCCCTGGAGGACGTGTAGACATTATTCATCGAAATAGCCTATTTCGATGTTGCTACATCGAAATAAGCTATTTCAATGTAGGCTTCACGTGTAGATGTAGCCTAAGAGACCTAACAAAGAACCACCATGGCTTAACAGCCATGTTAAAAAGGCAGTGAGAGCGAAAAGGGCAACTTTTAAAAAGTGGCAGTCAAATCCTAGTGAGGAAAATAGAAAGGACTACAAACACTCCCAAATTAAGTGTCATAATGTAGTAAGAAAAGCCAAAAAAGAGTTTGAGGAACAGCTAGCCAAAAATTCAAAAAATGATAGTAAAATGTTTTTTAAATACATTAGAAGCAGGAAGCCCGCTAAAAAAGCAGTGGGGCCCTTGGATGATAAAGATATAAAAGCAGCGATCAAGGAAGACAGTGCCATTGCGGAGCGATTACATGATTTCTTTGCTTCAGTCTTCATGGCTGAGGATGTTACAGAGGTTCCTAAATCTGAGCCAGCCTTTTTAGGTGACAAATCTGAGGAACTCTCCCAGATTGAAGTGACATTAGAGGAGGTTTTGGAGTTAATTGATAAGCTGAATAGTAACAAGTCTCCAGGACCAGATGGTATTCACCCAAGGGTTCTGAAAGAACTCAAATGTGAAATTGCGGAGTTATTAACAGTGGTTTGTAACCTATCCTTTAAATCTGCTTCGGTACCCAATGACTGGAAGACGGCCAATATAACGCCAATATTTAAAAAAGGCTCCAGAGGAGATCCTGGCAATTATAGACCAATAAGTCTAACATCAGTACCAGGCAAATTAGTAGAAACAATAGTAAAGAATAAAATTGCAAGACACGTAGAAGAGCACAAATTGTTGGACAAAAGTCAGTATGGTTTCTGCAGAGGGAAGTCATGTCTAACTAATCTATTAGAATTCTTTGAAGGGGTTAATAAACATGCAGACAAGGGGCACCCAGTGGACATAACATACCTAGATTTCCAGAAAGCCTTTGACACGGTCCCATATCAAAGGCTTTTATGTAAATTAGGCGGTCATGGGATAGGAGGAAAGATCCTTTCATGGATCGGGAATTGGTTAAAAGACAGAAAACAAAGGGTTGGAATAAATGGTAAATTTTCACAATGGAGGAGGGTAACTAGTGGTGTTCCCCAGGGGTCAGTCCTGGGACCGATCCTGTTCAACTTGTTCATCAATGATCTAGAAAATGAGGTAAGCAGTGAGGTGGCAAAGTTTGCAGATGACACCAAGTTGTTCAGGACAGTCAAAACCAAAAGGGATTGTGAAGAACTACAAAAAGATCTCAGCAAACTGAGTGATTGGGCAGCAAAATGGCAAATGAAATTTAATGTGGGTAAGTGTAAGGTAATGCACATTGGAAAAAATAACCCAAATTACACGTACAACATGATGGGGTCAAATTTAGCTACGACAGATCAGGAAAGGGATCTTGGAGTTATAGTGGATAGTTCTGTGAAGACATCCACGCAGTGTGCAGCGGCAGTTAGTAAAGCAAATAGGATGTTAGGAATTATTAAAAAAGGGATAGATAATAAGACAAAAGATATCATACTTCCCCTATATAAAACTATGGTACGCCCACATCTTAAGTACTGCGTGCAGATGTGGTCTCCTCACCTCAAAAAAGATATATTGGCATTAGAAAAGGTTCAGAAAAGGGTGACTAAGATGATTAGGGGTTTGGAACGGGTCCCATATGGGGAGAGGCTAGAGAGACTGGGACTTTTCAGTCTGGAAAAGAGGCGCTTGAGGGGCGGTATGATAGAGGTATATAAAATCATGAATGGTGTGGAGAAAGTGAATATAGAAAAATTATTTACCTTTTCCCATTATACAAGAGCTAGGGGACACCAAATGAAATTGTTGGGTAGTAGGTTCAAAACTAATAAAAGGAAATTTTTCTTCACATAGCGCACAGTCAACCTGTGGAACTCCTTGCCAGAGGAGGCTGTGAAGGCCAGGACTCTATTAGGGTTTAAAAAAGAGCTCGATAAATTTTTGCAGGTTAGGTCCATAAATGGCTATTAGCCAGGGGTAAAGTATGGTGCCCCAGCCTTCGATACAAGGGCAGGAGATGGATGGCAGGAGATAAATCACTTGATGATTGTCTTCTGTTCTCCTTCTCTGGGGCACCTGGCATTGGCCACTGTCAGCAGATGGGATACTGGGCTGGATGGACCTTTGGTCTGAGCCAGTATGGCCATTCTTATGTTCTTATGTTCTTTTCTCTGCCCTCCTGGCCTGGCCTGGCCTGGGCTGCGGAGCTAACAGGGCAGGGCTGGCTGGGCCCACAGGCTACTTAACCCCTTCTGTGCCACTGACTGGTTTCACTGTTTTCCCTCACTGCTCCTCCCTCCAGCTGGAGCCATTTCTACAGTGGCAGTGGGGCAGGATCCCAGTGACCCAGGACTGCTCTCCCACCCTTCCTGGTGCAGTGGGGGGCTCTACACCCCATCCCGAGAGCCTGGAGGGACACAGCTTCTGCAGTGCCTCAGGCACCTAGCAAAGGAAGGGACGGCGTGGTGCTGGCACCTTCCCATGACTTCCTCCTCTAGCAAGAGAACAAGGTCCTGACAGAAATTTGGAGGCTCCTAGGAGTCAGGGGCAATTAATGGTACCAGGACCAAGCAGCATTTCCACCTGGCAACTGCCCAATGGGTCTCAGGCACAGATTGACTCTCCTGACTGTTGGGACAGACTCATCTTCCTCTACAGTGACCTCTGGTACTAAACAATCCCCCCTGCCAAACACCCACCATTGTAGGCTGAGCTCCAGCCACCCTCCCTTCAGCCTGCCACCTCTGACTCTGCCCCAGGATGCAGCCCAAGTGCTCAGAATCTCTCCCCCCACACACGCTGCACCCAGACAGGGCAGGGCAGGACAAGGGCTGCAGTGAGGGCTGTGGCTGAGAGGTGTGAGGTTTCTAGCAGCAGGAATGTGCAGGAGGGACATTGAGCCCTTTCTCCAAATGACTAAGGCTGTGGCCACACTTGGCCAAAACTTAGAAATGGCCATGCTAATAGCCAAATCGAAGAATGCTAATGAGTCACTGAATTGAATATTGAGCAGCTCATTAGCATTCACACGCTTCCGGCTGTGGCGCTTCAAAAGCACTGCTTTCGAACGTGCACACCTTGCCGCGGCTACACGGGGGTCCTTTCAAAAGGACCCTGAACATTTCAAAATCCTCTTGTTCCTCTCAGTTACAGGGAATAAGAAGATTTCAAAATGTGGGGGGTCCTTTTGAAAAGAACCCCCATGTAGCCATGCCAAGCCACACGCATTGGAAAGCAGCACTTTCAAAATGCTGCAGCTGGAAGTGTGTGAATGCTAATGAGATGGTGAATATTCAATTCAGCACCTCATTAGTATTCTTCAATTTGGTCATTAGCATGGCCATTTTGAAGTTTTGGCCAAGTGTGGCCACAGCCTAAGGGTGAAGCTGTGAGATGACTGCCCTGGTGAATAGAAGATGGACCCTGCCTGGCAACCTATCCCACTTAGCTGTTGGCATGGAGTCTCTGTGAGGTCACTGCATCCCAGCCTCCTTTAACCAATCAGCTGAGCTGCTGCAAAAGACCCTTGTGATGTCATTGTCATGCCCGCTCCTGCCCTACAGGCCCCTTTGCAAGGCTGAGCTGCTCCCCTGTGTCATCCCCCATCACTCAGGGTAAGTTTTGGGGCTCAAGCCAGCTACACACATGTAAGGAATGTGCCAGCAGGAGCTTAATATTGCTGAAGGAGTTGGGGAATGTGTGCTGCAGAGATCATTTGCGTGAAAATACAAAGGTGTGCTGAAAGAGTTGGGGAATGTGTCCTTTGGAGATCATTTGCATGAAAATACAAAGGTGTGGATTTGTAATGTCTTGTAAACAAAACCTTATGGGAGCAGGCAAAGCAAGGAGGTTTTGTCTATTGTAAACAACATGGGCTATGTCTACACTAGCCCCAAATTTTCGAAGTTTACTAATGAAGCGCTGAAATACATATTCAGAACCTCATTAGCATGCGGCACTTCAAAATTGACATGGCTCACCGCCGCGCGGCTCGTCCCGACGGGGCTCCTTTTCGAAAGGACCCGCCTACTTTGAAGTCCCCTTATTCCCATCTGCTCACAGGAATAAGGGGACTTCAAAGTAGGTGGGTCCTTTCGAAAAGGAGCCCCGTCGGGATGAGCCGCGCAGCGGCGAGCCGCGTCAATTTCAAAGTGCTGCGGCCACCCACATGCTAATGAGGTGCTGAATATGTATTTCAGCGCTTCATTCGTAAACTTCGAAATGGCCATTTACATGGCCATTTCGAAATTTGGGGCTAGTGTAGACATGGCCATGTTGTTGTAAAGTCACAAGTTTTGCTATTACTATTGTAAGAATTATGGAGTCTCAACAATGCTTGAAGTTTTGTGGGGGTATAGGGCAGTCATCACTACTGCATAAGGTATGGATTACAGGGGGCTCCCCCCCAGAGCATTGTGTGAGTGAAAAGGGAGACGTATAGTGGTTCCATCAGGTGCTTAGGAGCCTTCTTGCTCTACAGTTGTAAGATTTCACATTATACTGACAAGGGGTCTTATCCCCCTTTTTTATCTGACCTGTTTTTAACTCCCTTCATACATGCTACTGGTTATGGGCCTTTTCCATCCTGACTGAATAGACTTTGTCAGATCTGGCCCTTCCTTTTGCTGGGATCCTACTCTTTAGATACTCCTCTGAGCCCTACCCCCACCACTCCTGCCCACAAAATCTTATGCTCTGAAATATCTGTTAGTCTATAAGGTGCTACGGGACTTCTTGTTGTTCTCAAGCTGTAAAACTAGTTTTCTCTCCACTGTTCACAGGCAGACCTAAGGGCGGGGCTATAGTTATTTTATGAGATAGATACTGTGGCTAGGCCCAGAGTTAAATACCATCAAGAGCTGGAATTACAGGATTTTACTTATAGCAAAGCTCACAAGACAGCAGTGGGCAGATGGCCAGTGGGGCAGCTGGCAGGGAGCAAGTGGAATGCCAGACCAGTGTAAAGGGGGCATTGCCACAGGTTCAGTGAGGCAGTGCATCAGGGTGATGTGTCAGGGCCTGCTCAGACTGGACTGAGTTGAAAGTGGGGGTCTGAAGAAAGTTTTGGGTGTGTGGATTGGTTGGTTACAGTATTGGACTGGTGAGCCCGAGAGGCAAAGGACACTGCTCAATCCATTTGAATTGGTACAGTTACTTGAGGATTGGTTATGAACTCTGGGGCTATGTCTTTGAAATAGCTATGCTAATGGCCATTGTGAAGAATACTAAACAGCTGCTGAAATGCATATTCAGCGCCTCATTAGGATGCCACCAGCTGCAGCACTTCAAAATTGCTGCTTTTCGCTCCCACTTGGCTTGTCCAGATGGGGGTCCTTTTCGAAAGGACCCTGCCAACTTCGAAATCCCCTTATTCCTATCTGCAATGAGGCTGCCTCACTAGTGCAAAGCTGGAAGGAGCCTGCACAGCACCCAGCCAATGGGTGAAGAAATCCTGTGTGGAGCCAATCAGAGGGCAGCTTGCTGGAGCAACCTGGCATATAAGGAGCTATTCCAGCACAGCTGGGTCACTTGGGTTCTGGCTGGGGAACGTGCAGGACTAGCCCCTAGGGAGAGCTATTGCCTTACGTAGAGCAGTAGGGCCAGGCTAGGGAGAGGCTCTAGCCTGATGTCTGCCAGGCTGCTGGCCCTGTTACAGCGGCCTGGGAAGTACAAGGGCTCACAGGGCAAGTGGCCCAGGGACTGAGGTAGTGAAGGGGATAGAAGAGGGGAGCAGGCTGAAGCTTCTGCCAGAGGGCCTCTGGCCTAGGACTCTCAGTAATGGGTGGGCCTGAGTCCTGTCCCTCACTCCTTGTGATGCACCTAGCTCCCCTCCCCCAAAGCTGGCCAATACAGGCTGTGCTTTTCCTCTAAGGTAGGGGCTAGATAGGGCTATAGCTGACTACAGCAGTGGGCACTCTGAACAAGGGCTGCTGAGAGCCCCAGAAGGAGGCGAGGGATGGTAAGTATGTGCTGCCAAGAGGCAGTACCCTAAAGAGGACTTGATGATCCTGGGAGCTATGGAGGTCCTGACCAGAGTACAAGGTAGATTGGGGAGCAGAGGCAGTGGGCACACCAGCCAGAGGGAGGTGCCAGGTTGGAGCATGGACTAACTCCCTGAGCCACCAGCAGGAGGTGCCACAGTGGCGAGTTTGCCCTGTGACAGTAAGAAGGGGACCTGGCCCCAAGGCCACACTTGTGAGTCTGTGTCATAACATGTATGGGCTGTGTCTGCACTAGCCAAAACCTTCGAAATGGCCATGCAAATGGCCATTTTGAAGTTTACTAATGAAGCGCTGACATACATATTCAGCACCTCATTAGCATGCAGGTGGCTGCGGCACTTCAAAATTGACGTGGCTCGTTGCCGCGCGGCTCATCCAGACGGGGCTCCTTTTCGAAAGGACCCCGGCTACTTCGAAGTCCCCTTATTCCTATGAGCAGATGGGAATAAGGGGATTTCGAAGTAGCTGGGGTCCTTTCGAAAAGGAGTCTCGCTTGGACGAGCTGCGCAGTGGCGAGCCGCGTCAATTTTGAATGCCACGGCCACCCGCGTGCTAATGAGGTGCTGAATATGTATTTCAGCGCTTCATTAGTAAACTTCGAAATGGTCATTTGCATGGCCATTTCGAAGTTTTTGGTTAGTGTAGACGTAGCCATGCACAATAGTACGTGTGTCAAGGCTGATCCCCGCTCTGAGTGCAGAAGGTGAGGGCCTGCAAGAGGCCTTCAAAATACCTTGCCTCTGTAGGCTTCTGCTTAAATGCTTTCCAAGGACACGGCTTTCCTGTCTTGGAGGCAGCTGCTACCACCCAAGTGAGGAAAACCCCTCTTTAGAAATCAGGAAGAGATTTAGAGTGTCTCCCTGTGGGGTAACCCCAAGCTCTTAATCCTCACCTAGGAGAGAGCTTGAAAACAAAGAGGGAGAAATTAAGCTGCAATCTGATAGCCGACCTTTCAGTATTAGCCCTGCATAGACACACACCTCTCTAAGACACAGGAACCAAACCCTTGCCTTTACATAAAAAAAGGTGATTTATTAACCAAATAAGAGTTACATGATAAAGCTTACTTGGTTGCCAGGCGTTACAGATCAAATTTAAAAAAGGTAAATTAAAGCACAGAGAAACAGGTCCCTGGGATTCAGTTGAAAAGTTACAGTGTATGGCGGTGGGGTGTATATTAGCCTGAGAAGTCCCACACCAAGCCCAAAATAAAAAATAACTCAGTTGTGTCTGCTTAAACATTTCCTTTCTACTTATATGTCCATATGCCCAGATCTCCTTGTAGCCTGGATATCTGGTCAGGCTTAAACACCTTTGTGTCTCGCTACTCCTGCCAGACGAGAAAGAAAAGAAAACCCTCCTCAGCAGGTAACTGCTTAAGTTCAAGCAATCACTCTCTCTGCCCATTGGCTCACCTGGCTGCTTCCCAACAGAGAACCTACTTTCTCTGGATTTAACACTTTACAGCATGGTTATCCAAACTAGGGGGCATGCCCCCCTGGGGGGCATGAAGAAATTCTGGGGGGGAGGCAACCCAGCCCTCCCCCACCATTTCCCCCACCCCAAGAAATAGCCAGCCTTTGTTTCCGGTTCTCAGCCCCTGCCATTTTACGTGAGTGACCCGGCGCAGCTGCTATAAAACGCAGGCAGCTGGCAAAGACCCATGTGGAGCTAGCTGCCTCCTGCAAAGGTGAGTGAGTGTGGGCTGGGGAGGAGGAGGAGGAGGAGGAGGATGGGGTTAGATTTGGGGGATGGGGGTGCCTGACTCAGGTGACAGGGATGGGGTAAGTGTGTGGGGGGGGTGACTGGCTTTGTGGGAGGAGAGGGGAGGGGCTCAGGCAGGTAGCTCGAAGGACATGTGGGACTCACATGGCTTGGGTGGCTGGCCCCAGCAGCAGGGGGCTCAAGTGGCTGGCTCCAGCAGTGTGGGCCTCGGGTATCTCAGGCTGGCAGGTGAACAGCTGGTCCCAAAAGCATGGAACTTGGGTGGCTTGGGTGGGTGGCAGGCCCCTGCAGTGCAGGGCTCGGGTGTCTCAGGCTGGCAGTCACATAGCTGGCACCAGCTGCACAGGGATCTGGTGGCTTGGGCTAGCCGGTGAGCCGATGGCCGCAGCAACGTGTGACTCACGCCACTGTCCCCAGCAGCATGGGGCTCAGGTGACTCGGGAAGGCTGGAGCATGCAGCTGGTGGGTGGGCAGCTGGGCCTGGATGCACAGGGCTCAGGCAGGCAGTGGGCGGGCAGGTGGGTGGCTAGCCACAGCGGCACAGGGCTCAGGCAGTCGGCTCTGGCATGGGCAGCTCTGGCGGCTGGTATGGGGCTCGGAGAGATGACCAGCTGGGGCTGCACCAGGCACCTGCAAGGGGGCAAGTAAAACTATCTGTACTTATTTTTAATTTTATATAACATTTTTATATCAAGTTTTTGTGTTTATTTTAAATTACAAATTGAATTTTTTGTTAAAGGGGGGTTGGATGATAGTGAAAAAGAGGTTGGGAGGTATGAGGGTTTCTCAAAAATCAAAAGGGGGTGTGATGTGGAAAACTGTGGGAACCACTGCTTTACAGGACAGGCATTCGTTCATGGCAACCCTGGCAACAATCGGGTGGGACAGTCTGCCAGGCAGGTACCATCTCAGAGAGCCCTTGGGCTTTGCCAAAGGGTGTCTCCTTCTTCAGCTCTCCCCTTGAGGACCAAGAGGGAATTCAGGGACATGTACATGAGCATGAGGAGGAGCCTCTTTGGAGTTTTCTCCTTTGCCACGACGACTGGAGCGAGATGGCTGACTGCACCGTGGAGAAGGTAAGAGCCTCAGAGAGGTTTGGTACCTATGCAGTCTGATTCAGCTGGTGCTGGCCACATTTAAGTCAGGGAAAACACTAGGTTAAGGTGGGAGACTATTTTCCCACTTAGGGCTTTGTCCCTCAGAGTCACTGGAATATAAAGCTTGTCTTTTCTGGGGACTCTTCTCCCAGCTTCCCTCCCTACCCTGGCAGGGGTGCGGGCTGCCTTCAACCCTGCTGGTGGGAAGCCCTCACAGAGCTGGGAGAGGAAGAGTGCTCTGACAAGGATCCCCACAGGTGACCTGAGCTGTCCCTGGGCCATTTGGGGGGACCCACAGCACCCACAGCTTCCTGCCCTTCCAGTCTCTGGGCTGATTGGCGGTGTAGGGGATCTAGTGACAGGAAGGAGACTCAGGACTTTGTTCTCTTTAAAGGCCCCTGCAAATGGGCCAGAACCAATCACCTGCTTGGGGAATTGCTCTGCTTCTCCTCATTGACTGGGGCGGCTGGTCTGTAGCTCATCTGACATCACTTTATTCTGATTCTTCAGTGCGTGACGCTCCAGCCTGAGGGTTCGTTTGAAAGTCAGAGGTTCTGGGTCCATTACTGGCTCTGTGTAACAGAAGACAAGACTCTTTGCCTTCCTCAGCCTTTGTTTCTCCCTCTGTCAGGTCTAATGATTGTCTCTGACCTGCAACCCTGCAATATGCAGCTTTCCATGGGGACCCAGCAACCCTCATGCGCTGGCCCAGAACCTGCTGATTCCTCCTGCGGCCACCAGATGGCAATGCTACCTCACACTTGCCCATGCTCCTGATTACCCAAACTCTGTGATCTGAGCTGGGCCCTTCCCAGTTCAGCGCCCTTCATGGAGTTCTGCTGTGTAGCAGCTGAAATGGTCAATCTGATTGGTATCAGAGGGGTAAGGATGTTAGTCTCTAGCCAGAAAAATAACGAGAAGTCTTCCAAGTGGGTCTTGCCCACCACATTTGATGTTTCCAAAATATCTATTAGTCTATAAAGTGCCAGAGGACTTCGATTTGACTGATATTTAATTATGTAAACCATTCAGAGGAGCGACTCCTTAGCCCAGATTGAAGCAGCTTCTCTAGTTCCTGAACCAAAGTATCTCCTCTTTGTGTGTGATGGGACAATCCAACGGCATGTGACGAATGGGAGATGTTTCGTTTTGTAAAAAATTTTTGCGAAGAATTTTCATCCACGTCGATTCATGATTTCAAAAAATCAAACTTTAATATTCACATGATTTCCCCACCCTCTCAGTTCCAGCGGTTTGTCCCTGCCACTGAGGGATTTGTTGTCTGTTGGTAGAAGCATGAATGAGAACTGTTGCCTTTTCTCTCTGGCTCTGCCTTAGCTTGCTACGTGACCTGGGGTAGGTTGTTTCTCTTCTCTGTAGGTCAGGATCCTTATCTGTCCAACAGGAAGAGGGACTCTTCTGTAACTCTGGGCAGAAGTGAGTTTCTGAAGGCCTAGCAATGGGGTGCCTCCAGGTGTCAGTTGCTAGGGTGACCTCCCTGCCCATCTGGCCCTAGAGTGGCTCTGCATCCAGGGTTCATTTCTTGTCACGCTGTCTGTGGAGAGTTCATCCCCACCACAGATCTCTGGATTGCTGATGTTCTGCTTGAGGTCTATGTCTTAGGACTTGTGCTGTCTCACCTTGACAGTCCAACTATCACACAACGACAGTGTGAAGCCCTCATGTGCATTCTGGTGTGTTCTACTGCTCCTTGTACCAGTTATTAATGTTGCCACAAGGGGGCATAGTGCCACCAGACCAGTAGAAAACATGGCCACTTTTATGCATGTCACTTCCTCAAGGAGCTAAGGTTCAGGCCTAGCCTTTGTTCTTGTCTCAGGAAAATGATGTCATGTTTTTAGGGGCAACTTGGCAATCAGTGGAGGGGTTGGGACACTGAGCACATTTCCTGGCATTAACTGAACAATTTTCCATACCTTGATGAAGCTGAGAATCAGCTCCAGATGTTCTCATGTTAAGAGGCACAGACACAGATGATGCTGGAGTGGAACATGACCTAATGCTCCTCCAAATGCACAGGCAGACTGTGAGGTATGCCTGCTGCATGCCACACCTGGTGGGATCTCCCCACAATGGGGGAAACACTTACTCAATGCAACCACCATTTCTCATAAGAATGAGGCAGGCTTCCTGACACAGACCTAGTCCTAGCACAGCTGCTGTGTCCCCAGGGCTGTGGCCTCTCTTTCCATTCAGGAAATGTCATGTGAGCTGAGTGGAGCCTGCCCATATGGGATCCCAGGCGTATACCTGTTATCCACCCAGGCCAGCCTGACAAGGGTCATGGAAACAGATTGACAGAGCCAGACGAGTAACCAAAAGTCACCTACTTCAAGACAGGCCCAAGAAGAAAATAACAGAACACCCCTTGTCATCACCTATAGCCCTCAGCTTAAACCCCTACAGCGCATCATTGACTACCTACAACCTGTCGTGGAACACCGTCTCTCATGCTCATGGGCCTTGGGTGACAGGCCTGTCCTCTCCTTCAGACAACCACCCAACCTCAAGAAAATACTCACCAGCAGCCACACACCACACCACAAAACACCAACCCAAGAACCTATTGCTGCAACAAACCCCACTGCAAGCTCTGTCCACATAGCTACACTAGAGACACCATCACTCGACCTAAGCACATCAGCCATACCCTCGGAATGATACATCCGCTAATGTGAGATGTGCTGTCGTGTGCCAGCAATGCCCTTCTGCCACATATATTGGACAAACCAGACAGTCTCTGTACCGAAGGATGAATGGACATAAATCTGACATCAGGAATTGGAATACACATAAACCTATAGGGAACCCTTTAATCTCCTTGGACATTCAATAATGGATTTGAAAGTAGCCATTCTTCTACAAAAGAATTTTACCACAAGATTTTAGAGGAAGACATCTGAACTGGAATTCATTTGCAAATTTGACACATTTAACTGCAGCCTTAACAGAGATCACAACTATCTTATGCATTACAAAGGCAATTTCCCCACCTTTGATATCACACATCCTGCTTAACTTAATTTGCTTCATCTACTGGTCCTACTAGTGACAGGTAATCCATCCCCCTTCTCCTGCTCCTTCCTTCCCCTTCCTGCTGCTCTATAAACCCTGGATTCTAATTCTCTGCTCCAATCATCTGAAGAAGTGGGTCTCACCCACGAAAGCACCTGACCTAATACACTTGTTAGCCTTTAAGGTGATATGGGACTGCTTGTTATTTGCAAAGCTACAGACTAGCACAGCTACCCCCTGAGACTATTTACACATGAGCTAGTAAATAGTGAGGGATTTTAACGTCACTGATATCCATTGGAAGGCTGTTGCAGCACAACATAACACATCCTGCAAATTCTCAGTGTGCATAGGGGCCAGCTGTCTGAATCACAAAGGTGAGAAAAAAACTTGGGAGGAGGGGCATCCATTTTGGATGTGGTTTTGATGAACAGGGACAACTTAGTTGCGAACATGAAGGTGGTCGGGAACTTGGGAGGAAATGATCATACTCCGATGAATTCAAGAGCCACCAAGGACATGGGATGCCAGGAAGACAGATATTGGCTGACTCAGAGAAAGGAGTAACTATTAATGGAATGATGCTGTTGTGGAGTGAGGTTTCAGGTGGGGTCCCACAAAGATCTGTTCAGGGTCTGGTGTTATTTAACATCTTTATTAATTATCTGGGTGTAGGCACAGAGAGCAAATTGATCAAGTGTGCAGCTGACGTGAAGCCAGGGGGCTGGGCTGCCAAGGAGGAGGACAGAGCTAAGATTAAGAGGGATGCGATGATTTGGAGAACTGGGCTATAGACAACACAATGAAATTCAACAAAGACAGACAACGCATACATACAGAGTGGGGGATAACTGGCTGGGTAGCAGCACTGCTGAGAAGGATCTGGGAGTTGTAGTGGAGCACAACCTCAACACGATCAGCAATGTGATGCTATTGCACAAAAAGCAAATGCAATTTTGGGGTTCATTAACAAAGGCCCAGCACACGAGGCATGGGAGGTGATAGTACTGCTCTGTTTGGTGCAGTGGGAGTTCTACGTCCGGCGTCACTCTCCAACATATAGAAAGGATGTGGAGAAATTGGAAAGGGTCCAGGGTGAGTGACAAAGGTGATGAAAGGGATGGACTGCAGCCATGGGAGCAAAAACTCAAGGAGTAGATTTCCTTTGGAAAAGAGGCAATTAAGAAGGGGTATGATAGCTGTCTTCAGATGATTGAAAGTCTGCCACAAAAAGGATGCAGACATGTTGTTCTCTCTCAGCAGAGAGGGTAGGACAAGAGAAAATGTGTTCAAACTATAGCACAGCAGATTTTGATTAAATGTCAGGAAAAAGTTCCTAGCTTTAAGAGCAGTGGGACAATGGAACAGATGCCTGGGGGACAGGGGTTGTAGAATCTTCATAGAAGGTTTCCAAAAGGAAGATGGAGAGCCACGTGTCTGGGATGGCATAGACCCAGCAAACCCTGCATCTTGGCAGAGAATTGGACTCTATGACCCTTGTTTATTCTAACCCTGTGGTCTATGACTCACCTTTGTATCCACGTTCAGGGCCTGATGCATAAGCATTAGAAGGTTGATCTCTTCCAAGGCTGGAAATCTGGGGGTCATCCTGAATTCTTTCAGCTTCTTCCTGAACTTGTCCATAGGTTCCTCTCTGATCCCCACTGTTGCTGCCAGGAGTCATCCTAAACCACACTCTGCTGCTGAGATATCATTTCTTCCCCTGACTATTTCCCTATAACCCAGAGAAGGGAGTGTCCTTTAAACCTATTCATTGAGGCAACATTGAGGAAGCAGCAACGAAGGGTCCTGTGGCACCTTATAGACTAACAGAAAAGTTTTGAGCATGAGCTTTCGTGAGCACAGACTCACTTCATCAGATGTTGGTCTTGGAAATCTGCAGGGCCAGGTATAAATAAGCCAGAGCAAGGGTGGGGATAACAAGGTTAGCTCATTCAGCAAGGGCGAGGCTTACTAGCAGCAGTTGGTCTGGAGGCGTGAACACCAAGGGAGGGGAAGCTGCTTTTGTATTTAGCCAGCCATTCACAGTCTTTGTTTAAGCCTGAGCTGAGGGTGTCGAATTTGCAGATGAATTGTAGCTCAGAAATTTCTCTTTGGAGTCTGGTCCTGAAATTTCTTTGCTGTAGGATAGCTACTTGTAAGTCTGCTACTGTGTGGCCTGGGAGATTGAAGTGCTCTCCTACGGGTTTTTGTATACTGCCATTTCTGATATCTGATTTGTGTGCATTTATTCTTTTACATAGAGACTGTCCAGTTTGTCCGATGTATATAGCAGAGGGGCATTGCTGGCACATGATGGCATAAATGATATTGGTAGATGTGCAGCTGAATGAACCCACGATGGTGTGGCTGATCGGGTTAGGTCCTGTAATGGTGTTGCTGGTATGTGGGCAGAGCTGGCAACGAGGTTTGTTGCACGGATGGGTCCCTGAGTTAGAGCGACTGTGGTGCGGTGTATAGTTGCTGGTTAAGATTTGCTTCAGGTTGGCAGGTTGTCTGCGGGCAAGGTAGAGGAAGCAGGGATTTTTCAGGAAAAATTGAATCTTGGTTCTTATGAAGCCAGACAACTCTGCAATGGGCTGAATTTTGCAGAGAAAAGTCCTTCTATCTATCTATCTATCTATCTATCTATCTATCTATCTATCTCAGAGGGGTAGCTGTGTTAATGTATATCTGCAAAACCAACGAGAAGTCCTGTGGCAATTTACAGACTAACAGATTATTTTGGAGCACACACCTGATGAAGTGGGTTTTTGCCCACAAAAGCTTATGCTCCAAAAAATCTTTTAGTCTATGAGGTGCCACAGGACTTCTCATTGTTTTAAATAGATAGCAAAGGTAGCTATTAATAAGCATAAACTCAGGATCCTAATGAGAAGACAACTCAGAACTACTGTTCGAGTTTGAAAATGAGTAGAGGAGCTAAATCACATCAAAAAGCTAAAAGAACATATGAACACTTACAACAGAGAGCTCTGTAGTTCACGGGTCTGCAACCTGCAGCTCTGGAGAGACATGTGGATCTTTAAGGACTTCTTTGAGGATCTCAACATTAAAATTGCAAAGTAAAAAAATCCCTCCTGATTCTTTTCAATAAACGGTGAACATCTAGAAGTCCAACAATGAACAACTCATATCTAAATAGCAAACGATATTTGATCTCGAAACATTGGATGACCCCCTTTAATATGTGCAGTGAATTGTCGGATATGATACTGTATCTGTGTTTTGAGCATGTTGCCAAAAAAGTCTTGATTTTGAAAAGGAAGCTTGAGGCATTCCTGCTCTGAAGGGCAACATGCATTTTAAGAAAGAAAACTGAAATTAAATGTGAAGTAAACTTGGCAGAATTAAAATGGATTCAGGAGTGAAAGTTAGGAAGATACAGTAAACTCTTTCATATGAAGAAATAAACAAAAATGTAAACTGAGTACTTTATTTAAAAACAACAATAGTGTTGTACACTGTAAATTTATACTCTGTTTTTATTTACTCTCACTTTACTGTACTTATGGAAAATATAACTAAAATTTACTTATGGTTAAAATGCCAGTTATTTGAGAGTTCTAGCTGATAGAATGCCAGGTATGAAAAAGTTTACTGTAGTAGTACAAACATATGCATATAAAGTGTGAGGAAACAGAAAAAAGCTTGTGAACGTCCTGAGGTAAACATGTATCGCATTACAAATCATTGTATGCTGTTCTTAAAATAGAGGTTACAAAAAGTACGGTTTGACATTATTTATTGAGGATGGTCTATTACTCACAGGGCTTTTAAATTATTGGGTTTTTACCAAATTTGAAAACAATGGCTTATCTTACTATTTTGATTGCTGACCAAAAAGCTCTAGGAAGAGAACTCAGTAATAGGCATCCTTCAGTCTGCATAGACTATGGATCGCGCCCTTTATAGTTTCAATTGAGGACTTCATTTACAGCGTCTACTGTGACTATGAAGACCCACATGAGAGTGACAGTCCTTGCTGCATCTCTTGCAGATGTGGTGGGTGTCTGGCAAGTCCTTAGTGTGCTTTCTGTGCGCTCACTTCTCCTCTGCTAGCTGTCTGATCCTCATCTTGCCCTTCTGAAGGCCCTTGTGTAACCCCTGCCTCCATCTGCCGCGGTCGTCTGCTAGTTCTTCCCAGTTGTCCAGCTCGATGTCTACCTCTCTGAGGTCTCTCTTGCAGACATCTTTGTAGCACAACTCGGGGCATCCGGGAGGTCTTTTGCCAGAGGCTAGCTCACCATACAGGATGTCTTTTGGAATCCTTCCATCAATCATCCTGTGGACGTGGCCAAGCCAGCGGAGCCGACGCTGCCTGAGGAGGGTGTGCATGGCTGGGATTCCAGCTTGCTCAAGGACAGCGGTGTTGGTCACTCTGTCCTTCCATGATATTCCAAGGATGCACCTGAGGCAGCGCAAGTGGAAGACATTCAGCCTCTTTTCCTGGTGGGCATACAGGATCCAAGTCTCGCTGCCATAAAGGAGGGTGCTGAGGATGCAGGCTCTGTAGACTTGCATTTTGGTGTGAGTGTACAGCTTGTTGTTATTCCACGCTCTCTTGCTGAGTCTGGACAGAGTTGTGGCCGCTTTTCCGATCCTCCTATTTAGCTCAGTGTCCAACGACAGGGTGTCAGAGATGGTGGACCCGAGGTAAACGAACTCGTGGATGACCTCTAACATATAGTTGTCAATGCTGATTGATGGGGATTCAGTAACATCCTGACCGAGTACGTTTGTCTTCTTTAGGCTGATGGTAAGCCCAAAGTCCTTGCATGCTTTGGAGAACTGATCCAGCAGTTTTTGAAGCCGGACTTCTGTGTGAGACACTACAGGAGCATCGTCTGCGAACAGCGTGTCGCTGGTGAGGACTTCCCGCACCTTAGATTTAGCTTTCAGCCTTGCAAGATTAAACAGTTTCCCATCAGATCTTGTGTGCCGCAAGATGCCCTCTGTTGGAGATCCAAAGGCATGCTTCAGGAGGAGTGCGAAGAAAATCCCGAACAATGTCGGAGCAAGCACGCATCCTTGTTTGACGCCGCTTCTGATTCTGAAAGCATCCGATAATGCGCCGTCATATTGGATGGTTCCTCTCATGTCTTCATGGAACGACTGGATCATCTTCAGTAACCGTGGAGGACAGCCTATCTTGTGGAGCAGTTTGAACAGACCATCCCTGCTGACCAAGTCAAAGGCCTTGGTCAGGTCGATGAAGGCTATGTAGAGTCGCTTCCTCTGCTCCCTGCACTTCTCCTGAAGCTGCCTTAGAGAGAAGACCATGTCAACGGTAGATCTCTCTGCGCGGAATCCACACTGCGATTCGGGGTACACCCTCCCAGCAATCTTCTGGAGTCTGCCAAGGATGACGCGAGCGAACAGTTTAGCAGTGACGCTTAGGAGGGAGATTCCACGGTAGTTGTTGCAGTCGCTTCTGTCTGCTTTGTTCTTATACAAGGTTACAATGTTAGCGTCTCACATATCCTGTGGAACCTCTCCCTCTTTCCAGCACAGGCACAGTAGCTCATGAAGCCACAGCACAGAGTGTCGTGGAGACACCCACACTCGAAGCACTGGCATCAACTAGACGTGGTCATCACTAGGCGTAATAACCTCAAAAACGTCCTTCTGACACGCAGCTATCATAGTGCTGACTGTGATACAGATCACTCTCTAGTTTGCTCCAAGCTCAAGCTGAGATCCAAGAAGCTGTACCACTCTAAACCTGCTGGAAGGCCCCGCATTGATGCCAGAAAGACAGCAAACTAGGAGAAAGCTGAAAAGTTCAGAGAGACCCTCCAGGAAAATCTGCGCAGCGGCCCTGGAGGCCGCGATGTGACATCCAAATGGCAACCTCTGAGGGATACTGTTTACAACACGGCCTTGTCGGTGTTTGGAAGAAGAGCTAGAAACACGAATGACTGGTTCGAAGCTAACTCCAATGAGATGATTCCAGTCATTGAAAAGAAGCGTGCTGCACTCCTGGAGTACAAACACTCACCGAGCCAGAGTACACAGCAAGCACTTAGAGCCGCCAGAAGAACAGTACAGCAGACAGCTAGGCGCTGTGCCAACATCCACTGGCTCCAGCTATGCAGCAGCATCCAGACCTGTACTGACTTTGGTAATCTCAGAGGAATGTACGAGGGTATGAGGAAGGCATTAGGACCCACCCAGAACAAGATGGCACCTCTGAAATCCAAATCTGGTGAAGTCATCACTGACAAAGCCAAACAGATGGAGCGCTGGGTTAAGCACTACTCTGAGCTGTACTCACGCGAGAATGTTGTGGTTGGCGCAGCCCTTGATGCCATCAAGCTCCTACCAGTAATGGACGAACTGGATCAGGAACCGACAGTGGATGACCTGAAGAGAGCCATCGACAGCATTGCAGCAGGAAAGGCCCCTGGCCAGGATGGTATACCACCAGAGGTAATCAAGTGTGCCGAGGAAGAGAACAGCTGGGTCTAGAACCTGCTGACCATGTTCATGTCAAATTGGATGGAGGAAAAGAAAAGAATTCCTGCTGTAGTAAAGAAAAGACAATTCCTGCTGTAGTGAAGAAAAAAGAATTCCATGCCCAGATCACATATGACAGCAGAGAGAGCAACTGAAACCATCAACGCCCACAGCATCTTTTTCAGCTGCACAATCAACAGAGAAAACCTATGGGCGGCAGACGCAAAACAAACAGATAACTCAAAGATTCTAGATCAGCCACAGCCCACTGCAGCTAATGGAGAGCCAGACGACCAAGATGTTACATGTTCCAGTTATGTAATTAGCAACCAGTAGGATTCAGAGACACTCAACAGCCTGATCCATACTGGGCTTCAAAGACAGCCTGACTGGGTAACTATTGTAAATGGTAGGATGAGGAATCTACAAGGGGTGATGGAGTGGCCTCTGCTAGACAGTATTACATTATTCTGCCAGTCACAGCTTCCTCTCCTTCCTGTTTTGGCTCCCTACCTGTGAACAGTAACGTAGGGGAGCTGAAACTCACAGGGGGCCAGTCTTGCTGTGAGGTGGCACCAGGGATGCACTCATGGTTGGTACAACCAGCCACAAACATGTGGTTGATACAACCAGCCTTTCTAGGGCAGGGCCCCCCAGCGAGGGCAGACTGAGCAGTGCCAGTGTGTGCCTGTGGTTCTCAGGGGTTGGTACAGGCCTCCATAGCCTCTGCTACTGGGCCCACGCCCTGATTTACTTATTCAGCTCAGTGAGAGCTCCTGCAAGCACATGCACATGAGCAGGGGAATCCCCCAAGCGGGCAGTCAGACAGCACCCGTGGTCCCAGGCCTCCTAGAATAGCTCTGGGGCAAACACAGCCCAGCTCCCATGGGGAGACAGAGCCATGCTGTCCATAGGATGAGGTGGGGCACCCACCCCAGGCCCCATGCTTTTGGGAGCCCCACAGCCCAGCAGTCCTATGGACAGGAGGGGCAAGGTCTATTGAGGCGGATGCGGCAGCAGCAGTGGGATCACCTCCCCCGACCTCCTGCATCCACTGCACAGCACCAGAGGCAGTCTGCTTCACTCAGCTCCATGTGCTGGGAGGTGAAACCCTTACTGCCCCCGACTGCTGCCACAGCCACCACTGCCCTGCCCCAGGCAATCCCCAGCCTGGGTGGTTGGGGAGCCGATTGTGGGGGCAGAGTGGGGAAGAGGCAGGGCTGGCAGCGTGTGGGGGGTTGCTGGGGGAACTGGGGGGGTTCGCTCAGCTGCTGGAGGCTGAACTGGGCTCCCCATGGCAGCCCCTCTCTCTGCTTTCCTCTTGGGCAGCAGCAGCCCCCAGAAGCAGTGTGAGGGCTGGATGCTCCTCTGTCTCCCGCTGCTGCTACATCAGGAGCCCCAGCCCCCCCAGCAGCAGCTGGAGCCAGACCCCTGTTCCCCTCCCGCCTGGCTAGGGTAATAGCGCACTCCCCGCTGAACCCCAGCAGCCTCCCTGCAGCTTAGCTTGGGAGCACCTCTGTGAGGAGGCCTGCCATAGCCCCTCCACCTCCTGCCCAGAGCACGCCCATGGGGGCGGGTTGCCACACAACAGTGCCTGTAAGACATGTCAGTCACTTTCACCCCCGGCTGCTGCTACTTTCTCCTGTGAGGTGAGCGCTGGGGCCCAGCTGCTGTAAATCGTCCTCGTGCTGTTGGAGTCAATGGGATTCTACCCATTTGCACCAGCCCTGAGTCTGACTCAGGCTCTAGCCAGGTGTGCTGGGGGACGCCTCCTTCACCCTCTTGGCCTCTCAGGTCCCCAGAGCCTCCTTCCTGCCCCCAGACAGCGACCCATGCAAACACTGCCTGGCACACCTCAAAAGGCTCAGAGGCGGTTCTGGTCTAAAGCAGCTCCCCACCAGCCCATCACTGGCCCGATCTGAAGGCTCCAGAGCCCCAGGACAAGTGTAATTTGCTAACAGGACGCTGTGGTTTGTGTCCACTCCCCAGACCCAGACACACCCAACTGCCCATGCGAGGACTTAGCCAACCAGACACCTGCTGTGCCAGGGACACCCATGAAGTCACCAGTGGGGGCACACCAGGTGCGCCAGGCACAATGTGTGGCTCTCCAGTTCCCAGAGGCCGTGTTGCAGCAGCAGGCAGAGAGGCACATGGAGCTCACCCCGCAGCAGGCCGAGGCCAACCGGCTGCCAGCGCAGGCTGTGCTGTCCAGGCCCAGGTGGTGCAAACTCTTGTGCTCACTCTGCCAGTGAGCTCATGGGGTGGAGGCCTATGGCTTGGAGGGCAGCGTGGGCTGACAGACCCTGACAGCGAGCCGAGCATAGGCACTGGCCTGTCCACCCCACAGATCCCATCACTGTCAGAGCCAGATGGGACCCTCCGGAGCCTCTAGTCCAGGCTGGGGAACCTTTTTAGGGGTTGGGGCTACTGAGCCACAGAAACATCCATCGGGGTGAGTGAGAAGCAAACCAAACAGTCCCCGCATCTCTCCCCCTACCACTGACCTGGCTCCCAGCAAGCCCGGGGCCTTCCTGGCAGCGCACCAGCTCCACAGGGTCCGGGGGGGGCACTGAGGCTCGCATGGGCCGGATCCAGCTGCCCCAGCCCCGCTCTAAGCTGACGCCCTGCAGTGCCCAGCCAAAGATACAGCTAAGTTCCACTGTGTCCCCTGGAATGAGCTGCTTGGGCTTGGTGGAAAGATACCACTCCCGGGCTACGTCTACACGTGAAGCCAACATCGAAATAGCTTATTTTGATGTAGCAACATCAAAATAGGCTATTTCGATGAATAACATCTACACGTCCTCCAGGGCTGGCAACGTCGATGTTCAACTTCGACGTTGCGCGGCACCACATCGAAATAGGCGCTGGGAGGGTACGTCTACACGCCAAAGTAGCACACATCAGCTGCGTCTACACGTGCACGCTACTTCGAAGTAGCGGCAGTAACTTCGAAATAGCGCCCGTCACGTCTACACGTGTTGGGCGCTATTTCGAAGTTGAAATCGACGTTAGGCGGCGAGACGTCGAAGTCGCTAACCCCATGAGGGGATGGGAATAGCGCCCTACTTCGACGTTCAACATCGAAGTAGGGACGTGTAGACGATCCGCGTCCCGCAACATCGAAATAGCGGGGTCCTCCATGGCGGCCATCAGCTGCGGGGTTGAGAGATGCTCTCTCTCCAGCCCTTGCGGGGCTCTGTGGTCACCGTGGGCAGCAGCCCTTAGCCCAGGGCTTCTGGCTGCTGCTGCTGCAGCTGGGGGTCCGTGCTGCATATACAGGGTCTGCAACTAGTTGTTGGCTCTGTGTATCTTGCACTGTTTAATGAAAGTGTGTCTGGGAGGGGCCCTTTAAGGGAGCGACTTGCTGTTGAGTCCGCCCCGTGACCCTGTCTGCAGCTGTGCCTGGCTCCCTTATTTCGATGTGTGCTACTTTGGCGTGTAGACGTTCCCTCGCTGTGCCTATTTCGATGTTGGGCTGAGCAACGTCGAAGTTGAACATCGACGTTGCCAGCCCTGGAGGACGTGTAGACGTTATTCATCGAAATAGCCTATTTCGATGTCGCAACATCGAAATAAGCTATTTCGAAGTTGGGTGCATGTGTAGACGTAGCCATCGAAATAAGGGTGCCAGGCACAGCTGCAGACAGGGTCACAGGGTGGACTCAACAGCAAGCCACTCCCTTAAAGGGCCCCTCCCAGACACAGTTGCACTAAACAACACAAGATCCACAGAGCCGACAACTGGTTGCAGACCCTGTGCCTGCAGCATGGATCCCCAGCTGCCGCAGCAGCAGCCAGAAGCCCTGGGCTAAGGGCTGCTGCCCACGGTGACCATAGAGCCCCGCAGGGGCTGGAGTGAGAGCATCTCTCAACCCCCCAGCTGATGGCCGCCATGGAGGACCCGGCAATTTCGACGTTGCGGGACGCGGATCGTCTACACGGTCCCTACTTCGACGTTGAACGTCGAAGTAGGGCGCTATTCCGATCCCCTCATGAGGTTAGCGACTTCGACGTCTCGCCGCCTAACGTCGAAGTTAACTTCGAAATAACACCCGACGCGTGTAGCCGCGACGGGCGCTATTTCGAAGTTAGTGCCGCTACTTCGAAGTAGCGTGCACGTGTAGACACGGCTCCGGTGAGAGAGACCCTCAGGCCTGCAGATGGGGGGAGGGGGCAGCTGCCCCAGGGCTGGCAATTGACAAGGCCCCAGGTGCCCCGCTACCACCACCACTACTGCAGCAGCTGGTACCCTAGGCCCTTTCAGTCCCTGACAGGGCACTCTGGCTGGGAGAAGCCAGGCATGGTCCTGCCAGCACTGTGGACTGGATGCCCGATGCCCACCACTTCTGCCTAAGGCCCCGCCCCTTCCAGGAGCACACCTTGTTGAGAGGGGCCCACACCTTGTTGAGAGGGGCCCAGTGAGTCTGTTGGCTCCGGTGGTGAGCTCCCTGCCCTGTCAGTCAGCCTGTGCGTCCCTGCAGCCGGTCCCTGGGACCCAGGCGCCAGGATCAAGTCGCTGCTTTAGTTCCTGCTCTCTCCGTGTCTACACGTGCACGCTACTTCGAAGTAGCGGCACTAACTTCGAAATAGCACCCGTCACGGCTACATGTGTCGGGCGCTATTTCGAAGTTAACTTCGACGTTAGGCGGCAAGACGTCGAAGTCGCTATCCTCATCAGGAGATGGGGATAGCGCCCTACTTCGACGTTGAACGTCGAAGTAGGGACCGTGTAGTCATTGTGCGTCCCGCAACTTCGAAATAGCGGGGTCCGCCATGGTGGCCGTCAGCTGAGGGGTTGAGAGATGCTCTCTCTCGAGCCCCTGCGGGGCTCTATGGTCACCGTGGGCAGCAGCCCTTAGCCCAGGGCTTCTGGCTGCTGCTGCGGCAGCTGGGGATCCATGCTGCAGGCACAGGGTCTGCAACCAGTTGTCAGCTCTGTGGATCTTGTGTTGTTTAGTGCAACTGTGTCTGGGAGGGGCCCTTTAAGGGAGCGGCTTGCTGTTGAGTCCGCCCTGTGACCCTGTCTGCAGCTGTGCCTGGCACCCTTATTTCGATGTGTGCTACTGTGGCGTGTAGACGTTCCCTCGCAGCGCCTATTTCGATGTGCTGCACAACGTCGAAGTTGAACATCGACATTGCCAGCCCTGGAGGACGTGTAGACGTTATTCATCGAAATAGCCTATTTTGATGTTGCTACATCGAAATAAGCTATTTCGATGTAGGCTTCACGTGTAGACGTAGCCTTAGTGGGTCTAGAGAAACGAGGGAGCTGCTGGGATTTCATCACTTTGCTCTGCCTTTGGCCTCTGTAATGAGTCCAGCGTTGCAGATTGTCTCATTACAACTGCTGGTATTTTGTAAAGGGCCTGGAGTCCCTGCACAGGTGACACTAGCCTAATGGAGATGGGGAAGGCTCCAGCAAAGTGCGTCCCCCACAGCACTAACCCCTGGGCTACACTGCCTCTTTCCCAGTGGGCGAAGAAGGGCAGAATGGAAGCAGTATGATGTGGTGCCTATGGGGTCTGTGTCTGCTTAGGCACCTGAGCCGCACACAGTACAAAGGGCGGCTGCTGTAATGCACATAGTTGGCAACAAGAAGGCGATAGCGTCCAGTTGCTTCAGGATCCGGATTTACAGGTCAGACAGATGGATACTGCTGCAAATTCAGCCACATCTGCTTGTGAATCATTCAGACCAGTGCTGATTCCTGCAAATGTGCCTGCTGTTCCTAAGCTGTGGCTGTGCCATTTGTTGTAACCCTGGATCTTTGGGAATTGCTCCCTCTCACTGTTTAATTTACGTGGTTAATGATGTGATGGTTTTCACCCATGTCACATGGTGTTGCTTCTCCCTGACGGATGCCTTGCACGGGGCAAGGGCAGGGGGGACAACAAGGAATGCTAAATGTGATTGACTGCCGTTTCTTTTCATTCATGGCAATGGGGCATTCTACAATCCATGAAACTTCACAGTTGTGCAAACAATTGTTTCTGCTCAGCTGAGTTCTGGAAAATAAAAAGGTCTCAGGTTCTGACTGTCAGCGGTGGAGTGAAGGCGGCTGATTTGTGTAAAATAAATTAATGAATTGATGAATCTGCTTTTCCTTCCCCCACGCCTTGTACAGAAATAATCACAGCTCAGAACAGAAACACCTAACTCCTCTCTTCTTGTACCACACCTACAGCAGCTGGCACAGTGAGCAAAGTGTTAGCTGTTCTGGGTTGTCCCTTTTCCAGGCCTCTCCCCGGAGGAAATTTGCATGTATGTGTTCACATTTCTGTGCAATGGGCTGTTATTGGTGCAGGTAAGATGTGCCCCTGGCCTTGGGACTAGAGCACTGACATTTTCAGCTACTGTGGAAGACAGTTCCATTGTTCTGAAGGCAGCTCCACATGCCACAACCTGTAGTAAAATCCCCTTTGAAATGGTTTCCACAGTGGAAAGGAAGTATCCTGACGCTGTGGGGGAGGGGGGCAGTGCCCCTCTCATTGTTAAAAAGGAAATTCATCTGGTGCTGAGCCCAGGTTCTCTTCTGAGCACCGCCATTCCATTCTGCTCCTGTTTATGAGGCTGTCCCATGCACCTACCCGGCTGCTCTCTGCTCTGATTCACACAGGCTCAGCTCCTCCAAGTGCAGGGCTGTCGCTAATGATCAGCACAGGTGTGAGCTCAGTCGCTTGCCCCAAGCGTGTGCTAAAGATTGCCCTGAAGCGACAAGCTGCCCCCTGTTGCGCAGAGGGAGACAAAACTTCCTGTTTCCGCCACAGGAAACATTTCCACAGACCCACCCAGGGGCCCTAATGGCCATTGAGAGACTTTGCCTTCATGGCTTCCAGATGAACTGATTGAAAATGCATCACAGCAAAACTCACCTGTGGGAGAAAGCTCTGCAGTGAGTTGCTTCCGCTGCTGTCCCTTAGCTGCTGAGACACAGCGTGAGAACCGGGATTCCTCGGCTAGATCCTTGTTTCATTGCTCGTGTTCACAGGGCAAGTTAAAAGCTTGGATCACATCTCATTTTCACATAGCAACAGGTGACTTCACTGCAGGACCTGGGTGAACCTCTTTAATGAGCAGTGAACACTGAGGCAAGGCAAGGCAAGGGAACTCTGGAAGTGAGGCCAAAGGGCTCTCTGAGGCGCCTCATCTGCAGAGGGTTTTTCTGAAGGTGCAGCCGGAGGTGGTCACTGAGTGCTGCTCCCAGCGGCTGAATGCAAGAGCTGGTCAGAGGACACGGTTTGCTGACCCAATGAATGCAGCCACCTTGGCTCTTGAATCCATTCCTGATTCCTGTGGCTGTGTTTGCTGTTCCGATGCATTTGCCAAGTGGCTTAGAACGATCTTGCGACCGGTCACTCCTTGCTGCTCGGTGCAAGTGGAAATCAGCCCTGTGCACCAGGGCAACTTGAAATCTAGGCACCTCATTGGCCTGGCTGCAGTGCCGCCTGAACCTCAGGCTGGCCTTCTGCACAGGGTGAATGTTGCACCCTTGGGGCGTTTGATTAGTTACGTGCTTATTTTCTGCTGCCTGACTGGATGAGTGGCAATGTTAACCTGTGATACTTATGACACAGAACTGCTAGTGGATAAGGAGTAACGTGTAAGGCCCTGCTGTGTACCACATCCTGGGTCATTGCTGGTCTGTGCGATCACAGGAATCTTCGTGGTTAAGTGCAGTAATGGGAATGTGGGCCCCAGGCTGGGGGCTCTGCTCACACACAGTCTCTCAGGTATGGTTTAATCATTCTACCAGCTGTACTGAAAGCTGGCAGGGTCCCTAACAAAAACTAGGGTGCTTCTGTGGATTCAGTCACACCAGACTGTAGTGGTAGTGTCCCTCCCTGTAGCAGATATCTGGGCTCCATGCAGTGGGATGCAGCAACTGTTCCTCTCTGCAGCAGCACTGGGCTCTGCCAGGGCATGTTGGAGCAGTGCATGTGGTTTCTTGTGTCTTGTGGTAGGGGGCTCAAAATATATTTCCTTGCCAGGGTCATCCCTTTCCCTTCCCTCCTGAACCCCTTGCAGGTGCTCCCGTTTTCCCCTCACTGCAACCCCAGTGCTGTCCTACTGTCCTGCCAGGAGACATTGCATCAACTCTGCTGTGTTCAGCCCAGGGTGCCACCTGGAACTGGGGTTCCACTGAGCCCCCTGACCCACCAGTGTGGGCTCCCTCTCACTCTGTATGGCTGTGACAAGCTGCAAAGCCTTCCAGCCTGCACTTCCACATAGGTTGTGACACACCCAGCTGAAGTTAATTCATAGGCAAGTCATTCAGTATATCCCACCCTAGAGTGCTAGAGCAGTACCATCCTACCCTGGTCATATCTGCACAGCATATGGCTTTAACACTTGGTCCACCTCTCCCTCAGTGGGAAGAGAACAATGCCAAGGTTTTCCCTGAGTTCTACAGTCAAAGTTCATTGGTTTGGATTAAAGCAAAACCAAGTTTATTAATTACAAAGGGTAGATTTTAAGTGATCTCAAAGTGCTTTGATTTGTTTATCTTGCAAATAAACAAAAACACAACCTAAGCTTGATATACTGAATGATTTGTCTATGAATTAGCAAATTTTCACCCTGAGAAATGATGCAAGCTGGCTGCAGAGTCTTAAGGCTCAAGCTGTGCCTTCTTTGCAGCTTGAAATCCGCAAGTATTTCACAAACAGACTACAGATCCCTTTAGCCTGTGGCCGGCACATCTCACAATTCAGGCATTGTTCCTCTGGGGTTTCCAGGATTCTTCTTGGGAGGGGAGTGAAGAACGTCGGGTGATATCACTTCCTGCTTTGTATCGCTTTAGCATAGGCTGGGAACTCTGCTTCAAAACTTGATTCACATGTCAGTCTGTGGAAAAATACTGACATCCCAAGATAGAGTCCAGAATCATGTGGTCTGGTCACACGATCTCGCAGAATCTGAGCAGCTGGAAGGTTTCCCAGGTGGGGATAAGCTTCTCCTAAGGCCTATTGTTTTTCCTAGTTCCCTAAATAGGTCCTCTCCTACCACCTCTCTAGCCTGAAAGCATCTTGCCTAGTGGGCGCTACCCAGGTGCAGCTACTGGAGATACACGCTATCAGTGCTTACGCTTTCAAATACAACAATGACACATGCACACAAGTAGGATGACCCATCCTGCAGAAAATGCCCTAATCCTATCATAGTACTAACACTGTGAGGAACGCAGGGCACAGTGTCCCAGTCAGGGCTGGGCTTGTTTGTTAGGGTTGGCTCACCCCTTTCCCTTCATGTGACCCCATCTCTACCTGCTCTTCCCTTCCCGGTGCAGTCCTGCCCTGCCAAGGGACATTGAGTCAGGGAATGTGGGACCCAGAGCTCCCAGCTGCTGTGAGCACGTGACTCAGAGAGGAGTCAGGCAGAGATGCCCCAGGGAGCTACTTATTTGTGTAGGAAACCTCATGCAAGCTTTTTTATTTTTTCATGGTCCTGATAACTTGCCTCTTCAAAGGGCCACTGGGGTGGTTTCCGTCTGTCCCTGTGGCCAGCCCTGCTGGCAGTGCAGGAGGAAAGTTTGACTTCCAGGCTGTTGTCAGCCCCGGCTGGCAGCTCTGACACTGCTCTCTGGAGACATTAGCTGCGCTCTTGCTCTTGGGCAGCGCCATGCCCCATGGCTGGGTGTTCTGAGGATCAGGATGGCAGGCTGGGCTAGATTCAGGCCGCAGTGGGAGAGGAGCTGGCTCAGCACACTGCAGAACATTTGCTTGTGGTCTGTGCATTCTTCTCTCTTCCAAACTCCTGCCGAAAGCCAGTCTGTGGGAGGGGAAGGAGTCGTCTTCTCTCACTTAGACAGGTTGAAGGGCCACCCCCACAGGGGAGCCAAGTCCTGCTTATTCAGAGAGCTGCATCAGCTTCCACAATGCCTGGTGTGCTCAGGGCTGCTGGTGACACAGAGATCCAAGGAGTGCCCCTGCAGAGCCATCCTTGCACCAGCCCCTAGGACCTGCTGAAGAATGAGACTTTGGGGTCCTCCAGCAGTGTCCTGCTCTGCCAGCCCATCCCCTGAGGTGTCCACCATGAGTGGAGACAGACACAAAGACCGGATGCACCAGACTGGATTGGCCCATCTAGCTGTGCAGAGGGGGAAAACCAGTCTTTGTCAACAGGGCTTAGCCTGACCTCTGATAGAGCCTGGCTCAAACATCCCATCTAGTATTTCATATTCATGCGGATAACGTGGGATATTCTTGTTACCCTCCTTGTGGCTGGGCACATTCTGCATGTGCCTTTGGACCTCAGAAACCAGTTCAGACTCCACTAGCTGGGGAGCTGCTTTCTGTCCCCTGCACCACCCCCTCTCCAGTCCCATGGAGCAATACTATTCACAGCTTGCCCTGGACTCCGGGCTCTTTCCTTGAGGCCTGGGAGGCTCAGGGGAGCCACTTCAGATTTTCTTGGGTGAGGGGGATGTTGGAAACCTGAACCGTGATTGCGGGGGCTGCTTAGGCATTGAAAACTCTTTTTTTTTTCTGGCGGATAATTTAGCAGTTAGCTGTCAGGAGCCCTGTATTTAATTCCTATGGAAAAGAAAGAGAAATAAATAACACAGGTTCAGAGGAGGGCAACAAAATTGATTAAAGGGCTGGAGCACAAGACCTATGAGGAGTGTCAGAGGGATTTAGGGTTGTTTAGTTTAAAGAAGAGAAGACTTAGGGGTGATTTAATATCAGCCTTCAACTTCCTGAAGGGGAGCTCTAAAGAGGGGGGTGAGAAGCTGTTCTCAGTGGTGTCAGATGGCAGAACAAGGATTAATGGTCTGAGGTTAAAGAGGGAGAGGTGTAGGTTAGATATTAGGAAAAACTACTTCAGCAGGAGGGTGGTGAAGCACTGGAATGCGTTGCCTAGACAGGTGATGGATTCTCCATCCCTTGAGGTTTTTAAGTCCTGGATTGACAAAGTCCTGGCTGGGATGATTTATTTGGGGTTGATCCTGCTTTGGGCAAGGGGCTGGACTAGATGACCGCCTGAGGTCCCTTCCAGCCCTATGAGTCTGTGATTCTATGAAATATTAAATCCACTCATCTCTAAGACAGGTTCTGACATCATGTGTCAAGTCACGCGTGGAGCACGGTTGAGTTAAGACTTTGTTTCTGACTCTGCAGGGAGAGAGAGTGAGACGCAGTCAGAACTCCAGGGCTCTATCCCAGCCCTGGGAGGGGTGTGGGGCCTAGAGGGTTACAGGAAAAGCAGATACATTTGGGTTCTGTGTAAGAACTTCAGAATGGCCAGACCAAAGGTCTATCCTGCCCAGTGTCTTGCCTTCAGGAGAGAGTATCAGGTGCCAGGTGGCATTCAGAGGGAATGAACATAACAAGCAAGCATTGAATGCTCCCGTGCTTCACCGCCCTAATTTTCCTAATATCCAACTCCCACTGTAATTTCAGACCATTGCTCCTTGTTCTGCCATCCACCACCACTGAGAACAGCCTCTCTCCATCCTCTTTAGAGCTCCCCTTCAGGAAGCTGAAAGCTGCTATCAAATCGCCCCTCAGTCTTCTCTTCTGTAAACTAAACAAACCCAAATCCCTCAGCCTCTCCTCATAGGTCATTCTCCAGCCCCTGAATCATTTTTGTTGCCCTCCACTGGAATCTCCAGTGCATTCACATCCTTTCTGTAAATGGGGCGGTGGGGGGAGGGGGGCAGAATTGGACACAATACTTGGTGTGCAGCCTCACCAGTGCCAAACGAAGAGGAATGAATAATCACTTCCCTAGATCTGCTGGCAGTGCTCCTCCTAATGGACCCCATTATACCATTAGCCTTCTTGGCTACAAGGGCACACTGTTGACTCATATCCATCTGCTCATCTGTTGTAACCCCAGGGCCTTTTCTAGAGAACTGTCACTTAACCAGTCAGTCCCCAGCCTTTAGCAATGCTTGGAATTCTTCTGTCCCAAATGCATGACTCAGCACTTGTTGAACCTCATCAGATTTCTTTTGATCCAATCCTCCAATTTGTCCAGGTCACTCTGGTCCCCATCCCTACCCTCCAGCATATCTACCTCTACCCCTAGCTTATTATCATCCACAACTTTGCTGAGGGTGCATCCCCTCATCCAGGTCATTAATAAAGACACTGAACAAAATTGGCCCCAGAACCAGCCCTTGGTGTACCCTACTTGATACCAGCCACCAACCAGACAGAGCTTTTGACCACTATATTCTTATGTAACCCTTCTAGCAGAAGGAGTCGGCAGTAACCAGGGCTGGTTCAACATCTAGGGGTTCCTTTTCATCCATCTCACACAGAACTGGCTCCAGCACCCACCCAGTAGCCTGGGAACTTCACCCACCCCGGGTGGGTGAAATGCATATTCAGCGCTTCATTAGCATGCGGGCGGCAGCGGCGCTTCGAAATTGATGCGCCTTGCCGCTGCGCGGCGCATCCAGACGGGGCTCCTTTTCGAAAGGGCCCCGCCTACTTCGAAGTCCCCTTATTCCCATGAGCTCATGGGAATAAGGGGACTTTGAAGTAGGTGGCCTCCTTTCGAAAAGGAGCCCCATCTGGATGCGCCCCGCGGCGGCAAGGCGCGTCAATTTCGAAGTGCCGCTGCCGCCCGCATGCTAATGAAGCGCTGAATATGCATTTCAGCGCTTCATTAGTAAACTTCGAAATGGCCATTTGCATGGCCATTTCGAAGTTTGGGGCACGTGTAGACACGGCCCAGAGTAGCCGGGGTCCTTTCAAAAAGGAGCCCTGTCTGGATGAGCTGCACAGATAGGAAGAAGAGCTTTCGAAAACTTGATGGGGGGTCCTTTCGGAAGGTCCCATCTCCACAGGCAGTGTGCGATTCAAAAGCCGCTCTTTCAAGTTGCCATGGCTGCCATTATGCTTATGAGGCACTGCATATTCATTGCAGCACCTCATTAGCATATTTTGAACCTGCTCATTAACATGCCCCTTTCGAAAGGAAGGGGCACATGTAGACCCAACCCCTGTGATTTCAGGTATAAATTGGCGTAGTGACACTTCATTTGCATATTCTAATTTTGAAAGAGCTTCTTTCGAAAGAAGAAAGCCAGCGTAGACTCTGCTCTTTAATGGGAAGAAGGATTCTTTTGAAGATGGGGTTTACTTTAGAAAAAGCAGCATCTACGCTGGCTTTCTGCTTTCGAAAGAAGCTCTTTCAAAATTAGAATATGCAGATGAAGTGTCAATATGCAAATTTATACCTCATCTGCATACTTCTTTCAAAAGAGGAATGTAAGCATAGATGGACCCTTACCCAGTGTTTACACGAGCCCCTTCCTTTTGGAAGGGGCATGTTAATGAGCGGGTTTGAAAGATGCTATTGAGGCGCTGCAATGAATATGCAGCACCTGATTAGCATAATGGCAGCCACAGCAATTCGAAAGTGTGGCTTTTCAAATCTCATGCTACCCATGGAAATGGGACCTTCCAAAAGGCCCCCCCCCCATTTTCAAAAGCCCTTCTTCCCATCTGGTGTCAGGCTTTCAAACACCGGGGGGGGGTCCTTTCGGAAGGTCCCCTCTTCCCAGGCAGCCCAATTTGAAAAGACACACTTTCAAATCACCACAGCTTCCATTATGCTAATCAGGCACTGCATATTCATTGCAGCAGCTCATTAGCATCTTTTAAGCCCACTCATTAATATTCCCCTCCCAAAAGGAAGGGACTCATATAAACCCAGCCTTAATTGCTCCCCCCTGATTTCAGCTCACAGCACCTTTAAGCTACATCTACACTAGCCCCAAACTTCGAAATGGCCATTCAAATGGCCATTTCAAAGTTTACTAATGAAGTGCTGAAATGCATATTCAGCGCTTCATTAGCATGCAGGTGGCTGCTGCGCTTCGAAATTGACGTGGCTTGCCCAGACTGGGCTCCTTTTCGAAAGGACCGCACCTACTTCAAAGTCTCCTTATTCCCATGAGCATATGGGAATAAGGGGACTTCCAAGTAGGCAGGGTCCTTTTGAAAAGGAGCCCCGTTGGGATGAGCTGCACAGCAGCAAGCCGTGTCAATTTCAAAGCACCGTGACTGCCCACATGCTAATGAGGCACTGAATATGTATTTCAGTACTTCATTAGTAAACTTCAAAATGGCCATTTACATGGCCATTTCAAAGTTTGGGGCTAGTGTAGACACAGCCATAAAAGCACATCTATGCAAGATACAAGCACTAGCATCCAGCTCTATTTTTAACACGTCGGGTGCAGGTCAAACCAGGTTTAACACTATACAGATAAGACTTCCAATTCCAATTCCAATTCCAATTCCAATTCCAATTCCAATTCCAATTCCAATTCCAATTCCAATTCCAATTCCAATGCCCTCGCCCTTCTACTTCACCATATTTTAAACCAGGGCAGCCCTGTGTAATCCATGTCTTACACAGGTATGATGACCTGCTCTGTCCAACCCCCCCAACAGCTTGGAGCATTGGTGAGATTTCACAATTCTTCAACTAAGTGTTAGCATAAATTGTGATTTTACAACGTGTTTACAATTGACAAAATCTTTTTGCTTCCTTGCTACCCATCAGGCTTTGTTTGCAAGGTATCACATATGCATACCTTTGCATTCTCATGCAAATGATCTCTGGGAGATATGTTCCTCCTAGTCTTCAGCAGCATTGAGTTCCCACTGGCACATTCCTTACACTTATATGGGCTTGTCTACTCTAGCCCCCTCCTTCGAAGGCAGCACGCTTATCTGCCTGATGGGAGAATAGCAATGAGGCTCTGCGCTGCATTTGCAACACCTCGTTAGCATAATTCCTGATGCATGAACTTGGAAAACATGTTGTAAGGACACTTCAAAGAGCCTGCGGCTACTCTGCTCGCTGCCGCTTTGAAGTTAGCTACTTAGATGTTCACTGTTTGGGAATTATGCTAATGAAGTGCTACATATGCAGAACAGTACCTCATTGCTATTCCCTGATTAGCATGCCCTTTTCAATGGAGGGATCTAGCATAGACAAGCTTTTGTGACTATATTGTTAGTCTTTAAAGCGTTACAGGATAGCTATCCAGTGAGCCTGATAATCTAGCCAGCTTTCTATATACCTTACACTCTGTTTTTCCAACCCATACTTCTTTAACCTGCTGTCAGTGATTCCCCTATTCCCAGCTTCTGTTAAGCAGGAGAGGCACATGTGGAACGTGGTGTTGGATCCCTGCCCACTGTGGCTAATGGCCATCGAGGCCCCTGTTCTCCATGAACTTTTCTAGTTCATTTTTGAATGCTGTTATAATCTTGGCCTCCACAACACTCTCTGGCAGGGAGTTCCACAGGTTCACTGAAGAAATATTTTCTTCAGTTTGTTAGTTTTAAATCTGCTGTGTATTATTTTTATTCATTGACTCCTAGTTCTTGCCTTATTTGAAGGAGCAAATAACGCTTCCTTATTCAATTTTCCCACATCATTAAAGATTTTACAGATCTCTGTCACATTTCCTCCTGAATCATCAGCCATTTTGTTGCCATCACCTTTGCAATGCTTTGCACTCTGCTTTGGACTTTTGCCACCTGTTTTTGCCCTTTTTCCCAGACCATTCATGAGTGTGCCGAACAGCTCCAGTCCCAGGACAGACTCCTGGGGGATACCACTGTCTACTTCTCTCCAGTCTCACCAGTGATTCCCACCCTTTGTTTCCTGTATTTGAGTGGAGTGCCTGACAATGCTTCTGGGATCAAGTTCTCAAAAGAATGAGGAGAAAATGAGAAAGGTGACAGGAAAACACATCACCCTCCCTGTGGCAGGGGACCTCAAAAACAGCATCTCTGGGACCTCAGGGCCTGTTCCTCCCACGTCCCAGACCTCCTGCTTACGCCCCGGCTGTGTTGCAGGGATGTTGCAGGCCTGGCTGGCTCTAGGTGGCAGGACCTTTCTCTTGAGCACATCCCTGTTTTCCCTCCAGTCCCTGGTAAGAGTTATGATCCCCCTCCAGGTCTGGTGTGGCAGGATCCTTGGCTGGTGACATCTCCCTGTGATGGGCCTCTGGGCAGGGCCCACCTTGCTCTGCCCTGTTAGTCACCACACCTGGCCGTGGATAGCTCCAGACCCAGCTCGACTCTTTACTGCTCTGTCCCAGCCTCCCAGGCTGCATCTTGGGCCCCCCTGCTCCAGGTTCTACAGCTCTGCTGCCAGCACCGGGCCTGCTCTCTCGGTTCGGGCTCTCTCTGGCTGGCACAGCTCAGCTCAGCTCAGCTCAGCTCGGGGCCCTGCTCTCTCCTTAGCTCATCTCCTCTCTGTCTGAGCCAGGCAAAGCCAGCTCAGCCCTGTGGCCTCCTGGCTCCCTTCTTTGCCTGCCTACCCTGTCCCTCCCTGCCTGCCTGCCTGCCCTGGAGCAGTGGCCTCTCCCCATTGTTTCCAGGCACTGCCAGTCTCAGGGTGCTGATTTCCCCTCCCACTCCCCCTTCCTTTTGGTCCAGGGGCTGGCAGCCAATCCTTGCTACACCCCACCCAACACACACACTGAGTTTTAGTAAGAGACTGATGGTCCTATTACATCCCCCCTTGCTACCATTCTGCCACAGCCACAATACTCACACCAGTACATCCAGGCTTCATGTTATCAGCATAGCCCAACCTGCTAATATTCCTTAAAACCCCACTGACACAGTCACCCCTGAGTTCAACAGCCAGCGCGCCCTTTGTTGTTCTCTGGGCCTGATGGCTCATTACCCACATCCCTGTGTCCCTGGCCCAAGGTAACTCCCAGTGGGTTGGATAGCTTTGGTCATTCTCAGGGGGTGGGGGTGGTCTATGTTTGCCACACTCTGCTCCCCGTGGCAGTTGGTCTGTGGGACAAGCTCCCTTCCCCATTTGCTTCCAGTCTCCCAAAGTCCCTGACTGGACTAAGCATGCAGTGTGTTAACTGGTCCTTGGTCATTCTGCTCTCAGCACTACTTCCTTCAGGCTGGACAGTGTGAACTGGCAGGTCAGGGTTATTGTGAGTGACCTAGTGTGGGGACACAACTGCGACCTGTCTTGTGTCTTATGACACCAGAGCCACGTCTACACTAGCTCAAAACTTCAAAATGGCTACGCAAATGGCCATTTAGAAGATTACTAATGAAGCACTAAAATACATATTCAGCACCTCAAATTGCTGTGGCTCGCTGCCGTGCGGCTCATCCAAACAGGGGTCCTTTCTGCTGATAGGAATAAGAGGATTTTGAAGTAGCCAGGGTCCTTTCGAAAAGGAGCCCTGTTTGGACAAGCCACGCAGCAGCGAGCCGTGGCAATTTTGAAGTGCTGGGGCTGCCCGCATGCTAATGAGGTGCTGAATATGTATTTCAGCGCTTCATTAGTAATCTTCTAAATGGCCATTTCGAAGTTTTGAGATATTGTAGACGTAGCCCACAGTTGTCTGTGGTTACGCTCTGAGGCACAGTCACCAGGTCTGCTGAGAGCCCCATTGGACTTGCGATCCTATGTCCTTCTCTTACTCTGTGTCTGTATTTGTGCTGAGAACAACTGCACCAGCTGCCTGTGGCCTGTCTGAGGATGAACACTGGGCACTTCTTCCTCCAAAAAGACCACCTGACGCTGCCCCGGTGAAGCCCTGAAGTCAGCCACCTGGCAGTACTCACCCTTGGAGCACTGCTTGGAATAGGACTGGCTGTCTCCCACCTCTTCCTCTGCTAGTGAAGTGTGAAAGATTCATGTCCCAGATTTTGGAGCACCTGGAACAAGTGAAAATAATTGTGGCTGATCTGCAGGGGTGGCGTGGAAATGCCAAACCCCACAGGGAGAGGTTGCATTGTATTCTGCAGAGGAAGAAAGAAACGACTCTTAAAGAGAACAGGAGCATATGGCAGATGGGGCTGAGCAGCAGCAGTTATGCACGAATTATACCATGGGACAAAGTTCAGCTGGTCGCAGGAAGATGGAGGCACCAGAAGGACCTCAAAACAAGGTTGAGGTAGCGATCGCTGGGCTTGGTGCATACACAGGAATGGTGCTCTCAGAAGAGATCTAAGCAAATCCCTCCCTGCCTTGTCACACATGGGTGCAGCTCGCAAGATGCAACTTGTGGCATGTACCACACAAAGCCACATGATTTAAGCACTCCCACGTCTCACAATCTGAATCTCAGCCCCTGCCTCAAAACCCAGCGTCCTGTCTTGTGTTGTGGCACATGGCCCCATCTGAGCCGTTTATGATGAATCTGCCACTTAGTTCCACTTCCCATTCCTGAGGCAGGGGGCGGGCAGGGAGTTATATTTTACAGCACAGTGCACAGTACAGCACTCGGCCTGTGTCTTCTCTGCAGGGCCTGCCGACTGAGAGCTGAAGCCTTGTGGTTGTTTGGATGAAGTTCAAAGAGCCTGGCCCAGCCTTACTCAAAACACAGCTTGGGAATAGTTAGGTCACTTACTCTAAACACAGAGAAGAAAGAGCCCATTCAAGGAGAGGAACTCCCAGCCACTAGCTTGCAAATGTTACATGTGCCCCCTTCTGCTCCTGCCTCCTTGCTCCATTTTTCCACTCTGTTTGGAGGAAGGTCCCCACTCAGTCAGTCTGTCTGTGTCTCAGCAGTTCCCAGCACCCTGCAGGACTGAGGGCAAATGTCCCTGGACATACAACAGCTGCCGGCTTGGAGAGTGCAAGGAAACCATACCTGAGCCCTTGGGATGAGAGCTGGTGCTGGCTATGCAGAGACCCGCATGCACCCTATGCAGCCTGTAGGCCAGGTGTTCATATGGAGAGCCCTCCCAGGGAAGTGAGGGTATCCATGAAATCCATGACTTTGTGGCTAGTGTGGGTGCTGGGCTCTTGAGCCAGCTGCTCAGGCAGCCCTGTGGAGAGCCACATTGGCTGCTGCTGGAGTGGTTGTGCAGCCAGTGTGGGGCTGCACAGCCAGTCCAGGAGTCACTGGTCACTGCTTGGGCAGTGCTTGGGGCCAGCTGCCTGGGGCCCCCAATCTGTGACTGGTGCCTGTGTTTGCATCAGATGAGAGGGATGGGGTTCTCCTTTCCCATTCACCATCTTGACTGATATTTCCAACCCCTGCTTCCCATCTGACTGGCCAGGGCTCAGGCCAGCGTTGGGGAGCCTCACATCTGCTTCAGTGGGGAAGGCAAAGTGTGACAGAGCATTGGAAGGATCTCTGCATATGTCTGGGATGAATGAGATGCTGAGTATAGGAAGTCATAGCTCACCTCTCCCAAGCCTACTCTGCAGCTGGGGGCATCACACCACTGGGCAGAGCTAACATGTCCACCTATCTGAATAGAGCAGAATTAACCTTTTTCTTTCTTTCTTTCTTTCTTCAGCCCAAGTGCCACAATCACAGGATAGTGCCTCATAGCCCCCCACTGTAATTCCCAAGCCCATTATAAAACAGGTAAACTGAGGCACAGAGGTGCTCAGCCAAGGATTTCTTTACAAACTTTTCCTTTCTGAAATAGAGTAAGGAGACTGAATGGGGGATCCTGCTTTTCTGCGCTTGTCTTTTAGCTAGACTCATCAGGAATACCTACCCTGGTGTTGCTGAACTACTGCCTGGGAAATGTGTTAGGTGAGGTCTCACCTCCAATGACAGGTTAGTCACTGGAGTTCAGTGCACATTCCCCAGCTTCCCTCCCATCTGCATTGTGGTCCTGTGGAAAACCCAGAACAGGTTTGGAGGGCTTTTTTTTTTTAATTAGGAAGAACTCTTTCACCAGGAGGGTGGTGAAGCACTGGGATGTGTTACTGAGAGAGATAGTGGGTCCATCCCTAGAGGTTTCTGAGTCCTGCCTTGACAAAGCCCTGGCTGGGATGATTAAGCTGGGGTTGATCCTGCTTTGGGCAGGGGGCTGGACTCAATGACCTCCTGAGGTCCCTTCCAGCCCCAGGATTCTATGATTCTGTGGAGCAGAGGGAGAAAAAGAAACCTGGAGAACCTTCCCTATCCTCTCAGAACACATCAGCGTATCAGCTGTTGAATTCTGGGTGCAGCCAGCCCCTCTGTTGCACACGGCTCTGCGCTTGGAGGGATCTGCTGCCCGGCTGCCAGCCCACCACTCCTCTCCGCCTCCCCCACACCCCACAGCCTGAGCCAGAGTCTGGGCATGGGTCAGGAGGCAGAGCGCACCCCACAGTGCACATCTGTGCAGGGTGAGCTCCTGACTAACTGCCTGCCATGCCAATGGGTGTGGCTGACCATGAAGAGCTGTGCTAAGCTTTGGCCCCACGCCTGATGCCAGAAGCCATCCCTGCTGCAGCTCGGCCATCTTTCCCTCTGTCCTTGGCCATGGACATCAGCTGCAGCTCACGTGGTACTAGAACCATCCCGGGCTGCTCCCCATAAATCCCAGGCTGGTGGGGAAGTTGCTGCCATGACAACACTCCCCAGCCCAGCTCCACTCCTGCCTGCCCTTCTGGTAGGCCTGGAAGATGAGCCTGGCTCACAGCACTGGGAACCCGCTGTTGGTCTCTGCCCTCCTGAGACCCCTGAACAAGGAGACTTTGAAAGGCCTCAGCAAACCTTGGAAAGACTCTTCCCCTCTGCCATCTGGGGCCTGCCACTCCAGGGGCAGTTCCAGCATCTGGCCTAGGGTGAGTGGAGCCCCAAAAGTCCCAGGGAGACCTTTCAAGGAGAGATGAGTGAACATTTCAGACAAATAGCTGCTGGCTTGGAGGTTGCTGCTCACGCAGACATGCCTGAGCTAGATGTAGCCACCTAGTCCAACCCCTGAAGCAGGAAGGTTGCAATCCCACAAACTTCAGCACAGCCCAGGGCTTGTACAGCCTGCCCAGAAGTGGTCCCTACCACACTGCGACTCAGGGACCTGAGCTGGCTTGCGTTTGTTTGCACCTGTGATTGCCACATGGATGTGAACTATGGCAAAAGTGAATGGTGTTTGTTCAGCGGGTGCCATGTCTTCCTCTGAATGAACACCCTTTGGCTCCTCCTCTTGCCATGCTTGCCCCTTGCAAAGCAAACCTAGCCAGCGCTCATGAAGCTCAGCTGTCCCAGCAACATTTCCTGACTGCCCCTTATGCAGGCACCTTGGGGCTCCAATAGAACCTGTCTGCAGAGAGATCCCGGCTCCCTGGGAACAGCCAGTTCCATCAGCTCCATCAGCTGGTCTGGAGCCACATGTCCCATGGGCTTTGCTTCACTTCTTCAAAGGGGATGTAAGTTGAACCTGTCTTCTTCTTGGCGGTCAATTGATAACGAGTTGGCCATCTGCATGTCACCCTCCTATTTGTGAGTTGGTTGGTGGCTGATCAGCCTGATTCTGGAGCCGCAGATCTTATCACAGAAGGGGCAGGTGTTGGTAGCTGTTGGAGGGGTGCAGGGCAGTTTTTGATGTTCTTTTCTTCTTCTCCATCACTCCTCGTCTGCACTGCGGCGGGACCTCTCGGGTTGCACCACCCGTCGTGGATTACTGCTCTCAACTGGAGATGGCCTTGGGCAAGGTTCTCCCAAGTGTTGACACTGATGCTGCGCTTCTTTCATGTGCATTACAGTTGTGTGTTCACTGCATACAGGATGTGGTTATCCAGTCAGGCTGAACCTGTGCCACTTTGGAAATAGTCATTGCTTGTGTAGACCCTGCTGCAGCTTGGAGGCCAAGCCAAGGCCTTTGGGAGGCACATGCAGACCTAGATAACTGACTGTCACAGGAGCCCTCTGGATCTGTGTACAGTGGCTCATAGAATCGTAGAGGATTAGGGTTGGAAGTGCACTCTGGAGGTTGTCTATTCTCCCCAGCCCGATAGATAAGCTAGGTCATGTGTAAAGTGCCACTTGGCTCTTGCCAGAGGTTGTTGTGTGTGCTCAGGAGTCAAGGTGGGGCAGCAGGTGGGTCATACCTTCATGTCAGCCAAGGCAGGAGTTCTGTTATCCTCTCTGGGATTTGCTCTCTCTAACTACAGCTTGAGGGGTGGTTTCTACCTTGGCTACTGTCTTTCCCCAGGCGCTGTTAGTCCCACAGTACAGTCAGAAAGTGACACATCTTAGGAAGTGCTCCATGTCCCAGGAGGAGGAGGGGTCTCTGCTATGGTCAGGGGCAAATCCCCAGATGTGTGGGGAAAACCCACTTCCAGCTCCTTATCTTCTCATGTCCATCTAACTTCAAGAGGCTTTCCACCTCCCCACCCACTGGACCCAGGCCAGCTCAGTGAAAGGCCTCAATGTGTGTTCCCCAGGGCTCTGACCAGCCCAGCCGCCATGTTTCCTACCTGGTCTTCCTTCTCAAGGTCACAGCAAATCAATTACAAGGGATTAAATGATTTCTGCCAATTAGTCATTTGGATTATTTCTAGAAATCCACATCTTCTTGCCAGACATGTGCCTCTGCCAGAATCCAACTGAGAGTCCAGAGACCTGAGCTGGGACCCAGAGTCTGTGCCTGGAGCTTTCCAGTTGACAGTGGCATGTCTGGGGCAGTCAGGAGTAACAGGCAGGATGGCGACTTCTCGCAGCCATGAGCATCACTGATTTCCTGGGGACTTTAGGGAAGGAACACAGGACACAGGGCAAGAGACAGTGGGATCAAACAACTAAATGGCAGAGTTAAAGTAAATCTGAGGAAAATTCCCCAACTGTCGGAGCAGCCAGACAGTGGAGTAGATGCCCAGGGAGGTCGTGGAAGGTCCTTCACTGGAGGTTTGCCAAAGGCGGCTGGGTGGTTGTCCGTGTTGGGTTGTTTAGACACAACAGAGGCTGGGTCTTGGCAGGGGTTAGCCCAGGTGGCCCCTGCAGTGCTTGTAAACTGGTGATTCTACAGCTCTGCAATTCTGAGCAAGTTACAGAACCTCTGAGCTGGTTGAAAGCTTGCAGAGGCGGAGGCAGACAGCAGTGCAAGGGGAGAGTCTGCACTGTCTGCGGTACTGACAGCTCCCAGCTCTGACCCTGACCGAAGGGGCCACCTTGGGCAGGTCCCTTCCCCTCTCTGGGCCTCCATTTCCTTTTCTGGCCTTTATTAAGCTCTCTGTAGGCAGATGCAGGTCCTTGCATGGTGTGTGCACCAGGGCCGTCCTGTCCTTAGAATTTATGGGGCTATATGCAGTACTATTAAACTGGTGACCCTACTCCTGACAGCAGTCGGTGTGTGTGTTGAGTGGAGGATGATTTTTTAAAGACATGATTTTATACTCTTCAGCAAAACATTAATGAAACATTTTTATAGCAAAGTTGAACAGCGGTTGACTGACACAGTAAATTCTGAACCTGGCAGGGGTTGGCAAATGACCATTGAGCGGCTTCGTTCCCACTTTGAGTGGCTTTTTCACAGGTTCTGCTAATAGCTCTGGCCAGTGTTTTCACTTTTACATTGGCTAGCCCCTCTCCAGAGGAAGCAGAGCCACTGAACAGGGACAGGAAGAGGCAGGTGGATGGACTTGAAACCCCAGCAGTGCCCCAAGTTTTTCAGGTGTGTATTCAAGGTGTGGGTAAAGAGGGCTGTAGTGCACACAGTACCACAAACAATGGCATCTCCGGGTTAGCTGGAGCCCCAGGTACTAGCATAGTGCTACTGATACGTGGCAGCAGCGCTCCTGTGCCGAGGGTCTATTGTGTACATGACTTTGCAATGCTTGCCTGCTGCAATGGAAATCCGTTCTGCTTAACCCAATGTCTCCTGGGGGTGGGGGTGTTACTATTTTCTCTTGCCCATTGGGCACTTTTGCTTGGAGCTGGTTCAAAACCTTTCGTCAAAACTGTTTGCATCATCGAGAGTGAACCTTGCCCAGGGGCCTCTGGTAGCTCAGCACCTGGGGAGATTGAGTTGCATGGTGGGAGCTGGAGCTAAGCCAGGGCCTGGAAAGCCAAAGTGGATCAGGAGCAGAGGATCATTTGACAGGCTGGAACTTCAGCCTGAGAGGACAACGCTCTGAGATCTGTGCCCTACCAACTCCAGCGCTACCACGGCAGGGAGCCCACATGCCAGCCCCTTCCCCTGCACAAACAGGTCACCAGTTTCTTCAGGAAGCTGTGCATGCCAGCGGCACTGCTCTAGCCCCAGCCAGTTCAGCGGGGAGAGCAGCTGCTGGGGCCATTCTCAGACAGGTCTGCTCTGCCAGTGGCTCTCAACGAAGAGCACATGTACCCCTGAGGATACACAGAATAGGTGGCTAGGGAACCTCTGGCTGGGATAGGCTGCCACCAGCCCTGCCCTTTCCACCCTAATGAGGCGCTTGTGTATTTGTGCATCTGCTTTGTAACCAGACTGTTTTTTTACGTGAGGTGGAACACAACAAATGAGTCTCGTGTAAGGGGGCGGTTGTCTGGAAAGGTCAAGCACCGCGGGTCTAGGCCATTGATAAGGGGCTGGCTAACCAGCTCCCACAGTGGGGTAAGGCTCAGGAGACCATGTCTGGCCCCACTTTATCAGCGCGCAGAATTCATAAATTCAGGGCTATTGAGATTAATGGAGGAAGGCTGTTCGCCCCCTGGGAGTCCTGTGGGCACTGATCTGACATGGGGGTTGATCTGGTTATTCTACAGACACCGCTTGTCGCTGCTGCTCTGGTTAACACACGATGCACAAGCCTGTTGGACAGGTGGAAGAAATAGGTAATCATTGCAGAATGCTGATAGTCTGTTGAGGTTCTTGGAAGGCAGATGGTGCTATTTACAGGAAAGGTTGGAGGCAGCAGAAGAAACCTTCAATCCATTATACCTGCCTGTCATGTTCAGCATAATGTAGAATCATAGACTCATACAACACTAGAACTGGAAGGGACCTTGAGAGGTCATCGAGTCCACTCCCGTGCCCTCACAGCAGGACCAAACACCCATCTTGAGCATCCCTGACAGGAGTTTATCTAACCTGCTTTAAAATATCTCCAGGGATGAAGATTCTGCAACCTTCCCAGGTAACTTATTCCAGTGTTTAACTACCCTGACAGGTAGGAAGTTTTTCCTGATGCCCAACCTAAACCTCCCTCGCTGCAACTCAAGCCCATTGCTCCTTGTCCTACTCTGAGAGGTTGCAAAAAATAATTTCTCTCTTTCCTCTTTTGAACAACTTTTTAGGTACTTGAAATCCATTATTGTGTTCCCTCTCAGACTTCCCTTTTTCAGACTAAACAAACACAATTTCTTTGAATCTTTCCCTCATGTTTTCTAGACCTTTAATTGTATTTGTTGCTCTTCTCTGGCCTTCTCCATTTTCTCTACATCATTCTTGAAATGTGGTGCACTGAATGGTGGCACCTTTTGCCAGTAATGGCAGGTGGAGAACCCAGGTGGGCAGTCCATATTGACCATGGTCCCGCAGCTCACCAGGGACATAAGTTGGCAAATTCATCATGAAGCCGTGAGCAGGAGCCCCTTTATCTGACACCTGCCTCTTCTGCGGCATTCTGCATGTCTACCCTGGAGTATGCCAGATTGCTGGCCCCCTTCCGGCTCCTCCAGAGCTTCTTATTGAGGTTCTGGCTGCCCTTCTCCCCTCACTTGTTGGTTTGTGCACACCCGATCCATGGCTGCGTGAAGTTGGGGGAGTTCCTCATCAACCGCCTCCTGGCTATGGCCAAGGTGGCCATTCATAGCTGAGAGAGGGGCCTGCAGTTGTGGGGCCTGTTTCTATTCTTTTAACCATTCATGCATCTGGGCCAAATTCCTCTGGGTGGTGTCTGCTGGCTCCCTCCATGCTTTGGAGGTGCACTGGGTGCAGTCTGGAGCTCTTTGCACAGTCTCCCCTTCCAGCTGCCTTGTTCGGGCCCTCTGACCATTACACCCACCCCTGATTTCTTTTTCTTTGACCCAGTATCAGCCGGTCTCCTCAGCTTAGTGGGTCCTCTCTGTAGGCTGGGGGAGGGTTCTTTAGACATGAGTGGGCTCACACATTGCCCTACTCAGCTGTCCTGAGTGTGTCACATGAGGTGCTTGTGTAAAACCTTGTGAATTATTGTAGCTTTATTAAAGGAGTTCTGCGTTAAATGCATTAATGACTCATAAGCCATGTCTACATGTGCCGGCTACTTCGAAGTAGCCGCGCCAACTTTGAAACAGGACCCGCCATGTCTACACGGGTCGAGCACTATTTTGAAGTTGAAATCGGCATAAGGCGGCAAGATGTCGAAGTCGCTATCCCCATCAGGAGGTGGGAATAGCACCCTACTTCGACATTGAACGTCGAAGTAGGGCACGTGTAGCCGATCTGCGTCCCGCAACATCGAAAGAGTGGGGTCCGCCATGGCGGCCATCAGCTGAGGGGTTGAGAGACACTCTCTCCAGCCCCTGAGCTCTATGGTCGCCGCCTGCAGCTGCCCCTTAAAGCTCCCCGCCCTCTGCGTTCCTGTGCAGGAAGCTGAGAGCACGTGCAGGCGGCAGCACTGCCACGCGGCCAGCCTGCACGCCTCCCTGCAGCCCTAAGCCACCACCCCCGCAGCGATGACCGCTAGGCAGCCCCCCAAGCGCCCCCAGGGCACCCCCCCCCAAGGGAAGCCAGGGCTCCCACGCAGCCAGCCAGCCTGGGAAAAGGCAGCGGGGCCCCTCCTGGACAGAGGCCGAGATCCGGGACCTGCTGGGGCTCTGGGGCGAGGAGGAGGTGCTCCAGGTAATGGGGAGCAAGAGGCAGAACGCAGATGCGTTCGCTCAGCTGGCCGAGGGCCTGGCTGCCCGGGATCACCCTGCCTGCACTCCTGACCACGTCAGGAGTAAGGTTAAGGAGCTGTGGCAGGGTTACGCCCAGGCCCGGGATGCGGCCAGCCGATCTGGGGCCGCCCCCACCACTTGCCCCTTTTACAGGGAGCTCAGGTCCATCCTGGGCCCCCGGTACACCTCCTCCCCGCCGGCCACTCTTGACACCTCGGCTGATGAGCCCCAGCAGGCCCCGGAGGCGGAGTCCACCCCAGAGGCAAGCCTCGCACCCCAGGGGCCTCCCCAGGAGCCCACCCCTGGGACACCGGAGGAGGAGGAGGGGGAATCCTCCTCCAGCGACGGGGGGGGGGGGGGGCTCCACATCGCCCTCCCATCCCGGAGCTCCAGCAGGGCGTCCACCCAGAGGGTGTCCCCCGACCGTGGGAGTGGACCGTCAGGTATGTACACCCCCGGTGCACACCCCCTCCCGGGGTTAAGGGGCGGAGACAACAGACATGACCAGGGCCCTCCACATGCCCAGATGACCATGGCGCCAAGGACAGCAGTGGCATGTCCCTCAGAAGAGTGCATCAGCCCCTGCCCCCCAGCAGGACAGCGCCATGCCCCATCCCTGGGGATGGGGGGAGCAGAACCTAGGGTCCCCCGTGGGTGGGGGGGGTGGGGTGGGACACCCATCATCAGCAGCAGCATCTCCCGGGGACGGGGATGGGGAACCAGCAGCGGAGGGGTGGGGGGACAAGGGCCACAGCTCGGGGCCCACACTAACGGCTGTCTCCACTCTTCTTCCCCCCCTCCCCGTGTTCCACAGCTGCACCATCGGAGGGCCCAGAGAGCGCCGGCGAGGTGTCAGTGGTCCCGGAGAGCCCACTGGGGCAGTCTCTGCAGGCCAGCCCCTCGGTGGAGCACTCACCAGCCCCAGGACGGGGCTGATGGCAGAGCTACCACCCGAGGACAGCCACGGACCCCCTAGCTGCTTGTGACCCTCCGGCGTCAGCTGGAGGTGTCGGAGTGGCGCCTGCGGGTGGAGGAGCGGTGCCTGGAGCTCCAGGACCGAGCGCTGGCCTTGCGCCAGGAGGCATGGGTGGCCTTCATGCACACATTTGAGAGCATAGCGGAATACCTGGCCCCCCATGCCGTGCCGCCTGCCGCTCTGCCCACCCTGCCTGCCGCTCCGACCGCCGTCCCACTGCCGTCCGCCACCCTGGGGCCTTCTGCCGAGGGGGACCTGGGGCCTGCCGACACCCACCGGCCATACCTGCCGGTTCGCCCGGCCCCCCCCCCCCCACCAGCCTTGGCCAGGGCTCAGGCCGAGGTGCGGGTCACGCCCTCCAACCCCAGGCGCCGGACAGTAGAGGGGTGCGGGGGCTGAGGACGTGGCCCCCCCTCCCCCTTTGTACATATCCCCCATCATATATTTGTATACAGTTTGTGTTAGACCCCTGTTCTTTTATGGTACCTTCCCCCCCATGTAAATAGTCCCCCCCTTTTGTTCTATATATATATCTGTAGTATTAATAATAAGAGAATTCACTGTTTTTTGGTTTCAAAAACAGCAGGTCCATTTTTATTTGCAAGAAAAGTGGGGGGGAGGTGTGCTCTTGGGTGCTCTGTGGTGTGGGCATGGGGGCAGGGAGTGTTGTGGAGGATGGGGGGGATGCAGTGGGGGGCCTGCCAGCATTCACCCCGGGGCCTGGTCGAAATGGGCCCGCAGGGCCTCCCGGACCTGGATCCCCTCGGGGCCCACCTGGCGACTGGGGGCAGCGGGTGGCTGCACATCAGCCCTGCCAGCCTCCACAGCCCAGCCCTGGAAGAATGCCCCCCCCCCGCCCTTGCTCTCAACCAGGTTGTGGAGTGCCCACAACCTGGGGGATGTTGGTGGGGCCTGCATCCAATCGGGTGAGGAGACACCTCCAGCGCCCTTTGAGGCGGCCAGAAGTGCACTCAACCACCTGGCGCGCGTGGTTCAAGTGCGTGTTGAAGCGCTCCTGGATGGCTGACAGATGGCCTGTGTAAGGGTGCATGAGCCAGAGCCAGAGGGGGTACGCCGCGTCTGTGACGGCGCAGAGGGGCATGGTGGTGTCCCCCACAGGGATCTCCCACTGGGGGATGTAGGTCCCCACCTCCAGCCAGTGGCACAGGCCCGAATTCCTGAACACCCGGGCATCGTGGGTGCTGCCAGGCCACCCAACATAAATGTCCAGGAAGCGGCTCCGGCTGTCCACCAAGGCCTGGAGGACCACCGAATGGTAGCCCTTCCTGTTCAGGAAGCGTCCTCCGCTGTGCTCCAGAGCACGGATGGGGATATGGGTCCCATTCAGAGCCCCAAAGCAATTTGGGAAGCCCAGGCTGGCAAACCCCGCGATGGTGGCATCCGGGTCCCCAAGCCGCACAAGCCTGTGGAGGAGCAGGGCATTGATGGCGTGGACGACCTGCAGGGGAAGGACATGGGAGAGCACCAGTGAGGGGTGTGCAGGGTGTGTCTGGCCCTCCCCCCCCCAGGGCTCCCTCCCCCAGGGCTGCCCTCCACCCCAGGGCTGTCCTCCACCCCAGGGCTCCCCCCCCAGGCCCCCCCCCGGGTCCTCTTACTTCCGTGAGGACAGCCCCGACGGTGGCCTTGCCCACGCCAAACTGCTGCCCCATGGATCTGTAGCTGTCTGGAGCGGCCAGCTTCCAGACAGCGATGCCGACCCATTTCTCGACACTGAGGGCACGCCACATGAAGGTGTCCTGGTGCCTCAGTGTGGGGGTGAGCCACTGGCAGAGCTCCAGGAATGTCTGCCAGCTCATGTGAAAGTTCTGGAGCCAGCGGTCAGTGTCCCACTTGCCGAGCACCAGCCGCTCCCGCCAGTCAGTGCTCATGGGGTAGCTCCACAGCTGGCAGCATGTGCGGCGGGGGCGGGGGGGGGGGTTGGAGGGCAGCAAGGTCTGGGGCTGCTTCCTCCTCCCCTGGGGGCAGCTCCTCTTCTGCGAATAGAAGGTGGTCAGCTGCCTCCTGAATAGCATTGAGCAGGGCGAGCACTGCTCCTGCAGGGGCGGGTGTGTGGACCTCTGGCTGCTGCTGCTGCTGGGGGTCCATACTGCTTTGACAGGTGTGCGTGCCTGTGGCTCTGCAGACCGCGTGCTGTGCAGGCTGAGTGTGTCTGGAAGGGGCCCTTTAAGGGAGCGGCTAGCTGTTGCCCCGGAAGTGCTAGTCTGCCCTGTGACCCTGTCTGCAGCTGTTCCTGGCACCCTTATTTCGATGTGGGCCGCTTTGGTGTGTAGACGCTCCCCTGCAGCGCCTACTTCGATGTGGTGCTGCCCAACGTCGACGTTGAACGTCGACGGCACCAGCCCTGGAGGACGTGTAGACGCTATTCATCAAAATAGCTTATTTCAATGTCGCTACACGTGTAGATGTAGCTATAGTGGGTGGATTGTAAATGTTTTTTATTACAAAGGAACAATTCCAGAACTAAAACTAAAGCTTTAATTAAACCAATGGCAAATTAATAATTGTTTTGTATTCAAAAATATTTTAAGCAATCTTCTGACTAACTAGCTGTAAATAAACCTTGCACTAAAGCAACTAACCAAACAAATGGAAATTGCAACACTATGACCCAGAAGTGGGGGGAGTGTGCACCAGCGCATGTGCATGCTTAAAGTAACAGGCAGGTGTTCACCCACTTTCTGCCTCTTCTTGTTCAGGGAGGTCTGAGATTGAGCACTGTGGTTCAAACGCTTCAGAGCCACTGCAAGGCTCAGAAATACTGGGCACCAGCGTTCCCACTCCCAGACAAGGGTTTTGAGACGGGGATTACTGCTGGTGCATAACTCTGAGGGTGTAGCAGGGAGGCACTGGGGCTGGTTCCTGTAGGCAAGATTGCCTCGTATTGCCCTCACCAGACAGGGCTACATCTCATACAGTGCCATGGCCGTGCTCTGGCCTGGGAGGAGCATTTTTTTCAGGGGACCATTCTGGCGCAGGATAGGCTCTACCTCTCTGTCTTTTCCCATGCTCTCCCTGGAAAGGCGATGCTGTCCCCTGGCTACAGCTTCATTACGCATAGCCACTGCCATAGCCATAGCCATAGCCACTGCCATAATCTCCTGGGAGAGCTATACTTCCTCCTTCCTCTGGGCCCTCATGTACTGCCTCCACTGCTCCACCTGTCTGCTTTCCTCTGGGACTCTGCCCTAAACTCTACAAACATGTCCCCAATCTTCCTTTCCCGCCCCCTTAAGTTTGTCCTTGTCAGAAACAAAGACCCTGGCCATGGACAGTGCTGTGGCTGTCGAACAAGAGAGAGGTTTTAGGTGGCTTGGAGTGGGGTTGACAATCAGTGCCTCCCACCTTCATTTGTTAAAGTTTCGAATGGGTCTTTGTCCATGAAAACTTACCTATATATTTTAGAGTGCAGCTGTCTGTTTGTCTGTGCTACATGCAAACTCTTTCACCAAGAGACTCCAGCCCTCTGTTTTCATGGGGGGAAGGAACATTGTCCAGTGGACATCCTTGGAAAATGCATTTCAGAGGATGAGTGACTATCACAGAGAGGGGCACTCTTTCTTTCTCTGCCAACTCTCTCTTTCACCTAAGAGGATGAAGGAACCAGACTTTGGGCAGATATCCTGACCAGAGTGTGTTGTCATCAGTGTTGCTGGGAATATATAGTAAGGTTTTTACCTTGCACCAAGTCTACTTTGTACAGTTTTAGCCATTAGAAAAATGCCTTATTTTTATTTCTCTCATAACCAGTTCTGACTTTAATGCTTTATGCTTGTATAAATAATCCCTTATGAATGTTAGAGAGTTTGTCTGTTTGATGAAGAACTTCTCTAACATGGTAAGAGTTTGGACTAGTAAATTTGGTATATAGCTTCCTCTTATAATAACTTAGAGCACCATAAGTTTTTGGTTGTGCCAGGCAAACGAGATGTGCCTGGCATGAGGTTGCTTCTCATAAAACCAAACAGAAAAGAGACAGCATCACCAAACCAATTACAGTCCTCAAAACTGACATAACTGAGTGAATGTTGCAAGAGACAGAACCAAGATGAGCCTGAAACAGATCATGAACCTGGAACAGGATAGCTTCCAGAGAAATTTGGTGTAGTGCTCTGCTTTGGCCCAGTTAAATCAATTCCTAAGGTTTGAAAACTCTCCTAAATGGTAAGATCTAGGACCACCATAGGGATGAAGAAAAAGCTACACTTGTTGGAAGTCCCATTTAAAAAAAATTAAAGGGAAAAATTTTAACAAGTCTTTTGCTGTAGTGTTTTTTTCCTAGAGAAAAAAGATGGTGAAACTCAAGCCCAAATCCACCCCCACCTACCCCACACCAGAACTCAAGCCCAAAACTGTACCCCCCACTCCCAGTCTTAAACGCCTCTGTAGCCCCAATCCACATGGTTTAACCCCCCCACAACCCCAAATCACCTGCAGGCTTCACCCCTCCCTCAGCTCCAGCCCCCCCTGCTCTAAATGAATGCCCTCCCCCTCCCTCAGAGCCAGGCACCCCCATATTCCTCTGCTCTTCCCCAGAGCCAGGCACTCCTGGAATCCCCTCTAATCCCAACTCCCAGGACCCTGCTGTAACCCCAACCCTCTCCCCTCCCCCAGAGCCAGGCACCCCCAGTCCCCTTCTAACCCCCTCTCCTCCCCAAGAGCCAGGCACCCCCACCCACTCGCTAACCCAGTAATGTCTAAAAGCACTGGCTCGGATTTCCACATGGCACCCCCCCCCCAAACCAAGAGCTGTCCCCTGCAACCAGGCACCTTAACCCCACCTCCCACAAACTGCTAGTGACACAACAGAGCCATGCCACCCTGAGTCTTGCACCAGCTGCCTGAGCCTTAGTGGCCCCCTATCACCAAGACCCCTTACCTCGTGCTGGACCTTGGCCCCTGCTGAGGCAACACCAGCCCAGACACCTCTGGCTACTGGCTGCAAAGGCTGGTTCCAGCCCCATGCTGAACATGGCCCTGGCCACAGGGGTACCAGCTCCACCCCGACTGGGCCGCCAGCATGGCTCCAGAGCTGCAGGTGAGGCTCAGGCCCTGCAGAGAGCAGCTCCAGCTCCAGCTGGGGTGCTGGACACGGTGCCGGCCCCTTCCCAGCCCAGAGGCCGACTATGGACTGGCCAAGCTGCCTGCAGACCCCACCTTGTGAGTGCCTGGTGCATCCCTGGCTGGCCAGCCACCCGAGCCGTGCCCCAGACCCCTGTGCCAGATGTCTGAGCCCTGAGCTTCCTGAGCCGCTTTGTCACACTGACTGTCCAGTGCACCACATGTGGTGAACAGACAGCGGATTGGACACTACAGTTTTAACTACACCCCTCAGGTCCCTGCTCTCACCCCATCCCCTCCCCTCACTAAGATCCAGGGACCCCCAGGCACCCACTCTAACCTCACCCCCTCCTTCCCTCAGAGCCAGGCACCCCGAGCACTCACACCCCAGCTGTACATGGCAGAGACTCACTGATGGAGTCACTGATGGAGCCAGGGACATAGAAGTCATGCTGGGCCTCTGGGGCTGAGGCAGCACATGCCACAGTGAGCCACAGCCGCCTGGGCTGCAGATCTCACACACCTCCTGTCCAGAGGCACAGGAGCCACACTGGGGAAATGATGGCAACAGGGGCTGCTTCCTCTGCTGCCGCAAGGCTTTTCCCTCAAATGGAGGGACGTGTGCGCGAGAGGCAGGAGGGAGCCCTATGTGCTCTTCTGTGCACTGTGCCCAGGGGCAGGAGCTGGAGTACAACTGCCCAGCACAGCCTCAGAGTGAGTCCAGGCTCAGGCTGCGCCACATCAGCTGCCTGCCACCCGGCCCAGTCCCACTCCGCTCTCCCTGCCAGAACCTGCTGCCATCAGCGTTCCACCAGAAAAAAAGCTCCGCTCGGCTAAAAAAATCCAAACTAAAAACTAACTTCATGAAAATAACACTGTAGTTGTGAAAAAAGGCAATCGCTTAATAACGCTCCTATATTTGCCTTTTATTTAAAAATACTTAATTGAGTTAAGGCCCCGAGCAATGCCAGGCAAATCTGCTAGTCTTATTATATTCCTTATTCAAAAGTAACCCAGGGCTGTGTTTAAACTGTGTTGCTTGAGTAAACCCAGTTTAAATAGTAAATTGTTATCTATTGCTCTCACACAGAGGCACAGACCAGGAGAAGAATGACCTGTACAGAACACAGAATGGGGAGGAAAGCCAGGACGGGAGTATGTTGGATCGCCCTGCAAGGAGTAACTAAGGCTGGTGGAAGTCGCAGGGTGACTGAGGGATTTGGGCTTGTTTAGCTTACAGAAGAGAAGACTTAGGGGTGATTTAATATCAGTCTTCAACTTCCTGAAGGGGAGCTCTGAAAAAGGAGGGTGAGAAGCTGTTCTCAGTGGTGTCAGATGGCAGAACAAGGATTAATGGTCTGAGATTAAAGAGGGAGAGGTGTAAGTTTGATATTAGGAAAAACTACTTCACCAGGGCTGCGTCTACACGTGCACGCTACTTCGAAGTAGCGGCAGTAACTTCGAAATAGCGCCCGTCACGTCTACACGTGTTGGGCGCTATTTCGAAGTTGAAATCGACGTTAGGCGGCGAGACGTCGAAGTCGCTAACCCCATGAGCGGATGGGAATAGCGCCCTACTTCGACGTTCAACATCGAAGTAGGGACGTGTAGACGATCCGCGTCCCGCAACATCGAAATAGCGGGGTCCTCCATGGCGGCCATCAGCTGGGGGGTTGAGAGATACTCTCTCTCCAGCCCTTGCGGGGCTCTGTGGTCACCGTGGGCAGCAGCCCTTAGCCCAGGGCTTCTGGCTGCTGCTGCTGCAGCTGGGGGTCCGTGCTGCATATACAGGGTCTGCAACTAGTTGTTGGCTCTGTGTATCTTGCACTGTTTAATGAAAGTGTGTCTGGGAGGGGCCCTTTAAGGGAGCGGCTTGCTGTTGAGTCCGCCCCGTGACCCTGTCTGCAGCTGTGCCTGGCTCCCTTATTTCGATGTGTGCTACTTTGCCGTGTAGACGTTCCCTCGTTGTGCCTATTTCGATGTTGGGCTGAGCAACGTCGAAGTTGAACATCGACGTTGCCAGCCCTGGAGGACGTGTAGACGTTATTCATCGAAATAGCCTATTTCGATGTCGCAACATCGAAATAAGCTATTTCGAAGTTGGGTGCACGTGTAGACGTAGCCCAGGAGAGTGGTGAAGCACTGGAATGCGTTACCTAGAGAGGTGGTGGATTCTCCATCCCTAGAGGTTTTTAAGTCCTGGCTTGACAAGGTTCTGGCTGGGATGAATTAGTTGGGGTTGGTCCTGCTTTAGGCAGGGGGCTGGACTAGATGACCTCCTGAGGTCCTTTCTAGCCCTGTGATTCTGTGACTGGTGTGTTCTGGCAGGCTCCAGACGTACACAGGTGCTTAGGGGCCGGCTTGCATGCTGTCTAGCTGTTTGTCAGGGGCAGGAGGTGACACAGCCCTCACTAGTCTGCATGGCACCCCAGAATGTGACAGGTGTAAAATAAGCACCTCCCTAGCTGCACTGACCTAACACCCCACACAGCCGCAGGGGTGGGTTGGGATAGTGCATTGGCCTGCTAAACCCAGGGTTGGGATCTCCCCGCTTGAGGGGGCTGCTTGGGGTAAATAGGTTTAAAAAAAAAACTTGTCAAGGTTAGTGATAGGTCCTGTGCAGGGGACTGGACTCGATGACCTCTCAAGGCCCCGTCCGACTCTATGAGCTAGGTATACCTCCATAAATTATGCAGATGGAAAAATGCTTCTCCCAACTCAGCCACAGCTGCTGGGTAGCTGGTTTTCTTACTGTGACAGGGAAAACCCTTCTGCTGCCACAGGCTGCATGTAGGGCACTGGTTAATGCTGGCAACACTTTGCCACTTAAGTCATTGTGGTATAGAAATTGCTTTGGGCCCATTCACAGAGCAAAAGGAGGGTGAATGCCAACACTGTACTGCCCCACCTGCTGAGCAGTTAGGCTGCTCCTCTGGGGGCTGTGAATCCCAGCCCTGAAACAGGGACTTGAACCTGGGTCTGTTGCTGCCCCTCTGAATTCAGCCACTTAGGCTGCATGAACAGCAGGTGGGGGGAACATGGATAGGATGCTGTAGCCCTCTGGTCTAGGGTTCTCTCTGGGGAAGGTGGAAACCAGGCACCCAGGTCCTACTTTACTATTGCTTGCCTGTAGCTGAAAGTCCTAATTCGTAATGCCATGTGCAAAAAGGCCAAAAATGACTGAGCAATCAAAAACTGGACACAAACAGCACCACAAGATGATGGAGCCTGGTGAAAAGCTAATCCAAAAGAGCTCTCCATCAATCTTCCACTGCCTCTGGCGTTTTTGGCTTCAGAGGGATGTTCATCCTCTACAGAGACAAGCCGTGTCTACACGTGCACGCTACTTCGAAGTAGCGGCACTAACTTCGAAATAGCGCCCGTCACGGCTACACGTGTCGGGCGCTATTTTGAAGTTAACTTCGACGTTAGGCGGCGAGACGTCGAAGTCGCTAACCCCATGAGGGGATAGGAATAGCGCCCTACTTCGACGTTCAACGTCGAAGTAGGGACCATGTAGTCGTTGCGCGTCCCGCAACTTCAAAATGGCGGGGTCCGCCATGGCGGCCATCAGCTGAGGGGTTGAGAGACGCTCTCTCTCCAGCCCCTGCGGGGCTCTATGGTCACCGTGGGCAGCAGCCCTTAGCTCAGGGCTTCTGGCTGCTGCTGCAGCAGCTGGGGATCCATGCTGCAGGCACAGGGTCTGCAACCAGTTGTCGGCTCTGTGTATCTTGTGTTGTTTAGTGCAACTGTGTCTGGGAGGGGCCCTTTAAGGGAGCGGCTTGCTGTTGAGTCCGCCCTGTGACCCTGTCTGCAGCTGTGCCTGGCACCCTTATTTCGATGTGTGCTACTTTGGCGTGTAGACGTTCCCTCGCAGCGCCTATTTCGATGTGGTGCTGTGCAACGTCGAAGTTGAACATCGATGTTGCGAGCCCTGGAGGACGTGTAGACGTTACTCATCGAAATAGTCTATTTCGATGTTGCTACATCGAAATAAGCTATTTCGATGTGGGCTTCACGTGTAGACGTAGCCACACAGTCGCACAGCTCTTACAGGAAAAAAGGGACCCCCCCCAAACTCCACAATCTCTCTCCAGAGCAGCCTACAGCCTGAGGGCTAGGGACCCCTGCTATTGGACAGGGTGAAGTGAGTTCTAGACCCTCTTAGAAAAATCCAGTTGAAGCCTGGGTCTACTCTATTCTTGGTGAGTGCTCCGAGGGCACTTCTCCATTTGTGACTCCAGCCCTTCATTTCTTTTGCTTAAAAATGTTTTAAAATGCACAAAATCCATGACTCTCCTACTAAAACCAAAGTTTGATTAGCTAATAATTCCGAAAAACATTGCTTTTGGTTTGAGTCTGCATGATTTCTTTGGCTTTTGAGTTAGGTTTGCTTTGTTTTCAGCAAGTTATTCACACCAGCTATTTGCACAGTTCTGTTGCTCACATGGGGGCAGAGTTAAGGTTTTACAGGCAACGAGAGCTTTGACCTTCCCTGCCTTGTTCCAGTGCTTGATGTTGTTTTGGTGTGGAACAGCCTCTCACACCATGGCACAGTGTCTCATTGCTACAGAGATCTGATGTCAGCTCATCTGCTTCCCTCTATGTGGCCTAGCCAGCAGTCCAGCAGGTTTCCAGCTAAGCCCAAACCAACAAGCGAATTCCCCCCCTGCCCCAGGCCTCCTGTTCACTGCCCCTTAGAATGGTGCCATAATAAACATCTTACGTCAGGAACCCAGGTGTTCTGAATCAGCGTATTTCCATGAGCCCTGACAGCAAGACACATGCTTCCAATCGGTTCCTTTTGCATTTACTATGGTATTAGCTCAGACTGGAAGTGATGTCATCTCCCCATCCACCCACACCTCCCGTGGCACATGACATCACTCTCATGATTACCAGCTCTGGCTGTGGTTGGAAAGAACTCTTTCAGGCTCTCCATTTAAACCATATTTAGCTTTCTCTGTAGTTACCCTTTGTAGTATTTTCCAGAGAAACAGCCTTTACTGCAAAGCGTGACATCTTCCATTTAGCAGCTGTGGTAGTGTGGGTCATAGAATCACAGCACTGAAGGAATCTCATGTCCAGTCCCATGCACTCATGGAAGGGCCAAGCACCGTCTATCTCATCCCTGACAGGTGTCTGGCTAACCTGCTCTTAAATGTCTCCAATGAAGGAGATATCACAACCTCCCGAGGAAACTTATTAGCAGTTAGGAAATTTTTCTTAATGTCCAGCCTAACCCTCCTTTGCTGCAGTCTAAGTCCATTGCTTCTTTTTCTAACCTCTGAGGTTAAGCAGTCAAATTTATCTCCCTCCTCCTTGTAACTAGCTTCTTGGGCCCATAGGTGCTGCTAAATGGCTCTGGTGCAATGCAGTAGTATAGCCCACTGTTCTCTGGGATTAACTGTTTCAACAGAGGAGCTTTGGAAATACCTTTTAGCAATGCTGCAGAGAGCTCCAAAGGGATGTTTTTGTCTTGGAGAGAGTGATGGGGGTCATAGGCCCCACACAGAAACTAAGGCTGAATAGTAAGAGAGAGTAAGCCATGCTAGTCTATACACTATCAAAACAAAAAGCAGTCAAGTAGCACTTTAAAGACTAGCAAAATAGTTTATTAGGTGAGCTTTCGTGGGACAGACCCACTTCTTCAGACCATAGCCGGACCAGAACAGACTCAATATTTAAGACACAGAGAACCAAAAACAGTAAGCAAGGAGGACAAATCAGAAAAAGATAATCAAGGTGAACAAATCAGAGAGTGGAGGGGTGGGGGGGAAGATCAAGAATTAGACTGAGTCAAGTATGCAGACGAGCCCCTATAGTGACTCAGAAAGTTCCCATCATGATTTAAACCATGTGTTAATGTGCCGAATTTGAATATAAATGTCAGTTCGTCCACTCCTCTTTCTAAAAAGGAGCGATAATTTCTCTTCAGTAACACACATACCTTGAGGTCATTGACAGAATGCCCCATTCCATTAAAATGTTGACTAACTGGTTTGTGGATCTGGAGTGTTTTGATGTCTGTTTTGTGCCCGTTGACCCTTTGTCTAAGGGAGTTAGAAGTCTGTCCAATATACAAAGCATCTGGGTATTGTTGGCACATGATGGCATATATGATGTTAGTAGAGGAGCATGAGAAAGTGCCTGTGATTCTGTGAGTAACCTGGTTAGGTCCAGTGATGGTATTTCCAGAGAAGATATGTGGACAAAGCTGGCAGCGGGCTTTGTTGCAGGGAAAGGTTCCAGGACTGGTGTTCCTGGGGTATAGGCTGTGGCTGTTAGTAAGGATCCTCATGAGGTTGGGAGGTTGTCTGTAGGAGAGAACAGGCATGTCACCCAGGGCCTTCTGGAGTGTAGCATCCTGATTAAGAATAGGTTGTAGGTCTTTAATAATTCATTGCAGTGGTCTGAGTTGGGGGCTGTAGGCGATGACGAGTGGTGTTCTGTTCTTGGCTTTTTTGGGCCGATCTTGGAGTAGCTGGTCTCTGGGTATGCGTCTGGCCCTGTCGATTTGTTTTTTTACTTCTCCTGGTGGGTAATTCAGGTTTATGAATATTTGATAAAGTTCTTGTAGTTTTAGGTCTCTGTCAGTTTGATCAGAGCAAATGTGATTGTACCTAAGAGCTTGACTGTAAACAATGGATCTAGTCACGTGTGCAGGATGGAAACTAGAAGGGTGTAGATAAGTATAGCGATCAGTAGGTTTTCGGTACAGTGTGGTACTGATCAGGCCATCCTTGATTAGTACTGTAGTGTCCAGGAAATGTATCTCTTGCATGTTGTAATCGAGGCATAAATTGATGGTGGGGTGTAGATTGTTAAAGTCTCTGTGGAATTCTTCTAGAGCCTCTGTACCATGGGTCCAAATCATAAAGATGTCATCAATGTATCTTAAGTAGAGGAGTGGTAATAGGGGACGAGAGCTGAGGAATCATTGTTCCAGGTCAGCCATAAATATACCAGCATATTGTGGGGCCATGCGGGTGCCCATAGCAGCTACACTAATCTGGAGGTATAAATTGTCCCCAAAATGGAAATGATTGTGTGTGAGAACAAAGTTACAGAGGTCAGACACCAGATTGGCTGTGGTGACATCAGGGATGGTGTTCCTGATTGCTTGTAATCCGTCCTTATGTGGAATATTAGTGTACAGAGCCTCTACATCCATTGTGGCAAGGATGGCACTATCAGGAACTTTTCCGATGTTTTGTAATTTCCTCAGGAAGTCGGTGGTATCTCGGATATAGCTGGGAGCGTTGGTGGCATAGGGTTTGAGGAGGGAGTCCACGTAACTGGATAGTCCGGTGGTAAGGGTGCCAATACCTGAAATGATAGGGTGTCCAGGGTTTCCAGGTTTGTGGATTTTGGGAAGTAAATAGAATAATCCAGGCTGCGGCTCAGATGGAGAAACTAAGGCTGATCTGCACTGGGAACTTATGACTGCATGGTTATGTCTCTCAGGGGTGTAGAAATCCCACCCCCTCTGAGAGACATAGCTGTGCCAGCCTAACCCCTGGTGTTGCCACTCCGACAAGGCCCAACGCCCTGGAAAAACTTGTTACCATGTCTGGGGACAGAGCAGGAATCCGCCGTGCACAGCTCCATTAAGCTCTCAAACAGGTACTTTTTCAGCCTTTCTGTGAGATTTCTGGAGGTGCCTACTTTATTCCAACTTCCTTGATAGGACGTCTTTCCATGCCAAGCCAGCAGGAAGTGATCTTACTGGTGTTTGTCATAAAACCTGGGGAGCATCCAGATTCCCAAGGTGTTTTGTTGCTAGTAAATCAACAGAACGCAGCACTTTTGTCAACAGTCTTATCCTGCTCCCCATGAGGCATAATGCCTCTGTCGACAGACAGCTGGTCTGGACATTCTGGGGAGCCCTTGGGTGACAGACAGGGCCCCCCAGGACACCGGGCAGCCCTGTCTGCTGTGCTTACAGTTAGCCATTTTGTTGAGACAGTGGCTGGGCAGTCCCGATCGACAATGTGGATCGACAGAGTGATTTGCTGTCGTGTGTGGCTGTAATCTGTCAATAGAAGTTTTGTTGGAAGAAATCTTCCGACAAATGCTCCTGTCAACAAATCACTGTAATCTAGACATAGCCACAGACAAATCTCACACACCTTGCTTACTTTGCATGCAATATAGAGTCACAGATGCTGAGGCCAATGGGGGTCCAGAAGTCAAACCAATGCAGCCTGGTGAGGTTTGTTTGCTAATTTTCAGATTACAAGGGAACTTTAAATACAAAAATAAATAAATGTACAGAGATACACGCCTCACAGAGTTGGAAGGGACCTTGGGTGGTCATGGAGTCTGGTTCTGCACCCTCTTGGCAGGGCCAAGCACAAGCCTGCAGAGGTTTTTTTTTTTAAAAGAAAAGAAAAGAAAAGAAAAGAGACCTGTTTGTCCCAGATCCCTAAATGGCCCCTCTAAGGATTGAGTTTACAGCTCTAAATTTAGCGTGCTAATCCTCAAACCACTGAGCCGTCCCACCGAGCCACAGGGGCAGGTTACCCAGGAATTACGAACAATGTTCCCTCTAAGCTTTTCCACCCTTGTGAGTATTTCTTCCATCCCTGTGTGGAAGAATTTTTTATGTGCACTAAGGCATGTGCAAATGTGCTTCACCAGTAGCAACATAACACCTAGCTGTGCTCTGTTTGGCTCTGCTAACCAGCGGGGTGGCCTTTGCATCTCTCCTGAGTGGCTGCATGACCATCCAGCTTACAGGGAACACTGGTTAAAAGCAATCTTTAATTGGGCTAATCTGGTCAGATCTCTCAACATGAGCAAGACTAGTCTGGAGACTACAAAGACCATCTTCAGCAGATAGTGCTGGGTAGGCTCAGAATGGGGCACTCTGTTTGATGAGTCAGGTGAGGCTAGAGGCCTTTTTCTTGCTCGCAGGACTATCATTTGAATGAGATGGAAGCCCTCCTCATTTGTCATCACTGAAGAGCCCAGAACCCTTTGCGTGAGAGCTGGCTCATTAAATCCAGAACCTTGGCTAAGGTCAAGGTGCGGTAGGTACATTCTGCTGCCGATTTCCTGTTACCCCTTGACTTCCAGTCCTCAGTTTCTGCATAATATTCCTGAGCGCTGTGAAATGATTGCCAGTAATGGCTGCATTGCAGTCAGGGACATGAACCCTGCATGTGGTTGTGAGGTGTTGTAGGGTGAAAGATGCTGTGTAGGGCCCCAGCTGTTGGCATTGATTTCTGCTCACGCTGTATGGTTTGCAAATATTGTGCCCATCACAGGTTTCAGCCCTAACAGCACTTTATGGGCAGGTCACAGGTGGGACCAGCATGGCACCTACTCTGGGATCTAGGGAAAGGCTCCTGTGGGTCCCATCGCTGCTGTTTGGAGTTGTGTCTGAGAGCAGCATGCAATTACCAGAACCAAGCATGTCAGCACTGATGAATTCCAAAGTCCATGTGGAAGTCCCACCCCAACAGGCTCCTGGAGCAGTTCCCTCACATTCTCCATCCAGGGGGTGCATTTCACAATTCACTACAGTCCTGCTTGATTGCATTGCTTGTTTCACCCAGGATTGTTTCTCATTACACAGTGGATGACAAAGGAAGCCATGCCTGCCAATTCGCCATGAGTAACAGATGAAGCCTAGACCAGACAGCGCATGCTCTGCCTCTCTGAAGAGAAGTGGGCTAAAGACCCCCAGCCCGTACCTTTGGATTTCTGTTAAATCAAAGCCATACCGACTGGTCTCATGTCTTCCACATTAGCTGAAATGCAGAGAAGCAAAATTGAATTTACTCTGCAAAGTGAATCCATATTTTTCATACAATGCTGGAGTAATTTGTGTCCAGCATGCACCAATGATCTTGCTGGCTGACCTGCCTCACATCACATATACTGCGTCCTCAATGCATCTCTCTCTCTCTCACACACACACACACACACACACACACACACACACACGTACATTGTGTGAGGCACCTGCATGGGGTGTGTATATACATCTACAGTACAGCTGAGTAAATAATTAACAGCAAATAATTTAGTCAACAAAGTTAGCCATTTCCGCAGTAGGGGAAGGATAGTCCTTTGGCAGAATTATTGTCTCACCCATTTTTTTGGACAATATTTTTGTTGTCCACAAGCAGCTCACTGTGAGTCTGTAGTACCTGAAGTGCGCAGTTCAGGCTGTGCTGGCCGCTTGAGTCACACTGCTTCTGAGTGGCCGACGATAACTCTTCTTCAGTCCAGAAGGAAAGTTTAGGCATTCAGACTTTGCATTCCATGAATATTCTCTGAGATCTGCTAAATATGTTCTGGTTCCCCAGGTGGACCGGCCAGTCAGCTCCCTGGTGCTGTCACAGGAAATGAGCGGGAAAGGGGCAGAGCTGAAGCAGGTTGGATTTTGGATTCAGTTGAGTTTTTATATTCCATTTAGAGGCAATTGCTCAGCTCCAGTGTTTGGAGTGTGCCCATGCCTGTGCCTGAGCTGGCTGGATGCTGACAGGAGTTGCATGGGCAGCTGGAATTCAGGCCTTGTCTACACTAGGGATCAAAGTCGATCCCAGCTACGCAATTCTAGCCAAGCCATTAGCATATCTAGAATCAAAGTAGCAAGATCAACTTTGTACCCTAGTATAGATCAGGGCGCTTCGGGTTCAGACCGACATCCCTTACGCCATGTGGCAGTGTGGAGTACCAGGGTTGATGGCCAAGACCAGAGAGATCAAATTTGCCATGCCTTCATTGACAGAAGGCAGCATTTAGTCCCACAGGCACAGCAGGCTAAGCAATCAGTGAGACCACTACAAAAGAAGTATAACCCTCTGCTGGAAGTGGTTGGCAGCAACAAGGGCAGAGTTCAACATCTAAGGGTTCCTTTTTATCCATCCCTGCCTGACCCAACCTGAAGGATGACATGGACAAATTCCTAAGCTGGAGCCCCCAAAGAACAGCAGAAACACTTGGGGATAAAGTGTGCCGAAGGCACCAAATCAGTTTCCCCTACAAGGGATGTGAAAAGTCAACAAAACAAGGTTCTATCAATATGTTAGGGGCCAGAGATGGACAAAGGAAGGTGTCTGGGGAAGGAGAGTGACAACAGACAGCCCCAACAAAGAGTGGGCTATTTAATGCCTGTTTAGCTCAAGTTTTCATTAAAGCTATTTCCACACTAGAGCATAAAGTTGATTTTAAGGCACTTAACTTGATTTTACAATGTGACGATCTTCCTTGCAAATGCCATTACATCAATTTTAATGGGTGCAAAGGTTGACCCTCCTGCCCCACCCCTCTGATGCAGTGGAACGCCAAGTTCAGCTTTGCAAGGTTGAATTAATGCTAGCATGGAAACAACATTACTTTTGTAACCCTTCTGCCAGAAGGAGTCGGCACCAACCAGGGCCAGGTTCAATATCTAGGGGTTCCTTTTCATCCATCTTACATATACCTGGCACAAGCCCCAACCCAGTAGCCTGGGAAAGTCACACAACCATGGGTGTGTTGGAGAGGCAATGCTTCCCCACTTGCAAGCACAGAGTCTGAGTGTAGAAAAGAAACTTTTACTGAAAAAGGCAGAAAAGCCGTATGGCATAAGCTTGGGAAAATACCACACCCACCAGAGTTCATAACCAACCCTCAAGTAACTGTCCCAGCTCAAATGGATTGAGCAGTGTCCTTTGCCTCTGAGGCTCACCAGTTCAACACTGTAACCAGTCAATCCACACACCCAAACTTTCTTCATACCTGCCCCCCACTTCTCAAATGCCCCACTTACAACTAGGTCCACTCCTTGCAGGCCCTGACACATCATCCTGATGCATTCCCTCATTGAACCTGAGGCAATGACACTTTTGTGCTGGTCCAGTGTCCTGCTTGCTCCTACCAGCCAACCGCTGGTCACTCCTGCCAGCTGCCCTGCTGGCCACCTACTCCTGCCAGCCACCTGTCCACAGTGCTCCATCAGCCATGCTGTAGGCAAAACTCTGTGATTCCAGCACTCTGTGGCTTCAGCTGCCTGCAATTTTAGCTCATAATGGCTTCAGCTCTGGACCTAGCCACAGCATTCACCAAGGTGGAGTCTCACAAAATAGCCATGGACACCAGCTTTAAATCTATTTTTGAACATGGGAGGGTGACAGGGAGGGAGACTAGTCAAACCCATCTTACAGCTGTACAACCAAAAGGCAACCAACCAGCTGGTTCAAACACATTGCCTTCTGCTTCAATGCTAACATGTGAAGGAGACCTGTGCGATCCATATCTTACACACTGATGATGACTGCCATGTACCGCCACAACAACTTCAAGCATTGGTGAGACTCCACAATTCTTACACTGGGTGACAGCATAAATTGTGACTTTACAAAAACACGTTGTTTACAATAGATAAAAATGTCATTGCTTCACCTGCTATCCATCAGGCTTTGTTTACAAGGTATTACATATGAATACCTTTGCATTTTCATACAAATGATTTCTAAAGGACACATTCCCCAAATCCTTCAGCAGTATTGAGCTCCCGCTGGCACATTCCTTACACAAGGAAGAAAACTGGAAGCATGGAACCTCCAGGAGAAGAAAGCCCGTTCAGGTATCTCCAATTCTAGTAGAGCTATGCAGCCGCTTTCAGGCTCTCTGAATGGGTGATACTATGGAGAATGCTGTGGCAGAAACCTCTCAGGGAAGGTATAAGCAGAAGACCCCATTGACAGGATGGCATGGGATGCACAGTCCTAGGGACGGGAGTTCTATGACCACCACCCCCAAGAGGAGAAGATGGGTAGTGGTGGTCAGGGACTCCCTCTTGGAGGGAAGGAATCTCAGGAAGTTTGCTGGTTACTAGGAGCTAGAATCCAGGAGCTAGAGACTTCCAAAACTCATCAAACCTGCAGATTATTACCCCTTCCTACTTCTCCACGTAGGAACCAATGACACAGAAAAGAACGACCTTGAGTAGATCACTGCAGATTATGTAACTCTGGGATGGAAGACCAAGGAATATGGAGCACAAGTGGTGTTCTCATTTATCCTCCCTGTTGAAAGAAGGGGTCCAGGTAGGGATCGTTGAATCATGGAAGTAGATGGGTGGTTTGGAGGTGGTGTTGGAGAGAGGGCTTTGGTTTCTTTGACTATGGGATTCTGTTTTGGGAGCAAGGATTGCTAAGAAGTGATGGGATCCACCTAACGAAGAGAGGGAAAAGCATCATTGTAGGCAGGCTTGCAAACCTAGTGAGGAGGGCTTTAAACTAGGTTTGTCGGGGCATGGAGACACAATCCCTGAGGTAAGTGAAGACCCCTGATTTGAAAGAAGAAAGTAGGCCAATCAGCTAATTATCTAAGGTGTTTGTACACAAATGCAAGAAGCCTGGAAAACAAACAGAAAGAATGAGAGGTCCTGGTACAGTCAAAGGAGTATGAGGTGATTGGAGTAACAGAGACTTGGTGGGATGACTCGCATAACTGGAGCATGACCATAGAAGGGTATAAACTGTTCAGGAAGGACAGATGGGGAAAAAAGGAGGCATGGTGCTGTATATGTCAGAGCAGTATGATAGCTCAGTGTTCCAGTATAAGAAGGGAGAAAAGCCAGTTGAGTGTCTTTGGGTTAAACTTAGAGGTGGAAGCACTAGATGTTATGTTGTAGTTGGTGTCTGCTATAGACTGCCAGATCAGGGAGATGAGGTAGGTGAGGATTTCTTCAGACAACTAAGAGAAGCTTCCAAATCACAGGACCTGGTTGACTTCAATAACCCATACATTTGTTGGAAGACCAATACAGCAGCACACAGGCAATCCAGGAAGTTTTTGGAGAATGTTGGGGATAACTTCCTGGTAAAACTGCTGAAGGAACTGACCAGGGGCTTTGCACAGCTTGACCTGCTGCTCAAAAACAGGGAAGAACTAGAGGGCAAAATAGAAGTGGGTGGAAACCTGGGCTGCAGTGATCACGAGAAGGTAGATTTCAGGATTCTGACAAAGAAAGAAAGGTGAGCAGTAAAATATAGACCCTTGATTTCAGAAGAGCAGACTTTCACTCCCTGAGAGAACTGATGGGCAGGATCGCCTGGGAAGCTAATATGAAGGGGAAAGGAATTCAGGAGAACTGGCAGTATTTTAAAGAAGTCTTATTGAAGGCATCGGAACAAACCATCCTGATGTGCAGTAAGAAAAGCAAATATGGTAGGCAACCAGCTTGGCTTACTAGGGAAATCTTTTTGAGCTGAAAGTCAAAAAGATGCTTTTATGAAGTGGAAACTCGAACAGATACCTAAGGAGGATTATGAATATATGACTGGAGAATGCAGGGGAGTAATCAGGAAAGCAAAAATGCAACTGGAATTGCAGCTATCAAGGAATGTGAAGGGCAAAAAGAAGGTTTCTTCAGGCATGTTAACAATAAGAGGGTTATCAGGGAGGGCATGGGGCCATTACTGGATGAGGGAGGTAACTGGGTGACAGATGTTGTGGGAAAGGCTGAAGTACTCAATGGTTTTTTTGCCTCTGTCTTCACAGACAAGGTCAGATCCCAGACTATGACACTAAGCAATGCAGTATGGGAAGGAGGTTGGTGGCCCTCAGTGGGGAGAGAACAGGTCAAGAGCTATGTAGAAAAGCTAAGCTAAGATGCACATAAATCCATGAGTCTGGATTTAATACATCCAAGGGTACTAAGGGAATTGGCAAATGTCATTGCAGAGCCTTTGGCTATTAACTTTGAAACTTATGGAGATCGGAAGAGGTCCTGGATGACTGGAAAATGGCAAATGTAGTGCCCATCTTTAAAAAAGGGAAGAAGGACAATCCAGGGACCTATACACCAGTCAGCCTTACCTCAGTCCCCAGAAAAAATCCTGGAGGGGATTCTCAAGAAATCCATTTTGAAGCACTTGGAAGAGGGGAAAGTGATCAAGAGTAGTCAACATGGATTCACCAAGGGCAAGTCATGCCTAACCAATAGCTTCAATGATGAGGTAACTGCCTCTGTTGACATGAGGAAGTCAATGGATGTGATATACCTTGATTTTAGCAAAGTTTTTGATACAGTCTCCCACAACATTCTTGCCATAAGTTGAAGGAGTATGGATTAGATACATGGACTATAAGATGGATAGGAAACTGGCTGGACAGTTGGGTACTATGCCTGGTTGGTGATTGGTTTCAAATGGAGTGCCCCAAGGATCGGTTCTAGGGCCGGTATTGTTCAACATCTTTATTAATGACCTGGATGACGGAATGGATTGCACCCTCAGCAAATTTGCAGATGGCATTAAGCTGTGGGGAGAGATAGATGAGTTGGAGGATAGGGAAAGAGTCCAGAGTGATCTAGATAAATTGGAGGATTGGGCCAAAAGAAATCTGATGCGGTTCAATAAGGACAAGTGCAGAGTCCTGCACTTGGGACAGAAGAATCCCAAGCATTGTTACAGGCTGGGGACCAACTGGCTAAGTAGCACTGCAGCAGAAAAAGGACCTGGGGATTACAGTGAATGAGAGGCTGGATATGAGCCAACAGTGCGCCCTTGTAACCAAGAAGGCTAAAGGCATATTTGGGTGCATTAGGAGAAACATTTCCTGCAGATCTAGAGAAGTTATTATTCCCCTCTATTTGGCACTGGTGAGGCCACATCTGGAGCATTGTTGTGTCATGCAAGCAAGGTACCAGCAAAGTTCAACAGAACTTTATTTACAAAAATGAAACCTGGTTACAAAGCTGCTGCGTCATTTTGTAGCTCCCTCTGAGCCCCCAGCTCAGCTCTTCCCTCCTCCTTTCTGTTTCCTGTTCTTCCAGACTCCCTGCAGCCAGTGCCCTAAGCTTTAATCACAAGCAGTATTACATCTAAGACACCACATTCCCTCCTCTCTTAAGAAGCACTCTTAACTATAAAATAAACATTGTTCTTCTAAATACAGCTACAAATATGGAACAAGCCACTATACTGTTAGCAGAAATACTACACTGAAAACACGGTAGATACTACGTAACATATTCTCTAGTCCAGACAGGTGGTTGTCTTGGTCTGGCAGACCATCTTTCAAAACCAGTTTCTAGTGCAATGTCTTGTTGTGTTGGTGCTATGGTGAAGTCATCCTCCAAGGGCTGGGTGCATAGGCAGGTGCAAGAAGAGAAGCATCCCATAAATGCCACTCAGAAAGTAAGATAGGTGCAAGGTCCCATTTTCTCAATCATTTTAAGAGGAGTAACAAAGAGGAAGCCGTGCTAGTCTATACACTATCAAAACAAAAAGCAAAGTAGCACTTTAAAGACTAGCAAAATGGTTTATTAGGTGAGCTTTCATGGGACAGACCCACTTCTTGGTCTGAAGAAGTGGGTCTGTCCCACGAAAGCTCACCTAATAAACCATTTTGCTAGTCTTTAAAGTGCTACTTGACTGCTTTTTATTTTAAGAGGAGGTGTGAATTTATGGTCCCCTTTGCACAGAATTCCAGGTTTTCTTACTCAAACAAAGGAACACTCAAATTTTGGTTCCTTAGCCCCCTGTCTTTTGTCTGTGTAAGCCTCATATTTTTCTTGTTTCTGTTAACTGTTTTTCTCACATCATCTTTTTTTGTGCATCAGGTCTTGACTTTAAAAATCCAGCAATCTTCAGTTTCGCACTCGTCTATTTCCCACACAGTAAATCTGCAGGTGATCTTTGCATTGTGGCATGTTGTGTAACTCTATATGCTTGCAAGAAATCAGTAACGAAGGTCATCCATGATTGCCCTGACAGTTTAGCTGTTTGCAAACTTTCTTTCAAACTTCTGTTAAACCTTCCAGTTTCCCCATTGGCTAGAGAGTAATACATGGATGATCTTCTAGGTAAAATGTTTCTCTCTGCTAGAAAAGTTGCAGACTCCAGGGAAGTAAATTGACTACCACTATCTGAAATCTGTTCTTTGGGATTACTTTCCTTGGTAAAAACTGTAGAGAGGAATTTAATCACTGTAGCAGAAAAGATTTGTGATGTAAATGCTACTTCAGACCATATACAGAAATAACCTGTTAAAGTGATGGCATAACAACAGTCAATTGCAGCAGCATCAAAGGGTTCTACAATGTCAGTCACAACATTTTCCCTTGCCAAATCTGGGAGAGGAACAGGCTGTAGTGGTGGAGTACATGTCACTGCCTTCTTATCATGCATTTGGTGAGTGGCACAGGATTTTATGATTGGGAGTTTGGGAGTCCATCTTTGGCCACCAATAAAGATCCTGTAGTCATTGTTTGGGTATAACAATTCCTTGATGAGTATCGTGTGCCAAGTTTATAAGTTTTGGCTATAGTTCTTCTGACAAAATTAGCCAGTCTGTACCTCATAACACACAGCCGATAAGCAAAGAAAGTTCATCATGGACTCTAAAATAAGGCTGAAAAACTGTATCAAGCTTTTTAGGATTGCTGGGCCGTCTCTTTGTCAGAGATTCCCATAGCTTTTCTTAGATTGGACGTGCTAAACAAGCAGCTTGGAATTGCTCTCTTGTAACTGATGTAAGAGTGCTTTGCTGAGGGAGATCAATTCATGCATTAACCACCCTGAGGTTTAAAGCAGCAAATACATCTCTGCCAAGGATAGGAGTGCCTTTATGGACAGTGTAGAAACTCTGCAGTTACGCAGCAATCACCAAAAGGTACCGTTGCTGGCAGGCTGCCACGTACTGGAATTTGGTTTTTCAAACTGTACCCCAAGGGAAATCTGGGTTCAATAAGAGGCACATCTTTAAAGTCATGCAAATAGATGAAATCAGGTAGTACAGATACTGCTGAGCCAGTGTTCAGCATCAGCGGAATAGGATGTGATTTGCCTGTAGATGTGGCAGAAACATTTACAGTGCACATAAGCTGTTCTGGAATATGTGCAGTAGTGATTTTGTCCACTCTCAGCTCAGTAACATCTGGTATTGTAATCGCATGCACCTGTTGATTGGGCTGGCCAGTCTAATGGTGGTAATTGCACTGAGCTCCTTTTTCAGGACATCTTGCATAGCTTGTGAGGCATTGTGAGGATCCACAGCGAAAGCATGCTTTTGCTGGGCTATGAATTTGTTGATTCTGTGGTTTCTCATTAGCTTTCCCCTTGTAAATGTTTTTCTGCAGTGACAGTGGACTTTTCTGTAAGGGAGTCACAGCCTGGACTGAGCCTCCTGTATCCTTGCTCATTATTTTGGCTTCTGCTATAGCTGACTGAATCTGGGTGGCAATGGTTATTGCTTTTTCCAGTGTAAATTGTGGTTCTAGAAGCAAGCATTCTGTCACACAAAGCATGGGTGCTTTTTCAATGAGCTGGTCTCTAATCATCTCATCTTCCATATTCTCAAAGTCACAAGTTACAATCATCAGAGAGGTAGTTGTGTTAGTCTGCATCTTCGAGAACAACAAGAAGTCCTGTGGCACCTCATAGACTAACAGATATTCTGGAGCATAAGCTTTCGTAAAGCTTATGCTCCAAAATATCTGTTAGTCTATAAGGTGCCACAGGACTTCTCGTTGTTCTCCAAGTTACAAGCAGACTCCTCAGAGAAGCAATATACTGCATCACAGTTTCCCCTGGTTTCTGCTCATGCTGGTGAAATCCATAGCGATTAGCTACTACATTCGCTTTTGGCACAAAAAAGTTCTTTAATGCAGTGAGTGCAGTCTCATATTTATCATCCGCAAAGGGAAAGTGTAAAATATATGCTGCCCTTCTGCTCCAAGGCAGCAGATTAGCTGAACATATTTTCCTACTTCTGAAATCTCTGTAGCACTGATTGCAAGCAGATAAGTTTCAACATCTGAGTACAGACAGTAAAAGCAATTGGAGGCTCACCTGGGCTTTGCAGAAATGGTGCAGGTGGGTTCAGAGGCAGAAGAGCCAACCTCATCGCCAAAATATATCATGCAAGTAAGGGACTAGCAAACGTCAACAGAACTTTATTTACTGAAGTGAAAACTATTTATAAAGCTGTTGCATGATTCTTTAGCTCTTTCAAAGCCCCCCCCCCCAGCTCATGTCCTCCTTCCTCCTTCCTGGTTTTTGCTCTTCCAGACTCCCAGCAGCCAGTACCCTCCGCTCTAGCAATCACAAGCAGTATTGCATCTAGAACATTACAAGCACTGCATCCAGTTCTGGTCCCCTCAGTATATATAAGATGTGGCTGCATCAGAGCGGGTTCAGCAGAGGGCAAAGAAAATTATTAGGGGGCAGGAGCACATGATCTATGAGGAGAGGCTGAGGGAATTGGGCTTATTTAGTTTGCATAAGAGAAGACTGAGGGGCAATTTGATAGCAGCCTTCAACTTCCTGAAGTGGGGCTCTAAAGAGGATGGAGAGAAACAGTTCTCAGTGGTGACAGATGGCAGAGCAAGGAGTAATGGTCTGAAGTTACAGGAGAGGAGTAGGTTGGATACTAGGAAAAACTACTTCACTAGGCTGGTGGTGAAGCACTGGAATGCTTTACCTAGAGAGGTGGTGGAATCTCCAACCCTAGAGATTTTTAAATCCTGGCTTGACATAGTCATAGCTGGGATGACTTAGTTAGGGTCAATCCTGCTTTAGGCAGGGGGGCAGGATTAGAAGACCTCCTGAGGACCCTTCCAGACCTAGGACTGTACGATTCACTGACGCAGCAAAACTGAACTCCAGTGAATCAATCATGGCATGTTGAACACGCAGTGAGTATAGACATACCCTGAGACCACAGGTATTTTTAGGAAGAGACAGCAATCGTCCCTCTGCATCTGGATGTCCAGGCACCAAGTCTGGCCCAAGCCCCATGGCAGTTCGTAACGTGGGGGCAAGAGTTGTTCACAATGGCCATTTGTACATAGGCCACTTTCTCCAAAAGTGGCATGGTAATACATGGCCCAAAATATGCTAATGAGGTGCAGATGCAAATTCCCCATGTCTCATTAGCATACGGTCACGTGATTTGGAGTACGGAAGACCATTCTTCCGGACTCCAAAACGCTGTGTAGAAGCGCGGCCCCGGGGGCACTTCCAGAAGGAAGTCCTTCTTCCGGACGCCCCTTCTTCCTGAAAATTTTTGGGAAGAAGGGGCCTCTGGAAGAAGGACTTCCTTCCGGAAGATACCCAGGGGCCGCACTTCTAAATGGCGTTTTGGAGTCCGGAAGGACGGTCTTCCAGACTCCAAATCACGTGACTGTATGCTAATAAGACATGGGGAATTTGCATCCGCACCTCATTAGCATATTTCGGGTCATGTATTACCATGCCACTTTCAGAGAAAGTGGCCTGTGTAGAAACAGCCAATAGGAAGAAGGGGTCTTTCAAATATGGGGTTTATTTTTGAAAGAGCCCCCCTACGCTGCTTATTTTCTTTCAAAAGAATCTCTTCTGAAAAGAGATTATGCAAATGAAGCACAAGATATGTAAATCAGTCTCATTTTCTTTTTCAAATTCCCTCATTTTCATTCCTCTTTCGAAAGAGGAATGCAAGTGTAGATGTAGCCTTAATGATAACAATGAGGTAGCTTCCATCGTATTTCCAGCCCTACCTGAGCTTCATCACTAACCTTTGATCCTTCACCCCATGATTTTCATGCACTGGAGCCTTTGCTTGGCTCATTTCCCGCGGCTTTGACTTAGTGGCACTACGTGGTCCCCTCTATTCCCCCAGCAGTGAAAACAATAGAAAGACACTGAAGGTTACAGAGGATCTTGTTAATTGTTTATTGCTTCTGGTGTTGCCAAGATGGGTCGCAGGTTTCCCAAACAGCAACTGTGTCTGCCCTCTGCCCAGAAGACTCCACCTCCATTGGACGGGCCTCTTCTTCAGAGAGCCCTGCACATCTGGGGCCGTTGACAGTCCTTGTGTACGGTTCATGGCTTGGTTGCTCAGGGCTCTGTTCGTTCAGCCCAGTAGGCCAGAGAGCTTCATTTTGCCTTAGTGTGCTCTGGCACCTTGATCAGCTGCGAGCTCTCGCTGCAATCCACCAGTCTCAGGGAACGAACTTAAGCTGTGTGTCTTAGATGTTCAGTGGCTACAGACAACAGCCTCTTTGCTCTTTGGGGAAGCACCAGGGGAGAGAAGGGAATGTAAACTAAGGAGGCCAGGGCAGGAAGAAAGAAAACTGCCCTCCTCAGGGAAAAGTCAGCATCAAAGAAACGTCCAACACCTAAATTGACTCCTTTGGGCTCATGGAGAGGTGAGCTGGGATAGCTCTGTGTAAAAGGGTTCCTAATAATGCTCCATTCATGACTGAGATTTCCTGTGACAGGCCCCAGCAGCTGTGGTGGTGGGAAGTTGGAGCAGAGTGGATCCCTGCAGGCGGCCAGCAGCAGGGCCTTTTCAGGGCCTGGGGACCTGGGAATAGGCAGAGGTGGTGAAAGGAGGAAAATGTGGTCAGAGAGCCAAGAGGTCGACAGGATGTGGTGAGAGGATGTCTGAGAGCAGCTTCAGAGCCCGGGAACCTCAGTGTGTGCATTGTAACCAGACCCTTTTCTCTGACTCCTCTGCCCCTTCCATCTCTGACAGCATTCATGGGGACTAATTGAATCCTTATTTCAGCCCCGTTCATTCGAGTAAGTGTAATGCAAGAGAAAGTAGGCTGCTCTCTGAGCTATCCGAGGGGTGCTGGGACTCCGGGCCAGGAGAGAGCCCCTGGCTCTTGTGCAGAGCAGACCAGCAGCAGCCAGGGCAGTGCCTGTGGCAGTGACTGTGAAGGCCATGGGCTATGGATGTGGCACTGCTCATGGGGATGTGGGGATTCCCCAAAGACGAAGCTCTCACCCTTGTCTACCTCAGCTCCCTTCCCAGCCAATGGGGGGTTAGCAGGGACCCCCCGCAGAAGCATTGGCAGGCCAGATGTGACCACAGTTGCAACCCCTCCCCAGGGTGGTGTGGGGACTGTTCACAGAGGGCACAGTGTGGGGCGTAGTGTAATGGGAATGTCCCTTTGCAGTTTTGGCATCCAAATGGCAGGTGACGAGGCAGAAGCAGCATTTGATTTGCTGCCAGTGTTAGTGTGGAAGCGTTTCCAGTCTGCTGGACCAGGCTGCAGACAAGGGCCTTCTGCTGGAGGACAGCGAGGAGGCCACAGACATGTCCCTGAGGGGTCTGAGAAGCAGCACCGCAGAGCTGAACTTCACACAAGCAGGCCCAGCATATTCTGGGGGGCTGTGAGAAGACAAGACAGGCCCCATCCTCCCTCCCTCCTCTTCCCAGTGAATGCCCAGATGGCCAACTGAGGTTTGTGGCACATGTCTCTCCCATGGCCAGTCAGAGCACTTCTCTGGAGACATCCCTTCTGTTCTAAAGGGATGGGGCAGCTTGCTCCCATTCATACCCTCTTTTCCAAAAGCACTACCTCAGACACCTGCCCTCTGGGCTAAGGGTAGGCAGGGCTGGCTGCTGATGGGAATTCAGCTATCAGTTAGACACTCTGCAATCCCTGGCAGCATGCAGGGGAAGCTGATGGGCTGAGCCTCCTGGACTGGCATAATGGTCACTCCTGAGAAAAGCCTAGGACCTCACTACAGTCATAGCAATTAGATGCTGCTAGAAGGCCAGCAGCACCAGCGACTCTGGGGCAAGGTGGGAGGGCTGGCTCTGCACCCCTGGAAGGGGTGGGACCAAGGGTGGTGGAAGGGACAAGGCCTAAGTCAGTAAGCCCATAGTTTCGCCCAGGCTGTAGCATTGGGTCTCCTCCACCCCCACAGCCTTGCAGAGCAGCACCACTGCAGCAGTTCAAGGGAGATGGGAGCTCAGGCTCCCACCACTATCCAAATACTGGCAATGTCAGCTGGAGCTCCCAGCTCCTTTGAAATGCCGAGCCCCTGTGCAACAGCCCTTCCCCTCCCCACTGACAGGCCTGGATGCAGCAGTTACTAACTTTGTCTAATCGCAATGTAATTTCTGCAAATGAGCTTCATTCCGAGAGTTTTAAATGAATTTAAACCCCATGAGGTCCCTTAAGAGTTACCACGGAACCATTTGTGAGCTAGAGGGACCCACCAAATACAAGATTATAAATTTGTCCCTTAGAAATGGCTTATGGTCTCATCTTCCTTTAATGCAAACTCCCAAACTAGGTTGCAGGAAACACCAGCCCACCGGGGGACGCTTAGCAGTGCAGGCTGCTGGCAACGGCAGCTCCCAGCTGTGCTTTCAGCCCACCTACAACATGAGTGGCAGCACGTTATTTACGTAAACCTTTGCAAAGGTGAAGTAACTGCTAGTCACCGCATCCCTGTGAGGAGGATAAGCCAGAATAGTCTCCGTTGTGCCCTGGGGCCAATCAGCAAGCAAGCCCTGGGCAGATGGGGCCAGTTTATGTTGATTCCGGGCTCACCATCCCTTGAGAGGTCCTGCTCCCTGAGGACCTTTGCTGCCATGGAAGGTGGCAACCTATCTCCCGTGGTACAATCTGAGGACACAGTTTCATCCCAGTGGAACATGAGCCAAGGCAGTAGGGGGAGAGTGTTGGAGGTGGGGCTGGCGGGGGCAAGCGGAGGTGTCAGAGCAGAGTGGGGGGGGGGCAGAGGGAAGTCTGAGAGGAGATGGGAAGTGTGACAAGAGGTGCAGTGGGGGGGTGTTGGAGGCAGAGGGACCTGTGAGAGGGCTGCACAGACAGAGGGAGGAAGGATTCTGGAATTTTTAATTTGCAATCTGGAAAACCTGCAGCCCAGCTGGTTTTAATATTGCCTTTCCCTGGTTTTCTGCTTAACTGCTGAGTGTTTGTTATCCTTCCGGCAGAGCGCTGCCCCCACCACTGGCTGGGGTATCCATTATATGAAGGAGAAAAATGTCCTGCTCTCCCAGGGTCTGGTCACCTGTTCCCACACAGTCCAAGAGCCCAGGCAGACCTCTGGGCGGGACAGCCTTCCAATGCAGTGCACCAAGCACAGGGAACCACAGCTCTGCAATGCTCTGAATCATAGCCAGTGCAGTTCTGGGGTAGCAGATCTTCCACAAGTTCTCATATCAGTTTACTCTGCTCACCCCCTGCTTTCCTGGAGTTGCTTAGAACAACTGAACCTGGGACATGGAGAGGCCGTGCGTCCCTCATCCCAGCGAAGGGTTAATCAGGCAGTGAGGGTTCTGTGCTGGAAGAGGGGAGGTTGTGAATCATATAATCATAGGGCTGGAAGGGACCTCAGGAAGTCATCTAGTCCAGCCCCCTGCTTCAAGCAGGATCAACCCCTACTAAGTCATTGAGTGTGTCTTGAGTGTGTCTTCCCTTAAGGGCATTGCAGTTTGAATGCTGGAGAGTTATTTTGCATTCTTTAACCTCACGTCAGCTGCTGTTGAGTTGTCCATTATGGCCTGATCCCTCTGACACTCACAAATATGGTAAATGCTGGCTCTGCTGCGCAGCCTGGCCTATCCATTGCTAGCCTTTTGTTGTGGTGACAATCAATCACTTAGTAAATACATAACATGTCCGGCAGCTTTCCAGGGGTAACCCTGGCAAAACAAGTCTGGCCTGCAGGCTGCTTATTGCCCATACCTGCTCTAACTAGTCTTCTTGGTGTAAGTAGGGTCTGAATGAGCTTTCCTTTGCCCTCTCATGATGAACTGGTGTGAAAGGCTTCCGGAGCAGCCCATGATGTAACAGACACACCTACTCTGTGTAGGTGCTCAGCAGATTCAGCTGCTTTGCCAAAAGGAGCTGTTTTGGCCAATTCTGGATTTTAGTCTTAATCCCCCAGTTGTCCACACACAAAAACCGCTGGGTTTGGAAGCGCCTGACATCTCAGCTGGAGGTTAGAGCCCAGGTTCTGCCTTGATGTGGGCTGGAATCCAGGACACATCACTCAAGTTATGGACAGTCCTCCAGCGCCTTCCCCCAGATCTCTCAAGGACAGACAGGTCTTCTCTTAATAGGCACAACTGACTGGGAGAGACTCCTAGGCCCCTGTCTACACCAAGAGAAATGAGATATTAAGAATGAGATGCATATTCAGCGCCTCATTAGCATGCTGTCAGCCGCAGCACTTCAAAATTGCCGTTTTTCGCTGCTGTGTGGCTCATCCAGACGGGAGTCCTTTTCAAAAGGACCCCTTATTCCTATCAGGATTTCAAAGTTGGCAGGGCCCTTTTGAAAAGGACCCCCATCTGGATGAGCCGCGTGGCAGTGAAAAATGGCAATTTTGAAGTGCCATGGCTGGTGGCATGCTAATGAGGTGCTGAATATGCATTTCAGTGCCTCATTGGTATTCTTCAAAATGGCCATTAGTGTGGATATTTTGAAGATTTCTCTTCGTGTAGACATGGCCCTAGAGTGCCACACTGGCACTGCAAGAGTTAACTCTGCTCACTTGGCTGAGGAGGCCCCCCCCACCCACTCATCTCTGTGGGCATGCTCCAGCTAGAGTACAGGTATAAAAGCCTGCAGAGATGCTCAGTGTGGGCTGAGTGTGGACTGGAGAGCCTGGGAGGGGGACCCAACTGCATACCATGATGCAGGAAGAGTCAGGCAGGAAGTGACCTGGGGAAGCTGGTGGGAAATGGTAGCTGGCATGTTCTAGCGGGAGCCCCATGGAGCTGCTGGTAGACAACCATGCCAGTGACAGGGCCCTGGGTAGGGCCAGGCCCCCCTGCCATAACCACCATCCCCTCCCAAGCTGGTGAACCTGGACCCCATTTCATTGGCTTCGGCTGCTAGACCACACTGCCTTGTGGGAGAGGGACATCATTATTGGCTCTAGCTGCAAGAGAAGAGCTTTGCTATGGTCGCCAGCTATCCCACTATGTTGTCCTGCTAGCCAGGACCACAGGGGGTTAAGAACATAAGAACATAAGAATGGCCATACTGGGTCAGACCAAAGGTCCATCCAGCCCAGTATCCCGTCTGCCGACAGTGGCCAATGCCAGGTGCCCCGGAGAAGGAGAACAGAAGACAATGATCAAGTGATTTATCTCCTGCCATCCATCTCCTGCCCCTGTACTGAAGGCTAGGGCACCATACTTTACCCCTGGCTAATAGCCATTTATGGACCTAACCTGCAAAAATTTATTGAGCTCTTTTTTAAACCCTAATAGAGTCCTGGCCTTCACAGCCTCCTCGGGCAAGGAGTTCCACAGGTTGACTGTGCGCTGTGTGAAGAAAAATTTCCTTTTATTAGTTTTGAACCTACTACCCAGCAATTTCATTTGGTGTCCCCTAGTTCTTGTATTATGGGAAAAGGTAAATAATTTTTCTATATTCACTTTCTCCACACCATTCATGATTTTATATACCTCTATCATATCGCCCCTCAAGCGCCTCTTTTCCAGACAGAAAAGTCCCAGTCTCTCTAGCCTCTCCCCATATGGGACCCATTCCAAACCCCTAATCATCTTAGTCACCCTTTTCTGAACCTTTTCTAATGCCAATATATCTTTTTTGAGGTGAGGAGACCACATCTGCACGCAGTACTTAAGATGTGGGCGTACCATAGTTTTATATAGGGGAAGTACGATATCTTTTGTCTTATTATCTATCCCTTTTTTAATAATTCCTAACATCCTATTTGCTTTACTAACTGCCGCTGCACACTGCGTGGATGTCTTCACAGAACTATCCACTATAACTCCAAGATCCCTTTCCTGATCTGTCGTAGCTAAATTTGACCCCATCATGTAGTACGTGTAATTTGGGTTATTTTTTCCAATGTGCATTACCTTACACTTACCCACATTAAATTTCATTTGCCATTTTGCTGCCCAATCACTCAGTTTGCTGAGATCTTTTTGTAGTTCTTCACAATCCCTTTTGGTTTTGACTGTCCTGAACAACTTGGTGTCATCTGCAAACTTTGCCACCTCACTGCTTACCTCATTTTCTAGATCATTGATGAACAAGTTGAACAGGATCGGTCCCAGGACTGACCCCTGGGGAACACCACTTGTTACCCCCCTCCAATGTGAAAATTTACCATTTATTCGAACCCTTTGTTTTCTGTCTTTTAACCAATTCCCGATCCAAGAAAGGATCTTTCCTCCTATCCCATGACCACCTAATTTACATAAAAGCCTTTGGTGTGGGACCGTGTCAAAGGCTTTCTGGAAATCTAGATATGTTATGTCCACTGGGTGCCCCTTGTCCGCATGTTTATTAACCCCTTCAAAGAATTCTAATAGATTAGTTAGACACGACTTCCCTCTGCAGAAACCATGCTGACTTTTGCCCAACAATTTGTGCTCTTCTACGTGTCTTGCAATTTTATTCTTTACTATTGTTTCTACTAATTTGCCTGGTACTGATGTTAGACTTATCGGTTTATAATTGCCAGGGTCTCCTCTGGAGCCTTTTTTAAATATTGGCGTTATATTGGCCGTCTTCCAGTCATTGGGTACCGAAGCAGATTTAAAGGATAGGTTACAAACCACTGTTAATAACTCCGCAATTTCACATTTGAGTTCTTTCAGAACCCTTGGGTGAATACCGTCTGGTCCTGGAGACTTGTTACTATTCAGCTTATCAATTAACTCCAAAACCTCCTCTAATGTCACTTCAATCTGGGAGAGTTCCTCAGATTTGTCACCTAAAAAGGCTGGCTCAGATTTAGGAACCTCTGTAACATCCTCAGCCATGAAGACTGAAGCAAAGAAATCATTTAATCGCTCCACAATGGCACTGTCTTCCTTGATCGCTCCTTTTATATCTTTATCGTCTATATCTTTATTGGGATGGATCAAACTATCAAGTCACATGGTGTTGAACCCAGTTATGGGGCAGTAGAGTACCCAGCCCACTCCTAGGCTACGTCTGCACTAACCAAAAACTTTGAAATGGCCATGCAAATGGCCATTTCAACGTTTACTAATGAAGAGCTGAAATACATATTAAGCACCTGATTAGCATGTGGGCGGCTGCGGCACTTTGAAATTGACGCGGGTTGCCGCCGCGCGGCTCACACAGACAGGGCTCCTTTTCAAAAGGACCCCAGCTACTTTGAAGTCTCCTTATTCCCATCTGCTCATAGGAATAAGGGGACTTCAAAGTAGGTGGGGTCCTTTCGAAAAGGAGCCTTGTCTGGACGAGCTGTGCGGAGGCGAGCTGCGTCAGTTTCAAAGTGCCGCAGCCACCCTCATGCTAATGAGGTGCTGACTATGTATTTCAGCTCTTTATTAGTAAACTTCGAAATGGCCATTTGCATGGCCATTTTGAAGTTTTTGGCTAGTGTAGACACGGCCCTAGAGGAGGAAGGGTCATCCATCCCACAACTGCCTCACACCCAGAGCTGTGAAATAGGCCCCTAGACACATACATGAATGCAGAAGTAGTGAGGCTGTAGTAACACGGTTTGTGCTCATTCCGGAAGAGCTAATCTGGCTGTAGCCTCAGGGTGTGTCCACACTGCAAAAAACAAAGCCTGGTGTGACTCTCAGCACCTTGGGCTGCGGACTTGGGCTTGCTTGAGTTCCTTGTGCTACAAGGCTAAAACAAGCCGTGCTCGGTCCCTGCGTGGGCTGACACCCAGCCACTTGGGCCTGGAATTAGAAGAAAATCCTGAAATGCTGTTTCCCCAGAATGACCTGCCCTTGGCACCTGTCCCTGATGCTTCCTGCTGACAGACCCAGAGCTGTTCCCTGCCCTGGGGAAGGGCTCCAGAAAGGGGAGGCTATGGGACCCTGCACTCACAGGTGACACAAGTGCCAGAAGCTCCCCAGAAGTGGGGGGGTGGTTCTGCCCCCTAGTGCACCTGCTCACCTTTCTCTCCCTAAGAACCCGCCCATGCCCCACCTCCTCTTTGCCCCAAGGTCCTGCTCCCACCCATAAGCCACTGCCCAACACTTGCTTCTCCCACCTCCTTTCCCATCACTTGTGTAACCCTTCTGCCAGAAGAAGTCAGCAGTCAAACCAGTCTTACAGCTGCATAGCCAAAAGACTTCCAGACAGCTAGTTCAACCACTACCTCTCCCCCTCCTTCCACTTCACCACACTTAGATAGAGGGGTTCCAAAGCATCTTCAGTCTGCTTAGACTATGGATCGCGCCCTTTGTAACTCCATTTAAGATGGTCATTTGCAGCATTGACTGTGACTGTGGAGGCCCACATGAGAGTGACAGTCCTTGCTACATCTGCTGCATATGTAGTGAGTGTCTGGCAGGTCCTTGCTGTCCTTTCTATGGGCTCGCTTCTCCTCTGCCAGCTGTCTGATCTTCGTCTCGCCCTTCTGAAGGCCCTTGTGTAGTTCCTGCTTCCAGCTGTTGTGGTTGTCTGCCAGCTCTTCCCAACTATCTGGGTCAACGTCTATCTCCTTGTGGTCCCTCTTACAGACATCTTTGCAGAGCAATTGGGGATGTCCAGGAGGTCTTTTGCCAGAGGCTAGCTTGCTGTACAGGATGTCTTTTGGGATCCTTCCATCATTCATCCTGTGGATGTGGCCAAGCCAGTGGAGCCACCGCTGCTTGAGGACGGTTGGAATTCCAGCTTGCTCGAGGATGGCATTGTTGGGCACTCTGTCCTTCCATGATATCCCAAGAATGCACCTGAGGCAGAGCAAGTGGAAGACGTTCAGCCTCTTTTCCTGGTGGGCGTACAAGGTCCAAGACTCGTTGCTGTAAAGGAGGATGCTGAGGATGCAGGCTCTGTAGACTTGCATTTTGGTGTGAGTGTACAGCTTGTTGTTGTTCCCCACTCTCTTGCTAAGTCTGAACAGAGTTGTGGCTGCTTTTCTGATCCTCCTGTTTAGCTCAGACTCCAGCGACAGGGTGTCGGTGATGGTGGACCCGAGGTAAGTAAACTTGTGGATGACCTCTAGCATGTAATTGTCAATGCTGATTGATGGAGGTTCAGCAACGTCCTGACCAAGTACGTTTGTCTTCTCTAGGCTGATGGAGAGCCCAAAGTCCTTGCATGCTTTGGAGAACTGATCCAGCAGTCTTTGAAGCTGGCCTTCTGTGTGTGTGACACTACAGCAGCGTCATCTGCAAACAGCATGTCTCTAATGAGCACTTCCCGCACCTTCGACTTAGCCTTCAGCCTTGCAAGATTAAATAGTTTCCCGTCAGATCTTCTGTGCAAAAAGATGCCCTCTGTTGAGGACCCAAAGGCATGCTTCAGGGGGAGTGCGAAGAAGATCCTGAACAATGTCAGAGCAAGGACACATCCTTGTTTGACGCCACTCCTGATGCTGAAGGCATCCGATGATGTACCATTATATTGGATGGTTCCTCTCATGTCTTCGTGGAAAGACTGGATCATCTTGAGTAGCCGTGGTGGACTGCCTATCTTGTGGAGCAATTTAAACAGTCCATCCCTACTGACCGAGTTGAAAGCCTTGGTCAGGTCGATGAAAGCGACATAGAGTGGCTTCCTCTGCTCCCTGCATTTCTCCTGCAGCTGCCTCAAGGAGAAGATCATGTCAATGGTAGATCTCTCGGCACGGAATCCATACTGGGATTCAGGATACATCCTCTCAGCGAGCTTCTGGAGTCTGCCGAGGATAACACCAGCGAACAATTTACCAGTGATACTTAGGAGGGAGATTCCCTTGTAATTGTTGCAGTCACTTCTGTCTCCTTTGTTCTTATACAAGGTTACAATGTTGGCATCCCGCATATTCTGTGGAACCTCACACTCCCTCCAGCACAGGCACAGCAGCTCATGTAGGGGTTCCAGGAGTGTGTCCAAGGCACACTTGATTGCCTCTGGTGGTATACCGTCCTGGCCTGGGGCCCTTTGTGCAGTGCTGTCAATAGCTTTCTTCAATTCGGTCACAGCTGGTTCCTGGTCCAGCTCATCCATGACTGACAGGAGCTCGACGGCGTTGAGGGCTGTATCAACCACAGTGTTCTCACATGAGTAGAGTTCGGAGTAGTGCTTGACCCATTGCTCCATCTGTTTGGTTTTGTCAGTGATGACTTCACCAGATTTGGATTTCAGAGGCGCCGTCTTGTTCTGGATGGGTCCCATTGCCTTCTTTATGCCCTTGTACATTCCCCTGAGATTACCAGAGTCAGCACAGGTCTGGATACTGCTGCATATCTTAAGCCAGTAGTTTTTGGCACAGTGCCTGGCTGCCTGCTGTACTATTTTTCTGGCTACTCTGAATGCTTGCTGGGTACTCTGACAGGGTGAGCGTTTATACTCCAGAAGTGCAGCGCGCTTCTTTTCGATGACTGAAATCATCTCCTCGGAGTTAGCTTTGAACCAGTCATTTGTGTTTCCAGCTCTTCTTCCAAACACTGACAAGGCCGTATTGTAGATTGTGTCCCTCAGATGCTGCCATCTGGATGTTGCATCAGCACCCCCCAGGGCTGCTGTGCAGATTCTCTTTGAGGGTCTCTCTGAACATTTCAGCTTTTTATGGGTTTGCCGTCTTTCTGGCATCAATGTGGGACCTTCTAGTTGTTTTAGAATGGTGCAGCTTCTTGGGTCTCAGCTTGAGCTTGGAGCAGACTAGCGAATGATCTGTATCACAGTCGGCACTATGGTAGCTGCGTGTCAGGAGGACGTTTTTGATGTTGTTGCATCTGGTGGTGACCAAGTCTAATTGGTGCCAGTGTTTCGAGAGTGGGTGTCTCCATGACACTCTGTGCTGTGGCTTGGTTTGGAAAAATGTGTTTGTGATGCACAGATTGTGGTACGTGCAAAGTTCGAGGAGACGCTGTCCATTGTTATTCATTTTTCCCACCCCGAAGTGACCTAGGCAAGAGGGCCATTCGTCACGATTGGCTCCAACTCTTGCATTGAAGTCACCCAAAAGGTACAGTTGGTCACGAGCAGGTATTTGCGCTATGGCAGCACTGAGCTTGTCATAGAACTTGTCCTTTGCTTCTGGTGTGGCATTCAGGGTTGGAGTGTAAGTGCCAATGAGGTGGATGGGACCGGCGCAGGTTTGAAGTTTGACCTGAAGGAGTCTTTCTGATCCACCCGTGACTAGTTCCACCATTTGCAGAAGTGTGTTTCTGATGGCAAAGCCGACACCGTGCTCTCTGGGTTCCTCTTGGGCTTTGCCCTGCCAGAAAAAGGTGTAGTCCTTTTCCTTTAGGGATCCCGAAGCTGCGAGTTGCGTCTCCTGCAAAGTGGTGATGTCAGCTTGGAGCCTCTTCAGTTCCTCATTGATGACAGCAGTCTTTCGAGTGTCTCTGATGTCCTGAAGATCTTCAGTCAAACCGGTCAGCATGGTCCGCACATTTCAGCAAGCAAGCTTGAAACTTTGATGATTTCCTTTTCTTAATAATTTTCTTGTTGGTTTGTCTGGTGCTCAAATTTCAGTCACTTGTCAGGTTTGAGAACCTTAAGCCTCATGCACCCAGTGAGGCAAGTGAACTGTGGAAGACAGTACCCTACTGGCTGGGGGCTGCCCAGCGTAAGGCGGGCGGTGACTGTCCAATGAGATGTGATGATCTCTCCCAATGTCAGAAGCAACCCCAACGCTCGTTCTCTACTCCAATCGAGCAAGAGCTTATGACCAGTATCTGTTGCCTCCCTCTGCAATCCATATCTTACACAGCAGTGATGACTGCCCTGTACCCCCACAACACTTCAAGCATTGTTGAGCCTCCACAATTCTTACACTGGGTGACAGCATAAATTGTGACTTTACAACATGTTGTTTTCAATGACAAAAACCTCATTGCTTCACTTGATCCCATCAGCATTTGTTTACAGGGGGAGTGGCACCATGTGAGTGGGGCAAGGTCTCTGGGCAGAGTGCAGGTGGGGCCACAGTCCAGACACTTCCCCAGGTTGGCTCCAGCCAAGCTGCTCTTGGCTTGTTGTGGGTGGACTTTGGCTTGTGATTTCCCTGTCATGTGTTGCCTGTTTTGGGGGGTTCCAGCCCTTCACTTTTTGCTGGTTTGGGCTTCCCACATGGCTGCTGCAGAGCACAGTCAGTTCCCATGGCACAATCCCTCTAGCCACAAGATAGGCTCTGGAGAAGACTGTAGATGGGCAATGCCCAGGGCCAATAGGGACAGGCCAATGCTCCAGCTCAACATGATTGATGGGCACTGCAGGCCAGTGAGGGAAGGGATTGAGGGACCCAAAAGCTGTGGGCATGTCTCAGGAGTGTCGGGTGGGGTGCTGCAGTGGCCCAACAAAGGGAGGTGCACAACAGCCAGCCTTGTCTGCCTTCTCTGGGGAGACTTGGCCTCGCTGAGCTGCTTAGTTCCACTCTGAGGACAGTGATGTGGAGGGGGGTGTCCAGCTCGGGCTGTGGAGAGCCATGCAGGGCACGTGCGTAGGCACACTCCCCCAGGCTGCAGGCATGCTTTCACTCTGCTCACCCGTGCAGCTGGCCATCTGGACTGCTTCACACTCTGCCAACAGGAGAGTGCGGTGTGGTGCCAAGTTCAGACTGAACTGCACTGCCTGTGCTGTGCTACTTCACACCAGAGCTGCGTGAAGCAGGAGCAGATGGAACAATCCCGTTGGCCCCAGAGCCTCAGGTTTAAGAGCATGTCTATTGTAGGGTTACGGAGGGCAGGCAAAAGTTTCTCCTGCTCAGGGCCCCAGTTGCCAGCACTGGCTCTGTGGTACTCACATCTCCAGAAGATTTCCTCTGCCAGCATTTTGTGTATTTGGATCCAAAGGGCCAGGAATTTGTGAAAGTCTGGAGCATGCACTAGGTTAATTGTCCTTGGTTACAACTGTGTCAGACCCTCCCAATAACCCCATGCACAGGGCAGACAAGCCAGCTTCCTGATGGGCCATCTTACATGGAACAGAGACGGAGGCAGTTCCAGTTCATGATATCACAAGTGGCTCTGATCCCCAGCAGGGACATGACGCAGAGACAATGGTGCTAATATTGAAGGGCACATGGCAAAGAGGAAGGCCCATGTTCTCCAGGCCCAGCCCTTCCAGAGTGCTAGCTCTGTGGGAGCAAGCTGAGGTGAGGAAGGGGTGTTTCAGAGGCTGAAGGGTTGAAATGTATGTGGACTGAACATTTTATTCAGGCAGCCGACTTGTCCAAAAGTGCAGCCAACAATTGAACTGCCCCAAGTATCTTGAAGACTTTAGTGCCTTTTACCTTTCCCTGGAGACAGATTGCCCTGGAATGCAGCAGTTGATTTGACAATGTACATTGCATTGTACTATTTTTTTCATATGTGTATAACATCTCACATCAGTTAGTGCTTTTTCTGTGGAGATTTGGCAGATTCCCAGGCTGTCAAGCAGATAACACTTAGAGGTAGGATCGTAATGGCAAACCCTTTATACATAAGACAGTCCTGTGTCACCGGACATAAACATGTGGCCTGACCAGACAGCAAGATTTTCAGGAAGCTGGGCAAGCAAGTCAGAAAATAGTAAGCAAGAGGTAGCCATGGTAGGAGAACTGGTCTGCCCCACAAAAGCTCATCACCTAATAAATCATTTTGTTAGCATTTAAAGTGCTACAGGACTGCTGGTTTGTTAAGTCAGAAAATGACAAGCTCCCGGATGGGGTGACAAAACCAAGCAGTGATGTTGTAAGGTAGCTTGAAGCAGGACAGCTCTGTGCTGTGGGGTACGGTAGCATGGCAAAAAAAAGCCTGTGGCACCAAATCGCACAGGCAGGTTTGATTACATCAGACACACAGAGCTGGAGTGCAGGCTCTGAAACATGGTGACCGGCCAACATCTGGACAGGACCCTCTGCTTGGGCACTCGGGGACATTAGAAAGTGTTCTGCCTTCCCAGAGACAGAGTAAATGCCCCCTGTTCGGGGGCTGGAGACTCCCACTTCACTTAACACACAGTGCTCAGGTGGTTTTGTAATACAACAAGGGAAGCTCATGAACAAAGAATGGGGACTTCAGTGATCCTAAGCAAAAGAAACCCATCCCAACCCAACACAGCTTCCTAGAGACTCTTGGCAATCCTGGGGCCCAGATTCTGTCTCCCAGGCCATGTCTACACGAGCCCCAAACTTTGAAATGGCCACGCAAATGGCCATTTCGAGGTTTGCTAATGAAGCACTGAAATGCATATTAAGCGCTTCATTAGCATGCGGGCGCCCGTGGCACTTCGAAATTGACGCACCTCGCCGCCACACGGCTCGTCCCGACGGGGCTCCTTTTCGAAAGGACCCCGCCTACTTCGAAGTCCCCTTATACCCGGGGACTTCAAAGTAGGCGGGGTCCTTTCGAAAAGGAGCCCCGTCGGGACGAGACATGAGGCGGCGAGGCGCATCAATTTCGAAGTGCCGCGGGCGCCCGCATGCTAATGAAGCGCTGAATATGCATTTCAGTGCTTCATTAGTAAACTTTGAAATGGCCATTTGCGTGGCCATTTCAAAGTTTGGGGCTAGTGTAGACGTAGCCCCAGAGTGATTGCTGAACACATTTCAAGTCCCTATCTCCAGCACACACCTATCACTCTTAGGACACAACCCATACCTATGTCACACAAGGATTTTCAGGACCAGCCTGTCCCCAGTTTGCTTCTGATCCCTCACACAACACCTTTGGGGTCCAGCTGATGAGAAGCTGGTTGGAACAATGAGTGTCACAGGCTGGATGTGACTTAGGGCCTCTCAGGGTCATGCATTGTTCATGTGCAAATGAAATACATACATACATGGCACATTGAATATGAAGAGGTTTGCTAGCATGGCCAGAGGGAAATGCTGTTCTCTAGCCCAGTCAAACAGTGCTCATGAGGAATAGAAGATTGCTATGCAGAAAACAATAGAACTCATATCCCATCCTTCTAGGGCGGGGGTGTGCAAAGTGGGGGGTGGGCACCCTTCAGGAGCATGAAATTTTGTTGGGTAGCACAGCACTATCAGCTTCTGGGTCTCAGGCTCATCCATCTCATTAAACATGTTGAAATGTTACTATCTTTCTGTCCGTGTATTCACCTTTCTATGCTGATTAATAAAGTTTGTACATTCTACAGACTTCTTTTCTTATATGTGCAAAAAAAAGGGCTTTTTCCTATGATCATAACCCAATTTCTGTTGGTTCATATCACATTAGACAGGTTGGGGGTCCCACTAATTGCAGGGACAAAAAGTGGGGCCCAGTGTAAAAGGTTTGCTCACCCCTGCTCTAGGGGAGCAAATGGCAGAGGTTGGAGAGGAGCGAAGGGGAACAGATGGATTTTTTAATTTATTTACTGCTGTGTTTACCTCTAATAATCATCGTTCTGTTTCCAGTCCTTTCTCAACGATCACCCACAAGCCCCCGAGTGAAGTAAGGAAGTATGAGTGCCCATTTGACAGATCTGGTAATTGAGGCAGAGAGTCGATTGTTAAGGTCATAGTAGGAGTGCCTGGCAGTCATCATTAGATCTGAGTGCACCTGAGCAGCAATGTAGACAAGGGACAAGACTGTTCTGCAGATAACAGCCGTGCCACCTTACAACGAGGGGCAGGGCTGCTAGACCCACTTGGATGTAAAGTGCCTGACTTCTCTAATTCTGTTTCAAACTGATCCTCCACCTAAGCAAAAAGAACAGGTGCCCATCACACTGTGTGCTTCCTGCCAAGTAATAAAATCACCATAGTTACTTTTGCTCATCTCGCTGCTGCCCCCTTGCCCTAACATTTTCAAAGTAACTTGTGAATTTCAGTGTCTCAGTGCCCAGCTGGAGGCTTTCTGAAAACCAGCCTCCTTTAAGGTGACTCCAGATGGAAGACACCAGAAACCGACACACCCTAAATCATTAGTCTTTTTGAAACTTGGACCACACTCACATACCATTGCTGCATGCCAACAAATATCCCCCACACATGCAACCTGACGCAGAGATCCATTAGGATTTTAACCTTTGCACCAAGATGGGGTTGGCTGCAGCAGAAGGCTGTCACGCTGAAGCCAATGAGGGCACTAATGCCGTTATCACTTACTTCAGGCTGCAGAGCAGGCTGTGACTTGCTTTGCCTCATTCTCTTCCCGTGGCATCTCACAGGGACATGAGGCAATGGGCTCTTGGGAGACTGCTGCAGCAGGCATGTTTATTTTTGAAAACACGGCCATTTTACCATGCAGTCCTGTTTGTGGTGACCTGGCTCCTCATCTCTGGGGCCCAGCCTGAAACAAGGTCAAAGAAGAAAGGCATTTGCTGACCACTGCATTGAACCACATAATAGGAAGCAGCTCACTGTAAGGGGCCATCTTTGCTGAGGAGGGGAGATACACACACATCTCATAGAACTGGAAGGGACCTTCAGAGGTCATCAAGTCCAGTCCCCCGCTCTCTTGGCAGGGCCAAGCACCATCCCTGACAGGATTTTTAAAATCTATTTTCCTCAGACCCCTTAATAGCCTCCTTAAGGATTGAGCTCACAACCCTGGATTTAGCAGGCCCATGCTCAAACCACTACTGTATTGCTCTTCATGTAGATGACTTGCCAGCTCAGGGTATGGGTCAGTGTCAGAGCAGGGATAGGAAGCCTGGGAAGTTGCAGAAGACTTCCAAACCATGCTAACCCCCAGCATTTCCCATAGTGTGATGCACACAAGGTAAGCAGTCAGGGTGGGCCTGTCCGGCCATGGACTGGCAGTGGGAGTTAAACTGGTAACTCATGCAGGACATGCCGAAAGAGAACTGCACTGTGAGCCACCCTTCCCACAGCTTAGCTTCCAGCATGAGCAAAGACCCAGGGAAGCAAGCAAGCTCTGGGACACAGAGCAGAGTGCTTTGGAGGGTGAGTAACTCTACACTGACAAGATCTTGCCACTTTCTTGGGACACCATCTGCATGTTCCACAGGGGATTTCACCTGCAGAGCAGCTGGCTGTGTGGCAGGTGATAGGCTGGGAGGGGAGAACCCTGATGGAAAGCTCTCTTGGACAGAGACGCAAATGCAACCTAAGAGTCACCAGGGACATTACATGGGCTTCACTAGCTACACCCTAGTCAACACTGGGTGGCCTGCAGAGTGAGAAGTGTATAGGTTGAACCACAGATGTTGGTAGACCAGAGTGACCTGGTGGCTGGGAATGGGGACCATCTGGGAGTTCAGTGTCTAGAGGGTGGGGGGCCAGGAGCCCTGCTGGGGCTGGGAGTGCAGCTGGGCTTGCAGCAGCAGGGCCCATGGCCAGGAAGGGAGCCCAAGGGAAGGGACTGGTGGCCAGCAGGGGAGCATTGACCTATCTTGGTCTGGCAGACTCCGGGTCCCAAGAGTCCAGGGCTAGGGATGTCCAACCTATATTTAGTTCTCCTTTGCATTAGGGCACTAGCCTCTGCACACATGACTTGAGGCGGTGGCCTGCAGCAGCAGTGCTGAGATCTGACTTACAATGAGGCATTTGCTGCCCCAAGTGTCTGGTTTGCATGAGCGCACTTTTAGGAGTTCTCTGTCTAGGGCCGGCAGAGCCGGCCCAGTGTGGCCCAGCCAATGGGTGGAGCCCACGGTGGCAGGCTGACAGTGGGACCCAGCCAGTGGGTGATGGATGGTGAAATCAATGGGAGCATGGGGTCCTGAAGGTGTGGGGCTCAAGGTAACCACTGGCTCACCTTGCCATAAGGCTGGGCCGGCAGAAGTTGAGGTGAGCACAGGGGGAGCCCACATGGCATGTCACACGCCTGCAGGAGCACACACTGGTTGCTTTGCAGTAAGTGGTCTGGCTAGTTCTAGGACCAGGCTTTCATGCAGTCAGGCTGGCTCTTGCAGAGCCCTAGAGCTGTGCAGACATCCCAGGCCACACAGTGCCTCATTGCTGCTGGATACGGGCTGTATCCGTCTCCAAGTCCTATGGCCTGAAAACTGCTCAAGCACAGTGGCCAGGAGGTGAGAAGGTTTGAGAGGGAGCCCCTAATAAAGCCATTTTGAGTGACTAGCCTAACCACAACTGCCTCTGTTCTGTATTTACCCAGGATTGCTGAGCTGAGCTGTTGTTTATCCCTGTCCCCTGCTGGGCCTGGGACAAGCAAAGGAAGTCACACGACTCCCCAAAGGTCCCAGCGTGTGATTTGACCCCTGCACCTGCCTCAGCCCCTGTGTTTTCCTGAGCTACTGTTACTTCTGCCTGAGGGCTCATTTTCCAGCACTGCCACTCTCCTCCCCATGGCCCTGGCCAAAGCTGCGCCCGTGGCATTGTCAGGCCACTTTCCAAGGGGCACCAAGTCGCAAGGGTTGTTCTCCCTTGTGTCTCCTCCTTGTCCCCAGGCTTCCCAGAGACACCAACACAAGCTGGGACAAGACCAAGTTTCTGTGATTAATGACCATCTCCAGACCTTCTGAGTCTGCCAGCAGATCTGTGAGAACATCAGCAGCAGGAGCACAGTCTGGGCCTTCGCAGCTGGCTGCTAAAGCCCCCTTTACATTAGGCCCTGTTTTCCCTTGGCGTGAATGAACCTTGCAAGGTCAAATTCTGCTCCCATTTAAACCCAGAGCAGCTTCTCAGACATCTGTGGGGTGCCACTGGACTGATACCAGCATAAACGAGAGAAGCAGTCACTTTTTGGGCCTACTTGAAGTGGAGAAAACTTGGCCCCTGTAAGAAAAGTGAGGCTTTGAATGAGTGCGTGGGAAAGGACCAAAGGCCTGAGGGAGCAAGCTGGGAATGTGCACCTTGGCTCTGGTGAATGAAGAGCAATGACCCAGCATTGCACATTAGTTCCTGTTTGTCTTCCGATGACCAGGACCAGGACCAGGACCAGGACCAGGACCGGGGCGGGGGCAGGGGCAGGGCTGCATGGGTTTTACTTCCCAACTTTGCAGCTCAGAGTGCCAGCTCTGTTACATGCAAACAGAAAACATGGGCCAAATGTTGGGCCAAGGCCTTGTTCAGCCCTTGCTCATCCCAGTCGAGTCTGTGGGTGTTCCCCGGAGAAGGACACTGGGGCTCTGTCCATTATTAAAGCCTGAAATCCACTAAGGGCAGAAGATGAAGTTATCGCAGTATAGGACTGATTGATCCAGCATTTGCAATCTGGGCCCGATCCAGATTAGGGCCCCATTATGGCAGCTGCTGTATGGGTAGGAACACGGGTCAAGACCCTCGAAGGCATTCAGGTGAATCAATGGGAGTTGGGCACCTAAGTGCCTTTGAAGCTCTGGGTCACAAAAGCCCTGCACCTGAGAGTTCCCAGTCTTCCTAGAGCTAATGAATAATAGGCTGGCAGGGTAGTGTGGGTAGATGGCTTTATGGTATTTTTTTATATTAAATTTCTGCACTCTCCCCTCCCCTCCTCTTCCAAAACTACCCAACCCAAACCCAAACCCTTTTGCTGGCTCACTTAATTCTTGCTCCATCCTGCTCACCCTAGGTGCAAGATGCAAACCAGAAGCTGCTACTGGCCATGCTCATAGTGAGGGGTGTCTGATAAGCTGCCTGCCACATATTTACATTAGAGAAGATCATCTGCAGTGGCTAAGAACTTTCTCAGGGTGTTCCTTTTTGGGCTGTGTAGTGGGTTGGTCACCCCACTGTAGACATGAAAGGGGTTAAAAACAGTCCTGGGAGAGGGCTGTCCCAGGAGCCAATCAGAGGGGGCTAGGGTCAGCCAATCAAGGCTTGACGAGGCCCTATAAGAAGGGCTCCTGGAAGAGAGGAGCCCACTCCTACTCCAACTGTGGAGAGAGGGGGACCAGGCTGAGGTCCAGCTGCAGGGGCCCAAGCAAGTAGCAGGGCTGAGAAGAAGCAGTCAGGGCAGGAGAAGGCAGTAGGTCCACACCCCTTGCCAGTAATAAGTTCCCATTTCAGATGGCAATCTGCCTCTGAGAGTCACTGGGGCAAGGTGGGTATATGGATTGGGGCAGCACTCTGAGGGGAAGGACCTCAGAGTGGGCGGCAGCACCATGGGGGAAGGGCACTGTGGTTTGGGAGGGACACGGGTCCAGCCAAGTGGTGGAGAACAGCCATCAAGGTAACAACAGGCAAGACACCTCCAGAAGAAGGCTGTGGCTGGATCGGACAAGTTCCTGGAGAGACCAGCATGGCAATGAGCTTCTGAACCTTTCAGCACAGCTATGCACAGGAAAGGAGATGTGAAGATGGTCTTTCGATTAAGAGAAAATGTGACCTTTGGGAGCAATTCTGGAGCCTGAGTGAAGGCCTCTGGGAATGTGAAATGTGACAGGGCCAAAGTCCCTAAATTGTAGCTGTGCCTTTTACAGGTCCAGAAAAAACTGGACTTGATTTTGTCAGAGTTTATAAAATGTTCTTAGAGCACGTTCCCCGGATCGTATTACATGATCACACCAAGGCTCGCCCAATAAAGGTTTGCACTAAAACAATGATGTCTCTGGAGTGTGGTTGGATGTGCTCTAGGTGCCCAACAAATGGGGAATGACCCTTTCCAGCTGCTGGGGTCGTGTGCCAGATGTGTGGAAGGACACACGGCTCTCCAAGGGGCTGGCAGGAGCCTTTGACCTCTGATGCATGAAGCTGATTTAAGTGCAAAGCCCTTGGCTTGAGATGAGATAGGAATAAACAGCGGTCCTCTGGAGGGGGGTGTGGCTGGTGCAGTGCACTGGGGGACAGAAAAGCCTCCAGTGAAAGTGGATGTGTGGGGGTGAGTTTGGGAGTCATCTGGGCAAAAGTGAGATCAGGAGGCCTGGTAACAAGAGTTGGGTAACCCTGAAGCCAGTCCATGTTAGAAGCAAAGCCCAAGGTCTGTCCCTATGCAGTCTCAGCAAACAGCTTAAATGTCACCAAGTGCCCCTGAAGACTCCAAAGCAAGGCCAGACAGGGTCTGTACTCGCAGTGACAGCTTCTACTGGCCCAGTAGAACCTCACTCGCTGAATTCTCCTGAAGCAAATCTGCTTTAGTTCCTTCTGTAGGTAGCCCTCGCTTGCTTTGCTCCCTTCCGCAGACCCCTCAGCCATCACAGCTGCCCTCTGAACCATTCCAAAGCTTTGGCTGTCTCCCTGACAAAGCTTCTGACAACGCACTCACCAGCATGGGCTATTTCAGCAGGTCTGTGCATAAGGCCATGGGGCATTGCTATCAACCCCTAAGGAGCCCTCGTACCCTGGTCACCGTGCCCACAGCCATGGGAAAGGACCCAGCAGAGCTCTGGCCCCTCCCTGGGTACCAGCCACACGCATCCTGGTTATGGACCATGACTGGCCTGATCACATCAGCCAGAAGGAGGCACAGAAAATTATTTGAGACACTTCCTGACAGGCTGCGGCCCTGGATCTGCTGCTTGCTTGATCTCTGCTTTCTGAATTCATCTCTGATCTCAGGCTTGGTTCCTGGACCCTAGCTGTGGCTCTGAGTCCTGGCGTGGACACTGCGACCACTGGGTCAGATTGCCCTGGTCCCAGCGCTGATAGCTTGCTGGAACCACCACCTGCATGGAGGGACAGAGGCAGCCAGGCCTCGATCCAGTGGAGCTCCTCCCACTCCAAAGGGCACTGGTGTAGCGTGAGCAGGTCACCTGCCTTCCACAGGCTGCACAGCTGGCTCCTGGAAACCAGAGCCAGCAGGAGAAAATGCTCCCAGTTTGCACTGGCAATGCTGCATATTGGCCCTGATCACCTGCAGCCCTAGCTGAGGCTCTGTCCAACCATGGCCATAATGGGACCACCTCAGACTGCCAGGTTTCATGGCTCAAGATCTGGGACTCACAGGGCCTCTGGCCAATCAGAGAGCTCCGGATCAGGTCCTTTGGGAAGTCACCAGCACCCTGTTGGTCTGAGAAGGTAACTGAGCTAAGAATGGAGCAGCAGATCAGGCCCCAGGGCAGGGGGTGGGAGCAGCCCCAGGCAGGGGGCGCCTTTTTGGCCCTTCTTCTTTCTCCTGGTGTGAGCTGAGGGCTACCCAAAACCCAGCAGTCCACTGCCTGCTCCTCACTGTCATGCCCCTAGTACCTCTCTGAATGGTTTATCTGCAGCTCTGCCCATCCTTCAGCCAGCAGCAGGCTGTTCTGAGGCATGGGAAGCACAAACAGACTGTGCTGAGGGTGGGAGGGGTTTCTGAGCTCTTTGCAGTTTATTTTTCTGTGGTGGTACTTGTGTTTAGTGGGCACAGGGTCACAACAGCCAGGAAGGAGCATTTCAAAAGTGAGTGAATTGCATTTAATTGTGCAGCCCCGGCTGGTCTTTGTTCAGCACTTGTTGTTGTCTGTCCTTGCGATGATGAAGAAGGACCTTGGAATGTCTGTGAGCAGTTGTGCAATAAAATCCCGTCTCTCTCTCTGGCCAACGGCATGTGTGGGAGGTGGCAGACCCAAGACTTTCCCAAGGAAATAAAGGGCTTGTTGGATGAACTCCCAGCTCTCCTCCTGGCCAGTTGGGAGCACTCGGGTCATGGCCTAGTGGCAATGTGATAGTCTCACCAGTTCAGACATGAGATTGCTTCTTACAAAATGGGAAAATAAGAACAATCCAAGTTCAAGGATGAAGTAGGAGCTGCCTTAAGGCCAGCAGTCAGCTGACAGGCTGAAAGGAGGTTCCAATGCTTGCAGAATTAATGATATGGAAGCCTGGAGAGCTTCCTTCCCTAGCGTTTGGATGTCTGGGGCTGCGTCTACACGTGCACGCTACTTCGAAGTAGCGGCAGTAACTTCGAAATAGCGCCCGTCACGTCTACACGTGTTGGGCGCTATTTCGAAGTTGAAATCGACGTTAGGCGGCGAGACGTCGAAGTCGCTAACCCCATGAGCGGATGGGAATAGCGCCCTACTTCGACGTTCAACATCGAAGTAGGGACGTGTAGACGATCCGCGTCCCGCAACATCGAAATAGCGGGGTCCTCCATGGCGGCCATCAGCTGGGGGGTTGAGAGATACTCTCTCTCCAGCCCTTGCGGGGCTCTGTGGTCACCGTGGGCAGCAGCCCTTAGCCCAGGGCTTCTGGCTGCTGCTGCTGCAGCTGGGGGTCCGTGCTGCATATACAGGGTCTGCAACTAGTTGTTGGCTCTGTGTATCTTGCACTGTTTAATGAAAGTGTGTCTGGGAGGGGCCCTTTAAGGGAGCGACTTGCTGTTGAGTCCGCCCCGTGACCCTGTCTGCAGCTGTGCCTGGCTCCCTTATTTCGATGTGTGCTACTTTGGCGTGTAGACGTTCCCTCGCTGTGCCTATTTCGATGTTGGGCTGAGCAACGTCGAAGTTGAACATCGACGTTGCCAGCCCTGGAGGACGTGTAGACGTTATTCATCGAAATAGCCTATTTCGATGTTGCAACATCGAAATAAGCTATTTCGAAGTTGGGTGCACGTGTAGACGTAGCCTGGGGTAACAGTCCTCTGGGATTCAGCTCCTTCTGAGTCTCTTACAGCTGCGTAACCTTCCAGACAAACAGCAACAGCACTTTTCTGTGGGACACTGTTAGCGTCCTTCAGCCTCATGCTGATGAGCAACCATCATGTGTCTCCAATCAGTGGCATATGGACAGACTAGCAGCTGGCAGACAGGCCACCTGGCCTTCCCCATGTAATGGTATGGGCTAGCCAGAATCCATGTTCCCCAGGGTGTGTGCAATAGGCAGGGCTCCAGCTCAGAGCCCAGCCACCCACGCGAGGGATTGGAACTCAGAGGTTCTGGCAACTTAGGCAAATGGCTTCATACACGACTATGACCACAGCCATGTGCCTCCGATCTTGGCATGAGCATATTCTGCTGCCTGATGGGGAAGTGTGTTACTCACTTCAGGGCACAGCCTTGTGTAATGGTGAAGTCAGGACACCAAAGCACCATCCCTGCCTCTGCTGCTGCTGTGCAGCATGACCCAAAGGGAGTCAGTCACTAGGCTGCAAAGCTGTCCCTCTGTGGAATGAGGCTAATAACCCGTGCAGAGTGAGTGCTGCAAGTCTGCGTTGATGACGTTTACAAAGCACTGACTAGGTTTGAAATATCACTGCGCATGGGAGCAATGTTGGGTTTCTTTCTAAGAAGGTTTAACAAGTGCAGGCTTTCCTCTGTTTGGTCCCTAAAAGTAGTGGCCACTTGGTGTGGCCTTTCCCACTGGGCTCATTTGTTGTCCTTTGAATTTTATATGTTGTGTTTTAATGGGAACTCTCTGAACCTGGGTCTCAGCTGCCCAATTGCCTTTGGCAGGGCAGCTCTTAAAAGGGTACAGACTTGACTGTCACTAATGTGCAAAATGAGACTGGCGTGTTTCTTTATAACCCAAACAGCTGGAGATGTTTTACTTTGAAAGTGATGTTGGAGAACCAGGCAGCAGCCTGCAAGAAGTGCTGAGTTTTCAGGCTGCCACGCTCCTTCTGAGAACAGGAGGCTTCTTTTCTGAAAAGGCCTGCGGGACCTAGACTGCATGGATAAGAGACCCCCTAACACCCGCACAGAGGCATTTGGGTTTCACTTCCTATCAAATGCAAAAATTAGGTCAATACACATAAAATTTCAAGTCAAACTGAACTGTTTCTATTTTTTCCAAAACAAACTGTTGGCATTTCATTCCCAGGAAGTTTTCAAATGCCAGTTTTCCACTTGGGAGGAAAAAAGAGAATGGAAACAATTAGGAATTTTTTTGCTGGTTCCAAGCATCTCTGAAGTAGAGGAATAGCCTGAGGATGCTGAGATCTCTGCAGGGCTGAGTATATTAGTTATGCTGGCAGGAGGCTGCTACTTGTAAAGTGCCACTGACTAGCAGGTTTAGGCACCCAGTTCAAATTTGGCTGCATTGAGAAAGTCATCCCAATTCTTTAGGCAGCTCTGAAACCTGCCCTTGTGATCTGCATTACATTGATGCTGTCAGTGGGCTGCTCACCTTCAAAGGAGATGCATTCTCTGCCCTAGGAGCTCTGTTTGTAGTTGTCCAAGGTAATACTACAAGGCTGTGTCTATGTTTGCATTCCTCTTTTGAAAGAGGCTCGCAAATGAGGGAAATAGGAAATGCAAATGAGGTAAAGAGTTGCATACCTGATACCTCATTTGCATATTCTTCATTTGAAAGAAAGTCTTTCAAAAGGCTATGCACATGATGTGCCAGATATGCAAATCTGCATTTTAGATTTCCCTCATTCCCTCTTTCAAAAGAGGAATGCAAGTGTAGACGCAGCCCTAACGCACATCAAGGATGGGGCGGGAGCTTCGGTCACAGAGATCCATTGGATGCGCTGAAATACCTCTGAGCCCACCTGTCTGTCCTCTGGGGTGCCCCACCATCCTGTCCTGCTGACCCAGCCCTCTGGCCTCCTCCAGCACTGGCACAGATGTGGGGGGTCACAGCTGGCAGCAGAGTACTGAGACATGGAGATCAGGTCAGCTCGCAGAGTCTCAGCTAAAGGGACTTGCCACAGCACACAGGAGCAGAACCCCCGATATATCCACCATACTCTTTGGAAAGTTTTATACAGAGCAAGCGCATATTGGCCCCCTCTCCCAGTAGCAATTAACTACATTTGGTTTATTAATAAACAAGTGATTTTATTAAGTTTAAAAAGTAGGACTTACAGAGTTGCAAGTGATAGCACACAGAACAAAGTAAGCTACTAAGCCAAATGCCAGCTAAGTCTAACACGCTACAACACTTGTTGTATAGAATACCTTACTCTAACGATAGTTCTAGAGAATAGGATGCATGCAAAATGTCACCAGCGAAGAATTATATAGGAAGATACAGCCAAAAGAGAAGCTACTGCAGAAGGTCATACAATGGAAGTTACTGCTATTCGTGCATATCTTGCAGAATGAATGTTGAACAAAAAATCAAGACCCTGGTATTTGGCAAAATGGACAGTTGGAATAGCAGAGACAGACCCCATAGAGAATGGGTAGATGATAGAGTAGATTGGTGCCGAGCTAGTCTACAGAAACTAAGCCACTCTGCACTGGACAGGGAAAGCTGGAAGGAAATAGTGAGGGAGGCATCAGACACCAATGGTCTCTGAGCCAGCACTGGGTTGTTGATGATGATGATGAACAATAGTTCTAAGCAGTTTTTTCTCACAGGCTGGAAAGTCTCCCAGCCTGGGCTTGATCCTGACCTGTGTTCAGTCTTACATGTGTTCAGCAGTCATCTTGAGGGGTAAGATGGGACATCCTGAGGTCCTGGTCACAACTGCTATTGTTTGGTCTCCCACCTTTATATAGATTTTGCCCAAGCTGGGAATCCTTTGTGGTCAGTCTAAACCTTTCACACTTTCTGTTGAAGAGTACAATGTCCAAGAGAGGGCCCAGACTCAGGTGACCTCAGCTCATGTCCTTGTGGGACCATGAGAGCCTCCTACCGGCTGGTTCACAAGAAAACAAACCCATTCACAAATCATGGTTCTTATCTATGAGCCTTCAAGTTTTTGAAATACACTTCCTGGTCCTAGCTTAGCATGTCTAGATTAGTAAAACAGGTTCAGACTTCATATTTCTAATTTCAAACACAGGAATGATACATGCACACATATAGAATATACACAATCGAAAGATTACAGCTTTTCAAACAATATTTTTCATAAAACATTTTCAATTATGCATATTCATAAGCATGTTTCCATAAAGCATTTGGATAACCCTCTGACAGATTCATCTGTTTCTGGGCATAATTTACAACACTGCAACCTTTTCCTTGGCACTCTAAGTGCAGGTGGCAAGTATCTGTCTGGTGCCCCCAGCTCAGGTCACTTCAGGCTGTAAGGGGCAACCCCACTGACAGAAATTCCAGACCCCAGGGCAAACGGCCAATGGGCCCCCAGGTAAAGAATCATCACAGAATCACAGATCTGGAAGGGACCTCAAGAGGTCATGGAGTCCAGCCCCTTGCTTCAAGCAGGATCAGCCCAATTAAATGATCGCAGCCATGACTATGTCAAGCCAGGACTTAAAAATCTCTAGGGTTGGAGATTCCACCACATCTCTAGGTAAAGCATTCCCGTGCTTCACCACCAGCCTGGTGAAGTAGTTTTTCCTAGTATCCAACCTACTCCTCCTCTTTCTGTAACTTCAGACCATTACTCCTTGTTCTGCCATCTGTCAGCACTGAGAACAGCTTCTCTTCATCCTCTTTAGAGCAGCCCTTCAGGAATCACAGAATCACAGAATCACAGGGCTGGAAGGGACCTCAGGAGGTCATCTAGGCCAGCCCCCTGCTTCAAGCAGGATCAACCCCTACTAAGTCATCCCAGCCAGGACCTTGTCCAGCTGGGACTTAAAAACCTCAGGGGATGGAGAATCCACCACCTCTCTAGGCAACGCGTTCCAGTGCTTCACCACCCACCTGGTGAAGTAGTTTTTTCCTAATATCCAACCTACACCTTTCCCTCTTCAACTTCTGACCATTACTCCTTGTTCTGCCATCTGACACCACTGAGAACAGTTTCTCACCCTCCTCTTTAGAGCTCCCCTTCAGGAAGTTGAAGGTTGCTATTAAATCACCTCTAAGTCTTCTCTTCTGTAAACTAAACAAGCCCAAGTCCCTCAGCCTATCCTTATAGGTCTTGTGCTCCAGACCCTTAATCATTTTTGTTGCCCTTCGCTAAACCTGTTCCAGCAAATCCACATCCTTTTTATACTGGGGGGCCCAAAACTGGACACAATATTCCAGATGTGGCCTCACCAGTGCCGAATAAAGAGGAATAACTACTTCTCTAGATCTGCTCAAAATGCTCCTCCTAATGCACCCTGGTATGCTGTTAGCCTTCTTGGCTACAAGGGCACACTGTTGACTCATATCCAGCCTTTCATCCACCATAACCCGTAGGTCCCTTTCCATCATACTGCTGCTGAGCCAGTCGGTCCCCAGCCTGTAACAATGTTTGGGATTCTTCCGCCCCAGGTGCAGGACTCTACACTTCTCCTTATTGAACCGCATCAGATTTCTTTTGGCCCAGTCCTCCCATTTATCCAGGTCCTTCCAGATTCTCTCTCTACCCTCCAACATATCTACCTCTCCCCCTAGTTTTGTGTTATCCGCAAACTTGCTGAGGGTGCAGTCTAGTCCCTTATCCAGGTCATTAATAAAGATGTTGATCACCACTGGCCCCAGAACTGAGCCTTGGGGAACACGACTTGAAACCGGCCACCATCTGGATATTGAGTCACTGACTCTACCCGTTTGGCCTGATCGTCAAACCAGCTTTCTGTCCATCTTACAGTCCATGTATCCAATCCATACTTCTTTAACTTATGGGCAAGAATGTTGTAGGAGACCGTATCAAAAGCTTTGGTGACCAGACCTATGCCCAAGTCATGCCTATGAGCACGGATGAGGTCATGATAGGGGCTCTTTTGCATACTTGCCTCAATCTAATTCGTGACCTCCCCCCCACCCACCCCTCTACTCTCTGATTTGTTCACCTTGATAATTTTTTTTCTGATCTGTCAACTTCGATTACTATTTTTGGTTCTCTGTGCCTTAAATACTGAGTCTGTTCTGGTATGGCTCTGGGCTGAAGAAGTGGATCTGTCCCACAAAAGGTCACCTAATAAATTATTTTGTTAAAGTGCTATTTGACTGGTTTTTTATTTTTAGGGTGGGGTGCTGAGCTGTGTCCACCACACACACTTGTTCACACCTCTCACCACCCAAGCCTGGGGTCACACCTGAAGTTCTCAACTCTCCAACAGTGGGAGGAGCAGATGTTATTGCTGCAAAACATGTCCAGTCCATCGGTCCAGGAGAGCTGGCAACTTACTCACAGATAGAGTTGGTCATGGAGCCCCAGGCCAACAGCAGCACTCTCATGGCAGCAGAGCCTGCAGGGCCAGGGGCCTAGGCCCTGAGGTAGGTGGGCAGGGGGACCCAGGGGATGGGATGTTTGCTGGGGCCAGTGGCTGGTGGTTGTGCAGTGGGGTTGGCCCCTGGGTACGGGGAAGCTGGATGCAAAACCTCAGTGTGCTACAGCACCCGCACATGCCTTGCAGACAGATTAAAAAAAGAAAAAGCAACGGTGCTTGGTCCTGCCAAGAGGGCAGGGGATGGGACTTGATAACCTCCCACGGTCCCTTCCAGCTCTCTGAGATGTGTATCTCCATATATTTTATTTTTTATTTTCTGTACCTATGAAGATACCATGGGGAGCTGTGCTTGCAGGCAAGCGGGATCAACAGGGAAGGTTCGGGGGCAATTTCCCAGGGGCTCATGCAGTTTAAAAGGGCATTTAAAAGGGCATTGCCAGCAGTGCAGTGGGGCTAAGGCAGATTTCTGGCTGTGCTGCTCCCAGGAGTGGCCAGCACTGTCTCTGCAGCCCTGGGGGAGGGGCTCTTTGTGCACTGTCCCCATCCCAAGATCCCACTCCACAGCTTCTATTGGCTGGGAACTGTGGCCAATGGGAGCTGTGGGGGGTGGTACCTGTGAGCAGTGGCATGCACACATCCCTTGTTCCCCCTACAAGACCTGCTGCCAGGGGGTGTGCCAGTCACTTACAAGAGCTGCCCAACATAAGCACCAACTCCCAACCCCCTCCTACCCCAGTTCCAAGCCAGGGCCCACACCCCTTCCCATATCCCAACCCCCAGTCCTAGAGTGGTGAAAATCAGGGAGAGCCATGCAGAGAAGGTGGGGGTGGAATGAGTGGGAGAGGGGCCTCAAAGAAGGGGCAGAACATGGGTGAGACTTCAGGGGAGGGGAGGGGAGGGGCTTATTGTAGGGCAAGGGTCTTTGGCTTTGAGTGAGAGTAGCCACTAGGCCATCCTACCAGGCAGGCATGCAGAAGGTCCAGCCATACTGAAATAGCACACCTAGCAGGGTTGATGGCAACTTGCTGGACACCAGCCTGTGTAGGCCTAAACCAAAGTAATGGTCGAGACTTTGCTAACAGAAAGCAAAGTTCATAAGAACATAAGAATGGCCATACTGGGTCAGACCAAAGGTCCATCCAGCCCAGCATCCCATCTGCCGACGGTGGCCAATGCCAGGTGCCCCAGAGAAGGAGAACAGAAGACAATGATCAAGTGATTTATCTCCTGCCATCCATCTCCTGCCCTTGTTATGAAGGCTAGGGCACCATACTTTATCCCTGGCTAATAGCCATTTATGGACCTAACCTGCAAAAATTTATCAAGCTCTTTTTTAAACCCTAATAGAGTCCTGGCCTTCACAGCCTCCTCGGGCAAGGAGTTCCACAGGTTTACTGTGCGCTGTGTGAAGAAAAATTTCCTTTTATTAGTTTTGAACCTACTACCCATCAATTTCATTTGGTGTACCCTAGTTCAGCTGTGAGCTAAAGGAATGCATTGCTCACAGATGTTGGCAAGAAGAGGGGTGATGCTGCATAAACATATCTACTTAGCATATTGAAGTAGGAATGTGGTAGCAGAACACCCTACCCTGGAACATTCCACAGATAAGAAAGAACAGGCCGACCCATCCCAATGACAGGGGCAAAAGGGTAATATGATGGATAGAGTAGTTTTGTTGGAACCAACATGTACAAGGTGAGAGGCGGCACCTGTCTACGTAGAAGGGTTGTACCTCAATACGTCAGGAGTGATGTGTAAATTGTTTGTACCTGTGTATAAGAATGTACTCCTGGGGTGTGGTCTGGGTCCGGCCGAGGGGGCAGTGGAAAGTCCTGCCACTGACTGAGTCGAGTCCATTGACCGTGGGTGCGTATTTGTAGTAAGCCCTGACTTAGACTAAGAAGTCTACAAGGAACTACTATTGTGTCCATTACGGCAATAAACCTGGCCGACGTGCCTTCGCACCTTACTAGACTCTGTGGTCATTGGGGGTTCTCTTCGGGTCTGCTGTGTCGCCTATCTGCAGAGCTGGAGCAGCGCACAGAGGGAACACACGCATGCAGCCGAGTGATACCAAACAGTGGAGAGAGCAGAGCACCACGCTGGTAGCATCTGACAACATAGGTAATGACCAGTGGTGTTCTGTTCTTGGCTTTTTTGGGCCTATCTTGGAGTAGCTGATCTCTGGGTATTTGTCTGGCCCTGTCGATTTTTTTTTCATTTCTCCTGGTGGGTAATTCAGGTTTATGAATATTTGGTAAAGATCTCATAGTTTTTGGTCTCTGTCAGTAGGATCAGAGCAAATGCAATTGTACCTAAGTGCTTGACTGTAAACAATGGATCTAGTTACGTGTGCAGAACGGAAGCTAAAAGGGTATAGGTAAGTATAGCAATCAGTGGGTTTCCGGTAGAGTGTGGTACTGATTGGGCCATCCTTGATTTGTACCGTAGTGTCCAGGAAATGTCTCTCTCGTGTGGAGTAATCGAGGCATAAGTTGATGGTGGGTTACAGGTTGTTAAAGTCTCTGTGGAATTCTTCTAGAGGCTCTATACCATGTGTCCAAATCATAAAGATGTCATCAATGTATCTTAAGTAGAGGAGGGATAATAGGGGATGAAAGCTGAGGAATCGTTTTCCAGGTCAGCCATAAATATGTTAGCATATTGTGGGGCCATGTGGGTGCCCATAGCAGTTCCACTAATCTGGAGGTATAAATTGTCCCCAAATCGGAAATAGTTGTGGGTGAGAACAAAGTTACAGAGGTCAGACACCAGATTGGCTGTGGTGACATCAGGGATGGTATTCCTGATTGCTTGTAATCCGTTTTTGTGTGGAACATTAGTGTTCAGAGCCTCTACATCCTTGGTGGTAAGGATAGTGTTATCAGGAACTTTTCTGATGTTTTGTAATTTCCTCAGGAAGTCGGTGGTATCTCGGAGATAGCTGGGAGTGTTGGTGGCATAGGGTTGGAGGAGAGAGTCCACATAACTGGATACCGGGACCTAACCAGGTTAGTCACAGAATCATGGGCCCATTCTCGTGTTCCTCACCTAACATCATATATGCCATCATGCTTCGTATATTGGACAGACTTCAAACTCTTAGACAAAGAGTTAATGAGCACAAAACAGAAGACACTCCTGATCCACAAACCGGTCAGCTGACATTTTAATGGAGTGGGCCATTCTGTTAATGACTTAAGAGTCTGTGTCTTACTGAAGAGGAATTTTCACACTAGTTTGGAATGAGAGGCTACTGAACTCTCTTTTATATTCAAATTTGACACATTAACACATGGTTTGAACCAGGATGTGAATTTTCTCGGTCATTATAGTGGCTCTTTTGCATACTTGCCTTAATCTAATTCTTGACCCCACCCTACTCCTCTACTCTCTGATTTGCTGACCTTGACTATTTTTTTTTCTGATTTGTCAACCTTGATTACTATTTTTGGTTCTCTGTGCCTTAAATATTGAATCTGTTCTGTTAGGGCTATGGTCTGAAGAAGTGGGTCTGTCCCAAGAAAGGTCACCGAATAAATTATTTTGTTAGTCTTTAAAGTACTACTTTACTGCATTTTTGTTTTGATAGTATATAGACTAGCATGGCTTTCTCTCTGTTACTACCCTAAAAATAGTTGCAATGCCACCAGGACCTTTTGTAAAACAGGAATGGTGCCAGCCAGATGGAGCTGAGCAACTGGTTAGCTACCCTAGGCTGCTGCCTTGGGAATTCCCAGCTGTTGTGGAGAGGGTGAGCTAGTGGAAGAGTGGCAAAGCAGGGAAGGCACATAAGGGAGGGGGAAGTAGGGTGCCTTGCTTTCCTTCTGCAGGAGGGGGCACTGGTTCTGGCCCTCTTTGGCTGGTGTTTGTCCCAATTGCCAGCTGGGCAGCACAAAGTGCTCTCACAAATAGGGAAGAACTAGTAGGAGAAACAGAAGTGGGTGGCAACCTGGGCTGCAGTGATCATGAGGTGGTGGATTTCAGGATTCTGACAAAAGGAAGAAAGGTGAGCAGAAAAATACAGACCCTGGATTTCTGAAGAGCAGACTTTGACTCCCTAAGAGAAGTGGTTGGCAGGATCCCCTGAGAAGCTAAATACGAAGGGGAAAGGAGTTCAGGAGAACTGGTAATATTTTAAAGAGGTCTTACTGAAGACACAGGAACAAACTATCCTGATGTGCAGTAAGAAAAGCAAACATGGTAGGCAACCAGCTTGGCTTACCAGCGAAATCCTTGACAAGATCAAGCTCAAAAAGGATGTGTGTAAGAAGTAGAAAGTTGGACAGATGACTAAGGAGAATTATAAATATATGACTGGAGAATGCTGGGCAGTAATTAGGAAGGCAAAAACACAACTGGAATTGCAGCTACCAAGGAATGTGAAGGGCAACAAGAAGGGTTTCTGCGGGCATATTAACAATAAGAGGGCGATCAGGGAGGGTGTGGGGACTTTACTGGATGAGGGAGGTAACCTGATGACAGATGATGTGGGAACGGCTGGAGTACTCAATGCTTTTTTTGCCTCAGTCGTCATGGACAAGGTCAGCTGCCAGACTGTGGCACTAGGCAATGCAGTATGGGAAGGAACTGGGCACCCTCAGTGGGGAAAGAACAGGTTAAGGGCTATTTAGAAAAGTTAGACACACACAAATCCATGGGTCCAGGTTTAACGCATCAAAGGGTACTGAGGGAATTGGCAGATGTCATTGCAGAGTCTTTGGCTATTAACTTGGAAAATTCGTGGTGATCAGGAGAGGTCCCAAATGATTGGAAAAAGGCAAATGTAGTGCCCATCTTTAAAAAAAGAAAGAAATACAATCCAGAGAACTATAGACCAGTCAGCCTTACCTCAGGCCCCAGAAAAATCATTGAGCGGATTCTCAAGGAATCCATTTTGAAGCACTTAGAAGAGGGGAAATTGATCAAGAGTAGTCAACATGGATTCACCAAGGGCAAGTCATACCTGACCAATCTGATTGGCTTCTATGATGAGGTAAGTGGCTTGGTGGACGTGCGGAAGTCAGTGGATATACCTTGACTTTAGCAAAGCTTTTGATACAGTCTCCCACAACATTCTTGCCCATAAGTTAAGGAAGTATGGATTGACACATGGACCATAAGATGGATAGAAAGCTGGCTAGACAGTTGGGCCCAATGGGTAGTGATCAATGGTTCAATGTCTGTTTGGCAATCGGTTTCAAGTTGGGTGCTCCAAAAATCTGTTCTAGGGCTGGTATTTTTCCATGTCTTTATTAATGACCTGAATGAGGGAATAGATTGCACCCTCAGCAAATTTGCAGATTATACTAAGCTGTGAGAGAGGAAGATTCACTGGAGGGTAGGGGTAGGGTCCAGAGTGACCTAGACAAATTGGAGGATTGGGCCAACAGAAACCTGAAGTTCAACAAGGACAAGTGCAGAGTCCTGTATTTGGGACAGAAGAATTCCAAGCACTGTTACAGGCTGGAGACCGACTGCCTAAGCATCAGTGCAGCAGAAAAGGACCTGGGGATTTCAGTGGATATGAGTCAACGGTGTGCCCTTGTAGTGAAGAAGGTTAACATCATATTGGGATGTATTAGGAGAAGCATTTCCAGCAGATCTAGAGATGCTATTAATCACCTCTATTTGGCAGTGGTGAGGCCACATCTGGAGTACTGAGTTCAGTTCTGGGCCCCCCAGTTTAGAAAGGATGTGGATGCATTGGAGCTGGTTCAGCGGAGGGTAACAAAAATGAGTAAGGGGGCTGGAGCGCATGACTTATGAGAAGAGGCTGAGAGATCTGGGGTTATTTAGTTTACAGAAGAGAAGGCTGAAGGGTAATTTAATAGCAGCCTTCAACTTCCTGAAGGGGAGCTTTAAAGAGGATGGAGAGAGGTTGTTCTCAGTAGTGACAGATGGCAGAACAAGGAACAATGGTCTGAAGTTACAGAGAGGGAGAGGTGTAGGTTGTATACTAGGAAAAATGATTTCACCAGGAGAGTGGTGAAGCACTGGAATGTGTTACCTAGAGAGGTGGTGGAATCTCCATCCCTAGAGGTTTTTAAGTCCCAGCTTGACAAATTCCTGTCTGGGATGATTTAGTTGGGGTTGATCCTGCTTTAGGCAGGGGGCTCAACTCAGTGACCTCCCAAGGTCCAGTCTAGCCACAGGATTCTATGTTTCTATGATTCTATGAATAGCTGAGGCCCTTGACTTACCTCAGCTGTCATCCCTGCCCCCAACACTGCTGTGTGTCTCTCCTGATGCTGGCTAACATCATAAGAAAGCAGGAAGAGGTTACACTTGAGGTGAGCATTGTCCTGTATCTCAAGAACCAGACCCCCAAATGGGGGGAGACGTAGGGTCCCATTGCAAAGTGGACACCTCTCCTCTTCATCCCAGACCATTCCTTGTTGACCTCTTGGTAGTCATAGGTTTGCACAAACATTTCTGCAAACGCAGAAGGAACTCACACATACAGCGCTCCTTAGCAGACCTTGAGCAGATGAGATGATTAAATTGGTACAAGCATGGCTGGAAAAAAGGCTCATCCATTTGAATTCTTTCTCCCAAATTGCAAGTGATTGCTTTCTGGCAAGCCTGGAGCCTGCCGGAACTCCGAGGTGTTAAGCACATTCATACCGGCATTAGATCACTGTCCGAAGGAGTTATTGGCAGTCCAAAGCTAAAGAAAAACAGTTTGAAGACCACGACGCGATTCCCCCCCGCACACTTTATGAAAGTTGTCCTATGAATATGACTATGCATATTCTCAGAGCCAAATGAATCATGTGCCATATAATTTTTAAAGTTATGATCTGCTGAATGTGTATGGTCTATTTCTGTGCATGTATCACTCTTATGTGAAGTTAGGAATGTGAAGTGGAAACCTGTTTTATTAATAAAAACCTTTTCATGAAAGCCATTAGTGGTATGTAAGGAAACATAATGGTCCAATGTTCAAGGCAACAATATTTAATTGGTTTTGTTTTGCCTGTAAGCCCAAACTGTGGTTGGCTCTACAAAACCATGTGACCAGGCTACCTGCTCCTGACTAGTGAACAGGAGCAGCTAACAGGCGAGTTTTGTGAGGGAGTCCTCCAGGTGAAGGAGGCACGATTATGTGACCGTTGGGGTAAGGTTGTTGTCTGAAGTGTGTGTGTGGGTCAATCTGTTTGTTTGGAGGACTGTGTGCTGTGCCTAGCAGCCCCTAGTGAGGGGACAGGGCTACTCAGGCAGGGCAGGGCTTTATAAAGTCTGACCCCAAGCCACCAGAGGAGCTAGCAAACAGGAGCAGCTGACAGGGGAGTTTTGTGAGGGAGTTTAGGCGGGGTGTGAAGGGGGCCTAGCAACACTTAAATCGTCCAGCTTGAATTTAAAGCCAATAACAACCTAACTTAATCCAAGGGACCCACTTCAGGTTTAATAACACAATGCAGGTAGAAGCCCAGCAACAGGGTGGGGGCTATCCAGTTTATCGCACCCAATGCAGCAAGTCTGATTACCTGCCCTCTGAGCAGGTGGCCTATGTGTGCATCCAACGCAAAGAGCTCCCTGGCCCTCACAGACCGTGTAGATGCTTTGGAGGCCCGGGTGGTGGAACTGGAAGTGCTGAGAGAGACAGAGAGGTAAATAAATGAGACTTTTCAGGACATAGTAGAATGGTGCCACCTCCAGTCTGACAGCCTCGGTGCTGCTGAGGAGGATGAAGGTCTCAGGGAAGGAGAACATCTACCTGGAGCAGAGGGAAATGATCCCATAGATGGGACCCTCCTTCCAGATAATGTCAGAGTATCCTCTCACACTGAGGATACCTCTCCAGGGGAGGGAACTCCAGTTATGAGGAAGAGACAGGTTTTAGTTATGTGTGATTCAATCATTAGGGACATAGATACCTGAGTTTGTGATGACCGGGAGAACCATGTGGTGACTTACCTTCCTGGTGCAAGGGTTGCAGAGCTCTCGAGGCATCTAGAAAGACTTATGTGTACTGCTGGGAAGGAGCCAGTGGTTGTGGTACACGTTGGTACCAATGATGTAGGGAAGGACAGGAGAGAGGTCCTGGAAGCCAAATTTAGGCTGCTAAGTAGGAGACTGAAGTCCAGAACCTCCACAGTAACGTTCTCTGAAATGCTTCCAGCTCCACACGCAGGGCCAGTTAGACAGGCAGAACTGCAGGGTCTCAATGTGTGGATGGGATGATGGTATAGGAGGGAGGGGTTTGGATTTATAAGGAACTGGGGAAACATTTGGGAAAGGGGGAGCCTATGCAGAAAGGATGGGCTCCACTTAAACCGAAATGGAACCAGCTTACTGGCATTTAAAATTGAAAAGGTCGTAGAGCAGTTTTTAAACTAAGGGCTGGGGGAAAGTGGACAGGTGTGGAGGTGCACATGGTTCGGATAGTGGCATCCCTTAGAGCAGGATCTCTTACTGGAGATTCTCTATGTCCTAGTAAGGAGGAGAGGATGAAACATGATAAAACACAGGTAGTATCTGATGAGGAACCATCAAGTATAACAGAGTCCCTTTCAATCACATCATGTAATGGCAGGCAGCTAAAGCATGTCAAGTTCTTAAAGTGCTTATATACATATGTTAGAAGTCTAAATAATAAGATGGGTGAGTTAGAGTGCCTCGTATTAAATGAAGATATCGATGTAATAGGTATCACAGAAGCTTGGTGGAATGAAGATAATCAATGGCACATGGTAAAACCAGGGTACAAAATTTATTGGAAGGACAGAACAGGTCATGCTGGGGGTGGGGGTGGGGGGTGGCACTATGCGTTAAAGAAAGTGTAAAATCAAATGAAATAAAAATAATAAATGAACCAAGCTACCTTAGAATCTCTCTGGATAGTATTCTCATGCTTAAATAATAAGAATATAATTGTAGGGTTATATTACCGACCACCTGACCAGGATGGTGATAGTGACTGTGAAATGCTCAGGGAGATTAGGAAGGCTATCAAAATTAAAAAAAAAACCACAATAATAATGGGGAACTTCAGCTATCCCCATATAGACTGCGTACATGTTACCTCAGGATGGGAGCTGAGGTAAAGTTTCTTGACACCTTAAATGACTGCTTCTTGGAGCAGCTAGTCCTGGAATCCACAAACGGAGAGGCAAGTCTGGATTTAGTCCTAAATGGAGCACAGGATCTGGTCCAAGAGGTGAATATTTCTGGACCTCTTGGTAATAGTGACTATAATATAATTAAATTTAACATTCCTGTCATTGGGAAAATACTACAGAGGCCCAAGACCGTAGTATTTAATTTCAGAAAGGGGGATTACACAAAAATGAGGAAGTTAGTTAAACGGAAATGAAAAGGTACAGTACCTAAAGTGAAATCCCTGCAAGCTGCATGGAAACTTTTTAAAGACATAATACAGGCTCTACTTAAATGTATACCCCAATGTAGTAAGAAAACCAAAAAAGTGCCACCAGGGTTAAACAATAAAGTAGAAGAGGCAGGGAGAGACAAAAATGCATCCTTTAAAAAATTGAAGTTAAATCCTAGTGAGGAAAATAAAAAAGAGCATAAACTCTGCCAAGTGCAGTGTAAAAATATAATTAGGAAGGCCAAAAAAAATTTGACGAATAGTTAGCCAGAGAGTCAAAAAGTTATAGGTCACATGCTCCAGCCCCTTAATCATTTTCATTGCCCCCTGCTGAACCTGCTTCAATGCATCCATATCTTCTCTGTACTGGGGGCCCCAGAACTGGACGCAATACTCTGGATGTGGCCTCATCAGTGCCAAGTAGAGGGGATTAATTACTATAAATCTGCTGGAAATGCTCCACCTAATGCACCCCAACATGCCGTTAGCCTTCTTGGCTACAAGGGCACACTGTTGGCTCATATCCAGCCTCTCATCCACAGTAATCCCCAAGTCCTTTTCTCCTGCACTGCTACTTAGCCAGTTGGCACCCATGCTGTAACAATGCTTGGGATTCTTCTGTGCCAAGTGCAGGATTCAGCACTCTTCCTTGCTGAACTGCATGAGATTACTTTTGGCCCAATCCTCCAATTTGTCTAGATCACTCTGAACCCTATCCCTACCCTCCAATGTAACTACCTTTCTGCCTAGCTTAGTGTCACCTGCAAATCTGATGCACGTGCAATCCATCCCCTCATCCAGGTCACTAATAAAGATGTTGAACAGTATTGTCCCTAGAACTGATCCTTGGGGCACTCCACTTGAAACCGACTGCCAGCCAGACATTGAGCCATTGACCTCTACCTGTTGAGCCTCTACCATCGAGCCAGCTTTCTATCCATTTGACAGTCCATGTATCCTATCCATACTTCCTTAACTTAGGGGCAAGAATGTCTTGGGAGACTGTATCTGTGCATCTCTCTCACTGGTCGGGGGCCACAGGAGTTTTCTGAGTGTGAAGCTTTTGTATAGGGTTAAATGGATTTATTTGGGGTTATGCCCTGTTTGAGGCTGTGTTCCTGAGAGTTCTGAATGCCAATACAGCTGAGCTGCTTCAGTGTCTGTTGTCCTGGGGGGTGGGGAGGCCATTACCCCACACTCCTCTCCATGCTGCAGCTTTGCAGCTGTGCACACACACTTTCTGTGCCCGTAGTTATTTTGAGTAAACCTTGCAAGACAGCCTGAATCCTCTTTTCCAAAGTGACTTTGGCAGCTGGGGCTCATTTTTAGAGGTACCTGGGTGCAGGACAGCGAGGCTTCTTGAAAATCCCACCTGGGCCTATCTGCCACTTACACCTCCAAAATACTTTGAAAAATCTGGCCCTTACATCACTTTTGAAAATGGGATTTAGGCTCCCTTGTAACCAAGGCCTATTTGAAGCCCTCAGTCTATATGACTCCCAAGCAGTCTGCAGGCACTTCTGAAGTTGTTCCTCCTGTGATCTCCTTGCTTTAAAATGGCAAATGTGAATCAATGGACTCCTCCCTCCCCCAGCTGACAGCACTGCCTGGCTGAGCAGTAGCAGGACATGGCATCTGAAAGCCATTAACAAATAAATTGAGGCTGGTAGCCATAGTATTAGCACAGTGCTAGGGACCGTGGTGAAGATGGGACCTGTGGAGCCTGGTGCAGCGCCAGTGACGAGCTATCCTGCTGAACAGACAAGACTGACAGAGAGCAAAAGGGGAAGAAGAGAGAGGGAGTCACTTGCCTAAGGCCAATCAGCAGGTAAGTGGCAGGCTGGGCCTGGAGCCCATCTACTACCCTCTAGACCTCCTTACCCTCCACCAGCTCTGATTATTACTGCTACACCTACTAGTAACTAGAGCACAAGTGGCATCAGTCATAACCACTCTCCTTGCATTTAGGCCATTAGTGATGTGATGAGTGTTGTCAGCTCACAGGGCCATGGGCAGACAGGATTATGGATTCACTTCAGCACAGAGTCTATTAGAGATAGCATAGTCTATTAAGCTTACTGTGTCATTGCTGCTACAATCAGCACGTTAGCAAGCAAAAGCATTGCAGAGCAATGTGTAAAAGGCACTTCGAATGCTTACATCCCGTTCTACTGTGAGGGGTCCTAACCCTGCTGCCTCACACCAGGGCCACAACTGGGCGTGGCTCCAGCTGGGGAATCCAGGGCACTCCTAAGGCTGAAGTCCCTGATGACATACACCAGGGTCAGGTGATTTTATCCCTTAGCTGTTTACCAGGTGTGCGCACACTGACTCAAAGCCACTCAGCAGTCTCATGAGGCTGAAGCCAAGTTACCCGTTTACAGGTTCCCAGTTCAAGTGCAGGTGTCAGGGCTGATATGGCTGTCTGGTGTTTATGTTTGCAGGGTTCGAGGCTGTAAGATGGGGATGGGAACTTGGTTGTACTACAGGAATGGAAGCTTCCATCCTGGCCCTAAGGCCTCCTCATGTCTTTTTATATGACAAGTGTAGCAAAGGGCCCGAGCTGGCTAAACTGCCATTGAAAATGGCACGTGGCCTTTTTATACTGCGTCAAACTCACAAGGTTCAGGTACCATGCTGCACAACCATAGGGTTCAGGTTAGGGTTAGCCTTGGGTTCAGGTTAGGGTTAGCTCACAGGGGCTGCATCTTCTTGCATGGTTCTGCTGCTACTTGCCATGCAAAGAATCACCAGGCCTGTGAAACACATTTCTGTGTAAACAGTCATTTAACCTGCCCAAGCCTTGTGAATGGCAGTAACTGCTCTTCCACTTCCTGGAGACATTTCCACAATCACAGGTACAGTACATGCATTTTTGTCTGCTGCCCTGGGGACGGGGAGCTGAGCAGATGGCTCAGCAGAACAGTGCACTGCCAGTGGAAAGCTGAATTTTTAAAAGCAAAACAAATGTGTATTGTTGTGTTACCTACACAGGGCTCCAGGTTGCGCTGTTCCCTGGAGTGTCCATCCCAGGCCTCCCTGCTTTGCCTGCACATTCATGGTTAGCTCATGACACCAGGGGTTGTGGTGGTGGGGGCACGAGGCTGCCCTGTCTGCTAGTGACTAGGAGGGGGCACAGTCTGGGCCCCTGTGACTGGGGGAGGAAGTCATGAGACAAGTGTTAGGCTGAAGTGAGGTATAAACTTCGGAGACTCCTGCTCTGAGCCACAACTTCCCGGGGCGACGGAAAATGCCATCCCTTGGGCATGGCAACTTCTCCAGCCCATTCCAATGACCACACTCAGAAACAAGGGACTTTGCCCCATGTCAATTTCTGGGGCAACACGATCCAGTGCCACCAGCCATGTGTGCAGAAACCTGCATTTCTCAGGCTCCCCTTGGTCCAGAGAGTCTCCGTTTTCAGTGGCCAGCTGCAGCTGGTGGCACAAGAGGTAGGCTGGCTGGGGAGCATGAGTGAGTTCCTCAGCTCAGCCTCAGGGAGCACTGATTTCCCAGGCCCTTCAGGGGAAGGCCCTGGGCGCATGGCCTCTCCTGGGCATTTTCAGCAAGGCACTGCGTTTGGAGCTTTGCCAGGGTGGGTGCAGTTTCATTTTCTCTCCCCTCAGGGCAGTTGTGGGTGATCCGTTCTCACCAAAGGCGGTGACATGGAAACCCCGGAGCAGGGCTGTGTTTGTGCACAGCTGGGGCCAGTTACTCAACCGGGGAGCTTGTGTGACACAGACCAAGGACACACACAGATCAGGCCAGCCCTATTTACTCAGCTTGGCAAACAGACCTTCCCTGGCAACCCCCTGCTGGCGTGGGCCCAGGCCCATCTGCAGTGGGAGGAAATTCCTCCTGGCTGTGGGGGAGGGGAGTGAACTGGCTCTGTCTCGGCAGCTCCCAGCTGGGTTTCAAGGCCTGAGCCCCCAGCCAGAGGCACATTGCGCAAAGCCAGGCACCAAGGACCCTGACCTACTTCGAACAGTGAGTGGTGACTGCCAGTGCTTTCCAAACAACAGCAGGGCCCTTAATCACCAGCAGCTGCTTTGACTGGCCTTGAAAGCATCTGAAGCCCCTCCCCAGTGGGGCTGGAGCTTGCTCTGGGCCCAGGGACGCCCACGGGAGAGGATGGGGCAAGAACCCACCCAGGGGCCCTTGCAGCACTGTGCCAGAGGCTGCCACAAGACACACCCATGGGAGCTGGAACTAGGTGTGCTGCAGCACCCCCAGCTGGAAGTGGTCTCCCTTGTATTCAGGGTGCAGGATATGCCGGAATGGCTCTCAGCACCCCCAGTGCACAGATTGTTCCTGCGCCCCGGCTGGTCTGAGCACACGGCGAGATGGGCCGGGAGCAGCAAAGGGGCTTGTGGGGCACATGATAAACAGGGCTTGGCCCAGGGGCATTGGGCGACACGTGGGGTTGCCAGTCCTACACTAATGTCTCTGGAATGAGCCACCTCTGTTCCTGCTATCACATGGAGCTGAGTTCCAGTCCCGGACTGACCTGCTAGCCCCCACCAGGCTGTATGCGGTCTCCAGAGCTCACTCCCAGCACTGCCATTGGCTCTCCCATGACCTCAGGCAAGTGACCCCCTTTCCTCCTGGCTCACACGAGGGTTTGCTACCTCAGTCCCATGTTGCACTGGCCGCACGCTCAGAGCTGTATTGGCCCCACCTGCCTGGCTCCCATGCTGCCTTCTTGGGCTGTCCTGGTGGGGCTGGGTGCTGGATGCCCCTTATGGTGCGCTCAAGCCATCCCCTGGGCCCTCAGGCCTCCTCTGTCCTCCTGCCCCTGGCACTCATGCACTGAGGCTCCATTTCGGGGGCGGGAGCTGAACTTGTGTCAATAAGCAGCTTGATGGTGGGCTGCGTTAAGCAGGTTCCCCTGGCGGGAGGAATCTCCTCCAGACCAATGCCACCTCCCCCCCACTCATTTAACTCCTGCGCTTGCCACCAGCACAGCTGGCACTCTACGGGCAGAGCTGTGGGCCCTAGATCTTCCCAGCTGCAGTGCAGTGGGAAGCACCCCGCCCCCACCAGCCCTTTGCCTGCACAGACGCCCAAGCAAGACTGGAAGCACCGTGACTGGGGGACAAAGTGCATTTGAAAGGCAAGTTGGGAAAAGGCACAATTCCTAGCAGTGCAGTGCAGTGCAGGAGTGGCACAGCTCCTCTCACAAATGAGCCCAGAAGGCCACTGACAGGACTCATGGGCCGTGTCTACACGTGCCCCAAACTTCGAAATGGCCATGCAAATGGCCATTTCGAAGTTTACTAATGAAGCGCCGAAATGCATATTCAGCGCTTCATTAGCATGCGGGCGGCAGCGGCACTTCGAAATTGCCGCGCCTTGCCGCCGCGCGGCGCGTCCAGACGCGGCTCCTTTTCGAAAGGACGCCACCTTCTTCGAAGTCCCCTTATTCCCATGAGCTCATGGGAATAAGGGGACTTCGAAGTAGGCGGGGCCCTTTCGAAAAGGAGCCCCGTCTGGACACGGCGCGCAGCGGCAAGGAGCATCAATTTCGAAGCGCGGCTGCCGCCCGCATGCTAATGAAGCGCTGAATATGCATTTCAGCGCTTCATTAGTAAACTTCAAAATGGCCATTTGCATGGCCATTTCAAAGTTTGGGGCACGTGTAGACGTAGCCATGAACACCAGTGTGCCCTCCGAGGGCTAGTATCTGAAGCAAGTCCCCAGGCAGAGCGCTCTGGTGAGATTCAGGGAGCGAACCCAAAATGGAGGCTGAAGGCTTCTCCCACAGCTTTGCAAGGGTTCTGTTTGGGCCACACAGAACATTCCAGGATCACTGTGTTTAATAAATACAGCGGGGCCGCCTAGGAAACTCGCTGGGGCTGAATGAATGAGGAGGATGTGAGACATCTGAAACCCATTAGCTGGAGCACACTGTTAGCAAAGCAGGAATTCTTCTGCTTTTGAAAATATTTGTCCATTTCCCTTTCATGTCAGGCCAAGCATGGCTCTGGGGTTACGTTCTACTGGAAGGAAAGGTGTGTCGGGGGAGCAGGGGGAGGGGAGCACATATTTGGTTTAGGCCCAAAAGGAGCAGAAGGCCATGTGGTTGCAGAAACATGCCTTCCTTTTGTTGAGTGAACCCAGCGCAGAGGGGCCAGGATTGCAGTGGAGCACCGCCACACTCATGCTGTGCAGGGCTGGGAGGCCTCTGGGACCTGTCCCAAGAGGGGAGTTTCAGGTGCGGTCAGCTAGCGCGTCTCGATCTGGTTTGGAGATTTGGAGGGGGATTGTAGCACTCAAACAGCATCACCTCTGACACAGGCAGGGCGCTGTGCAGCCAACTGGCACCAAGGGGAGGGGTCACACACCCAAGCGTGCTCAGATCTAGGGGGTTGGAACAGTTTGGGGGTGTGGGGAGCCACTGAACCAAACTGTAATCTCACTGCAATCCAGAGGGCACAGCAGCACCCCAAGTCTCATGTAAGGGTGTCTCAGACCTATGGCTGCTAACTGTGAAACAGGCCCCTTCACGGACTGAACCAGCGCATTGAGCTGGGCAGAGAAGGAGCATGCGCAGGAGTTTAGAGGGGAGAACGACATCGGGCCGGCGGGGGGCTACATGGGGCCAGGCACCGCCCCCAGCCCCACTGCAAGCAGCATCACTTCTCCCATGCCTCTGGGGTGCAGAGTTAATGTAGCATTGAGTGTACAGGGGTAGTTCATTCCTTCCTTGCAGCACTGATTTTTCTCGGGCTGTCTGGCTCAGGCCTCAGGGAGCCCCAACAGCTCTGGTCACATTCAGCAGGTTTCCCTGGCAACCAGAAGCACTGGAAGCCTTTTTTTTTTTTTAATGACATCTTAAATTCTGCAGGAATGTGGGGCCCCAAGGAAGCTGAGGAATGGTGCAGGGGCTGGCCTGGCTCCGCCTGTAGCTCTGTCCCCAGCGTGAGACTCTCACTGCCAGGGGCTGGAGGGAACCAGAAACCTCGACAGCCCACCCAAGCCTGTTCTTCTCCAGAAGTTCCCAATCTGGGGTGCAGTGCCCAGGAAGTTGTACCGATACTGCACGCCTCAGGGAACACTGACTACGCACTGCCTGCCCCCCGGCTCAGAGGGGTCACCCAGCTCAAGAATAAATTGAGCCTTTTCCCCAAAGCCAGTCTCAGACCAGCAAGGCCCCCAGATCCCCTTCTGCTGCAGGTGGTGGGCCTTTGGGAACATGCAGGGCACAGCGTGGCTGCCTTGGTCCATGGGCTCTGCTCCCTGACTGGCACATGTAACAGAAGTGACCCCCATGGGGATTAACATCTACCTATCCTAGCCCTGCAGCTTGTGTGTGCGCCAGTGAATTGTTCTAGTCGGTGTGGTGCCCCAGCCAGGCCTGACCTTAGGGGCTTGTCTGCCATGGCTCCCGTCAGGGAAACATCATTTACATTTTACAGTGAATGCTCCTGCCTGGATCACAAGCTCCTGCGCCGAAGCCCAGGGCCTGGAGTAGAAAGGAGGGACCCCTCCTCTGCAGCCCGTCACATTGCTGTGCTCGGGCTCTGCAAGGGGCTGGTTTCCAGACTGGATCTCTGCGCTGAGGTGCAGAGAGAGAAGGGAGTCTGCGGACACACTTGTGTGGGAGTTGGCAGAGGTCTGGACCAGGGAGGCGGGATGCTGCCAGCAAACAAGAGAAAGGGTTTCTTTGTTGTCTCTCTCTTGCAGGACAGAATTCCTCCCTGTCCCCACCCCACTCCTCAGCCTGCTCTTCCATCGCTGGCAACGTGTCTGGGTGCTCCTGCAGACTGGCTAGCCCGTCACCCCTGGGACACGGCATTTGCCTCTCACAGAGCAAGTCTCATTTGGGCTTCCAGGGACCTGGAGCCTCCCTCCCATCCCCAGCACTAGCACAGGCCCAGCAGCTGTGCAGGCCAGGGTGGGGTGTACCAGCTGTCTCTAGTGGCCATAGCTCTCAGAGCTCTAGGCTCGGCAAGTTGGGGAGCTTCAGAGCCCAAGACCCAGCATCAGCACTCTGGCCACATAGCTGTTTGCAGTGCTAGACCTAGAGTCAGCCAGGCAGCCCAGGTGGGAGGTTTGTTGCTGTGGATGGTGCGGGCTGGGTAGATGCTCCTCATATGGCTCCATCCAGTGTGCGCCAAGGGTTGAAACAGTCCTAATGCTGTGCAGGACAAACAGCACCACTCAAGCATCTCTGTGTTGCTGTAAGCCGCTGAGGCAGTGGCCATGGTGCATAACAGCGCTTGCCAAAGGTTCAGGCTTTGTCACAAACAATGCACGGACATGAAAATGATTCCTGCAGATTCATTTCTGCTGCTCTGTGCTCAGCTGGGACTTGTGACCGGCTCTTGTAGCCCATCCCGGTTACAAGCTTGGGTAGAACCTGTTTTTTAAGGTTCCACCTTCCCCCCGGGTACCCCACATGGGAAGCTTTAGGAAAGGTATAATGTGCCCCTTCCAGGGTGCAGCGCCCTTCCCCACATGCTGTCCCAGAGCCCACCATAGCTGTCAGCCCTACTGTTTCTGAGTAGTTTTTTTACACTTGCTAACCCATTCAGAGGGGGCTGGGCTGGGCTGGGCTGAACAAGGCTTCTGCTGAGCAGCCAGACAGGCTGGAGTGAGGGGGATGTACAAATCCTGCTGCAGCAAATAGAAGGTTAAGGAAACACTCAGGTCACAAGCATGCCTTCTGGACATACTCTCAGTAGAGGCAAAGCTTAAAAGGATCACAGATTTCTCTTGTGTCCTTTTGCTTCCCTTATCAATTGTCTTCAATTCCTAGCTTCTGATTTATATTCATTTCTATCAACATTATCTTTCTTGCTTGTTTTCTTGATTTCTGAGTAGATGATTTACCCAGAATTGCTTGTGTCCTTCAGGTCAGGGGCCTGGGTATGTGTATGGGGGCTCAGGAGTCAGGGTTTGGGGTGAAGAGGGGCTCAGGGCAGTGGGTTATTTTGTATAGGGGCATTGGAGTCATCCTTAGTGGGAGCAAGGTCTGAAGGCTGGAGCCACAGGATCTCTTGAATGTCCTTTTTCTCCCCTTATCAGTAATAATAATGCAGAAAAGCTTCTGTTCAGTATTTGGGAAAAAACAGATGATGTACTCATGTCATATGATATTGTGACAAAGTCAGTCCTATTCCTGGGCCTCTGTCCTCTGATCAGTCCATTAGGATCCCTTAAGGGCTCTGTTGCCCTCACTGGGGTGAGGGGTGGTCTAGGGGGAACCCAGCCCCCACCCACTCATGCTGGGTTCCAGCCCAGGAACCCTGTGCAGCTGCCAGTGGGAGGAGCTGACTCCACTAGCCCTTGGCACAGCAGCTCTCCTCCCAGGGCCACTTCCGCAGATGATTTCCCCAGTACCTTCTCCAGGCTGTAGCAGTCAAGTCCTCATGCTTGATCTTGTAGAAGCTCCCACTCTCCCTCTATGATCTCCAGGGATCCTGCTGTTCTCCTCTCAGACCTGTTGTCTCTGTCTGCTTGTATTAATGCTCATCTCTCAATATCTGCCCCTGCCCTTCCCACTGTGGAGGGTTTTAAAGGCCTCTTATCGGCCCAGTCATTGGGGCCAGCAGGTTTTAATTAGACTGAGCCATCTCCCACCCAGCTGCCTCTGAGTACCCCGAAGGCCCTTCTACTTGGCTGTGGGTGCTCTAGGCAGGATGCCAGAGGCCCCCTGGGAGGCGGTGGCAGCAGCTGCCACTGTGGGACCCCCCCTGGTCCCCCACGGTTGGAAGGTGAGCTGCCAGGAGCTGGCCAGCCCCTGGCTGCTTGAAGCCCCGGCAGGGCTGTCTTCCCCCTCCACCCCTTCTGGGGTCAGCTTCCCTCCTGCCTTGGGCAGGTAGGCTCTCTCCTTCTCCCCCCACTTCTCCACCCCTCCAGCTAGTCCTCTTGGGAGCTGCTGAGTAGGTGGAGGGTGGGGGACTCTTGCCCCCTGCCCTCTAGCAGGGGGGTTCCCCCCCTCTTTTCCATCTTCTGGGGGGGGAAACTGCTAGCCCCCCATTTGGGCCCACCCCTTCATCCAGCAGCTGCTGCATCCTCACCACCCAAAGAAGGTAAGAGGCTTTCTTAAAGTGGCAGTTGGGCTCCCTCCACAGCCTCCTGTGGAGTGGCTTGGAGAAGGGTGAGTTTGGGCAGGGCCCCTCTCCACCGGGGCTCCAGGGGGGGGGCTGCATAGCCAGGGATGGGGTGTTAGGGTGTGGCCCCTGGCCCACCCCTGCAGCCACCCCCTCCCATACTGCCCCCCCTCCACCTGGGCCCCTTCAACCAGCTGCCCCTTCCTTCTCCCCCCAGTTTCCTGAGGCTCTGCAGCGGCTGCTGTGAGCCCAACCCTCAAGCGCATGTGGGCACACGCCTTCCCCCATTACCCTCCGCAGTTCCCCCTAGGTTGGCTGTGCCACCCCTCCTTCCACCCCCCTCCACGTGCCCACGCCCCCTCCCCCCTTATTTTTGTTTTACCCAAGCGCCTGAGTCCCCGCCCCCCACGCACAGAGTTTGATCCCTCACATCCCAGTGCAGAAACAGGAGCCATCTTACCATCTTGTGCTGGGAGTAGTGGCCATTTTTGCTTTCTCCTTCCCCTGACCTCACTCCCCTTGCCCTGCCCTTCCCCCATCTGACTGGGTCCTCAGCCTGGCCAGTGGGGGAGGGGCAGCCATGCCTCACCCCTCCCTTCCCTTCCACTCTCCTCCCCCTCCCCCGCTCTTTCTTAAAGGCCCCCACCCCCAATAAACTTCTCCCCTCTTAAACCCACCAGTATGACCCCCACACCCACTGGAGGGTCATCCGGTGACCCACTCCTCCCTCCACCTTCCACTGTCACCCCTCCCACCCCTGAAACGGCGGCCCACTCCTCCAGGGCCGCCCACAACCCTGCCGCCATGTCGGCTGAGGGCGCGGGCGCAGGCTCTGGGGCTCCTACCGCCTCTGCCTCCGCATCCTCCAGCAACCCGGCCCTGAACCCGCCCCTCCCCCAAAAGGGCAGGAAGGGCCAGGGGAAAAGAAAGGGCAAGAGCCCCGCCCGGAAGGCCAAACCTCCCATGGCGGGGACTCTCACCCAGGCTGCCAAACCACTCACCGCAGCCTCCCCTTCTTCCCTCCCCCCTGCTCCCCCCACTACTCCTGGGGGCTCTGACATCTCGGCCCCCAGGTCGTACGCCCAGGCGGCGGCTGCTGCCCCGCACCCTACTCCTTCCGCCTCCGCCAGAACTACCATCTCCGACGGCCGTGGCCCCCTCCCCGCGCTCACCAGGAGGCACGGGGTCCGCTGCCTCGCCCCACGTGGAGACCTACGTGCGGGCGTTGGCACGGGTGGTGGGGCCCGCGGCCGTGGTGGCGGCCTCCTGGATGTTCGGGAAGATCATTTTCTTCCTGGCTTCGGAGGCCACTGCCCAGGAGGCGGTGGAGAGAGGCCTGGCGGTTGGGGGCGTGCACGTGCCCCTGGAGCCACTGGAAGACCTGGGCGTGCAGGTGGTCTTCTCATCTGTCCCTCCCTTCCTTCCCAACTCTGCCCTTCTGCCTTTCCTCACTGCCCTGGGCCGGCCTTTGACGGTCCTGAGTCCCCTCCCCATAGGCTGCAAAGACCCCGCCCTACGGCACGTGCTCTCCTTCCGCCGGCAGGCCTGGGTCCAACTGCTGCCGGCGGCAGCGCAGGGCAGGGTGGCCCAGGAGGGGACTATACTGGTGCCCTATCAAGGGGCCCAGTACCGGGTCTTCTACACGCTGGGGGAGGCCCGGTGCTTTGGGTGCCGGGTGGCGGGGCATGGCCGAAGGGATTGCCCCCTGGCCCGGCACGAAGAGGAGCCCGGGACCTCCTCCGACCCGGGGGGCATCAGCCACGAGACTGGCGGTGTCCCAACCGCGACAGGCCTTGGGACCGCCCGTCCTCCTCCCAACCCAGATGGATCCATCGCCACTTGGGTGTCGGAGGGCGCCCGGCAGCATGGTGCCGGGAGAGAAGAAGCGGGTGCCGGCGCCCGAGCGGGCACAAGAGCCGGGCCCGCGGAGGAGAGGGAGGCAGGGCCGGCGGCAGGACCAGAAGAGGGCCCACCCCAGGGCGGGTCGCCCCTCTCCCTTGCCGCCCCTCCTCCCTCCCTCCCTCCTTGTCGGCCCTATCCCCTGGCCCCTCCTCCTCTACCACCCAGCCCGCCTCCTCGGAGGGCTGGGTACTGGTGGGGGGGAAGCGGAAGAAAGGGAGTGCGCACGTCCGGCACCCCACCCCATCGGAGGACGGGGTGGAGGTGCTGCACAAGGCACCCAAGAGATCTGTTAGCCCCGCTCCACCCGCCGAACCCCCAGCTACCAACCATCTGCCGGGGGTGACAGAGGCCGTCGCGGCAGTGACCGAGGAAAATAACACCCTCTCGGCCCCGGAGCCAGAGCCCAAAGAGGCTGAGATGGCCCTTCCTGCACCCATGCCCTCCTCCGACACCCCTCCGGCCGCTACCCAGATGGCTGCTGCGGAGTGCCCGGACGAGGTGAGCCCCGGCCTTGCCCTCCTCTCGCAGGAGGTCGAGGCCCTGGGCCTCACCCCAGTGGCCCTGGATATAGAAGGCCTGCTATTGGAGGCCTGTGGGCCGCCTATTGACTCTCCACCACCCCTCCCACCCTCCCCCTCCTCTCCCCCCAGCGATCCCCCAACTGCCACCTCCCTCTGCCCTGAGACGTCCCAAGGGGCGACCCCTCCCTTAACTAGGGACGACCCCCCCGCGGAGGTCATCCAGCCCCTGGACGACCCAGGGTAATCAGGGTTTTCCTTGTACCCTCCCTTTGCCCCCGGGACCGAAAACCCTGACACCCACCCCGACGACCCGCTGGCACCCCCTGCCGAGAGTGCCGGCACCTCATCCTCCCCCCCCCGCCCCGCCAGTGCCCGAGGAAACCCCCCCCTCTGGAGACTCCTTTGGTCCATATTCCCGCCCCTGCTCCCACTTTGGCCCCACTGCTTGCCACCCCGCCCATACCTTCTCCCAGCCAATGCCCCGCTCCAGAGCCCCCAATCCCTCCCCCTCCAAACCCTCCCCTTCCTCCTCTCCCCCCACTCCCGCCTTTCCCTTCCCCCCCCTCCTCCTCCCCCCCACGACCCCTCCCTTCTCCTACTGATCTCTACCTCCCCTGCCCCCATCCCTCCTCCTCTTACTCCTCCTATCGACCCCTGCCCACTCATACCTGCCCCCGAGGCCGTAACCCTTCGGGAGGCCTCTCTTGTACCGCCCTCTCCCAGCACTTCCAGGGCTGCTCTCCCTCTGCCGCCCTCATCCCTCCCAAACTCAGACCCCAGTCCCTACCCCAATCTTTTCTCCGGCCGTGGGGCCCAAAAGAACACGAGGCCGACGGGTTCTCGAGACCCTGAGGCCTCAGCACCCCATGCGCTGGCGGGTGAGATGCGCCAGTTCTTGGAGGACGTTCGTGGCTCCAAGAACAAGGTTGCTCTCGCCTCCAGCGCTGGGGGGACTTCCACACCATCTTGGAGTCCATGAGGGCCCTTCTGAAGGAGGGCAAGGGGACCGGGAGAAGGGATGCCACGGCTTACCAACGGGCCCGCGGCTTCCGTGATGCCCTCATCACCTTTGGGGTTGGTCACGGTTTGCTGCATGGCCCCACGGGAACCGTCGGTGCCCCCTCTAGCGAGGATCCTCCCCAGCCCTCCAAATGGCGCTGATCATCTTTGCCACCCTAAATGCCAGGGGCTGTGGGTCAAGTCTCCGTAGGTGCCGAGCGCTCTCCTTCCTTCGGGAGGGGGGGTACTCGGTCACCTTCCTACAGGAGACCTACACTACCCCAGCCGCCGAAGCCAAGTGGCGGCTGGAGTGGCGAGATGGGGTCCACTTTAGTCACCTCTCGGCCCACCGGGCCGGGGTAGCAACCCTTTTCTCCCCAGATCTGCAGCCCAAGGTGCTGGGGAGCGTCGAGGTTGTGCCGGGCCGCCTGCTGTATTTCTGGGTGCGGGTGGAGGGGCTGCCTCTCCATCTCGTCAATGTCTATGCCCCGACACTCGGCCCGGAGAGAACACCCTTCTTCCAGCAGGTGGCAGCCTTTCTCGACACCATCGATCCTCACGAGTGCCTGGTCCTCGGCGGGGATTTCAACTGCACCCTCGAGGAGCGGGACCGCACGGGGACCAAGCAGTGCCAGGCCGCTGCGGACGTCCTCAGGGAGCTTCTCATCCATCGCTCCCTGGTGGACGTCTGGCGCAGCCACCACCCGGACGAGGACGCTGATTTCACCTACGTCCAAGTGGTGGGCCATAAATCCGTACACTCCCGGTTGGACCGCATTTACATCTCGCGGCACCATCTCTCCCAGGCCCACGCCCCCTGTGTGTGGCCGGCCCCCTTCTCGGACCACCACCTGGTGGCCGTGAAGGCTTCGCTCTCCCCGGGGAAGCCGGGGTCGGCCTACTGGCATTTCAACAACAGCCTGCTGGAGAACGTGGGCTTCGTGGCATCCTTCCAGGAGTTCTGGCTGGCCTGGCGCGAGCAACGGCACGCCTTTCCCTCGGCATGGCAGTGGTGGGATCTTGGAAACGTGTGCGCGCGGCTCTTCTGCCGCGACTACGCTCGGGGGGGCCATCCGGTGGTGGGATGCGTTGATAGGGCAGCTGGAATGGGAGGTCCTTGAGCTGGAGAGGCATTTAGCTGCCAGCCCCGGAGATCCATCCCTCTGCGGCACGTACCAGGAGAAGAGGGACGAGCTCAGGGCCCTCAACGCCCTGCGGGCACAGGGGACCTTGGTGAGGTCACGAATCCAACTCCTTAGGGAGATGGACCGTGGCTCCCGCTTCTTCTATGCCCTGGAGAAAAAGAGGAGTGCCAAAAAACACATCCTCTGCCTTCTTGCGGAGGATGGCACCCCTCTTACGGATCCAGTGGAGATGCATGAGAGGGCTCACGCCTTCTACGCCACCCTTTTCTCCCCGGATCCGACCGACGCTGATGCCTGCAGGGCGCTCTGGGACCAACTCCCATCGGTCAGCACAGGCAACCGGGACCAGCTAGAGCTTCCTTTCACTCTGGCCGAGCTCTCGGAAGCCCTCTGTCTCATGCCCACCAATAAATCCCCGGGCATGGACGGGCTGACCGTGCAGTTTTACCGCGTGTTTTGGGACGTCCTTGGCACCCTGCAGGCCTTCGGCTTCGGACCCCGCTTTGTCGGGTTTCTCCGGGTGCTGTACACTGCCTCGGAGTACATGGTCAAGCTCAACTGGACCCTGACCGCTCTGGTCAGCTTCAGACGGGGAGTACGACAAGGCTGCCCGCTCTCAGGACAGCTCTACGCCCTGGCCATCGAGCTCTTCCTCTGTCTCCTTCGTCGAAGGTTGACGGGGTTGTTGCTTCCAGAGGCAGGGCTGCGGCTGGTCCTGTCAGCGTACGCTGACGACGTGCTTCTCGTGGTTCAGGACCCGGGAGACCTGGCGCGTCTGGAGGCTTGCCAAGCGACCTACTCGGCAGCCTCCTCCGCCCGGGTCAACTGGGTCAAGAGCTCTGGCCTGGTGGTCGGGACTGGATGGCAGACGAGCCGCCTCCCACCCGTGCTTCAGGCCATCTGGTGGAGCGCGGGTCCGCTGTCCTATCTGGGCATCTTTCTATCTGCCACGCATCCATCTCCGCCAGAAAATTGGCAGGGTTTAGAGGGCAGGGTCGCTGAGCAGTTGCGGAGGTGGGCGGGGCTGCTGCAGTCTCTCTCCCTACGTGGGAGAGCACTGGTGCTGAACCAACTAGTCCTGTCCATGCTCTGGCACCGCCTCAGCACCTTGGTCCCGCCCCTGAAGTTCCTGGACCAGCTCCAGCGGTTAACCCTGGAGTTTTTCTGGCCAGGACTGCACTGGGTCCCTGCAGGGGTACTCCACCTTCCCCCGGAGGAGGGGAGACAGGGCCTGACTTGCATGCGCACTCAGGTCCATGTCTTCCGCCTCCGGGCCCTGCAGGGACTCCTCAACACCAACAGTGCAGATAGTCTGGCATGGAGTACACTGGCGCACGCTTTCCTCCGCCGTTACCGAGGGCTCCGATACGACTGGCAGCTCCTTTATTTATCCTGGAGATACCATCCGCGAGGCCTCTTGGAGCTGCCAGCCTTCTACCAGGACCTCCTCCACACTTGGCAGCTGCTCACAGCCTCCAGGTCCTTAGGGGCCACAGCGGGGGAAGCCCTCCTCGTGGGACCCCTGCTACACAACCCCCACCTTCGTGTGCAGGCGGCGGAGTCTCCCGAGGTGCACCGGAGGTTGGTCCTAGGTGGAATCACCAGGGTCGGAGACCTCCTGGACTACAACCGGGGGGACTGGATGGAGGCCCCGGCGCTCGACCTGCACATGGGGCTCTCCAACCTACGCTCCACCCGTCGCGTACTCCAGGAGGTGAAGGGTGCCTTGCCAACCACTGCTCATGTCTACGTCAGTCGGGTCCTGCGAGAGGGTGCACCCCGCCCCCCTCTCACTCCTAGGCCTCCGGACCTCTCCGTGGGCCCCCGCCTTCGCGATCTTGCCTGCTCCCCCTCCCCCCCCACCACCTCAGCCAGCTGCACACCTTGCAGCCGGTCCCCTTCCGAACCGCGCCTAGACATCTTCTGTACGCGCTCGTGCTTCACACGCTCCACTTCCCCACCCTCGTGTCCCTCCCCAACCACAAGTGGCGGGACCTCTTGCTGCCATCGGAGGGTGGGGAGCCCCGGTGGGCCAGCCTCTACTCCACCTTGGTTCCGCGGCCCGCCGGGGATATCAGCTGGAGAATCCTCCATGGAGTGGTGAGCACGGGCGTGTACCTGGGGCGGTTCACCCCCATCCCAGACACCTGCACCTTCTGCGGCACAAGAGAGAACCTGGCACACATCTACGTCGAGTGCACCAGGCTGCAGCCCCTCTTTCGGCTCCTCCAGAACCTCCTCTTGAGGTTCTGGCTGCACTTTTCCCCACACCTCCTCATTCTGTCACACCCTATCCATGGACCCACAAAGTCGCGGGACCTCCTCGTCTGCCTCCTCCTGGCCATGGCCAAAATGGCCATTTACAAAACCAGGGAGAGGAGGCTGGCAGAGGGGGCGACCTGCGACTGTGGGGCCTACTTCCGTTCCTCCCTCCACTCACGAATCCGAGCAGAGTTCCTCTGGGTGGCATCCACCAACTCCCTGGACACCTTTGGGGAGCGGTGGGTGCTGTCCGGGGTCCTCTGCTCGGTATCCCCCTCCAGCTCCCTTATTTTAAACCTTCGACCCTCACTCCCGCCCCTGTTTTTTCCTTCGTTGTCCCCCGTATCCATTTGGGACTGGGTGTTTTTAGTGGGCCCCCCCTCACTGTGAGAGGGGCCTTTTAGCCATGGGCAGGCTATGCCTGCCCACCTCCCCCAGTATCTCCAATATGAGGCCCTTCTGCTTGGCTGTGGGTGCTCCAGGCAGGATGACAGAGGCCCCCTGGGAGGCTCCTGCAGGGCTGCTGCTGCCGCCGTGGGACTCCCCTGGCCCCCCACGGTTGGAAGGCAAGGTGCAGGGAGCCAGACAGCCCCTAACTGTCTGGAACCCCTGCAGGGCTGTCTTTCCCCCTCCTTTTCTAGGGTCAGCTTCCCTCCTGCCTTGGGCAGGTAGGCTGCCTCTTTCTCCCCCCACTCCTCCACCCTTCCAGCTAGTCCTCTCAGGAGCTACTGAGTGGGTGGAGGGTGGGGGACTCTTGCCCCCTGCCCTTCAGCAGGGGGGTCCCCCCATCTTTTGGGGGAGGAAACTGCTGGCCCCCCATTTGGGCCCACCCTTCATCTAGCAGCTGCTGCATCCTCACCACCTGGAGAAGGTAAGGGGCTTTCTTAAAGCGGTGGTTGGGCTCCCTCCACAGCCTGTGGAGTGGCTTGGGGAGGGGTGAGTTTGGATGGGGCCCCTCTTCACTGGAGCTCCAGAGGGGCAGCTGCATAGCCAGGGGTGGGGTGTTAGGGTGTGGCCCTGCCCCACCCCACCCCACCCCTGCAGCCACCCCCTCCCTTACTGCCCTCCCCACATCCAGCTGCCGCTGGGGCCCCCCCCACCTGGGCCCCTTTCTAACCAGCTGCCCCTTCCCTCTCCCCCTGGTTTCTTGAGGCTCTGCAGCAGCTGTTGTGGGCCCACCCCTCAGGCGAACATGGGCACCCCCCCATTACCCCCCCGTCCCCCCTAGGTTGGCTGTGCCACCCCTCCTTCCCCCCCCCACGTGCCCACGCCCCCTCTCCCCCCTTATTTTTGTTTTACCCAAGCGCCTGAGGTCCCCACCCCCCCACGCACATGCACAGAGTTTAATCCCTCACATCCCAGTGCAGAAACAGGAGCCATCTTACCATCTTCTGCTGGGAGTAGTGGCCATTTTTGCGTTCTTCTTCCTCTGACCTCACTCCCCTCGCCCTGCCCTTCCCCCATCTGACTGGGTCCTCAGCCCAGCCAGTGGGGGAGGGGCAGCCAAGCCTCACGCCTTCCTTCCCTTCCACTCTCCTCCCCCTCCCCTGCTCTTTCTTAAAGGCCCCCACCCCCAACAAACCCCTTCCTTTCTGAACCCACCAATATGACCCGCACGCCCACCGGAGGGTCATCTGGTGTCCCCTCTCCCCTCCACTGTCACCCCTCCTATCTCTGAAACAGCGGCCCACTCGTCCAGGGCCGCCCAGAACCCTACCACCATGTCGGCTGAGGGCGCAGGCACAGGCTCCGGGGCTCCTACTGCCTCCGCCGCGGCGTCCTTCGACAACCCAGCCCCAAACCCACCCCCCGAAAAGGGTAGGAAGGGCCAGGGGAAAAAAAAAAGCAAGAGCCCCGCCCGGAAGGCCAAACCTCCCGCGGCGGGAGCTCTCACCCCGGCTGCAAAAATACCCGCTGCAGCCCCTCCTTCTTCCCTCCCCCCCTGCTTCCTCCACCACTCCTGGGGGCCCTGACCTCTCGGCCCCCAGTTCGTACACCCAGGCCACGGCCACTGCCCCACATCCTCCTCCTTCCGCCTCCGCCGGGACTACCATCCCTGATGGTCGCGGCCCCCTCCCCACACTCGCCAGGAGGCACGGGGTCTGCTGCCTCTTGGTGGCTGCCTCGCCCCATGTGGAGACCTATGTGCGGGCGTTGGCATGGGGGGGTGGGGCCCGCGGCCGTGGTGGTGGCCTCCCGGATGTTCGGGAAGATCGTTTTCTTCCTGGCTTCAGAGGCCGCTGCCCAGGAGGCAGTGGAGAGAGGCCTAGCGGTTGGGGGCGTGCACGTGCCCCTGGAGCCACTCGAAGACCTGGATGTGCGGGTGGTGTTCTCGTCCGTCCCGCCCTTCCTTCCCAACGCCGCCCTTCTGCCTTTCCTCACTGCCCTGGGCCGGCCTTTGACAGTCCTTAGTCCCCTCCCTCTAGGCTGTAACGACCCCCCCCCCATGGCATGTGGTCTCCTTCTGCCGGCAGGCCCGGGTCCAACTACCGCTGGCGGCAGCAAAGGTGGGGTGGTCCAGGAGGGGACTATACTGGTGCCCTATCAGGGGGCCCAGTACCAGGTCTTCTACACGCTCAGGGAGACCCGGTGCTTCGTGTGCTGGGCAGCAGGGCACGTCCGGAGGGATTGCCCCCTGGCCCAGCACGAAGGGGAGCCTGGGACCTCCTCTGACCTGGGGGGCGTCAGCCACGAGATCGGCAGCGCTCCGACCGTGACAGGCCCTCGGACCGACCCTCCTCCTCTCGACCCGGACGGATCCATCGCCGCTCGGGCGTTGGAGGATGCCCGGCTGCATGGTGCCGGGCAAGAGGAAGCAGGCGCTGGTGCCCAAGCGGGCACAAAATCTGGGCCCGCGGAGGAGAGGGAGGCAGGGCCGGTGGCAGGACCAGAAGAGGGCCCACCCCAGGGCGGGTTGCCCCTCTCCCTTGCCGCCCCACCCACCTCCTCCCTCCCTTCCTCCTCGTCGGCTCTGTCCCCTGGCCCCTCCTCCTCTACCGCCCAGCCCGCCTCCTCAGAGGGCTGGATGCTGGTGGAGGGAAAGCGGAAGAAAAGGAGTGCGCATGTCCGGCACCCCACCCCGTTGGAGGACGGGGTGGACGTGCTGCACAAAGCACTAAAGAGAGCTGCAAGCCCCGATCCATCTGCTGAACCCCCGGCTACCAACCATCTGCCGGGGACGATGGAGGCCGCGGCGGCGGCAGCCAAGAAAGGCAACATCTTCTCTGCCCCGGAGCAAGAGCCCGAGGAGGCTGAGAAGGCCTTTTCTGCACCCGTGCCCTCCGGCCGCTACCCAGATCGCTGCTGCAGAGCGTCCGGAGGAGGTGGGCCTCGGCCTCACCCTCCTCTTGCAGGAGGTTGAGGCTCTGGACATAGATGGCCTACTTTTGGAGGCCTGTGGGCCGTCCATCCACTCACCACCACCCCCTTCACCCTCCCGCTCCGCATCTACCAGTGACCCCGCAACTACCACCTACCTCTGCCTTGGGATGTTTCAGGAGGCAACCCCCTGCCTCAATTAGGGACAACCTCCCCGCGGGAGTTGGCCAGCCCCTCGATGCCCCGGGGGAATCAGAGTTTCCCTTGTGCCCCCCCTTTGGCCCTGGAACTGAAGACCCTGACACCCACCCCCCACCGACCTGTTGGCACCTCCTGCCGACCATGCCAGCACCTCGCCCTTACCCCCCTCCCCGCCACCATCCGAGGAAGCCCCCCCTCCCGAGACCCCTTCTGTCCACATCCCCACCACTTGCCACCACCCCCATACCTTCTCCTAGCCAATGCCTCGCCCCAGAACCTACAATCCTACCCCTTCCAGACCCTCTCCTTCCTCCACTTCCTCCTTTCCCTCCACCCCGTCCCCTCACGACCCTTTCCCCGATGATTTCCATCCCCCCCGCCCCCACCCCCACCCCCACCCCTCCTTTCGACCCCTGCCCACTCACAACCGCCCCCGAGGCTGTAACCCCTCGGGAGGCCCCCCCCCCCCGTATTGCCCTCTCCCAGCACTTCCGGGGCTGCTCTCCCTCTGCCACCCTCACCCCTCCCGAAACCAGACCCCAGTCCCCACCTCAATCTTTTCTCTGGCCGTGGGGCCCAAAAGAATACGAGCCCGATGGGTACTCGAGACCCCGAGGCCTCAGCACCCCATGTGCTGGTAGAGGAGATGCGCCAGTTCTTGGAGGACGTTCGCAGCTCCAAGAACAAGGTTGCTCTCACCCCCCAGCGGTGGGGGGACTTCCACACCATCTTGGAGTCCATGAGGGCCCTTCTGAAGGAGGGCAAGGGGACCGGGAGGAGGGATGCCACAGCTTACCAATGGGCCCACGGCTTCTGTGACGCCCTCGTCACCTTTGGGGTAGGTCACGGTTTGCTGCGTGGCCCCACGGGAACCGTCGGTGCTCCCTCTGGCAAGGACCCTCCCCAGGCCTCCAAATGGCGCTGATCATCTTTGCCACTCTAAACACCAGGGGCTGCGGGTCGGGTCTCCGCAGGTGCCGAGCATCTCCTTCCTCCAGGAGAGGGGGTACTCGGTCACTTTTCTACAGGAGACCCACACTACTCCAGCTGCTGAAGCCAAGTGGCGGCTGGAGTGGGGAGATGGGGTCCACTTTAGTCACCTCTCTGCCCACCGGGCCGGGGTAGCGACTCTGTTCTCCCCAGACCTGCAGCTCAAGGTGCTGGGGAGCGTCGAGGTTGTGCCCGGCCGCCTGCTGTATCTCCGGGTGCGGGTGGAGGGGCTGCCTCTCCACCTTGTCAACGTCTATGCCCCAACACTCGGCCCGGAGAGAACACCCTTCTTCCAGCGGGCGGCAGCCTTTCTCGACACCATCGATCCTCACGAGTGCCTGGTCCTCAGCGGGGATTTCAACTGCACCCTCAAGGAGTGGGACCGCACGGGGACCGAGCAGTGCCAGGCCACTGCGGACGTCCTCAGGGAGCTTCTCAACCATCGCTCCCTGGTGGACGTCTGGCGCAGCCACCACACAGACGAGGATGCTAGTTTCACCTACGTCTGAGTGGTGGGCCATAAATCCGTACACTCCCGGTTGGACCGCATTTACATCTCGCGGCACCATCTCTCCCAGGCCCACGCCTCCAGCGTGCGGCCGGCCCCTTTCTCGGACCACCACCTGGTGGCCGTGAAGGCTTCCCTCTCGCTGGGGAAGTGGGGGTCAGCCTACTGGCATTTCAATAACAGCCTGCTGGAAGACATGGGCTTCGTGGCGTCCTTCTGGGAGTTCTGGCTGACCTGGCGCGAGCAACGGCACGCCTCTCCCTCGGCACGGCAGTGGTGGGATCTGGGAGAGGTGCGTATGTGGCTCTTCTGTCGCGACTATACTCAGGGGGCCAGCCGGCGGCGGGATGCGTTGATAGGGCAGCTGGAATGGGAGGTCTTTGATCTGGAGAGGCATTTAGTCGCCAGCCCCGGAGATCCATCCCTCTGCAGCACATACCAGGAGAAGAGGGACGAGCTCAGAGCCCTCGACGCCCTGTGGGCGCAGGGGGCCTTGGTGAGGTTGCGAATCCAACTACTCTGGGAGATGGACCGCGGCTCCCGCTTCTTCTACGGCCTGGAGAAAAAGAGGGGTGGCAAAAAACACATCCTCTGCCTTCTTGCGGAGGATGGCACCCCTCTTATGGATCTGGTGGAGAAGGCGCAAGCCCTCTCGCGCATCTACGCCACCCTTTCCTCCCCAGATCTGACCAGCGCTGACGCCTGCAGGGCGCTCTGCGACCAACTCCTGTAGTTCAGCACAGGAGACCGGGACCCGCTAGAGTTTCCTCTCACTCTGGCCGAGCTCTCTGAAGCCCTCCGTCCCATGCCCACCAATAAATCCCCGGGCATGGACGGGCTGATCGTGGAGTTTTACTGCGTATTTTGGGATGTCCTCGGCCCAGACCTGCTCAGTGTCTGGTTCGAGGCCATGCAAAGCGGGGTCCTCCCCCTGTCATGCAGACGTGCTGTCCTCACCCTGCTGCCCAAGAAGGGGGACCCCCCGCGACCTCAGGAACTGGCGTCCCATCTCGCTCCTCAACACGGACTGCAAGATCATTGCTAAAGCCATCTCCCGTCGCTTGGGGTCCGTGCTGCAGGACGTGGTCCACCCCGACCAGACCTACACCATCCCGGGCCGCACCATCCTCCATAATTTGTCCTTGGTCCAGGATCTCCTAGAGCTTGGGTGTAGGGACAGCCTGTCGTTCACCCTCCTGTCCTTGGACCAGGAGAAGGCGTTCGACAGGGTGGACCACGGGTATCTCCTGGGCACCCTGCAGGCCTTCGGCTTTGGACCCCGCTTTGTTGGGTTTCTCCGGGTGCTGTACGCTGCCTCGGAGTGCATGGTGAAGCTCAACTGGACCCTGACCGCTCTGGTCAGCTTTGGACAGGGAGTACGACAAGGCTGCCTGCTCTCAGGACAGCTCTACGCCCTGGCAATCGAGCCCTTCCTTTGTCTCCTTCGTCAAAGGTTGATGGGGTTGGTGCTTCCAGAGGCAGGGCTGTGTCTGGTCCTGTCGGCGTACGCCGACGATGTGCTCCTCGTGGTTCAGGACCCGGGAGACCTGGTGCGTCTGGAGGCTTGCCAAGCTATCTACTCGGCAGCCTCTTCCGCCCGGGTCAACTGGGTCAAGAGCTCTGGCCTGGTGGTCGGGACTGGATGGCAGATGAGCCGCCTCGGAGATGGACCATGGCTCGGAGATGGTCCTTCGGGGGATGGACCGCGGCTCCCGCTTCTTCTACGGCCTGGAGAAAAAGAGAGGTGCTAAAAAACACATCCTCTGCTTTCTTGCAGAGGATGGCACCCCTCTTATGGATCCGGCAGAGATGCGCGAGAGGGCTCGCGCCTTCTACGCCATGCTTTTCTCCCCGGATCCGACCGACGCCGACGCCTGCAGGGCGCTTTGGGACCAACTCTCTTGGGTCAGCACGGGCGACTGGGACTGGCTAGAGCTCCCTCTTGCTCTGGCCGAGCTCTCGGAAACCCTCTGTCTCATGCCCACCAATAAATCCCCGGGCGTGGACGGGCTGACCGTGGAGTTTTACCGCGTGTTTTGGGACGTCCTCGGCCCAGACCTGCTCAGCGTCTGGGCCGAGGCCTTGCAAAGCGGGGTCCTCCCCCTGTCATGCACATGGGCTGTCCTCACCCTGCTACCCAACAAGGGGGACCCCCGCGATCTCAGGAACTGGCGTCTCATCTCGCTCCTCAGCATGGACTACAAGATTATTGCCAAAGCCATCTCCCGTCGCTTGTGGTCCATGCTGCAGGACGTAGTCCACCCCGACCAGACCTACATCGTCACAGGCCGTACCATGCTCCACAACCTGTCCTTGGTCCAGGATCTCTTTGAGCTTGGGTGTAGGGATGGCCTGTCAGTCGCTTTCCTGTCCTTGGACCAGGAGAAGGCGTTCAACAGGGTGAACCACGGGTATCTCCTGGGCACCTTGCGGGCCTTCGGCTTCGGGCCCCGCTTTGTCAGGTTTCTCCGGGTGGTGTACGCTGCCTCAGAGTGCATGGTCCAGTCGGCATACGCCAACGACATGCTCCTCATGGTTCAGGACCCGGGAGACTTGGCGCGGTTGGAGGCCTGCCAAGCTGTCTACTCGTCAGCCTCCTCTGCCTGGGTCAACAGGGCCAAGAGCTCTGGCCTCGTGGTCGGGACTGGATGGCAGACGAGCCGCCTCCCACCCGTGCTTCAGGCCATCCGGTGGAGCGCGGGTCCGCTGTCCTATCTGGGCATCTTTCTATCCGCCACGCATCCCTCTCTGCTGGAAAACTGGCAGGGTTTAGAGGGCAGGGTCGCTGAGCGGTTGCGGAGGTGGACGGGGCTGTTCCAGTGTCCTCTCCCTATGTGGGAGAGCACTGGTGCTGAACCAACTAGTCCTGTCCATGCTCTGGCACCGCCTCAGCACCCTGGTCCCACCCCCGAAGTTTCTGGACGAGCTCCAGAGGTGAATCCTGGAGTTTTTCTGGCCAGGACTGCACTGGGTCCCTGCAGGGGTACTCCACCTTCCCCCGGAGGAGGCGGGGACAGGGCCTGACTTGCATGCGCACTCAGGTCCATGTCTTCCGTCTCCGGGCCCTGCAGGGTCTCCTCAACACTAACAGTTCAGATAGTCTGGCATGGAGCACGCTGGCGCACGCTTTCCTCCGCCGTTACCGAGGGCTCCGATACAACCGGCAGCTCCTTTATTTATCCTGGATCAACCATCCGCGAGGCCTCTCAGAGCTGCCTGCCTTCTACTAGGACCTCCTCTGCACTTGGCAGCTGCTCGCAGCCTCCAGGTCCTTAGAGGCCGCAGTAGGGGAAGATCTCCTCGCGGAGCCCCTGCTACACAACCCCCACCTTCGCGTGCAGGCGGCAGAGTCTCCCGCGGTGCGCCGGAGGTTGGTCCTAGGTGGAATCACCAGGGTCGGAGACCTCCTGGACTACGACCGGGGGGACTGGATGGAGGCCCCGGCGCTCGCCCGGCGCATGGGGCTCTCCAGCCTACGCTCCCCCCGACGCATACTCGAGGAGGTGAAGGCTGCCCTGCCGCCCACTGCTCATATCTACCTCTGTCGGGTCCTGCAAGAGGGTGCGCCCTGCCCCCTCTCACTCCTAGGCCTCCGGACCTCTCCATGGGCCCCTGGCTTTGCGATCCTGCCTGCCCCACTCCCCCGCACCATCTCAGCCGGCTGAATACCTTGCAGCAAGTCCCCTTCCGAACTGCACCTAGACATCTTCTGTTCGCACTCGTGCTTCACACACTCCACTTCCCCACCCTCGTGTCCCGCCCCGACCACAAGTGGCAGGACCTCTTACCACCGTCGGAGGGTGGGGAGCCCTGGTGGGCCAGCCTCTACTCCACCTTGGTTACGCGGCCCGCCGGGGATATCAGCTGAATCTGAGCAGAGTTCCTCTGGGCGGCATCCACCAACACCCTGGACACCTTTGAGGAGTGGTGGGTGCTCTCCGGGGTCCTCTGCTCGGTATCCCCTTCTGGCTCCCTTATTTTAAACCTTTGACCCTCACTCCCGCTACTGTTTTTTTCCTTCGTTGTCCCCCAAATTCATTTGGGACCGGTTGCTTTTAGTAGGTTCCCCCTCTCTGTGAGAGGGGCCTTTTAGTCATGGGCAGGCTATGCCTGCCCACTCCCCTCGGTACTCTAATATGAGGCCCTTCTGCTTGGCTGGAACTCCAGGCAGGCTCATGCAGGGCTGCTGCTGCCGTGGGACCCCCCCCCCGCCACGGTTGGAAGGCGAGGTGCCAGGAGACAGCCCCTGGCTGCCTGAGGCCCCTGCAGGGCTGTCTTCCCCCCACCCCCGCCTTCTGGGGTCAGCTTCCCTCCTGCCTTGGGCAGGCAGGCTCTTTCTCTTTCCCCCCACTCCTCCACCCTTCCAACCTAGTTCTCTTAGGAGCTGCTGAGCGGGTGGAGGGCGGGGGACTCTTGCCCCTCGCCCTTTAGCAGGGGGGTCCCCCCTCCTCCTTTGCATCTTTTGGGAGAGGAAACTGCTGGCCCCCCATTCAGGCCCATGCCTTCATCTCGCAGCTGCTGCATCCTCACCACCTGGGAAAGGTAAGGGGCTTTCTTAAAACGGCGGCTGGGCTCCCCCCACAGCCTCCTGTGGAGTGGCTTGGGGAGGGGTGAGTTTGGGCAGGGCCCCTCTCCACTGGGGCTCCAGAGGGTTGGCTGCATAGCCAGGGGTGGGGAGTTAGGGCGTGGCCCCTGCCCCAGCCCTGCAGCCACCCCCTCCCCTATTGCCCTCCCCACTCCCAGCTGCCGCCAGGGCCCCCCCACCGGGGCCCCCCTCTAACCAGCTGCTCCTTCCTTCTCCCGCTGGTTTCTCGAGGCTCTGCAGCAGCTGCTGTGGGTCCACCCCTGAGGTGCACCTGGGCACACCCCTCCCCCCATTAGCCCCCTCCCTGCTCCCCCCAGGTTGGCTGTGCCACCCCTCCTTCCAACCCTCCCTCATTTTTGTTTTACTCAAGCGCCTGAGCCCCACCCCCGCCCCCCACACACGCACAGAGTTTGATTCCCTTCACATCCCAGTGCAGAAACAGGAGCCATCTTACCATCTTGTGCCGGGAGTTGTGGCCATTTTTGTGTTCCCGTTTCCCTGACTTCACTCCCCTTACCCTGCCCTTCCCCCATCTGACTGGGTCCTCAGCCCAGCCAGTGGGGGAGGGGCAGTCACGCCTCACCCCTTCCTTTCCTTCCACACTCTTCCCCTTCCCCCGCTCTCTCTTAAAGGCCCCCACCCCCAATAAACTTCCTCCCTCTTAAACCCACGAATATGACCCCCACGCCCACTGGAGGGTCATCCGGTGACCCCCCCCGCCCCACTGTCACCCCTCCTACCCCTGAAACGGTGGCCCACTCGTCCAGGGCCGCCCAGAGCTCTGTCGCCATGTCAGCTGAGGGCACGGGCGCAGGCTCCAGGGCTCCTACTGCCTCCGCTGCGGTGTCCTCCGGCAACCCAGCCCCGAACCCACCCCCCCCAAAAGGGGAGGAAGGGCCAGGGGAAAAGAAAGGGCAAGAGCCCTGCCCGGAAGGCCAAACCTCCCATGACGGGGACTCTCACCCCGGCTGCAAAAACACCCACTGCAGCCTCCCCTTCTTCCCTCCCCCCCCTGCTCCCTCCACCACTCCTGGGGGCTGCGACCTCTTGGCCCCCAGGTTGTATGCCCAGGCGGCAGCCACCGCCCCGCACCCTGCTCCTTCCGCCTGCGCCAGGACTACCATCCCCGATAGTTGCGGCCCCCTCCCTGTGCTCACGAGGAGGAACGGAGTCCGCTGCCTCCTGGTGGCTGCCTCGCCCCACGTGGAGACCTACGTACGGGCGTTGGCACAGGTGGTGGGGCCTGCAGCCGTGGTGGTGGCCTCCCGGATGTTCGGGAAGATCATTTTCTTCCTGGCTTCGGAGGCCGCTGCCCAGGAGGCGGAGAGGGGCCTGGTGGTTGGGGGCGTGCACGTGCCCCTGGAGCTGCTGGAAGACCTGGGCGTGTGAGTGGTCTTGTCATCTGTCCCACCTTTCCTTCCCAACTCTGCCCTTATGCCCTTCCTCACTGCCCTGGGCCGGCCTTTGACAGTCCTGAGTCCCCTCCCTCTAGGCTGTAAAGACCCCGCCCTATGGCATGTGCTCTCCTTCTGGCGCCAGGCCCGGGTCCAACTGCTGCCGGCGGCAGCACGGGGCGGGGTGGCCCAGGAGGGGACTATACTGGTGCCCTGTCAAGGAGCCCAGTACCGGGTCTTGTATACCCTGGGGGAGGCCCGGTGCTTTGTGTGCCGGGCGGCGGGACGTGTCTGGAAGGATTGCCCCCTGGCCCGGCATGAAGAGGAGTCCGGGATCTCCTCCGACCTGGTGGGTGTCAGCCATGAAACTGGCAGCGCCCCAACCGTGACAGGCCCTGGGACCACCACTCCTCCTCTCGACCCGGACGGATCCATCGCCACTCTGGTGTCGGAGGATGCCCGGCTGCATGGTGCCGGGCAAGAAGAAGCAGGCACCGGCGCACGAGAGACGGGCCTGAGGAGGAGAGGGAGGCAGGGCCGGCAGCAGGACCGGATGAGGGCCCATCCCAGGGCGGGTTGTCCCTCTCTCTTGCCGCCCCACCCCCCTCTTCCCTCCCTCTTCGGAGGGCTGCGTGCTGGTCGGGGGGGGGAACTGGAAGAAAAAGAGTGCACGCGCCTGGCACCCCACCCCGTCGGAGGACAGGGTGGATGTGCCGTGCAAGGCACTTAAGAGAGCTGCTAGCCCCGAGTCACCTGCTGAACCCCCGGCTACCAACCATCTGCCAGGGGCGATGGTGGCCGCCGCAGTGGCCAAAAGAGACAACATCCCTTCTGCCCCGGAGCCTCTCACTCCTAGCCCTCCGGACCTCTCCTTGGGCCCCCGGCTTCGCGATCCTGCCCGCCCCCCCACACCATCTCAGCCGGCTGCATACCTTGCAGCTGGTCCCCTTCTGAACCACGCCTAGACATCTTCTGTACGCGCTCGTGCTTCACACCCTCCACTTCTCCACCCTCGTGTCCCGCCCCGACCACAAGTGGCCGGACCTCTTACCACCGTCGGAGGGTGGGGAGCCCCAGTGGGCCAGCCTCTACTCCACCTTGGTTCTGCGGCCCGCCGGGGACATCAGCTGGAGAATTCTCCATGGAGCGGTGAGCACGGGCGCATACCTGGCGCGGTTCACCCCCATCCCAGACACCTGCACCTTCTGCGGCAGGAGGGAGAACCTGGAGCACATCTACGTCGAGCACGCCAGGATGCAGCCCCTCTTCCGGCTCCTCCAGAACCTCCTCTTGAGGTTCTGGCTGCACTTTTCCCCACACCTCCTCATTTTGTCACACCCTATCCACGGCCCCACAAAGTCGTGGGACCTCCTCGTCAGCCTCCTCCTGGCCACGGCCAAAATGGCCATCTACAAAACCAGGGAGAGGAGGCTGGCAGAGGGGGCGACCTGCGACTGTGGGGCCTACTTCCGCTCCGTTCACGAATCCGAGCAGAGTTCCTCTGGGCAGCGTCCACCAACTCCCTGGACACCTTCGGGGAGCGGTGGGCGCTGTCCGGGGTCCTCTGCTCAGTATTCCCTTCTGGCTCCCTTATTTTAAACCTCTGACCCTCACTCCCGCCCCTGTTTTTTTTCCTTCGTTGTCCCCCGCATTTATTTGGGATCAGGTGTTTTTAGTAGTTCCCCCCTCGTTGTGAGAAGGGCCTTTAGTTGTGGGCAGGCTACACCTGCCCATTCCCCCAGTACTCCAATATGAGGTCCTTCTGCTTGTCTGGGCTCCCTCCATTCCACTTGTATCTCAGGAGGATTATAGATAGATAAACAGAGAGAGAGAGACAGACAGACAGACATAGAAAGAGACATATCTCATAGAGATGGAAGGGACCTTAAAAGGTCATCAAGTCCCTTGCACTCACAGCAGGACCATCATTATCCCTGATAGATCATCTACTAAAGTTAGAATTTTAAAATCAGCAGATCCAGATAACTTGCGTCCAAGAGCTTTAAAAGATCTGGCTGAGGATCACATTTCTCTGTTAATGATGCTTTTCAATAAGTCTTGGAATACTGGGGAAGATCTAGAAGATTCATCATCATCAACAACAACCATGGGCTCAGTGTCCACTGGTGTCTGATGCCTCTCTCACTATTTCCTTCCCTGTCCATTGAGGGGTGGCTTAGTTTCTGTAGACTAGCTCTGCACCAATTTAATATATCATCTATCCATTATCTTTTGGGTCTGCCCCTCCTATTCGAACCATCCATTATGCCAAATATCAGGGTCTTGATTTTTCGTTCGTTGTTCATTCTGCAAATATGCCCAAATAGCTGTAACTTCTGTGGCATAATCTTCTGTAGTAATCTAGAAGATTGGAAGAATGCTGATATTGTGCCAGTATTTTAAAAGGATAATTAGAATGAACTAGTAACAGAGAGGGAGTTGCGCTAGTCTATATACTATCAAAACAAAAAAGCAGTCAAGTAGCACTTTAAAGACTAACAAAATAATTTATTAGTTGAGCTTTTGTGGGACAGATCCACTTCTTCAGAGCATACCCATACCAGAACAGACTCAATATTTAAGGCACAGAGAACCAAAAACAGTAATCAAGGAGGACAAATCAGAAAAAAATGATCAAGGTGAGCAAATCAGAGAGCAGAGGGGTAGAAGTGAGGGGGAAGGTCAAGAATTAGATTAAGCCAAGTATGCAAATGAGCCCCTATAGTGACTCAGAAAATTCCCATCCCAGTTCAAACCACGTGTTCGTGTGCCAAAGTGCGTCTGTCCCACGAAAGCTCACCTAATACATTATTTTGTTAATCTTTAAAGTGCTACTTGACTGCTTTTTTTTTTTTTTTTTAGAATGAACTAGTCATAGGCCTGTCAGTCTGATTTTGTTGATGGGAAGGATAATGGAGTAGCTGAGGCAGGACTTGATTAATAAAGAATTAAAGCCCATCAATACAGGTTTATGAAAAATAGACCCTGTCAAAGTAAACTATTATCTTTTTGTTAGTTTGATTGCTAAAGGTAATAGTTTTGATGTGGACTGAGCATTAACAAGGGCAAGACAATGAGGATCAACCAGTCCAACACCACCAGCATCACACTGGAAGGGGATGAACTGGAAGAGGTGGAGCAGTTCACCTACGTGGGAAGTATTATGGGCATCAGTGGAGGGACAGATAAGGATATCAATGTCAGGATAGAGAAAGCAACAGCTGCATTCAAGACTCTCCATCCCATAGGGAATTCACAAACAATATGCGCGAAGACGAAACTGCAGATATTCAACACAAATGTGAGGAGTGTGCTTTTGTACGGATTTGAGATTTGGTATACTAAAAAGTCTTCAAATCACAAGTTATGGACATTTATAAACAGATGCCTGAGGTACATCCTTCACATCAAATGGCAAGACTTTGTCACAAATAAGGATCTTTGGAACAGAGCAGGACAAGAATCAATTGATATTGAAATCAAGAGAAGAAAGTGAGGATGGCTAGGCCGCACTCAGAAAACCATCATCCAGCATAGTCCATCAAGCTCTCACATGGAACTTGCAAGGAAAATACAAAAGAGGAAGACCTCAGGCAATGTGGAGAAGGTCTACTGAGATTGAAGGACAACAACTGGGGTACTCCTGGAGCCAGCTGGAAGTTTTGTCCCAAAACAGAGTGAAGTGTAGGAGACTTGTAGATGACCATGCTCCATGCAGAGTGCAAGGATTAAATAATAGTAGTAATAGTTGATGTAGTGCACTTGTGACGATTGGCTGAGCAGTAGTCAGAGGGAGGGGCTCTCTCAGGTAGGCCAGAGCTCTAAAGCCCTGCTGGCAAGCGACCAGGGAGCATGCAACCGGGGTGGTTGCTAACAGGAGGGAGTTTTGAGAGGGGAGTTTAGAGGGGAGCTTAAGGGACCCGCTGCAGCATGAGGAGCAGCGGGGGCAAGATCAAGGGATGTCAGTGGTGGGCAAGTGGTTTGGGGGCATCTGGTACAGAAGATGGCAGCAACCACGGAGGCTGCTTGCGGCGTGCTGGCTCAGATTGCATGGCTTGCAGGCTCAGTCCTGCGCTGCCTGCATGCACGCGCCACACCAGATCTGTGGGGCTCCAGGGACAGCCATAGCCAGATGAAGAATTGGTAGCTTTGGCTGGGACCCAGGGTGCGGCTGGGCTGCAAGATCGGCATCTTCCTGGAGGACGTGGGGCTGCAGCAGCATGTGGTCAGGTGCAGAGAGGCTGGGGAAGGGGGACCTGGGGGCAACAAGAACTGAGAGGGCACTGTGGTGCAGTTGGGAGACATGGGAGTGGATGGGAGGAAAAGGGGACAGGGAGGGAGGATCTGGGGGTGATGGTAGCCAATGAGAAGCAGAGGGGTGAGGAGGAGGAGGAGGGTCCTGGGGAGGCAAGGAGGTCATCAGGGGGAGCTTTGGAGACGTGTGGTGCCAGGGAGGTGCAAGGGGTCGTGGGGCCATACCTATGTTCTCCATACCCCACTGCCTTGTGGGATATCCTGGAAGGGAGCAAGGCTAAGGGAGTAAACCCTGACAGAAAATCCAGAGGGGAGTCCTAAGGCGGTTCTGTGCCAACTTCTGGCATTGACCCGGCAACAACTCCTGCAGCTGAGCTGGTACCAGAGGTAGAGGTTATCCTTTCCTTTGGACTATATCAGTAAAGCTGAGAGGGGGACACTGGCGTCTGGGCAGCCCAGGGTCCCAAAAAATTGCCCAGGCTCACGCCTGGAGAGGTACTCCAGCATCGCTTAACAGCGTTGAACCAACACAGGAGGCAACAGATACCGGTTATAAGCTCTTGCTCAATTGGCATAGAGAACGAGCGCCGGGGTTGCCTCCGACGGTGGGAGAGATCGTCGCATCTCACTGGACAGTCACCGCCCGCCTCAAGCCGGGCAGCCCCCAGCCAATAGGGTACTGTCCCGCCACAGTTCACCTGCCTCACTGGGTGCGTGAGGCTTAAGGTTTCCAAACCTGACAAGTGACCTGAAAGCTGAGCACCAGGCAAACCAATAAAAAAAACCAACAAGAAAAGGAAACCATCAAAGTTTTAAGCTTGCTTGCTGGATTGTGCGGATCATGCTGACAGGTCTGACTGAAGATCTTCAGGACATCAGCGACACCCGAAAGACCGCTGTCATCAATGAGGAACTGAAGAGGCTCCAAGTTGACATGGCTGCTCTGCAAGAGACACGTCTCGCAGATTCGGGATCCCTAAAGGAAAAGGACTACACCTTCTTCTGGCAGGGTAACGCCCGAGAAGAACCCAGGGAGCATGGTGTTGGCTTCACCATCAGAAACACCCTTCTCTAAATGGTGGAATTAGTCAAGGGTGGATCAGAAAGACTCCTTCAGGTCATACTTCAAACTCGCGCCGGTCCTGTCCACCTGATCAGCGCTTATGCCCCAACCCTGTATGTCACATCGGAAGTAAAAGACAAGTTTTATGACGTGCTTAGTGCTGCCATAGCGCAAATACCTGCTCGCAAACAACTGTACGTTCTGGGTGACTTCAATGCGAGAGTTGGAGCCGATCGTGACTCATGGCCTTCCTGCTTAGGCCACTTCAGTGTGGGAACAATGAATTAAAATGGTCAGCGTCTTCTCGAACTTTGCACGTACCACAATCTGTGCATCAAAAACATTTTTCCAAACCAAGCCACAGCACAGTGTGTCATGGAGACACCCACGCTCAAAACACTGGCATCAACTAGATGTGGTCACCGCTAGACGTGATAACCTCAAACGTCCTTCTGACATGCAGCTATCATAGTGCTGACTGCGATACAGATCACTCGTTAGTTTGCTCCAAGCTCAAGGTGATTCCCAAGAAGCTGCACCGCTCTAAACCAACTAGAAGGCCCCGCATTGATGCCAGAAAGACGGCTAACTCAGAGAGAGCTGAAAAGTTCAGAGCAAGCCTCGAGGAGAATCTGCACAGCAATCCTGGGGATGCCGATGTGACATCCAGATGGCAGCATCTGAGGGATACAATGTATAACACAGCCTTGTTGGTGTTTGGAAGAAGAGCTAGAAACACAAATGACTGGTTCGAAGCTAATTCCAATGAAATGATTCCAGCCATCGAAAAAAAGTGCGCTGCGCTCCTGGAGTACAAACGTTCACTGAGCCAGAACACCCTGCAAGCGCTCAGAGCAGCCAGAAAAACAGTACAGCAGACGGCCAGGTGCTGTGCCAACAACTACTAGCTCGAACTATGCAGCAGCATCCAGACCAGTGCTGACTTTGGTAACCTCAGGGGAATGTACAAGAACATCAAGAAGGCATTAGGACCCACCCAGAACAAGAGGGCACCTCTGAAATTCAAATCTGGTGATGTCATCACTGACAAAGCCAAACAGATGGAGTGCTGGGTCGAGCACTACTCTGAGCTGTACTCACGCGAGAACATTGCCGTCGAACTCCTATCAGTAATGGACGAACTGGATCAGGAACCAACTGTGGATGAACTGAAGAAAGCCATTGACAACATTGCAGTAGGAAAGGCCCCAGGCCAGGATAGTATACCACCAGAGGTAATCAAGTGTGCCACAGACACTCTCCTGGAATCCCTACATGAGCTACTGTGCCTGTGCTGGAGAGAGGGAGAGGTTCCACAGGACATATACAAGGTTATGATGTTAGCGTTGTGCAAGAAGAACAAAGAACAAAGGAGACAAAAGCAACTGCAACAATTACCGTGGAATCTCCCTCCTAAGCATCACCTGGTAAACTGGTCGCTCGCGTCATCCTCAGCAGACTCCAGAAGATTGCTGAGAGGATGTATCCTGAATCAGTGTGGATTCCGTGCAGAGAGATCTACCATTTAACATGGTCTTCTCTCTGCGGTAGCTGCAGGAGAAATGCAGGGAGCAGAGGAAGCCACTCTATTGCCTTCCTCGACCTAACCAAGGCCTTCGACTTGGTCAGCGGGGATGGACTGTTCAAACTGCTCCACAAGATAGGTTGTCCACCACGGTTACTCAGGATGATCCAGTCTTTCCACGAAGACATGAGAGGAACCATCCAATATGATGGCACATTATCGGATGCTTTCAGCATCAGGAGCGGCATCAAACAAGGATGCGTCCTTGCTCCGACATTGTTCGGGATCTTCTTCATACTCCTCCGTAAACATGCCTTTGGATCTTCAACAGAGGGCATCTTTTTGCACACAAGATCTGACGGGAAACTGTTTAATCTTGCAAGGCTGAAAGCTAAATCAGATGCGGGAAGTCCCCATCAGAGATATGCTGTTCGCAGATGACGGGGCTGTCATGTCACACACGGAAGACCAGCTTCAGAAGCTGCTGGATCAGTTCTCCAAAGCATGCAAGGACTTTGGGCTCTCCATCAGCCTAAAGAAGACAAATGTACTTGCTCAGGACGTTGCTGATTCTCCATCAATCAGCACTGACAACTATACGTTAGAGGTAGTCCACGAGTTCGTTTACCTTGGGTCCACCATCACTGAAACCCTGTCCTTGGAGACTGAGCTAAATAGTAGGATCGGTAAAGCAGCCACAACTCTGTCCAGACTCAGCAAGAGAGTGTGGAACAACAACAAGCTGTACACTCACACCAAAATGCAAGTCTACAGAGCCTGCATCCTCAGCACCCTCCTTTAGAGCAGTGAGTCTTGGACCCTGTACGCCCGCCAGGAAAAGAGGCTGAACGTCTTCCACTTGCACTACCTCAGGTGCATCCTTGGAATATTGTGGAAGGACAGAGTGTCCAACACTACCGTCCTTGAGCAAGCTGGAATCCCAACTATGCACACCCTCCTCAGGCAGAGGCAGCTCCGCTGGCTTGGCCACGTCCACAGGATGAATTATGGAAGGATCGCAAAAGACATCCTGTATGGCGAGCTAGCCTCTGGCAAAAGACCTCCCGGACGCCCCCAGCTGCGCTACAAAGATGTTTGTAGGAGAGACCTCAGGGAAGCAGACATCAAGCCAGACAGCTGGGAGGAGCTGGCAGACGATCACATCAGATGGAGGCAGGAACTATACAAGGGCCCTCAGAAGGGTGAGATGAGGATCAGGCAGCTAGCAAAGGAGAAGCGAGGCCACAGAAAGCACAGCAAGGACCTGCCAGACACCCATTACATATGCAACAGATGCAGCAAGGACTGTCACTCTCGTGTGCGTCTTCACAGTCACAGCCGACGCTGCAAATGAGGATGCCAAATGTAACTACAAAGGGCGCGATCCATAGTCTACGTAGACTGAAGGATGCTACTACTCGTGCACTTAAATGTCTTTTAAGGAATTTAACTTGGTACTGCACAATATTTTGATTCAAAATGGAACTATATAAAATTAACATAGCACATGCTAAATAAACTAAAAGCTGACTAACTGGTAAGTCTCAAAATGTATCTGTAAACAGGAAACCACTGTCAAGCAGCTGTGTTTCCATTGTAGTGCTGCAGAGATCAACTTTTCGTCCTATGATATTTAAAAATTTGTATCAATGACCTGAAAGGAAACAGAAGATCAGTACTGCTAAAGTTTTCAGACAATGCAAAAATTGGGGCAGAGGTAACTAATGAAAAGGGCAGGTGACAAACACAGAGCAAGCTGGCTTACTTGGTAAACTGGGCTCAAGCACACGATGTGTGGCTTTAATTCAGCTACATGTAAATGCACACAGCTAGAAACACAGACTGCAGGTGATACTTACAGGAGCAGGGACTCGATCCTAGGAAGCAGTGACGCTGAAGACAATTTGGGGGCCATAGTGGGTAATCCTAGTACAACACAGTGGCCCAAAGGTCCTGATGCAATGCTTGGATGCATAAACACAGGGCTCTCGAGCTGGAGCAGTTAGCATTATTTAACCTCTGTATTTAGTATTGGTGCAACCACGCTTCAGGAATCGTGTTTCCTGTTCTTATGCCCATACGTCAAGAAGGAGGCTGGTACGCTGGAGTGGGTTCAGAGAAGAGTCACAAGAATGACAAAAGCCTCAGAGCTCCATCTATTCAGCTACACAAGGGGCGATTTGATTACAATCCATAAGTAGACACATGAGGACCAAATATTTAACAGTGGGCTCTTCCATTAAGCAAACAAAGGTTGAATGTAAGCAGCTGGCTGAGAGCTGACTGGAAATATAGTGTGAATTTTTACCAGTGAGGGTAATTAAGTACTTGAGCAATTTCCTGCATTGCACTCCCAGCCTACGTCTACACATGCACGCTACATCGAAATAGCTTATTTCGATGAATAACGTCTACACGTCCTCCAGGGCTGGCAACGTCGACGTTCAACTTCGACGTTGGGTAGCACCACATCGAAATAGGCGCTGTGAGGGAGCGTCTACACGCCAAAGTAGCACACATCGAAATAAGGGTGCCAGGAACAGCTGCAGACAGGGTCACAGAGTGGACTCAACAGCAAGCCACTCCCTTAAAGGGCCCCTCCCAGACACAGTTGCACTAAACAACACAAGATCCACAGAGCCGACAACTGGTTGCAGACCCTGTGCATGCAGCATGGATCCCCAGCTGCGGCAGCAGCAGCCAGAAGCCCTGGGTGAAGGGCTGCTGCACACGATGACCATAGAGCCCCGCAGGGGCTGGAGAGAGAGCGTCTCTCAACCCCTCAGCTGATGGCCGCCATGGCGGACCCTGCTATTTCGATGGTGCGGGACGCAGATCGTCTACACGTGCCCTACTGCGACGTTCAACTTCGAAGTAGGGCGCTATTCCCATCCCCTCATGGGGTTAGCGACTTTGACGTCTCACTACCTAACGTCGATTTCAACTTCGAAATAGTGCCCAACACGTGTAGCCGTGACGGGTGCTATTTTGAAGTTGGCGCCACTACTTCAAAGTAGCGTGCACATGTAGACACGGCCCCAGTGAGTTAGTGACAGCACTGCAGCAATATGTTCTCTGTGACAAGCCCACAGCTTCAGAGCCTGACCCTTCTGAGCCCAAGTATTCTGCAATACTGACTTTTGGGCCTTGCGGCAGGTGTATCTATCAATTCAGCCCTTTCTGAAGCAGGGGTCAGAAGGGGCTGAGTTTTGTAAGATGGAGGCAGCTGGCTTGTGTTTGGTAACTGAGTTCTAGAATGCTTTTCTATTTTAATAGCACTAATACTAATGAATAATAACAAATATGTAAATGGGCAGCGTAGAGGGTGAAGGATCAGTCAGTTTAAAATGAACTAGGAAATCAACAAAACTTCAGCCCAAAAGGTGAAATAAAATGCAATGAGGGAACATGGCAATTAAGCACATTCAGTTTGTGCAGCACAGCCAGAGAGAGCAGGATGGGATTTTTTGGTTGAAAAATATTGATTTGGGTTGACCGAAACATTTTGTGAATGCTTTTTGTCAAATCTATCAAATTGTCTTGGCCAGGAAAAGAAATATCCATTCAAGATGTTTTGTGTCCATATTTTTTAGGAAACATTGATTTTTTTTTCCCTTCAAAATGAGATTTCATGTAAATTTTTACTTCTCTTTGCTTTCTCAGCTCTGCTCCCAGGCCATAGGATTCCTCTTAGACATGCCCATTTCTGCCATAAACCTCCTCTTCTGCCGAAATGGGTTTTTGCCCATGTAGGCTTATGTCTACATAAATCGCTCAGTCCTTAAGGTGCCACAGGACTCCTTGTAGTTTTTGCAGATACAGACTAACAGGGCAACCCCTCTGAAATCTGACACCTCCCCTTGATGACTCAAAAGGCCATGCCCCCGGCCGCAGCTCTTCAAAATTGCTGCATTTTGCTCCTGCGTGGCTTGTCCAGATGGCGGTCCTTTTCGAAAGGACCCTGCCAACTTCAAAATCCCCTTATTCCTATGAGCTCATAGGAATAAGGGGATTTTGAAGTTGGTGGGGTCTTTTCAAAAAGGACCCCCATCTGAACAAGATGCACGGGAGCGAAACCCAGCAAACCAAGCCCTCCTAGTCACAGCTTAGAGATGAACAGTAGTAAAAGCGATGGCAATGTGGGACTATTTGTTTAAAATGCAAACACATGCTCCAAGCATTCCTGTATTTGTTTACGTTCTTCCCTGGTGAGGGGTTTCCGTGCATAACAGGGATTAACGGGGAGGGCCAGTGTGACCTCCTGCCTGCAGTGAGCTGCTGTAGACATCCTTGCTCACACGGAGCACTTGGAGAGGGCCGATACAGAACTGGACCGGAGACATGGGGGCAATAAGGCGTCCATCATGCTTATCGGCACACTGGGAGCGGCACAGGGCTTCAGGGATCTGGGTCTGAGGCTACAATGGGAGGATGGGAGAGAAGGTTCCAGAATTATAGAAACCAGGGAAAGTGCACTCTGACTTCTGGCACAAACTGCCATGCTGTGTACCCAGACTCCTGTGGAAAGGGCCTGAGGGTGCTGTACTCTGCCCAGCTGGTGGGGGTGGGAAGTAGCTAAGCCAGGGAGCCACAAGGCAACCTGGTGAGCTCGGCGTGCTGCGGAGGGATTCCTGCTGAGCTGGTGGTCAGGCACAACCCCCACCACCAGCAGGGCCCTGGGCTGGGGCTCGGTGGAGAGGGAGGGCCTGGGATCTCCTGTCCCCACCCTTGCGACCCCAAAGGGTGAGCACAAACTGTTATCTCAGTAACTCGGCCACTGGTGACTAGGCTGATGTGTCTGACTGAAGGGTGACTAAACTGCGAAGGATGACTAACAGGGAGGGTGGCTACAGGGAGACGCCTCGGCAGAACACCCAGTAGTTAGTGTCCAAGCCTATTTCTTCCTAGCCTAGGGAGTCAGCCAGGTTTGGGTTTGAAACGTTTGCGACTAGTGGAGCCACAGACCAACTCTGCAGTCAGATCAGGACTTGGGGATGGTGGCATTAGGATAGGCTCTGCTGTCCCCACACAGTATCCAGACAGGAACACTCTGCATGCTGCCACCAAGAGTTAAGGAGCTCCCCTCCCACTGAGCAGCTCTGGGGACGGAGGAGCACTTCCCAGCAGGCAGGTGAGTCTCCTGGGAAAGGGAGGTTCCTCTATCGCTGTGACTTGCTGTGAAGCCCATTTTATTTCAGTTACAGATAGACCTGAACTACTGCTCCAAGGCCACATCTGGGGCATTGTATCCAGTCTGGTCTCCCAGTATAGAGAGGAGGTGGATGCATTGGAGCGGGTCCAGTGGAGGGCAATGAAAATTATTAAGGGGCTGGAGCACATGACCTGTGAGGCAAGGCTGAGGGATCTGGGCTTGTTTAGTTTGCAGAAGAAAAGAGTGAGGGGCAATCTGATAGCAGCCTTCAACATCCTGAAGGGTGGCTTGAGAAAGGAGGGTGAGAAACTGTTCTCAGTTGTGGCAGACGCCAGAACATGGGGTAATGGTCTGAACTTGTGAGGGAAAGGTGTAGGTTGGTGTAACACGTCCCGTGACACCCAGTCCCTTGGTCTAGGGCGGGCGGCAACAAAAAGGGGGTTAGGGCACCAGCCCGTACTCAGTTCGGGCAGTCAGCGGCTCACCGCTACCACCATACAGGCCCCAGCCCTCAATCTAGGGCGGGGCAGCAGTTCACAAGAGTTGTATAGTTCTGGGCCCAGCCCTCAGTCCAGGGCGGGGCAGCAGTCCCAAGTAATAATACAGTTCTGGGCCCGGCCCTCAGTCCAGGGCAGGGCAGCAGTTCACCAGGGTTAAGCACCGGCCCAGCCCTCAGTTTGGGGCGGGGCGGCAACCCAAGGTTTACAGACAGGCTCAGCGTGGGCTGGCCCTGTCAAGGAGGGGGTAGGGGGTCGCAGGCCCTCCCACTCCACTGCGACCCAGCCTGGGGCCCTGGGGGTCGCTCACATGCAACCCCGGCAGTGGGGATCCAGACCGCAACACACTGCCATTGGTTCGTGAGCGTCGTTCCCCGGGCCACTTCCTACCTCACCCTCTGTTGGCAGCAGGTCCCAGTCCATCTGGTCGAGGGGTCCTCCTAGGTCGGTCTCCTCCGGGTCGTCCACCTTCGGGGGCTCCAGCCAATCGTCCATAATAATGTTGTTAGGGTAGTCAGGTGGCGGCAATACAGGAGACGCAAGGCGGTCCTGGGTCTGAGTGCTGTAAGGATCCGCCGGGACTCTGGGGCAGCCGCTCCTGGGGCCTCTTCCAAGGCAGGGGGTCTCCGCCGGCGTGAAGGTCCTGGTAGGTCTGGGAAGTCCAGGTAGTCTCGTTGGGGCATATGGACCCGGGGTTGCTCGGAGCCTCTGGGGGCCTGCTCCTCTGGCCTGGCTGGGCGGCCGCAGGCCCTCTCCCTTTGGTGCCGAGGAGCTCATGCAGGCACATCCTCCCTGCCCAGAGGCGCAGGCCCAAATGGTTCCTGAGTCCCGCCTTTGGCTCTTCTAGCCCTTGGCCCCGCCCTCTGAGGGGCGGGCCTCTGGTCTCCTGACTCCGGCCCCGCCCACCAGGGCCTCTGCATAGCTTCCCCTGCCTCCGGGTCTGCAGGAGGCCATACTGACTCACTACAGTTGGATATTAGGAAAAACTGTTTCCCCAGGAGGGTGGTGAAACATTGGAATGCGTTGTCTAGAGAGGTGGTGGAATCTCCATCCCTAGAGGTTTTTAAGTCCCTCCTCAACAAAGCTGTGGCTGGGATGACTTAGTTGGGGTTGGTCCTGCCTTAGGCAGGGGGCTGGACTAGATGACCTGAGGTCCCTTCCAGCCCTAGAATTCTAGGATTCTCTGATCCCAACATGCCCAACATTTTGGGTGAGGGGGGGAAGCCCCTGAACTTTGCAGATGGTCCCTGTGTCAGTTTGGAGCTGAGCCAAAATACCACATGGAACTGCCCTGAGTTAGGAGAAGTTTGGGCTCAGATCCAAATCTTCATTTGGCAGCCTCAGCCCATCTTTATGGGGAATTGTGTGCTAATACCTCAGGGGAGCCAGACAGAATCTCACTCTTAGACAGACAGACAGATAGACAGCTCCGTGGGCTCCTCTTCCTCCTTACAGACAATTTGTTCGGATCACACTCCCAGACCACTTAGCATGGTTCCAGCTCACTCCACAAAACAATCCACATGTTAAGGACGTATTTTTCTCTCACTCTTCATTCCAGTCACTTTCAACCATTTTATATTTTTCTGAGCGCTGCTCCTACAAAGCCTGATCTGGCTTTCTTAAGTTCACATCTGTCTGTCTGAAGAGTCAAGGGAAACTGAGGAAGCCTAAATCATGGCAAGCCCAGGGCCTCCACTCTTAGGCCATTTCTACACATGCCACTTTCTCCAAAAGTGGCATGTTAATAAACAGCCTGAAAAATGCTAATGACGCGTAGATATAAATTTCTGGCACCTTGTTAGCATCGAGTCACATGATTTGGAGTCTGGAAGGCGCACTTCTGGATCCTAAAACAGCATGTAGAGGCACGGCCCCTGGAGGATCTCCTGAAAGGAAGCCCTTGCAGAGAAGGAGGATTTCTTTCCAGGAGATACCCCAGGGGCTGCACCTCTACAAGCTGCTTTGGAATCAGGAAGAGCATCCAAATCATGTGACCTGATGCTATTGAGGTGCCAGAAATTTACATCCATGCCTCATTAGCATTTTTCAGATGGTTTATTAGCATGTTTTTAAAAAATAGGGAACCTGCCCTGCCCCCACACCCTTCAGCCCCATGTGAGGGTTTCTGTACCAACCTGCACCCAAACAAGGGAGCTCTGGAGTGCAACTCACACAAGAAGAAGAGGATTTAGTGGTGACCAGGATGCCTCCCATAACATGTTGATGCTCCCGGCTCACATGGTGTTGGCAGATTTTAAGTCCATGCCCCACAGTACTTCCTTTCATTTCCCGACTCACACCAAGCACTGATTTAGTTCTCAGGTTACTTGTGCCTTGACTCTTGGGCTCTTGTCACTTTTACTCACATGATCATAGAGGTCAGAGGAAGAAAGGTCTCCCAGGTCATCATGTTCTGTGCCCGGGGATGCATTCTGACAAGTGTGTTATCTAATCTGCTTTGGAATGTTTCCATTCAAGAGGCCAGAGCTGCTCCCCTTGGTATACATTCCACTTCCTGAACTAAACAAATGGATGGGAAGATTTTTGGCTATCTAATCGAAGCAGACCCTTCTTTGGGAGAAAGCCCTTCTGTTCTTGGAGTCATTTACATGAAGTCTGGACACAGCAGAGAAGGCTCATCTGTAGAGAACACTCCTGCCTGTCTCCTGGACAAGGGGGTGTTGTCAATCTCCTCATGGACCAGTGAAAAAGTCTCTACCATGTTTTGTAATATTTCCTTTTGGGAAATTTTCTCCTTTTCCTGGCTTGTATGTCCATGAGCTACTCCTTATTTACAGATTAATAAAAGCTCCTGCCCTGGACTTAATCTACCGCTGGTCAGCAGTGCTGACAGCTGCCACGGGCCCTTGGGCAAGACAGAAAGGGGAACCAGTTCCACGTCCTGGAAGGTTTGGGGCCAAGGACATTCACAGAATGAAAGAATCACAAAAACATAGGGCTGGAAGGGACCTCAGGAGGTCATCTAGTCCAGCCCCCTGCCTAAAGCAGGATCAACCCCAACTAAATCATCCCAGACAGGACTTTGTCAAGCCAGGACTTAAAATCCTCTAGGGATGGAGATTCCACAGCCTCTCTAAGCAACACATTCCAGTGCTTCACCACCCTCCTTGTGAAATAGTTTTTCCTGATATCCAACCTACACCTCTCCCACTGCAACTTGAAACCATTATTCTGCCATCTGTCACTAGTGAGAACAGCCTCTCGTCGTTCTCTTTAGAGCCTCCTTCAGGAAGTTGAAGGCTGATATCAAATTGCCCCTCAGTCTTCTCTTCTGCAAACTAAATAAGCCCAAATCCCTCAGTCCTCCTCACAGGTCACGTGCTCCAGCCCCTTAATCATTTTCATTGCCCTCTGCTGGACCCGCTTCAAAGCATCCACATCTTGTTTGTACTGGGGGGCCCAGAACTGGATGCAATACTCCAGAGGTGGCCACACCAGTGCCAAGTAGAGGGGGTTAACAAAGATTTTGAACAATACTGTCCCTAGAACTGATTCTTGGGGCACTCCACTTGAAACCGACCATCAAACAGACATTGAGCCATTGACCACTATATGGGCCCGTCTGTCAAGTCAGCTTTCTATCCACCTTAAGGTCCATGTATCCAATCCATATTTCCCTAACTTAGGGGCAAGAATGTTGTGGGAAACTGTATTAAAAGCTTGCTAAAGTCTAGGTATCTCACATCCATCAACTTTCCCATGTCCACAGAACCAGTTATCTCATCATAGAAGCTAATCAGATTGATCAGGAACGACTTGCCCTTGGTGAATCCATGTTGACTATTCTTGATCACTTTCCCGTCTTCCAAGTGCTTCAAAATGGATTCCTTGGGTATCCCCTCCACGATTTTTCTGGGGACTGAGGTGAGGCTGACCAGTCTATAGTTCCCTGGATAAAGATGGGCACTACATTTGCCATTTTCCAATCATCCGGGACCTCTTCAGCTCTCCATGAGTTTTCAAAGATAATGACCAAAGGCTCTGCAATGACATTTTCCAACTCCCTCAGTACCCTTGGATGCATTAAATCCAGGCCCATGGATTTGTGTGTCTAGCTTTTCTAAATAGCTCTTCTGTTCTTTACCCACCAAGGGCTGCCCACCTCCTTCCCATACTGCATTGCCTAGTGCTGTAATCTGGGAGGTGACCTTGATTGTGAAGCAGAAGCAAAGAAAGAATGGAGTACTTCAGCTTTTCCCACATCATCTGTCACCAGGTTACCTCCCTCATTCAGTAATGGCCCCACACCTTTCCTGATCACCCTATTACTGTTAACATGTCTTCTTGTTGCCCTTCACATCTCTTGCTAGCTGCAATTCTAACTGTGTTTTCACCTTCCTGAGTACTCCCCTGCATTTGCCAACCATATATTTATACTCCTCCTTAGTCATCTGTTCAAGTTTCCACTCTTATTTGTTCAACATCTTTATTAATGACCTGGACGAGGGGATGGATTGTACCCTCAGCAAGTTTGCAGATGACACTAAGCTAGGGGGAGAGGCTAGAGGGTTGGAGGGTAGAGATAGGATCCAGACTGACCTGGATAAATTGGAGGATTGGGCCAAAAGAAATCTGGTGCAGTTCAACAAGACGTGTAGAGTCCTGCACTTGGGATGGAAGAATCCCAAGCATTTTTATAGGCTGGAGAAAGACTGGCTAAGCAGCAGTACAGCAAAAAGGGACCTGGGGTTATGGTGGATGAAAGGCTGGATATGAGCAAGCAGTGTGCCCTTGTAACCAAGAAGGCTAATGGCATATTAGGGTGCATTAGCAGAGCATTGAGAGCAAATCTACAGAAGTGGTTAGTCCCCTCTATTCAGCAATGGTCAGGCCACATCTGGACTATTGTGTCCAGTTTTGGGCCCCCCCAGTATAAAAAGGATGTGGATTTGCTGAAGCAGGTTTAGTGGAGTACAGCGAAAATGATTAGGGGCTAGAGCACAAGACCTATGAGGAGAGGCTGAGGGATTTGGGCTTAGTTTACAGAAGAGAAGAGGGGGTGCAATTTGATAGCAACCTTCAACTTCCTGAAAGAGGGCTCTAAAGAGGAGGGAGGGAGGCTGTTCTCAGTGGTGACAGATGGCAGAACAAGGAACAATGGTCTGAAGTTACAGAGGGAGCAGTGTAGGTTGGATATTAGGAAAAACCATTTCACCAGGAGGGTGGTGAAGCACTGGAATGTGTTGCCTAGAGAGGTGGTGGATTCTCCATCCCTCAAGGTTTTTACGTCCTGGCTTGACAAGGTCGTAGCTGGGATGACTTAGTTGGGGTTGATCCTGCTTGAAGCAGTGGGCTAGATTAGATGACCTGCTGAGGTCCCTTCCAGCCCTATGATTCTATGATTCTTATACACATCCCTTTTGTGTTTAAGCTCGCTGATGATTTAAGCCAAGCACTTTGCATACCATATTTGTTTTTTTATTTAACTGTGCATTGGGATGGTTTGTTCCTGTGCCTTCAATAAGACTACTTTAAAATACTGCCAGTTCTCCTGAACTCCTTTCCCCTTTGTATTATCTTCCCAGGGCATCCTGCCCATCAGTTCGCTCAGGGAGCCGAAGTCTGCTCTTCTGAAATCAAGGGTCTGTATTTTACTGCTCACCTTCCTTCCTTCTGTCAGAATCCTGAAATCCATCATCTCATGGTCGCTGCAGACCCAACCATAGTGCTCCCTAAAGCCTCCCACTCCGTTACAGCCGTGTGTAGTTGAAGTAGCAGCAGTGGCGGACAGAGCTCTGGGGCTCTTTGAAACACCAGGCCTTGGGACAATTGCCCAATTACCCCCATCCCTGGCACCACACCGTGGGGTATCAGCCCCCACATCGCCGAGGAGCCTGACATGAAAGAACATACCCATTCCCCACAGGCAATGTCCCATATTTGTTATAGGGCAATGTGGTCACCCTAGTAATCAAACACATGCCTTCTGGATCTCAGCTAAGTGTGTGCTTGGTTGTGCCCTATCAAATGGAATCTGCAGGAGCAGGTCTTTCAACACTAAGTACACATGCAAGGCTACAACCCATCACTGGGACCACCACTCATCGGCTGAATTCATGAAACAAGTTGCTGTGAGTTAAGGTTGTGGTAGGACACTCCCCTTCCACCTAAAACACATGGAAACAAAATTTCAAGGGCAGACTGGTGTGTTGTTTCCACCTTCATGTTGCTAACAGCCTACTGTGAATTCTGGGGCTGGTCTTGCTTTGGGCAGGGGGCTGAACTAGATGACCCCCTGGGGTCCCTTCCAGCCTTGGAATTCTATGATTCTGTGACTCTTCACAAGTAGACCTGTATGGGGTGGGTGGGTGTCCCCCACAGCATGAGTGGGGCATATAAGAGGCGATGGGAGACAATGCCTCCCCTTGTCAGACCTTTTAGGTAATAACAACCATTTAACAGGCGTGCGCCAACCTTGAATCTACTGACAAAAACAGTTGTGCACTGTATTAAAAGGACCTTACTTTAAATTTGCTTTAAATATTTCATTAGTTTGTGGCTGAAGCGTCTAAAATCACACCTCTAAAATGCTTTCACAGATATGTAAATGCACAATCTGAGTGTTCAGTTTAGCCTTAAATGCTTGGATCTTCAGACAGTTTTTTAAAATAAACTCTTTAAAAGATCACCCGGATCTAAAATCAGTGACCAGGTAAGATAACCTGGCCCCAGGGACGTCCCCCTCTCCTCACATACACTGTGCACTCAGCCGCACTCCCAGCCCTCTGCCTCCAGTACCCCTCCACTGCAACACCCTGCCTTGAGCCCCTCATGAACTCTAATGCCTTGCTCTGGGCCCCTCATGCCTCCAACCCTTATTCCTGGACCCCTGACATCCCCAGCACCCTACCCTAAATTCCGCAGCTACCCCCAACATTGCAACCGCCCTCTCTTGTGCCCCTCATTCACCCCAGCCCTGATTCCTGCACCTCCATGTCCACATGCACCCCCTACACATTCCAATCCCATACCCTGAGCACCTCATGTACCTCAGTCCTGACTCCTGCACCCCTACACTCCCAGCCCAGTGCCCTGAGCCTCCCACACTCCAGCCCATCATTTTTAGGCATATTTCTAATAGACTCATAGATTAGTTCAGCATATTAAAGCTGAGATATGTGCGGTTAATATATATTTTGTCATGCTCACTCGTTTGAATTGTTGATGAGAATACAGGTACTCCAAGAATAGTGTTAATTTTCTTCATATTTGGTTTCATATGAAATAAGTCATAAGCATTGCTCCTTGTTAGTTATCCCTTATCTTATTATGTTTTCTTTCACACCTCAAGGGTTTTTATTCGTACTGGGGGTGCACATCCACACCCTCCCTCAGTTTTGGTGCTGCACACAAGAAATTATACACCTGCCCAAAAGACAATTCAACCTGTCCAAGGAAGGAAAATCTTAGAGGGAACACTGCTCCCCTGCCCTGCTCGCTGTCAGGAGAGCCCCAGTACATGCACAGGGCTGGGGGAGCTAGGAGAGCCCTGGGTACACAGCAGCCAGGACCCCAGCATGCAGTGCAGGTAAGAGTTGAGGGAGGAGTAGGGCAGAAGGGGTTCCTATTCACACAGGTGTGGCCACTGGCAGCAGGGATGCTGGGGGAGAAGGGAAAAGCCAGCAGTAATGGGTGGTTCATATTTACAAAAAAAGCACCCTACTCCCCAACTCACTAACAGGGAGTTTGCCTGGTAAAGCAGCATTCAAGAAGAGCTCAGGTGAGTGTGGCTTCTGGGGGTCTGGGTTGTGAGCTGGTGGGTTGAACATGTCTGTGTGTCTGAGCATTTGTTTTGTAAAGAAGGGCAGTTTGAATGGGCGTTTGGTATTTTGATAAGTTTGCAAGGTGTGAATTGGCAGTGTTTTGTTCCAGACGGGCCTTCAAAGGCTGATTAGATTGGAGGCCAGGCTTTATACGAAGGCAGCCACAGTGAACACTGTGAGCAGCGAACAGGAGCAGCTAACAGGGAGCTTACCTGGGAGTTCACTGTACGGGGAGCCCCATATCTATTGTCCCTTTTTTATATATTTGTTCCTCTTGTGCCCTTCAAGGTGGCACTAAAAACATCTAGGGAAACTCTTTGAAGAAAGGGGAATAATGGACAGTGACATGTCTTCTGAGAAGTCAGCTGTTGTGACCTGCACAGCATGTGCCATGTTTGCCTTTCTACCGGATAATAGAAAGAATTTGGTATGTTCCAAGTGCAAGCTGGCTGCCATTTTGGAAGAGAAGGTTAGAGGACTTGAGACACTAATATCAACCTTCAGGTCCATCAGAGAAGGTAGACCTTTCTGGATAGAAGGCATCATTTAGTACTGCAGGAACAGCAGGCTGTTCAAAACGAGGAAGAGAATTGGAAGCATGTTACCTCCAGGAGAAGAAAACCAGTTCAGGTCTCTCCAATCCCAGTGGAGTTAAACAACTGCTTTCAGCCTCTCTGTACAGGTGGAGATAGCTGGGGCAGATACCTCACAGGGAATGGACCAGAAGAAGACCTCACAGACTGTAAGGCATGGGATGTGCAATCCTAGGGATGTGGGTTCTATGACCACCACCCCAAGAGAAGAAAACAGGTGGTGATGGTTGGGACTTCCTTCTTAGAGGGGCAGAGTCATCCATCTGCCGTCCAGACCTAGAATCCTGGCAGGCTTGCTGCTTACCAGGAGCTAGAATCTGGGATGTTACAGAATCTCTCCCAAAAATCGTCAAGCCTGCAGACTATTACCCTTTCCTACTTCTCCATGTAGGAACTAATGATGCAGCCAAGAGCAACCTCTGTGAGATCACTGTGGATTATGTGACCCTATGAACAAAGATCAAGGAATTAAAATCAAATCTAGTGATTCTGGGATGTATTAACAGGAGTGTTGCGAGCAAGACACGAGAAGTCATTCTTCCGCTCTACTCAGCGCTCATTTAGGCCTCAGTTGGAGTATTGTGTCCAGTTCTGGGCACCACATTTCAAGAAAGATGTGGAGAAATTGGAAAAGATCCAGAGAAGAGCAACAAGAAAGATTAAAGGTCTAGAGAACACAAGCTTTGAGGGAAGATGGAAAGAACTGGACTTGTTTAGTTTAGAAAAGAGAAGATTTAGAGGGAACATTATAGTGTTTTCAAGTCCCTTAAAGAGGGTTACAAGGAGGAGGGCTTAAACTGAAGCAAGCGGGCATTTAGATTAGACATTAGGAAAAACATCCTAACTGTCAGGGTGGTTAAACACTGGAATAAGCTACCTCGGGAGGTTGTGGAATCTCCATCGCTGGAGTAATTTAAGAGCAGGTTAGATAGACATCTATTGAGGATGATGTTTGGTGTTTGGTGTTTGGTGTTTGGTCCTGCCAAGAGGTCAGGGAACTGGACTCGATGACCTCTTGAGGTCTTTCCTGTTCTAGTGTTCTGTGACTCTATGATTCTATGAAGGACAGGAAGGGGAGAAAAGGAGGAGGAGTTGCGCTCCATGTGAGGGAGCATTATGGTTGCTCAGAGCTCTAGTAGATGGAGAGAGAAAAGCCAAATGAGTGTCTTTGGGTTAAACTTACAGGCAGAAGCAATAGAGGTGATGTTGTAGTTGGTGTCTGCTATAGACCGCCAGATCAGGGAGATGAGGTAGATGAGGATTTCTTCAGATAGCTAAGAAAAGCTCCCAAATCACAGGCCCTGGTTCTCATGGGAGACTTTAATCATCCAGACATGTGTTGGGAGACCAATACAGCAGCACACAGATAATCCAGGAAGTTTTTGGAAAATGTTGGGGATAACTTCCTGGTACAAGTGCTGAAGGAACTGACCAGGGGCCATGTTCAACTTGACCTGCTGCTCACAAACAGGGAAGAACTAGTAGGAGAAATAGAAGTGCGTAGCAACCTGGGCTGCTGCAACTATGAGATGACATATTTCTGGCTCCTGATAAAAGGAAGAAAGGTGAGCAGTAAAATACAGACCATTGATTTCAAAAGATCAGACTTCGACTCTCTGAGAGAATTGAGGGGCAGGATCCCTTGGGAAACGAAGATAAAGTAGAAAAGAGTTCAGGAGAACTGGCAGTATTTTAAAGAAGTCTTACTGAAGGCAGAGGAACAAACAATCCTGATGCATAGAAAAGAAATGCAAATATGGTAGGCAGCTGGCTTGGCTTAATAGGTAAATTCTTGGTCAGCTTAAATTCAGAAAGGATGTGTATAAAAAGTGGAAACTTGGGCAGTTGATGAAGCGAAAGCACAAGTGAAACTGCAGCTGGCAAGGGATGTGAAGGGTAACAAGAAAGGTTTTCTACAGGCGCGTTAACAATAAGAGAGTTTTCAGAGTATGTGTGGGGCCATTACTGAATGAGAGAGGTAACCTAGTGACAGGTGATGTATGAAAAGCTGCAGTACTCAATGCTTTTTTTCGCCTCGGTCTTCACGGACAAGGACATCCCCCACGGTGCTAGACAATGCAGTATGGGAAGGTGGAGGTCAACCCCTCGGGGGAAAGCATGGGTTAAGCGGTACTTATTAAAAATTAGATGCACACAAATTCTTGAGTCTGGATTTAATGCACCCAAAGGTACTGAGGGAATTGGCAGATGTCATTGCCGAGACTTTGGCCATTATCTTTCAAGCCTCTTGGAGATCGGGAGAGATGCCGGATGACTGGAAAAAGGCAAATGTGGTGGTCATCTTTAAAAAAGGAAAGAAGGAAATCCAGGGAGCTATAGACCGGTCAGCCTTACCTCAGTCCCTGGGAAAATAATGGCGGAGATCCTCAAGGAATCCATTTTGGAATAGTTGAAAGAGGGGAAAGTGATCAAAAGTAGTCAACATGGATTCACCAAAGGCAAGTCATGCCTGACCAATCTTATTAGCTTCTCTGATGACATAGCAGCCTCTGTGGACATGGGGAAGTCAATGAATGTGATACACCTTGACCTCAGCAAAGCTTTTGATACAGTCTCCCACAACATTCTTGCCAGTAAGTTAAGGAAGTATGGATTGGATACATGGACTGTAAGGTGGATAGAAAGCTGGCTTGGTGTTTGGGCCTAGAGGGTAGTGGTCAATGGGTGAATATCTGGATGGTGGCCAGTTTCAAGTGGAGTGCCCCAAGGCTTGTTTCTGAGGCAGTGTTGTTCAACATCTTTATTAATTATCTGGATGAGGGACTGGATTGCACCCTCAGCAAGCTTGCAGATGACATCAAGCTGGGGAGAGGTAGATAGATTGGAGGGTAGAGATAGGATCCAGAGTGACCTGGATAAACTGGAGGATTGGGCCAAAAGAAATCTGATGCGGTTCAACAAGGAGAAGTGTAGAGTCCTGCACTTGGTATGGAAGAATTCCAAGCATTGTTATAGGCTGTGGACTGACCATCTGAGCAGCAGTACAGTGGAAGGGAACCTAGGGATTATGGTGAATGAAAGGCTGGATATGAAGCCAACAAGGTTAATGGCATATTGGAGTGTTTTAGGAGGAGAATTTCAAGCAGATCTAGAGAAGTTGTTATTCCCCTCTATTTGGCACTGGTGAGGTCACATCTGGAGTATTGTATCCAATTTTGTGCCTCCCAGTATAAAAAGAATGTGGATATGCTGGAGCAGGTTCAGCGGAAGGCAGCGAAAATGATTAAGGGGCTGGAGTACATGACCTATGAGGAGAGGCTGAGGGATTTGGGCTTTTTTTAATTTGCAGAAGAGAAGACCGAGGTGTAATTTAATAGCAGCCTTCAACTTCCTGAAGGTGAGCTCTAAAGAGGATGGACAAAAACTCTTCTCAGTGGTGACAGATAGCAGAACAAGGAACAATGGTCTGAAGTTACAGAAGGAGAGAAGCAGGTTGGATATTCAGAGAAAATACTTCACGAGGAGCGTGGTGAAGCATGGGAATGCGATGCCTAGAAAGGTGGTGGATTCTCCATCCCTAGAGGTTTTTAAGCCCTGGCTTGACAAAGTCCTGGCCGGGATGACTTAGTTGGGGTTGATCCTGCTGGAAGTAGGGGGCTGGACACGATGACCTCCTGAGGTCCCTTCCAGCCCTGTGATTCTATGATAAATTCCTGCATACTGGCCTGACAAAGTGTGATGGGGTTCTGGGGTCCCCCAAGCTCTGCACCCTGTCCGCAGGAAGGAGAGTCTCTCACTTAGCAGGAGAACAGCGGGTTTATTAGCCGACAGGACTCAGCATCGTACAGAGGACTCAGTACATCAGGCAGAGACAGCCAGTCCAATCCATGTTGAGGAGGGGAGGCCCCAAGGGGCCCCCAGAGCTGGGGCCTTGCCCCCTCCTTTGTCTCTCTCTCTCTCCCAGCCCAGACTAACTGCTTCCAACTCCCAGTTCCAATTCAAACCCCTCAGGCTCCACCTCCTCCTTTGTCTGCAGTACAAAGGTGTTACCTGGTTGTCAGGGTTACCCTCAGCAGGAGCCCCACACCCTCTGTGAGCCACACACACACACACACAGGTATCCCCCACTCCATCACATCTCTCCCCCCTTCCAGACCGAACTGAGCGGGGTCACTCAGCCAGTGACCTGGGGAAGTTTGGGGCCCTCCCCTCGTGATTGGGCATCGGCTGCACCCTCAGTGCTCCCCTTGATGTGCACCACCTCCATGTCATAATCCTGCTGGGGGAGGCTCCAACTCAGGAGCTTGGTATTGGCCCTTTTCATGTGATGCAGCCGGACAAGTCCCTTTAGTTCCCTCAGGTTGGTCGGTCTCCCTGCTTCAGCCCCGGTCCGTCAGCCACGTTCTCAAATCGGGCAGGCAGAGCCCATACAGATGCTGCAGCACCAACAGATCAAATAGTTCTTTTCTGGTTTGGGCCCTGCCCTGTCTGACCACCAGCCCATACATCTGCTCCAGCCAATGTTTGGAATTCAGTTACAGTCTAGTAAAAGAAGGTACAAATGCTTCCATCCTTGACATTTAGCCAGACCACCAAAATGGTTGTGTGCCTCAGTTTCCCCTTCCATGCCACACAATAGGTTTGGAATGTTCCTTCTCATGTCAGAGGTTGCAAGACTAGTTACAGGGAACAATGGTGACATTTCAGAGTTACAGACTCCTTCAACATACAATTCATGCTTCTACATCAATGTCATCATGTCACATGGCTCTTTTCAAACATTCAGTGCATGGTACAATTCTACAGCTTTTGGTAGCAGCACCCCTTGGTTACAGCAGTCAGCGTGAGTAACAGAACAAACCCATTCCAACTGTACATTTACGTTGCTCTTTGGTAGACCACAACTTTTGTGTAACCTCCTTGAGAATCTGGTATTTTGGGGATAAATGGCTGAGGCCTTTCTTAGCACCATCAAGTTCTAATCTTCTCTCTTGCCCCCTGGGGTGGAAATCTGATCTCTCTGGGTGTGCCCTCCCTTCTAACAAGAGCTGGGCCATTGATGATCTCAGGGAGATGGCCCCCTTCCTGCCAGTCTGGAAATTTGCAAGCCAAACTGCTTTCTGAGAGTTGTTTTGTGAGTCCCAGACACAGAATCCACATGAAGGAATCCCTGTTTATCCCTTACTGGCCCACCAGGCCCAAAGCTCCTTTGTCCTTCCACCTCCAACTACTGCCTCCCCATGGAATCAGAATTGGAGTCCAGTGTGAGAATATAAGTGTTTCTAGCATCTGGAGATGGGGAATTGCTGGCCCTCTCCTGCATCCTACAGAGACTGACGGTGCAGCCGTTTCACTTGGTTCTCACAGGGCTGCTCACATTCCCTGATAGTTTTCCCTTTACTTGCACCAACTTCCAATTCCTGAGAAACTTTTACACTGCCTGCTTTGGACCCTTCCAGAGCACAGCCAGTGGTTTCACACTCAGGCAGGTCCTGGCCATCAGGAGCTGAAACAAACTTCTCCCCAGGCAAAGGGTTGCTCTGGTGCTTACAGACAAGCACCTTTCCTGTTCACTCTCCTCCACCACACTCCCATTTTCTGCAGTCCCCACAGACGGGTCAGGAAAAGTTTCAGGGAAATTCTCTTCCTCAAGAGCTCCCCCAAACAATAACTCACCCCTGTCTGCCTCCACAGGGGCACTGCTCCCTTGAGGCACAACCAGCTCCTGGGTTTCACCTACACCCAGGATCACTTCTGGCCCATCAGGCAGATTCCCACGTAATCCCCCTCCAGACAGACAGACAGTACCACCGGACAGAAGGTTAGGGTCCCTTTCCTCCCTTCTGCTACCAGCTCCTTTATCTTCATCAGTCAGCATAACTCCATTGCCTGTCTGTTCTTGTGTCCTGGCGAGAGGATGACTCTGGTAGGACAGAGTCCTCTCACCCCCTCCCAATAACACCTCAGCATCAGGCAAAGAACAAGTACCAGAATCGTCTGGTCTCTGGGATTCCCTGATGATACTAACTGGATTAGACCAAGTTAAAGCATCATCCCCCCTGAGAGACACAGAGGTAGGTCCACTTCCCATCTGGGCTTCAGCTGCCCTCAGATCCAGCTCTGGGATCTTGGCTCCATCTCGAGCCCCCACAGGCTCAGGCAAAGGATTCACTTCCCCAGAAGCAGAAGCACTTTTCTTGCACCAAGGACCAGTGTCCTTAGCAGGGATACCACTGCCCATCCCAGAGCCATTCCCTCTGCTCCAGCCCCCATGGCTGGATTCAGAGACACACCTGGAATGCTCTTTTCTGGTGGATCCTTCTCCAGCCACCCTAGGCTGAGGAATCCTCCTCAGACAATGGGCTAGTTTCCTCATTGGCACCTTTTCCAAACGCAGGCTCTGCTCTCTCCCCAGGCTGCTGCTGCTGTTCAACACAGACAGACAATGGGAGACACTCTCTCCTTTGTCCCAGCCCCCTGGCTGGTCTCCACACACACACAGAAGGTGAAGCAGCTTCTCTCACAGACAACTTGCCATTCCCAGTGGATCAGCTGCTTTCCTGCACAGACACACAGGGACCTTCCTTGGCCCAGGCCTGAAAAACTCTTTGCAGGTCTGTCTTGGCCACTAGTAGATGATGGGTTGGAATCGCTCCTTCCCTCCTTGAGCTGTGGCAGGCCACTCGGTTCAGAGCTCCATGCAGTCCAGGGTTCCCTGCCCCGATCCGGGCTCACCTCTGCAGGATTTTCCTTAACCCTCAGCTCTGCCACTGCACATCCACGCTGCCTTGTCCAGCTCCTTTAATCTCGATTCGGTTTCCAGGTGCTGCCACTTCACAGCGGAGTTGCTCAGCGTGGTTGCAGGCTCTCAGGCTGATGCCCTCTGCACCCCATGATTCCTGGAAGAATCCCTTCAGTGTGCCAGGCTCCTTGCGGGTCACAAGCTGCCCAGGGTTAGGCCGTAGGCCCCTCCGCCCTCTGGGACCGACTCCAACAGACTCTCAGAGGAACCCCTTCTTCAGTGTGACACCCGCTCTCAAGGACCATGAGCACACTGTCTTGGGAAGAACTCATTCAGCGTCAGCCTTCTCAGGGGTCACTTGTTCCTGGGGTTTGGGCTCTCGGCCCCTCCACCTTCTGGGACCGACTCCAACAGATTCCCAGGAGTAACCCCTCCTCGGGTGTGACACCCCCTCTCGAGGACCACGACCGCAGTTGCTTGGGTTCGGCCACAGGCCTCTCCGCCTTGGGGAACTGCACCTCACTGCCCTTCAGCACACCTGGGTCTCGCAGGCCCCACTTCTTCCGGGGCCCCGGTCACTTACTGCTGGATGCTCCATCCTCAGGGTGTAGAACATCCCACTTCTGACACCAGTGTGATGGGGTTCTGGGGTCCCCCAAGCTCTGCACCCTGTCCGCAGGAAGGAGAGTCTCTCACTTAGCAGGAGAACAGCGGGTTTATTAGCCGACAGGACTCAGCATCGTACAGAGGACTCAGTACATCAGGCAGAGACAGCCAGTCCAATCCATGTTGAGGAGAGGAGGCCCCAAGGGGCCCCCAGAGCTGGGGCCTTGCCCCCTCCTTTGTCTCTCTCTCTCTCCCAGCCCAGACTAACTGCTTCCAACTCCCAGTTCCAATTCAAACCCCTCAGGCTCCACCTCCTCCTTTGTCTGCAGTACAAAGGTGTTACCTGGTTGTCAGGGTTATCCTTAGCAGGAGCCCCACACCCTCTGTGAGCCACACACACACACACACAGGTATCCCCCACTCCATCACACAAAGTTTGTATTTTCACATGGAACAGATGTCAAAATGTAATATATATTCCAGGTTCATCTGATGTCACTCTCGTGCAAAATTTTTCAACAGTGACAGCATATGTATAGCCATGATAACAGATCACACATCCGACTGGTGCATATTCCATGCAGTTGTTATGGTATTCCACCTGAACAATGCTGAGGTCAGAATGTGGTCACATTCATATTTCATGATGGTTGCCTTGGTAAACCCATTGTCATAGCTACAGTGTTATAAAAAGCACCACAAACTAGTACAACTGCTGTATAATTGTTTTTTTGGGTGTGAGTGCACAAGGATCATTAGTGTGGGCAAAGCAATCTAAGGCTACGTCTACACTACGAGATAAATTCGACTGTATTAATATTGATTTTGTAATTCTACAATTAATAAGTCCCAAACTGATCATCATCTCCTCCCACGTGCTCCTCACAAAGTCAATTCATTGTTGCCACACTCAAATTGGCAAACATTGACTGTTGTATTAGAGCATTGTGGGAACCTATCCCACAGTTCCCTCATCCCCATAGTGTTCTGGAGATGCTCGCTGGTCTTTGGCATCATCTTTCCACATTGCGTTTTCCTCATTCCCCTCCCATGCTAAGCAAACGTCTGGTTTTCCCGTTGAAAGGAAGGAAAAGTAGGGTATCCACACAGACGGCAAAAAGGGTTACAGATATGTCTTCCTTCTGTAGCTGAATTCACTGAGTGTCCCCCCTCCCAGGACTGCATCCGATCCTTGAAAATAATACAGAGACCCTGACTGTATTCTCAAAGTTAGAAGAAAGAGGATAGAAAAGTCTAGGAAAAGAGGTTTTTGACTTGATAGAAAATAATACAGGGACCCAGAAAAGCTTGAAGAAACAGAAGATAGGAAAGTTTTCCAGAAAAGACTGTTGTTGAGGGGAGAGTCTTTGGCTTCCCAGTGCACTATAAGGCTTCTTTGCAACAACTGTGTTCTCGACTGGCCACCCACTGAGTGTCCCACCTCCCATCATTGTATGTGATCCCTGAAAATAATACAGGGGCCTGAACCGTATTCTCAAAGTTAGATGAAAGAGGATAGAAAATCTAGGAAAAAAGAATTTTCAACTTTCCTCTTCACCACATAGATATTGCCAACACGGGTGATGTTAGTGAAATATCATGCACTGAACTTATAACGCAAACAGCAATCTCAGCTAGTCCCACCTCTGGTGTTTCTGAGGGGGGTCAAAGCATGAAAGCAGCTAGGAGATGTTAGCAAAAAGATTTTATAACCGAAATATAAAACCAGCAGGTGTCTGCCATGGACAGCAAGCTCCCGAAAATATTTTTGGTGGAGTGCTGTGGGGTGGGGTGCTGTGGTCTGTGCCTGCAGAACTGCTTGGGATGTTGAAGTAGCTGAGGTAGTCCCCCCAACTATCTTAGCCACTGGGTGAGACTTCCCCCCTGGAGGCAACAAGCCCCCGAATATTTTTCTGGCCCTTGGATCCCTGAAAGCACGCAATCTATGACGTGGTGCTACCTGGCAACATGGTCAGCACCAGACAACAGGTACATCCTTTTATTGAGTCAGGGGCTACCCACATGATGTGGCTGAGTGTGGGAAAGATAACGACTGCGTGGCACCTGTGGGAGAGGGAAAGGGGCTTGGCACAAATGTAAGCCACTGAGAAGCAATTTCTCAGCGTCTTACGCAAGCACAACCCGTACAACAGCCTTGTTGCCACGTGGTGCGGTGGGGCAGATGCTGGCACCAGGCAACACAGACAAAAATAACAAATGCAGAGACAGAACCACGAACTCCCGGCAGGGGCTATTTGTAATAGGTAGATGCGCTCACAGCACTAATAGCAAAGCAAGACAGGGATATCTCAGCCTGTCATACAAACATGAGCCTACAGCCACAGGCTTGCTGCTCCTACTTTGAAATTCACGGTCTTCCTGTTACCTCATTAGCTGGAGAGCAGTGGCAAGAGCGGAGTGCTGAGGGGCATTGTGGGGTATATACGAGACACCTCTGGAGGTGAATACCTTTGATATTAAGGCATGGTGCTTCCACACTGGCCTTTAATCGAACTTCTGAATTCGAGCTTGATGCTATACCCATCAGGTAACTACAATTTTGTAATCTCGATATCAGTGCTCCCTAAACTAAGCTAGTGGTATTTACAGTGAAGACAGTCACGTGTTAATATCAAGCTAACCGCCTGAAATTTGAATTTATCTCGTAATGGAAACACAGCCCCAGACTGCCTTAGATCTCAAGCAAAAGGGACAATCCAGTGAAAAGCTGCCAGCAGAGAGGTTTTTACAGGTGTATTGTTCTTGCGGTGTTCCTTCTTTGCATCACGCTGGCATGGACTTATTCACCTGGCCCTTAAAATTTCCATGCTGCTTCACCTTCCCCCATTTCACAGAGTGTGTACAAAACAACTGGACAAAGCTCCTGTTAAACTGAGCTCTGCAACATGACTTTTCTGTGGTGCAACCACCACTGTGCCATCATCTTGGGAATAGTGGTGAGGTTTGCTTACACCTAGGCAGAGCCACAAAGGCTCCCACAGGAATGAGCAATTCCTCCACCTCCATTCCAGGATACAAGTGGCCTGTCAGGAGGATTCAAAGTGGCCTAGCTGCATCTCTCTCAACAACAGCTCACATAAGCAGAATTGCCTGGTTGTTTGACAGGTGACCTGGGGCAATCAGCAGCCAGAAGAGGGGGTGGGGGGGGGCTGAAGTGCACTCCTGGAGGTACACCACAAAAATGTGTTACATTCACTATGCCTGGAGAAGGCCCTGCTGGTTCTTCACCTTCCCACGCCAGATGCCGAAGTGCTGCCCATATTAATGTGACTGCAGTGACAAAAGCTGATTGGTTTAAGGCAGGGTTGGCAACCACAACATGTTTACTACAGGATGTTCACTGTTTATCAAAAATAATCAGGAGGGGTTTTGTATTTTGTTTTACTTTTCAATTATAGCATTGGGAGCCACAAAGAAGTCCTTAACCAGCCACAGCCGTAGGTTGCACACCCCTGGCTCTTGCACCCAGGAAGAAATTCCACCTCCAGGATATCCAGCAATTCTGAATGCTTGTTGCCATGGTTCTGAAAGCTGTCGGGGCACTGGGGATTCCTGACTTGTGAGGTAGTGAGCTTCTCTCCTGGTAGAATGTCTTGATGCAATGCCCATTGGATTTCCTTGTCCAATGACCAAGAACCAGCACAGATTTGGTTCCCTACAGACCAGCCTCCCACACTGTCTCTAGCCTTGGCGTGACTAATGCAAAGGCCAGGCTGGCCACCGCAGAGGTGATAGCTTTCACTTAAAGCCAGCTGAGACAAGATTATAGTAAATCTTTATTCTCAGGGGAGAATGGATGGATGGAAGGAAGGAAGGACTAGGTTTAAATCAAGAAAATGGCACAGTTATTATAATATATTCAGTTGCTTTAAACAAGAGGTGGAAATCAGCTCCTCCTTCAGTCACCAGCTAAAACCTGAGAACAAAATTCTGGCCTGGTCTGCACTGTGAGGTTAGGTCAAAGTTACGCATCAGGCTGATTTTATAACAAAAGTATCTACAACACCTTAAGAGCTTTTAAAATCAGCTTGATGAGAGGAGTAGCCCTAAATTTGAGCCACAACTTTTTCCTCAATCCACTTAGCATGTTATATTGATATTGTTATTGTGCTAATGTTACTGGCAGATTGGCATATGTCTTACACTGTGTATTGCACATGTTGTTATATCCCATCTGAGTAGTTCCCTTTACCAACCAAACATATTATCTTATCAGACAATGAAGTTAGGGATGGTTTGACAAGACCTATTTCCATGAGGGCATTAATTATATTCCTCTCCCTTAAGCCTTTAACACTTGAGTCCTATGTACACCTACTGCAAAGAGCACAGAGTAGAACGGCACTGCCATTTGTTCTGGGGTATGCAGGAGGTCCAGAAGATTATCAGAATGGCCACTTCTAGCCTAAAAGTCTCTGTCTGTGAAAGGCACTGACTGTCTGTCCAGGAACAAATACCTCCATGCAATGATCTCAGCATATACAAGCACTGACATTTCATGTGGAGCTCTCTGTCCCATGCTGCTAAACTTTGCTGTTCCCAGGTCTTGCACCACAGGTGCCATTTGCATCAACTCACACTCATGATATAAGTAACATAAAGTGCTTCTATAGCTGTCAAATTCTTGGGGAGGAAATGAGAGAAAGACCCCAAGAGAGGCAGGGAGCTTGGAAGTCAGAGATAGCCCACTAGCCAAGCTCCTGGCACATTAAGAGGAAGCAGATTTGCTGCCGGGACTTGGTCTATTACCTCATTAAACTAAACAGGAAAAGAAAGAGACTGTGAAGGTGACAGGCTACATACCATCAAGTCACAACTGGCCAGATAATGACATAAGCTGACAAATGAACTCACAGCTGAGCAGAGTGGTGGCAGCTTGCATACAGCCTCTGCCAAGAGGAGCCTGCAACCAGCCAAGAGAATAAAAGGAAAAGTCTATTTCCAGATGAACAAAAATATTAATACTCACAAGAGGACATGATAATGATGCAGATCCCTGCAGGCAGGGAAGGAACTTCTGCTAGACAGCCCAAGACTCAGAGACATCTGCTCTGTGCATTTCTCCTGAGCAGAGGACAAACTAGACTGCCTTCCTATTCCTCAGAATTAAAGCCAACACACTTGCCTCCCTATACAGTCTTAGGCTACGTCTACTATGAGATAAATTCAGATTCATTAATATTGATTTTGTAAGCTTAGGTTGTATAAATTTGAATTTGACTATCCCGACCTCCCCACGCGCTCCTCATAAAGTCGACTTATTGCTGCCACATTCAATCTGTAAACATCAACTATTGCAGCAGTGAATTCTGGAAACCTATCCCTCAGTTCCCACATCCCCATAGCATTCTGAGTATTTTCACTGGTGCAGCATGGGAGAAAATGCCTTGCAAGTGGTTGTGGGTGTCTGACATCATCTTCCCACTTTGCATTGCCCCTATTTTCCTTCCGTGGTAAGCAAACATCCCTTTTTCCAGGCAGAGGAAAGAAAAAGTTGGGCGTCAGCAAAGATTGCCAAATTAACAGAAATCTCTTCTATAACTGAATTACTTTTTAAAACTAACAAGAAGTCCTGTGGCACCTTATAGACTAACAGATATTTTGGAGCATAAATTTTCATGGGGAGAGACCTGCTTCGTCTATAAGGTGCCACAGGACTTCCTGTTGTTTTCAAAGATACAGACTAACTCAGCTACCTCTCTGATACTTTCTAAAACTGTAGCTGTAACTGAATTATCAAAAATTTTATAAAAAGCAGCAGGTGTATCTTCTCAACTGGTTCTCCACTGACTGTCCTTCCTCCCTGGATTATGACTGATCCCTGAAAATAACACAGGAGCAATGCAAAGCCTGAAGAGAGAGTAGATAGTAAAGTTTTTGAAAAACAAGTTTTGGTGAGGAAGAGTTTTTGGGTTTCCAGTTCATTGTACAGCTTCTCTGCACACCCTGTCTTCTCAACTGGCCATTGATCCACTCTTCCCTGCATGAAAGTGTCCAAAATTAGAAGAAAGAAGGTAGAGAAGGCTAGGAAAAAAGATTTTTGGCTTCCCTCTTCACTACACAGACATTGCCAACACCAGGGATGGGGGATGGGACTCACCAAGTTTCATTGCCATTGGCGGGGGGGTTGGTATTTGGGGAGTGGAATGGCCAGTTGCCATGGTTCCCAAAAATTATTTTTTGGCTGTGAAGTGCGGGGTCCATGGCTCGAGGGACACTTGAACTGTTTCCCCCAGGCAGTAGCCAAGCCCTGCAATTTGTAGCTGCTGGGGGAGACTTTCCCCTGGCAGCAGCAAGCCCCTGAAAATTTTTTGTTGGGGGTGGGGGGACAACTGAAGTATCTCCCCAGCAGCAGCAAGCTCCCAAAATTCTTAGCCACCAGGGGAGACTCCCACCTGGCAGCAGCAAGCCCCTGAAAATCTTCCCCACCCTTGGAGCCCTCACCACACACAAGCTGGGACAGCATGGTCAGTACGTCCTTTTAGTGGGTCAGGGGCTAGCCACGTGATGTGGTTGGGTGCAGGAAGGATCCCAACTGTGTGGCACCTGGAGGGGGGGGCTGCACAAATATATATCACTAAGAAGAAGTTTCGCAGCTTCTCAAAGCATGACCCGCCCCCCACCAAGAGCCTTGCTCCCATGTGGTGCGGTCAGGGCAGCGGCTGGCACCAGGCAGCACAGAAAAAAAAAAACCCAAGTGCTCAGCTACCGGAGGTAGAGACAGAACCACAAACTCTGTGCAGGGGCTATTTGTAATGGGGAGATGTGCTCACAGAGCTAATAGCAAAGAAAGAAATTTCTCATCCTCTCACACAAACATGAGCCCACAGCTGCAGGCTTCCTGGTCCCGAATTGAAATTCATGGTCTTCTTGTTAGCTAATTCCTGCGTGCTTGTAGAGCAACAGCCAGAGTGGAGCAGTCAGGGGCATTGTGGGGTACACATGGGACACCTCTGGAGGCTAATAAATTTGATTTTAAGACATGGTGCTTCCACACTGGCCTTTATTTGAACTTTTCAATTCCAGCTTGATGCTACACCCAGCCAGTACCGCCAATATTATGATATTGATATTAATGCTCCCTAAATTGCACTGATGGTACTTACAGTGAAGACAGTCACATCGTAATATTGAGCTAACTGCCTTAAATTCAACTTTATCTCGTAGTGTAGACGCTGTGTGGGAATTTGGAAATGGCAGCTGGTATTAAATGCCCCCTGGTCACTAATTTATTCTTGCCATAGCTAACTTCTGCATACTCTGCAGTATTTCTGACAGCAGCCTACTTCCCCTTGAGAATCCTGCTTGAGTTAGGACCCTTCATTTCCAATTTTCATTTTTGTTTAGTTTTTCCTGAAAATTTGTCAGTATTTCATAACAGCACAAAAACCGGTTGAAAATCACTCCAAATGCTATTCATTATTTTTCTGGGTAAACATCAGGCTAAATTTTCGTGGCCAGAAAAACAGGGAAAGTAAGTATTGGGCAGATTAATGCTTTGGATTCTGTTCATCATTGATGTTTGCTGCAGAACTAGAGCCACTCAAATCACAACAACACCTGTGAGTTTATGAAAACAATCTCTCTCTAATCCCCAAAGGAAACTTTTCATTCAAATAACCAGTTTAATTTTCTAGACTTGGAACTATTGGCCTATAAGTAGTTACATTTAATAATTGGGCCACACCATTTGCAGCTCATACACTCAACGTCATCCTCTTCTCTTGTTTCTAGTTTTTAAACTGTTGAATACTTCCTGTGCAGTAGGGAAGGGACTACCTTTCCCACCATTCCCCTGGTGGCAAGCAAAAGGAAAGGAAAGGAAAGGAAAGGAAAGGGGAAGCTATGAGACCCATGCACCGCAGCTTGCAGTGAATGGAGGGGTGGATGCTAGAAGGGGTTGGCGCTGTGAATGGGGAATGTGTGTGCACAAGGGAGAAGGAGGCTTTGGCCCAGATATCACTTTCAGAAGACCTCCCCAAACTGGATTGGGGATGCCGGTAGCCATGGCTGGCAGCCCCTAAGGAGGGAATTGGGTGAAGTGAATGTATCCCGCACAATGTACCTCTATCTGAAGCCTAGGAAGAGAGGTACGTGGATCCCACCAGCAGAGGTTAGCATGAGGAGTAGAGGAGGAAAGGCTGCACTACAGGGCCTGGGCAGCATTAGGACAATACCAGGCACACCGGAGGATTTGGCTCAATTTTCACTTCTGAGCCATGGAAGCAGAAATTGGCAGAACAAGAATCTAGCACCTGCCTTCCGGCTTTGAACACCTTCTAAATTCAGCCATGCTCAAGTTCAGGTCAGGGTGCTGTTCTTTCACTTCTCTCAAATCAAATACTCATCCACAGCAATTTGCTGTAGAAAAAGCAGGATAAAACTGAGCAACAAATGCTGCTGTCTTTCCAGCGCTAACTAGGACTAGAGCTGCTCTTTTCAGCAGCCATTGCCAGATTTCAGATGTTTTCTTTTAAAGAGAAGAGGATATTGCATTGGTGATTTTCCCCCAAGAAATAAGAAGCAGAACAAAGTCTCCTCAACTCTTCATTATGTGGGACGGCCTTACAGTTCAGATCCAGACACCCTTCAGTTACACAGTATGACTGTTGTTTCACGTTAGTGCAGTTCTGTAGCTGTGCGGGAACCAGTCCTGTGTCCTGTGCACACCCAAAACTCCTGCTGAATCGTCCAGTGCCCTCCCTTGGTAACCACCTACCTGGTATTTTCAGCCTTGTAAGTGAGGCAGCTTTACATTTAGTAATCGGGCAGGGGGTGTCTCACAACAAGTTCTGTGCTGCAGGGGGAGGTGATTGTGCACTAGAAAATCTGAGACTCTCCTGCTACAATAATAAACCTCCTGGCGCCCCAGGCTGCATTTTCTGCATGACTGTGTGCTCACAGACGGGTGTGGGGGAATTGGGGATGGGCATCAGTCCTGGCCTGAAGGAGGGAAGCACCAAACTGAAGAGTCTACAGCTATCTAGAACCAGTGCTCAGAGTCCCTTGTGCTGCTTGTGCAAGGCTCAAGCTTGCTCAGCCTTGGAATTGCCACCCCTCCCATGGCAAGGAGCTACAGCTGTCTAAGGCAGGTGGAAAAGTGGTGCTGAACAGGTACTAGGCTGGCATGCAGATGGGCCCAGAAGGAGGAAGGCAGACAGGCCCGTATGCAGGACTTTCTGGTAGGGGCTGCTTTCTTCTGTAACTATGGCCCACCCCTCTGTGCCACCCTCAGATCTCTACTCCCTACTCCCTCTCCAGCCACCCCCATTTGGGGCCCACCCCCTGAGCAGCCCCCTCCCCAAACCAGCTTGAAGATTCCCCCTGCCCGCTCAGCCTGGGAAGGGGAGGGTTACTGGCTGGGATGATTTAGTTGGGGTTGATCCTGCTTTGGTCAGGGGGCTGGACTCGATGGCTCCTGAGGTCCCTTCCAGCCCTGGGATTCTAGGATTCTAGATGGCACAGGAGTGGGCGGCCTCATAAGCCCCGTTCCCCCACCTGCAGCTGGATGTCCTCCAGCCTCCCAGCAGGGCTCAGCAGACCCAGAGAATGTGCTGGAGTGCCCCAGGCTGAGTGTGGGGGTGGGCAGAGGCAGGCTGCAGGGAGACGATCCCCTGTGGCTGCTGCCAGGGCTCAGGGTTGGGATGGAGTGGGGAAGGGGCGCGGTGGCCCATTGCGGGGGGAGGGGGAATTCAAACCGCTCACACACACACACACACACACACACACATTACAGGCCTGGCAGAGGCTAAGTCCTCACTTTGGGGAAATGGAGATTGCAAGTGGCTTGCTCAAGCAGCAGGACGGGTGTGGGGAGAAGGCTTTGCCAGAACTGATTTGGGAGCTGTGGGGTGTTATTGAGCTGAGACCAGGGCACATACAGTGACTGGTGAAATGGAGGTCCCAGAAACATGGCTACAGAAAGTCTGAATGAGGCAGGATATACCTCTGTGGGCAGTTTCCCCTCATCCCTATTTCTGTGCAGTGTGGACACTGGTAAAACCCACTTGCTTGCATTGCTCAGTGAGAGAGCTTGGGGGCTAAGGAACCTGTGTATGGCAGCACGTACAGTTGTGCAGAAGAGTGTGAGTGGAAAGAGAAATGTCTGACCTTCAAGTCCAGGTACACCATAGCAGAGCTGCACGAGGCCCACACTTGGAAGGGGCCGATATTGACAATATGGACACACAAAGTGTTAATTTGGCCTGAATGTCCCCTTCCACCCTTAGCTTCCTCCCCTGAGTCTGTGTTAAGCCTTCTTCAAACTGGTCCTGCTGTGCTCTCACTCGCTGGCATTTACTGAAATTTTTAAGAGCTTTGGGATTGTCTGGATGGGGTTTGTGTCATGTTTTCTGTGGTAGTAAACAGATGTGACCAGAGTGGTCCCATCCACAGGACAGGTCAGGGTGGACTCCCCGGCCCAGCACTTTGGGGAGCCCTATGAGGCTCGGGGGAACCTGGGGGATTACTGGGAGGGGCTGTGAGTAGCAGCAGGAGTTGGGCCGATCCATGCACTCATCCTCGGGGGTGGGAGCCATAGGAAGGAGAGTGATCGAGTGCCACTCTGCTCTGCTCTGACATGTCGCAGCTAGGTTAACCCACTGGGAGCCAGATTTAGGGGAACACAGAGGGCTGGAGCCAGATTGCTCCACTTCGTGCCACCGCAGTGAATGCAAGGAATGGGGGCCTGACTTCTGCTATTTTTAAGCATGCTGGCTCAATTGGGACTAGCATGGGCATGTCCATTACCTGCAAATTAAGCCCCAGTTTGAAGTGTGTATATATATATATATATATATATATATATATATATATAAATATATATATATATACACACACACACACACACTTTCAGTGATTGTCTTCTACCCCAAATTCCCCTGTAGTTTTCATCCTATTTAGTGCAATGGTCACAGAGTCATAGAGAACTGGAAGGGACCTCAAGAGGCCATCAAGTCCAATCCTCTGCCCTCAGGGCAGGACCAAGCACCACCTAGCTCAGTGTTTCCCAAACTTAAAACATTTGCATACCCCTTTCAGTATTTCGGCCTAACCCCCTCTCTCAGGGCCGTCCCAGTGCTTACTCCTGAGTTTTAGTCATTTATCTTCTGCCATGTACCCCTTGATTTCCTTTCAAGTGCCACCAGTGGTACCATACCCTACTTTGAGAAACACTGGCCTAGATCATCCCTGGCAGATGTTTGTCTAACGTCCTCTTGAAAATCCCGTGATGGAGACTCCACAACCTCCCTAAGCAATTTATTCTAGTACTTAACCGTACTGACAGGAAGTTTTTCCTAATGTCCAACCTAACCCTCCCTTGACGCAATTTAAGCCCATTGCTTTCTGTCGTATCATTAGAGGTGAAGGAGGATAATTTTTTTCCTTCCTCTTTATAACATCCTTATAACACCTGTGAGCAGCAAGCAGGAGCAGATAACAGGGAGTTTGTCTGGGAAACCATCAAGAGTAGCTCAGGTGAGTGTGATTTTGGGGGGTTGCATTGTGAGCTGATGGGTTGTATATCTGCCTGTGTGTCTGACCATTTGTTTTGCAACAGGGGCAGTTTGAAAGCTTGTTTGGCAGTTTGATAAGTTCTTCCTTTCCTGTTTCAAGAAGAGCATTTGATAAGTTTGCAAGGTGTGAATTGGGAGCGCTTTATTCCAGGTGGGCCTTCGGGGGGTGGGGGGGGGCTGATTAGATTGGAGGCCAGGCTTTGAGCCCGGCCTAGCCAGCCCAGCAGCCTTATAAGAAGGCAGCCACAGCAAACACTGTGAGCAGCGACAAGGAGCAGCTAAGAGGGAGTTTGTCTGGGAGTTCACCTTGGGTGTGAGCCCCATACCAGCTGTCTCTGTCGTATAGGCACTAGAAACATCTAGGGGAACTCTCTGAAGAAAGGAGAATAATGGATGGTAACGTGGCTACTGAGAAGTCTGTTGTTGTGACCTGCATGGCATGTGCCATCTTTGTCTTTCTCCCAGATGATAGGAAGAATTTTGTATGTCCCAAGTGTAAGCTGGTTGCCATTTTGGAAGACAAGGTTAGAGGACTTGAGATGCAAATATTGACCCTTAGGTCCATCAGAGAAGGTGAAGACTTTGAAAGAGCAGCATCTACACTGGCTTTCTTCTTTTGAAATTAGAATACACAAATGAGGTAAGAAATATGCAAATTTATACCTCATTTGCATTTCTGATTTACCTCCTTTGCATACCTCTCTCGAAAGAGGATGGGAGATCTATGACCACCACCCCTAAGAGAAGAAAATGGGCGGTGGTGGTTGGGGACTCCCTCCTAAGGGGACTCCTAAGGGGGACAGAATCATCCATCTGCAGTCCGGACCTAAAATCCCAGCAAGTTTATTGCTTGCCAGGAGTTAGAATCCGTGATGTTACAGAATCTCTTCCAAAAATCATCAAGTGTAACTGAAGGCACAGGAACAAACAATCCCACTACGTAGTAAGAAACACAAATATGATTGGGAACCAGCTTGGCTTATCAGGGAAATCCTTGGTCAGCTTAAACTCAGAAAGGATGCATATAAGAAGTGGAAACTTGGACAGATAACTAAGGAGGAGTATAAATATATGACTGGAGAATGCCAGGCAGCAATCAGGACAGCAAAGGCACAATTGGACCTGCAGCTGGCAAGGGATGTGAAGGGTAACAAGAAGGGTTTCTACAGGCATGTTAACAATAAGAGGAGTAACAGAGAGATAGTTGAGTTAGTCTATATACTATCAAAACAAAAAAGCAGTCCAGTAGCACTTTAAAGACTAACAAAATAATTTATTAGGTGATGAGCTTTCATGGGACAGACCCACTTCTTCAGACCATAGCCATACCAGAACAGACTCAATATTTAAGGCACAGAGAACCAAAAATAGTAATCAAGGTTGACAAATCAGAAAAATTAAATAAAAGGGTTATCAGGGAAGGTGTGGGGCCATTACTGGATGAAAGAGGTGACCTAGTGACAGATGATGTACGAAAAGCTGAAGTACTCAATGCTTTTTTTGTCTCAGTCTTCATGGGCAAAGACAGCTCCCACACTACAGTACTAAACAATGCTGTGTGGGAAGGTTGAGGTGTTAGGTGGAGAATTTAATCTAAGATGGACAAAGCTGCACTGGGATCCCTAGCAAAAGCAGTCCTCTAGCCTAGGTGTTACTTCATACCAGTATATATCACCTGGTGACCATTATCCAGGCCAATAAAGAAAGGAAACAGTAGTATGTAAACTGAACCGAGAACGGCTTATTAAAAGGGATAATTTACAATAAAATATGGAATAGACCAGGAAAGGGAGAAACAGTAAACTAGCAGAAAACCTAATAACTATAACAATCAGTTCCCCCAAAAGCCAATACTTGAATACACTAAGTGCATTTATATTAACCTCCTTCACAGTTCCTGTGTGTTGCCTAGGACCCTCAACCTTTGGACTAGTTTTAAGCCTACAGGGAGAAGCACTAGGGCTATCCCTTGATGGTGAGTAGATAATAAGATGATCATGATGATCATGGCCGATGGATGTTATGACTGGCAACGGAGCTCAAGGTGACGAGCAATGGGTGTTGATTGGAGTCCTGTGGTGTCTGCTCGTGTTCTTCTTGATGGAGGCCCACACCACACTGCCACTGGGATGGTCAGCAGCCGCATGATGGTCAGTGCTGGCCTTATATTTCCCTTGTGTCAGGAAAATCTTATGTAATGGTGCCCCTGAAGGGAAACCCCTGAGGAGTCTCTGAGGCAAACTAAAAGGATGGGAAAGATCTGCTGTGTCAGAATGACTCAGCATAATTCTGACTGCATTTTGAGACTCCATGTAAAATATGGGCTATACCTGAAATATGTGACTGCCCTCCATTTTGAGGCATGGACAGTCCTTTAAGTGCTTGGGGTTTGACTTCCAGCAGAGGGCAGCCCTTGGTGGGGAAAGAACAAGTTAAGAGCTACTTAGAAAAACTAGATGTACACAAATCCATAGGTCTAGGTTTAAGGCACTCAAGGGTACTGAGGGAATTGGCAGACATCATTGATGAGTCTTTGGCCATTATTTTTGAAGACTCTTGGAGATCAGGAGATCACAGATGACTGGAAAAAGGCAAATGTAGTGCCCATCTTTTAAAAAGATAAGAAGGACAATCCAGGGTACTATAGACTGATCAGCCTTAACTCAGTACCTGGGAAAATAATGGAGGTGATCCTCAAGGAATCCATTTTGGAGCACTTGGAAGAGATACACACCTCCTAGAACTGGAAGGGATCTTGGAGGTCACCTAGTCCAGTCCCCTGCCCTCTTGGCAGGACCAAGCACTATCCCTAATGTCTATTTGCCCTAATCTGTAAATGGCCTTCTTAAAGACGGAGTTCACAACCCTGGGTTTAGCAGGCTATTGCTGAAACCACTGAGCTATCTCTCCCACCAGGGAGGAGAGTGATTGAAAGTAGTCAACATGGATTCACCAACGACAACTCCTGCCTGACCAGTCTGGTTAGCTTCTAGCTCTGTAGACATGGGGAAGTCAGTGGATGTGATATACCTTGACTTCAGTAAAGCTTTTGGTACAGTCTCCCACAACATTTTTGCCCATAAATTAAGGAAATATGGATTGGATACATGGACTGTAAAATGGATAGAAAGCTGGCTAGACGATTGGGACCAACAGGAAGTGGTCAAAGGCTCAATATCTGGATGGTGGTCACTTTCAAGTGGAGTGCCCCAAGGCTTGGTTCTGGGGCCCGTGTTGTTCAACATCTTTATTAATGACCTAGATGAGGGACTGGATTGCACCCTCAGCAAGTTTGCAGATGACACCAAGCTAGGGGGAGAGGTAGATACGTAGGAGGGTAGAGATAGGATCCAGAGTGACCTGGATAAATTGGGCCAAAAAAATCTGATGCAGTTCAACAAGGAGAAGTGTAGAGTCCTGCACCTGGGATGGGAGAATCCCAAGCATTGTTATAGGCTGCGGACCAAATGGCTAAGCAGCAGTACAGCAGAAAGGGATCTGGGGATTACAGTGGATGAAAGGCTGGATATGAGTAAACAGTGTGCCCTTGTAGCCAAGAAGGTAAAAGGCATATTGGGGTGCATTAGGAGGAGCATTTCGAGCAGATCTAGAGAGGCTGTTGTTCCCCTCTATTTGGCACTGGTGAGGCCACATCTGGAGTATTGTGTCCAGTTTTGGGTCCCCCAGTATAGAAAGGATGTGGATGTGCTGGAGGAGGTTAAATGGAAGTCAACAAAAATGACTAAGGGGCTGGAGCACATGACCTATGAGGAGAGGCTGAGAGATTTGGGCTTATTTAGTTTGCAGAAGAGAAGACTGAGGGGTGATTTAATAGCAGCCTTCTACTTCCTGAAAGGGTGCTCTAAAAGGGATGGAGAGAAACTGTTCTCGGTGGCGACAGACAGCAAAACAAGGGGTAATTGTCTGAAGTTACAGAAGAAGTGAAGTAGGTTGGATATTAGGAAAAACTACTTCACCAAGAGAGTGGTGAAGCACTGGAATGTGTTGCCTAGGGAGGTGGTGGAATCTCCATCCCTGGAGGTTTTAAATCTCAGCTTGACATAGTCATGCGTCGGGATGACTTAGCTGGGGTTGATCCTGAGTGGGGCAGGGGGCTGGACTCGATGACCTCTTGAGGTCACTTCCAGCTCTGTGATTCTATGATTGGTTGCTTCCCATGCGTTGTCACACTCTTTCCCTTTGCTGCCCATGGGAACTTACCCACCAACTCTCTGAGTTCTCTGTCCTACCATTCCTTAGACTCAAGAACTCTATCTAATTTCATCGTAACAGAGAGGTAGCCGTGTTAATCTGTACTCCAACAAAACAAAGCAGCATAAATGTAGCACTTTAGAGACTAAGCAAATTATTTATTTGGACAGCTCATCACTGAATAAATCATTTTGTTAGTCTTTAAAGTGCTACATTTATGCTGCTTGCTATCATTTCGTGTGATCGCTTTCACCCAAACTGCCCTCCACTCTCAAGTTCTCAACCAGTTCCTCCCTACTGGGCAAAAGCAAATCTTGAGCAGCCTCTCCCCTAGTAATTTTCTGCACTTTCTCAGTTAAAAATATTGTCTCCAGTACATTCCAAGAACTTGTTGGGTAATCTGTACTGTGCTATGCTATTTTCCCAACTGATGTCTGGGTAGTTGAAGTCCTCCTCCTCCCCCATGCACCAAGTTCTGTGCTTTGGCTGACTTTAATTATTTTAAAAAAGCCTCATCTACCTCTTCTTCCTGGTTAGATGGTTTGCAACAAAGCCCTTATTTTTGACCCCTTTTATTCTTACCAAGGGACTTGTAATGAGCGTGCCTCTTATCTCCATCTTTACCTCAGCCCAAGCGTGTATATTTTAATGTATACAGCAACACCTCCTCCCTTTTTCCCCTTCTGCCCTTCCTGCACAAGCCATGCCTTTCTATACCAATGTTCCAGTTGTGTATTATCCCACTAAGTCTGTGTCATGCCAATTGTGTCAAAGCTGTGTTTATTTAGTGGTATTTCAATGCTTCTCGCATTAGAACAGAGACTTGTAAGCTACTGATTTGATTTCCCTTCCTTCCAGTCAGTTTTGTCTCTCCCTTAACCCTGCTATTACAGCTCATGCTCCCCCAACTGCAAGTAAGCAGGAGCAGGAGCACTGGAGCTGAGGTGATGATGGAATGGAGATAGGTCCTGCTGTGAGGGCAGGGGACTGGACTTAGTGACCTCTGAAGGTCCCTTCCAGTTTTGTGAGACAGGCATATCTCCATATGTATTTTGTTTTATGGAAGAGAGCATTTTCTGCACCTCCTAAGGTAAAGCCAGTGCTCCCCTCTTCCTACTCAAGTTGGGTCTGGGAGTAGCACAGTCTGCAGCAGAGTAAACTAGGTAAACATGGGAACAAGGTGCCATTCTGTGCTGTCCAGAGCCCCAGCATTTATCTGAGCCAACTTCAAGCTTGCTGTTCATTCCTTATGACCAGCAGGTTCTTGTTCTGGTCCCTTGCTCCACCTGCTTTGCACTGCTACAATGGTGCAACACTTGGGGAAGCTGGACTGGGGCATGGCCCATGTGCGCTGGCTGAAGAAACTCCCAGCCAGGGCGGTGGCCTGGAGGGATAATTGTAGCTGGTGTAACTTTGAGCAGGGAGTGGGGCGTAGGGGTGGTTCATCTCTCACTGAGCCCCCGACCCAGAATTTGTGAGATGGCTCTGTGAGATAACGCATCCAGACCCTGCCTCTGTCCAGAGCCTCCACCTGCTCTAGTATTACTGTGGCATGAGTATTTCTGTGCTAGACAGTTTTGCACAGATGAAGAAAGAGGAGTTTTGAAGGAGTGGGTCACATAGTCGCCTGGGAGGTTGTGTGCTGAACCCACAGGCAAGGAGGATTACACTTGGGAGAGGACAGCAGGAACCAGCTGTTTGTTGCCCTGCTGTTGGGCCCCTGGCTTGGGAGGCAGGAGGATGCCTGCTCTCTGGTCACAGTGAGGAAGGCTGTCTGTAGAGTTCAGCCAGAAACGTGATCTGCCCTTTTCTGGGCAGCAGGAAAGGTGTTTGTACAAGACTTGAATTTCACAGGAAATGTAGGGATTGCCTTACTCCTGGCAGCACAAAGAGGCAGTTTTCATTCTCAATCAGGCAGCCCCTGCGTCAAAGGTTCCACAGTGAAATCCCACTGCATTAACTGCATGGCTTTTTATGAATCACATCTTAATAAATGTCCAGTGCCTGGTTCTTCGCAGTGGCCCTTCTTGGCTTTGATCTGGGCTTGCCTGAGCTCAGCACGGCTGCTGCCGCCTGCCAAACTAAAGAGGGAAAAAAGTTGTTTTCCTTAGGTCTGACGTTAAAGGGTTTTAAAAAGGCTTGGCGGTGGTGCTGCGTGCTATTCATCATTGCCTCAGCCCCAGGCCTTTGCTCCCATCCAGAGCACACACTGAAACCATTTCCCTGTGGTTTCCCTCCTCTGAGGAGTCAGATTCCTAGAAAACAAAGGAATGTTGCAACAGCGAGCACCAGCTTGGAAGCCTGGGGGTTTTGGCTCCCACACCATGGAGGCAACTGTCTACTAAGCATGGTGCCTTTCTGGATCTTGCTGCTGCCTTGTGCTTGCGATGGTCTCTGGGGTCTGATTCTGTGACCGGCATAAACTGTTGGATTTTTTTCCATAGGAAGTGCTCTCTGTTCAGCATGCTCCACTGCAATTCCCATAGATATACCACACCTCACTACATGCTGCCTTGGAGATGTGTACGGCATTAGGGAACAATTCTGACACCATACAAGAGGCTGAAAACACTCAGCAGATCAGATGATCTTCCTAGAAATGGCTGCAGAGCTATCCCCCACCCCTCAATATCCCCTACTTTCCATTTTTCCTGGAGCTTTCCTATCACCCCACCTGCCCTTTGAGCCTGACCAGAGCCCTAGCCCTGCCACAGAATCATAGAACTGGAAGGAAACTCAAGAAGTCAAGAGTCCAGCCTCTGCACTCACAACAGGGCCAAGCACCATCTAGACCCACCCTGACAGATGTGTGTCTAACCTACTCTTAAAAATCTCCGAAGATGGAGATTCCCCAACCTCCCTCAGCAAATTATTCTAGTGGTTATCCACCCTGACAATGAGGAAGCTTTTCCTAATGTCCAACTTAAACCTCCCTCCTCCTTTGAACAACCTTTTAGGTACCTGAAAGCTTCTATCATGTCCCCTCAGTCTTCTTTTTCCCAGACCAAGCAAATCCAATCCTTTCGGCCTTCCCTCATTGGTCATATTTTCTAGACCTTTAATCATCTGTTTCCTCTTCTCTGGACTTTCTCCCATTTGTCCACCTCTTTCCTGAAATGTGGTGCCCAGAACTGGACACAATACTCCAGCTAAGGCCCAGTCAGTGCAGAGTAGATTGGAAGAATTACTTATGTTTTGCTTACAGCACTCCTATTAATACATTCTAGAATGATGTTTGCTTTTTTTGCAAACATTTCACACTGTTGACTCATACTTAGCTTGTGGTCCACTATGACTCCTACATCCCTTTCTGCAGAACTTCTTCCGAGACAGTCCCTTCCCATTTGTATGTGTGGGATTGACTGTTCCTTCCTACATGGGGTACTTGTATTTGTCCTCATTAAATTTCATCCTATTTACCTCAGATCATTTTTCCAAGTTTGTCCAAAACATTGTGAATTAGAATCCTGCCCTCCAAAGCACTTGCAACGCTTCCCAGTTTGGTATCATCTACAAACTTTATAATGGTACTTTCTATGCCATTATCTAAATAATTGAGGAAGATACTGAAAAAATATTGAACTCCCCAAAATGATTCCTGCAGAACCTCACTTTGGAGTGCTGAGCTGAGTGTTTGTTTGAAAGGCCGTGTGCTCAGGCAGGCAGTTGGAAGCTGTGAGTCTTGATTAGGTTTGAATTGAAACACCGTGTGCTGATTGGCTGAGCTGTAGGCAGAGGGAGGAGCTATCGGGGAGGCCGAGCACTTAAACCCCGCTAGTAAGCGACCAGGGAGCTTTGCGACCAGGTGCTCGCGAACAGGGTGTGTGCTAACAGGAGGGAGTTTTGAGAGGGGAGTTTAGAGGGGGAGCTTGGAGGGAGCCAGTGACTTCTATTGCCCTTAAACTTAAATCCTTTATAACAACCTCTATCTGAAACATTTAATTAACCCTCATATATAATTAGAGTAGGAAATGGAGGCAGAAGCCCAGCAGCAGAGTGGGGGCTATCCTGTTTATTGTGTCGAGTGCAGTATGTATGACTACCTACCCTGTGGGTGGGTGGCGTATGTGTGCGCTCGATGCAAGGAGCTCCTGGCCCTCAGAGACCGAGTGCGTGCTTTGGAGGCCAGGGTGGCTGAACTGGAGGAGCTAAGGAAGGCAGAGGTGTTTGTTGATGAGACTTTCCGGGACATAGTAGGGCTGTCCCACCTCCAATCTGACAGTCCTGATGCTGTTACGGAGGATGAAAGGCTCAGGGAAGGAGAGCAGTCAATGGGAGCAGAGGGAAACCATCCCATAGTTGGGACCCTCCTTCCAGAGGGTGCTATTGTATCCTCTCGTGCCGAGGGTTCTTCTCCAGGGGAGAGAGCACCAGCTGTTAGGAAGAAGCAGGTTTTAGTACTGGGGGATTCGATCATTAGAAATATAGATAGTTGGATTTGTGATGACCGGGAGAACCGTATGGTGACTTGCCTGCCTGGTGCGAAGGTTGCGGATCTCTCGAGGCATTTAGACAGACTTATGGGCAGTGCTGGGGAGGAGCCGGTGGTCGTGGTACATGTCAGTACCAATGACATAGGGAAGGGTAGAAGAGATGTTCTGGAGGCCAAATTTAGGTTACTAGGAAAGAGACTGAAATCCAGAACATCTATGGTGGCATTCTCTGAAATGCTTCCAGTTCCACGCGCAGGGCCAGATAGACAGGCAGAACTTCAGAGTCTCAATGCGTGGATGAGACGATGGTGTAGGGAAGAGGGGTTTAGATTTATTAGGAACTGGGGACACTTTTGTGGTAGGGGGAGCCTATACAGGAATGATGGGCTCCACCTAAATCAAGGTGGATCCAGACTGCTGGCATTAAACATTAAAAAGGTCGTAGAGTAGTTTTTAAACTAAGAGGTGGGGGAAAGCCGATTGGTGCGGGGGAGCACCTGGATCGGACGGAGACTTCTCTTACACGAGGCTCCATAGACAGGGATTCCCTAGAAGTTAGTCAGATAGGGAACGTGGGAAATAATATATGGGCAAGATCAGATGTGAAACAATCGCATATAAAAAAATCCAACGCGTCTGTAAAAGGCGGACATATAAATAGTGGTAGTTTTTTAACGTGCTTTTACACTAATGCTAGGAGTCTGTCTAATAAGATGGGTGAACTGGAGTACCTCATATCAAAGGAGGAAGTTGATAGTGATGCTGAAATGTTAAGGGAGATTAGAGAGGCTATCAAAATAAAAAACACAGTAATAATAGGAGATTTCAATTATCCCCATATTGATTGGGTGCATGTCACCTCAGGACGGGATTCAGAGATTAAATTTCTTGATGCCTTAAATGACTGCTTCTTGGAGCGGCTAGTACAGGAACCCACAAGGGGAGAGTCAATTCTCGATCTAGTCTTGACTGGAACGCAGGATCTGGTCCAAGAGGTAACTGTTACTGGACCGCTTGGAAATAGTGACCACAATATAATAACTTTTAATATTCCTGTGTTGGGAAGAACACCGCAGCGGTCAAACACTCCAGCATTTAATTTCAAAAAGGGGAATTACACTAAAATGAGGAAGCTAGTTAAACAGAAACTAAAAGGTAGAGTAATTAAACTAAAATCCCTGGAAGCTGCATGGAAACTGTTTAAAGACACCATACTAGAGGCCCAACTTAAATGTATACCCCAAATAAAAAAACACAGTAAGAGACCTAACAAAGAACCACCATGGCTAAACAGCCATGTTAAAAAGGCAGTGAGAGAGAAAAGGGCAGCTTTTAAAAAGTGGAAGTCAAATCCTAGTGAGGAAAATAGAAAGGAACATAAACACTCCCAAATTAAGTGTCATAATGTAGTAAGAAAAGCCAAAAAAGATTTTGAGGAACAGCTAGCCAAAAATTCAAAAAACGATAGTAAAATGTTTTTAAAATACATTAGAAGCAGGAAGCCCGCTAAAGAAGCAGTGGGGCCCTTGGATGATAAAGATATAAAAGGAGCGATCAAGGAAGACAGTGCCATTGCGGAGCGATTAAATGATTTCTTTGCTTCAGTCTTCATGGCTGAGGATGTTACAGAGGTTCCTAAATCCAGCCTTTTTAGGTGACAAATCTGAGGAACTCTCCCACATTGAAGTGACATTAGAGGAGGTTTTGGAGTTAATTGATAAGCTGAATAGTAACAAGTCTCCAGGACCAGACGGTATTCACCCAAGGGTTCTGAAAGAACTCAAATGTGAAATTGCGGAGTTATTAACAGTGGTTTGTAACCTATCCTTTAAATCCACTTTGGTACCAAATGACTGGAAGACAGCCAATATAACGCCAATATTTAAAAAAGGCTCTAGAGGAGACCCTGGCAATTATAGACCGATAAGTTTAACATCAGTACCAGGCAAATTAGTAGAAACACTAGTAAAGAATAAAATTGCAAGGCACGTAGAAGAGCACGAATTGTTGGGCAAAAGTCAGCATGGTTTCTGCAGAGGGAAGTCGTGTCTAACTAATCTATTAGAATTCTTTGAAGGGGTTAATAAACATGCGGACAAGGGGCACCCAGTGGACATAATATACCTAGATTTCCAGAAAGCCTTTGACACGGTCCCACACCAAAGGCTTTTATGTAAATTAGGTGGTCATGGGATAGGAGGAAAGATCCTTTCATGGATCGGGAATTGGTTAAAAGACAGAAAACAAAGGGTGGGAATAAATGGTAAATTTTCACAATGGAGGAGGGTAACTAGTGGTGTTCCCCAGGGGTCAGTCCTGGGACTGATCCTGTTCAACTTGCTCATCAATGACCTAGAAAATGAGGTAAGCAGTGAGGTGGCAAAGTTTGCAGATGACACCAAGTTCTTCAGGACAGTCAAAACCAAAACAGATTGTGAAGAACTACAAAAAGATCTCAGCAAACTGAGTGATTGGGCAGCAAAATGGCAAATGAAATTTAATGTGGGTAAGTGTCAGGTAATGCATGTTGGAAAAAATAACCCAAATTACACATACTACATGATGGGGTCAAATTTAGCTACGACAGATCAGGAAAGGGATCTTGGAGTTATAGTGGATAGTTCTCTGAAGACATCCACGCAGTGTGCAGCGGCAGTTAGTAAGGCAAATAGGATGTTAGGAATTATTAAAAAAGGGATAGATAATAAGACAAAAGATATCATACTTCCCCTATATAAAACTATGGTACGCCCACATCTTGAGTACTGCATGCAGATGTGGTCTCCTCACCTCAAAAAAGATATATTGGCATTAGAAAAGGTTCAGAAAAGGGCGACTAAAATGATTATGGGCTTGGAACGGGTCCCATATGGGGAGAGGCTAGAGAGACTGGGACTTTTCAGTTTGGAAAAGAGGCACTTGAGGGGCGATATGATAGAGGTATATAAAATCATGAATGGTGTGGAGAAAGTGAATATAGAAAAATTATTTACCTTTTCCCATAATACAAGAACTAGGGGACACCAAATGAAATTGATGGGTAGTAGGTTCAAAACTAATAAAAGGAAATTTTTCTTCACACAGCGCACAGTCAACCTGTGGAACTCCTTGCCCGAGGAGGCTGTGAAGGCCAGGACTCTATTAGGGTTTAAAAAAGAGCTTGATAAATTTTTGCAGGTTAGGTCCATAAATGGCTATTAGCCAGGGGTAAAGTATGGTGCCCTAGCCTTCAGTACAGGGGCAGGAGATGGATGGCAGGAGATAAATCACTTGATCATTGTCTTCTGTTCTCCTTCTCTGGGGCACCTGGCATTGGCCACCGTCGGCAGATGGGATGCTGGGCTGGATGGACCTTTGGTCTGACCCAGTATGGCCATTCTTATGTTCTTATACTTGTTATGCGCTTCCACCATGACTGGGAACCCACCACGACTGGGAACTCTCCAAGAAGGGTTATCCAACCAGATATGCACCCACATTAGAGGAGCTCCATCAAGGTTGTATTTCACTAGTTTACAAAAGAGAAGGTCATAAAAAGGTCATTGCATGACCCAGCCCTGTCTGAGAGTCATGCTCCAGGCCCTTTGAAAATCTGACAGAATTCCAAACCAGTCTGTGATGGGGCACACGCACCCTGAGGGCACTCCCTTCTGTCCTTGCCCGATGTTACCTCTCTCTGACTCCAGAACCTCCTGCAGGCCATGTACCTCTGGTTCTAGGTCATCCATGCTTCACCCTTCTGGTCAAATCACATGAAGTTCAAAGCCCTTCTGAGGTGTCATGCACAAGTCCACACAAAGTGAACCCTGCTTGTCGGGGGTGGAAATATTGTGTTAGCAAACATGCCGACAAGCAGCATTCACACAAGCTGACTTTTAACAACCGGGCCATGTCGACACAGCCTTGCTGCACTGCAGTGTAGACACACACTTTGTCTGTGAGCATTAGCCTCTTACTGCCCATGTTCCCACCCTGGTGCAGAGAAATGGCTCAAGAAAAGGCATCCCTTAGAGGCTATTATGTGTGATTGTTTAATAAATGTTTCATAAATTTCAAGTAGAAATCAAGAAGGAAGTGCCATTTTTGTAAAGCCCCATTTCCAGGAGTCATGTGATCATGTGAGACTCCCAGCTTCCTTTTTTAATAAGTAAGTTTCTGGCCATCATGGCTGTGAAAAAAAGCTGGAGGGTGGGACTCCCAACAGACCAGAAAACCAAGACAAAAATGGGTTTAATTTGGAAATGAATGGGTGAAAATCTCTGGCCTGCATGATGCTGCAGGTTACACGCAATGGCAAGAATATGCCTTTCTGACCTGAGATTCTATGAAATACAAAGACGACACTTTACGATCTTTTAGATCTCTTGGTTTTAAGCCAATCTTGTGACATTTCAGCACCTAATTGCTCTTTTCCCTCACTCCATCATACTACCCATGCACTCGCTTGCTCTCTTTCACACGTGCACACAGTCTCTGGAGCTGCTAGTATGTTGCTTCGAAATAAGACCAGAGACAAAAGGTTGTGATAGTGATTTTTGAATGCTGGGCATGGCAATGCTGGGGCTCCCTGCATTCTGCTGCAAGGGGTCCAAGCAAGACATGGGCCAGTGCTCTATTAGTCATGATTAACACATGCATGTCGGCACTGACGAGCTGTAGACTTTGCTCCTTCACATGTCCTGGCCTTCTCATTTCCTACACCACAACTCTAATTTTGTCTCCTCCTGTCACTCTTCATCTTTACTTAACCCCTTCCAGCTCCTTGGCCGTGTCTACACGTGCCCCAAACTTCAAAATGGCCACGCAAATGGCCATTTCGAAGTTTACTAATGAAGTGCTGAAATGCATATTCAGCGCTTCATTAGCATGCGGGCGGCAGCGGCACTTCGAAATTGACGTGCCTTGCCGCCGCGCGGCGCGTCCAGACGGGGCTTCTTTTCGAAAAGACGCCACCTACTTCGAAGTCCCCTTATTCCGAATAAGGGGACTTCGAAGTAGGTAGCATCCTTTCGAAAAGGAGCCCCGTCTGGACGCGCCGCGCGGCGGCAAGGCGCGTCAATTTCGAAGCGCCGCGGCAGCCTGCATGCTAATGAAGCGCTGAATATGCATTTCAGCGCTTCATTAGTAAACTTCGAAATGGCCATTTGCATGGCCATTTCGAAGTTTGGGGCACGTGTAGATGTAGCCCTTGAGTGCCATCCATCTTCCAGCACCCTAATCCACGTGATGATGAATTGAGGAAATGTGGTTAATATGCTGTTTGCTTACTTTAGCCAGATCCATTGGCTCAAGTATTGACTCAGCCAGAAGAGTAACAGAGAGGTAGCTGTGTTAGTCCGTCAGCCAGAAGAATGACTCCCTATTGAGTCATCAAGGTTATGTGGTCCAAGAGTGAGTAACTATTGGCACAAACTCTCAAGGGAAGTGGCGGATTCTCCATCTTGTGACGTCTTTCAACCAGACTTTTTGGGAGACAAGAACAGACACAGATTGTCACATAGCAGTCTGAGACTCATGAGCCTGTGGGGAAAGAATAGGTGTTGTGATAGGACCAAGAGGGCAGGTGACAGTAGGCTTTGTTCGTGCCAGCCAAGTAGGCCTGCCTTTAATTCTTTAAATGATCATACTATTGAGACAGACAGAGTTGTAGTCTTCTTTTGGTTTCTGTTTAACAGCCCTTGTACCATGCAGGAGGTGACATGTGACACTTCACGTTAACATGTCATTTAGAGTGCACAGCTAAAATACTCAGGAAATGAAAAGCATAGTTTTCAAGAGCAGCTTCAATCAGGCCTTCTTGCATATTTTGTTCTTTCTGATAAACATTTAACAACAAAGCGAAATATATTTGTGCCCGTTTAACTACAAAACCAGGAACGGAAAATAGTCATATGAGCAACAGGTCAGAGTCAACACTGATGAAATAATCTGAAAAATGTGAATTTCCTGACTTTTCACACTTTTACCTGTGCAGCCTTAATATCCTATTAACAAATACATTATTACACACACAAAAAGGACAATAAGGGTGTGTCTACACTTACATTCCTCTTTCAAGAGAGGTATGCAAAGGAGGTAAATCGAAAATGCAAATAAGGTATAAATTTGCATATTTCTTACCTCATTTGTATAGTCTAATTTCAAAAGAAGAAAGCCAGCATAGATGCGGCTCTTTTGAAAGTAAACCCATCTTCGAAAGAATCCTTCCTCCCCCCCGCCCCTGCTATGGTCTTGTACCCTCTGCATTTAAATCAAATGGTGTCCTACCTCTCGCTGCCTGGGTGCAAGGGGTGGGGAGTCAGTGAGAGCCCAGGATGAGTCAGAGCCCTGTGTCTACACGTGTCCCTTCCTTTTGAAAGGGGCATGTTAATGAGGGGGTTCAAAAGATGCTAATGAGGTGCTGCAATGAATATGCAGTGCCTTATTAGCATAATGGTGGCCCGGCGATTCGAAAGTGTGGCTTTTCAAATCGCGTGCCGCCTGTGGAGACAGGACCTTCTGAAAGGACCACCCCCAGTTTTTGAAAGCCCTTCTTCCTGTCTGGTGATCGAAAGAAGGGCTTTTGAAAACTTGGGGGGTCCTTTCGGAAGGTTCCGTCTCCACAGGCAGCGCACGATTCGAAAAGCCGCACTTTCGAATCGCCGTGGCCGCCATTATGCTCATGAGGCACTGCATATTCACTGCAGCACCTCATTAGCATATTTTGAACCTGCTCATTAACATGCCCCTTTCGAAAGGAAGGGGCATGTGTAGACCCAGCCAAGGTGTATCCCTACCACCAGAGCCACCCTGTGAAAGTCAAGCCCTACTCCCAACACAAAAGGACACTAGTTCCTCTCCAAAAAGGGTTAGGTGACTTTTTAATAAGACTTACCCATGTACTTTCTCTTAACCGCATTCTGGGGAATGTCTGAATCACTTGTGTTAAAAAGTTCATTCTGAGGCACACACTAGACATGAAAAATTTCAGCCTAAATGGATAAAGACAGGCAAACTTACAAGCAACTGAAGTCAGAGTTTTATATAGCAATCTGTCAGGCAACCTTAACTGGTCGCAGCACTTCCAGCCCAGCCTGCAATGTATAGTGCACTTAATTAATAAACTGCTTCACTTTAATAATAGTCATTAAATTTACGTGTGGTATTGGTCACTGTTGGCAGACAGGCTACTGGGCTAACTGGCCCTTTGGTCTGATTCAGTGTAGCCATTCTTGCATGTCACGCCTATAAAAATATCTTTCATCTTGCTGAACTATTTCACCCAGACCTGCTAAAAGCGCCACAGTTTCCGATGAGCTATTTCCATAGTGGTCAAGGTTTGTGCAGCTCTCCTTGTGGCATTTCAGGGAAACATTTCAGGGAAATTGGTAATAAGTTAATTTGCACATTGGCAAATGGTTCGTCTGTTCACCACAGTGACTATGTGATAGACGTGGCAGTTATTGGGCTGGTGTTGGGCTCATTTATTTGCTGCAGTTTTTATAAGGGGTTTTGTGACAAAAACGGGTTGTCATGTTTCGGCTGACAACTCAGCAAGAGATGCTGTTTTATGGGTCTGGTCTTCATACTGTGTATCCCAGGTAACAGGTGATACAAATGAACAAATCAACACCTTGAGCCATAGGGGTCAGGAGAAGCCTGTCATTGGGCTCTAGGACTTCTAGTGATTAAGCTAAAAAACCACTGTATCGCCTGGGCTCATGGTGTACTAGTGATGGGCAATCTCAGCTCCTGGGCCACATACAGGTTCTCTGTGTGGCCCAAGACAAGACATTTTGTTTACTGCTGTCCACACGCAGGGTTGCTAGATCCCACCAGTCTCTGTCCCTGTAGATTTTTTCCTAGTGCTATTACTAAAGTGACACCCATGTAGAGCCAGGGCAGGTGAGGTGAAGTGCCTGCTGCCTGCACACAGCACTGATTGTAAGAGCCTTGCATCCAGTCAAAGTGCTGCTACGGTCCAGTCAACACACCCTGCAAATTCTAGGTGCACATGTGCAGCTGGCAAAATTAACTATCCCAGCAAACTGTCTTGATTCTGACAATCTTGCAGCCCATTGAGATGGAGGAGGGCCACTCATGCAGCCCACTCAGTAGCCTGGGTTGCTGTTGTAGCTATTGAACTGCACACAGTTTTGATGGCATGTTCATTGCTTCCCAATCATAGTCACCAAATATGGTGGAGAAAAGGCTGGGAAGTGGAACACTAACTGGGTTGCCGGGTGTCCGGTTTCCGACTGCACGACTCAGTCAAAAAGGGAGCCTTGATAACGCCAGATAGGAAACTGACTTGGCTGCTAAAAGTCTGGTGAGTGGTGCAGTGGGACTAAGGCAGGCCACCTACCTGCCCAGGGTCTGTGTGGTTCCCAGAAGCTGCCAGCATGTCTATACAGCCTTTACACACAGGGACACCAGATAGGATCTGTGCCCAACGCTAGGGGCTGCAGGGACAGCCCAGCTGCTTCTGGGAGCCAGTTGAGGAAAGTGCTGTCCAGCAGGAGCCCACACCCCAAACCCTCTGGTGAATCCCAATCCCCTGCCCCCATCCTGAGCCCCTTCCTGCACCCCAAATCCTTCATCCCTGGCCCCAGCCCTGACCCTGAACCCCGGCTCCAGCCCTGTGAAAATGAGTGAGTGAAGGACGGTGGGGAGTGAACCATGGAGTGAGTAGGGACAGGCCCTGGGAGAACGGGTGGGACCTCAAGGTATGTGAAGGATTCTGTTTTCTGCAGCCAGAAAGTTGGCCGCTCTAAACACTGGCTTATATCAGCAGATATACGGATATGGGAACCCCTCCCACTGCCAGAGCTTCTGGTAACCTTCTGCTACTTGTCAGAGCTGTCCTGTCCTTAGACCCATTTGGGCGGCTGCCCCAGGCCCTGCGCTTTGGGTGGGGGCCCACTGCAGCTGCCTCAAATGTCCTGTGGACAAGACAGTCCACCATGTTAGCTGTGGAGCCCAGGGTGGCCTGGGGGATTAGCTGGGGGCCTGGAGTGGGCACCCTGCCTACTCCACCCCACTCACACAGCAGCAGTGGGGGTAGGGGAAGCTGAATGATGCAGCAGCCTGCCCTGTTCTGCTGCCATCTCCCAGCCAGGTCGCTCTGCTTCGCCACAGTGGTGGGGAGTGCCCTGGCTCCACTTCCCCAAGTGATGCAGGGTTGGGTCTGGGGCACTCCGCTTCCCTCTGCCCCAGAGGCAAAGAGGGAACTGGCTGGGAGACAGCAGAGGAGCAGAGCAGGGTGCTGAGTTGCTCTGCTTTGCTGGGCTCTCACCACCACTGTGAGCGCAGGCAGATCCAAGCCCTGTTCCCACCCTGTGCCAGCACCCCTGACTTGTGTCGCTGGGGGGAGCGGCTGCAAGGAAGGGGTGCAATGAGGGCAGGAGCAAGTGGAGCAGGGGCAGAAAGCGGCAAGACAGGGTGGAGCGGGGACGGAGCAGGGCCCCAGTCTCCGTAGCCCCCCATGGGGTGCCCTGGTATGTATGCAGCACAGCTGTAGCCAGTTGGTCCCAGGAACTTAGAGGGACAAGGCATGGGAGGGGGTTTTTACTGAACTAACTTCTTTGGTTGAACAGTCACAGAGAAGTTACCGTGTTAGTCTGTATCTTCACAAAACACAAAAGCAGTCATGTCACACTTTTGGTTGGTCTTTAAAGTGAGACATGGCTGCTTTTGTGTTCGCTGGGTGAGACAGACCAGCTTTCACACTTACGCGTGCTGCATCTGAAGGAGAGCTCTGTGCTCTAAGAAGCTTGCCTCTCCCCCTCCCCACCAAAAGAAGCTGGTTCAATGAAGGAGATTACCTCACCCGCCTGGGCTCACTAACATCCTGATGGGAAATCCCTGCATGAGCCATTCTATATTCATCTATTAGTCTTAACAGTTTAATTTATGCTGGTAACTTCACAAGAGTCTTTATTAAGTAAACAGTTAACAGAGATACAGAGCATCTTAACTCGGCTCAGTCTGTCTGCCTAACCTGAAACCAGCTGCCTCATCCCATTGTCATCTCTGCAGCTGGAGATTCTGTGCATTCACTTAAAGGCACAGTCACAGCTTTTTTAAAAGATTCTTTTTAGTACAAGCGCTCCAATGCTTTTCACATGTCACTTTTTTAATATAATTCTCTAAGTTTTGGTTCATTTCTGACCTTTACAGAATCTCACTTGCTTTGTATTTCCATTTTCTAAGTCTAAATCTCAGGTATGCATCTCTGCTGTTAGCCATAAAGGAATTACTGGTTTATTGCCTTTAAACTGAATTCCTTCAGTTACTGATAAGCATTGAATAAATTGATTATATGGCTTCCATATCATCTTTTAAATTATATCCTTTTTCAATAGCCATAATAACCCTTTCTAAATTCTCATCCTTTCCAGTTGCTTGCACAATTATTTCCCTTTATGCTTCCTGATATAGGGAATAATGTACCATGTCATCTTCTTCCATCATATTTGTTACATCACAAGCTCTAGTAAGAGTATTAGCAACAATTAGTGATTTGCCTGTCTGATAGTCTCATTTTACGCCATATAAATACAAATAAAATAATCTTTGTAACCATGGCAGCATGTCTATCATTTCTTCTTTGAAATATTAACAAGTGGTTTTGGGTAACTCTAGCTGCAAATCCAGATGTGCCATATATAATTACAGTATGTAAACTTTTTGCATGCAGGATTCAATTTTTCTATGTGTGCATACTGCCATTCCATTCTGGACCTCGGGCTAGATGCTTAAGCAACTGGTTTTCATAAATTCTGACACTTTCACAAAAGAATGCATCCTACATCTTGTTTTGATGCATCTGAAGACAACTCTAAATCTGTTAGTATCAAATAGCTTTAAAATGAGCTGGTTTTATTCATATAAGTTGCTTAAATTCTTGTTGATAGACTGTCCCTTTCCACAAAGTAAGAGCCTTTACATTTGTTCATGTAGTCCTCTAGCCTTATTAATAATTCATTGCTAATAATTTAGCAACACTCTTTATTAGCTACACTGTTAACATATAGACATAGCCTCTTTACAGGTCAATCTGTCGATCTAGCCTGAAACAGCTTCCATACCCTGGAGATTTTATTCATTCTCTTAAAGCCATGGTAACACTATGCTATAGAATTTAAGAAAAATGAACTCAAGGGAGTTCTGTAGTAGTTCATCAGGGTTCCATATAAATTACTTAAAACCCTAAGGAATTTCATATGGAATGGTCTCACTTCTGTAGAGTTTTTAATTATCCTATAGAAATTCTATAGCAGGGTCATAATTCCCTATTTGAAACCAGAGGAGGATACACCAAACCCATAAAAATGAGATGGGTTGTGGTAAGATTGCAAGTTTGGTTGATAAGGGTGCCAGTGTTGCTGTAATTGTCATGGAGCTTGGGGAGCAAACCAGACCACTGAGAGTCTGTGTCAGCACTTGCCCTGCGACCCTGAAGGCCTTGTGGTGCTTTGCTGATTGTAAGGCTTGTTGCATGGTAGACGATGACACAGCATCTCACTGGCCTGGATTATTGTACCCTGAGCCCCACAACAGTGGGGTCGTAGTGGACCACAAGCTAAATATGTGTCAGAATTTACACAAAGTTTGTGATTTTAACCGAGCTTCACACTTCAAGCACCAATGAAAAAGTTTTGAATGATTCTCAGGTAAAAAGGCCAGGAACAGTGAAAGATGGGGCAGGTTTTTTATCATCTGGTTGTTTATTTTGGGCCAGGGAAATTGCACAAAGGGAAGAGTAAAGATGAGTCAGAAGCAGAGATGGGAAGAGGAGCAGGGAAGCAGATGCTGAATTCCCCCAAAAGCAGCTAGCAGAGCTGTGCGTGCAGTGAGCTAGTGGCCATGACATAGTCATATGCCATGAGCCAGGATGGGGCCTGAACTGGGAACAGAAGGGGTCCCTTTGACCCTGGCAGGGCATGCAGGGGCCCAAGCAGACTGTTCCACAGATGATCCAACAGCAATAGTGAGAGAGCCAGAGCTGGGAAGGCTGCAAAGGGAAAGGCAGCTCTGGGAGGAGAGATGGATATAGCCCTACCAGTGTACGTCTAAGTCCTGGTCTACACTACATGCTATGTAACCCTGATCATGACAGTGTCTATGCTACAGTCTTCCTCCCATTGATGTATGTGCCCTCCTACACTGACATCAGAACCCCACCTCAATGAGAAGCATTGAGCTTTAGGGGGACACATGGGCTGCATCAACACTGTGTCACTCATATTGGCTGGTAGTTCTCTTCTCAATAACAGCTCTTCTGACAAAAAACAGGGGAACTACAGGGTGGAGGAGTTGATATGTGGTGCTACCCTTCTTCTTCTTCCCCATCCCCAGCTGCTCACCAGCTATAAATGTAAACAACAGAGGTAGATAGCATGCTTTAGGGCTTTGGTTACCAGCTGGGCTGGGTCTGGTTGTAGTTGTGATCCTGGTTTATAACATATTGCAGACAACAACCTCCCAAATGCTGAGCTGTGACACCAGCCCAAAAGCACCAAATGACCCATTAGCTGAGGGAACAGATGGGGATTTAGAAAAAGATACACAAATGGCAGCAATTCCTTGCTGCCAGTAATAAAAATCTGAGGCCCAGCGCTGTGATGGATAGTGGGAAGGTTCACCAAGGTCTTGCTGGGACGCCTGGGTTCTGGTGTCTACTGTGCTGAAAAGCTTGAATGTAGAAAAACAAGGAATAAGCTAAAACAAAAGTGTACAGGGAGATTTGCATATGTTAGATGCATTAAAATATTTCTGAGCCATCCATACTGAAATGTAAAGAAAAATCACATCTTTACCTTCTGCTCTTGCTATACTTATGGCGGCATCTCATGGTGTGGCACTTGAGAAATTTCTCGGAAGATTGTCAGTTTAATATGCTAGGGTTTAGAGATCAGTTAAATGTAACTTAACAGAGATAGCGCGGGAGGTCGGATTCTAGCATAGGTGAAACCCAGGAGTGACCGTCCTTCACTTGCCTTCTCTACGCTAAATGCACTGCCCAGCAGGCAGGAGTAAAAGTCTAAACAATATAAATTACAACTCCACAGGAATGTCTACCCTGGGAAGAGGAAGGGAAGGAAAGAAAAACAACCCATCACAAATGCTAGTCACCTCGTATTCAGGCCCATAGGAGGTCAGATTTTCAGGGGTATTTAAGCATCTGAAGATGCAAATAGGCACCTATGGGGCTTTCCAGAAGTACCCTAGGTATCTAACTCACACTGATTTCTCTGGGAACTGAGCTGAGAACTACTCAAGGCATCTATCTGCATCTTCAGATGCTTATCTACCTTTAAAAATGTGGCCCCTGGAGGCCTTGGTGATGGGCACAATAAAAGTATCAGAACAGAATAGAACAAAAAGCAGGCCTGGAGCACTTTGAAGACTAACAATATAATTTATTAGGTGATGAGCTTTGGTGGGACAGACCCACTGCTTCAGATCTGGAAAATCCTGAAGAACAGAATAGAGCAGCCATGGGCAACCTAGGCTAGTGAGTGGGCCACATGAGTGGCCCTCCTACATCTCTGTAGGCTGCAAAATTGTTATAACCAAGACAGTCTCCTGGGACAGGGTGGATTTGCTAACAGTGCTAACATGCCTAGACTTCACAGAATGCCAGCTGGACTGTAGGAGCACTTGGACTGGACACAGAGGTAGCACACAACTCTCACAGTCAATGTTAAAAAGCAAAATGTTAAAAAAGCAGTCACAGAGCACTTTAAAGACTAACAAAATAACAGGAGTGCTACATGACTGCTTTTTCGTTTTGGCAGAATACAGACTAACGTGGCTATCTCTCTGTCACAGTCAATGTTGCATGCAACCAGCATGCACCTCACTCCACGTGCCTGTGCTCTACATGTGTGTCACTTTAGTAACTCTGGTAGGGGAAAAAACTGGGCAGACAGAAACCTAGTAGACTTTGGTGGCAACTCTGTGCATGGGCAGCAAAAAACAAATGTCTTGTGGGCCTTACATGGAACCCCAGAGGGCTGCAGGTTGCCTCCCACTGGAATAGAGTCTCTTGTGGCTGCAATAGGTCCTAATTTACTGAGCCCTTGAGAAAGAGAACTATTTAATCTCCTGCCTTTCTACATGGCATTGTGGTCCAGTCCTGCTGTTCTTCCTGAAGCAAAACTGATGTTAAATTTAGTGGGAGTAAGACTTGCAGGATCAGGCCCCAACCAAAAAAGTCTAAGACTCTGTAAAGCACAAAAAACGGCTGCAGGCTTGCAGACAGAGCCACGTTCCATGAAATGTGCCATTAATGAGTGCTCTGTCTATCCCCCTGTCTCTGAGTTTGCTGTAATTAGGCTAAGCATCGTTTTGACTTCTGTAGAGTTAGCAGGGGGCTGATTACTGGGAGAGAAAAGAACAAAGGAGACAGCAAGGACTTTTCAGAGAGAGGCAGAAGGAGGGAAAAGGAACTGTAGCTGCACAGTTTGCCTGGCCTTTGTCAGACAATTTCGCCAACTCTCTGCATTGACCCAAGGCTTGCATCTGAACCCTGCATACAGGGGGTAAAAGGGTAGCAGAGCAGGGGGCAGATATACTTTCAGGACAATGGAAAGCCCTGATTATATCACTGTGCACTTTGTACACAAGTTTTTAGGCTCCTTTTGGTTTTGTTCAGTTAGACATCCAACACTGAGCTACTTTTCTGGGGTTTATCAGAACCTCTTTGGCCTGGAAACTGGCTTGTACTGGGCTTTCTGGGGAGATTTCTGGTATTTCCTGGCTACACGGTATTGGTGGCATATAGTTCCTGGAAAACACAAGGGTGTGCAGAGGCACACATGAAATGAGTCAGAAGTGTATGTGTCTGTGTGCACGTACTTTTTATTCTTCAAGAGATGATATCAATAATAATTATTGAAACAAGATGCAGAGGAAACATACATTGTGCACTGCGAACAAAACCAGACCACAAACTGGTGTGTGTTGAAAAGAAAGTTCTAACTCTAAACCCATCAATATACTGTTATTTAGCATTAACAGCACATTTTGGGATCTCAAATATTGGTTTTTGAGAGGTGAGGCGGGGGCTACTGTGGCTTTCGGGGCTGATATCTCTGAGCTGGATCACTTTTCTTCAGCCCGCCTGCCCTTCCTCCATTATCCCTGATTAATTGCAGTTAAACATGTAGCAGGAAACCTCTCTTTTACTTTCTCCTGTCAATCCCTTTAATATGGGGCTCTTTTCCCTCCAAAACGAGCAACAAGAAGTCACCCCAAATGGAGAGTGGATTCTTTTCCTCTGAGTCTTTTGAGGTGAAGTCATTGTTACTAATTTTCTTTTGCCTCCTGCTCCTCCTGCCTTAAGCTGGGACAAGTAGCCTGTCCATGAAGCTGAACAGAGTGTGTTCAGCAATGAAGTGAACTGAATGGGTCCTCAGCACACAGGGAATGATTAGGTGATAATCATGTCTGCATTCAAATGTCTTTTGCTAAACCCAACCTCTCCCCCCAACCCCTCCTTGAAGTGAAAAACTTTTGGCTCAAGAATGCAGTAGAGTTGTTCTCCTGTTCCTCCCACTCCTCCTGCACCCCTTCTCCCGCAGCAAGGCCCTCCCCCTCTCCAGTCTGGATTAGGCTGTACCTTTTTTCTTTCCTTCAGGGGTGAGAGTTTTATTCCTTTCTTTTCTGCCCAGATCTCCACTAAACAAAGGAGCTCTGGGCACACCACCAGTTCCAGGACCTAAAGGTATTTCAAGACTACATTCAGACCTCTGTAAGTGGCTAAGGGGCTGATTTCTTTCTCTTTATCTCAAAGCTAGTTTGCAATTGTTTGAATGCATTTTCTCTACTTTTTTTTTCTGTTTAGTTCTGACACAGTGCAACAGATTGCCAGAGTTGAGGGGAACAGGAAAGATATTTCAATATGTTTTAGCTCAGATTTCATAATTGATTCTCTTGTTTCCATTGTCAATGTTCATTTCTTACAAAAAGCATTTGGTGGAATTTCGAAGCATTGTAGATAACTTCTGAGCTTTTTTCTCTCTCCTCGGATGGTGTAAATGACTTTTCCATGCGCTTTTAGCAGAACTGTAGCTTTAACGCTTTCAGGGGTACATGCCTTTGTATGACCATTGTTGTGATTCTAATTTATCATCTCTGCATGATAGCTTGGAATCCTCTTAGTGTAAAAAATCTCTTTGTTTTCTGTGACCAGTTTTCCATGCATGCATTTCTTGGAAAACCCTTGGAAACCCCCCCGCCCTTTTACCTAGCTGGAGATAATCATATCCTAGCCTTCAGCAACATGTGTAGCAAAGTAGTAGAGTTTTGCAAGGCACTGCAGGGAGGGAAGTTTCTTTGTCTCTTCCTTTGCCTGTTCTTCCAGCCTTGTTTGCTCCTTCCCACTCTCTGTCTTTCTCATTCACTTCATTTGAAATATTAGAGCCTAAAAGGATGTCCTCAGGAGCTGAGAGCTTCTAACTAGGGACTTACCTCTGGAGCTGTGAGTTTTGGAAATGGCTTGAACACATTTTCTGCCTTGTCTGTGCTGCTTTTTGCCTGCTTTGGGGCTGGGCTGGAGTTGGAAGGGCTTCTGTGGGGCAGCCTGGGGAACATTTAGGGGCTGCTCAGGGCCCTGTGCCTCTCAGCAGGAACTGTCACCTTTCCTTTGGGGTGAGGGGAAACCTCTGAGAGAGGACTTGGGGCTGTGGGCTGGAAGATGCTCTCCGGCCCTCCTCTGAGGTGGGCTGCGAGCCGCAGCTCTCCCAGGGGCTGGCTCCCAGCGCCTGCTCTCGGGAGTGAGGGGTGGGCAGTAGAGTGGCTGGGGGTATGAGGGAATAGAGAGTGGGACTTTGGAAGGAATGAGGGGGAGATTCGAGGGGGGATGGGTCAAGACACTCTGCCTGCCCCCCTCAGACCAGCAACACAGCCCGGGTGAGCAGCCACCTGGGCCTGCCTTCTGCCATATACAGTTCAGCCCTAATTCCCTGTCATACACCTGGACCTCCACCCTCATCCTGGGGCGAGGCCCTGGATCTGGCTCCCCTTCTGCCTATTGTCCACATCCTTCCATGAGTCCAGGGGTTCACCTTCTCCCCTCTCTGCCCCATGGTCATGGCCATGCTCCCATCTCCTGGGGCCTGCTCACCTCACCCCATTGGCCTGGGACCTGTGAGTCCACGGTGGCCAACAGCTAGAGAGAGCCCTGCAGGCTTTGTGCTGTCTGGCCTGGGTGGGCGCAATGCCTTGAGCACCACGGCCCACTGCAACACGTACCAAATTCCTGATGACATGGCCTCCCCCCCAACCGCAGACTTCAGTGACACAGCCTGTGTCTTCCCCTTGGAGCCTCCCCCCGACTGCAGCCCCCAGTGTCTGTGTCCACCCCCGACAGCCTCCGCCCGACCACAACCCCAGCGACACAACCTGTGTCCTCCCTCAAGGGCCTCAACTCCTACCACAACCCCAGCGGTATGAGCCATGCCCACCCCCCGTCCTCATCTCTGAACACAGCCTCAGTGACACAAGCCATGTCCCCCTTCAGGGCCTCACCCTGACCACAGCCCCAGTGACATGAGCCACATCCCATCCCAGATACTCCCCCCACCACAGCCCCAGCGACACAAGCCACATCCTGTCCCAGGTACTCCCCTCCATCGCAGCCCTAGTGACATGAGCCATGTCCCCCTCCCCCCAGATCTCACCTCCAATCACAGCTCCCAGTGACACAAGTCGTGCCCCACCAGAGCCTCACCCTGACCACAGCCCCCAGGGACACACGCCGAGTCCCCCCAAAGCCCCCCAACCACAGCCCACAGTGACATGAGCCGTGTACCCAACCGAGGCCTCACCTCCAACCACAGCCCCCCATGGCATGAGCCATGTCCTCCCTCAAGGGTCTCACTTCTGACCACAGCCCCAGTGACACAAGCGATGTCCCCAGCTGAGGCCTCACCTCCAACCACAGCCCCCCAGGGCATGAGCCATGTCCCCCCCAAGGGCCTCACCTCTGACCACAGCCCCCAGTAACATGAGCCATATCCCTGCCAAAGGGCCTCACCTTCAACCACACCCCCAGTGACACAAGCCGTGTTCCCCCCAAGGGTCTCACGTCTGACCACAGCCCCCAGTGACATGAGCCTTGTCCCATCCCAGACACTCCCCCCCATCACAGCTCCAGTGACATGAGCCGTGTCCCCTCCCCGGATCTCACCGCCAACCGCAGCTCCCAGTGACACGAGTCATGTTCCTTCCCTCCCCCCCCGCCCCCCGCAGAGCCTCACCCTGACCACAGCCCCAAGGGACACAAGCCAAGTCCCCCCCAAGGCTTTCTCCCCAACCACAGCCGACAGTGACACAAGCCACATCCCCAACCAAGGCCTCACCTCCAACCACAGCCCCCCGTGGCATGAGCTGTGTCCTCCCCCAAGGCCTTCTCCCTAACCGCGGACCCAGTGACACAAGCCGTGTCCCCCTCCAGAGTCTCATGATGACCACAGCCCCAAGTGACACAAGCTGAGTCCCCCCCAGGCTATCCTCCTGACTGAAGCCCTGAGTGGTGTGAGCTGTGTCTCCCCCATGGCCTCACCTCTGACCACATCCCCCTGTGACATGAGCAATTTTCCCACCTTAGTGCCTGACCCCCAACCACAGCTCCCAGTGACATGAGCTGTGTCCCCCTAGGCTCTCCTCCTGACCACAGCTCCCAGTGACATGTGCTGTGTCCCCCCAGGCTCCACCTCCAACCACCGCCCCAATGACATGAGCGGTGTCCCCTGCAAGGGCCTTTCCTCCGAACACAGCCCCCAGTGATACAATCCATGCCCACCCCTGACCACAGCCCCCAGTTATATGAGCTGTGCCCCCCCCGGTCCTCACCCCAGACCACAGCCCCCCACTGACACAACCCATGTCCCCCCTCCCGGGCCTTGCCTCCGACCACAGCTCCCAGTGACACAGTCAGTGTCCCCCACCAGGACCTCCCCCACCCACAACCCCACCCCCAGGACCTCCTGCACCCATGGTCCCCAATGAGACGAATAAAATCCCTCTGCCCATGGACTCCTCCAGACCACAGCTCCCAGTCTCCCTCCCCTCCCCCCATGGCAGCCTCTACCCACAGACCCCAGTGACATGAGCCAAGTCCCTCCCCACCACATCCATCCTGACCATGGCTCCCAATGATGCAAGCGGAATCCCTCCCCCCACAACCCCCAGGGACATGTCCCGGTTCAAAGTGACTTTATTCTGTGACCCAGACCCATTGGGAGAGACAGTCGCAGAGTCTTGGGACCCAGGGCTGTGGCTGTATCTGGGGACGGGCCTGTGGCTTGGCTCCCACAGGCCCCAGCACAGGTTGTGACCATGACATCATACAGCCACTACAGGACTGCAGCAGGTGCTCTGACACTGGCCTCCTGTTTGCCATTCCCAAGGCCCCCTGTGCCCACCCTGAGCAACCCCCTTTGCCAGTGCTAAGGAACATCCAAGGCCTGCTCCTGCTGACTCCTGCACTAGCATAAGTCACCCCACCCCTCAGCCTTCCAGATTAAGTCATGCAAACCTTCCCCAGGCTTGGCCCAGCTCAAAGGCTCCACCCCATCAATCTGTCCTTGGCACTACTTCAGCCTCGGCCTGGCCCTCACTCCAGCCCCTTGTATGGCCCAAGGACATGCTGCTCTGCCCTGGAGCCCCCTGCAAATGCCAATGCAGCCCTAACACATCCCATTTATCCTTACCTCCCTCTCCCCAGCCGAGAGCCCGCCATTCAGCCACAGGCAGAGCCTCCACGCTCATCCCTTCTCCCCACTCCATCTCTGGTCTGAGTCCCTTCCATCCCCATGCTCACTGACTCCCCTCCACCCATGGGACATGAAGGAGATTTCCGGGGGAAATACCAGGCACTGGGGACCTCCCACATCCAAGCCCCTTCTCCTTCTGGTCTGATTGACACATGAAGCTGAGAGGGCAGAGCTGGGGAATTTGCCAGTGGGGATCCACAAATATGAAGCCACTTCCCCTGGGAAACCAGTCCTGAAAGCATCTCCTCAGACCACACAGCCCTGCCTCTTGCATGGCTGCTCTGGATCCTGGAAGCCAGCCGCAACCGAACCTCAGAGCTTGGTTGCCCTTGCACTTGATGCAATATTCATGTGCCCTATTATGTTTCCAAATGCTCTGGTAGCATTTGCTGGGCTAGACGGACAGAGTGGAGGACAGAGCTCCACTCTGTAGAGCTCCAGAGGGAGCAGGCTCTGTCCATTCCCAGCTCTTGGGAAAGGAATTCCTTGGCAATGTCTTTGTGTGGAATGAGAGTGTGAGCTTGTTAGCTGGATTCTGCACAGAGAGCCAGAGTTGGTGTGATTCCATGACCTCATTCTGCTAATGCTGGGGGAGTGGGTCCTGGGGTGAGTGATCATTGTAAAAATGTGACAGCCCTTACGCACACTTGTGTCTCCTCTGCCCTGCCTCTGCTTCTAGCCTCCGAAGGGGACTGTCAGGACGGCAGCGGGGCATTCAGTGTTTGCTGCCCAAGTCCATCCTCCACCAGCGCAGCAAGGCCCCTGCAACTGGAAGAGGCTTCCCAGGCATCAGAGGGACTCAAGGAACCCTTGCCATCATGGGAGCATTGTGGCTCGCCAATTTCATGCTAGGATGTACGTCACTTTTGTTCGTGGAGCAAGCCCAGGGCCAATATGAAGGGGACTTGCAGGCAGACAGATTTGCAGGCTATGAGGAAAGACAGCCCACAAACAGAGTGAGAAGAAGAGGCCAAGACGCTTTACGAGGGTATGTTGAATGATCGTTTCTTTTTTATGGTAGAGAACGTGGGTTATTAACACAGCACATTGAGTCTGCAGACCAGACCTGCTTGTAAAATGGCCTTTTCTATTGTGTGTGTGAGGGCCGTACAAATCCTGCCCTGCAGCCTTTTCCAAAGCTCCCCAAGGAGCACAGGCTGCTTCCACAGGGGAATTTGGTGTCTGAGAGACACAGAGAGCCCACAGTCTTATCCCAGTCTCCCACCTGCTGCCAACCTGAGAAGGACACAGGTGAGGAAAGTGAGTCCTCAGCTGCTCTCCCTTGGGCCAGAGTGTCCTAGTAGCAGGGTCTGGTGCTTCTCACATCCAGCTCTCCAATGCCAGTCCAGACCTGGGGCCATGTTTTCTGCAAGCCCTTATCACCTGGGGGCAGCTCTGGGCTGGTAGCCTTGTGCAGCCAGTTGGGGTTGTCAGTGGGCAGGGACCCATGTTAATGGCCATTTTATTGGCAGGCTCATCCAAGCATCAAATGGGCCTGAAAACCAAACCACCTGGCAGCCAGAGCGGGGATGCCAAATGAGGTTGGGGCAAAATGGCAGGCCGCTGCTGCCTGCACGGTAGCTGGATTGTCAGCCTGGTTCCTCCTGCTCCCTCTCATTTTTTCTATTCATGGGCAGAATGAACTTGGTTATGTGCACCAAGGCAAGTGTGATTGTTCATCATCTGTAGAAACACACACTGCCCATTGTGGGTGGCTGTGGACGCTCTGCTACTCAGCGGGGTGGCACCCGAGTCTCTGCTGGATGACTGCAGAAGCGGTTACCAGGAACACTGCTTCCCACGATCTCTAGGTGGACTCCAGCATATTTTGAGTCTGCCTCTCTCAGAAAGCTTTCCTGTGTCAGTGCAGAAACAGAGTAGCCCCTGGGCAATGCCAAAGACAGCCTTGCGCTCATGCTTCCTGGGAACATTTTTTTGCTTGCAGTGTTTTCGGCACAGACACAGTCACGCAAGCAGCACTTGAATGGGAAGGGGCTGGAGCACAGAGGTAGCAATGGGAGAAGAGGGCTCGTAGCCAGGAGTGGGGCCCTGTGGCCGGCTCTGCTCATTCCTAGTGCTTAGACATCTGTTGTCACTTGCCTCTGCTGCCACCATGTGACTGGGAAGACAGACGGTGGCTGTGGTGGCTGCATTTGGATCTTTGTTTACAAGTGAGCCACCAAAGGCAGCTCTGAGTTGCTCATTGCCAGAGTAGGGCAGGGGTAGGGCCCTTGCTGTGCTGCTTTCAGACATTTTCCCGTGCATTCTTCAGATAATGTTTTAGCCTGGCTGCCAATCATGGACTGGGAGCCGGGGGTGGGCAAATGTGCAGGCCACATTTGGAAAGGCGGAAGCATGCATGCAGTACTGGGCCAATGTCCCACAGTAACGTAGGTGTGAATCCCCAGGGCTGTACATGCAGGGTTACTGAGCCGAGGGGAGGAGTTAGCTCACACGCTAACTGCTGGATTAGCATTTAGTGCAACATCTCCCACAGTGCAGTGCTGTACCTTGGAGCAAAGAGGCAACATGCTGCAATGGGATGAGTTTGTACATTGTCTTCAGCACATGATCTCTGGGTAGTTTACTAATATTCCTCTGCCTTGCAGCACCCAGGGAGGGAAGGCTTGTGTTGTCCACAATTGATTTAGGACAACATGTTCAAAAGCACCTTGGTGATTTAGGAACTGACGGTCCATTTTCAAGAGTGATTTAGAAGCCTGAATCCCTCTGTCTTACAATAAGACTTCCCTGCTTATGGAAATGAGACTCCAAGTCACACAGGAGCTTTAGAAAAGGTGATTCTTCATGTGTTAGTTTGAGTCCCATGCTCTGGAGGGGCTCGTTGTTTGCAAACATTAAAATAAATAGTCCTGTATTTCAGTGGTTGAAACTATTAAGGCCACAATGAGTTTGTGGCAGCATCAGGGACAGAGCTGAGGGTTGCTGCATCCCAGTCACTTTCTGGTAGCGTTAGTCCAGCCAGCCATCTCATTGTGTTTCTATTCCATTTTTCTTAATCACCTTTGAAGCTCCCTCGGTTGGAGGAGACAGGGCCTGGGTGGGGTAAATGCTAGCTCTGTTTAGAAAAGCCTGTGTAATGGCAAATTAAGGCACTGCAACTGGGGAAACGCGTGGTTTTCAGGCAAACTGGTGGGATCTTATTGCAAAATACAAAGCTGTAAATAGCATTTTGGCAAACCACAAGACCACTTGAGATTTCTTTCCAAAGACAGTTTCCAAGCTCTGCATCTAGTGATTGAAATCAGGAGTCTCATTCCAGGGTCCCAGCTTCTCCTTCAGAATGTCCAGCTCTCTGAGAGGCTAAGCCTTTAAGGTTGTTTGTCTCTGCCAATTTCATCAGACGCATAGTTGTAAAACTGTCTTGAGTTCAGAAATGGACTAGACATTACCATCCCACTGGTTCTGGCAGATGGCAACTGGTACTACATAGGTAGCATAGGACTGTACCAAAAGAGACCCATTCAATCCAGTGTCCCATCTTCTACAGTGGCCTCTTCTGGATTCACTGTAAGAAAGTGTTTCCCTCAACACTCTTCCTGACCCAACTTCTGATCAGTATGCTCCTTATGTACCATGAAGCATCAGAATTGATAGCTGTTGCCATTTCTAACAACAGATGCTCTTCTTATTCAGAAGAATGAAATCTGGTTCTGAGTCATATGATAACATAAGATCGGCCATGCTCAGACTATAGGTGCATCTAGTCCAGCATCGTGTCTTCTGACAATGGCCAGTGCCAGGTTTAGAGGGAATGAATAGATCCAGCCCCTGTCATCCTCTCCCAGCTTCCAGAGAACAGGCTGGGACACACAGAGGAAGGAGCTGCGCCCCGACCTTCTTGACCTTTTCTGTGATGAGCTTATCTCACCCTTTTTTGAATTCAGTTACAGTTTTGGCCTTGGGCGCATCTGCTAGCTATGAGCTCCACAGCTGGACTGTGGTTGTGTGATGTAGTACGTCCTTCTGTTGTTTCAAACTTGCCACCTATTCATTTAATCTCTTGGCCTCTGGTGCTTGTGCTACGTGACAGAGTAAATAACACTTCCTCAGTCACTTCCTTCACACTGTTCATGATTTTACAGACTTCTGTCCTATCCCCTCTTACCCAAAGGTGAATGTAAGCCACTGCACCCTGGTACAATGCACCACTGACAGAGTATCAAGCTGCGGTGGGGGGAAGCCACTGCTGTAGCAACAAAAATGATGTGTGGGGCTACCCCCTGGGTGGCATGGCCACAGTGGACCCAGGCCCCAGCCCTTGTGTTCGGGCAGTTGGGCAGTGCAGTAGCTGAAGCCCAGCCAACCGCAGGGTTTCGGTGCTTGGGCAGCGTGTTGGCTGCACTCCCAGCCCTGAGTTCCACTCACACCTCACCAGTCCCCTAGCCTGATTCCCCCATTCCAATTACCGGCCCTGAGCTGCCCTCCCCTCCACATTTCCCAACCCCCAACCTGGCTCCTGCCCCCAAATCTCCACCCCTTGCTCTGAACCCTCAACACCTCCCACCCCCTGCCCTGAGTTTCCTCACACATAGCCCAGCCCCCTGCCCTGAGTACCCCACGCAAGGGCGTGGGGAGGGGGGAAGGGTGATACAATCATACCAGCAAGAAATTTAAATTACTATCACCCCTGCTCTTATCTGTCTCTTTTACATTCTGAAAAGTCCTGGTCTTTTAATCTCTCCTCTTACGGAAGCTGTGTCATGCCCCTAATCACTTGTGTTGCACTTTGCTGTATCTTTTTTGAGATGGGGCGACCAGGCCTGCAGTCGGTGTTCAAGGTTCGGGTGTACCACAGATTTGTACAGTCACAGTGTGATACTTTCTGTCTTCTTAGCTATCTCTTTGCTAATGGTTCCTTTTTTAACTCCCACTGTACACTGAGTGGATGTTTTCAGAAAACTATGCATAATGATTCCAAGGACAATTTCTTGAGTAGCAAAAGCTAAGATAGGGCTCTGGTGTGGCCACATCTGGAGTACTGTGTCCAGTTTTGGGCCCCTCGGTATAAAAAGGATGTGGATGTACTGGAGCAGGTTCAGCGGCGGGCAACGAAAATGACTAAGGGGCTGGAGCACAAGACCTATGAGGATAGGCTGAGAGATTTGAGCTTGTTTAGTTTACAGAAGAGAAGACTGAGGCGTGATTTGATAGCAGCCTTCAACTTCCTGAAAGGGGGCTCTAAAGAGGATGGAGAGAAACTGTTCTCAGTGGTGTCAGATGGCAGAACAAGGAGTAATGGTCTGAGGTTAAAGAGGGAGAGGTGTAGGTTAGATATTAGGAAGAGCTACTTCACCAGGAGGGTGGTGAAGCATTGGAATGCGTTGCTTAGAGAGGTGGTGGATTCTCCGTCCCTATAGGTTTTTAAGTCCCGGCTTGACAAGGTCCTGTCTGGCATGACTTAGCTGGGGTTGATCCTGCTTGAAGCAGGGGGCTGGACTAGATGACCTCCTGAGGTGCCTTCCAGCCCTATGGCTCTACGATTCTATGATTATATCACAGGGTCAGCAACACCCAGCACAGGTGTCAAAAGTGGCACATGAGCCCATTTTCATCGGCACACAAGGCAGGAGCTCAGCTGCACTCTTCCTCCTTCATGCAGCCAGGAGCTTGCTCAAAGCCACGCTGCCTGTGGATTAATAAAAGATCAGCTAAAGCTACCAACCACCTCCTAAATGGTAAAAATCTGCATCTGAATCTGTTTATTAATAAATAGGACTATTAGGATAGGTCTACACAGCAAAGGTGTTTCAAAATAACTATCTTAGCATCTATACAACTCAACCACTATTTCAAACTATTGATTGGCTTATTTTGAAATTGGTAACCTCATGCTGGCTACATCTACACCAGCCCCTTCCTTTCAGAAGGGGCATGGTAATAAGTGAGGTCGGAAGATGCTGATGAGGTGCTTCCATGGATATGCAGCACTTCATTAGCATACTGGTGGCCGCAGCAATTTGAAAGTGCCACTTTCGAATCACACGCTGCCCATGTAAACGGAGGCCTTTTGAAAGGACCCCCCAAGTCTTCGAAAGCCCCTTATTCCTATTTGGTTTTGGAAATAAGAGGTTTTTGAAGGTTGGGGGGTCCTTTCAAAAGGCCTCCGTTTACATGAGCGACGCACAATTTGAAAGCGGCACTCTCAAATTCCTGCAACCACCATTATGCTAATGAGGTGCCGCATATTCATGGCAGCACCTCATTAGCATCTTCTGACCTTTCTCATTTCCATGCCCCTTCCAAAAGAAAGGGGCTAGTGTAGACACAGCTTCTACAAGAAGTAGCACCTATTTCAAAACAGCTATTTTAAAATAGGTGCTGTTAAGAAAGGGAGTAGAACCTATTTTAAAATAAGCCATAGTGTGCCCAATACCTCTATTTTGAAATAGGTTTTATGTGTGTCAAGGCTGTATTTCAAAATAGCTATTTCAAAATGCATTTTGTGTGTAGCTGTGTTATTTCAAAATTAGCTAGTTCTGAATAGCTCTTCTGGAATTCATTTCAAAATACAGCTGCTGCGTAGAAATGCCCTCAGTGACTTTAAAAAGTATTACCAGTATTCGGACGTACGTAGAAGTCAGAAGGTCAAATTTTGGCACTCTGCATTGGAAAGGTTGCTGACCCTTGGCCTATCATTTTGTATGTATAGTTGGGATGAGTTTCATCTGCCATTTTGTTGCTCAGTCACCTAGTTTAGTGAAGTCCCTTTGTAACTCTCTGCTGTCTGCGTTGTAAGGCATTGCCAGTAAGGGCTGGTCCAAAACAACAAGAGAAATGCATGCAAAAATCACTTAGGGTAGCTATTCTGATGAACACGTGAAGGCAGACAAGCCCTTAGAGCAAGGGAGCAGGGCATCAAAGGGTTTTCAAGTGCTTTCTGTGGGGGCAGCACCTGTGGGCGGAGGCAGTGTACATAGCACAGAGCCACCTGGCCCCTTTGCTGAGGAGCCGAGGGACCTGTTGCCTTTTCGGGGTAACTCCCCACCCCTGAGGTAAGCACTGCCTGTAGCTCGTTCCCCCATTTCCTCCCAAACCCCCACCCACTGCCCCAGCATGGAGCCTCCTCCCAAAGTGTGAACCCCTCATTTATGGCCTACTGTGTAACCCACAGCCCCAGGACAGAATCAGAACATGCTCCCAACCCCCATCTCCCTGCTTCACCCCATCCTGCATTTCAAACCCCCAGGCTCCACCTCTCCCCTCCTGCACCCCAAAGCTCCCATCCTGGCAGAGCCTTTGAGAAGGGGTAAGGCAGGGGGGAGCCTCGGGACAGGGACCAGGCAGTGGGTGGGACAAGGCTGTTCTGTTTTGTGTGATTAGCCACTGTGCTGCTGTGGGAGGTACGGTCCTTCCAAGGAGACACAGTCCTGGGGTCATTAAAAGTCCCGACGTCTGAGGGATAGTTGTGTAGACTGTTTCAGCAAAAATAACAAGGAGTCCCATAGCACCTTAAAAGACTAACACTTTTATTTGGGCATAAGCTTTTATGGGCTGAGCCTGCTTCGTCAGATGCATGAAATGGAAACTTCTGCTTGGCAGAGATATGTACACGTGCAAGGACAGGAGTGTTACATTACGATATGGAGGACCCCTGCTAACAAGGTCAATTCAGTCAAAGTGGATGTGGCCCACTCCCAACAACTGATAAGAAGGTGAGAATACCAAAAGAGGGCACGTTACGTTTTTTAATGGACTAGCCACTCCCAGTCTGTATTCAGACCCAGTGTGATTGTGCCAAGTTTGCATATGAATTCCAGCTCAGCAGGTTCACGCTGCAGTCTGTTTTTGAAGGGTTTTTTTGCTCAAGTATGTTTCAAGTCTGTTGCTGAGTGTCCAGGGACAGTGAAATGCTCTCCAACTGGTTTCTGAATGTTACTCTTCTTGGTGTCTGATCTATGCCCATTTATTCTTTTGCACACAGACTTGTCTGATTTGGCCAATACACGTAGAATCACAGAATGCTAGAATTGGAAGGGACCTCAAGAGGTCATCAAGTCCAGTCCCCTGCTCTCATGGCAGGACCAGGTGCTGTCTAGATCATTCCTGTTAGGTAGTTATCCAATCTATTCTTAATATCTCCAGTTGTGGAGGTTTTAAAACCACTACATGGCAGATGAGAATTGCTGGCACATGAAGGCATATATCGCACTTCTAAAGTTTAGCACTGGAATTTCTTTGGCAGGCTCTTGTTATTATGATGACTACAGCACCTCCCTTGTCAGCCATTTTGATTATGTGTCAGAGTTATTTCCGAGGCTGTGGACGGCAGTGCATTCTGCACGGCTGAGGTGAAGGGGTAACTGATGCTGCTTGTCCACAAGCTGAAATTGTGGACAAGCAGCATCACATGCCCCATGACCTCAGCTGTGCAAAATGTGCTGCCATCTACAGCCTCAGACAATGGGAGGTGCAAAGCTGGTGCTCAGGGCAGGAGCAGTGCATGGAGCTCTCCAGCCATCCCTCTACCTAGGAGCCAGAGGGATGTAGTGCTGCTTCCAGGAGCCATGTAGAGAGACTCCTAGCCTCACACCAAATGAACTTTTAATGAACCTATCAATGGTGCTGAAAGGAGTCTCAGGGTCCCTTTTCAACCAGGCTTTTTGGCCCAAAACTGGATACCTGGAAACTAGAAGTCAGTGGTCCTTAGCAGTGGCTGGAATGTTAATGCAAGGTGGGATTCCGGTGGCCCTGGTAGATGCCCAAATTCATTAGCTTTTAGGTTCCTATTTCATATAGGCTGTTTTGGAAGTCCCACCATACATGATCCTGCAGAGGGAAGAGCTCTGCCTACTGGTTCCCCAGCTCTGCATCCTGCATCACAACGATTTCCTCTTGGAAGTCTCCCATGAAAGCCGTGATGTGGCCCAGTACATCCTAGCTTGTGTGGTGGGGATTCCACATTACAGGCTAGAATCACAGAATCTTAGAATATTAGAGCTGGAAGGGACCTGGAGAGGTCATCAAGTCCAGTCGCCTGCCATTGTGGCAGGGCCAGGCACCAGTGGCTGCAATCTTGTTTGCTGCTCTGTTCTCCCTTGATATGAAGTCAGTTTGAGCGTGTGCACTTAGTAAATCAGTACTAGGGTAAGTACATCTCACTCTTCTGTGTTATAGGATGTAACCTGGGGCACGTCATCTCTTACTAGTCTCACGGCAACCCAGGCTAGTTCTCGATGCCTAGTGCTATAGTCAGGAGGGACTAGCCAAGAATAACTGAACCCAGAGCAATCGGGGTAATTAGGAAGTAGGGGGTATGGCTGCAGAAATGCAGGAGAGGTGACAACTCGTATTTCTCCTGGCAATGCTATATTGCACTCTGTGTCCCCTCACAACTCGACTTCAGTAAGTTCCACTCACAGGAGGAGAAACATCGCAAAATAAATGAGCCCCTGATTCACAAAGTACTTCACAATAATAGCCCATGGAGCAGGAGGTAGCCACAAATCATTCCCAAGATAGCACAGTCTGTCAGGCAATTCATTACAGTAGAAGACAATTTAATAGGACTAAGCCCTTGTGGAAGGCACTTGACAAATCCGTGTGCAATGCAGGATCCTAAAAGGATTATTACCTTAACGAACTATTTAATGGATTTCAACAGCAAGAATGTGTTTAACAAGAGGGAGCAAAGAGTCATTAGGGCATCTGCAGCCCAGCTGAGCCCTGCACTGGAAATGCTCTTTCCTGTGAGGTAATGGCTGTGTGTTTGCATGGATCAGAATGCAGGCTGGGCTGCAGGCCTCATCTGGCCACCGTTCCTTGTGTGTGTCATTGGCTTGGAGCCCAGCTCTGCGGCAGTGGCCTGGGTGAAGAGACAGGATGACTGGGCAGAGAAAGCATTTCTCACAGCCCTGGATTCATTGGCATTGAAGAGGGAAGAGAACCCCAGTGCCTCAGAAGCAAATGGAGGAAGCCAGTGACTAGGGGCAATAGCAAAGCTGGTGTGTTCAGATGCCATAGCACACAGCCATGCATGGGGATTGTGGCAGAGTTCTCTGTAAGATGAGCATTCTGGTGGCCATCCGGGAGGGATTCAGGGGCTGTGCAGTTGACCAACAGAGCGTGCGCAGGCTGCAGCACGTTTGCATAGGTTGTGCATGTCCGCACAGGCCTTGGTGCACACAATAAAATGTATTCTGGCCATGGATGGAAAACATTAGTGGGAACACTTATTGGGGAGTGCAAGGCTCAGAGCAGTGTGGGTGGGGGCCCACCTAACTGTAGTCCCATGAAGCCAGCAAGTTCACACACTGCTGCCTGCAGTTTCTATTGGCACCCCCGAGCCAGCTCTGAACAGAGCAAATGGGAGTGGTGGGAAAGCAAGTGAGAGCACCTGCTGCTGATAGACCTGCTGACACTCATTCTGCTCATGACCAAGCACTGCTCCCACCCACTGCATGGGGCAGCTGAGGAGAGATGGTTGCAACTCTTTGATTAGGGCTGCTTGGCCCCAGCACAAGGCAGGGTTGTGGGGCTAGCAGAGAGTCAGGCATAGCAGGGCTCAGCTCCACCATGCCCCCACCTCATCCCTGGTGCATTCCCAGCCCACACCAGCATCCTTCTTAAACAGGTGTAGCAATGACTGATGCGAGACATGCTTGTGCTAGCTTTATAGCATGGTTCTCCAGTCAACCGACTCAAGGCCCACATGTGTAACATGCAAACAGCACAAAGTGGCCTTAGCAGAGTCGAGGATTTGACTTAAAACATCCGTGTGCACATAGGTAATGTGATCTGTCAGGGTACCAGCTCCTCCAATGGAATCCAAAGTGCAGTCTTACCCTGCCTTCCCCGCGGCTGTATGAGAGGGGGCGGGGCTGTAAACTGGGCAGTTTAAAGGAATCTGGGCTGTTGGAACCCCAAAGGGAAACATTGCCTTTTGTGCACCTTTGTGATGCAAGGAGAAGGGTGCTGGGTTCTGCCCCACCTCTCTCACTTCCTTCTTTGCACCCGGCTCCTATTCAGAAAATAGGATAGTGATGTTTCCCTGTTCAATGCCTGTAAGCCCCAGGGAGAGGGGCCAACAAGCATTATGTAACCGATAGGTCTCAAAACGTGATTGCAAAGGGGAAATTGTAACTGAATAGGTGCTTTGCCAGTGGGGGCCTGCACAAGATGGTTCTCGGCCCTACATGAGTTAACATTTTTATTAGCAACCTGCAAGGAAACAGAAGACGATCAGTGGTAAAGTCTGCATATGACACAAAAACTGGGAGAGTGGTAAACACTGAAGAAGCCAGGTCTGTCTATATTTTAATGAAGCTAAATATTAATGTGTGCCTCTAGGAACAAAGGAAGTTGGCCATACTTACTCAACATGGGACTTTCTTATTGGAAGCAAGGACTCTGAAAAAGAGTTGAGGATTGTGGTGCAAAATTAGCTGAAGAGGTGTAACTAGTACAACACTGTGGCCAAAAGTCCTTATGCAATGCTTAGATGCATAAACCAAGGAATCTTGTGTAAAAGCAGAGAGGTAATTTTGTCTCTTTATTTGGTGCTGGTGTGACCACTCTGGGAATCCTATATTCAGCTGCACCGCCCACAATTCAAGAAGGATATTGATAAGTTGGAGGGGGGTCAGAGGTGACCCCCAAGAATGATTAAAGGATTAGAAAACCTGCCGCATAGTGACAGACTTCACGAGTTCTAAGGGAAAAAGGCTGATGCTATAGGATCATAGGATCATAGGGTTGGAAGAGACCTGAGGAGATCATTGAGTCCAACCCTACTGAAAGCAGGACGAGTCCCAACTAAATGATACCACCCAGGGTTTTGTCAAGCCTGGACTTAAAGACCTATAGACAAGGCCTAACACCTCCCTAGGTAACTCATTCCAGTTTCACCACTCTCCTAGTGAAACAGTTTTTCCTAATATACAACCTAGACTTCTGCCACAGTAATTTCAGACCATAACTCCTCCTTCGGTTATCTGTCACCACTGAGAACTGGCTCTCTCCATCCTCTTTGGAGCCCCCCTTCACGTAGTTGAAGGCTGCTATCAAATCCCATCTCACTCTTCTCTAGACTAAATAATCCCAAATCTCTCAACCTCTCTTCAGAAGTTATGTGCCCCTAATCATTTTGTCACTCTCCACTAGACTCTCTCCATTGAGCCCACATCCTTTCAGAAATGGGGGGAGGGGGAAGAACTAGATGCAATACTCCAGATGCAGCCTCACCAGTGCCAAATAAAAGGGAATAATCACTTCCCTAGATCTGCTGGCAATGCTACTACTAATGCACCCCAATATGCCATTAGTCTTCTTGGGCACATTGTTGGCTCGTGTCCAGCTTCTTATCCCCTGTAATCCCCAGGTCCTCTTCTGCTGTACTGCTACTTAGCCAGCCGGTCCCCAGCCTGTAACAATGCTTGGGATTCTTCTGTCCCAAGTGCAGGACTCTACACTTCTCCTTGTTGAACCTTCTCAGATTTCTTTTGCCCCAATCCTCCAATTTGTCTACATCTCCCTGGATCCTATCAGTGCCCTCCAACTTATCTACCTCTACTCCTAGCTTTGTGTCATCTGCAGATTTGGTGACGGTGCAACCCATCCCCTCATCCAGTTCATTAATAAAGACATTGAACAAAACCAGCCCCAGAACCGAACCTTGGGGTAATCTGTTTGGTACCGGCTGCCAACCAGACGTTGAGCCATTGATCATCTATTGAGCCCGGCTATATAGCTATCTTACTATCCATCTTAAAATCCATTTATCCAATCCATACTTCTTTAACTTGATGGCAAGAATACTGTGGGAGACAGTAACAAAAGCTTTGCTGGAGTCCAGGTATATTACATTCACTGTCTCCCCTGTATCCGCATTCATCAGAGTCTATAGTACTTACATGGGGAACAAGCATTTGATAATGGGCTGTTGAGTCTAACAGAGAAAGGTAAAACTTGAGCCAGTAGTTGCAAGCTGAAGCTAGACAAGTTCAGTCTGTAAATAGGGTGTAAGGTTGTAACAGTGACAGTGACATACTGTTGAGGGAATTCTGCAACAAATAATTAAAAGTTCTGTGCAAAATATTTGAAAATTCTGCAAGATTATACATATTTTGTCATAATTACATAATATAATCACACTTTTTAATTATTTGCTGAAATAAATTAGCAAAATAATTGAAAATGCTACGATGACATTTTGTTTCTGTTACTATGTTAATCTGGTCAAATAAAGTTATGCAAAATTTTCAAAATTTCAATTTTTTGGCAGAAATTTTAATTTTTGGTGCATAATTATTCCCGGAATGCCAGGATTCTATCTGGTGTAACCTGGGTGTGGGCAGCTGGGTGAGATGTTTGGGTGGGCATATCTGGATACACAGGGCCTCATTGGTGGTTTCAGGTGCAGGGCTAATGGGGCTCTGTGGGGGAGCCCAGGTCAAGGTGGTTAGGCTTAGCAAGGGGGTCTGGCGGTGGGGACTCATCAGGGGAACTCAGTGCTGGGTGAAGGGGGCTTTGTGGAGTGGGGGAAGGGGCAGCTGATTGGGGCTCTGTGGGGGTGAGGGTCCAGGTAAAAGGGGCTTCCAGTGCCGACCCAGAAGCTTCATGGAATGAGTTGCCAAAGAGTGGTGGGGCCAGGAAGTGAGGGAAGTGGGTAGCTGTACAGGAGGCTACTTTCCCTACCCACTCAACCCCAATGCACACGGATCCTACCCCCCACACCCAAACTCTCTGCCAAGCCTTTCCCCCAACACCTGGAACCCTCATCTCAATGCAGTGCCCAGCTAGCTAATCTGGCACCTGAGGCAAGAATATAAAATTGTGCCCCCTCATATATTCATAGTAGTCATTGTGTGTAAAAAGGGAAAATACATAAACAATATGTTTGCTTAGTATAGTTATGAGATTTGCATAAACAGTTAATACATATGTATCTTAATACAAATAATTGAGGAGTTTATTGAGTAAATGTTTACAACTAATGAATAGCCAAATTGTACAGGATAAGAATTAAAACACATAACTCATCTGCAGCGCAGAGGCAGATTGCCACAGTAACAAACACTGAACAAGGTCAACAATGATACATTGTAACAAACACACTGAACAAGGTCAACAATGATACATCCTTACCTGCCTGGCCCCAGATACATGTGATTTTAGTGGATTAATCTAAAATAGCAAATAGTCTCAGCAGGGTAGCTGGGTTAGTCTGTAGATTTACAAAGCAAACAAGCAGTCCCATAGCACCTTAAAGACTAACAGTTTTATTTATTAGGTGATGAGCTTTCATGGATAATGAGGAAGTGGGTCTTACCCATGAAAGCTCATCACCTGTCAAAGGGACAGCAGGGAGCTAAGGACCCAACTCCTCTGAAAGTGAATGGGAGTTGATATCCAACTTCTTTTTATGACTTTTAAATGGGGGAAGTTTTAAGCCATGTTGGCCATGTCTACACTAGCCCCAAACTTTGAAATGGCCATTTCGAAGTTTACTAATGAAGTGCTGAAATACATATTCAGCGCCTCATTAGCATGCAGGCGGCCACGGCACTTCAAAATTGACGCAGCTCGCCGCCGCATGGCTTGTCCCGACGTGGCTCCTTTTCAAAAGAACCCCACCTACTTCGAAGTCCCCTTATTCCCATCTGCTCACAGGAATAAGGGGACTTCGAAGTAGGTGGGGTCCTTTCGAAAAGGAGCCCCATTGGCATGAGCTGCACAGCCGCGAGCCGCGTCAATTTCAAAGTGCCGTGGCCGCCCGCATGCTAATGAGGAGCTGAATATGCATTTCAGTGCTTCATTAGTAAACTTCGAAATGGCCATTTGCATGGCCATTTCAAAGTTTGGGGCTAGTGTAGACATGGCCGTTGACAGATTAAAATAGTGGAATGGAAGCCCACAGCAACAGTTTTACACAATGCAAGATTTTCCAAAAGGAGATGGTTTCATTGACTGGAATTCCGCCCATATCCCTCATCAACTTGTTTACATACTGCCTACAGGAAGTCTACAGTCACAGTTAAAACTATTATTTGGTGCATTACTTAACATTCTGTCCATAAGGTCTCAATATGTTTTTTCCACTCTTATTCAAATATGGTCTTACTTTGGAAGCCACGTATGAGTTTGACAAAATCAACCTCAGTTGGATGTAACTACTCTAGTTAGAAATGTATATTGGAAGTACTAAGGCACACAGGTACGCCGCAGCAAAATTACAAAAAAAATTAACAGAAGTCTCCACTTAATAATAATAAAACCCCTAAAACTGATTCCCTGCTATTACAAGGGCCCACTCAAAAGCACACTGTGCTATGTCCCCTGGCTTTTCATCTTGAGAGACGGTGGTTAGCAATAGCAGTGAGGATCTGTGGGCAGTGTTTGAGTCTGCAGCTTCTCTCGTCGCTTTTCCATCCAATATTGGATTTGCTCGGTTGATTGTAATAACTGCATGTCAGTCTATTACCAAATTCTGGAGTCTGAGAGCTTTTCCTTCTAAGATGAAGTTCTTTCGCGTGGCTTGCACGCGTACTACTGAAGGATGATGTGCCCTGTTGTAGCGATCATCTCCATGCATTTCAATCTGATGATGTAGATTCCCAGGATTTTGGATCAATGTTGAACTTTTCATGGCATTTTTTTGCATGTATACTTGAATCTTAGCTTTGGTATTACTCTTGTTGTCAACCCACATGACAGTTCACCGAAAAGGATTTCTTTGGGAAGATGTTCGTCGCCCATTCCTCTCCCATGACCAAGCCATCGTAGTCTTCTGCTGTTGAGGATCGCTATAAGGCTGGGTATGCCAGATCTTGACAGGACATAAGCATTTGAAACTTTATCTTGCCAGTTGATATTCATAATTCTGCGGGGGCAGTGAAGATGGAAGCTGTTCAGTTTTTTCTCCTGGTTGAAGTAGGTGGTCCATGCCTCGGAACCATATAGCAAGATATTCAGTACATACACCTGGTAGATTAGTGTCTTTGTTTTCACTGTCAGTTTAGGATTGTTCCATGCTTGTTTCGTAAGTCTGCCAAAAATCGTAGCTGCCTTCCCGATTCTGATGTTCAGTTCTTTGTCCATGGATAGGTTTGTGGTGACAGATAACAGAACTGTTGAACCACATCTAATGGGCTGTTATCCAGAATGACATTGGGTTGCTGAGGTATACGTTGAGTGAATATAACAGTTTTCTTCATGCTTATGTCAAGGGAAAACAACTTGCAGGCTTTGGATAGAGAATCCATCAGACTGTAGCGTGTCTTCATTATGAGCGATGACAGCTGCATCATCTGCAAAGAGGAGTTCCCTAATGAGGACTTTCTTGACCTTAGTTTTGGCCTTGAGTCTTGCCAGGTTGTAGAGCAAGCCATCTAATCTTGTGTGGAGAAATACATCACTGTGACAGTTTTGAAATGTGCAATGTAGTAGAACTGAGAAGAATATGTCAAAGAGGATAGGGGCACGAACATACCTGGTTTGACTCCGCTGCTCATTGCAAATGTTTCCAATGTAGATCCATCATATTGCACTGTTGCTTTCATGTTTTCATGAAAAGATGTTATGAGCTTGAGTAGGGTTGGTGGGCAGCCAGTCTTGGTTAGTACTTTGTATAGTCCTGATCTAGTAACTGTGTCAAATTCCTTTGTTAAGTCCACAAGTGCTATGAGTAACGGCTTTCCTTGTTCTCTGCATTTTTCCTGTAGTTGTCAAAATGAGAAAATCATGTCCATTGTTGACCTGCCAGCCCTGAAGCCACACTGAGTTTCTGGATAGACTCGATCTGCGAGTTTTTGCAAGCATTTGAGAATGACACAGGCAAATGCTTTGCTTGTGATGCTCAGTAACGAGAGGCCTCTGTAATTGCTGCAGTCACCCTTGTTGCCTTTGCTTTTATACAGAGTGATGATGTTTGTGTCCTTCATGTCATGTGGGACATTACTTGTTCGCCAACATTTTAGGAGTAAATCATAGAGGAAGGGGAAGAGCATGGCTTTGTTTGCCTTTAGGACTTCAGCTGGAATTCTGTTGTTCTCTGGCACTTTCCACTGGGGAGAGCATCAAGAGCTCGAGAAAATTCCTCCTCCATAGGCTCTGCATCTAGCTCAGACATTTCTGGAAGAGTTGGGAGGAGGTTGTCAAGTTCAGGTTGTATTGTACGCTGAGGGAATAAAGACTTGAGTAGTGTTCCACCAGTCTGGACATCTGCAGCTTCTTGTCTGTGATCACCTGTCCATTTAAATGCTTCAGTGGGGCGACTTCGGTTATGTTTGGTCTGATTGCTTTCTTCAGTCCATCATACATGGTTTTCAGGGTGCCCAAATCAGATGCCTTTTGAATATTAGAACATAGATCGACCCAATACTTGTTCGCACACCACGTGGATTCTCTCTGAAGAAGAGATCTTGTGTGTCAAATCATAGAATCATAGAATGCTAGAACTGGAAGGGACCTTGAGAGGTCATTGAGTCTAGCCCCCTGCCCTCATGACAGGACCACGTACTGTCTAGACCATCCCTGATAGACATTTATCTAACATGTTCTTAAAATATCTCCAGAGATGGAGATTCCACAACTTCCCGAGGCAATTTATTCCAGTGTTTGACCACCCTAACAGTTAGGAACTTTTTCCTAATGTCCAACCTAAACCTCTCTTGCTGCAGTTTAAGCCCATTTCTTCTTGTCCTATCCTCAGAGGCCAAGAAGAACAAGTTTTCTCCCTCCTCCTTATGACACCCTTTTAGATACCTGAAAACTGCTATCATGTCCCACCTCAGTCTTCTTTTTTCCAAAATCAACACACCCAATTCTTTCAGCCTTTCCTCATAGGCCATATTCTCTCCTTTGATCATTCTTGTTGCTCTTTTCTGGACCCTTTCCAATTTCTCCACATCTTTCTTGAAATACGGTGCCCAGAACTTGACACAATACTCCAACCCTAACCCTAACCCTAACCTGCACAGGGTAGAGTGGAAGAATGACTTCCTATGTCTTGCTCACAACACACCTGTTAATGCATCCCAGAATCATGTTTGCTTTTTTTACAGCATCACACTTTTGACTCATATTTAGCTTGTGGTCCACTGTAACCCCTAGATCCCTTTCTGCCATACTCCTTCCTAGGCAGTCGCTTCCCATTCAGTATGTGTGAAACTGATTGTTCCTTCCTAAGTGGAGCACTTTGCATTTGTCTATATTAAACTTCATCCTGTTTACCTCAGACCATTTCTCCAATTTGTCCAGATCATTTTGAATTTTGACCCTACCCTCCAAAGCAGTTGCAACCCCTCCCAGGTTGGTATAATCTGTAAATGTAATAAGCGTACTTTCTATGCCAATATCTAAATTGTTGATGAAGATACTGAAGAGAACTGGTTCCAAAACAGACCCCTTTGCAACCCCACTTGTTATATACCTTTCCAGCAGGATTGAGAACCATTAATAACTACTCTCTGAGTACAAGTATCGGAGGGGTAGCCATGTTAGTCTCTGAGTACAGTTATCCAGCCAGTTTTGCACCCGCCTGATAGCAGTCCATCTAAGTTGTGTCAGAGTTGATCTCTTGTGCTTTGAGATGGATTCTTTATGTTATTCAGATATGCCGTGTGTTTTTCTTAAAGAAGAGGCCTAAGAATGTCAGCATTTTCATCAATCCAGTCTTTGTTAGAGAATTTACATGTTCCAAAGGCTGACTTGGCACATTCATATATTGCATCTCTCCGCATAGACCATGTTTCATCAACAGTTTGTTGGTCCGATTTGCGTTCCATTTTGTGAGTAAGCTCATCTGCGAAGACAGAACATTTCAGCGCATCTCTGGTACTGAAGGTATTGATTTTTGGCTTATTGCATTCCTTTGTCATGTAGAGATTTTTTGGGGCGATTTTCACTGTCACAATCTGAGCTGTGATATGTGAGTGTAATTTTGACGGAGTTGAGATGTTTCCTGCTTATCAGTACAAGGTCAAGTTGATGCCAGTGACCAGCTCTTGGGTAGCGCCATGAAACCTTGTGACACTCTTTCAAGTTAAAGAAAGTATCAGTGATGCAGAGGTGATTCTGAGAGCTGAATTCAAGAAGCCTTTGATCATTTTCCTAATACCCTGATGACCAAGGCAGATGGGCCAGGATTGATGGTCGCATCCAACTCTTGCACTGAAATCACCACGAATGTACAGTTGTTCACTAGTTGGAAAGGAATTGATAACTTTCTGAAGATTATAACAAAAGCGGTCCTTGGCTTCCACGCATGATGCCAACATGGGTGCATAAGCACTGATGATGTTGACATATCCTGATTTGGTGCAGAGCTTCAGGGATATAACATGGTCCAATTCAGCTGTGGACATATTGATAGATTTCAGCAGATTGTTCCAAGCAGCAAATCCAACTCCACAGAGATGGCATTCCTCCGAACACAAGGCCCACTCAAAAGTACAATACTGCCATGAAATTTGCCAAACCCAGGCTCCAGGAGACCTTCCACACACAAAAGCCCCCCGCCCCCCACCGGTTTTAAACCTCACTCACTCCTCCTGCCCCCTGGCCTAAATCCCACTCAATTTAAAGTGTGGCTGTGGTGATGGGAGAGCCCCACTTGAGTGACTGAGCCCCCCAGACCCTCCGACACTCTGCTAGCACGGTCTGGATAGCTGCTTCCCCCTCCCCTTTGGGCTCTCAGTGGGGGGCCATCCATGGCGGGCCAGATCAGTGTGGCTATAGCCATGACTGGCACACAGGAGTCCCATTGGTGTTTTGTTCCCTGTGGTTAGACCATCAACATCATCAAGAAACATGAGCTAAGCGCCTGATGGTGTCCAATGCCTCCCTCATTATTTCCTTCCATCTTTTCCTGTCCAGTGTGGAGTGGCTTAGTTTCTGTAGACTAGCTGTGCACCAATCTGCTGTATCATCTACCCATTCTCTGTGGGGCCTGCCTCTCCTTTTCCAACCCTCCATTATGCCAAATACCAGAGTCTTGATTTTTCCTTCCTCGTTCAGTCTGCAGATATGCCCAGATAGCTGTAGGTTGCGTTGTATAACCTTCTGCAGTAGGTTCTCTTTTGGCTGTATCTTCCTATATAATTCCTTGCTGGTGACCTTCTGCATTCATCCTATTCTCAGGATCTTTCTATGACAACTCCTTTCGAATGCCAATATTCTTCTCTTTGAATCTTTCATTATCAACTGTGTCTCACATCCGTACAACATGCTGTTCAATACACACTTTTGCAAGATGCTCAGCTTCATTACTAAACTAATTGCTTTGCTTTTCCAGATCTTATCCATTGCCTTCAAACTCACTCTTGCTTATGCTATTCTAGTCGCTATTTCCTTCTTACAGTCTAGATCATGTGTTATGTTGTTCCCCAGATATGTGAACTTCTCTACATTCTTTAGTTCGATCCGATCTTCACTGATCTTCCCTCCTATTTCCTTATCTCCAAATACCATTGGTTTTGTTTTATCAAGGTTCATAATTGTGCTGTAAAGACATCTGTAAGAGGGACCACAAGGAGGTAGACATTGACCCAGACAGTTGGGAAGAGCTGGCAGATGACTGTAGCAGCTGGAAGCAGGAACTACACAAGGGCCTTCAGAAGGGAGAGATGAAGATCAGACAGCTGGCAGAGGAGAAGTGAGCCTGTAGAAAGGACAGCAAGGACCTGCTAGACACCCACTACATATGCAGCAGATGCAGCAAGGACTGTCACTCTCGTGTGGGCCTCCACAGTCACAGTCAACGCTGCAAATGATGATCTTAAATGGCGTTATGAAGGGTGCAATCCATAGTCTACGCAGACTGAAGGATGCCTAGGAGGAGAATCAGTCCATACCACTTCCCTTCCTCGTTTAGCACCTGCACCATTCTTGCTAGCTTCTCTTTTCCTTCTTCAGTGGTGACTAAAATAGCCCCTCCACTTTTGTGGGGAGGAGTAAGGGGAGGCTGCAGAACTCAGAAGAACTCAAGGCTGTGGGGACAGGGCCAGATTTTAGAACCTCTCCACACTTCTAGGGAGTGTCTCTCCTGCCAGAACCCCTCATGCGGTGCTGAGATTCAGCTGGCTCTGGGATGGAACACAGGGAGTGGTTATGCAGGGACCCAACACTGGGATGCAGCTAGCTCTGGGGTGAGGTGTGAGGGCTTGTTGTATGGAGACCCCTCACCTGGCATGGAGATATATCTGGCTCTGGGGTGGGGCAGGGGCTGGTTACACAGGGACCCCTCATTTGTCACTAATGTGGAGTGGGATGCAGGGACCCCTCACTTGGCTGGCTCTGGGTTGGGATGCAGGTACCAGTTACACAGGACCTCTCACCAGGCATGGAGATTTGACTGGCTCTGGGGTGGGGCACAGGGGGCTGGTTACATGGAGACTCTTCACCTGACACTGAGATGCAGCAGGCTCTGGTGTGGGAAACAGAAGAATGGTTACAGGGGACCCCTTATTTGGCTCTGAGATACAGGTGACTGTAGGGTGGGGCACAGGGGGCCAGTTACAGGGGACCTGTTGCCTGGTGATGCCTTGATGCCTTAAATGACTGCTTCTTGAAGCAGCTAGTACAGGAACCCACAAGGGGGGAGTCAATTCTCGATCTAGTCCTGACTGGAACGCAGGATCTGGTCCAAGAGGTAACTGTTACTGGACCGCTTGGAAATAGTGACCACAATATAATAACTTTTAATATTCCTGTGTTGGGAAGAACACCGCAGCGGTCAAACACTCCGGCATTTAATTTCAAAAAGGGGAATTACACTAAAATGAGGAAGCTAGTTAAACAGAAACTAAAAGGTAGAGTAACTAAACTAAAATCCCTGGAAGCTGCATGGAAACTGTTTAAAGATACCATACTACAGGCCCAACTTAAATGTATACCCCAAATAAAAAAACACAGTAAGAGACCGAACAAAGAACCACCATGGCTTAACAGCCATGTTAAAAAGGCAGTGAGAGAGAAAAGGGCAGCTTTTAAAAAGTGGAAGTCAAATCGTAGTGAGGAAAATAGAAAGGAATACAAACACTCCCAAATTAAGTGTCATAACGTAGTAAGAAAAGCCAAAAAAGATTTTGAGGAACAGCTAGCCAAAAATTCAAAAATTGATAGTAAAATGTTTTTTAAATACATTAGAAGCGGGAAGCCCGCTAAAGAAGCAGTGGGGCCCTTGGACGATAAACATATAAAAGGAGCGATCAAGGAAGACAGTGCCATTGCGGAGCGATTAAATGATTTCTTTGCTTCAGTCTTCATGGCTGAGGATGTTACAGAGGTTCCTAAATGTGAGCCAGCCTTTTTAGGTGACAAATCTGAGGAACTCTCCCACATTGAAGTGACATTAGAGGAGGTTTTGGAGTTAATTGATAAGCTGAATAGTAACAAGTCTCCAGGACCAGACGGTATTCACCCAAGGGTTCTGAAAGAACTCAAATGTGAAATTGCGGAGTTATTAACAGTGGTTTGTAACCTATCCTTTAAATCCGCTTCGGTACCCAATGACTGGAAGACGGCCAATATAACGCCAATATTTTAAAAAGGCTCTAGAGGAGACCCTGGCAATTATAGACCGATAAGTCTAACATCAGTACCAGGCAAATTAGTAGAAACGCTAGTAAAGAATAAAATTGCAAGGCACGTAGAAGAGCACGAATTGTTGGGCAAAAGTCAGCATGGTTTCTGCAGAGGGAAGTCGTGTCTAACTAATCTATTAGAATTCTTTGAAGGGGTTAATAAACATGCGGACAAGGGGCACCCAGTGGACATAACATACCTAGATTTCCAGAAAGCCTTTGACATGGTCCCACACCAAAGGCTTTTATGTAAATTAGGTGGTCATGGGATAGGAGGAAAGATCGTTTCATGGATCGGGAACTGGTTAAAAGACAGAAAACAAAGGGTGGGAATAAATGGTAAATTTTCACAATGGAGGGGGGTAACTAGTGGTGTTCCCCAGGGGTCAGTCCTGGGACCGATCCTGTTCAACTTGTTCATCAATGATCTAGAAAATGAGGTAAGCAGTGAGGTGGCAAAGTTTGCAGATGACACCAAGTTGTTCAGGACAGTCAAAACCAAAAGGGATTGTGAAGAACTACAAAAAGATCTCAGCAAACTGAGTGATTGGGCAGCAAAATGGCAAATGAAATTTAATGTGGGTAAGTGTAAGGTAATGCACATTGGAAAAAATAACCCAAATTACACGTACAACATGATGGGGTCAAATTTAGCTACGACAGATCAGGAAAGGGATCTTGGAGTTATAGTGGATAGTTCTGTGAAGACATCCACGCAGTGTGCAGCGGCAGTTAGTAAAGCAAATAGGATGTTAGGAATTGTTAAAAAAGGGATAGATAATAAGACAAAAGATATCATACTTCCCCTATATAAAACTATGGTACGCCCACATCTTGAGTACTGCGTGCAGATGTGGTCTCCTCACCTCAAAAAAGATATATTGGCATTAGAAAAGGTTCAGAAAAGGGCGACTAAGATGATTAGGGGTTTGGAATGGGTCCCATATGGGGGGATGCTAGAGAGACTGGGACTTTTCAGTCTGGAAAAGAGGGGATTGAGGGGAGATATGATAGAGGTATATAAAATCATGAATGGTGTGGAGAAAGTGAATATAGAAAAATTATTTACCTTTTCCCATAATACAAGAACTAGGGGACACCAAATGAAATTGCTGGGTAGTAGGTTCAAAACTAATAAAAGGAAATTTTTCTTCACACAGCGCACAGTCAACCTGTGGAACTCCTTGCCCGAGGAGGCTGTGAAGGCCAGGACTCTATTAGGGTTTAAAAAAGAGCTCGATAAATTTTTGCAGGTTAGGTCCATAAATGGCTATTAGCCAGGGGTAAAGTATGGTGCCCCTAGCCTTCAGTACAAGGGCAGGAGATGGATGGCAGGAGATAAATCACTTGATCATTGTCTTCTGTTCTCCTTCTCTGGGGCACCTGGCATTGGCCACTGTTGGCAGACGGGATACTGAGCTGGATGGACCTTTGGTCTGACCCAGTATGGCCATTCTTATGCTCTTATGGTGCTGAGATGCAGCTGGCTCTGGGGTGGGAAACAGGGGGATCCCTTGCCTGGTGCTGAGAAGCAGCTGTCTTTGTGGTGGGGAACCCCTTGCCTGGCTCTGGGGTGGAGGATCCACAGGCCCCCCAACCCTTCTGTGACCCCAGCCCCCCTGTGGCCCCCTGCCCCCTTCCAGGACCCCAGCCCCCTGTGATCCCCTGGCCCCCAGCCCCACTCTGTGATCTTGGATCCCTGTCCTTCCTGGGCCCCCCCAGGACCCACAAGCCCCTTCTGTGATCCCAGAACCCTCTTGTCTCCCACACCCTCATCTCTCCCCTGTCGTACCTCACAGGACCGGAGCACCCCAGGCAAGCAGTGCAGAGCCTCCTTTGCTGCTGTCCTCTCCTCCTCACTGGTCGTTAAACCAATTCAAGTGAGTGTCATTAGTTGCATAGCAATGCAAGGCAGGGCAGGGAAGGAGCAGCAGAGGAAGGCAGGCAGAGACGGCATCTTAACAAGCTGCAAATGGCTCTTAAAAAGCCATATGCAGCTCAGTCAGAGCTGCCCAGCTGGCTTTTCAAAATGGCCGCCAGCTTCTGAAGTGCGCCTCTGCTGCTGTGGCTCCTGAGGCGAGAGCCTCACCGTCGTTAGGACCCTGTCCCAACACACCTCACTGCTGCACTCAGCCCTGCTAATACTGCCAACTTTCTAGTGCCAAAGAACTGAACAGCCTCACCCACTCCCTGCCCCACCCCTTCGTCAAGGCCCTGCCCTGAGGCCTCACCCCTGCTCCCTCTGCCACTTGGTCTTTCCAACCCCTGCTCACATGCTTCTTTTCCCCAGGACAGGGTTGGGGTTGGGTTGCAGGAGGCTGAGGGCTCTGGCTGGGTGCTGGCATCAGAGTGGGACTTTCATTTTTTAGACAATATAAATGGTTATAGAGAAAAGGTTGAAAACATGATCCCCAATGAATCAAAAGAAACACATAAAAAACCTCTTCTGTGTATCACTTTTTAAGAACCTCATATTTTTAAAGCTCCTAATATGATTCTGGGAGCCTAACTCCTCTGAGTTTTGCACCCTGGGTTGCACCATGTCAGTGGGGAGAAGGATAAAGACCCCAGAGTCTGTTTGGAACAGTTGGCTGGTTATGATGGGGACCACCCCGTTCCCCAGACATACGTTGTTCTTTTATTATGAGCTACCTCAAAGTGTGTCAGCATATTTGGGCTTCCTTGGGAACCCCCAGCAGAGCCTGAGTGGTGCCTTGCCCATGTTTTCTGTTCTCTCATCGCAGTCGAGACACAATCTGGTAGGGAAGAACATGGCCAAATCCTGTTTCATCCCCCACCTGTGGTGAGCATTGCCCATTACTTCAGGGTTGGTGAAAGCAGCAGTCTGGACTGAAGGCACATCAGCTGTGGAATCTGTTCATTGAAGATTACCCCTGAGTGGTTTTCAGTGTGGTTAGAATGTATTTAAACCCCTTCTTGAATACATCAAGGCAGCTCCCTGCTAGTGTACACCTCATGTGTGACTTCTATTGCAAAGACTGAGATCAAACTATAACCAGCAGCAGTAGAAACAAGCATGATGGCTGGCTGCAGACAGAGGCGTTTCACTTTATGCTTTTATTTCCCCAACCTTTCCTCGGAGCCTTGATTTATAATGTGCAGGCAGTTGATCTTGGAGCTCTCAGCAAATCTGGCCTATCTTGTTACCAGGAGCTAATGCTGAAGGCAAGGTTTTTCATGGCAGCACTTTATCTGGATTGAACGTTAATAAGTTTTAGGGGTTCTTTTCAGAAGTTTTGAGAAATGGGTTCGAAGTTTGTTTTGTTTCAGAGGTTTAAGAAAAGACAGATGGAAAAGTTGGTGGCACCACTTTCCAGATGAGGCTTTTGTGACACTCCTCTACATTTTAGTTGGTTTTCAAAGAAATGTCCTGCTTGTGGTCGGTTCCCTCGCTGATATGTGGGTTTTTAATATAATTTTTGCCCAGATCCAGTTTGACTTTACTTACTGTTAATTAAAAGAGATCCACAAATGTACAAATCACTGAGCTAAAAGGACGTATGCAGATTAACTGGCGAACAGAGTGCATAGCTAAATGTTTTATAGACTCTCATTGCTAAAAAAAGCTGCAAACATGACTGTGACTTGTGCACTAAGCAAAGCAGCCTGAATCCAGAGCCAGAAAAAGCGTTTTTAGAAGATTGTCCCTGCATTTCTCCTCATTCCCTTTATGATATTAAAGTATTTTCCCATTTTTTGAAATTATTTCACATGATATCTGTAACCTTGATGCACTGCTCAGCTTGCTGGGGAGACACACTTGACTTTCTGAGTCAACGTCTGTAACAAGGAGCTGTTGGAAATAGCGTTAAATGGAGGGACTCATCCTGGTGAGGGCATAGCAATTAACTACACAAACACTTGCTGTAGTTCTACTGAGAACAACAAGACTGCTTGCGGTAAGAAGAGTTGTGGTCCTGACTAGGCCCATTGGCAGGATGTCAGGGGTGGGGGAAGTTGCCTGGTACTTCACAGAGTCCCAGGGCTCCAGTCGCTGCCATAGCAGCAGCAGTGGCATCCAGAGCCTTGGACCCTTTAAAATGCTGCTCAAGTAATGTGTTCTGGGCAGCGCCAGGGGCTGAAGGGAGGTGTGGCGGGGGGACGCTCTGGGCAGTGCTGACGGCTGGCTGCCCTTGGCCCTGCCCTTCTGGGAACAGAGAGCCAGCCCTCAACCCCACCTTCCCAGGGATCCATAGAGGCTCTCGTCTCCCCTGCTGTCTCCTGATGACTCTTTGCTTTGTCACTTTGTCCTAAACTTTCTTCTACTGAACCCTCAGTGTGGGACAAGTCTCAGAGGGGTAGCCCTGTTAGCCTGTAGCTGCAAAAACAACGAGAAGTTCTGTGGCACCTTATGGATGAACAGATTTTTTGAAGCATAAGCTTTTGTGGGCAAAGACCTGCTTTGTCAGATGCATGAGTGGGAGCTCCAGAGGAGGGTCTAATTGTACACGCTCATGAAAAGAAGGAAGTACTAGTCAAGAGAATGGCCAGAGTTGACAAGCTCAGTTCAGTCAGGGAAGTTGTGGCCCACTTCCAGTAGCTGATGTGGAGATGTGAACACCAAGAAAGGAGAAACTGCTTTTGTAGTTGGCCAGCCACTCCCAGACTTTGTTCAGTCCTGAACTGATGGTGTCAAATTTGCAAATGAATTGCAGCTCTGCAGTTTTTCTTTGGAGTCTGCTTTTGATTATTCTTTTTTTTGGGTGCAGAATGGCTACTTTTAAATCTGCTATTGTGGGGTGGGGTTTCCAGTTTGTCACCCAAAAGGGGCAGCTCTGACTATAGGAGGAGGGGCTCTCTCTCTTTTCTCTGCAGTGCAGACCACGGCAAAAATTCATTTAACTTCTCTGCAGCAGCTTTGTCTTCCATGAGTGCTTTTTTAATATCTTCATTGTCTTGTGGCTCCACTGCCTCTTTGTCCAGCTTCCTGCTTCTAAGGTACTTTAAACATTTTTTGCTGATAATTTTTTTCCCCCCAAAATGCTGTTTGGCTTGAATCAGAGCTACCAGAGTCAGACCCAAAGTATGGCTAAGTTTCTTCTTGATTTTGGCGAAACTCTTCTCTGGATGAATAGTGAGGGAGTACAATCTGGCTATAACTCATTGATCTGGCCTTGGTAGTGAGGATTATTTGAGAGCCTTACTGCTGCTAGGGATTTCTGATTGGTTGGGTTTTTTTACTGTTTTATCAGCATGTATAATACAAAGAGTTTTGGAGTAGCTGTTTTCTGGAAGGTAGATGCCTAGCTGTTGGAAGGGCATCTCATGTTACTGAAAGTAAATCTCTTAACCACATTTTGAAAGCTGTTCAGCATACTCTTATTAAAAGCACTCGGCAGTAGAGGCCAGTCATGCACTGGTGACTCTCATTTTAGTCTTTTGGTTGAGCCCTGCCAAATTCACAGCCATGCAAAATGCATTGTGGACCATAAAATCTGGTGTTTGCCCATGAAACTTTGCTCTCGCTCACTATTCCCTTGTAGTATGCAGATTTCATGATACAGGAGTGGAGGATGGGACACACCAGAGTTTCTTAAATTGGGGGTCCTGACCCAAAAGGGAGTTGCAGGGGGATCAAAAGATTATTTTAGGAAGGTGATGGTTTCACCATTCTTACATGTGCATTGCCTTCATACCTGAGGAATGGGAGCATGGTTGGAACACTGGCCAGGTGCCCAGCTCTGAAGGCAGCACCTCACCAGCAGCAGCACAGAAATAACGGTGGCAATACCATACCAACCCACCTTTCTTCTGCCCTGCTGCTGGCAGTAGCTGTGCCATCAGAGCTTGATTCCTGGCCAGCAGTTGTCTCTCTCCAGCTGCCCAGCTCAGAAGTCAGTGATGCCACAAACCCCTGCAATAACCTTGCAACTCCCCACAGAACTTCTTTTTGGGTCAGAAGTCCTACAACTGACCAAAATGGATTGCAGTTTTGGTAGGGCCCTACATATTGGTAGCCTCCAAACCAGAAGAGATTACGGCTACGTCTACACGTGCAGCCAACATCGAAATAGTCTATTTCGATGAATAACGTCTACACGTCCTCCAGGGCCAGCAACGTCGATGTTCAACTTCGATGTTGCTCAGCCCAACATCGAAATAGGCGCAGCGAGGGAACGTCTACACGTCAAAGTAGCACACATCGAAATAGGGATGCCAGGCACAGCTGCAGACAGGGTCACAGGGCGGACTCAACAGCCAGCCGCTCCCTTAAAGGGCCCCTCCCAGACACAGTTGCACTAAACAACACAAGATACACAGAGCTGACAACTGGTTGCAGACCCTGTGCCTGCAGCATAGATCCCCAGCTGCCGCAGAAGCAGCCAGAAGCCCTGGGCTAAGGGCTGCTGCCCACGGTGACCATAGAGCCCCGCAGGGGCTGGAGAGAGAGCATCTCTCAACCCCCCAGCTGATGGCCGCCATGGAGGACACAGCAATTTCGACGTTGCGGGACGCAGATCGTCTACACGGTCCCTACTTCGACGTTGAACGTCGAAGTAGGGCGCTATTCCTATCTCCTCATGAGGTTAGCGACTTCGACGTCTCGCCGCCTAACGTCGAAGTTAACTTCGAAATAGCGCCCGACGCGTGTAGACGCGACGGGCGCTATTTCGAAGTTGGTGCCGCTACTTCAAAGTAGCGTGCACGTGTAGACGCAGCTTACATGTCCAATGCTCTTGTCACCTCCTCCAGATATACATCAGTATGATTCTGCTAATTTCACTGCAGTTACTCCTGATTTACATGCCAATAAGTGAGTAGTGAATCAGGCCCTGCAGCTTTCCCTGGACCTTTGTTTTCAGAAGCCATAACACATCTTTCTACATAAGTAAACTAGGAGGAATATTTTCCATTGTGCCATCTGTCAGGGGGGCCAACACTTGCCGGGATCTCAGACAAGGTGTGTTGGGGGGGGCAGGAGTACCAGCACCACACTCCTGGAATGGATGGGGCCTCAGGAGGACGCACTGCCTGGAAGGTTCCCCACCATGACCTCCATCAACCAGCTCTTAGCGCTGCCCACAGTGTGACATGTGGGGCTTCAGCAGTGATTTAAAGGGCTTGGGGCTCTGGCAACTGCCATTGCCGCAGTGGTGGCAGTGGCAAGTGGGCACCCTGGGCCCTTTTGAATCACCGGACCCTGTGGCATTTGCCTCCTTCACCCCTAGCCCATATCAGCAGCTGGATGAGGCTCCTTTACTCCCCATGCACACTCCTGTCCATAAGTCTAGTGATGGCAATTTTCAGATCCCCAGCCAGGCCTCAGAAGAGCTCAGGGCCATGATATTAGGACCCAGCTCCCATGCTCAAGAGGGAGAGCTGGACAGTAAATTTCCACCAAAAGAGGTTTTGATGGAAAAATTGTGTTTGGCAAAATGTAAGTGTAGCCCTTCTATTAATGCCAGGTGCCTGCCAGAAGGGCCGTGTTCAGCTCCTAGCGGGTTCCTGTCAAGGATACAACCAACCAGCTCGAGCCCCCACCCAGTGGCCTGGGACAATCTCACCCCACTTGCTGGGTGCCGGTAAGGCAGTTCTCCCTGCCCTTGCAAGCATAGAGTCTCAGTTAGAAGCAGCTTATTTAATGACAATAACCTACCCCAAGTTTACTGTGACAGATGCAATATATCTAAGCAAAGGAGAGACAAACCCCTTTAACAAGGTACCATCGCCACATGCTATAGAACCAAGTCTCTTGCTGGGGCTCTTGGCCTTTACCCCACACAGTTACACGGTGTACCTCCCACGGTGCAGTCCCAAACCCAGAGCCCACAGATACATCACCAGGGCAGTACTAGCTGTCCACTTGTCTGCAGCATCCCACTGACTGCCACTTGCTGGCCACTCCTCCTACCAGCCACCTGCCAGTCACACCATCCAGCCACCCACTGTTCCTCTTACAGGCCATCCAGTTACCATCATCCACCACTTCTTCTATCAGCCACCCACCTACTGTTGCTCCCTTACCAGCCAGGCTGCTGGGCTATCACCCTGAGATTTCAGCTCTGCATGGCCTCACCTACCCCTCTGCAATTTCAGCTCTTAATATCTCCAGTGTGGAGTTTCATGAAAACCCTAGTACCCAGCTCTATTTTTCAACAGGGGGGGGAAGGCTAGTCAAACCAGGCTTATAGCTATATGGCCAGGGCTAAGACACTCAACAAGCTGACTCAACCAGTACGTACATATGTATGTACGTACGTACGTACGTACGTACATACCATACCATACCATACCATACCATACCGCACCGCACCGCACCGCACCGCACCGCACCGCACCGCACCGCACCTCTTGGAATGCTTTAAACGAGGGAGCCCTGTGTAATCAATGTCTTATGCAGCTATGGCAACTGCCCTGTCCCTCACAACAACCCAGAGCATTGGAGAGATCCCACAACTCCCACGCTGAGTGTCAGCATAAATTGTGATTTTACAACGATGCGTTTACAATAGACAAAATTTCATGGCTTACTTGCTACCCATTAGGCTTTGCCTGAAAGGTATCACACATGCACACCTTTGCATTTTCATGCAAATGATCTCTGGGAGACACATTCCTCCCAGCCTTCAGCAGCCTTGCGTTCCTGCTGCCACATTCCTTACATCAGTTTTTGTGAAAAGTCTCCGCCTTTCATAGGGAATTTCAGTTTTTCACTTTTGTTTCCAAAGACTGAAAACAAAATATTTCTGTTTGGTAAAGGTGCTGCAATGCTGATAGGAGTTGTAGTCTGGTTCTTTCATGCATCCTTTCTCTTCTATGGCCAAGGCACCCTCATGGACTACATTTCACATGCTGCACCCTCCCCAGAAACTCCCATGGTGCGTTCCCTCCACTGCCGAGATTGCTTTGGTTTTCAGATTTTTTTGGTGTAGGATGAAAATGCTTTAAATTTGAATTTCTGCCAAAAAAAAATCCCACAACAATATTTCCTGTGGAGGAAAAGAAGGTTTTTACCGGCCATGCTGAAGGCTTGCATTGGCCTGCTAAACCCTGGCTTGTGAGTTTAATCCTTGAGAGGGGCCAGTTAGGAATCGGGGGCAAATAGATAAAAAATCTGTCAGGGATGGACATAGGATCTTCCATCAGTGAGAGGGACTGGATTCAATGACCTCTCAAGGTCCCATCCAGTTTTATGAGATAGGGGAATACATATATATGTCAAAGGCTTCAGCTTGGGCCTGAGTAGAGCTCCTCATGCTTAAAACACCTTGCACATGCAGCACCAGCTGAAGAGTCAATGTGCCAAGGTAAATGGGCTAAGGAAGAGCAATGTGGCCTGGTGGCGAGTGCTGAGATGAATTGTACCCCACTTCCAGCCTGGGCCTACCCCCACTTTGTGACTTCAAAGAGCCCACATTGCCAGGGCCTCAGCCATACATCTCACTCCTGAGAGAGGCAGACCAAGAGAAGCCATGCACAGACCTACACGGCCTGAAACAACATTTCATTTTATTTTTTTTTAAACTGGTGATAAATCTGCCCTTGTCTAGACACCAGACCAGCGTTCTGAGCCATGTTTTCATTCAGTAAAATGTCTCCTCCTTGACACGCTGCTATGACCCTTTCACTTGTGTTTGAGAGAATCGCTGTTCACTAGAACCTGGACTGGCTAGACAGCCAAGTTAAGGCAGATTGTTCAGCCATTCCGAATCCATTTTACAAGAGCCATTTGCCACTCTTCAGGACTCAGCCAGCACTGGATAGCCAGGAACCTATATTTCGCTTGGCAGCAGGACTAGCAGGCCACAGCTAGTCACAGCTTTAATTGAAACAGAACGATTAAAAGTCTGTGCAATTAATATAAATCTTGGCTGCTCCTATTCCTTCCATGCCTGGAGCCAGGGGACTCTGATATGTGGGAATGTTGTCATCCTTGCTGCAACAGAGCTCTAAGCTGAGCTGACTTTAATAAACCAGTGCAAGAGACGAGCTGGAAAGTTCCTCAGCTTTCAACTCTGCATGGTTTATGACAAATATGCCCAGAATTTTAGGCTGCAAGAGACTCCAGACCAGGCAGCTTACTAATGATTTGCTTCCATGCTGATCTGGGAGTGAGCCATTGTAACAAATGCAACCCATGGAACCCTGCAGTGCAGCTGAGCGGGAGGGATGGAGTGGCATGGAGTCAGCAGCGGGAGAGCTTCTCCTAACGAGCAGGATGGCAGTGTGCAACTGGCAGGACTTTGATGTGCCATGCAGCACTTGCAGCTCCCAAAAGAGAACCGTGCATATACCCTCCAGTGAGTCCCGTCTGGTATATCATTGGCCCTGGTTATTTCCTCAGGTAGGGCTGCATACATCACAACAGGGACGGCTAGGAAGGGATCCTGGCCCAGTGCTATGTGGATGTGTCTGGGATGGAGCTGCTCCCTGGATCATCTTCTCTCTGCTGCTAGCACATCTGCATAAGGCAGAGCAGAATGGTCCCCCCCGCCTGCATGCACCAGGTGTCTGTTAATACGCAGATATAATTTGCACAAATAGTTGTAAAAGTCACACAAATGTCAGCTTAAGTTTGATATTTTGGGCCAAATCTCTGCCTGTGAGCTGGTATCTATGCATGTCCAGACTGGCATGCACGGCATGAAGTTTTACATGCATGATGGTGTGAATGGACCTGTAACTTTTGGTTCAAGTTTTGAAATGTATGGCTAGAAAACATCTGTGCGGGAATCTATGACAGGGCCTCAAACCCTCTACTGCTGATTCTCACTAGTTGGGGAAGTAAACTGCAACATCTTCCTTTGTATCTGCATCCCAGTACCAGGATCACTCCAGATCCCTGGACAACCCCTCTTTCAACAGTGTGAATTCTCCAGGCTTTCTTGTCCATGCCCCAGGACAGTGTGCTGTTCAGTTCACTTTTATGTGCCGACTAGAGTTGTACTTTCCCGCCCTCCTGTGTTCTTTGCAGTTAGCAGGCCCAGGATCAGAGACTCAACTGTCAATTTATTCTGATTTCTACATCTCTTGGAGTCAGGAAGCACCTGTCACCATGCACAGATCTCTGTCTTTAAGCACTGCGGGACTGACAGACAAGTCAGCCAGTTCTGAGATCAAGAGTCTATTGACACTTCTGTCATAGCCCCCTTAGTTTCCTCTTTGTAAACTGAAAAGTCCCAGTCTTTTTAATTTTTCTTCTTATGGGACCCGTTCCAAACCCCTTATCTCTTTTGTTGCCCTTTCCTGGACCTTTTCCAATGCCAGGGTATCTTTTTTGAGGTGAGGTGACCATATCTATGTACAAAATTCGAGCTGTGGACATACCATGCGTTTATATAGAGGCAATAAGATATTCTGTCTTACTCTCTATCCTTTTTTAAATGATTCTTAACATTCTGTTTTGATCACTGCTGCACATGGAGTAGATGATTTCAGAGAACTATCCACAATGACTCCAAGATCTCTCTCTTGTGGTTATAGCTAAATTAGTTCCCCATCATTTTGTGAGTCTAGTTGGGATTATTTTTTCCAATGTGCATTACTTTATGTTTATCAGCTTTAAATTGCATTTGCCATTTTGTTTTCCAATCACTTAGTTTTGTGAGATCTTTTTGAAGCTCTTCACAGCCTGCTCAACACACTGTTTTTATACCAAAATAGTGAATTTAATAGCAGCCCTGGAGTGGGTGGTATGAAGGGTCCTATCTAGCTTACTCCCTGTGTTGACAGAAATGACCACACACCAGGTCTGTTTTCCATTCACAGGAGGGCATGTAGTGCTTTCATTTGGCCAGTTTCAAATGAAAAACTGAGACATTTGTGAATTCTGTTCTGACAAGCTGGAGTACTGGGCTGGGTTACAAACAGTCAGTTCTGGAATATGTTACTCTTGGTCAGTACTGCCCTGGGTTTCCTGTGGTCTGTACTGGAGTGTGTTACCCATGGTCAGTCCTGGGCTGGGTTACACATGCTCAGTTACCCATGGTCAGTTCTGGGCTGGGTGACTAGTGATGAGAATCACTGGGGTTTTCTGCCTGCTCCTTCTGTTTGTTCCCGGGATTAGGAGTCCTAGTAAAAGTCATTAATCACAAATGGGTGTCATAGGAGCTCAGCCACCACTGGTTGCATCTCCTTCTGGCTGCTCTGGGGAGTAGCTTTTTTCCTTCCAGTGCTTCTCCCTCTCAAAGTCCTCTCTCATGCTGCAGACCAGTAGGGAGCTATGTGTGGCCCACAAAACATTTTGTTTACCATTGCCCATGTGCAGGCTTACCAGATTCTGCTGATTTCCATCTACATAGTTTTTTCTTCACCACTATTCCAAAGCTGACGCACACTTGAAGCAAGGTACACAAAGGGAGATGAGCACTGGCTGTGAGAGCTGGGCATGCCCTCTACACCCCATTAGAGCACTGCTATGGTTCAATTGACACCCCACCCCCAAATTCTGTTAGCAAAACTACCCTGTCCTGGGAGACCAGCTTGGTTATGACAATCTTGTGGCCACCAAGGATGAAGGAGGTCCACTCATGTGTCCCGCTCACTAGTTGAAGTTGCCAATTGCTGCCCCAGAGCCTTTCTCACTCCAGAAGCTGCAGCTTCCTTTTTGTGACCTTCGTCTCACTGTCCAGGCCATTGTGGAGTTTCCCCTCTGAAGCACACTCTTCCTTCAGGGTCAGGGGCCCAGAGTCCCCTCCCTCCCTGATTAATGCATGGGGGGGCGGAGGGGGCTGCAGGCTTCCTCCTTGCCATCTTTTCTGTGGCCAACTTCCTGGCTTCATATTAGCTTCACTCACATCTGCCCAGTGATTGTCACCCTCAAGTCAGGGGACGCTCCTCTCCTCCTGTGATGCCCCTTACACTGACTGGTCCTTTCTGAACTTCCTTAACAGTTTGCAGGGCTGGTACATGGTGAACCCCTCTCCCCAGCCCCAAGACTCTTGGTAAAGTCAGCTTGGTTCTCCCTTAGTCTTTGCCGTGGTCTCTGGATTGGACCCTCACTGATTTTTACAATGATATGTAGGATGTACAGTTACAATGAGCTGCTGTGTATGTTGCAACAGCTGAAGTATCTTCTGTCCTTTGTTTGGATTGTTCCATAGCTAGGTAATTCTTATGCATGGAGCAAGCATTTAGTTTGCCAACCTTGCTGACAAGGTCCCCACTCCTTGCAGAATAGTTTTCTCCTTGTCAATTTACTCCTGAGAAGGACACCAGGGTCTCCATTTGCAGTCTAAGGCTATGTCTACACTTACTGGGAATGTTGACGGCTGCTACGCAGTTTTAGGTACACCAATTGCATACTAAAATCAGTTTTGGTGCCGCCAAGATTGGTCCTGGTCTTCACTGAAGAATGCTGACAGGAGCGCTCCTCCTGCCGACATTCCTTAATCCTTGTGGCTCGCAAGGAGTTCCAGGGTCAACATTGACTCCAGAATGTGCTGTTTCGTGCATGCACAAAAGGCACCCCAGAAGATTGAACCTGCACGTTCGAACTTTCATGGCCGGTGTAGACCCAGCCTCACTCTCCTTTCCCTTTAGGCCCCTCTTGTGAAAGCGTTAATTGCAGCCAGTACAAAATGAGGTCTCCCTGGGTTTTATGTTGAAATGCTTCTAATTTGGTAGCACAAAATAATAGATATTCAGTAAAGACCACTCTGTCCATCTAGTTTGGCTTCCTGCATATCCTATCCCAGGCCAGGGAATGGTGCCCCCAGCCAAGTGCTCTTGAGAATGCCACTAGGCATCTATCTGCATCTGTAGATATCTAAACAGCATTATAAATTGTTCCTGAGTTCCACACTAGTCTTTAATTTCACCTGCTAATTCATGTGAAAATTACACACTAAAGTCTTACAAGTCTTGTGTCGCAGAGGATTGTATTGCAAGTGAGTTAATGCCTGACCTGCTGGGAGAATTTGATTTATTAAGTTTATCTTATGCCTGTCCGGCATAAGAGGCTACCAACAAAGTGGGTGTCAGAACCACATTTACATTGCTATTTTTTCTGCCCAATAGCCTCTCCCTGTGATTGAATATGCAAATGAACAGTCATTTGCATTTTTGAGACCATCCACTTGCATACTGCTGCCAGCAGTTCAGGTCAATGTAACCATAGCCATAGAGTGATAGTCTAACTCCGCATCACAGCAACATGTGTTGGATTTTAAGATGGTCAGGAAAGCAGCAAGATGCAACAAAAATTATTAAAGGTCTGGAGAACGTGAGCTATGAGGGAAGACTGAAATAACTAGGCCTGTTTAGTTTAGAAAAATAAAGACTGAGAGGGGACATGATAGTGGTGTTCAAGTACCTCAAACTGGGTTACAAGGAGGAGGGAGAGAAAATGTTCTCCTTGGGCTCTGAGGATAGAACAAGGAGCAATGGGCTTAAACTGCAGCAAGGGAGGTTTAGGTTGGATATTAGAAAAAAACTTCCTGTCAGGGTGGTTAAACACTGGAAACAGTTGCCAAGGGAGGTTGTAGAACCTTCATCACTGGAGATATTTAAGAGCAGGTTAGATAGACACCTGTTGGGGATACTCTAGACGGTGCTTGGTCCTGCCATGAGGGCAGGGGACTGGAGTCAATGACCTCTTGAGGTGCCTTCCAGTTCTAGTGTTCTATGATTATATGATAGTTAGTGAAAGTGACAGTCTCTACTGGGTCTTATGTACATACAGAATTTAAAATATCCAAACAGCACTAGCTAAAATCTCCTTTTCAGGTAGGCATAGCTTCAGTCTGCTGTACATATGGATCTTGCTACAAAGGCAGCTGTCAGCCTTTCCTGTGAAGTCAAGACAAACATTTTGCTACTTGGGTGTGTGAAGTGAGGTTCTGAACTCTGTAGTCAGACAGCTAAACCAAAGTGGCTCTCTCCATAGGATTTGGTCCCTAAAGAGAGATTTGCAATGAGTACCCAAGTGTGATGATGTTGGCATTAGGGATCAAAGACCCCCTGCTGGGTATTGCTCTGTTTGCAGCCCTGTTCCTGGCAGACTGATAGATTGGTCGAGCATGGAAATGCTGAATTAATATTGTGCCCCAAATCACAACAGTGGTCTGCTCAGGAGATCTGTTTGTAAGAGGGGAACTAGAACACTGACCTTTATTCCATTGAGCATTGAGCTGTATGGTCCAAGCTGAACTGAGATCTTCAAAGTTATGTTGAAGAGCTATTGGAGAGAACAGAAAGAGCAGAAATATTTTCACCTGTTCAAGGCTGGAAGCCTGGAGCTCCCCAGATACCAGAAATACATTTACAAAGCCTCAACGTGTCCTGGCAAAGCCATTACTAACAGGGATTTGACTAAATGAAACAATGCATATCAGCAAGACTGTCTCTAGTGTCTCTGAGTTTACCATTAGTTTATCAGATGGCATTGCTTGCTTCTCATCTATAATGACCAAATCCAAACCAGGGTCCTGTATCCTGTTGCATCTTACAGGATACAGGCCCAGGAATGGATAACCAAACAGCTGTTTGGCTTGAGAGGTTTTAGAGCCTTCTACTGGAAAGTGTGCTGTGTGGCTGGGTCACCACATGGCTCTTTCACCTGGAAGAATCAGTTTACCAAATTAATAGCTCTTGGGGGCTCTTAGAAGGAGGATTAGGGTGTGTTAGAATCATAGATGCACAGAATCCTAAGGCTGGAAGGGACCTCAGGAGGTCATCGAGTCCAGCCCCCTGCCTAAAGCAGGATCAACCCCAACTAAGTCATCCCAGACAGGACTTTGTCAAGCTGGGACTTAAAAGCTTCTCAGGATGGAGATTCCACCACCTCTAGGTAAAGCATTCCAATGCTTCACCACCGTCTGGGTGAAACGGTTTTTCCTAATATCCAACCTACACCTCTCCTTCTGTAACTTCAGACCGATGCTCCTTGTTCTGCCATCCGTCACTACCGAGAACAGCCTCTCTCCATCCTCTTTAGAGCCCCCCTTCAGGAAGTTAAAGGCTGCTATCAAATTGGGCTCTTTTCCTCACTCATTTCTTCTGTAAACTAAATAAGCCCAGGTCCCTCAGTCTCTCCTCATAGGTCATGTGCTCCAGCCCCCTAATCATTTTTGTTTGCCTCCATTGGACCTGCTCCAGTGCATCCACATCCTATCTATAATGGAGGGCCCAGAGCCGGACACAATATAGTAAACCCTTGAGATATGCACAATCTAGTTGCACAGGTCTCAGGCTAATGTGACTGCTGCTCTAGGCAGGGGTGGCAGCCGAAAGTCAGTCTGGAGTCAGGAATGATTTCTCAGTCCCTGTAGTGGTGGGAAGCTGGGAACCAGGCAGCAGCCTGGTTCCTGGTTCCCTCCCCTTGCAGAGCCTGGAAGCTGAGGGGGGCAGCAGCCCTGGTCAGTTTCCTGCCTCCAAGGAGTGAAGCGGAGCTGGGAGCCATGCTGCCCCTTGCACCCAGCTCTGCTCCACTGGCTGAAGCCAGAAAACTGACCAAGGCTGCTGCCCTGGTCGGTTTCTTGGCTCTGGAAGGGGTGGGGAGCCAGGGACCTGGCTGCTGCCTGGTAGGCTATCAGTTTCTTGGCTCCTGCAAGCCCAGTCTGCAGCCTGGCTCCCGTACCCTCTTGACTTGCATGAAAATTTGAGTTAGCGGGGATTGCAGGAATGCAACCCCCGCCTAACTTGAGGGTTTACTGTATTCCAGATGTGGCCACACCAGTACTGAACAGAGCGCAATAGAGGGGAATAATAACTTCTCTAGATCTGCTGGAAATGCTCCTCATGCACGCCAATATGCCATTAACCTTCTTGGGTACAAGGGCACACTCCAGCCATGTATTTATGCTTCTCCTTATTCATATGTCCAAGCTTCCGATTCTTACAGGCATCCTTTTTGAGCTTAAGCTCACCAAGGATTTCCCTGGTAAGCCAAGCTGGTTGCCTGCCATATTTGCTTTTCTTACTGCACATCGGGATGGTTTGTTCCTGTGCCTTCAGTAAGACCTCTTTAAAATACTGCCAGTTCTCCTGAACTCCTTTCCCCTTCATATTAGCTTCCCATGGGATCCTGCCTATCAGTTCTCTTAGGCTACGTCTACACGTGAACACTACATTGAAATAGCTTATTTCGATGTAGTGACATCGAAATAGGCTATTTCGATGAATAACGTCTACACGTCCTCCAGGGCTGGCAACGTCGACGTTCAACATCGACGTTGCGCAGCACCACATCAAAATAGGCGCTGGGAGGGAACGTCTACACGCCACAGTAGCACACATCGAAATAAAGGTTCCAGGCACAGCTGCAGACAGGGTCACAGGGCGGACTCAACAGCAAGCCGCTCCCTTAAAGGGCCCCTCCCAGACACAGTTGCACTAAACAACACAAGATCCACAGAGCCGACAACTGGTTGCAGACCCTGTGCATGCAGCATGGATCCCCAGCTGCAGCAGCAGCAGCCAGAAGCCCTGGGCTAAGGGCTGCTGCACACGGTGACCATAGAGCCCCGCAGGGGCTGGAGAGAGAGCGTCTCTCAACCCCTCAGCTGATGGCCACCATGGAGGACCCCGCAATTTCGATGTTGCGGGACGCGCAACGACTACACGGTCCCTACTTCGACGTTGAACGTTGACGTTGAACGTCGAAGTAGGGCGCTATTCCTATCCCCTCATGGGGTTAGCAGCTTCGACGTCTCGCCGCTTAACGTCGATGTTAACATCAAAATAGTGCCCAACACATGTAACCGTGACGGGCGCTATTTCGAAGTTAGTGCCGCTACTTCGAAGTAGCGTGCACGTGTAGACACGGCTTTAGGGAGTCAAAGTCTGCTCTTCTGAAGTCAAGGGTCTGTATTTTACTGCTCACCTTTCTTCCTTTTGTCAGAATCCTGAAATCCACCAGCTCATGATCACTACAGCCCAGGTTGCCACCGACTTCTGTTTCTCCTACTAGTTCTTCCCTGTTTGTGAGCAGCAGGTCAAGCTGCACATGGCCCCTGGTCAGTTCCTTCAGCACTTGTACCAGGAAGTTATCCCCAACATTCTCTAAAAAACTTCCTGGATTGAATGTGTGCTGTTGTATTGATCTCCCAAAAAATGGCTGGGTGATTAAAGTCTCCCATGAGAACTGGGGTCTGTGATTTGAAAACTTCTCTTATTTGTCTGAAGAAATCCTCATCTACCTCATCTCCCTGATCTGGCGGTTGATAGCAGACACCAACCATGACATCACCTCTGCTGCTTCCACCTCTGAGTTTAACCCAAGGACTCTCAGCTGGCTTTTCTCCCCCCTTATACTGGAGCTCTCTCCAATCCATACTGCTCTCTTACATATATCGCAACCCCAACTCCTTTTCTCCCCTCCTGTCATTCCTGGACAGTTTATACCCTTCCATGACAGTGCTCCAGTTATGCAAATCATCCCACCAAGCTTCCATCATTCCATTCACCTCACTTTTTTGACTGTGCCACTTACCTCAGGGCTTGTGTCACCATGCCCCAACAAACCTAGTTTAAAGCCCTCCTTAACAGGTTTGCAAGCCTGTCCACAAAGATGCTCATCCCTTTCCTCATTAGGTAGATCCCCTCGCTTTCTAGGAATTCTTTTTCCTGAAACAGAGCCCCATGCTCAAAGAAACCAAATCCCTCTCTCCGCCACCACCTGCGCAACCACACATTTACTTTCATGATTCAACAGTCCCTACCTGGACCCTTCTTTCTACAGGAAGGATGGAAGAGAGCACCACTTGTACTCCATATTCCTTGATCTTTCTTCTCAGAGTTACATAATCTACAGTGATCTGCTCATGGTCGTTCTTTGCAGTGTCATTGATTCTTACACGGAGAAGTAGGAAGGGGTAATAATCCACAGATTTGAAGATTTTTGAAAGACTCTCTTTTACATCCTGGATTCTAGCTCCTGGTAAGCAGCAAACTTCCCAAGATTCCAGGTCTTGATGGCAGATAGATGACTCAATCCCTTGTAGGAAGGAGCCCCAAGCACCACCCCCCGTCTTCTTTTCTTAGGGGTGGTGGTCATAGAATTCCCATCCTTAGGACTACGAGTCCCATGCCTTCCCATCAGTAGGGTCTTTTTCTGATCCCTTCCCTGAAAGCTCTCTGCCAAAGCATTCTCCCCCATTAACTATTTGTTCCATTTCTTGTTTTTCTAAGTGAGGCATAGCCTGAAGTATCAGTAGCGTCAACCCTGTGTGTGTATGAGAGATAGACAGATAAAGATGGATAAACACTGCAGGTTTTTTTCAATGTTACTTATTTCTACGTTCTAATGTCTAAATAAGTAATATTGGAAAATCGCATTCACCCAGCCACAGAATTGTGAAACAGAGCATTCTCACTTACATCCCCAGTTCGCATTGAGGAAAGAGCCTTCACATGAGCCGATAACATCTGTACTTTGTTCACATACATTCTTTTTCCACTTTGAAGAGGGGCACGGTCGCCAAAAGTCGTTCACAGAGCTGGAGAAATCATTGTGAGGGAAAAGCCCTCTGAGGTCGAATTATCATGCTTGGTGGGGGGAGCCCTTTGGAGTTGCTGTTGCTGTTTTTTTCTGGAAAAAAGGGGATTTTTCCTAATGCCTCTCTGCCCCAGTTTAGAGAAGCCCAGAGCAGGTCAGGTCTCACCCAGCCGCCAGCAGGAATATTTGTGGGTTATTTTGGAAACCCTCAATGGTAGTGCTGCCCTCTGAAGCAGGATTGCCAGGCCCCAGTCCTTGGCTGCATGGTGTGGAATGTTGTCTGCAAGGCAGGAGCAAAGTTCACACAGTTCAGAGGCTCAGCAGTGGCTCCGATGGCTCTTGGGGTGAGGAACTCTCTGTTGCTTTAGTGAGGGCTCAGGGTTAACAAGTACATTTGGAAATCTGGCGTGGCGTAGACAATCGTGGGATGATCATCCCAGCAAAGAGAGCAGAGCTGTCACAGCAGTCAGTGCAGGGGGTGTTGCTATGCAAAGGGGCTAAGACTTCTCTGCCCCCTCGGTTGCATTAATGACCCTTGGGACCAGTAATGAATGGGGTGGAGCACGGCTGGTAGCACTGAGTGCAAAGATGGTTTTGCTTATAGAATGCCCACTCCTGGGGCATGCAGTGGGCTCTTGGGTTGCAGCCACACTTACTGATGCAATCCAGCGTCATGCACTCTTTCAGCAAAGAGGCTGCCAGAATGGGAAGAAGGAAAGTGCAGCCGAGCTGCATGTGACTGACTGCAAGGAGAAATGGCAGTAACACTTGGGCTGTGGCTTGGAGATGCTCAGGCTGTTAGTATAATGGGGATGCTGCTTTAAGGCTGATGTGAAACTGAGACAAGGCCTGCTCTATGCAAGGAATTTTGTGGCTCATAGAAAATTCTAGGATGCTAACTCAGCCTGTGTGTCTGCACAGTGAGTGCTGCAGGGTGCTTTTAGAGTCCTGTGCAGATACAAAACTTGTATCCACTTCTGTATCTGCAGATGTGAACAGTGGCCTTCTGCAGCTATGGACACCCGCGGGTACAAAGTGATCTTCAGGGCTTTAGTGGTTTTGTTGGACTTTGAATGGTCTGGAATGTATGCAGAATTTTATTGAGGTTTGCACATTATCTGAGTGATTAGGGCTATCCCTAGGGGTGTGTGGGGTATGGGGCAACCCCCGCCAATACCCCAGGTGTGGGGCCTGGGGCAAACCCCTGCTGCAGGCCCCCTTCCCATCCCACTTCTGCTCCGCCCTGCCTGCCCCACCTCTTCCCCAAGTCCCACCCCTGCTCTGCTACATCCTTTCCTGGACACTACAGTACAAATCAAGGATGGCTTGATCGGTACCACACTCTACCAGAACCCCACTGATCGCTATACTTACATACACGCTTCTAGCTTCCATCCTGAACGCATAACTAGATCCATTGTTTACAGTCAAGCCCTTAGGTACAATCACATTTGCTCTGATCCTACTGACAGAGACCAAAAACCACAAGATCTCTACCAAATATTCATAAACCTGAGCTACCCACCCGGAGAAATAAAATAACAAATTGACAGGGCCAGACAAATACTCAGAGAGCAGCTACTCCAAGATAGGCCCAAAAAAGCCAAGAACAGAACATTACCTACAGCCCCCAAACTGAACTGGTCATTACCTACAGCCTCCAAACTCAAACCACTGCAACGTAATATTAAAGACCTACAACCTATCCTTAATCAGGATGCCACACTCCAGAAGGCCCTAGGTGACAGGCATGTTCTCTCCTACAGACAACCTCCCAACCTTATGAGGATTCTCACCAACAGCCACAGTCTACAGTGCAGGAACACCAGTCCTGGAACCTTTCCTTGCAAGAAAGCCCGCTGCCAGCTTTGTCCACATATCTATTCTGGAGATACCATCACTGGACCTAACCAGATTATTCACAGAATCATGGGCATATTCCCGTGTTCCTCAGCTAACATCATATATGCCATCATGTGCCATCAATGCCCAGATGCTTTGTATATTGGACAGACTTCAAAATCCCTTAGACAAAGAGTTAATGGGCACAAAATGGGCATAAAAACACTCCTGATCCACAAACCGGTCAGCCAACATTTTAATGGAGTGGGCCATTCTGTTAATGACTTAAAAGTCTGTGTCTTACTGAAGAGAAATTTTCACAACATTCTTGAAAGAGAGGCTGCTGAACTCTCTTTTATATTCAAATTCAACACATTAACACCTGGTTTGAACCAGGATGTGAATTTTCTGGGTCATTATAGGGGCTCTTTTGCATACTTGGTTTAATCTAATTCTTGACTTCCCTCCCTCCCCCTGCCCCTCTACTCTCTGGTTTGCTCACCTTGATAATTTTTTTCTCATTTGTCAACCTTGATTACTATTTTTGGTTCTCTCTGCCTTAAATATTGAGTCTGCTCTGGTATGGCTATGGTCTGAAGAAGTGGGTCTGTCCCACGAAAGCTCACCTAATAAATTATTTTGTTAGTCTTCAAAGTGCGACTTTACTGCTTTTTTGTTTTGATTTCTAATACTGGTATAGAGCTAATATCTGTAACTTCACATGCAAACATAGTATTAATATACAAGTTGCACAAACAGATTGAGTGAATTCATCATCATCATCAATAACTGCGGGCTCAGCACCTGTTGGTGTCTGATGCCTCTCTCACTATTTCCTTCCATCTTTCCCTGTCCAGTGTGGAGTGTCTTAGTTTCTGTAGACTAGCTCCACACCAATATACTGTATCATGTATCCATTCCCTGTGGGGTCTGTATCTCCTATTCGAACCGTCCATTATGCCCAATACTAGGGTCTTAATTTTTCGTTCGTCATTCATTCTGCAAATATGCCCAAATAGCAGTAGCTTCTGTTTTATAACCTTCTGCAGCAGGTTCTCTTTCGGCTGTATTTTTCTATATAATTCCTCATTGGTGACCTTCTGCATCCATCCTATTCTCAGAATCTTTCTATAACAACTCCTTTTGAAAGCCAATATTCTTCTTTTTGAATCTTTCGTTATCATCCATGTTTCACTTCCATACAATATGCTGCTGAATACACACGTTTTCAAGATGCTCAGCTTCGTTCTTAAGCCAATCACTTTGCTTTTCCAGATCTTATCCATCACCTTCAAACTAGCTCTTGCTTTTGCAATTCTAGTTGCTATTTCCTTCTTACAGTCTAGATCATACATTATGTTGCTCCCCAGATATGTGAATGTTTCTACATTTTCTAGTTCAATACCATCAAAACTGATATTCCTTCCTATTTCCTTATCTCCAAATACCATTGTTTTTGTTTTATCAATGTTGATAATCAGTCCATACTGCTTCCCTTCTTCATTTAACACCTGCACCGTTTTCACTAGCTTCTCCTCATCTTCCTCAATGATAACTATATCATCCGCGAACCTCAAGTTGTTAATTCTTTTCCCGTGCACAGATATCCCTTGTACCTCTTCCTTGATCTTGTCCATTGCTCTCTCCAGATTACCAGCTTTCATTAGGCACATCAGTTGGCCCCACCTGGCACAAGATTTGGTGCAAACTTAGTACATTGGTTACAGAAATGGTTTTCATATTTAAAATCCAGTGATGTCACAGGGTCTGAGGTGGCGGGAACATAGCATGTTGGGAGAGGGCAGCTGGGGCGAAGCTGCTGTAGTGAGTGCAGGAGCAGAGGCCGAAACTTGGTGCCATCCCATGCCAGGTCCCCTCAGGTAATCTCATGGGCTGCCCTGGGACCCATCCATAATACAGTGGAGGTGGCTGGTGCAGGGCCCCCCAAACTGTCCGATGGACAGGATGGCTCTGTGAATGACACACTGCCCACCAATGCCATCTCCCTTGGAAAGTGCTGGAGAGTCTTCCATCCATGCATAATCTGTGACAATCAAGAAAAGACAGATGCACACACACCCACCCCCACCTGAACTGATTGAGAAAAGGGCCACACATCCTGCCAGGTCTTCAGTGGGAGCCTGCACATTCCGTGTGGCCTCTTTGCACAACCTTGCTGCTGACGGGTCTCTCCATACGGCCATAAGAGGTCACGTGCAATGCTTTGTCAGTCCCTGCTGGATAGGCCAGACAGCCATACAATACAGCTAGTAGACACACTCTGCTCTTGGGAGGACCGGACAGAGATGGGTGCAGGAACCAGAGTGTTTTGAGACACTTATCTGATCATCCGGCAGCTACAGGTTAGGAGTCCCCCTCCCTCATCTTCTTGAGTCCTAAGGATTGTCTGTATCCTATAGTTAGAGCTTTTTTCCAGGTAATTGGTAAGACAATAATTAAACAAAAGAAGCTTATAATCATGCAGTAACATTCCCTACCTTTCACATTGCATCTCCAGTTGTCTACCCTTCTTCTAACGAGCAGGCTTGATCCAGGAATCTTTGGGTGAGGTCCTCTGACCTAGAAGGTCAGCCTGAGTGATTAGGCTGTGTCTCTTGTGGCTTTAGAATCTCTAAATCTGTGATCTTTTCATAATGCATAGGAGTTATATCTGTGTTACATTTACAGATGATATAGAAAGTTTAACAGCTTTTTGCTTTTGAAGGCATCTGGGGCAGGAGTTGAATGAACAATAACAACAGCATCATCTGCTCACTACCATGACTCTGGGTGAGATCTCAGGAGTTTTGCCAGAGTAAAATCAATGGGTCTTTGTAAACTTAGCTTTACCATCATGTATGGCTCCATCACAGCTGGCCCACACATTAAGACAGTACATACCACAATAGGATTACAAGTCAGTGGGGAAATAAGAGGGAAATGTTTGTTCACTGGAAAGTGAAAAGAACTTGCTAAAGGAAATGAAGCTCAGCTTTTCAGTGTCAAAAAGCACACAATTTCAGAAGCTTGTGAGTTAGACTTTTCACCCTATCCTTAAGTTGATATTCGTGCATATTTGAGCATGCACATGCACACACACTCACAAAACTGCTCTCATGCTGGGGCACATTTAAAATAAAGGAAATACTCTAAGTTCCCACTGGAGGATCAACTGCTGGGTATTTGGAAGTGAGTGTTGTGATTAAAGCAAATTAAGAGAACCTCCCAAGTTTCAGGGTTAAGGAAATGCCAAAGTTAGGCTTACCCTTGCAAACTGTCTTCTGTCTGCGTGTGTGTAGGCAGTCCAATCATCTTTAATTGTAACCTTATATCTTCTCTGGGCAATCTAATGGAGCCCCTGAGACAGATCTCAGTTAATAAAGACTTAAAGAAGGGTGATGGAATTAATAATGCCAATCAACATGGGTTTATGGGAAATAGAGCCTAGCAAACTACCTCTGTTTTTGAGACGATTACAAGTTTGGTAGATGACATGTTACTATACTTTGCTTACCACAGGACATTTTGATTAAAAAACTTCAGTAATACAAATTCAACACGGCACAATTAAAATGATATAAAACGGGCTAATTGAAGGCTTCTTGGGGTACATATTGGGGTGCATTAGGAGAAGCATTTCCAGCACATCTAGGAAAGTTATTATTCTCCTCTCTTCGGCACTGCTGACGCCACATCTGGAGTACTGCATCCAGTTCTGGACCCCTCAGTATAGAAAGGATGTGGTCCAGCAGAGGGCAATGAAAATGATTAGGAGGCTGGACTCGATGACCTCCTGAGGTCCCTTCCAGCCCTAAGATGCTATAAGGTTCTCAAAATGTAATCATTAAAGTGGACTCATGACTGAGCCTTTGGGCTTCTAGTAGGGCCCACAAGGATTCATTCTTAACCCTACGCTATTTAAGATTTTAATCAGTGACCTGGAAGAGAACACAAAATCACCAGGGATGAAGCTTGGAGAGGACACAAATATTGTGGGAGTGGTGCTAGAGAGATAGCTGTGTAAGCCTGTATCTTCACAAAACAAAAAAGCAGTCATGTAGCACTTTAAAGACTAATAAAGTAATTTAATAAAATAATTTATAAATAATTATATATAAATATAAATAACAATCATCACCTAATACATTATTTTATTAGTCTTTAAAGTGCTACATGACTGTTTTTTTGCATTGTGGGAGCAGTGAATGTAGAAGGGGAGGCAAAGTTACAGCAATCTCTTGATAAGCTGATGCAAGCAAACAATATGGCTACGTCTACACTAGCCAAAAACTTCAAAATTGCCATGCAAATGGCCATTTCAAAGTTTACTAATGAAGCACTGAAATACATATTCAGCGCCTCATTAGCGTGCGGGTGGCTGCGGCACTTCGAAATTGACACGGCTCGCCGCCACATAGCTCGTGCAGATGGGGCTCCTTTTCGAAAGGACCGTGGCTACTTCGAAGTCCCCTTATTCCTATGAGCAGATGGGACTAAGGGGACTTCGAGGTAGCCAGGGTCCTTTCAAAAAGGAGCCGCGTCAATTTCGAATTGCCATGGCCGCCCGCATGCTAATGAGGCGCTGAATATGTATTTCAGTGCTTCATTAGTAAACTTCGAAATGGCCATTTGCCTGGCAATTTCAAAGTTTTTGGCTAGTGTAGACACGGCCTACATGTTTTAATGGAGTCGCGTGCAAAGGTCCACGTCTAGGGAAGGGGAATGTGGGCCACACCTTCAGAATGGGGGCGCTGTCCAGGGAAGTAAGGGCATTGAAAAGAGTTGAGCCTCATGGTTTATGATCAACTGAACGTGAGCTCCCAGTGAAACACAGAAGTCAAAAGTGCCAGTGCAGCCCTGGGATGTATAAACAGAGAAGTAAGTCTCAAGCAGGAGACAACTCCGTATTTAGTGCTAGTGCAACTCCTGCTGCAATACTCTGTCCAGCTCTGGTTTCCACAATTCAAGATGAAGGTTGATGTGCTGGAGAGTGCCAGACTCAAGGAGCCTGTTCTATTTAGTTTAGCAAAGAGAACGTTACAGTTGATCACAGTCTATATAAATAACATCATGCAGAGAAGAAATCTGATAATAAGGGCTCTTCATTATGGCACATAGTGATGTGACAAGATCTAATGGCAGTGAGCTGGAGCTACACACATTCAGCCTTGAAATGAAGTGTAAATGTTCAGCAGTGACGGTAATTAACTTTGGCTGCAATGGCACTGGCACTTTTTAAATCACGCTGGTCTCTTTTTCTAGATCTGCTTTGATTTGAGCAGGGATTAATAATTCAAGGAAGTGCTCTGGCCAGCGTATGCAGAATGTCAGATCAGATGATCACAGTGCTCCCTTAGCAGTTACTAATCTTTGAATTATACAATCTTGGGCTGTTCCTCCACATAGGGTCATCTGGAGATGCAGTAACATTCTAGATATATTCTTTGTCTTCTGGTCACGTGCTTTCCATTCTTGCATTGCGCCCATGCTCCACCACCATGGACTAAGGGTGGCAGCTGTGGAAGTGTTTTCTGTGCTGCCCAAGTTGAAGGTCACAGTTGTGAATAACTTGGCTTGGATAAGTTTCCTGCATGCCTTCCCTTATTGCTGATGCACCCTCTGTGGTCCTACATTAGCAACTCTCACTTAGAAGAATACTTGGAAAGGTTGCGTAGGCAGCTTGTTCTCAGGATTCCTCACTTGACAGTGCCTGGTGTGCAGATGGGAAATGGCTTGGTGTCTCATGTTCTCTGTCAGAGGTTTGCTTGGGTTGTTTCATGTAGGCATGAGAACTGAACCATCCAGCTAGGAATTAGCAAAGCGTAACAATGACACAACAATGATGAGGGGTTTGGAATGGCTACCCTATGAGAAGAGGTTAATAAGACTGGACTTAGCTTGGAAAAGAGATGACTAAGGGGAATAAAATAGAGGTTTATAAAATCGTGATGGTTTTGGAGAAAGTGAGTGAAGAAGAGCATCTTACTCCTTCCCATAACACAAGAACTAGTAGTAGGCATCCTTCAGTCTACGTGGACTATGGATCGCACCCTTCGTAGTTCCATTTAGGATCATCATTTGCAGCGTCAACTGTGACTGTGAAGGCCCACATGAGAGTGACAGTCCTTGCTGCATCTGTTGCATGTGTAATGGGTGTCTGCCAGGTCCTTACTGTGCTTTCTGTGGGCTTGCTTCTCCTCTGCTAGCTGCCTGATCCTCATCTCACCCTTCTGAAGGCCCTTGTGTAGTTCCTGCCTCCATCTACTGCGATCATCTGCCAAGTCCTCCCAGCTGTCTGGCTCGATGTCTACCTCCCTGATGTTCCTCGCGCAAACATCTTTGTAGTGCAATCGGGGGCTACCGGGAGGTCTTTTGCCAGAGGCTAGCTTGCCATACAGGATGTCTTTTGGGATCCTTCCATCATTCATCCTGTGGACGTGGCCAAGCCAACGGAGCCGACGCTGCCTGAGGAGGGTGTGCATGGTTGGGATTCCAGCTTGCTCAAGGACAGCGGTGTTGGACACTCTGTCCTTCCACGATATTCCAAGGATGCGCCTGAGGCAGCACAAGTGGAAGATGTTCAGCCTCTTTTCCTGGCGGGCGTACAGGGTCCAAGACTCGCTGCCATAAAGGAGGGTGCTGAGGATGCAGGCTCTGTAGACTTGCATTTTGGTGCGGGTGTACAACTTAATGTTATTCCACTCTCTCTCGCTGAGTCTGGACAGAGTTGTGGCTGCTTTTCTGATCCTCCTGTTTAGCTCAGTCTCCAATGACAGGGTGTCAGTGATGGTGGACCCGAGGTAAACGAACTCGTGGACGACCTCTAACATATAGTTGTCAGTGCTGATTGATGGAGGTTCAGCAACGTCCTGACCAAGTACGTTTTTCTTCTTTAGGCTGATGGAAAGCCTGAAGTCCTTCCATGCTTTGGAGAACTGGTACAGCAGTTTCTAAAGCTGGTCTTCTGTGTGTGACACTACAGCAGCATCATCTGCAAACAGCATGTCTCTGATGAGGACTTCCTGCACCTTAGATTTAGCTTTCAGCCTTGCAAGATTAAACAGTTTCTCATCAGATTTTGTGTGCAAAAAGATGCCCTCTGTTGAAGATCCAAAGGCGTGCTTCAGGAGGAGCGCGAAGAAGATCCCGAACAACGTCAGAAAATGTTGGAGCAAGGATGCATCCTTGTTTGACTCTGCTCCTGATGCTGAAAACATCCAACAATGTGCCGTCATATTGGATGGTTCCTCTCATGTCTTTGTGGAAAGACTGGATCATCTTGAGTAGCTGTGGCGGACAGCCTCTCTTGTGGAGCAGTTTGAACAGTCCATCCCTGCTGACCAAGTCGAAGGCCTTGGTCAGGTCGATGAAGGCAATATAGAGTGGCTTCCTCTGCTCCCTGCATTTCTCCTGCAGCTGCCTCAGAAAGAAGACCATGTCAATGGTAGATCTTTCTGCGTGGAATCCGCACTGTGATTCAGGATACACCCTCTCATCAATCTTCTGGAGTCTGCCGAGGATGACGCGAGTGAACAGTTTACCAGTGATGCTTAGGAGGGAGATTCCATGGTAATTGTTGCAGTCGCTTCTGTCTCCTTTGTTCTTATACAAGGTTATGATGTTAGCGTCGTGCATATCCTGTGGAACCTCTCCCTCTCTCCAGCACAGCCACAGTAGCTCAGGTAGGGGTTCCAGGAGGCTGTCCGTGGCACAGCTGATTACCTCTGGTGGTATACCATCCTGGCCCGGGGCCTTTCCTACTGCAATGCTGTTGATGGCTTTGTTCAGTTCTTCCACAGTTGGTTCCTGGTCCAGTTCGTCCATTACTGGTAGGAGCTCGATGGCATCGAGGGCTGTATCAACCACAATGTTCTCGCGTGAGTACAGCTTGGAGTAGTGCTCGACCCAGCGCTCCATCTGTTTGGTTTTGTCAGTGATGACTTCACCAGATTTGGATTTCAGAGGTGCCATCTTGTTCTGGGTGGGGCCTAATGCCTTCTTGATGCCCTCGTACATTCCCCTGAGATCACCAGAGTTAGCACTGGTCTGGATGCTGCTGCATAGCTCGAGCCAGTAGCTGTTGGCACAGCGCCTGCCTGCTCTGCTGTACTGTTTTTCTGGCTGCTCTGAGCGCTTGAAGGGTACTCTGGCTTGGTGAGCATTTGTACTCCAGGAGTGCAGCGCACTTCTTTTCGATGGCTGGAATCATCTCATCAGAGTTAGCTTCGAACCAGTTGTTTGTGTTTCTAGCTCTTCTTCCAAACACCAACAAGGCCGTGTTGTAAATTGTATCCCTCAGATGCTGCCATCTGGATGTCACATCGGCACCCCCAGGGCTGCTGCGCAGATTCTCCTCGAGGGTCACTCTGAACTTTTCGGCTCTTTCTGGGTTTGCTGTCTTTCTGGCATCAATGCGGGGTCTTCCAGTTGGTTTAGAGTGGTACAGCTTCTTGGGTCTCACCCTGAGTTTGGAGCAAACTAGCGAGTGATCTGTATCTCAGTCGGCACTATGATAGCTGCATGTCAGAAGGATGTTTTTGAGGTTAGCATGTCTAGTGATGACCACATCCAGTTGATGCCAGTGTTTCGAGCGTGGGTGTCTCCATGACACTCTGTGCTGTGGCTTGGTTTGGAAAAATGTGTTTTTGATGCACAGATTGTGGTACGTGCAAAGTTCGAGAAGATGCTGTCCGTTTTCATTCATTTTTCCCACACCGAAGTGGCCTAAGCAGGAAGGCCATGAGTCACAATCGGCTCCAACTCTTGCATTGAAGTCACCCAAAATGTACAGTTGTTCACAAGCAGGTATTTGCGCTATGGCAGCACTAAGCACGTCATAGAACTTGTCTTTTAGTTTTGGTGTGGCGTACAGGGTTGGAGCGTAAGCGCTGATCAGGTGGATGGGACCGGCCCAAGTTTGAAGTATGACCTGAACGAGTCTTTCTGATCCATCCATGACTAATTCCACCATTTGTAGAAGAGTGTTTCTGATGGCAAAGCCAACACCATGCTCCCCGGGTTCTTCTTGGGCTTTGCCCTGCCAGAAAAAGATGTAGTCCTTTTCCTTTAGAGATCCCAGATCTGCGAGTCGCGTCTCTTGCAGAGCAGCAATGTCAACTTGGAGCCTCTTTAGTTTCTTATTGATGACAGCGGTCTTTCGGGTGTCGCTGATGTCCTGAAGATCTTCAGTCAAACCGGTCAGCGTGGTCCGCGCATTCCAGCAAGCAAGCTTAAAACTTTGATGGTTTCCTTTTCTTGTTGATTTTCTTATTGGTTTGCCTGGTGCTCAAATTTCAGTCACTTGTCAGGTTTGGGAACCTTAAGCCTCTCGCACCCAGTGAGGCAGGTGAACTGTGGTGGGACAGTACCCTACTGGCTGGGGGCTGCCTAGCTTGAGGTGGGCGGTGACTGTCCAGTGAAATGCGATGATCTCTCCCACCGTCGAAGGCAACCCCTGGCGCTCGTTCTCTATGCCAATTGACCAGGAATTTATAACTGGTATCTGTTACCTCCCATGTTGGTTCAACGCTGTTAAGCGATGCTGGAGTACCTCTCCAGGCACGAGCCTGGGCAATTTTTTTTGGGACCCTGGGCTGCCCAGACGCCAGTGTCCCCCTCTCGGTTTTACTGATATAGTTCAAAGGAGAGGATAACCTCTATGTCTGGTACCAGCTCAGCTGCAGGAGTTGCCGGGTCAATGCCAGAAGTTGGCACAGAACTGCCTTAGGACTCCCCTCTGGATTTTCTGTCAGGGTTTACTCCTTTAGCCTTGCTCCTTCCCAGGATAACCCACAAGGCAGTGGAGCGACACAAGAACTAGGATTCGCCAAATAGAATTAATTGGCAGCAAGTTTAAAACAGACAAAAGGAAGTATTTCGTCATGCAACACACAGTCAACCTGTGGAACTCTTTGCCAGAGGACATTGTGAAGGCCAACATTATAACAGAGTTCAAAAAGAGCTAGAGAAATTCATGGAGGTTAGATCGATCAGTGGCTATTAGCCTGGATGGGCAGGGATGGTGTTCCTAGACTCTGTCAGAAGCTGGGAATGAGTGTCACAGGATGTATCACTTAATGATGACGTATTCTGTTTATTTCTTCTGGGGCACCTGGCACTGGCCATTGTCAGAAGACAGGATACTGGACTAGATGGACCTGTGGTCTGAACTCATTCAGCTGTTCTTAGTTCTTATGATCACTCTGGATAGGTCTTGGTAAAATAGCTTCTGCTGCCTGGCATCATCTATTTGCTTCATGGAAAGCAATAAAGCTACAATTAGAATCAAAGGAAAGCAAATAATACCCTTGACCAAGGTGAAACGTGTGCTTCAGTGAATGCTGAAAGTCAGAGGACACCTTGCTGAGTGCCTCAGGGACTCTCGAAGGCTCTTTGGAGATTCCCTTATCACCAGAAATGCACCACTGAGCCCTTTCCTGGTCTCATCATCTATGTTCCATCACGCAGGCTCACAAAAGCATCTCCCATTAAATCCTGTTGCACCCCTCCACCCTTGCCAATTGCGCTAATACTGCTTGTTGTTTTTTGCAGAAACAGACTAACATGGCTACCCTCTTGAGAGTGTGAGTGCAGCCTCTTCTGCAGAGAGCTATGCAGGCAGTGAAGGAGGGGATCTAGGAGTGACAGGAAATGGAAGAGAGATAGGTGCTGCTCCTAGGTACACGGTAACTGGGTAACAGACCACAGCTGTGAAACCAGGGAACCAGCAAACCTTCACAGAGAGAAACAAGCCACAGAGCCTAAGTCTGACCTCTGCAGCTAGGGTGTGAGTCCACAGGAATTTCAGTCGAGTCATGCTGGCGCAAGTGAGATCAGCATTGATCCCGTGTCCAGAGCTGTTGAGCTATGTACATAAAGAGCCACTGTGCCGCAGAGAGCAGGAAGGACTGTTTCAGTGAGACGTTGTATTGTCCAACAATGATGGCTAATTGGAACTGAAACTTGTCCTGGGAACCTCTCAGTTTCAACAGAGTTTTTGTTGAGACTGTTTCTCAGGTCTAAGGGATGGAATTTCTGGTCAAAACCAGAGAGTGAGTGACCACCCCCCAGAATAGCCAATAGCCAGGGGTTAAGATACTCACCTGCAATGGGGAGAACCCAGGTGTAAGTCCTTCTCTGCTTGAATTAGAATAGGGATTTAGGCCTGGGTCTCCACATCCCAGGTGAGTGCCCTACTTACCTGATTCTTCTTGCGTGGTGGGTCTCTTTCTCCCTTTCTCTCGGTTGCCATTAAAAATTTTCATTTTCGTTCTGACGCAGAACAAATGTCAAAACCTCAGACTTGTTGGCAAAACAGAATTCTTGTTTTCTGGCCAGCTCTAGTGCTGAACAGATGGTGCCTCTTTCATGTGGCATAGGAAATACATCTAGTGGGGGAAGGTTGAGTGCTCATCTTAACAAAGTAAGGCTGTTAAATCGATCTTTGGGCTTATATGACCCCCAGTTATTGACAGTCATTAGTGTATTCACTTAGCCCATAACCGCCAGCAAGCAGATGGGGCTTTTCCAGAGGGCGATGTGAGACACAAGCCAACCAGGTGAACTGCCAAGATAGTGCATGTGGTTTGTGGTGCAGCTGGGAGTTCAACCCAGGACTCACATGTTCCAGATAAGTGCCCAGATCACTGGCTGATCCATTACCCAGCACTACAGGTTGAACCTCTCTAGTCTGGCAACATCTGTAATCTGGCATGATTTTTGTTAGCCAGATGTCCACTTATTATGGGCATGGCCAAAATTCCTGTGGTCCCAGAAACTTTGTTTACAGCCACCAGTCCAGGCTCTCAGTGCTTTGTGCTGTTATTTAGCTGTAACTTACCCCTAAATGCCTTCTAAGAGCCCAGTAAGCAGTGGAAGTGTTGGTAATGCTGCTAGACAAAATTGACCTCGTAAGGTCTGGCAAATTCTCTTGTTCAGCACTGGTCAGGTCCCGAGGATGCCAGATTAGAGAGTTTCAACCTGTAGCATTCTCATTTAAAGCAATAGCCCAAGTACCAGAAAGCAGACTTAAGGTTCTTTGCACATACAAGTCAAATATTTGAGAGTCTGGGAATATACAACTGCTGAGGCAGCTTTCAAGAGACCCATCGAGTGCCAAGGTAACACTAGCAGACTCCAGTCATCTGCGGGCAGAATCAAACCTGGGACCTCTGGAGCTTAGCATGTGAGCCTCTCTACCACATAAACTAAAAGCCACTGGCTGTCATTTAAGATTGTAGAGCAGACTCTATTCTCCCTTTAAACAGTCTCAGTGCCACTAGACAGTACATCATACCCAGAAGGTGTGTGGGTTGCACCAGCTGATACGGTCATTTTGTGCACAAGCAGCTTTATGCCAGGATCAAGTGGGAGGACACAACACATTTCACACAAACAATTGAACAGCCTTTGGACAGTAGCATCTCCCAGTCCCTGTCTGCAGCTGAGACCAGAGGATGAGAGTGAAAAGTTCCACATCCCACAACTGTGCAGCCTGAGCCTCAGCCACCAAGCTGTTTCTCTAACGGAATAGGCAGTGTGATGTACGCACCATTTGGCTGGGCTCCTCCGCCTGCATGTCCTATGGTATTTCCTTTAGTGAAAGAGAGGTTAAAAGTTAGCTGGTGTTTTAGTAAAAATAATGTGTGTTGATTCCCTTTAATGGGATTTACCTGTTGAGGCTGGTTTTGCCATCCGGTTGATGAAACATAATCTGGCAGTGAAATGCCATATCAAAAGCTGTTATAATGCTCTGCCATGACAATGGAACTTTGTTGACACCTCAGCTACAGAGACCAGATTCTAAAAAATGACTCTAAATGTTTGTTTTCTGAATGACAGACCTAACGTTTGTGGCTCAAGGTTCCACTCCTACTGCTGCCCTGGATGGAAAACATTGCCGGGAGGAAACCAGTGCATTGTTCGTGAGTATCAGCTTCCTTTTTCCTGACATCACAGGGCATCTCCCCAGGCACTAGCTGCCTTGCAGTGATGAAATGCACACTCCACCCTCTCAGCAGATGCAAGAAACATTCCTAATCTGCTTTAAATGAGTAGGCAAACTGAGTGTGGGAATGGGTGATTGAAGGTGAGTAGCTCTATCTGCACCATTCAATAGCAATTTGACATGGCTCTTACACTCCTGCAGAATTGTCACTGTGGCCTTTAAATCCAGCAGTTTGGACACCTGCTGTAGCAAATTAGTTCCCAAAGGACAGTTAATGGTGACTTCCCAATAAGAAAAGTTAATTTAAAACTGTTTGCTTGGAGGAAGGCAATATAACCACAATATAACCATTTTTATAAGAGACAATAACTATCTGCCTGGCTCTAAAGACACATTGTCACTGTGAATTGTCTATGATCAGTAATTTACATTCTTCTTCAAATCCCCTGGTACTAGTCACTGGCACACTCAGGAACCTGGACTAGATAGGTGAGCTAGTCTGGTGTAGGAAATTCTGTGTCCCTATTTAGAAATTCAAGAAGCTCTTTTCAAAGATCCTTGCTAGAAACCAATAAGGAAACTAATCAGCAGAGGTGGCTGAAAACATTTTTTTTCTCCTCGCAAAAAATTTGGAACAAGAAGTTTCTTTCAAAATTTCTGAAAAGATACAGAGCGACAGAGTTACAGTACTTCATTTGACCTTTGCCCGCTCTGACTTTTTGAATTGTTTTTGGTTTTACAGCACCAAAATGAAACAAACATTGTAATTTGAAATGAAAAAACCGAACATGTACATTTTGTTATTTCATTATTTCTCATTGAAAAATAACTTCTGAAACAAACATTTGATCAACAGAACCCCAGTTCAACCAGCTCCTTGGACAAAGAGACAGATTTCTGTCACAGATCAAAAACCAGCTAAAAGACAGAGAACATTAGGAATTAATAATGGTCAATATGGTGAAAGATCTAATGAGAAGATGGCAAAATGGGCTGATAACATACCATTTTTAGGCTAGTGACAGCTGGGTGATGACAGGAATTACACATGTGCTCTATGCAGTTAGTGATTTTTGTGGGACAACATTCCCCAGACGGAATAATGAATTGATACCGACTGAGGAAGCAGAGTGACTCTTCTGCAGCAGAGTGCCCCATGGAGTAGTGAGAATAGAAGAGCCATACAGGAATAACTGTGATGGTCAGGCCAGCCCCCTTCTCTGTGTGTGTTATGATACAGCCTATAATGACATGATCGCACACTATTTTTCCTCCCCGCTCCAGGGACGAATCAGGGCTGTGTAGTGCAGGAGGCTGTTGTCTGAAGGGCGCCGACTCACGTTGCAGGAACTGGAAGGTGTGCGGCAAAAGAGGCAGGGAATGTAGGAAGGAGAAGGGTGATCTCATGGCTGAAGGTAGTTGTACACTCTCCTGGAGAGCTATCCCCCGCCCACCACAGCGTTCTGGAATGGTGTCAGCCAGGGCGTTCTGACCAACATTTGCACACAGAGTCACTAATTCATTTTCTGGGTATTGACTTGAAACAACAGGATCTGATCTGCAGACGTGCTGAGCATTGCAGCTGTGCCTGAAGTCAATGAGAGCTGCGCTTTGGAGGTGTAAAATGCTAGCTAATGCTGAGTACATTGGAAAAGCAGGTCTCAGGTGTCTCAGATAGGTCTCCTAAAAGTATGGATTCTTTGATCTTTATCTAGCTGTGCCTCAGCTCCCCGTCTATGAAATGGGGTAATCTCACCTCATTCATTTTACAGGGGTGTTGTGAAAATAAATCCATTAATGCTGCTAAAGCACTCAGATACTATCATGACAAACACTACAGAAAGGCTCTGCTCATAGTAAGTTTTGTACGGAGAACAGTAAATAAGGTCGGGGAGAGGGGGCTACATATTGACCAATGAAAATAAAACAAAATGGGTGTGTCTACACTGGCTGGCTACTTTGAAGTAGCCAGCACAACGTCAAAATAGTATGCGTCATGTCTACACGCACCATACGCTATTTTGATGTTGAAATTGACGTTAGGCGGTGAGACATTGAAATCGCTATTCCTATCTGAAGATGGGAATAGTGCCCTACTTCGACGTTCAACATCAAAGTAGAGCGTGCGTAGATGATCTGCGTCCTGCTACATTGAAATAGCAGGGTCCTCCATGGCAGCCATCAGCTGAGGGTTTGAGAAACGCTCTGTCCAGCCCCTGCAGGGCTCTGTGGTCGCCGCATGCAGCAGCCCTTAGCCCAGGGCTTCTGGCTGCTGGTGCTGCTGCTGCAGCTGAGGGTACATGCTGCGTGCACGGGGTTTGCAACTGGTTGTCGGCCCTGTGGATCTCATGTTGTTCAGGGCGAGTGTGTGTGGGAGGGGCCCTTTAAGGGAGCAGCTTGGGGCTTTGCTGGCCCCTTATTTCAACGGGGAGTGCTTGTGTGTGTGGACACTCCGCATTTCCTTCTGGGGCGGCTCCTTTGAACGTCGATGGCACCAGTCCTGGAGGATGTGTAGACGATACGCGTCGAAGTAGTCTATTTTGCTGTTCTTATGTCGAAATAGGCTACTTCGACGTAGTGTGCTGGTGTAGACCTAGCCAATATCACCTAGCTGTGCAGATAGGCAGCACTGTTCCTCTGGTGCAGTGAATGAGGCAGCAGTCCTGTAGAAAACATAGACACAGTCATGTTAATTAAAGACTGTGCCAGAACACCTACAAAGTGGCTGGCACAGACAACCTTACATCTGAGATTTCCTAACTCGGATTGCTTGACTTCACAATCTTAATGGTTGTTTAATGTCAGTTTTGCATGTTGTTAATATGAATATTACTCACCAAAGACATAACAAGAAAACAAAGAACCGAGACCAGGCAAGAGTTAAAAATGAAGGAATGAGACTGCTCTCCCAAGCCTGGTTTGATGAACGTGGGATTAAGACAAACAAAAGAGCCCACAATTCTCCTCACCACAGGAAATCTTGCTGGTTAATTTAGCTCTCCTGTGCATCTGGAAAATCTCTGCTGAAGACATCAGGAGTAGATTTCATGCTGGTTATACCACAGAGGCTAGGGAACTCCCAGCCAAAAGGTGGCTTACTGGCATGTGAGGTTAGTAACACTTACCACTGCCTGCCGACTCCCCTCCAAGCTGTAATGCATGCCATCTGAGTTTGTGATCCTTGGGACTCTACATTGTCATTGGTATGTATAAAACATATGGAGATGAGAGCTCCTTGCTGGGCTCTAATCAATATCTGCTTACACATGTGAAACAATACTACTCCAATGCTATCTGGCTTCTCAGTTGTAGGGCAGGGCATAGCAACACTCCCACAAAGGAGAGAAGGAAATGGGTCAGGCATGGAAAGCAATACATCCCATGGACAGAGCTCCAGTTGACCTCGACTAGGTTTCTGGTATAGTCTCATCATACCCTGTTGGTAACGGTCTTGTCCTTCCACTTGTGTCTCTGGAGGATGTTAAATGGAAGCCAGTTTAGACATTTTAAAATCGGCAGTCCAGGTAACTTCCTTCCAAGAGTTTTAAAAAAGCAGGCTGCGGTGGTTACTAGACTATGAACGCTGGTTTTCAGTAAGTCTTAGAGAATTGGGGATGTTCCAGAAGACTGGAGAAAAGCGCACACTGTGCTAATTTTTAAACCTGATAAGCAGAACAACCTGGGTAATTATAGGCTTGTCAACATGACACCAATTAGAAGAAGGTAATGGAGCTGTTGTTGTGAGACTCAATTAATACAAAAGTAAAAGAAGGCAATGTAATTACTGCCATTCATCGTGGGCTGTGGAAAATAGATTCTGTCCAACTAACTTGACACCTTTTTTGGTGATATCATAAGCGTGGTTGATAATAGATGTAATGTACTTTGAAAAACATCTATCGGGGATTGTCTGGGTACTGCTGAATCCTGCCAGGAGGTCAGGGGACTGGACTCGATGAGCTCTCGAGGTCCCTTCCAGTCCCATAAATCACTAAGGCTTAAGTGCTGTGTGATGCTTTGCTTAAAAAGCTTGAATGATGTAAAATTCCTATGACACGCTTTAAATGGCTTACAGATCAGCTGACTGAGATCTCCGCACTCACCTGTGAGTGGGGAATCGTCACTGAGCAGGGGTATTTCCAGTGGGGTTTGGCAGGGTTCTTGGCCCTCCTTTACTTTCCATTTCTATCAGTGACCTGAAAGAAAACATCCAATCACCACAGTTAGAGATTCAGACCACACAGAATTGGAGTAGGGGGCAGTATATACTGAGAGGGCAGGTCACTGATACAGAGTGATCTGGATCCCTTGGGAACCTGAGCAGACGCACACGGTATGCATTTGAATACAGTGAAAGGGGAATGTGCTCCTCTAGGTATAAATTGTGTCAGCCATAGGCATAGGGCTGGGGACTCCATCATGGGAAGCAGGGCTCTGACAAAGGGGGAGGGATTGGGATGGGAAAGCAGCTGAACATGAGGTCCCAGGGCAACACTGGTGGAGGCAGGCACTGCAGGGCAGCCCTGCAAGTCACTTTCTTCTTGTTTCTCTCCAGCAATTTGCCGGAACTCTTGTGGCGATGGGTTTTGTTCGCGTCCGAACATGTGCACGTGCTCCAATGGGCAGCTGTCACCCAACTGTGGCTCTGGTGGAGGTAAGCGAGTATCAGAAGCTTGCCAGTCCCTTCCTCATGCAGGCAGGCTATGCCTGAAAGCACCTCACCAGTCTGGGGAGGAGGGGCAGTCCTCTATAAGGTGTCCTGAAATAGTTGCTGTGCAGAGGAGCTAGCAACACAAATTCTGGGTAAAGCTGTGCAAAACCTGTTGAACGATTTCTTTTTTCCCAGTGGAAAAGGCAGATTTGGCATGGTGAGATTTTTACCCTATGGTTTTGATCAAGAAACTGTAAACAAATCCCTCCTCCAAATCAAAGCATTTCAAGTTTTTGAAACAAAATGTTTGGGTTTTCAATTTGAAATGATATTATGTTTCAAAAATTCCTTAATTTTAACATTTTTAAAATTAAAAAAAAAGTTTTAAAAATGCTCACATCAAAAATCCAACATTTCTCTTTGAGTTGAACAAATATATTTTGTTTGACCCAAAAGGACTTTAAATTTCAGGGTCATCTAAAATTTCTAAAACCTTTGGTTTCAGGTCCACCTGAGCCTATTTCCTCCTCCCATCTCTCCTTGGTTTGCTTTGGGGGTTTGTGTTTGGAATTACCAGTGAACCAAATGAACTCCATTATTTGCCCAGCTGTGTAAACATGGCAGGAAATTGCAAAGGCCATAAACCCCAGCTGTGCAGTCACTGAAGGGCTCCTTGCTGCCCCACTATGCCGAAAGAAAATTAATGACTTTGTCATTTCTGCTACAGCCCAGTGAGCTGCCTTGCTTGGCGCAGAGGAGCCCATCGTTCACAATACAGTTTATCAAAGAGTCCTACTGCTAACTGTTCTTACTGGCCTTAAGTTCTTTGTTCACCTTGTTTCTATGGGAAGGAAAAGAGCTGTCTCGCTAAAGCAAGCACTATACGGATTTGCTCAGGCCGTGAGTTAGGTGTCAGCAGGAAATGTTGGGTTCTCTCTGGTAGGTTCAGCTGACATCTGCAGGTCACATGCTGGGGAGTCAGGAACCCCCCCAAATGCGTTGCCTTTCCCTCTCCGTGCTCTCTGACTCCAGTGATCAGCATGAGCAAACCCTGGGAGCTCCACATCCTCCCCATTCAAATAAGAACATGGAATATTAGTAACACTGTACAAAACACAACTGTGTCGGCCTAGCACTGTGTCTGGGGAGTGGGCCCAGGAACCTGTGGGAGGGGAGGAGCTGGGAAGGGAAGGGGCCATGAAACCTTCTCTTTAATGCACACAGACTGCTTTCTGATTCCCTGTGCAGAGTGCCCCACAGGGCACCAGGAGCTGCGGAAACAGTGCTCTCAGCTGACCTGTACAAAGGAGTAAACAATGGAGAACTTGGCAGCTCTGCCATTTGAAACAAACAGAAACTGTCAGATAGCCAGAACACAGTGAGCTGCCGGGGTCAGTCTGGTACCTGGTGCTTATGATAATCTCTGCCTGATGCATGCAGGGCTCCTGGAAACGACTGGCACGCCAGCCATTCACCTACACCCCAGCTAGTGACCCTCCGCATAGCACAATGGGGCCAGGGCATAAGGAACACCCCTTTGGGTTGCATTGCCAGGGCCTGGGCATCCACTGCAGGAGGTACTCCAGCACTGCTGGTTTGGCTTGGCTGCTATGTCATGTTGATCATTTGCCATAGCTGGCTCATTATGGAAAATGAGCTCCGCAGGGGTTCCCTCTTTCTACTCTGCAGCTCATCTCGTGACGTGCACACTCATGAAGAGCTGGGGCACAAATGGAGGGGATCTGGGTGCCTGCAGGAGAGCTGCAGTTCTGTCTCTTGGGCTGGCAGATGGCTGCTTTGCCATCTGCTCAGTGGGACTTCCACCAATATGAGCGTAGCCTCTGCAGAGCTGCTTTCTGTCCAGTGCTCATCTGTGTCATGCTACTGTACCCCCACTTGCCTAGACCTCCCCAGTTCTGCTCTCTGCTGTCTTTGCATGGAACTGCCCTTGGCTTCAGTAGCTGTTATACAGGTGTCAAAACTGCCTCACAGTGTAGGAATGCCCCCTCCCCCTCTTCTCCCCTGTGTCAGTCTGTCACAGAGAGAAAGGCTCCTGCTGTACTTGGTTTGGGTGGTGGATGTGCAGCCAGCTCTCCCAGCTTCTTGGCACTGGTCTTTGCCTTTTGGCTTTTGAGTCATTGGGACACAAGTTTTCCAGCTTTTCTCTGCAACTAGGGACAACTAGCTTAGTATATAAATAGCTGAGAGTTCCAAATGGGGCCTTAAGAAGAGCCCCAAGTACAATGTGAGCTGCAATAATAGCCTGAGAGTCAGAGGTGGTTATTCTGCAGCCCCCAGACAGACACACCAGAATTTAAAGTCAAGTCCCACTCAGGAATGGACAGAGGGGACTCCAGCTCCAGGTGTCAGGAGACTTTCACATGTGCTGCACTGGCTGCTTGAGAACATGGCACCTAATGCTGCACAGCACCACTTGATGTCCATCACCAAGCGTCTACAAGCCCTTTCCAAACACTCATCCGTTCAGTTTCACTGTGCCTCTGGGCAGGGGCTACACAAGGGCCTCCTCACCCACTGGGGAGCTAAGCCACAGAGAGAGAGAGTGACTTGCTCCACAGTGACTCCAGGGCAGAGCTAAGACTAGAATGCAGGAATCTCAGCTCCCTAGCCCTCTCCCCAAACCACTAGACATCACTGCTGGTAGCCACTCACTTGGTTTCCCCAACTTTTCAAAGTAATGAGAAACCAACAATTGCTGCCAACACAAATATTTGAATGCATTTGATTTTGCAAGTGGTCCAAGCACCTCAAGGCAGACACTGACATTCAGCCCGTGTCACGGCGGTAATTAACGTTATGTCTGCTGTGCAATTTGCAGTGCATGCGTAGACATCACCACACTAGCTTTGATCCAGCTAATTCAGATAACAATAGCCGTGAAACCTCAGCAGCACAGGCTAGCCACCAGGGCCCTGGGCAAAGTTATATGGTGCTTGGTGCCGTGGCTTGACTGCCATTGTTAGTGTACCTAGCTCTGTCAAAGCTAGCTTGACAAAACCAAGCCGCCCGGTAGCACTTTGAAGACTAACAAATTGATTTGTTAGTAACAGAGAGTAAGCTGTGCTAGTCTATACACTATCAAAACAAAAAGCAGTCAAGTAGCACTTTTAAGACTAGCAAAATAGTTTATTAGGTGAGCTTTCGTGGGACAGACCCACTTCTTCAGACCATAGCCAGACCAGAACAGACTCAATATTTAAGACACAGAGAACCAAAAACAGTAAGCAAGGAGGACAAATCAGAAAAAGATAATCAAGGTGAGCAAATCAGAGAGTGGAGGGGTGGCGGGGGAAGATCAAGAATTAGATTGAGCTTTTTGTTTTGAAATTGATTTATTAGGTAACAAGCTTTTGTGGATAAGACTCACTTCTTCAAACCCCTGATCAGGGACAAATTGACACCTAATGGAATTCAATTAAAGTTACAGGCAGGGCGGTAAGGCTCACTGAAGGCTGGTTCTCACTGATGTGAAGAAATTACTGAGGTCCTGTGAAGTCCCTTTGAGGTCCTTTGATTAACATTGCTATGGACTCACCAGAGTTTTGTTGCTACATTTACTTTTCTGTGGAAAAGCCATTGGGAACGGGTGTTCCCAAGAGTTCAGAAGGAACTCAAATATGAAATACAGAAATGTGAAATCACAGAACTACTAACCAGGATTTGTAGCCTATCCTTTAAATCAGCTTCTATCGGGTAGATAACATGGTCCCAATTTTTAAAAAGGGCTCCAGACATGACCCTGGCAGTTACAAACAAGTAAGTCTAACTTCAGTACTGGGCAAATTGGCTGAAATTATAGTCAGGAATAGAATAGTCAGACACACACAAGTGAATATAATTTGTTGGGGAAAAGTCAATGTGGTTCCTGTAAAAGGAAACCATATCTCACCAATCTTCGAGAATTCTTTAATGGGATTAATAAGAATGTTGACAAAGAGGACTCAGAGGATATAGTGTTTGTATAGATTTCCAATTTAGATTTCCAGAAGCCCTTTGGCAGGGTCCCTCACCAAACATTCTTAAGCAAAGTAAGCTCTCATGGGATAAGAAGGATTGGGAACTAGTTAAAAAACAGGAAGCAAAGGGCAGGAATAAATGGTCAGATTTCAGACTGGACAGAGGTAACTAGTGGTGTTCTGCTGGGATCCATTCTCGGACCGATCCTAATCAGCATATTCATAAATGATCTGGAGGAGGGGTAAACAGTGAAGTGCCAAAAATCACAGATGATACAAAACTGCTCAAAATTGTTAAGTCCAAAGCAGACTGTGAAGGGCTCTAAAAGGGTCTCACAAAACTAGGTGACTGGGCATTGGAGCAGGTTCAGCAGAGGGCAACAAAAATGATTAGGGGGCTGGTGCACATGACATCTGAGGAGAGGCTGAAGGATCTGGGGTTATTTAGTTTGCAGAAGGGAAGAGTGAGGGGTGATTTGAAAGCAGCCTTCAGCTTCCTGAAGGGGGGCCTCTAAAGAGGATAGAGAGAGGCTGTTCTCAGTGGTGTCAGATGGCAGAACAAGGAGCAATGGTCTGAAGTTTCAGAGGGGGAGGTATCAGTTGGATATTAGGAAAAACTGTTTCACCAGGAGGGTGATGAAGCACTGGAAAGCGTTACTGAGAGAGGTGGTGGAATCTCCATCCCTAGAGGTGTTTAAGTCCTGGCTTGACACAGCCCTGGCTGGGACGATTTAGTTGGGGTTGATCCTGCTTTAGTCAGGGGCCTGCGCTAGATGACCTCCTGAGGTCCCTTCAAGCCTTCGGATTCTAGGATTCTGTGAAAATAGCAGATGAGTTTTAATGATGATAAATGCAAAATAATGCATATCAGAAAACCTAACCCCAACTATACACATGATGGGATGGGGACTGTTACCACTCAAGAGAGAAATCTTGGAGTCATTGTGGATTGTTTTCTGCAAATAAAAATACCGCACATACAGGATCATATGTGTTCCCCGGCATTGCCTGTCTCCCATCAAAGCGCTTCGGGGGAGGATGGTGGCTTGACTGGGGAGTCAGGGGCCATATGTTAGCAATCTCACAGGAATGCCAGGAATGTGTATACAGTGTATAGGTCTGGGCACGTGCCTAGCATTCTGCTGGGCCAGTGGGGAAGGATTCCACAATGTACTCTGGCAGTTAAGTTCCCCAGAAGGAGTCTGCCTGCATCTGGCATTTGTATTAGAGGGGTCTTTCGGTTTGCATTAGTCACTAATGCTTCAGGGAAAGAAACAGGCTAGCGGCATGCCAAAGGCAGGCAATAAAAGCCACTTAAATCCTTTCTGTCATGACCAAGGGTCACAGTTGTTACTTGTGGAAGACGAGGGGTATGTCTACGCTATCAAAGTTAGTTGAGAACAAGAAGTCTTGTGGCACCTTATAGACTAATAGATATTTTGGAGCATAAGCTTTCTTGGGCAAAGACCCGCTTCATCAGATTCATGAGTGGGGGGGCATGGTTTCAGAGGGGTATTTAAAGAGTGGGGTCCCAGTAAGAGGGAGGGCCAGAGCTGACAAGGTCTATTCAGCAAGGAGAAAATGGCCCAGTATCAACAGTACTTATCAAAAGAGGAAAAAACAAGTCAGATCAGACAGAGGGACATGAGCCTTTGTCAGAGTCTAATGGGGAGATATTAGCACCCAGAGCAGAGAAGCTGCCTTTGTAAGCTGTGAGCTACTCCCAGTCTCTGTTTAATCCATGGTTAATGGAGTCAAATGTGCAAATAAATTGCAGCTCAGAGATTTCTCTCTCCATTTGATTTTTGAAATTTTTTGTTTCAGGACTGTCACCCTTATATCTGCCACTGAAGTGTCCAGGGAGATTGAAGTGTTCCCCCACAGGCTTCTGTACATTACTGTTCCTGATGTCTGATTTAAGTCCATTTATTCTTTTACGGAGAGACTGTCCAGTTGGCCAGTGTAAATTGCAGTGGGGCATTGCTGGCACATGATGGCAAGTTAGTTGAGAAACTTATGTCGACACTCAAAAGTCGACAAACAGAAATCGCCAGAGGGTGTTCACACTTGTTCCCCCTGTTGACACACCATGTCCGCCCTGGGGGCAACATCAGTGACAGAGTGGGTAAACATTGTGGGTATGTATCCCACAGTGCAATGCAGTGGGAAGGCAGAGCTGATGTCTGTGTATCTTGGGATTCCGTCCGAGTTCTCCCACGGCCTCTCCAGCCGCCTGGAGCAGCATCATGAGAAGCACTGGTTGCTCTCGGTGCTAAGGAATGTCAAAGCAGCCCACCAGCTTGTCCCCCTCCCCCTCTGAAAAAAACCAAAACAAAATAGCAGAAATGTGGCACTTTAAAGACTAACAAAATGATTTATTCAGTCATGAGCTTTTGTGGGACAGACCCACTTCATCAGTCCCCCCCACCCCCGGCAGCTGTCTGCCTGCCCCCGTATTCCTAGGGGAGAGCAAGACAGGAGCACTCCAATAGTTTGCTCTGTGTTAGTTCTCCAAATGGAGCAGCTTGCTCATCCGCAAGATACTCCTGGAGCTCTGAAAGGGGAGGGACACACAGTTACAAGCAGCAAGGATCAAAACTCTGAGCAGAGCCATCAGAACAGTCATTGTGGGATACTGGTGGAAGCCACTTGTGTTGACAAAGCAACCAGCAGAGTTTACACTGGCTCTTTGTTGGCAGTAAGTGGAGGGGAAAAGAAAAATATCTCCCATGGTGGTAGAAGGCTTTTGTTGCTAACACTGGAGGTTTCTCCCATTGCCATGTGAATGCTGTCACAGTTTCATTGCCAAAAGGCAGTTTTTGGCAAAAAAACTTTGTAGTGTAGACATATCCTAAATTGTAAGTGAGACTTGGATTGTGATAAACAAAAGGGACTTTGTCTACAAAACACACTGCTGATTACTGGCACAACTTTCCTTGCAAATATGTTGTCAAGCTGATTTAACTATAGTAATGGTTAACCAGGGTTAACCCTTCACTCTTCTGTGCCTGAATGCTTGAGTGACTGTTGCACTATAAATACCTAACACAGGAAATGAACAGATGAGAACCTAATGACTGCAAATTCCACATGTTGGCTTCACACTAAAGCTAAATCTACACTGCCACTTCACTGCATTGCCATGTTCAGGCTCCAGGATGTGAAAAAACACCCCCACAAGCACAGCAATTTACAGTGCTGTAAAGTGCCAGTGTCAGCCAGGCCACAGCTGCGCTCTCAGCAGGGTTAGGGGTTCCTCTTGTGGGGGTGGTTTATGTGGAGTGCCAGGAGAGTGCTCTCAAAGGACTCATGCCATTCCATGCCCACACTGCCATGCTAAAGTGTGGACAAAGCCAGAGTTTGCCTGGGCTTGCATACACAGAATAAACCCAGCTCTGCTCTGACTCCCAGTCAGTTGGCGTGGTAAGGTCCAGGAAGAGTGTGACTGGGACAGGAAACGATCAGGAACCTTTTCAGAAGTATTGGCCTTTGCCCCAGAAGGAAATGCAAATAGCCAGACTGGGTCAGACCAAAGGTCCTTCTAGCCCAGTGTCCTGTCCCCCAGCAGGGGCCACTGCCAGGTGCCCCAGGGACAGTCTCTTTTTAAGTCTTGTTCCAGACACCCAAACTCTTTTCAAAAGAAGGCATTGGTCCCATTGCTCTTGCGGACTCGATCATGTGGCAAGAGCAAATGGGACCAATGGGGTACTGTGTGGAAGAATGTTGGGGGGCAGTGTAGTGGAGAAGCCAGCCCCCCAATCCCCACCCCGCATATACACACACATGGGTGGAAGCTATTTGATCATTCCTTAGAGACTGACCAATTAGAGAATAATCCGTTACAAGCCACAGCCCCACAACTATTTCAATCAACAATTTTTGTAAAGCAAAATTTAAAAGAGAAAAAATCATTCTGGGCCAACCGCAATGCTTTGTTGAGATTTTGGCTTCTTTATTTTTTGATTTTTCTACTATACAGCTCATTTCAAAATGAAAAATCCAACCTTTTCCTCTCAAGAATGTTGAAATGAGATGTTTCTGGACGATTTTTCCAATGTCTTTCTAGCCAACATTTCAACAAAAATCAGTACAGTTTCACAAAAGGCTATTTAAATAAAATGTTCTAAGCTCATCTGCTTAGCTGTGCTTCCCCATTCCTGGTGCCCTTCCCCCAGGTGTTACTCACACCCATGACCTGCAATGTACATGCCAAATGGACCCATGTTAAAAGTGTATGTTCTCCTTTTAAGATGTGATTTATCTTATGGATGGCTTGAAAAAACATAGAACAGTTTTTAACATACATCTCCTTGGATTTTTCCAGAGTTCAGGCTTCATGGTAGTGTTTAGGGGGTCACATACTTATTTCAAAGAAACCCACTCCTCAAACTCTCTGAAAAGAAGGGCAGGTGTGAACAGAAGGGCAGCTGCTTCAGAGTTTAGGAAGCCTTGGGTGCAAGAAGTTGGTTAGTGGCAGAAGAACAGAATAAAAGGTGTGCACAAGTACTGAGGTGAAGAGCTGCTGAACAGAGAGAGGAATTGCTCAGGTAAGTACAAGGTAATGGAACTAAGGCCGTGTCTACACTAGCCAAAAACTTCAAAATGGCCAAGCAAAAGGCCATTTCAAAGTTTACTAATGAAGCGCTGAAATACATTTTCAGCGCCTCATTAGCATGTGGGCGGCCGCAGCACTTCGAAATTGACGTGGCTCACCGCCGCGCGGCTCGTCCAGACGGAACTCCTTTTCGGAAGGACCCTGTTACTTCGAAGTCCCCTTATTCCTATGAGCAGATGGGAATACAGGGACTTTGAAGTAGCTGGGGTCCTTTTGAAAAGTAGCCCCGTCTTGATGAGCCACGCGGCAGCGAGCCGCTTCAATTTCGAAGTGCCGCAGCCACCCGCATGCTAATGAGGCGCTGAATATGTATTTCCGCGCTTCATTAGTAAACTTCGAAATGGCCATTTGCATGGCCATTTCGAAGTTTTTGGCTAGTGTAAACGTAGCCTAAGAGGCATGGAATTAAATAAAAAGCAGAAAAAACTGGGACAAAACCCAGGCGATATTTCCAGACAGTAACTCCTGTGAGGCAGCGAAAGGACAAAGCTGAGGAACATGTACTGTGCCAGATCCTCAGATCACATTAAACATCTTCCACCAGCTAAGGCTCAGAGCCAATCCTGTGCTGCCCCTGTGAGATGGCCTACCCCAAACAGGTATCTGCCTGGGGAAGGATTGGCCATAACTTTCTTGCTTCTGGCTTTTGTCAACTCATCAGTGACATGGATAATGACAATCAAAATAGCACCCCAAGTGTATGGAACAATGGCAGACAATTGGATTTATTGGCGTTAAAAAATCAGAGAAATTCTATAGACTGTGGCCAGTGGCCAGTGTGAGTTTGGCAGGGGTCCTTGATTCTCCCATGAGCTGATGCCACTATAAGAAGCAGCACCATGTGTTAAGGTGTATGAATGCTGTTTGCATGGCACGGGGATCTGCAGCTCCCCAGAGAGGAGGGGCCTCCAATCACATTTTCCTGCTTTCCTCCACAGTCCAGTCCTGCAATATCAGGTGCATGAATGGGGGGAGCTGCAACGAGGAATCCTGCCTCTGCCAGAAAGGATACACTGGAACTTACTGCGGGCAGCGTGAGTACCTGTATGCCACTCCCTGGATTATTCACACACACACACATACACGTGCATGCATATGCACACCCCAGGCCCTTGTGTTAAGGGCTAGGTGAATAGCTGGGTAACCTTCCAGTGAAAATCCCTGCTAGAGGCTGGAGCAGCCTTGATTTCACTAACCAAGAGGTGTGCGCTCCGACAGCCCTGTACTAGCCTTACCATAGGGAGGCAGACAGCCTGCTTGGGCATTGCGGACTATCTTGACATGTAAGGAAGCTTCCGTTTGTGATAGGTGATCCCTTACACCAAAAATCACAAGAATATTCAAGTTACTCCCAGTCCCAAAGGAGCAGACATTTGCCCCAGTTCACAGTGGCTCCTGATCGGGCAATCTCCAAAATACCAGCCCCAAGTACAGAATTAGGTCAGTTTGTATGGTAGTGACTCCAAACTAACTGCAGTTAACATGTAAATGAGGCAGTGCTTCATTCAGTCACCTCCTTCTCTCATAGACTTTGGACACAGTTCACAGAGTAGAGCTGCCACACGTCCTGGTTTTCTTGGATCATCCCGACACACTCCCGGCTGTTCAGCTTTAGGGGCTCAGGATGATCCCAGGTGTCTTGGGTTTTCACCTTAGAGGTGGCACCCCTAACTGGGGCACACCAGGGCCAGTGCCCACAAGGCTAAGTGACCCAGGCCTTAGCGAGGCTACACTGACTGTGGGGAGAGGAGCAGACCAACCAAGACAACAGAGATAACTTTACATATTAAACTTTGTGAAGGAAAACCATGCCCCTAATAGCAACGAAGGGTCCTGTGGCACCTTATAGACTAACAGAAAAGTTTTGAGCATGAGCTGTCGTGAGCACAGACTCACTTCATCAGATGCTGGTCTTGGAAATCTGCAGGGCCAGGTATAAATAAGCCAGAGCAAGGGTGGGGATAACAAGGTTAGCTCAGTCAGCAAGGGTGAGGCTTACTACCAGCAGTTGATCTGGAGGTGTGAACACCAAGGGAGGGGAAGCTGCTTCTGTATTTAGCCAGCCATTTGCAGTCTTTGTTTAAGCCAGAGCTGAGGGCATCGAATTTGCAGATGAATTGTAGCAAGCCTCACCCTTGCTGACTGAGCTAACCTTGTTATCCCCACCCTTGCTCTGGCTTATTTATACCTGGCCCTGCAGATTTTCAAGACCAGCATCTGATGAAGTGAGTCTGTGCTCACGAAAGCTCATGCTCAAAACTTTTCTGTTAGTCTATAAGGTGCCACAGGACCCTTCGTTACTGTTACAGATCCAGACTAACAGGGCTACCCCTCCGATACATGCCCCTAATGTGAGTAAAATAGTGTCTGTCAGGCATCAAGTGAGAGGGAGAGAACTGATTAGATAAGGAAGGCCAGCAATCTTTTTCACACCCTTGCAGTGAAGAACCAAGGACAAATCTGAGTGGAACCTGATTGTAGGAGTGTGTGGCTGTCCCTCTGTGTCAGTCTCTGATGGAGATCTAACCTCATTCTCATGCAGATCTCAAAAAGGGGGAATTAGTGGTTTCTAATATGCGTGTCCTCAGGCCACGCAGAGCAGTAAGGCAGTCGATGAACCTCAGGCCTTTGGTCAGGGCAGGGCAGAAAATAGATGGCTGTGGCCTGCACTCGGGACAGAGCAGTTAAGCCGTCCGTGAGCACCAGGCTCGGGCAGTGTAGCGTCCTGGTTCAGTGGACAATAGACCAACGCTGGTGGGGAGGCCACTATTCCTCCAAATGAGGTGGCAGGAAGTAGGGGAACACAGGCCCAGCAGACTAATCAGGCCAATTGTAACTATACAGTTATCTAGTTCTCCAGAGCTACTTCCTACATCTTTGGGGTTGGCGGTGGGGGGCGGATTCCTCTGTTTCCTCAGCATCTCAGTCAGCTGGCAACCATGGGAGCTCTGGCCGTGCCTGAGCATGGTGCGGTTCCTCTGCAGGTTCTAGCAACAGGCAGAGTGCATCTGTCTCCCTTGGCTGCTCCAGCCCAACTGAGCTCCAGGTGTAATACAAAAAAAGGCAGCTGAGTACCTGAGTGGAAAATCCTGAATCCCAAGGAAAAACAGTGGGCAAAACTGGCACAAGAGCCTGTGTTCATTCAGAACAGCGGCAAGTCTGCAAGGCGTGGTTGGGACATTCACAGCATGATTATAAAAGAAAAAAATATTTTTTGAGATGTTGCTCGACAGCAGGTGAAGAGCCAAATGGTCAGAGATTTCTGCCTCACAGCCAGGGTGGGAAAACACCCTTTGACCACTTTCCAAAATGGCTATCTTCAGGCTCCCAGACAGCAACCAAACAGGCCTTCCCTTGAATAACCCACCGTCTCCTGCACAGTGGCATCTTGGACTTGTTTTTGTCTCTCTGTCAAGAACAGCTGAGGGTCTGCATCTCCTGCTACTGTCTCATGAACCTGTCTGGGCTCAGTGCATATGGCTGGGTAGCCGCATACATGGGCAGGCTATCCGGGGCTTGTAGTTGACTGCCCTGATACGCCACTCAGACTCCTGCCCTAATAACTTCTCCACTTGTCTGCCTCATCCCTTATATATGGGGGATGTATATATATGGTGTAAGTCTCAGGCCGACCCATTAGAGAGAGCTTTGATGTCCCAGTGTCCTTCTGATAAGCTCCCTGCTCAAGGGGCTGAGCAAATATATATATAAATTGTTGAGACAAGATGGGTGAGGTAATGTGTGTTATGTGACCAACATCTATCCAAAGAGACACATCTCTGAGCTACACAGAGCTCTGCTTCGTGTCTAGGAAAGGAAGTCCAGTGTCCCATCACCTGAAGAAGATCTCTGTGTAACTCGAAAGCTCATCTCTCTCACTGACACAAATTGGTCCAATAAAAGATGTTCCTTTGCATCCCCCTATCCCCCGGGTCTCTCTGATATAGGGCTCATGTGGCTACAACACTGCAAACAAATTGACGTGGTAGCCTTCTCCCTACTGCTTCTTCTGGACTGGTGCTGTGGAAGCTGTTTTTCCTAGGCCCAAAATAGCAGGGGGATAACTATGTCCCCCAAGAGGGGCATCATATGGGCCACAGCTTGGTCCTGGAAGTTGAATTAGAGATTCCAGAAAGTACGATCCAAGATTAAAGGGTCAGGGGAGTGATGAGCCTGGCCTCTGCTAGTGGTGCCCTGAAGCTAGCAAGGCTGGAGAACCAGCCAGAGCACTGTAGACGGTGAGTGTCAAGTCTGTCTGTGGGAGGCGGAGCCAGTAGGAGTGACCTCCATCTTCTTCAGCTGTTTCGCCCCGCATGCGTGATGCACTCCTGAATGCAGGACAGATGGTCTGCACCACCTGTCGTAGCACACAGAGGCTGTGCACACAGGGCGTGGAGTGGGATGGTACACAAAGCCCGTATTTCTTAAAGCCCAACGTGTCATTCATAGGCATCCACAGCTGCAGTGACTAGTGAGTGAACGTCTGCCTAGAGGCAAGGCTACATCCCATGGAAGCACTTGTGGGTTTAGTTGTTTATTCACAAGGGGCTGACATCAGGCCCTTATTGAAGACTATGCATGTTACAGAAAGAGCATGACTCTGCAGGGCTCCTGTGATCCCCTGCTAGGAAAGTTTCAGGGAGGCAGGATTTTGTGACAGCTCCCACCTGAGGCAAAGATCAAAGGGAGGAGGAAGGGGAGAGAAGGTTCTGCAGTGACACAGGGGATTCTCTGGCGTAAGAGCTGACAGCAGTGGTCATCTTGTGGACTGTGCTCCTGGAAAGCTGCCAGCAAACCCCTCCATTGCTTCCAGACCTTGTTGCCTGAGTACATTCAGTCCTATTAGAGGGTGATTGTTTCACCCTGGTGCAAAGGCAGAAAGCTTCAACCATTTGGTTCTGTGCACCTGCTGTCGAGTAACTGTTTTTCTTTTGTAATTGTGCTGTGAACCCGCCAACCCCAACATCACCTGACAGACTCGCAGCTGCTCTGAAGGGACACATCCCCTTGGGCCAGGCTTTGCCCACTATTTTTCCTTGAGATTCAGGATTTTCCACTCAGGTAGTCAGCTGCTCCTTCAGGCTACGTCTACACGTGCAGCCAACATCGAAATAGTCTATTTCGATGAATAACGTCTACACGTCCTCCAGGGCCAGCAACGTCGATGTTCAACTTCGATGTTGCTCAGCCCAACATCAAAATAGGCGCAGCGAGGGAACGTCTACACGTCAAAGTAGCACACATCGAAATAGGGATGCCAGGCACAGCTGCAGACAGGGTCACAGGGCGGACTCAACAGCAAGCCGCTCCCTTAAAGGGCCCCTCCCAGACACAGTTGCACTAAACAACACAAGATACACAGAGCTGACAACTGGTTACAGACCCTGTGCCTGCAGCATAGATCCCCAGCTGCCGCAGAAGCAGCCAGAAGCCCTGGGCTAAGGGCTGCTGCCCACGGTGACCATAGAGCCCAGCAGGGGCTGGAGAGAGAGCATCTCTCAACCCCCCAGCTGATGGCCGCCATGGAGGACCCAGCAATTTCGACGTTGCGGGACGCAGATCGTCTACACGGTCCCTACTTCGACGTTGAACGTCGAAGTAGGGCGCTATTCCTATCTCCTCATGAGGTTAGCGACTTCGACGTCTCGCCGCCTAACGTCGAAGTTGGTGCCGCTACTTCGAAGTAGCGTGCACGTGTAGACGCAGCTTCAGTGTTACAGATTACTCCATCAACTTGCTGCTAGTGTCTCCAAGTTCCAGTCAGGCTTTTCCCTGGTGTGTGACAAATATCCCTGATCTTCCTCCTCTAATCATTTGTCTCCCTCTCACTTGCCTTCTGACAGGCATCGTTTGACTCAGATTTGGGTGTGTCTAGCACAAGTTTTCCCTTTCCACAATGTTTTAATTTTGTACTGCTTTGTTATTGGATCGCAGAGCTAATCTGTTTCTCTCTGTTGACTGAGCTGTTGGTTTCCAGCCTGCTTATAAATGATTGCTTTATAAGCAGAAAAAAATGGAGTTGTCTTGCTCATTAAAGACAGAACATACCTTTCTCTTTAAGATCAGTACATAGGGAAGACCCCTATATTGCAGATAACATGTGACATAATACATGTAATGATCCAAATCTGTAGCTGTCTTGCAGCTTGCATCACAGGAGCTGTGTTTACACGTGCACGCTACTTTGAAGTAGCGGCACTAACTTCGAAATAGCGCCCGTCGCGGCTACACGCGTCGGGAGCTATTTCGAAGTTAACTTCGACATTAGGCGGCGAGACGTCGAAGTCGCTAACCTCATGAGGGGATCGGAATAGCGCCCTACTTCGATGTTCAACGTCGAAGTAGGGACCGTGTAGACGATCCGCGTCCCGCAACGTCGAAATTGCCGGGTCCTCCATGGCGGTCATCAGCTGGGGGGTTGAGAGATGCTCTCTCTCCAGCCCCTGCTGGGCTCTATGGTCACCGTGGGCAGCAGCCCTTAGTCCAGGGCTTCTGGCTGCTGCTGAGGCAGCTGGGGATCCATGCTGCAGGCACAGGGTCTGCAACCAGTTGTCGGCTCTGTGGATCTTGTGTTGTTTAGTGCAACTGTGTCTGGGAGGGGCCCTTTAAGGGAGTGGCTTGCTGTTGAGTCCGCCCTGTGACCCTGTCTGCAGCTGTGCCTGGCACCCTTATTTCGATGTGTGCTACTTTGGCGTGTAGACGTACCCTTGCAGCGCCTATTTCGATGTGGTGCCGTGCAACATCGAAGTTGAACATCGACGTTGCCAGCCCTGGAGGACGTGTAGACGTTATTCATTGAAATAGCCTATTTCGATGTCACGACATCAAAATAAGCTATTTCGATGTTGGCTTCATGTGTAGACGTAGCCAGGGGGTGAGGGTTCAGCAGAATTTCCTTGTGTAGTTTGGTTGGTGGCTGTCTTGTGTAATCCCATTCATCTTTCTATTTGTGAATAGCTGTCTGTGAAAATGGCTGCCAGAATGGAGGTCGGTGCATTGGACCAAACCGCTGCGCATGTGTCTACGGGTTCACTGGGCCCCAGTGTGAGAGGGGTAAGGAACAGTTTGTTATATTTCTCTAACCGATATTACCACAAAAAAGAACATGAAGGTTGCAAATTCAAGCCCTCAAACCTTAAAGTTAGAAATGCCAGCTTCCGTTTGCCCATGCAGGGCCCCCCTCTATGTGCATACATTGTGATAGAGTCCTTAAGTCCTCCTGCCTCACTCAGTGCATAGGGTGGATAGCATATAGCTAGATGGTATTTCTTTCTAACCTCATCCATCAGTGAATACAGGAATACCAGGTCTCCTTGGAGTGTCCTCTGCACACTCCTCTCTTGGCTTGCACCAAAGCAGGATGGTGGAACCTCCTAGTAGCAGTGCCCATTAGAAGGGCCTCACCAACTGCCTCCTGTCACCCAGCACATGTGCACGTTGGGGACATAGGTGTCATTGACACCTTCCAACCACTGTGGCATTAGCCCACAAACGCCTTTATTTCTGTTTCTCTCTCTAGTAATGCCGTACATTAAGAAAATTAATAAAAATGAAAACATAAAATCATACTAAAAAGATAATACATTTATATTAATAATTAATTGTATTTTAGTAGTCAGTAAGCTGGTATAAACGATGACAGAGAGGTAGCCATGTTAGTCTGTAGTCTATCATAACAAAAAAGCAGTCAAGTAGCACTTCAAAGACCAACAAAATAATTTATTAGGTGATAAGCTCTTGTGGGACAGACCCACTTCTTCAGATCATAGCCATACCAGAACAGACTCAATATATAAAGCACAGAGATCCAAAAATTGTTATCAAGGTTGACAAATCAGAAAAATTGTTATCAAGGTTGGCAAATCAGAAGAGCAGAGGGGCGGGAGAAGGGGGGTGGGGGTGGGGAAGTTAAGCGTTAGATACATAGTTAAGAGTTACATACTTTTTTTGTCTAACTCTTAACTTCCCTACTCCATACCCCCCTCCTGATGACTGCTTTTTTGTTTTGATAATATAGACAGTATAGATTATAGCTTCAAAAATAGATTAGAAGTAGATAATAATAAAAGAAACTCTTTACTAACTGACTGAGATGGGTACTAATGTGACGAAAAACATGTCTTCAGAAAAGGTATGTCGTGGCCAGTACTCTTCCCTTCCTCTGATGTGCATGAACAATGCTCACGATGTTTAGGTGAAAATCACTCATTGGCACACTGCCAAATATGCCACACATCTACAGACAAAATAAGAGTATCAGAGGGGTAGCCATGTTAATCTGTGTCTGCAAAAATGAGAAGTTCGGTGGCATTTTATAGACTAGTAGATTTTTGGAGCATAAGCTTTCATGGGCAAAGACCTACTTTGTCAGGTGCTTGCTCACAAAATCTTATGCTCCAAAAAAGTCTGTTAAACAAAATCAACTGCAAGGCTGTTTTTTAAAGAAGATGCTAATTGCTAAGCCTATAGGATCTGAAAGAGTCAAGCAGGGAAAAAAGGAAACTGGAGTGAGCTGGACCCAAAGAGTTGTCCAGAACTGAGAAAAGAGCCTTGGCTTCAATGCCAGGCTCTGGTTCCAAGTCAGATGAGATTCTAGTGAGCCTCTTGGACCCAACCTCAACCAGGGTGCAACCTTCACCAGTCCTGGACTTGAAGAAACTTTGTAAGGCTCCACTAGATATGCTCAACACATCTTCTTCAATCCCATGGAAAAGAAAGCCTAGGTATGTCTAAAGAAGCTGCTCTAATCACTCGCATAGGCTAGAATTGAAGTTGAAAGAGTTGAGACCTCAAAATACATCCAAGATTATGAGCTTGAAATCATGATCTGAGGATGCATTAACAAAGAAACGACAGCATGTAACTGAGGTGTTAACTCAGATTCACCTGGATCCTCCCCTGCTACAGAAGAGGCTAACATGCAGTCTCTTCTGGACAAAAGACCAAAACAAGAAGGTTTAAGTGAAAGTTCCCCAGCTTCACTTCCACTTCCACCCAGTCCCCTACAAAGTCATCAGAGAAGATTATTTCCCTGGCTTCTCTCTTTAGCATACACCACAGGCTTCATCAGTGGCTTCAGTGTTGAAGACAGGATTGGACTGAGTTCAGAGCTAGCACAGATGCAGTGAATGTTTGATTAAACATTCTGTTCATTGAAAAAGTTTTGCGACAAAGAGAAAGCCCAAATTCCCTGGATAGTTTTCATAGACCATGGTATTGGAAAGTTGTCAGGACTACGTTATGCATCCAACAATGTTATGGTCATGTTAGACATTTCCTCATGTTTATTTGCATGCTAGAAGACAAGTCTCTTCAGGGCCAAAACACCAAAATCAATAGAAAGGAGATTTCCAGACCTTTCAGCCCCATATTGAAGACCATTGCAGTGTTCATCTGCACAGAAAAGAAGATAACTTTGGAAGAGGAATATCAAGAGGGACCTTCTGAGATGTTTCCTTAGGACTTAGGGTGAGTTGCAGAGCAGTTCATCTCCTGTTGAGAATGAGGAAGGACCAACATCCTTGCCTCCCTCTGAGGATACAATTTGATTCCACAAAGAGGTAGATAAGATGGCATCGACTCTGAATTTACCATCTGTAGCATTAAAGGAGACTTCACATCTGATATGTGATATTTTAGGGTTGAGAATGAAGCCTAATTTCCCTGTCTATTTTAGAAATAATAACAGAGAGGTGGCCATGTTAGTCTGTACTCCAGCAAAACAAAGCAGCAGAAATGTATCACTTTAAAGACTAACAAAATGATTTATTCAGTGATGATCTTTCGTGGAACAGACCCCCTTCTTTGATTGATCTGAAAAAGTGGGTCTGTCCCATGAAACCTCATCACTGAATAAATCATTTTGTTAGTTTTTAAAGTGCTACATTTCTGCTGCTTTGTTATGTTAGAAATGTTATGGCAAATAGCATAATTCCTTTGATCCAAGCCATCTTCATGCTAACCAGTTTCCCAAAAGGTCAATAAATTGTACCAAATCCCACATGAGGGATTCTCTTGTTTTCATGTACATCTTCAACCAAATTTCCTGGTCATAACAGCAGCACTTCAAAAACCAAAATTAGATTTTCAACTTTCTACCCAATGTTAAAATAAGGAAGAACATTAGGTTATTTGTGTAGAAAATACGTTTGGCTCTGTCAATCTGTTTCTTCACTTCCTTAGGTGGGTATTGTAGTTTCAGGACAATACAATACAATACAATACCCACCTAAGGAAGTGAAGAAACAGATTGACAGAGCCAGACATGTACCCAGAAGCCACCTGCTACAAGACAGGCCCAACAAGGAAAACAACACAACACCACTGGCCACCACATACAGCCCCCAGCTAAGACTTCTCCAGCGCATCATCAGTGAGCTACAACCCATCCTGGATGATGATCCTTCACTCTCGCAGACCTTGGGAGGCAGGCCAGTCCTTGTCTACAGACAGTCTGCCAACCTTAAACAAATCCTCACCAGCAACTATAGACCACAACACAGTAACTCTAAATCTGGAACCAGCCCCTGCAACAAAACCTCGCTGCCAACTCTGCTCACATATCTACACCAGCAATATCATCACAGGACCTAATATCAACCATACCATCAGGGGCTCTTTCACCAGCACATCTACTAATATACTATATGCCATTATGTACCAGCAATGTCCCACTGCAATTTACATTGGCCAAACTGGACAGTCTCTATGTAAAAGAATAAATGGACATAAATCAGACATCAGGAACAGCAACATACAAAAACCTGTAGGAGAACACTTCAGCCTCCCTGGACACTCAGTAACAGATTTAAAAAAGTAGTAGTCCTACAACAACAACAAAAAAATCAAAAATAAAATGCAAACAGAAATTTCAGAGCTGCAATTTATTTGCAAATTTGACTCCATCAACCAAGGATTGAACAAAGACTGTAAGTGATTGTCCCATTACAAAAGCAGCTTCTCCGCTCTTGATATCCACACCTCCACATTAGCAACTGAGAATGGGCCACATCCCCCCGACTGAACTGACTTGCTCTCTTGATGTTCACAACTTCACGTTAACTGCCAATAAGGGGCCACATCCACCCTGACTGAATAGACCTTGTCAGCTCTGGCCCTCCCCTGTACTGAGACTCCCTCTTTAAATCCTTCTCTGAACACGCCCCCTCCGCCCCACATTATGCATCTGATGAAGTGGGTCTTTGCCCATGAAAGTTTATGCTCCAAAATATTTGGTAGTCTATAAGGTGCCACAGGACTTCCTGTTGTTTTTGAGGATACAGACCAACTCGGCTACCTCTCTGATACAAAGGACCAAAGGAACTGACCACAGCAATATCTCTTCACAGACATGCTTGGCTATGTTCATCTTCCATCCTGGTATGTTTTAAGGCCAAAATAGAATATTTACCTTTCAAAGGAGATGGCTTATTTATTGTAGAGCCTGAGAACACATTAGACAAACTGAAGGATACTCAGTCTACGGCTGGTTCTCTAGGACTTGTGCCACCTGACAGAAGAAGATCTTTTACTATGGTCTTCAGATATCACAGGCAGTACATACCACCTTTGTAACTGCCTCTTAGCAGAGGAATAATACCAACAGCACCATCAGCAACAAACATATTCACAAAAAATGAACAGGAAGAAATCCGTGATGAGGCATATGCATAAACAGAATCCTCCATTGACTTTAGTGCCGCATTTCTCAAACTGAGTGTCCCAAGAGTGGAGGCTGCTGTTTGAGCACCCAGCACTGAAGGGAGTGCCACTCCTACCAGCAGTTTAGAAGTAGCAGTGCATATGCATAAACAGAGTCTTTCAGCCATATTTACTTTGCCACATGTTAGGTCTCAGGTTTGACATATTAGTCAAGAACCTCAAACCAATTTTAGTAAGTCAGTTTGGAAACTGGCTGACCACATTTTGCAGAGCTTGGACAACTATCACTTTGGACACATGGGTTTTGGATAGGTGAAATGTTATATCATCCAATCCAATCACTCCCTCCATACAGCCGTATGGGGCAGGAGAACCCTGGCTTGAAGTGACTTCAATCATATACAGGGTTTACAGTTTTGTCCAGTTGCTTTCAGCACCTCCAAAATACACATTTTTCAGCACCTATTCACACAGTGCACCATCCCCTCCCTCCCAGTGTCATGTCCCATGAGCAACTATCATTAATTGTGATATAAGCTCTTCTGAACAGGAGAACTATAGAACAAATTCCCTTAACTTGCAGAAACGGGCTTCTACTCCTATTACTTTTAAAGTATATTGGTATAATTATGTGGCTAAGAGACATGAAAAATCCACTTTCCTGAGTGATGTACTTATATTGACCACCACTTAGGTAATAAAGGACTTTTGGAGTCTCAGAGAATCCTAGTTACACATAAATGCAGTGACACATAAGTGCAGGTGCTAAACAAGGAAGGCAAGCGGTATGGACTCATTATGAACATCAATAAAAGAAAAACAATGGTATTTGGAGACAAGGAAATAGGAAGGAAGATCAATGTAGGTGGAATAGAACTAGAGAATGTAGAGAAGTTCACATATCTGGGGAGCAACATAACACATGATCTAGACTGTAAGAAGGAAATAGCGACTAGAATAGTGAAAGCAAGTGCGTGTTTGAAAGCGATGGATAGGATCTGGAAAAGCAAAGCAATTAATATAGGAATGAAGCTGAATGTCTTGAAAACGTGTATTCAACTGCATGTTGTATGGATGTGAGACACAGGTGATAATGAACAATTTGAAGAGAAGAGTATCGGTGTTCGAGAGGAGCTGTTATAGAAAGATCCTGAGAACAGGATGGATGCAGAAAGTCACCAATGAGGAATTATATAGGAAGATGCAGCCAAAAGAGAACATGCTACAGAAAGTTAGACAATGGAAGTTACAGATATTTGGACATATCTGTAGAATGAACAAGGAACAAAAAATCAAGACCCTGGTATTTGGCATAGTGGATTTTTCAAATAGGAGAGGCAGACCCCACAGAGAATGGGTAGCTGATGTAGTAGATTGGTGCAGAGCTAGTCTACAGAAACTAAGCCACTCCGCACTGGACAGGAAAAGATGGAAGGAAATAGTGAGAGAGGCATCTGACACCAGTGGACGCTGAGCCCATGATGATGATGATGATGATGATGATGATGAGCTATGGGATACCTGTTTGGCCCTCAAAGCATTTCTCCCGCAGATGTGGAAAACAATTATCCAGGTTGCCGTGGACAACATGGCTGCAGTTTATTATGTGAACATTTGACCCCCCATGCAATGAAATGACAGAGCTGTGAGATTAGTGCAAACACTAGTTTTTATCTTATGTCTTCATGAGTGGCACATTAGCACCAGAGACTCACCACTGATGCATGAATAGTCACTAAAGAATTCATTGATTGGGGTTATCTTCAGACACTGGGGGTTCCCACTTATAGACCTATTTGCCACCAGATTCGATGCACACTGCCCTCTTTTCTGCCCATCAGTGGGGACAGAAGGATAATCACAGACAGATGCATTTCTCTCAGCTGGAGAATGGATCTCATTTGTGCATTTCCCTCGTTCCCTTCAATTCCCAAAGTTAAAACCAAAGCAAGGCAGGGTTTTGACGGATGATCTTAACACTCCAGCATAGCGGCGACACCAATGGAACACTGACCTATTCCATGTATCTAAGGACATTTAAGGACTCCAGTGCTATTATCAAAGCAACAGGGGACTGTGCTCCACCCAGACCTCAAATCTCTACAGGTGGAGCTGGGACTTTGGGAGAAATAGAATCTCCACTGAGATTCAACATGTTCTTCTTAATGCTAGGAAACCCTCGCAGTATTAGGACTCCAAATGGAACAGATTCATTATAACAGGAGCAAATGGAAATATAGATCCAGTTTCTGCCCCTGCTCAACACAACTTTAGAATATCCCATAGACACAAAAACAGAGGTCTATTTGTACCCTCTGTTAGTGTTAATTTAGTGGCTATTTCCTTGGCACATGGACACAGAAAGGATAACATGGTAAGAGAGTGTACAAGGGTCTCTATGCACTGGTATCCTGTCCCCTTGTGGAATTGGAATTTAGTACTGCAGTCTTCCCCCTTTGAACCATTACAAGGTTGTTCTGTTCCATCTTATGATAAAACAGCTTTTATAACCACACTCATATCTCCTAGTTACATTAAAGGGCTGCTGCAGTAACAGCAGATTTCCCCAGTGGTGTTTTTCAAAAGGACAATGTGGTCCTTAGACCACATTCTAAATTCATTCCGAACATTGTTTCTGATTTTTATGTAAATCAATACATAAATATACCAGTATTTTTCCCCAAGCCCATGTGAGCAAGGTAGGCTTTAGATGACACTCTTAAATGCCAAGAGACTTCTCTCATATCACCTTCCTGGAGCGAAGGACTTCAGATCTTCTCCTTAGTTGTGTACCCCTTATACCAGCTCTTTGACTCCCAGGGCCAGTTCACCTCAGTCACTTTCTTCATGGGTCAGACTTTGTGGGATGGGCTATTGTAAGGCAGGTTCACTTTACTCTCCAGCTCTTCTTAGGACTCATAACATGAGGACAATAGCTGTGTCTACAGCCTTCTTTGAGCATGTTCCCCTTTTCGAGGTTCGCAGGGTCGCTACATGGCAAACAACCCCCTGTTTACTTCTCACCGGGTACTGGGAATCCAGGTTCAGTGCTCATTTTGTCAGAGTGGTACTTCAGTCACTGGTCAGTTAGGGCTCCAACCTTATTGATGTACTGAAGAAGAAATGGAGGTTACTTACTAGTAACTGGAGTTCTTTGAGATGCACTCTGCATAGTCCCCTTTCTTGCCTGCCTGTCCTGCTACACTGTCCTAATTGTGTCCATTCTTGGCAGTCTGCCTTAGTGTTCCGAAGGAACTGAGGCACCAGCATCCCTTCTACAGCCACAGTGTCTGACTGGCACAAGCACTAGGGACAGGGCATGAGGCATGAGGTGTTTCCACCATCCTATCTGCAATGTGTCAGCACGTGACTGTGCCAAGTGCACCTAGAAGAACTCCCATTAGAAGGAGTAACCTCCATTTTCCTTTCATGGTGCTCAGCACAGTAATAACTGAGAACTTTACAAATGTTAATGAATTTATCTTCACCGTCCCACTGTGAGCTGCGGCAATGGCATCATCTCTCTTTTAGAGATGGACACGGACACACAGAGCTAAGAACACTGTATGCACTAATTTCAGACATGCAGGGTTTGATTGGCTAGAGCACTTAGGATTTTACAGCCCTTGGTGTGCTCACGACCCAGCTCCCACTCACCTAGGTTGCAGTTTTGTGTGCTCAGCACTTCTGCAGTTCTGACCCATGTGTCTTAGGGAACATCTGCACTAATTAAGTAATTAAGGAGTCATTGAAAGATGGGTAGACACACCTATGCTAGCCTGAATCTAGCTAGAGCAGGTAACAATAGTAATGAGGACAAGGGAGTATGAGCTTAAGTGCAGGTTAGCTACACCAGTACACACTCACTGCGGACCATGGATATATTGTCGGTATGAGGTCCACACCATCATCCCTTCACCACTGCTATTACCCGTACTCGCTACATTCTGGCTGCTTCTACACCTGCCACCTCCCGCTGGAAGTGCCATGGTAATGAGGCAATTTGAAGCAGGCTAGTGCAAACTTGGAATTGCAGATTGGCAATGTAGATGGGGGCAGCTTTGAAATAAACGCCCCACTTCAATATTCACTTCCTCCCACAAAATTAGATCGGAGTAAGGGAGTGTCGAAGTGGCGCGCTTTTTTCAAAGCTGCCCCCATCTACATTGTCAATCTGCAGTTCAAAGTCTGCACTTTGAAATTTGCATGGCTGCCATTATGCCAATGAGGCACTAAATATGCACTTTAGCACCTCATTAGCCTGCTTTGAATTGCCTCATTACCATGCCACCTCCCACAGGAAGTGGCATGTGTAGATGCAGCCTAAAATAAGGATGGCGTGCCTATCTGTGCTACACTTACACCTGAGTTTGAGCCCACATAAAATGCAGAACACACTTAGCAGTCCTTACCCTTGTGAAAAGGGTCCTTACCCATAAAAGCTCAGGCCCAAATAAATCTGTTAGTCTTTAGGGTGCCACAGAACTCCTCATTGTCTTTGCAGATACAGACTAACACAGCTGCCCCTCTGAGGCTTGCCCAGCATTGCACAGGAATTCTGCAGATGTAGAGATAGAATCCAGTTCTCTAGGGGGACGTTCAACTTCCTTTGTCAGACACCAACCATTTTCTTCCAGCAACCCCTGCCTCACTCACTACACACCTTTCAGCTTCCGTAGCACATGAGGCAGGGATCCTACAGAGTAACAGGTTTCTCTTCACTTCCTAAACCCTAACTCATTCCTGGGCAGTGTCCATCCTGTGCACTTGGTGAGAAAGATTCCTTCTATCCTACTCTCACTAGGTTGAGAAATGTACCAGTGTAAAATTGTGATTGGTTCTGTCTCTAGATATTTTGTAAGAATGAAACCTGCAGCTGCTGTGGATCTGGGCGGCTTTTGAGGTCCATAGCGCCCTGCTGCTTTACTCCAGCTTTGACTGTAGCACTGAGCAGCCTGTGGCTCTGCTCTAGCTTCCCGAGCAGGGGCATGCTGAGAAGTTAGACAGGCTTTGTGTCTGAGCAGAGTGGAAATGAGTGAGGTTCTGCTAGGAGAGCTGGAATTTCCTCCCTTCCTGTTGGCTTAGAGGAACACCCAAGAACGCTGTCTGCTGAAGGAATGTTTGGCAAGGGTTAGTGCTTCACACAACAAAAGTGAAACTGAAACACTCCCTGGAGCAGATGTGCAAGCTCAAAGGAGTCGCATCAAAGGCCTCTGGAAACTTTCCCTTCTCTGGGTCGACTTCCCTGAGCCTGGGAGTGCCCCGTCTAGCTCCCTGCTCCTGGACTGGCTGATTCCCTGTCTCTAACGGCTTTTTCCAAGTTCTCAGTTCTTGGCAATCTGATTTAGAGGGTGAGATAGGAATAACAGCTGGTTTCCGGCAGACCAGGCAGGCAGGCAGTCCTGCTTGAACAGCAGCCAGACAAAATACACAGAGCTCAAAATAGTTGTGCAGTGTTCTGTGGACTGCAAAAGCATCTGCTGAGCAGTGTGGAGCAGGTGCCCCATAAAAGGCCCCTGCTGTGGTTGGAGTCTCACATTTACTGGATGCAAAGACAAGAACGTTCTTTTAACAGCCTCCATTCCTCTTTACAGAGGGGGCATGTTGTTTTATTCATTGCCCTGGCACTCTGTTACCAAGCAGTGGGTCGTGAGGTGGTGTGTGCTCTCTCTCTCACACACAAACACACACGCGTGCACACACAACCACACATGCTCTTTTTTTAATTACTACAAAGTATTTAGGAAGGTGCCACGATGACAGACAGACAGTCTTATATCACAGGGGACCTCGTCCTGAAAGCATAAAGGGCTGGACCCGATGATCTCCTGAGGTCTTCCCAGCCCTAGGATTCTGCTCCCATTAAGCCTAAAATGACTTATGTGGAGCCTTCATGTGTGGGGTGGGGTTGGGATTGGGGCCCAGAACTCATAGACAGTTGGTCCCCCCTGCTGGGGTAGCAGGCAGTACAAATACTTGTTTGCATGGTTAGAGGAATAAGGGTTGTGTTCTAGGAGGAATGTGTAAAGAATGCAGTTCTGTATATGCCAGTGTCAGGGAAGACTGGAAAACCCAATTGCCATCATGTTCTGTGGGGTGGGATTTAGCAGGGTGTCATAATACATCACATTCTTTAAATACAGGGAACATTTTTACAAACTTTGGAGAAATAATTTGGTCCTAACTCGCCCGAGGAGACAAAACAAGCTCTCCTGCTGTGGAAACACAGGTTCTTCCATGCCAGTACAAACAGCCTTCGCTTTGCTAAGGGATGCTGTGAGATGCCCTTTTCAGAGGCTCTTCCATGTTGGTCTCCGCTTACAGCAGGACACGGCTGCACATGAGGCGCTGGTGTACACTGCTCTAACGGTTTCCTCATGGTGAAGGAATTGTTCCATTGTGGAGCACACTGGGGCTCCCTGAGGACACAAGGCACCAGGAGCACTCGCCTGTCAGCTCTCCACTGTGGGCCCCACGCCTGTCTGTTGAACAGTCACAGTCTCCCCTTGCAAGTCTCCAGGCAGAGGTGACCAAAGCCTGCAGATTCGCACAGGGTTCAGCCGTGGTGCTGGCTGATGGGTCTGTACGGTGATTTCATGCCTCTTGCAGGAAAGGCAAAGCCGGCTCAGTCCTTACCCATAAGGTACCCAGCTACTTCGGTACCATGGGGGTGAGAGGGAACAGGCTGCCTGGGGATTTGCAGGCTCTGGGCTCGAGTCCCATCAGTGCTGCCTAAGGGATCCTCAAGGTGCCAGATCCCAGGCCAGTGGAATTCCTGGGACTCATCACAGTGCTGAGTGGGAGAAGGTTTTAGCACCTGATGCTCAATGCATGGAGATAGTGGTGCTCAGGGCAAGGGGAGATAGTGCTGCTCAGGGCACAGAAGATGTGCTCAGGGCAAGGGGAGATTGGTGCTCAGGGAATGGGCCGGGCTTGATGCTCCGGGCTGTGCTGTTTGGGTGCTAGGCCCATCCCCAGTATCTGGTTCACCACTGAGAAGTTTCTCTGTGCCCGAAAACAGCCAGCGTGACCAAGGCCTGATGTTAAACCACTTTTCCTGCTGTCCCTTTATACTGCTGCTTGACTCCCTTCTAGGCACAGCTTCCCCTAGGGTTTGGGCTGCCCATTGGCCGCTCCGCTTCCGCCTCCCCTCCCCCCTTGCACCCACAGTAGCCTGGCTCCCTCCTGGCGGGTGCAGGGCCCTTGTGTCTATGGCTCAGAGACAGCACCATGCTGGTTGTGGGGCTGGCCAGAGAGTGCAGTAGTTGCTGGCATGTAGACTGGCATGGACAGTCATTTCTATGGAAGGACGGGATCATGTGAAACCCATCTGTGGTGCCTCAAGCTCTGTGCTGTGAAGACAGGCCCCTGGGAGAGGGAGGATCAGGATCCTGCTGGTCCATCATGGAGAGTCTGCGAAATGTCAACCCACCTCCCTACCACCAGGGCCAGTACGGCCATGCAGCTGCGTGTGTGACAAAGGCAGCTGTGCCCTGACCCCCGGCTGGGGTGAGCTCCCACTGTGAGCTCTGGCTGTACGGCTGCCTGGGAGGCCAAAATGCCTGAGCTCTTTTCCTAGTTCTAATTCAAGCTGCTGTGGGTGATCTCTGGACAGGTCACCAGAGCACTTTCTCCCTTTGCCCCTGGCAAGCTGGCAGCCAGTGCTTGTCTGGCCTGGGAGCTGGGAGAGACCCTGAAGAGATCTGCTCCGGGCGCAGGCGAGTGCCAGGACTCTGGGAACCATGACAGGGTTAGAGGAGAGTGTCGGAGACCTGCTTTGGGCCTGAAATAATCTCAAAGGAGCATTGAGTTTTGCAGGACTGTGGTGCCACTGCCATAGCCACACCCGGACAGCAGCCATGGCCGTCCCAAGGGGAGGGCAGGCTCAGGGCAACCTCCCCGCAGTGCCCCAGGGACAGTGCCCCAAGCAAACCTGCCCCCCATGCTTCAGGGTCTGTCCTTTCCCCACTCTGCCCCCACCCTGACCCCCCCACAACTGGACAGCAGCCAGGGCCGGTTCCCGCTGCTGGGAGGGCGCAGTGCAGCAGAGTGAAGCAGAGCAGGCTGCTGCTGGCGCTACGTGAGGGTGGCAAGGGGGGAGGGGAGAGAAGGCAAATTCCTGCTGCCCACCAGCTGTGCTGTTTTGTAAATGCCAGTTTGCTTGTGAAGTGCCACACCCCACCCTTTTCCACTGCAGTCTCCATCTTGGGCTGACAGCCAGGTGGGGCTCACAAAAGCAAAGCCATTCAGAGTCCCGGGCTTTCATAGTCCTCCATTCCAATGGGCCTCGGCTAAAATAAGAGGCTGGCTGTAGTCCAAGGAAAAGGCTTTTGATGTCTGGACCTTGAGGGGGTGGTATTAAGCACATGCTCACCTGACAGGCATTCAGAAGCTGTGTGGAAGGGTTAGCTGGGCTCAGACTCAGGCTTTCTTTCACCAGCCATCTGGCTGAGGAAGAATAGGGTACAGGGGAATTCGCAGGCCTGAATGGTGACTAACCAAAGAAGCCCCATAGACTTGGGGCCTGGAGACGATGACGGGGAGGAGGGTGCTGCATGCAAGAGTTTGGTAGTTTTGCCTTGACCAGTAGCACCTTTCTACGGCTGTGTCTACACTAGAAGGTAAAATCGAATTGAGTAATATTGATTCTGTAACGCTGGAGTTTATATATTCAGTTTTCACTATCCTCACCTCCCCACATGCTCCTCACAAAGTCAAATTATTGCTGTCACACTCAACTGGCAAACATCAACTGTAGCAGTAGAGCATTGTGGGAACCTATCTTACAGTTCCCTCATCCCTGTAGCATGCCATTCATGCTCCTTGGTCTTTGACATTATCTTCCCACATTGTGTTTTCCTCACTCCCCTCTCGTGTTAAGCAAATGTCCATTTTTCCAATCGGAAGGAAAAGTGGGGCATCCACCAAGATGGCAAAGTTAACAGAAATCTCTTTCGTCTGTAACTGAATTATCAAGGATTTCATAGAAATCAGCAAGTGTGTGTCTTCTCAGCTGGCCATCCACTGACTGTCCCCCTCCCTTGATTGCATCCAATCCCTGAAAATAACACATGGACTCTGAAGAGCTTGAAGAAAAAGTTGATAAAGTTTTTGAAAGAAGAGAGTTGCTGAGGGAGGGAATTTGGCTTCCCAGTGCACTATAAGGCTGCTGTGCACAGTCTGTCTTCTCAGCTGGCCATCTGCTGACTGTCCCCACACCCTTGATTGCGTCTTATCCCTGAAAATAACACAAAAGATAGTCTGTATTCTCAATTGGCCCTTCACCCACTTTCCCCTGTGTGAAGTGGTGCAAAGTAAGAAGAAATAGGATAGAAAAGGCTAGGAAAAAAGATTTTTGTCTTCCCTCTTCACTACACAGACATTGGCAACATGGGGGATCTCAGTGAAATCTCATACACTGAACTTATAACGGAAATAATGGAAACTACTAACGGAAACTACCAAACTCTTGCATTAACAGGTGTGTTGTGAACAAGACACGAGAAGTCATTCTTCCACTCTGCTCTGCTCTGGTTAGGCCCCAGTTGGAGTACTGTGTCTAGTTCTGGGTGCCACATTTCAAGAAAGATGTGGAGAAATTGGAAAGGGTACAGAAAAGAGCAACAAGAATGATCAAAGGTCTAGAGAACATGACTTATGAAGAAAGGCTGAAAGAGTTGGTGTTGTTTAGCTTGGAAAAAAGAAGATTAAGGGGGGACATGATAGTGGTTTTCAGGTATCTAAAAGGGTGTCATAAGGAGGAGGGAGAAAACTTGTTCTTCTTGGCCTCTGAGGATAGGACAAGGAGCAATGGTCTTAAAATGCAGCAAGGGAGGTTTAAGTTGGACATTAGGAAAAAGTTCCTAACTGTCAGGGTGGTTAAACAGTGGAATAAATTGCCTAGGGAGGTTGTGGAATCTCCATTGCTGGAGATATTTAAGAACAGGTTAGATAAGTGTTTATCAGGGATGGTCTAGACAGCACTTGGTCCTGCCATGAGGGCAGAGGGCTGGACATGATGACCTCTTGAGGTCCCTTCCAGTCGTAGCATTCTATGATTCTATGAAATAGGAATCTCAACTGGCCCTCCACCCATTGTTCTATGTGTTTTTGAGTGGTCAAAGCTTGAAGGAAGAGGCTAGGAAAGGTTAGGAAAAAGATTTTATAACTGAAATATCAAAGATTTTGCAAACAGCAGTAGGTGTCTGCAATGGGCAGCCAGCCCCCAAACATATTTGGCAAGTGGGGGCTGTGATCTGCAGCTGCAGAGCCAGTTGAAATGTTCTGCCACCCCTGAATATCTTAGTTGCTGGGGGAGATTTCCCTCTGGTGGCAGCAAGCCCCCGGGTCCTTGCTGGGGCATAGGGCATGGGAGGGTTTCAGTGGGGGGGACAGTTGAAGTAGTCCCCCTGAGTATGTTAGCCACCAGGGGAGACTTCCCCCCAGTAGCATCAAGCCCCCGAATATCAAAGCCACCAGAGGAGACTTCCCCCTGGTGGCAGAAAGGCCCTGAAAATAATCTTGGTGGGAGGCCAGTTGAAGTAGTCCCACTGAATATGTCAGCCACCAGGAGAGACTTCCTCCCAGTGGCTGCAAGCCTCCAAAATCCTTTCCTGCCCTTGGAGCCTTAACCACGTGCAAGCCAGAACATGCTGCTGCCTGGCAGCATGGTCAGCACCAAATGATAGGCATGTCCTTTTATTGGCTCGAGGGCTAGCATGTGATGTGACTGGGCGTGGGAAAGACCCCAGTTGTGTGGTGCCTGTGGGGGACGAGAGAGGTATGCACAAATGTAAACCACTGAGAAAAAGTTTCTCAACCTCTTATGCAAGCACAACCCCCACAACAGCCTTGCTGCCATGTGGTATGGTGAAGCAGCGGCTGGTGCCAGGCAACACAGACAAAAATAGCAAGTGCAGAGACAGAACCATGAACTCCCTGCAGGGGCTATTTGTAATGGGTAGATTTGATCACAGCGCTAATAGTAAAGAAAGACATTTCTCAGCCTCTCATACAAAAATGAGCCCACATCCACAGGCTTCCTGGTCCTGAATTGAAATTCATGGTCTTGCTGTTACCTAATTCCTGAGTGCCTGGAGAGCAGTGGCCAGAGCAGAGCACTGAGGGGCATTGTGGGGTACATACTGGACGCCTCTGGAGGCTAATAAATTTGATTTTAAGACATGGTGCTTCCACACTGGCCTTTAATTGAACTTCTGAATTCGAACGAGATGCTACACTCGTCAGGTACCGACAATATTATGCTATCAATATTAGTGCTCCCTAAATCGAGCTAGTGGTATTTACAGTGAAGACAGTCACATAGTGATATCGAGCTAAGTGCCTTAAATTTGAATTTATCCTGTATTGTAGACACAACCTATGAGTAAAGTCAGCCTGGCTGAGAAGCTCCTTTGCAAACCCTTTGTGTTCCCTGGTTTTAAGTGTCATGAGATTACCCAAAGGTTAAACAGTAAGTGGAGTAAACACAAGGATTGGGCTCTGGGGAAAGAGAGTTTAAGCTGCTAGGGTATTACGGACAAACATTGTCTTGTGGGCTCAGGCTGCTGCGCAAAGGGGCAGGTCTTGCATCCCAAGGCAGTCTGCACAAGGGCTCCATTTATGGAGTGTTATGAGGATCTGTAGCCCCTCATGAAGTTGGAGACCCTGGATTTGATACTTGAGATCTGATTAAAGCACAAGTCCTAGCTCCAGAGGCAGCTCTTAACTGCAATGAAGTTAATGCTGCTCCTTTGGGGCGGGGAGTTTGTTTATAACCAGAGGTAGTCCTGGGGATTAAGCTAATGAAGGGCTGGTCATTCAAGGAACTGAAGGATCCTTAGATGATCAGGAAAACAGTTGCCAGGTATTCCACATAAAAGATAGGGGGAAAAGAGTGGGACTAAAGAGTAGTGTGCTCCAGGGTTCTGCATTTAGAGCACTGCTGTTCAACTTTCTCCTAAATGATCTTGGAAAAGGGGTAAACAGGGAGGAGGAGGCAAAATTTGCAGATGATACAAAGTATTCCAGATAGTTAAATCCAAAGCTGACTGTAAAGGGATCTCACAAAGCTGGGTGATTGGGTGCCACAAGGGCAGATGGCATCTGGTGTTGATAAATGCAAAGCAGTGCACATGGGACAATATAATCCCAACTATATGTGCAAAAATGATAGGGTCTAAAGTAGCTGTGACCACTCAAGAAAGGGATCTTGTGGGTCGTTCCCTGAAAACATCTGCTCAGTGTGCAGTGGCCAGCTAAAAAGCTGACAGAATGTTGGGAATCACTAGGAAAGGAACAGATAGTAAGACAGAAGCTATCATACTGCCTCTGTATGAAGTCATGGTGTGGCCACGTCTTGAGTGCTGCATGCAGATATGGTCACCCCATCTGAAAGTATACACGGTGAATTTGGACAAGGTATAAAGAAGGGTAATGGAAATAACTGGGGTGAGAAACAGCTTCCATATGAGGAGAGAGAAAAGGACTGGTTCATTTCTGCTTGGATTTCTGTGGGTAAGGCCAGGGGCTGTTCAGGACCCAGGAGAGTGTTTGCTAGCATTTGCCACAGTTTAAAGGTGGCTGCTTTCACATTGTGGCTGTTGCATGTGTGCCTGGGAATCCCATACACGCTGTGTGGGGTGAATCTCTCCTTCTGCTCCTCCCAAGTCATTAGAGATAGAAAAACATTTTAGTATGAAGCCAAAACAGCAAAACCGGCGGAGTCCCTCTGACTCATGCTCCCACAAGGAGAGGTCATGGGCAGGGGGTGATTAGTAAGACAATGGATTGCTGTCCTTATTGCTGCAATATCTCTCTCATTGGGAAGTGGGACTGGGTGGGACTGGTCATTTTGGCAGTACTGTTTTGGACTGTTGCATGTTGCACAGCAATCAGACCCGCTGATGGGGAAGGGTGCAGTTGCTCCTGGGTTTGGCATTTCAAAGAGGCCTGGAGCTCCAACTGCTGCTGCTGCCAAAGTAGCAGTGGTGATGGGTGGTGCTCTGGGCCCCTTTGAAATGCTGTGGGAACGCTGTGCCCCTGCTCAACGTGCACCTCTGAGGAACTGGGGCTCGGGGAGGCTGACTGTTCTAAGCCCCGCCTCTTTCAGGAGTGGAGAGCTGGCCCCCCTCCGACCTCGTCCCCAGGCCCACGGTAACTGGTGGCTGTTGGCGCCACTGAATACAATAGCAACTACACCTCACAAGCGGGTTTGCGGCAAGGACACAAGGTGGGGGTGAACTGTTTGGAGCAGAAGAAAGTATGGATGTGCTTGGCTGCTGTGGAGCAGCTTGCTACAGAGACCCACTGCCGGAGGTGTAGGTCACTGATCTAAGGGCTCTGCTCCTTTTGCAGTTCACAGCTGATTGGTGATTATCAGTGCATTTTATTTGAAATGGTCCAGGGGACACATTCTGCCCAGCTGACAAGCTGCTGATCTGAGTCATGATTGATGAGCTGAGTCACGAGGCCTTAAGTCCACTGTCAGACTGGGCACCCCCATTCCTGCCCTCCTGCCATCTGCATGCGTTCTGCTCTGCACTGAAAGGGGGAGGTTTGGGGGCTCCCTGGAGAGCACCAGCCCCTCCACACAGAGGGGGTGATGTGAAATGAGGCACAGAGACAAAGAGGAGACTCCTCGTAAGGGAGGGGTGCAGTGGGGAGAGGGGCAGGGCCTGGCGCTAGGTATGGAGGGGAAGCAGAAGAGGAGTCTGTGGGGATCCACAGGGGAGAAGGACCTTGAACCTGACCTGGAAAGACAGGAAACTGGGGAGAGGGTTTGCTGCCCACAGGCTGAGGAAGACAATTGCAGCTGCAGTGTTGTGCACAGATGGTGAGGGAGAAGGTAAGGGCTGGAGGATGGTCCGAGCACCCTCTGTTTAAAGACCTGGCTGATCGCCCTGCTGTAGGGCCTTTGGCCAACTGGTTCTCTGGGTGTCTCTATGCTGGAGCTAGAGTTGGAGGTGGGGGGAGAGTCCAGCTCAGGCAGACAGCTCTGCTTGCTTCCAGCAGGATGGGCTCCCCTGGAGTGTCCTTTCTGAAACTGCAGGTGAGTACTGAGACTGCAAGCCCAGGCTGCTGTGCCCATTGCCACGGCTCTATGTAGAGCCAGCCTGCATCTGGCTGCCCATGCTGGGCATGTTTCCTCCAGCTGCAGGGCAGACATCCCTGTGTGTCTCCACTCCTTGCTGGAGTGCCCTTGGTTTGCACAGCAAGTAGAGCGCCCTGCACAGACGGAGCTGGCAGGTTCCATTTCTCTGCGTGGGTTACAAGGAAAGAAGAGAACATTACATTTATCTCACGCCATCCACTGCAGGCACTACCCTGACTCCAGAGGCAGCTGCATGGCCTCATGAGCTCTGCCTAGTGGTTTGGCCTCTGCTTTGATACCATACAGTTCGAAAAGAAATCCACAATCACTGCAGGGAGACACTGGCTACTGGGCCGGCTTCTGCCACTCATGCTCATGGCTCTGAGCATAGTATGTCTGAGTCCTGGTGGGCAGCGCTCCCCGTTGGGTCCCAGTGCATTCTGAATCAGTTTCAAGAAGAAATGAGGACGAGGGGGAATGCTCTTGGCAGCAGTTGTTGGCAGTAATTAGGATTTTCTTCCAATAAGTTTTTGTTCACCAAGAGATTTTTCATTCTGCTTTGTAAAGAGACTTCATAGATGGCTCCCAGAACACAGAGCAGTGCTCCCTATGGAGGCACGCGACTGACGACAGGGTCTTTTGGCTGCCCTGTCAGTTGTTGCTTCATGATTTTGCTCTCTGGGCACTGGGAGCTCTGAGGTCTCTGAACATAAGTTGGTGGGCAGTCTGCAGTCACAGGCTACGTCTACACGTGCACCCAACTTCGAAATAGCTTATTTCGATGTTGCGACATCGAAATAGACTATTTCGATGAATAACGTCTACACGTCCTCCAGGGCTGGCAACGTCAATGTTCAACTTCGACGTTGCTCAGCCCAACATCGAAATAGGCACAGCGAGGGAACGTCTACACGCCAAAGTAGCACACATCGAAATAAGGGAGCCAGGCACAGCTGCAGACAGGGTCACGGGGCGGACTCAACAGCAAGTCGCTCCCTTAAAGGGCCCCTCCCAGACACACTTTCATTAAACAGTGCAAGATACACAGAGCCAACAACTAGTTGCAGACCCTGTATATGCAGCACGGACCCCCAGCTGCAGCAGCAGCAGCCAGAAGCCCTGGGCTAAGGGCTGCTGCCCACGGTGACCACAGAGCCCCGCAAGGGCTGGAGAGAGAGTATCTCTCAACCCCCCAGCTGATGGCCGCCATGGAGGACCCCGCTATTTCGATGTTGCGGGACGCGGATTGTCTACACGTCCCTACTTCGATGTTGAACGTCGAAGTAGGGCGCTATTCCCATCCCCTCATGGGGTTAGCGACTTCGACGTCTCGCCGCCTAACGTCGATTTCAACTTCGAAATAGCGCCCAACACGTGTAGACGTGACGGGCGCTATTTCGAAGTTACTGCCGCTACTTCGAAGTAGCGTGCACGTGTAGACGCAGCTACAGGGACCAGAGGAGGTCCCTTTCAGGCTTACATCCCTAGGAAGCATGAGCACCCATTTCCACTAACGGCGCTGTTCTGTCTCTCTGGTGGGCCCATTCTGACCATCTGGTCCAACCTGCGTGTCACAAACCAGAAAACCTCACCAGTGCGGCCTCAGTGGAGGGAGAGATTCTGTCCTACTCTGTAAGCGTGACCAGCAAAGGACTGCCCGGAAAGGCTCCTCTTTTACACATGACACAGAGCGGTGAACATGTGGCTCTGGTATTCGAGTCTCGCATAACAGGCACCTGGATCCCCAAGTGGGTTTCTGCTCCAGGCCTTGCAATGTGATTTAGCATAATGCAGTTTCCTGTTCCTCCGCAGGAAACGTTAATTATGGCTGTGGGAAACAGGACTGGGGATGGCAAGTCTGGCAGGAGGGTTGGTTGGGTTTCATGTAGAGAGAGATTACCCATAGAAAGCAACATTACAAGCATTATTCAGATTGCAGAAGCTGGGAAAGGCCAGAACTAAGGGTTGCCCTGGTGCAGGTGTGTTGTGAGCCAGTTACATGGTCACAGGCACATTTTCCACAGCACCTCCACCTCATTTCATGTGTAGGATATATGCTGCCCAATATTTTGTTTTCTTCTCATTTTTCAGTGGGCCCCATGGCTATTTACTGCTTGAGAGTCAATCCCTGCCCTCACAGCTGAGTGGAGCACCCCTGCCCTGGGTGTCCTTAAACCTCCAGTTGCCAAAACTTGGGCTGGACAAGAGAGGAAGGATCACTCGATAGACTGCCCTGGTCTGGCCATTCCCTCGGGCACCTGGTATTGGCATACTGGGTGAGATGGACCTTTGGGCTGATCATCTATGGCTGTGCTTATGTTAACTATCGATTTCCTCATGGAATTTCTGAGGTGCTCGTCCCGTACCACGAGAGCATCACCACTGAGTTTCACGCTGCTCCTGTGAGGTGAGGGTGTGGGATTATGCCCATTTCACAGATGGGGAACTGAATCACAGGCAGATTTTGGGTGCCCAGTTTGAAACACTGAGGTTCTGATTGCTCACTGGAGTTAGCATCATCTAGCATGGGGCAGAAGGGGTGGGTGAGGCAGGTGCAGGGGAGGAACTGTGGCCCATGGCTCATGGCTTGTCTGGATCTGACCTCATGCACATTGCAGGCCACAGTACCCTGCCCCTCCACCCCCAATGCACTCTTGTAACAGACCCATAACTTCTGGCTGAGTTGCTGAGCTCCTCGAACATGGCCTCAAATGAGAGTCTTCATGTTATCGAGAATTCACCATTTGCTCTATTTTAATCCTGCAAGTGTCCTGTGCCCCTTGCTGCAGATGAAACCTTAAAACCCCCAGGGTCTCTGTCAGTCTGACCCTGGGGGAAATTTCTTCCAAACTCCATAGTATAGGGGCACTAGATCTTCTAAAAAAGTTATCAGTGTTTTAATGGCTACGTCTACACGTGAAGCCTACATCGAAGTAGCCTATTTCGATGTGGCGACATCGAAACAGGCTATTTCGATGAATAACGTCTACACGTCCTCCAGGGCTGGCAACGTCGATGTTCAACATCGACGTTGCGCAGCACCACATCGAAATAGGCGCAGCGAGGGAACGTCTACACGCCACAGTAGCACACATCGAAATAAGGGTGCCAGGCACAGCTGCAGACAGGGTCACAGGGTGGACTCAACAGCCAGCCGCTCCCTTAAAGGGCCCCTCCCAGACACACTTGCACTAAACAGCACAAGATACACAGAGCCGACAACGAGTTGCAGACCCTGTGCACGCAGCATGAATCCCCCGCTGCAGCAGCAGCAGCCAGAAGCCCTGGGCTAAGGGCTGCTGCACACGGTGACCATAGAGCCCCGCACGAGCTGGAGAGACAGCATCTCTCAACCCCCCAGCTGATGGCTGCCATGGAGGACCTGGCAATTTCGACGTTGCGGGATGCGGATCATCTACACTGTCCCTACTTCGACGTTGAACGTCGAAGTAGGGCGCTATTCCTATCTCCTCATGAGGTTAGCGACTTCGACATCTCGCCGCCTAACGTCGAAGTTAACTTCGAAATAGCGCCCTACGCGTGTAGACGCGAGGGGCGCTATTTCGAAGTTGGTGCCGCTACTTCGAAGTAGCGTGCACATGTAGACGCAGCTAATATGGGTAAAACAATGTATTTTCCCAGCCTTCATCCTTGGAAGTGATTGAAATGTTTTGGCTGAAGTCAAAAAAAGAGCAGCCGGTGGCTGACCCGGGACATGGAAATTTGGCTAACATTTGTGAAAGTGCAAGGCAACTGAACACGGGGTGTAATTATGGGAAGGGTGGGCAGTGCTCCCAGACCTTCATGCTTGTGTGAGTCCTCCGTGATTTGGGTGATCTGGTTGGAAAGGTTTATATTGCTGGCACTGGACTGTAGGGAAGTTTAGAATCCATGTTTGCCCTGTAACTGACTGTGGCTGATGCTCAAGGAAGCTACTGCATCCCTCTTCTCTGCTGTTACATGAGAGTCAGGAATTGAGTCAAAGTGTAGTTAGACTTTGCCTCCATGCGGTGTCTTCTGTAGGGCAATTCCAGAGAGGAACCAAACTGATAGGTGTTCTCCAGTCTGACGTGGTACCTATAGGTTCCTTCTCAGTGTGATTCTTTCTCTCTCCCTCATCCCCTCCCAGGGGAGAATTGTATGCGTGCTGCAGGGCAGGGTTCTGGATTTTGTCATTGCTTGTTGCCTTGTGTCTGTGGTGGAAGGGCTCGGTGGGAGGACATGGTCGCAGCTCAGGGTGGGAGGTTTGAAGCAGTTCTTCATTTTCTGGTGGCTGTTCATTCATGGGCTGGGGCCAGCTCCTCAGCAAAAGAACTAAAACAGTAACAAGGCTAAGAACATGGTCTGCAGCCCAGCCCTTCAAAGAGATAAACACCCAGCTCTCATTGAAATCCATGAGAATGAGGGGCCTGAATCTTATTAATGGTCTGGGCCTAATGATGATATAGTGCTCTGTAGCTGTTTCATGCTGTAGCCTTCCTGAGCTCAGTAAGAAATCTGGTCCGAAATGAGCCTGTCTGGAGGGAAGGGACATGATCTCTCCTTAGGGTTGCATGTGCAGTGCTCAAAGACCATAAGTAATTATCCGAGCGCTGCCTGCAGAGAGTGAGGTGATGTCTGCCATGGGGCTGGGTAGGTTACAAAGGCATGAATAAGGAGCACTCACTGGGCAGGCTCAGCTGATGTAAGTGCTGCTGACTCCATGGAGCTGTGGCAATTTACAGCCGCGGAGGTGCTGTCCTGAAATGCTGTTGTGTGGTGCATGCTGTACAAATGAGTGACAGATTCCCAGGGAAGGAGGGGGATTGCCATGCTGCTAGGGAAGGTGCTGTGTGACATCCAGGAGCGAATACAGTCCCCTCCATACCATGTCCCACGCATGCTCCTTAGGGGCACCACCTCAGTTCCCTCATAAAAGGACCTGACTCCAGACCAGATCGGCTGCCATAACACAAACACAGCCTGGTCTCACTGGGGCAGTGCCCCTCTCGCAGCATTGGCTTTCAACAAGCATCTCAGAGCTGAGATTTTTCTTTCCTGGGTTCAGGACAATGGAGAAAAAATCTTTTGGAGAGTTAATTAACCTCCTTCTTGTTTTCTGAGTTACTCAAGTGTGGACCAGACCCTGACCTTAGTTATCACAGACTTTAGTAGAGGTCATTCAAGGTCACGCCCCTGGTACTGAAGTCACAGGGTTTGCTGTCCAACAGATGTGCACATGCTTATTTGGGGTTTGGGAATTCCAGAATGGCTTATTTTTTAAACTTCAGTCTGGTCGAGAATTAATGCTCCACGGACACCTGGAACAAATTCCGTTCAGAGCTCCCAAAGTCAGAAGGGTTGGGATAGCGTGTACTGCACAGTCTGGGCGGCCCCGGAGGCTGCTAACAGACATACCAATGTGCAGAGCTCCTGAGAGAGGCTGGAGCACTGATTTCAATGATTAACAGCTCCAAGGCCAGACAAACATCAGAACAAAGAGGTGACATATCCAGATAAACATGCAGGGTAATGCAGATAAAGGCTCCATTGTGCTGACTTGAATCAAAACTTAGGCATTTCTCTCTCTTTCTAACACCAAGCAATGAAATGTTAGTGTTTGGCTCATACGCTGTGACTCTGGGCAGTCAAACCTGCGATGTGTACAGCAATGGCGGCTCAGACATGTGGCACTTACATAGGAAGGCAAAGGCAGGTGCCTGGCCAGAAGTACTCTCTGCTGGGGGATTTTAGGGTAAGCAGGTGGCTGTGCCCTTCCAAGAATTCCTACCAATCCTGATTAAAACAAAGGGCTGGGGGAGATTGGAAAATACAGTTCAGGTTGGCATTGTCCGTAGTTCCCTCCCTCTCTTGGAACACAGCTGCATGGGAATGGGGTGAACTATGGTTTTGTGAGGCTCCTGGGCCAAAGATTTCCTCACCCTTCTGCCTGCAGTCCCTTCCCGCTCTTCCTCCTGTGCTTCTGCTGGGGAGCAACAGCAGTGCCAGGCACATGGAGTGGGGCAACCCTGCTTCTGGCAGGCAGAACGGGATGTGGAGATGCCCATTTTTCCATGGCCCTCCAGTTGGGCAGGTCCCCTGGGCACGTCTTGTTCACTGAATGGCTAATCTGCCACTGCCTGGGAATGGAATGCTGCCAGTTCCTGAGCTGCAAGTAAAGCTCCATACAAATAACAGGACCAAACCCTCGGCCTGGGTCATTGGCAATGTGGGCAGCCTATAAAAAATGCTACAGAGTTACTACTTAGAAGAACCTCTATGTGGGAGATGATATAATGCCAGTAAGGGAATGGCTGCTAACACCTGCTTGGCTGGGCGTAATCATTAACATTGGGTGTCCAGGACTGCAGTGGAATATCCTGCAGTGGGCACATGAAGGTCCTTGACCCTGAACAGTGCAATCCTGCAAGACAGCAGTCAGAGGGAGCACACGGGGCACCCCACGGGAGAATCTTCATCACAGTTGTCTTGAATGACGCTGCCAGTTTTCGTGGCCATGCAGGAGACAGGCCTAGACACTTGCCAGGTACTCCGTCGAGTCCTTGTCTGAGATACTGTCCCCCTCAGTTCAGTGTTGTCATGCGCTGAGGCAGTGTTACAATTGCTCCAGGAGCGCAGGCTCACCTTTTCAAAGGCTCGTGCCGTGCAGCGGCCTGGGGTTGGCACACGGGTAAATAATAACACTTAGCAATTCTATCCTTTGCCTTAGGACATCAAGGCCTTTCCAAGTGGGGTAAGAAGTAGTGTTTGCATTGTAAGGTGGAGAAATTAAGGCACAAATTGGTTAATTGACCTGCCCAAGGTCACACATCAAGTCATAGAATCATAGAATACTGGAACTGGAAGGGACCTTGAGAGGTCATCAAGTCCAGTCCCCTGCACACAGTGCAGGACCACACCAAGCACCATGTAGATCATCCCTGATGGTCTGCAGCAGAGGATCCATCAATAGAGGACCCAGGAGTCTCTACACCCAGGCCCTTGCTCTAAACAAGCTCCCTCCTTTTCAAGTGTTGTTCAGCAGTCATGTAGCACTTTGAAGACTAGCAAAATAATTTATTAGGTGATTTTGTTAGTCTTTGAAGTGCTACATGACTGCTGATTTGTTTTATTAGAATGCAGACTAACACGGCTACCTCTCTGTTACTGTTCAAATGTTCAGAGTAACTGACCTGGCCATGCCCAGGTGCCTGAGTTGTCGAGCTCAGGTTTTATCAGCCCAAGATTTTGACAGGAAACCTTAAAACGAGGACAGGAAAACTTTTAAAACATCTCACTGCTCTGGCCTGGCGGAGTGACTTTTCAGAATTGTGAACAAGGCTTTTCCTCTCTGTGAAAGGAATGTGACTGTGTTTGTAGGTGATAAGGAAATGACTAGGTGGGTGGAGACAGTGTTCCATTAGCAAGGAGTCCTTTGCTGAGACCCGGCCAGGTTTTTACAACCTGGGCAGTGAAGTCACAAAGCCAGCCAGCCAGAGACAAGGTGGGAGGCAGGGGTCTCCCATGTGATCACGTATAACTAAAGCTGCATTATCTGTAAAGACCTGCAGACAAGTTAATGGCTTCAAAAAGGCTTCAAAATTCAGACCTGGTTGTGTCCTTAGGTCGACTTGCACTCACTCATCCCATGCTGTAGTTTGGCCTGTGCCTATTAACAGCTTTGTGCTTTGTTCTCTCATTTCTCCTGCACAAAACATGCACCTATGCAAAGGTCTAAAATCCCCTCATGGCTCTGGAGGTGCACGTGGCTCAGCTATGGAGGGGTGGAAGTCAGGCTACTGCCAGAGCTGGCTGTTCTGACCTGGTGGAGTGAGAAGAGCATCTCTAGTGTTAGCAGAATCCCAGCATTGTTCTCCCTCACCTGCACCACCGAAGAAATGCAAAGCTTGCAGAGAAGCCCTGTCCAGTGGAATCTCTCTCACTCCTAAGTCTGGCAAGAGGACCAAGAAGAAGTCAAGCAGAGACCACCAGACACATCCTTACTCAGCTGCCAAACCAGGACCAAAGTTGGCACAGCTGGCTCTGGCACCATGAGAGCACTGTCTGCTTCTTTGACACGACAACAAAACACCGTCTCGATGTGAACTGCACTGGAGGTGTTTGCAGTGACAAAAACCCGCCCTGCTTCTTGGTGCCCCTGTCTCTTTCCCTCCACCACTGCCACTTCTGCCGGTGACCCGACCTCTGGTACCGTGGTTACCAGCTTCCAGGAGAGGCAGCCCCTCAGTACTGTCCAAGGGGCAGCCTGCTATGTTGGTGTCTCTTTGTCCTTCATCAGGCTTTTGGCACAGGTCCTCACCGCCACCTGGATCAGCCCCAGCCTGGTCAGTGGAACGGGAATCCTGATCATCAGACTTGCAGGTGGGCCTTACGTATCACAACCCCAAAGCAGGACCTGCCAGTCTTTGTGTGGATCCTTTCTGACCATATACCACTTCAACTGGACCTGCCTCAAGATTGGGATCAGGACAGTGGGGCACTGCCTCATAGCTATGCCCATTATCATCCTCAGGGGCAGGGGGTGTTTCCCACACTTTCCAGATATTTCTAGTCAGTGTGTTTCCTGAATCATACTTTCTCTGCCATAGCTGATCATCTGTCCCGTGATCTTATCATTTCTAGGGCTCTTGTTGTTCTTTAGTCATTTCATTGCTCTTTCTACTTCCTCCTTTGAAATATCGGTCTTGCTCTTGATGCTCAGTGGAGATATCTCTTTCAGTTCTTTGATCAGGCCCTCTGAGACACTCGGGTCCAACTGTGCTTTGTAGAGATTGGTGCAATATCTCATCCATCTCTGCATAATCTTTTCCTTGTTCATGAGCACCTCTTCGTTCTCATCTTTGATCACCATCTGCTTTGGCTGCCACTTCTTATTAATATTCCTAATCATTTTATACACCTCCCTGGTCTTACATTCACCATAATACCTCTCTATATCTTTGCACTGATTCTCTAAACATTTAGCCTTATCCTTTCGGGCCGCTTTCTTTACCTTAGTGCATTTCACCCTATATTGCTGTTCCACCCTCTTGGAAACATCCCTTCTGATCTTCAACACTCTCTTCTCTTGGACCAACTTAAGTGTCTCCTGCATAATCCACTTCTTATTGATCTTGTCTTCTTCTGAAACAGTCTGCCCAATTGCCTCTTCTATCTCTGTGGCTGTCCCTTCAACTCTCTTATCTAGGTCTTTCTCTGTAGCCTCATTCCTAATCTCCTCTTCAAGCGCTGCTCTGTACGCATTCCCTATTTGTTCCTCACCTAGTCTCGCCACATATCTTCTCTACTTAAGCTGTGTCTTGTACTTTCTCTTGAGGTTTAGCTTGATGTTTGCAATCACTAGCTTGTGGTCCGAGTCTGTATTCGCTCCTTGGAAAGTTCAGCACTGCTGTACTGATGTTATCCATCTTCTTCTTCTCAATATCATATCTATCATGTTCTTGGACTTCCCATCATTTGATCGCCATGTCCACTTCCTACAGTCCTTTTGTTGGAAACTCTTGTTGCAGTCACCATCTTGTACTCCGTAGCAAACTCTAGTAGTTTCTCACCTCATTCGTTTCTTTCTCTGTACCCAAACCTTCCCACGACTCTTTCCCAACCTTCGTTATCTGTTCCAACCTTCACATTCCAATCTCCTCTGACAGTCAACACATCTCTCTTTTCCATAAAGTGTCTAGTGGTTCCATGACAGTCCCAAGCCTGGTTAAAGGAGGAGGGTTGGTCAAATGAGTGACGATTTGTTGACTGTGAAACAACAATACAAATGAAATCTGATGCCAGTACAACTAAATGATAAAAGATGCTGTCTCAGAAGTCGCCCAGATAAACAAGGTCTGTGGCACCAATCAAGTGATCAGGGTTGGGTTTATAAGTTGGCTACAGTGCTATCAGTTGGAACATGGAACGTCCGAATACTGTGGGCGACTAGAAAATTAGAGCTGCTTCAGAAGGAGATGGAGAGATACCAATGTAATATACTTGGACTGGTGGAGATGCGTGAGTCTACAACCTAACTGCACAGATGCTCTGTGGGTAGACACTTGGGAGCAGGCATGCTCAAAGGCCATACAAGAAGTCCACCCAGAGAGTAGGAAGCCTTTTACAAGATCTATTTGTCTTGCAAAATGGAGGCTTTTTTTTCATCTGGTCTTGGGTATGAGGTATCACTGACCAGTTCTTCAATCTGTTCTAGACTTCGTATGAAAGTACCTGAAACACGCTAGTTTGGGGGTCAGCACCATCACAGTACTTCTGGGCTGCTTATTCAGCATGCCATCCTAAAGTGGACAATCACTATTTTCTCCAGTGACGTATCCACAACATTTTTAAAGGCTTAGTGAAATTATGCTCTCAAGCGCAAGAGACCCCGCTCCCCTGTGGGGTCTTATCCTAGTACTGTGAAAACTGATGGGTCCCCTCTGTGAGGGCTATCTGGTTACTGCTGACTCTCTCAATGAAGGTGACATTTCTGGTGGCCATTACTTTGGCCAAAAGAGTAGGGGAGCTGCAGGCATTAATGGCATGACTTCAGCTACAGATAAAGCATAAAGTATTAAATACAGGTGATCGCAATATTGACCCTGCACACTCGTCAGGTTCAGGACTGGACTTTGTCTCCATGATACAGGGTTTGGAAATCTACATTTCTTGCAGACTCTTTGTTGAGCACTTTGGGTTTGTAGGGATCAGCCTCTAACCAAGGCAGTCCTACCACATGCCACTCATACTGTGACGTAAGTGAGACATTCCATAGAAAGGAAAAAGATGTCACATGCATTTCCATGGGGAATGAAGCTCTGCTTTGCTCCACCAAACAATGTGACTACAAATTCTGCAAAGGACAAATTACCTGAAGCCTGTGTAGGTGGAGGACAGAGTCCTGCAGAGAGTCCCAGGGCCTCAGCTATCTCATAAGCATGCCAATAATCTTTATGAAGTGTGATTAGTGTCTCATTAAATATTTAATAATTTGACTCATTAAAATTAACAACAGATGGGACCTGGCATGTTCCCAGCACACTCTGGGCATCAGACTGCAAGTCCTGGCTTGTTTTGGCTGCTTTCCCTCGGAGAATGAAGTCTAAATATGAAAATCTATTTTTGTCAAATATATTTAAAGTGATTCATTTACCTTTTTAACGGCAAATGTTGGGCACCATTGTTAATTGCAAGGAATTACATTGGGGACACATTCAGTAACACTGTCAGATATTTTGCTTGACTTTTCCCCCACTTTGCCTTGAAGACATAGTTGTGGTGCCTGAGTTTTATTCTCGGGTAGTCACATGCTCCGTCTGTGTAAATTAATCCAGCTCTTTTTTCAGCTACAGTTATGCTCACAGCACTCATACAGACAAGGTAGATTAAATCATGCAGTACACTGGCTGGAAGGTTGCAGTGAAGCATGACTTTTATTTCTTAGAATTCAGAATGCTAATGCACAGTACCCAAAACCAGAGAGAGACAAAGCAGTCTGCTCCCTAAGATAGACACAACTCACCCCCACTTTGTTCTAGGCTGCCTATGCTCATACACTTCCCTACAGAGCCCCCTAGTTAACAAGCAGGACCAGGAACCCCTCCCTTCCCACTGAAAGTGACAGCTTGCAACACTAACACAGTCTTCAGTACTCTTCTGATACCAGGGTGCACATACCACACTAATTCACATCAGACACATTTAGGGCCAGATTCCTTTTCATTGGAAAAGCAGGTGAAATGTCTTGTTTATGAGGGTTCCATGGTTAGTTAGGCCCAGGTTTAGTGCTTGAAATATGCTAAATGTCATTGCAACTGCTAAGAAGCTAAGAAATGTACAAATGAAGCTTGATTGTGTGGCAGACATAGTCAGTCTCTTTGAGGAGCATCAGGAGATCGCAACCAGTTCTCACAAGCAGCAACCCCTGGAGAGCTGGACAGGGCAACAAGCAATCTGAAAGGCGGGGAGTCTCTTCAATCCCAGGATGCTCTACAAGGGGTCTGCCAGAATTAATGGGCCCCTGAGCAAGGTGGGGGAGTTCCATACTCCCAGAAAGGGTGGAGCCTCAGGCAGAAGGGGTGGGGCTAGTGGCAGCTGGTCCTCAGCGCTTCCCGACACTCAGGTGGTGATTTAAAGGGCCTGGGTGGTGGCCAGAAGCCCCGGGCCCTTTAGAATCACCAGGTCCTGGGGCAACTGCATCTCCCCTGACCTCCGCATTGTCAGGCCCAATACTCTGGAATTTGGCAAACCACTGCAGATATCTTAAACCACACAAGGTTCTCTGGGGTTGCAGGTGTTCATGGCTCCAGGGACCCTGACCACTTTGGACCAGGAAGAGTTAAAACTGGCTGCAGAGGGCCCCCATGCCAGGCAACAACCAATGAAGAGAGTGGGCTGGAGTGGGGGGCCTATGTCCATCGTCAGAGATGAGACACACATTGGTGCTACTGCACTGTGAAGAGGAGAGCAGCCCCCAGCTGCAGAGGATACACCCTCCTGCAGCCTCAGAGGCCTAGCCAAGGCTGGGCTGGGTTCTTGTTCTAACCACCTGGGTTCTGGTTTCTTCTCAGACTATCGCACCGGTCCCTGCTTCAGCCAAGTGAATAACCAGATGTGCCAGGGCCAGCTCAGTGGCATCGTCTGCACCAAGACCATGTGTTGTGCCACCATCGGCCGGGCCTGGGGCCACCCATGTGAGATGTGCCCTGCTCAGCCCCACCCCTGCCGCCGCGGCTTCATCCCCAACGTGCGCACTGGAGCCTGCCAAGGTGAGAGGCATGGGAGGTGCTGATGGGGCCCAGCCAGACAAAAAATGCAGGTCAGCCTGGCTGAAAGTCTCTCAGTGGAGCCATCAGCCCTGGCCTTTCTCCTGCGAAGGAGCCAGCTGGGAACTTTCACCTGGTCAAAGGCAGGGTCCCCAGGGTGTTGTTCACCCGCTTAAGGGCAGGGTCCCCAGGATGCTGTTCACCCGGTTAATAACAGGGTCCCCAGAATGCTGTTCACCTGGTTAAGGGCAGGGTCCCCAGGGTGCTGTGCACCTGGTTAAGGGCAGGGTTCCCAGGATGCTGTTCACCCGGTTAATAACAGGGTCCCCAGAGTGCTGTTCACCCAGTTAAGGGCAGGGTCCCCAGGGTGCTGTTCACCCGGTTAAGGGCAGGGTCCTGTTCACCCACTTAAGGGCAGGGTTCCCAGGGTGCTGTGCACCTGCTTAAGGGCAGGGTTCCCAGGGTGCTGTTCACCTGGTTAAGGGCAGGGTTCCCAGGATGCTGTTAACCTGGTTAAGGGCAGGGTTCCCAGGGTACTGTTCTGATTCAGAACAAAACCTCAATCAAAAATCTGAAATTCTCACAACCCCCTCATTTCAGCCAACTCAAAATGCAACCCCCAGGGTGAGCCTTGGCCTGTTGCCCCGCACTGATTGGCTGTTGCCTGCACCAGAACTGTGAACTTGCCAAACTGGGCTACAAGTAGCTGGATGCTGCATGACAGGCTCTTTGGAAGAGGGGGAACTGATCACAGCGATAACCAGGCAGTCAGAGAGTTGTCTCTTGGAAATCCTGGTGCTTGTTTCCCATTGTAGGTTGGAGTTGGGGGAGAGGGTCGGAGCTTAGCCCCACGTGATCTCTGCGCCAGGGCATGGTGCTCCCTTATCATAAAATCATAGAACCCTAGGGCTGGAAGGGACCTCAGGAGGTCATCTACTCCAGCCCCTGCCTAAAGCAGGATCAACCCCAACTAAGTCATCCCAGCCAGGACTCTGTGAAGCTGGGACTTAAAATCCTCTAGGGATGGAGATTCCACCACCTTTCTAGGCAATGCACTCCAGTGCTTCACCACCCTCCTGGTGAAGTAGTTTTTCCTAATATCCAACCTGCTTCTGTCCTTCTGTAACTTCAGAGCATTGCTCCTTGTTCTGCTGTCTGTCACCACTGAGAACAGTCTCTCTCCACCCTATTTAGAGCTCCCCTTCAGGAAGTTGAAGGCTGCTATCAAATCACCCTCACTGTTCTCTTCTGCTAACTAAATAATCCCAAATCCCTCAGCTTCTCCTCATAGGTCATGTTCTCCAGCCCCTTAATCATTTTTGTTGCCCTCTGCTGAACCTGCTCCAGCACATCCACATCTTTTCTATACTAGGAGGCCCAAAACTGGACATATAAATAAAATAAAAAGTTCTCCTGAATTCCTTTCCCCTTCATATCTGTTTCCCAAGGGATCCTGCCCATCATTTCTCTCAGAGGGTCAGAGTCTGCTCTTCTGAAATCAGGATCTGTATTTTACTTCACCTTTCTTCCTTTTGTCGGAATCCTGAAATCTACTATCTCAAGGTCGCTGCAGCCCGGGTTGCCACCCACTTCTATTTCTCCTACTAGTTCTTCCTGGTTTGTTTCCCAGGCTTCTTGCATTTGTGTACAAACATTTTAGATAACTAGCTGATTGGCCTACTTTCTCCTTTCGAATCAGGGCTCCTCCTTTTTTGTACCCTCCTCCATCCTCACTTATCTCAGGGCTTGTGTCACCATCCCCCATGAACCTAGTTTAAAGCCCTCCTCACTAGATTTGCAAGCCTGCCTGTGAATATGCTCTTTCCTCTCTTCATTAGGTAGATCCTATCTCTTCCTAGCAATCCTTATTCCCAAAACAGAGTCCCATAGTTGAAAAAACCAAAGGCCTCCCTCCGACACCACCTGCACAACCAAGCATTTACTTCCACAAATTGACAGTCTCTACATGGTCCCCTTCCTTCAACCGGGAAGGAGAGTAACATCAGATGCTCCTGTTCTTACCACTTCCCAGCTGGCCCCACTGCGCTGCCTGGAGTGCCAGCCGTGCTGCTCCATTTGTCTCCTGACTTAGGCTCATGTGCTGATGTCCTTATTCTTCTCCCTGCAGATGTAGATGAATGCCAGGCTATCCCAGGCCTCTGTCAGGGAGGGAACTGCATCAACACCGTGGGCTCCTATGAATGCAAATGTCCCGCAGGACACAAGCAGAGTGAGACCAGCCACAAGTGTGAAGGTAAGAGCAGGTGGTGAAATCCCCAGAGCCCCTCCTAGACAGCAGCTGTTCTCCCTCTTGGCATCGTCTCTCTGTCTCTCTCTGAGCTGTGCTGAGTGCAGTCAGCAAGCGCCTCTCCAGATGAATGCCCAAGCGGCGCCTGTGTCCCACACCCGGGGACTAAGAAGCTAGGCGTAGCACTGACCTGTGTGTGATAGCAAGGCAGAGCCATCCCTGTGGGTGGAGATGTTGTGAACTCAGGGAGTCGGGATCAGCAGGATGCTCACACGAGCCCTGGCCCTTTCGGATGCCATGTCGTCTTGCAGGCATGAGGTGGGTGCAGATGATGGGGTTTCTGTGTGGCCAGCAAGCTCTGGGCTGCTCCAATCATGATCTCGAGTGTGCATTGAAAGGTCAGACCCCAGGGGGTCCATGGAGTGGCTGATGTCTCTTCTCTGAGGGGAATAACTGTTGCCCAGGGCTTGGCAGTAAGGATGGCCCAAGGCAGTACATGCTCGGGGGCAGTGAGCTCTGCCACACCAGGGTAAATACAGAGTGACCCTCGGGGGCAGATGGGGCATGCCATTGGAGAGCCTGGACCAAATGGTGGATGTCTCACTCATCTGCAGTGAAAGCCAGGTTGGTCCCATCATGCTGCAGCCTGGGAAGGGAAAGAAAGGGGCACAGGTCTAGGTGGGATGAGAGTCGCAGCAACAGAACCAGCTCCTTTGCTAGGTAAAACGGCAAAGCAGGCAGAGCCAAAGCCTGTAGGTTTCACCAAGATGTGTGGGAAAGAGCTTTAATAACCCAGGCAGGGGAGTTTTCAGTCTGGTTTCCTTTGCACTGACCAGATGTTTGGAAAACTCCACTGACTGTTTATTCCTGTGGGAATGCAGCCTTGGTGGCTGGGTACTTGACCAGCCTTCTGGCACTGCTGCACAGAGGGCTTGGGAGAGGCCCCCCACCAGGTACAGGAGTGTACCTGGGACTCTGACATGCCTGCTACATGAGAGTTGTTTAGAAAGAACTGCAATAAACTGGAGTCCTGCTACAGTCATAAAAAGAGCTGTTCCTGCTCTGTAGCACCAGGCTCAGTGGCCATCTTTCACTGTAGCCAGGGCTCTCCCCTTGTATGTTACCAAGAGCAAGGGTGCAATACAAGACATATGACCCCAACAGGGGGCATTACTAGCCAGCATGGTCTGTAGTCAATTTAGCAATGGCTCATGTGGAGTCAGAGACAAGTCCGCTACCTGGCAGGTAAAATCCCACCTGTCTCCCCTAGAGAGACATGGCTTAAGCACGCTTCTTGCTGCCAAAGGAAAACATAATCCTTGGTCCAAAACCCAACTGGGCCTTTTATAAAGCATTGTTCCTGTCTGTGCAGAAAGCACTTCTCTTGTAAACAGAAGGAACCCCATGAAAGGGGTCCAGTAGTCAGACAACTGAGCACAGCCACCCCACCACCAGCTAGTCAGCCAGCATAACACTGCACATTACACAAGCCAGGCCATGTGCAGTCACATGACCACAGCCCGGACATTCAGACCAGCCAGCCACCTGCTCACAGAGTACATCCACATCTCTCCCATGGCAGTGAGAGACCCACCTGGGCCTTACAGGAGGCGAGTAACTCTCGTGAGTCTCCTAGCTTCCATGGTGAAGAAGAGGAGGGTGCCTTCCTCAGCTGAGCTGTGGCTGCTGGAACGGCCCTTGCAAAGAGCTGAGAAAGGCAGCTCTGCGGAGGAACCTGCGGCATGCCCCATGCACACAGCTCTGAGTTCCAGCTGACACTGAGCTGGGATGGGCGAGACACATCCCAGCAAACTGTGGGGTGATGGGACCAACTTCACTTTTGCAACAGCACATTAATAACTAGAGTCAGTGTCCTAGTCTTAGTGGCTGTGCTTGCCGGCGGTGTCCTCCCCGGGTTCAGCCCTGATCTTCATATGGAGCAATGGCTCCCAGCAGTGACCCTGACAAGCTGGGTGCCGTAAGAAGTGTGGTAGCATCTGTAGATTCTTCTGGAAGAGGACTCAGGAGGTGTGGAGTCTTTGCAGCACCTGCCTGAGTAGGCCATGGGGCCTGACTCAGTAGCCAGGCCTTCCCTGGGCCAGCTCACCCTCCGGCTCCCAGAGCACTGCTGCCCTCTCTCATTCTTTGTCAGTGCCAAAGAAGAGATCCCATAGGACTGAGCAGGAGCACACCATGTCAGGGGATGACTCTTTTGCATCCCCTAATGACAGCACAGACAGGCCTAAGCTTGGATCCAGCTCATGGGGTGGTGCGGGTGCCTCTGAGCCTTCCTCCATACTGGGTCTGGAGGGCAGACACCCTGTACTGGTGTCAGGGGCTCCTTCCCCACTCCACACTTTGGCTACGTCTACACGTGCAACCAACATCGAAATAGTCTATTTCGATGAATAACGTCTACACGTCCTCCAGGGCCAGCAACGTCGATGTTCAACTTCGACGTTGCTCAGCCCAACATCGAAATAGGCGCAGCGAGGGAACGTCTACACATCAAAGTAGCACACATCGAAATAGGGATGCCAGGCACAGCTGCAGACAGGGTCACAGGGCGGACTCATCAGCAAGCCGCTCCCTTAAAGGGCCCCTCCCAGACACAGTTGCACTAAACAACACAAGATACACAGAGCTGAGAACTGGTTGCAGACCCTGTGCCTGCAGCATAGATCCCCAGCTGCCGCAGAAGCAGCCAGAAGCCCTGGGCTAAGGGCTGCTGCCCACGGTGACCATAGAGCCCCGCAGGGGCTGGAGAGAGAGCATCTCTCAACCCCCCAGCTGATGGCCGCCATGGAGGACCCAGCAATTTCGACGTTGCGGGACGCGGATCGTCTACACGGTCCCTACTTCGACGTTGAACGTCGAAGTAGGGCGCTATTCCTATCTCCTCATGAGGTTAGCGACTTCGACGTCTCACCGCCTAACGTCGAAGTTAACTTCGAAATAGCACCCGACGTGTGTAGACGCGACGGGCGCTATTTCGAAGTTGGTGCTGCTACTTCGAAGTAGCGTGCACGTGTAGACGCAGCTATAGAGTGCAGAAAGTGGGGCCCCCTGGAGACTGAAAAACACCTTGCCAATACACAGGCTTTACTTTAAAACTTCTCCAGGGTTACAGATCCCCTGGACTTTGGAAAGTAGTTGCCACCACCCCAGGCCTTGACGACCCCTTTAATCCAGTCAGTAACACTGGTGAATGCCCCCTGTGAGTAAAACTCCAACCCCTGTTCTCCCCTCCGCTGAGGGCTTGAGAACCAAAACAAGCTATAACCTGATAGCTATGGCCAATGGATGCAGGCAGACCTTCCTTAGGACACAGGATCAGATCAATTGCTTTATAACTGTGATTTATTCACAAAACAAGAGAAAAATAAATCACAGGTTGCATACAGAGAAAAATATTTCCCTGGGATTCAGCCTAAAAGTTACAGGGGAAAAACATGAAGTCAAACAACAACACAAAGGAGAAAGAACGGAGCAGCCAGTCCAACCAGATTCAAAATAACCATAACATGATCACATCTAACTATACATTTCCCTTTTACTTACACCTCTATGGTGGATTTTGGGACAGCCAGTATACTTCTGAATGCCTGGGAGACGTCTCTCCCAGTTCTTCCTCTCTTCTGGTCAGCTGAAAAAGAAAAGCCCCAAATGCTGCAATTGTCCTCATTTTAAACAAAGTTAATTCACTCCCATTGGCTCACCTGGGATACAGGACACCTCAGGAGATTAACCCCTTTCCTGCACTCATTCATGACTACTGGTGACTCCGGCTATGGCTTCCAGGAGTCTCCTGAATTTGGCATCATTGGCAACAATGTTGTTGCTGGCAATGCCAGAGAAGGCAGCCTATCAGGCTGGAGTGGATCTGGTCTGCCTGTCAATCCCATCCTCATCATGGGTCCATGATTTTGTGAGGCTGCTGCCTGTGATGGCCCTTAATAGGGGTGTGCTGTGGAAGTCTCAGCTCTGTACCACAATGCCTCTGTCCCTGGGGTTACTATGGATACACTACTGGAAACATCACTACAATCTTCAGCACAAGGCCTTTCCTCAGCACTGACCAATCAATGCCACAGATGGTTCCATGGAGGCTCTAGCCTGCTCGATGTTGAGGCAGGTGGGTGCTCTGATACCAGCTTTGTACAAGCTTGAACCTTGTTTGTAACATTGAGCTATTTGACACCAGTGGTGCCAACTACATTGGTTGTGCCAATTCTGACCTTGTTCTAGGCTATGGATAAGTTGGATCACCCATTGGCTCCCTCCGGAGTCACTCCTCCCATGTCCCTGAGGTCCCAGAACTCCTCTGCTTTGGAGTCAGGTTCTGCGTCCTGCTGCACCACTTTAGTGGGGGAAACTGCAGGACACTGTCACTACCAGGGTTGGCATGTGCTCTGGGGCCTGGTGTCTGCTGGCTAGCATTGCCTTACCCACTCCAGTGCCCCCTTTGCGCGCCTTGCTCCTGGAGGTCATGCTTCTCACCCCGGTCAATGCTGTCTCCTCATGAAGCATTAGGGGCTGCAGATCAGCTGCAAGTTCAGACTTCCATGATTCCCCTTCCTGTGGCGCTCCCAGAGTTTCCCCATCCAGGGATGCCGACCCAGGGGGCAGGGTCTGCCTCTGGACCAGCCAACAGTCTCATCCTTCTCCCCAGATGATGTGGTGTTACCAGGTTCATCCTACCTTCTATCCTTGAGGACTTCAAGGCACACCAAGACCTATTACATCAGGTAGCCCCATCTCTGGGTATTCAGGCAGAGTCTCTCCCTGAGAATACATGTCATCTAGTGCACATCCTCCTGCCCTCTGCCTCTGGAAAACAATTTTGAGGAGTAAAGGGACTTGGAAGTACCGGCAGGTGAGCCGCAGCTACACGCAAGCCGGCACTTCAAAGTTGCCGTGGCGGGGAATTTGCTTAATGAAGAGCTGTATATGCACTGCAGCACTTCATTAATAAATTCCCAACACCCCACTTACTATCCTCCCTTTGAAGTAGGGAGGTTGTGTAGACTAGCCCATTGTGGACTGCATGAAGGGATGAGGGGTCAATGCACAGACCAGCTCTAGATTGGTAATCTCATGCATCAAAACTGACTAGGAGATAGCTTGAGCCACTCCTCCTCAGCAGAGGCAGGTATGTTCAACAACAGTGCCAGCAAGGTCAGTGACACTCCTCAGAGACATTTCCACACTGGACATTTGTAGTGCAGCCATGTGGTCATCCACCCATCCATCCATTTATCGAGCATTACGCAATCTCTGCATCTCCAAGACCAGCGGCTGATATTGGAAGATCAATCCTAGGATCTTTGCCCAGGTAGACTTGGAGCCCCACCTCCCCCAGATGGGGGACAGCTCACTAGTCACCTACTTGGAACATATATTGGCATCACCTAGAAGAAGAATTACCAGGTTAGATAGATAAAACTTTATACCAAGATTAATTACCATAACTGGCTTTTTGAGATGATCCACTGTCTGTCCTCTGCTTTAGACTCTTCCCCTGGACTATCAGTATGAAGAAACTGGCCGGGGTGGGGCTGGTAACAGGTCTGAGGTGCAAGCACAGTCCTTCTACAGATGCTGCTAGGCAAAAGGCTCTGGCGGGCAGGACATGCATATGCCTACTTGGAACACACAACTTCATCCCCTCTTGAAGAGCCAGTTCCTTCAAGCAGACAGTTCTGATGATGATGTCCGTAGTACTGCTGGAGAAAAGGGAATTGCTGGTTTAGTGACGCTTTAGGAAAGGGGCATTCACCGCGTTCCCCAGTGCCCATGATCTACCCTCCTCTTCACTGGTCCAGGATGTAAAAGCTCTGACGGGTCTGGGTGGAGCCCGGCACAGTGGCAGCAAGTGCAGCCTCTGGCCTGTCCTAGAGTGAACGCTCACCTAGAGAGCTGGCATCAGCCCTGTGCAGGGGGCGGAGGTTTCAGTTTCTGTCACATCCATCCTAGGATGTGTTGAGAGGGGAGAGCTGTTTTGGGAGATGCCTCAAAGCCTTAATAAGCTGTGGGCGTGGGCAGTGCTCCATCAGCCAATGCAGTGTAGCATCAACTTTCTAGACCAAGCTTCAGTTAAGGGCCCGAGCCCTCAACTAAAGGGCCTCCTGGCGTAGCTTGGCCGGCTGGCGCTCAGGGACTTGGTGGGATTAGAACCATGTAAAATCAGGCCCTAGCCTTAGGGCACAATCAGAGCCACCCCCACCCTGCCCTTGGAGGAGCCCTGCAGTGGCTGCCCCAACCATCCTATGGACAGCCCAGGTGCAGAGTGGCATCAGGAGTCCCCCCACCCACTCACCACAGCAGAGGGAACTGGAGCAACCCATCAGCCTGCTCTGCTCCACTCTGCCCTGCCCCCATCTCCTGTCCCACTGAGCTCAACCATCACCACAGCAGCAGGAAGCAGAATGCCCTGGCTCAGGGGTTGCACTACCCCTGGCCATAATGTAGCAGGGTGCACCAGCCTGGAAGAGGGTGGAGCATGGCAGGCAACTGGGTCTTGGTGCCATGGTGAGTGTTGGAGGCTGGACCCACCCTGACTGGCGTTGCTCAGGGGAGGCAGCTTTGGGCAAGGGGGCAGAGCAGTGGTGGGGCTTGTAGGACAGAGTGGAGTGGGAGTGGAGCAGAGGCCTGCAGTAAGGGGGATTGCCCTGGACCCCAGGCCTGGGAGATTGAGGGTGGGGTTCCCCACACTCCCCTTGGTACAGCCCTGAGCACAATGATCATGTTTCCTATGCATTGTCCGCCCCAGCCCACCTCCTACGTAAGGGACAGGCGATATACTGCTAGCTGGGCCATCCTGCTCTACTCCGAGGGGAAACCGCACAGCCTATAAGAACCAGCTGCCCCAGGAGCTGTGTGAAAGGGCCGGGGTGTGGTCCAGGATCTCGCCTATGATTCCTGTAACAGTGGCACCTACACTGCACAGGAGCTAGTGCCAACTCGCAGACGTACTGACCCAGAGAGCTCTGTGCATACTGCAGTGGCCGTGGAGAGAGGGCTGTCAGGACAGCTGCATCCGTTCCCAGTTGGCTGCTTAGTTTGCCCAGTGCTCAGGCTGGATCATGGAGCCACAGGGAGCAGTGTGTGTCCAGGCAAGTGTGAATGCTGCCAAAGCACCGCTCGAGGTCATGCTGCAGCAATTTCCTTCACACAGGTCTGTTCCAGCTTTAACAGTTAGGCTCTTAAGTCCCTGCACCAGTAATTCATAGTCCTTTGTACCCCATTTCTCAATTTGACTTGAGACCAGCTTGCCTTAAAATGAAGGTGTGGATTGCTCACATCAGGAACTACTGGGATCTCTTGAACCCCTCTGCTAAATTCTTCCCGTCTGCAGGCTTAGGCTTCCTGTGTTTTCTGCAAACAAGATTGTTCTTGGGAAGCAGGGCTAGCAGGGGGCATTTTGTCTGTACTGACACTCCAAGCATGTGCCAATTTGCCTGATGATGGAATTGGGTCTCCTTCATTATTGCAGCAGCATTTGCTACTAATCTGCTTGGGACTTTGTTGGAGATGATCCTGCTTTGAGCAGGGACTGGACTAGATGATCTCCTAAGGGCTCTTCCAACCCTAATCTCCTCTGATTCTGCACCCTTGGGTTTAGGAGAAGGCAGGAGGTGAGGGAGTGCATCTTCTGTCCTCCATAGTCCTTCTGTATTGCACAGCCTTACTGTCAAAGCACTCTTTCCCTGCCAGATGGAGAAGGCCAGTCCACATGCAGCATGCCGCCAAGTGCCCCAGCTGAAAAAGGTCCCCAGCTGCATCAGGATTTAAACAAACTGAGCAAGGAGAGAAGCTTCAGACTGGTGGGCTCGGCCTGCTCGTAGCACAAGCCTTTGTTTTTAAGCTCCGTCAGTTGCACCTAAAATCACAGAACACTAGAACTGGAAGGGACTTTGAGAGGTCATCAAGTCCTGCTGGCAGGACCAAGCACTGTCTGGACCATCCCCAACAGGTGTCTATCTAACGTGCTGTTAAATATCTCCAGTGATGGAGATTCCACAACCTCCCTAGGTAATTTATTCCAGTGTTTAACTCAATATTGAGTCTGTTCTGGTCTGGCTATGGTCTGAAGAAGTGGGTCTGTCCCACGAAAGCTCACCTAATAAACTATTTTGCTAGTCTTTAAAGTGCTACTTGACTGCTTTTTGTTTTGATAGTGTATAGACTAGCACAGCTTCCTCTCTGTTGCTATCCCAGAATTATGTTTGCCTTTTTTGCAACAGCATCAGATTATTGACTCATACTAAGCTTGTCATCCACTATGACCCCTAAAGCCCTCTCAGCAGTTACTGCTTCCTAGACAGTCACTTCTTCCCGTTTTGTATGTGTGAAGCTGATTGTTTCTTCCTAAGTGGAGTACTTCACATTTGTCCTTATTAAACTTCATCCTGTTTACTATTTCTCCAGCTTGTCCAAATCATTTTGAATTATGAGCCTATCCTTCAAAGCAGTAGTAATCCCTCCCAGCTTGGTATCATCTGCAACCTTAATAAGCATACTCTCTGTGCCAATATCTAAATCATTGATGAAGATATTGAATAGATCTGATCCCAAAACAGATCCCTGTGGAACCCCACATGCCCTTTCTGCAAGAGTGTGAACCATTAATAACTAGTCTCTGAGAAATGTTGTCAAACCAGTTACGCATGCACCTTATAGTGGCCCCATCTAAGTTGCATTTGCTTAATTTATTGATAAGAAGATCATGCCCATGTGTCAAATACCACATCCACTGCTTCTTCCTTATGTACAAGACTTGTTATCCTGTCAAAAAAAGCTATCAGATTGGTCTGGCATGATTTGTTCTCTACAAATCCATCCTATCACCTTATTTTCCTCCAGATGTTTGCAGATGAATTCCTTAATTATTTGCTCCATTATCTTTCATGACACAGACATTAAACTTACTGGTCTGTAGTTTCCCGGGTTGTTCTTTTTTCCCTTTTTATAGATGGGCACTACATTTGCCCATTTCCAGTCTCCTGGAATCTTTCCCAACTTCCAGGACTTTTCAAAGATGATAGCTAAAGACTCAGAAACCTCCTCTGTCAGCTCCTTAAGAATTCTAGGGTGCATTTCATCAGGTCCTGGTGACTTGCAGACATCTAATTTTTCTAAGTAATTTTAAATTTGTTCTTTTTTCATTTTATCCTCTAAACCTAACCCCTTCCCACTAGCATGCGTTATATTAGGCATTTCTGCATCAGCCTTCTTGGTGATGACCAAAAGAAATAAGTCATTAAGCACCTCAGACATTTCCAAGTTTCCTGATATTGTTTCTCCCTCCTCACTGAGTAGTGGGCCTACCCTGTCCTTGCTCTTCCTCTTGCTTCTAGTATATTTATAGAATAACTTTTTGTTACCCTTTATGTCTCTAGCTAGTTTAAGCTCATTTTGTGCCTTGGCCTTTCTAATCTTGCCCCTGCATAGATGTATTGTTTGCTTTTATTCATCTTTTGTAATTTCTCCTAATTTCCACTTTTTATATGACTCCTTTTCGATTTTGAGATCCTGCAAGATCTCCTGGCTAAACCAAGGTGGTCTTTTACCATACTTTCTATCTTTCTGTACAGTGATATAGCTTGCTTTTGGGCCCTTAATAATGTCCCTTTGCAAAACTGCCAACTCTCTTCAGTTGTTTTTCCTCTTAGTCTTGCTTCCCATGGGACCTTACCTACCAGCTCTCTGTTTACCAAAATTTGCTTTCCTGAAATCCACTGGCTCTATTTTCTTGTATTCCCTTTCATTATTTCTTAGAATCATGAACTCTGTAATGGTCACTTTTCCCCAAGCTGCCTTCCACTTTCAAATTCTCAACTGGTTCCTCCCTATTTGTTAAAATCAAATCTAGAACTGCTTCCCCACCCAGTAGCTTTTTCCAACTTTTGAAATAAAAAAATTGTCATCCATGCAGTCCAAGGACTTTCTGGATATCCTGTGCCTCACTGTGTTAGTTTATCGACATATATCTGGATACTTGAAGTCCCCCATCACCACCAAATCCTGTGTTTTGGATAATTTTGTTACTTTTTTAGAAAAAGCCTCATCCATCTCTTCTACCTGGCTAGGTGGTCGGTAGTTGACCCCTAATATTACATCACCGTTGTTTTTTACCCCTTTTAACCTAACTGAGAAACTCGCAACATCTTTGTCTCCTGCATCCATCTCCACCTCAGTCCAGGTGTGCACATTTTTAATATATGAGGTAACACCTCCCTGGTTACCCTGTGCATTCTTCCTGAGTAAGTTGTACCCTTGTATGCCAATATTCCAATCATGCATATTATCCCACCAAGTCTCTGTGATACCAATTATGTCGTAGTTTTTTTTATCTATTAGGATTTCAAGTTCTTCCTACTTATTACCCATACTTCTTGCATTTGTATATAGGCATCTAAGATACTGATTTGCTTTTGCCTCCCAGGTCTGCCTAGTCCCTCTTTTTTCTCTGCCATTATAGCCCCATGATCCCTCCCCTTTCCAACCCAATTCCCAGGTCTCCAGATTTTGTACTTACCTGTGGGCTTTGGTCACCTGCCCCCATCGAACTTAGTTTTAAGCCCTCCTCACTTGGTCAGCCAGTCTTGATCCAAACACATTCTTCCCGTTCCTCGAAAGGTGAATTCCATCCTTGCTTAGCAGTCCTTCATGGAACAGCATCCCGTGATCAAGGAAGTCAAAACGCTCCTGGTGACAGCGTACTCGCAGCCCGGCATGCACCTGTCTCTGCCTGGGCCCCTACCTTTGGCATGAAGGAGTGAGGAGACCACCACCTGCATTCCCAACTCCCTCACCCGTACTCCCAGAGGCCTGTAGTCATGCTTGATCTGCTCAAGGTTACACCTTACAGAATCATTCGTGCCCACATGGATGAGTAGCAGTCAGTAAGCCAGATAATCCTCAACAGCACCTCCATAACATCTCAGATACGGGCTCCTGGCAGGCAGCATACCTCCCACGGGATGATATGTCAGGGCGACAGATGGGTTCCTGCGTACCCCTCAGAAGAGAGTCTCCAACCACCACTACACTACGTTTCTTCCTCATGGTGTCAAGTATCAGAGAGGTAGCCGTGTTAGTCTGTAGCTTCAAGAACAAGAAGAATTCTTGCAGCACCTTAAAGACTAACAGATATTTTGGAGCATAAGCGTTCATGGGCAAAGACCTGCTTCATCAGATGCATGCGTGGGGTGGGGGATGTTTCCAGAGAGGTATTTAAAGAGTGGGGTCCTAGTAAAAGGGAGGGCCAGCGCTGACAAGGTCTATTTAGCAAGGTGGAAATGGCCCATTATCAGTAGCATGTATCAAAAGAGGAAAAAACAAGTCAGATCAGACAGGGGGATATGAGCCATTGTCAGACTTTAATGGGGAGCTCTTAACACCCAGGGCAGAGAACTGCCTTTGTAAGCTGCGAGCCACTCCCAGTCTCTGTTTAATCCTTGGTTAATGGACTCAAATTTGCAAATAAACTGCAGCTCAGAGATTCCTCTGTCCATTTGATTTTTGAAATTTCTTTGTTTCAGTACTGCCACCATTAAATCTGCTACTGAGTGTCCAGGGAGATTGAAGTGTTCCCCCACAGGCTTCTGTACATTACCATTCCTGACGTTTGATTTGTGTCCATTTATTCTTTTACGGAGAGACTGTCCAGTTTGGCCAATGTAAATTGCAGTGGGGCATTGCTGGCACATGATGGCATATATATTATATTAGTAGATGTGCAGGTGAAGGAGCCCCTGATGGTATAGTTGGTGTTAGGTCCTGTGATGATGTCACTGGTGTAGATATGTGAGCAGAGTTGGCAGCAAGGACTGTTGCAGGGGCTGGTTCCAGGCCTCTTTTGATACTTACTATTGATAATGGGCCATTTCCACATTGCTGAATAGACCTTGTCAGCTCTGGCCCTCCCTTTTTCTGGGACCCCACTCTTTAAATACCCCTCTGAAACCACCCCCTGCCCCTACACTCATGCATCTGATGAAGCAGGTCTTTGCCCACGAAAGCTTATGCTCCAACATATCTGTTAGTCTATAAGGTGCCACAAGAATTCTTGTTTTCCTCATAGTGGTGGCCGCAGACCTCCCAGCCTTGGGGGTACGAGCTTCTCCGCTTCTGCTGTAGGGGGTGATTCCTTATGTGCTGTATCTCCGGTATCCAGAACACCATAATGGTTTCCCAGTACCATGATGGGAGAGTTGAGAGCAGGAGTGAAGTGTTGCCTGCTGCCAGAAGTGACCAGCTGCCAGTGTCCCCCTGAGCCATCTCCTCCTCCACCGACAGCGTGTCAGTCTTTGTGGTGGGACAGCTACCTTAACCTCAGCTGTTTCCACATGGACGCTGTCCAGGAATTGCTCATGGACGTTACTCCTTAGCAAAGCCACCTCCTCCTGTAGCTCTCCCACCTGCTTCCTGAGAGATTCCATCAGAAGACACCTTCCACAAGGGATGGTCACCCCCCCAGCCTGGACTTCAGTAAGTAGGAATTGCAAGTCACAGTCCCTGCAAAACCACACCAGAGCCTGGGTGGAGGCATCCCTGGTCTGTCTGACTACAGGCACAGGTGGAGGAGACAGGAGCAGTGCTGGCAGAGGTATTGCGGGTCTTCCTACCCATAGTGGACCCCCCTCTGTCACACTCCCTCTATCAAACTCCCTTTTAAAACTCCTCTGCTGCTTCACTGTCCTGGTCGCTCTGACTCTGGTTTTTTGAAGGCTGCAAACCTAGGTCAGGCCTGCCCCTTGTTAGTCTCACAGGGGAAGGCTGATCCTGAGGCTGATCAAAGGCAATCAAGGGAACAAGGGATCAACCAAGGTTCCAACCCTCCCAGGCGCACAATCCCAACTGCCTCAGTAACTGAAACTGAAATCACCTGCAATCAGAATTCAAAATTTAGAATTTAAACAGTCACGCAGTTGGTGTCTGACCCATTCTGCCTGTCTGGGGCCTGGGTCAGCCTGCCTTCACATTTCTCTGCAGTTACATCACTTTTTCTTGCTATTGTGTATCAGACATCACTCTTACTCCCAAATGGCCATTGTGTCAGGTCGTTTTGTCACCAAGGGCAAGGTTTGCAATTTCCTAGGGAAGACAAGGTTCTCTGTTCTGTTCTGTTCTGTTCTGTTCTGTTCTGTTCTGTTCTGTTAAATTCCATTCAAGCTTCTAAAGTGGAATGAGCTTTCCTGGCTTGCCTGAATCGTTCCCATGAACAGACACACTCTGCTGGCCCCTTTTCCTAGCAAATGGAACAGGATAGCCCTTGGATTAGCCTGTTTTCAATTTGCTTACAAAGCCTCCACAGAAGGCTGCATTGTTTGGGTCTATTTCAAGCTCATTTCCATGGATCTTGTGTGGTTTGGAGGGTGCCATTAATTTTCTCTGTGGTTTCTTTGTGCTCACTGTAAAGGAAGGGCGGAGAGTCCCGTGAGCTGCACGAGGGGCGGCTGATGAGCCATGAGCTCCACTACGTGCCCCAAAGACATTTTCCCTGCTAGCTTTTGGTTTATTTAAGAAAATGGGAAGGTGGGACTGGAACATGGACAGATTTTGTAGACTGCTACTCTGTAGCCCTTGGCTTCCAGCATTTTATGTCTCAAAGGATCAGGCCAAGTCGAACCCACCAAAATGGAGACTGGGTCCAAAATCAACACTAGCGCTGACTTCTGCCATTGTCAGACGTATGAAGCCTACAGAGTATTGCTGTGATTTTCACAGGGGGTTGTAATGGCCTCAGTGGAGGCAGTGTGACAGTATCAACACTGCAGCAGGACAAGCTAGACAGACTCACGCTTGAGTCTCAGGGCTCAGGTTAGCAGGCTTAAAATAGCAACATGGCCACTGTGACTCTAGCATAGGCTTGGGCTAGCCCAGGGGTGCCAAAATCAGCATGTCCTATCAGGTGTTCTCTTGGCTTCAGCACTGAGTGAATCTAACTGGCAGAGCCAAGAGACACAGAAGACATAAGTAATGGAGAAGTGAAGGAGGAAAAATAAAGGCTGCAGAGAAATCCAGAGCTCACAAGCAAAGCTTCTTCTGGAGGACAAACAGTTGCTTGTTTCTCACTTTTCTATCACTGTTCTCACTGCCCCGGACTTGTGGGCAAGAGGGTTTGCAGTGTGTTCTGCCCTGTGGACTGGGGCACCTGTCCTTAAGCATGGAAGGCAGTTCTCTTCGCACCTGCCTGTTCTGATTCATGCTGTGGTAGTGCAAGTGCTGTAGCTAGATGCTTGCCTGTGGCTGACTCTAGAGCTCTGATATAAGCCAGGAGGGTGAGCCAGGCAAACCCTTTGAACAGCTCCTGCGAACAGTTCAACCTGTGTTCTCTCCATGAAACGCTTGTCTGTAGAGAGCTCTGCAAACCCTGGCCCAGCAGAGCCTGTAACTAAATGCCAGGGGAGACTGAGTGCTAAAATTTCCCCCTCCCCGCAGCCACCAGCCCCCTGAGTAGAGCACTTTCTCTGGAGCTTTGCCGCTCCCTTGCTAAGTGTGAAGTCTCACCTGTCAGCTGGCAGAGTGCGGCGCATCAGGGAGAGGCTTTGTTTGGAATGGAACCACAAGGAAGGGCTGAAGGGAACTGGGAGCTTGTATGGGGGAATGGACAGTAGTCCTTGGACCACCTGAAACCACATCAGCGTCTCCCAGCCCTTCCTGAAGGTAAAGGGGCAAATTTTGAGTACATGGCATCCATCTGTCCACGCAGTCTGGCCCCCACTGATCCCTGCCCCCTGTGCAGCCTTCCCCCTGCTGATCCTGGTCCCCTGTGCAGCCTGACCCCTGCCAATCCCAGCCCTCCCTGCAGCCTGCCCCCCACTGCTGATCCTGGCCTCCCTGTGCAGCCTGCCCCTGCCGCCAATCCCTGCCCCTCTGCAGCCTCCCTGCCACTGATCCCAGCCTCCTTGTGCAGCCTGCCCCCACCATTGATCCTGCCCCCTGCTAATCTCGGCCTCCGTTGTAGCCTGTCCCCCAATGATCCTGGCCCCCTGTGCAACATGTCTTCCCACTGGTCCTGGTCTCCCTCTGCAGCCTGCGGTTGATGAGCTAGTTTCATGTGACCTACAACCCCTCCTGACAGATCAGTCCAATGCAATTTTCAGCAGTACCATATTTAGTGAACATGGCTGCAAACAGTGGGCTAATATTTGCAGTGTGTGAATCGAGCATAAATCATCTCTGTTCTTGGCCTGTTCCATTGATCCCTGGCTCCTGCAGCCAACAGCACAGTGCCCCAAGAACCTCAGTTTCCAGAGTTGCTGAACTCATTTTCCTCTCCTGGCTCCTTACTCCTGTGTTGTGTTTTCCAGCACCTCGTAACCACTGGACTGTCAGTGTGGTTCCCCTGCACTAGCTGGCTGTGTCTGCCACAAGCTAGACTTTCGCTGGGCCATGCAGATTATTAACACAGGTTGGCAAGAAGAAAGAAAGAGAAATAACCGATGGGATGCTTATTTCTGGTTCTGTGCTTGTGGCTATTAGCCAGGGGAGCTCTGGAAACCTGGTGACTCTCCAGGCTCACGTCCTGAGACCTCTGGCGTGCATTGAGTTCCAGCACAGTTCAGCTCTTGGGTCAGATTGTCCACAGTGGCTGCCCAAAGTCAGGAATAAGCCCCTGAAGCCACTTGTTCAGAACAGTGGGAATTCCAAGGCTGAGGAAGGGAGAGGATGGTCCTGAAGCTAAGCTCAGGGTGCAGGCGCAGAACTGGCTTCTAGTCCCATCTCTGCCACAGAATTCCGTGTGAACACTGAGCTGTGCACGGCCTCTCTGAGCCAGAGCCTGGGAGCAGCATTGCCCTCTCTCCCTGGGCTCGTTCATCGGTGCTTGGGGAGCACCTGGCATGCTCAAACAGAAGCAGCTCGCTTGCCGCAGGGTGAGTTTTGTTACTGCTGAAACAGTTCTTGTCAGTCCCAGGGCCTCTGTTGCAGCCTCATGGGCAGCCTTCCTGCCCCACTGCTGGGCTCAGCTGCCAAAAGACTTGCTGCAATATTTGGGCCTTGCCTTCTGTTGTCCTTAGGTCAGCCAGAAGTTGGTCACTCAGCTTTCACCACATCCTTTTGTCTAGCACATGCTGGCCAGGCCAGGGAAGCTGCTGAGCAAGTGGTCTTGCAATACCTTCTGACTGGTCCTGGGCTGGGTACTGGGCAAGTGACAGTGTCCAGCGTTTCCTTCTCCAGGTGTCCAGCCATCTAGCCATGGCCTGGCTGTCCCATTTGCTGACTTCCCAAAAGGTATTAAATGCTCACTAAGGATGAAACAGCCCTGGAGCTGGAACCGTTCTTGGTGGAGATGGAGACAGTGAGACAAGTGCCTGGCACCCACTGACACTGCCAGCAGAATCCTATACAAAGCGCTTTGGCCACCTAAAATAGTGCGGTGCCAGTCGGTGGGCAACCCCTGCAGGAGCTCCTGCGAGCACTGAGGGGCTCGGCGAGGATCTCCCTTTTGAATGGGGGTGGGCAAGCTGCATCTAGGTATGGAAATTGTATGGTGGGCTGAGGTGGGGACTCCTGGCATGTGGAGCTGGGGTACCACTGGGGATTTCTGGTGGCCCTGCCATAGGCAGAGGCAGCCTAGCTGGGCTTGGTGCAGCCCCTGAGTGGTTTTGAGGCTCTTGTAGGAGACCAGGATGGGACTGAGCTCACAGCCAGGCAGGGCTCCAGTTCTGATCCCACACACAGCATGGCCCAGCCCGCCTGGCAGTGTGTCTCCACAGATGCTGGGAGATGGTGGGAGGCTGGGGAGCGCTAGGTGGATGGAATAGGGCACCCCCCCCCCGTGCTCGCTGGGCAGATACGAAGGCCTGTGGGGCTGGGTGTGGTCTGTGAGCTGTAGTTTGCCCACCCCTGCTTTTGAATGTGGTATAACAGCCACTTGGTGCCTGACTTTCCCTCCTGGCTTGGAGAAGGGGAGAGGGGGCGGGACCATGGTCTGCCATGCCCATGGCAACTGCAGCATTTGCTTACTTGTCCAGTAGCCACAGGAGAGCCTGTGTTGGCCCCGATTCAGGACCTGGGCAAGCAGTGTGGCACAGCCCAGGGCTGCAAGCAGTGCCTGGAGCTAGAGGCTGAGAAGTGCAGCAAAGCCTCTGGAGATGAGCTGGTCCCCTTGATGGCTCTGCCTAGCTCAGCGGGAGCTGCCAGCTGGAGAGGTTCGGCTGGGGACCCCAGGGTCTCTGCTGGCCTTCAGCCAGAAAATTCCCAACTGCCTTTCTCCTGGCATTCCTCTTGTCTGCCCTCAGCTGAACCTGTGGTGAGGCAACCTGCAGAACCATGGGGATGGAGAGGAGGGGATTAATCACAGTATCCATTCTGCAAAAGCTTCAGCTCGAGCTACCACTCAAAAGGTGGCAGAGGCCAGCCAGGCCCTTGGAGTGCAGGTGACAGCCTGGAATTCCAGGTGTGTCTTCACAACAGACGACTTTGGGGGGGTCAGAAGAAAAGGTGGTGCAAATCATCTCCGCAGTGAAGCCTGACCCGGTGTCTTCTTCTTTCCAGATGTGGACGAGTGTGCCACGATCCCTGGGGTGTGCGATGGAGGCGAGTGCACCAACACAGCAGGCAGCTATGTGTGCACCTGCCCACATGGCTTCATGGCCAGTCCAGATGGATCCCGCTGCATGGGTAAGCTGCAGGAGCCCTGTCTCAGAGAGCAGCGGCTCGTTCCTGGAGTCGGAGTGCCAAGGTTCAGCTTGGGCCAGAAGTGGTGTTCCACCGGGGCTCTGTGCAGAGCTGTCAGTGTTGCACAGCACCCCGCAGACCCAAAACTAGCTGCTTTTATGCCATTATGTTCAGAACGCTGACAGCTGCCCCCGGACCCGCTTCATTCATCTCCAAAAGGTGCCTCAGCGGCATGCTCCCCCACCCAGCAAGGCAGCCATGTGTTGCCTACACTGACCCATCCCACATGCATCCCACCCATCCCAGTGGCACAGACGCTGTCTGCCTGGGTGTAGCACAGCCAGAAACTTACATCCTGTGTGCTCGCTCACAGGGCCTGCGCCAGGGCTAGCCAGCCCACATACCAGCTAGTGGTGCCCACAGTACCCAGCTGCACATGTCCCACACACTGGCCTGTACACAGGCAAGGGATTGGCCCTTGCCAGTGATCTATGTGCCATAGGCCTGTGGGTACTTATCCTGTACCCTACCTGGTAGGCAACCATCACAGTGAAGTGAGCCACAGCCTGTGCCAGCCATCTGCATGAGGGGAACAAGGCCTGATATGTAGTGCTGGAGGGCACTCCTCATTCCTGCAGTGCATTCTTGCTACAGAATTTCATTTACTGTGTGGCTGTGTTCCTTTCTCGGGACCTGGACACAAAATGACTCCCAGGGCATATACAACATCCTACACCTGCCTCCTTCACCCAATCACCATGTTGCAAAGCTGACACATGCACAGCTGGTGTAAGCACTTGCCCCTCCATTGACTTCAGTCTACCTGCTTACACTGGCTCTGAGCTTGGCCCAGGCTATTTATACTTCAGAGTCACTCATTGTGAGTGTGAAGGGGTCAGTTTTGTGAGTGGGCTGTGCTGCCAGTTAGGTCAAAATGCTGAAATCTAGCAAACCAGACTGGCCAATTTACTACACATTACCAGCCTCTGTTCTAATGGAAACGACCAGGAGAGTCCCTTTTTACTGGGTCCAGGGAGCACTGGCTTACTAAAGTCTTGCTCAGTTCTTTTCAGGACAACTTTTAACTTGAACATCTGAATTGTTTCTTTTAACCAGTCAACGGCTCGTTAGTTCACCCAGAAGTGTACCCATAAAGTGTGGGTGCAGCCCAAGCTTGTATGCACTGCACACAGTCTTGCAAGCAGCTAAGGCTCAGCAGATACACCAAAGAGCAATGGCATGTGTTACCCTTCCAGGATTTCTCCAAGGAGCAAGGGTGTGCTCGATTTTAAAGCCCTTTGAGGAGTGTGAAGGGGGAGAGGAGTTCAGGAGAACTGGCAGTATTTTAAAGAAGTCTTATTGAAGGCAGAGGAACAAGCCATCCCCATGTGCAGTTAGAAAAGCAAATATGGTAGGCAACCAGCTTGCTTTACCAGGGAAATCCTTGGTGAGCTTAAACTCAAAAGGGATGCATATGAGAGGTGGAAACTTGGACAGATGACTAGGAGAAATACAAATCTATGGCTGGAGAATGCTGGGGAGCAATCAGGAAGGTGAAAGCACAATTAGAATTGCAGCTAGGAAGGGACATGAAGGGCAACAAGAAGGGTTTTTATAGATGTGTTAACAATAAGAGGATGATCAGGGAGGGTGTGGGGTTGTTACTGGATGAGGGAAGTAACCTGGTTACAGATAATGTGGGGAAAGGCTGGAGTACTCAATGCTTTTTTGCCTCAATCTTCACAGACAAGGTCAGCTCTGAGACTATAGCACTAGGCAATGCAGTATGGGAAGGAGATGGGCAGCCCTTGGTGGGGAGAAAACAAGTTAAGAGCTATTTAGAAAAGCTAGACAAACACAAATCGATGGGTCCAGATTAATTGCATCCAAGGGTACTGAGGGAATTGACAGATGTCATTGCAGAGCCTTTGAACATAATCTTTGAAAACTCATGGAGATTGGGGGAGGTCCCTGATGATTGGAAAAAGGCAAATGCAGTGCCCATCTTTAAAAAAGGAAGGAAGGACACTCCAGAGAACAGTAGACCAGTCAGCCTCACCTCAGTCCCTGGAAAAATCATGGAAAGGATACTCAAGGAATCCATTTTGAGGCATGTGGAAGAGGGAAAGTGATCAAGAGTAGTCAACATGCATTCACCAAGGGCAAGTTGTGCCTGACCAATCTGATTAGGTTTATGATGAGGTAACTGGCTCTGTGGACATGGGGAAGTCAATGAATGTGATATTCCTTGACTTTAGCAAAGCTTTTGATACAGTCTCCCACAACATTCTTGCTCATAAATTAAGGAAGTATGGATTGGATACATGAAATATAAGATAGGCAGAAAGGTGGCTAGATGGTTGGGCCCAATGGGTAATGATCAATGGATCTATGTCTGGTTGGCAGTCAGTTTCAAGTGGAGCGCCCCAAGGATTGGTTCTAGGGCTGGTATTGTTCAACATCTTTTTTAATGGCCTGAATGAGGGGGTGGATTGCACCCTCAGCAAATTTACGGATGAGACTAAACTGAAGGAGAGGTATGTATATTGTATATTGGAAGGTAGGGATAGGGCCAAAAGGCAAATTGGAGGATTGGGCCAAAGGAAATCTGATGAGGTTCAACAAGAACAAGTGCAGAGTCCTGCACTTGGGATGGAAGAATCCCAAGCACTATTACAGGCTGGGGACAGACTGGCCAAGTAGCAGTCAGCAGAAAAGCACCTGGGGATTATGGTGGATGAGAGGCTGGATATGAGTCAACAGTGTGCCCTTTGTAGCCAAGAAGGCTAATGGCATATTGGGGTGCATTAGGAGGAGCATTTCCAGCAGATCTAGAGAAGTTATTATTCCCCTCTATTCGGCATTGATGAGGCCACATCTGGAGTATTGCATCCAGCTCTGGTCCCCCAGCATAGAAAGAATGTGGATGCATTGGAGCAGGTTCAGCAGAGGCCAACAAAAATGATTAGGGGGCTGAAGCACTTGACCTATGAAGAGAGACTGAGGGATTTGGGTTTATTTAGTTTATGGAAGAGAAGAGTGCGGGGCGATTTGATAGCAGCCTTCAGCTTTCTGAAGGGAGGTTCTAAAGAGGATGGAGAGAGGCTGTTCTCAGTAGTGAAGGATGGCAGAACAAAGAGCAATGGTCTGAAGTTAAAAAGGGAGAGGAGTAGTTTGCATATTAGGAAAAACTATTTCACCAGGAGGGTGGTGAAGCACTGGAATGCTTTAGCTTGAGAAGTGGTGGAACCTCCATCCCTAGAGGTTTTTTGAGTCCTGGCTTGATAAAGTCCTGGCTGGGATGACTTAGGGTTGATCCTGCTTTAGGCAGGGGGCTGGACTCAATGACCTCCTGAGGTCCCTTCCAGACCCAGAATCACAGAATCACAGGGCTGGAAGGGACCTCAGGAGGTCATCTAGGCTAGCCTCCTGCTTCAAGCAGGATCAACCCCCACTAAATCATCCCAGCCAGGACCTTGTCCAGCCAGGACTTATAAACCTCAAGGGATGGAGAATCCACCACCTCTCTAGGCAACGCATTCCAGTGCTTCACCATCCGCCTGGTGAAGTAGTTTTTCCTAATATCTAACCTACACCTCTCCCTCTTCAACTTCAGACCATTAGTCCTTGTTCTGCCATCTGACACCACTGAGAACAGTTTCTCATCCTCCTTTTTTAGAGCTCCCCTTCAGGAAGTTGAAGGCTGCTATTAAATCATCTCTAAGTCTTCTCTTCTGTAAACTAAACAAACCCAAATCCCTCAGCCTATCCTCATAGGTCTTGTGCTCCAGACCCTTAATCATTTTTGTTGCCCTTCGCTGAACCTGCTCCAGCAAATCCACATCCTTTTTGTACCGGGGGGCCCAAAACTGGATACAATATTCCAGATGTGGCCTCACCAGTGCCAAATAAAGAGGAATAACTACTTCTCTAGGTCTGCTTGAAATGCTCCTCCTAATGTACCCTAGTATGCTGTTAGCCTTCTTGGCTACAAGGGCACACTGTTTACTCATATCCAGCCTTTCATCCACCATAACCCCTAGGTCCCTTTCCATCGTACTGCTGCTGAGCCAGTCGGTCCCTAGCCTATAACAATGCTTGGGATTCTTCCGCCCCAGGTGCAGGACTCTACACTTCTCCTTATTGAACCTCATCAGATTTCTTTTGGCCCAATCCTCCAATTTATCCAGGTCCCTCTGGATTCTCTCTCTACCCTCCCATGAATCTACCTCTCCCCCTAGTTTTGTGTCATCCGCAAACTTGCTGAGGGTACAATCCAGTCCCTCATCCAGGTCATTAATAAAGAGGTTGAATAACACCAGCCCCAGAACCAAGCCTTGCAGCACTCTGCTTGAAACAGACCGCCATCCAGATATTGAGCCACTGACCACTTCCCGTTGGGCCCGACCATCAAGCCAGCTTTCTATCCATCTTATAGTCCAAGGATCCAATCCATATTTCCTTAATTTATGGACAAGAATGTTGTGGGAGACCATATCAAAAGCCTTGCTGAAGTCAAGGTATATCACATCCGCTGACTTCCCCATGTCCACAGAGCTTGTTACCTTGTCATAGAAGCTAATCAGATTGGTCAGGCAGGACTTGCTCCTGGTGAATCCATGTTGGCTACTTTTGATCACTTTCCCCTCTTCCAAGTGCTCCAAAATGGATTCCTTGAATATTTCCTCCATTATTTTCCCAGGGATTGAGGTAAGGCTGACTGGTCTATAGTTCCCTGGATTGTCCTTCTTTCCTTTTTTAAAGATGGCACTATGTTTGCCTTCTTCCAGTCATCCGGTATGTCCCAGAGTCTTCAAGGATAATGGCCAAAGGTTCAGCAATGACCTCTGCCAATTCCCTCAGTACCCTGGGGTGCATTAAATCCAGACCCATGGACTTGTGCACATCTAGTCTTTCCTAGATAGCTCAGAACTTGTTCCTTCCCCACAGATGGCTGCCCTCCACCTTCCCATACTGCATTGTCTAGGACCGTCTTGGGGAAGTTGACTTTGTCTGTGAAGACTGAGGTGAAAAAAGCATTGAGTACTTCAGCTTCTCTTGCATCATCTGTCACTAGGTTACCTCCCTCATCCAGTAATGGCCCCACACCTTCTCTGATAACCCGTTTATTGTTCACATGCCTGTAGAAACCCTTGTTACTCTTCACATCTCTTGCCAGCTGCAGTTCCAATTGTGCTTTTGCTTTCCTGATTACTGCCCGGCATTCTCCAGCCGTATGTTTATACTCATCCTATGTCTATGTTTCTATGATTCTATGATACATAGAACTCTATGGTTCTCTGAGTGTGGCCTTGCTACCCCACCAGTGGTTAGGTTTGAAAGGGAGAAGTTTAGAACATAGAAAGAGGTTGCTTAAAGTGATGTCTCAAAGCTCACTTTGGCCAGTTGGCTTTGACTGATTAAGGAAGAAGGTGCACAGCATTAGCTGCCGTTGAAGGTTTGGGTAGAGGTCTCACTGGAGAGTGCAGACTCAGCAACAGACCTCACCACCTTACTTATCTTGAAGACTAGAAGGAGAACTGCAGTCTCTGAAATGTGACTTCATGACGTCTTCTTACCCTGCTAAACCTGCAGGCATTTCTATTTCGTTGTGGGTTCAGTCAGCTCTGGGGTCCCACATGGCTATCTCAGTTTTAGATACCCTGGCTCCCAGACTGGCTGGAGGGGCCACCATCTGTTTTTTGTAAGACGCTCATGGGGCAGAGTTTGTCTGCACAGCGAAGAACCCATGTCTGGCCCTTGCTGGCTGACTCGGGCTCACAGGGCTTGTACAGACTTCCCCCTGGGACTACAGCCCTGGGAACCCACCTCCCTGCGGGGTCCTAAAACTCATATCCCAGGCCAGGCCTGGAGGCTGCACTGCAAGGAAAAAACCTCACAGCCCTAGTCCCCTGGCACAGGCCAGCTGCAGACATACCCTTCCGGCTGAGATGTCTACTCCCAGTTTCTCTGCTGCGAATGCTGTTCGTGCAGAATAAATTTCTTCGATCCTTTTCTTACTGAAAGGTTTTATGTTTAATTCACTCCAGGAGTTGTGTTATTCCCTGGAATTTCCCCCTTGGTAAGCACACAGCATCTATGCCTTGGTTTATGTCCTTCAGCATTCCTTTTTCTTTGAGCCGTGCACAGTCCCCATTCCTTCTAATGTGGCACACTTACGTGTAATGAAAACTGATATGGTCCTGCCTAATCTTCCAAATCCAATGGCCACACTGCACAGCCTTTGGAAAGGCACATGTGCAGGTCATGCTATTCACCGAACAAGGGACACTGCCCAGTTCCAGGGAGGCATGAGGCAAATGGGTGCAGACATTCTGATGGACAGAGCAGACTGTCCAGGAGCTGTTCCGTTTATAAGGCACAGGTATGTTTTATCTTCTGGGGGGAATGAGACTTGGATTTCTTGGGGGTAATGATCAGTTTGCCCCATAGGACCTTCTGTCTCACCTCAAATTAATTCTAATTGGCATAACTCAGTTCTCCCCCACCCATCACAATGACAACAGACAATGTCAGACCATTTTCTGGTAACCTTTCAAGTTCTTTCTACCTAGGTTGGGAGAAAGAAAGAATGAAAGAAAGAAAGAAAGAAGTTTCATATCTATGTAAATCCTGAGACATGCTCGCCTTGGTGATTAACAATCATCTTGTATTCTTGAGGATTGGAACTCCCACCTGGAATTGCTCTGTGGGAATTTAGACAGTGTCTCATGTGATGCAGACAATTTTTATATTGTTTTTACTAGGAGGATCCTATCTTGGGAGGAACAGAGACAGAGACAGATGGTGTTTCTAATGCGTGAGGGCCTGGAAGCATTAATAGTTAATCATTCCAGGCATATCTGTTCCCCAAGCTCCATACAGCATCACTTACTGGAGTTCAGTGAAGATTTTCCTACACTTAGCTCCTGTCCTACATCCAACTTCTGGAGTCTGGAGTGAATCCTGTATGTTTAACAGCTGGAAATTCTTTCCCACCCCTTGTACATATATGATTGTTCATTTCTCTCAGGAACAGACAATAGTTTGATGTGATAAACACATCAGATCTCCAATTGCTTCTTTGTAGGGAAACTTCCTGTAATAGAGATGAAGTCCATAATCTGTCTCAGGGTGCTAGAAGTTCATTCATCTTGAGCAGAGTAAAGCCATCTTTGTTTAAAATGCAAACAAACAAGGCAGAGGTGGGGTCATTGTTGGGGTGATGGAAATTACACAATAGAGTTTGCTGTTGGAAACCCTGGGAAATGCTAATGAGCTCATTTCATTTCCACTCAGTTTTAGAGCCACCGAACCTGCACTAAAAATCATAGAATCATAGAAGATTAGGGTTGGAAGAAATATCAGATCATCTAATCTAACCTTTGCTCCAAGAAGGACCAACCCCAACTAAATCACTCCAGCCTGGGCTTTGTCAACCCTGGCTTTAAAAACCTCTGAGGACTGAGATTCCACCACCTCTCTAGGCAATGCAATCCAGTGCTTCACCACCCTCCTGGTGACAGGTTTTTTTTTTTTCCTAATATTTAACCTAGATTTCCATCACTTTAACTTCAGATCATTGCTCCTTTTTCTGCCATCTGCACTACTGAGAACAGCCTCTCTCCATCCTCTTTGGAACCCCCCACCCCCAGGAAGTGAAGGCTGCTATCAAATACCACCCCCACACTCTTGTCTGACTCAGACAAAATGGGCCCAGTTTCCTTGGCTTCTCTGCATAAGTCATGTGCCCAGCCCCCTCATCAACTCTGTTGCCCTCCAGTGGACTTGCTCCAATTTGTCCATATCCTTTCTATAGTGGGTGGCCCCAAACTTGAACATAATATTCCAGGTGTGTCCTCATCAGTGCTGAATAGAGTGGAATAATCACTTCCCTAAATCTGCTGGCTACCCTGCTGCTAATGCATCCCAGTCTGTTGTTGTTAGCCTTCTTGGCAATAAGGGCACATTGTTGGCTCATGTCCAGTTTCTCATCCACTGTAATCCTCAGGACCCTTTCCATAGAACTGCTGCTTTGCCATTGATCCCAGCCCAAAAACACTGCTTGGGATTCTTCCATCCCAAGTGCAGGATTCAGCCCTTGTCTTTGTTGAACCTAATCAAATTTCTTTTGGCCCAATCCTTCAATATGTCTAGGTCATTCTGTACCCTATCCCTATCCTCCAGCACATTCACGCCTCTCCCATGCTTAGCATCATATGCAGACTTGCTGAGGGTTCAACCCATCCCCTTGTCTGGGTCTTTAATGAATATATTGGACAAAAATAGCCCCAGGACCAACCATTGGGACACTCCACTTGATACCAATCATCAGCTGGGCATTGAGCCCTTGATCACTACTTGTTGAGCCTGATGATCTAGCTGGGTTTCTATCCAGCTTACTGTCCATATATCCAGGCTATCCTTCTTTAACTTGCTGGCAAGAATCCTGTGGGAGCCCGTAATAAAAACTTGGCTAAATCCAAGTATATCACATCCACCGCTTTCCCCCTATTCATAGAGCCACTTATCTCATCTTCAAAAGCTGTCAGGTTGGTCAGGCATGACTTAGCTCTTGGTGAATCCATGCTGACTGTTCCTGATCACCTTCCTCTCCTTCATGTGTTTCAAGAATGATTCCTGGAGGATGCCCTCCATGATTTTTATGTGGACTGAGGTGAGGCTGCCTAGTCTGTAGTTCCTGAATACCAGTGGCTCTACAATCACATCCGCCAGCTCTCAGCACATGTGGATGCCTTAAATCTGGCCCCATGGACTTCTGCATATCCAGCTTTTCTAAATAGTCCTTAACCTGTTGTTTCACTGCTTAGGGCAGCCCATCTCCTCCCTGCACTGTGCTGCCCAGTGCAGCAGTCTGGGAGCTGACTGCATCTCTAAGCACAGAGACAAAAAAACCCACAGAGTTCTTCACTTTGTTCCACGTTGTCTGTCAGTAGGCTGCCTTCCGATTTAGTAATGGCCCCACGCTTCCTTCTTGTGACTAATGTACCTGCAGAAACCCTTCTTGTTATCCTTCACAAGGGTCATGTTTCAGTGACAAGAAACCAAACCTTATTAAATGTACCACAGACTCACCTTGTTAGAGCATCTGAACAATTTTGACAAGAATAAAGAGAAGTCCTGTGGCACCTTATAGATTAACAGAATTTTGGAACGTGAGTTTTTGTGATCAAAGACCCACTTTGTCAGATGCATCCAAAAATTCAGATTATGCTCCAAAAATTGTGTTAGTCTATTAGGTGCCACAATTTTTGTTGTTTGTGCAGATACAGACTAACACAGCTTCCTCTGTGATATTTGACAAGAATGAAATTTCTTCCTTAGCTCACATGTGTTGGCATATGCAAGTTGGTGCATGTGTGAATGCTTTTTTGATGAGAAATGTGGACATTTAATGCCTTTACACTTGTCAAGTGCTTCATGAAATGCAAAGTAAATAAAGTCAGGATCCCAAGGTTTAAATATAGTTTCAAGCCTAATTGGCTCTAGTGGTCTGTGACTGCCTCTGAAGTCAATACATCATGCAGAAGCCATTTCCCTGAGTTAACATGGGCTGCTCATGTGCTAACACCCTTTGGGACAGACAGTATTTTTTCTGGCAACTTATGCAGACAGCCGTGGGGGGTCCTTGCATCCATTCCAGCATCTAAAAGCACGGTTTGTTTTAGTTGGAAGTTTTGAATTCATTTAGCGAGCGTGTTAGGGAGTGGAACCCATAATCTAGGTTCCAGAAAATAAACAGAATAAAGACTTTGCTAATATTAATAGATAAAGTGGCCCCCATGAAAGAGTCCATGTACCCAAAGTAAACAGAGAGCATCTGAGTCCCACTTCCAACTCCCACAGCCATTTGCTGACACTTCAACCAGGAAATAGCTGTAGTATTTCGTCTCCCACTGAGCAGTAATGCTTCACGTTTTTCATTAAGGTAAATAATTTTCAGCTTAGATTTAAACATTCTCCTGTGCGTGGCTGCATTGAGCTAGGCAGGACAGCCACAGAGTGAAAGTGACTCACCTTTTTTCTTTATCTTTTCTGGACAAAATGAAAAAACAGCCTTTCCTCAGGAGTGAACAACCAGCAGCTGTCACCGTGAAATGTTTTTAAACATTGAACATTTATTGAAAGGCCACTCGCTGTGTATGAGGGGAAGAATTCAATCTCTCTATGGAGCTAGAAGAAGCACAGTAATATGGCTATTTTGTGGTAGAGCTTGCTCACAATCATACCATGCATGTAAAAGAGTCTTCTGCCAATACCCCTTCAGAGGACTATTGTCTTCCCTTGAGCTATCGTACTGTAGAATGGATTTTCCAAACAAAGATTGCAAAAAGAACAATTTTCAAACTAAAAATCTCCTCCTGGTTTATTTTTGCTCTGGAAAATGGCCAGCTCCCTCCTCTCTGCTGCCTGGCATTCAGAGTCAGCACTGTCGTTTGTTAGCACTTCCTGCTTTTTACTCCTTTGGGCATTGGCAACTTGAGCTGAGAGTCAGCCAGACTCTGTTTCCTCTTGGGCATTGCAGCAGAATTGTTATTGCCTGAAGTTACAGTGCAGAGCAGCTTTCAATCAAGGGTCCTGGAGGCTTCCCAAAAGGGGAGAGGCTTGGGGACCAGGGGTCCCCTCCACCCCCTCATCATTCCTTCCCCCAAGACCCCACCCCCAGCCAACCCAAGAAACAGAAGTTGGACCAGGCCCTGGGAGTCCTGCACCCCTCCCTCGCCCCACCAGAGCCAGGCTGGAGACAGCTGCCAGGGCAGCTGTGGGGAGCCAGCACATTGTCAAGGAGTCTCCACCTGCCCTGGGCTTGATGAAGAACCTGGGGAGAAGTGAGTGGGGTCATGGGCTGGAGGCTGCTCTCAGCCCCTCTGCACTGAGGGCAGGTGGAGAGTCTATGCAGCTCCCATAGCTGCCCAGCCTTCTTGGCCAGGCTTCACACTGGCCTAGCTGGGGGTGGAACCTTGGGGGTAAAGGGAGAGGACAGGGTGTCTGCCTTGTTGCAGAGTGGATGGGCCAGACCCATTTGCAGAAAGTGAGGGACCCTGGCACCCCAACTCCCCCACACCCAGCTAAGGCTCCATGGCTTTCAGTCACTCCACAGCCAGCTGGGACTCACTCAGCACTTGTGTGTGATACCCAGCACCAGGAACTGTCCCAGCGCGAGCTCTGAGCTGAGCTCATGCACTCCGAATGTTGCCAGGGCAGTGCAAGTGGTGGACGGGCTGGCTGCTTGAAGGGATGGGCAGCTCCTGCGGCAGCTCGCTCATCCGTAGCCCAGAGGGGGAGCTGGCCGAGCCCTAGTGCAGATATGTCTCCACTAGCTGGGAATCACAGCCCTGTGCGATGCATAGACATAACCATAGGGCGTAACCTGGAGCCTCCTCTTTTAGTGCTGGAGTTCTGATGGGAAGACCCCATTTGAGCCCCATGCACTGTGAAAAAGGCAGGATTAATTTTGTTTACTTTCTAAAGATGGGCGCTGTCCATACATTCACCCTAGGCCAGGACCGCTGGTCAAACTACATATACTCTGATGCACTGCAGTCCCCATGCCTGGTGCTTGTAGCTGGTGCATTATGGGAGCCACTGCCCATAGCAACATCTTTCTGAGAGAATATCTATTTAAGCAGTTGAGCGGTAATAGCTAATTTAGTCCTCATCATTTTATATGTGTAGTTGGGATGATGTTTTCCAATGTGCATTACTTTGCATTTGTCAATGTTGAATTTCATCTGCCATTTTGATGTCCTGCTACCCAGTTTTGTGAGATCCTTTTGAAGCTCTTTGCAGCAGTTTTGTATCTTCCGCAAATTTTGCCACCTCACTCTTTACCCCTCATGCAGGTGATTTATGACTCTGTTGAATAGTCTGGTCCCAGTATGGACACCACTAGTTACCACTCTCCATTGTGAAAACTGACCATTTATTCCTGCCCTTGTTTTCCTATCTTCTAACCAGTTACTGATCTGTAAGGGCTCTTCACTTTTATCCCATGACAGCTTGCTTTGCTTAAAAGCCTTTCATGAGGGACCTTGTTGAGGGCTTTCTGAATGTCCAAGTGTGCTGGATCCACTGGATGGCCCTTGTGCAAGTTGTCTTTTACCCCCTCAAAAAACTCTAATGGGTTAATGAGGCATGATTGGTTAGAAAAAACGTATTGACTCTTCCTCAACAAATTATGACCATCCATGTGTCTGACAATTCTGTTCTTCACTAAAGTTTCAAGTAATTTGCCCAGTACTGATGTCAAAGTTGCCTACCTGTAATTGCCAGGATCACCTCTAGATCCCTTTTTAAATATTGGCATCACGTTAGGTTTCTTCCAGTCATTTGATACAGAAGCTGATTTAAATGAAAGGTTTCAAGTCACAGTTAGTTGTTCTGCAATTTCACATTTGAGTTCCTTCAGAATTCTTGGTTGAATGCCCGTTGGTCCTGGTGACTTATTACTATTTAATTTATCAGTTTGTTCCAAAACCTCATGTGATACCTCAGCCTGGGATGTTTCCTCAGATTTTTCTTCTAAAACGAATAGGCCAGGTATGGGAATGTCCCTCCCCATCTTCAGCAATGTAGACCAATGCAAACAATTCATTTAGTTTCTCTGCTATGACCTTATCATCCTTGAGTGCTCCTTCAGCATCTTGATCCTCCAGTGGCCTCACTGGCTGTTTGCAGGCTTCCTGCTTCTGATGTACGGTTTGCGGCTTTTTTGTGCTATTACTTTTTGAGTCTTTGGCCAGCTGTTTTCAAATTCTTTTTTGGCAGTCCTAATTGTACTGTAACACATTGCTTGCCATAATTTGTGCTTCTTTCTATTTTCCTCACTAGGATTTAACTTCCATTTTTTAACAGGATGCTTTTACATTTCTCACTGCTTCTTTTACTTAATTGTTTAGCTACAGCGATGCTTTGTGGTTCTTTTACTGTTTTTTTTTAATTTTATACATTTAACCTGAGCCTCTCTTATGATGTATTTATAAAGTTTCCAGGTGGCCTGCAGGGCTTTTACTTTTGGCACAGTAGTTTTTAATTTCTGTTTAGCCAAATTCCTCATTTTTGTGTATTTCCCCTTTCTGAAATTAAATGCTACAGTACTGGGCTGCTGTGGTATTGTCCCCACCGCAGGGATGTTAAATTTTATTACATTATGGTCACTATTACCAAACAGCCCAGCTATCTTAACTCCTTGGACCAGATCCTGTGCTCTGCTTAAAACTAAATCAAGATTTTCCTCTCCTCTCCTGGGTCCCAGAACCAGCTCCTCCAACAAGCAATTATTTAAGGTGTCAAGCAGCTTTATATCTGCATCGTGTCTTGAGGTGACTTGTGCATGCAGGGATAGTTGAAATCCCCCAGTATTACTAAGTGTTTTCATTCTGTAGCCTCTCTAATATCCCTGAGCATTTCACAGCCACTATCACCATCCTGCTCAGGTGGTGAGTAATATATTCCTAGTGTCATAGCCAGGGCTTTTCTTCTGATGGCAGCAAGTCCTGGCAGGGAGAGCAGAGTGGGGCTGGGTGGAGTGGCAGGCAGCTGATGCAGCACAGCCCAAGCATGGCACTTGCTTTGAGGCTGTGCCAGGCAGCCACACACTGCCCAGCTGTGTGCCAGCCCCCGCCCCTGGGTGCAGCATGCAGGAGAGTGGCTCAGGAGAGCCACTTATGCGGGGCCTCCTCCTGCCACTCTGCACGTGCATCCCACCATTTGTGGGACAAGCAAGGCAGCTGCAGAGGAGGCAGCCCCTTCCCAGCATGGCTCTAACCAGGATCCATGGGAGATGTGAAACCCCGGCATGGCTCTAGACAGGAGCTGCGTGAGATCTGCAGCCCTGGAGTGGCTCTAGACAGGAGCTGTGTGAGACCTGCAGCCCCAGCATGGCTCTAGCTAGGAGCTGCATGAGATCTGTGGCCCTGACGTGGTTCTAGCTGGGAGCTACATGAGTTCTGCAGCCCCAGCGTGGGTCTAGACAGGAGCTGCATGAGATGTGCAGCCCTGGCGTGGCTCTACACAGGAGTTGCATGAGATCTGTGGCCCTGGCGTGGTTCAAGCTGGGAGCCACGTGAGTTCTGTGGCCCTGGTGTGGCTTTAGCTGGGAGCTGCATGAGATCTGTGGCCCCGGTGTGGCTCTAGCCAGGAGCCGTATGAGATCTGCAGCCCTGGCATGGCTCTAGCTGGGAGCCGTGTGAGTCCTGTGGCCCCGGCATGACTCTAGCTGGGAGCTGCATGAGTTCCGCAGCCCTGGCGTGGCTCTATCTGGGAACCACATGAGTTCCGCAGCCCTGGCGTGGCTCTATCTGGGAGCCACATGAGTTCCACAGCCCTGGCGTGGCTCTATCTGGGAAACACATGAGTTCCGCGGCCCTGGCAAGGCTCTAGCTGGGAGCTGCATGAGTTCTGCGGCCCTGGCATGGCTCTAGCCCGGAATCATGTGAGATCTGCTGCACTGGTGTGGCTCTAGCTGGGAGCCGTGTGAAATCTGTGGCCTGAAGCTGCCCGAGTGGTTGCAGCACATGCTGCCTCTGCCCAGCACAGTCCCAGAGGCCCTGCACAACTTCTTCATTTCTGGATCCATCAGCAACTCCATCAGTGAGTTGCTGAAATATACGTTTGCAGGGGTGTGTTCGGAATGCCTGGCTCTGTGGGAGGGGAGAGGGACTGAGTTAGGGCTGGGGGTGCCTGGTTCTAGGGGAGGACATTGATTTAGAGCAGGGAGGAGGGCTGGGGGCACCTGGCTGTAGGGGAGGGGGTTGGGGTTAGAGCGGGGGCCTGGGGGTTGGGGTTGGGGGAGCTTGCGGGTGCCTGGCTCTGGGGACCAGAGAGGGATTGGGATAGGGCAGAGGGCTAGGGATGACTGGATCTGGGGGAGGGGGAGGGCTTCAAGCAGGGATGGGGGGCTGGGGCTGTGGAGGAGGTGAAGCCTGGGGTGCTTTGGGGCTGTGTGGGGGTTAAGCTGCCTGGGGACAAGAGTGGGTGCAGATTGGGGCTGTGGGGAGGGTTAAGCCTGGGGGTGGGAGGGGCGGTTTGGGGCTTTAGTTCCACCACCTTTTTTCTAGAAAAAAAAGCACTGAATCATGCCCTCATTTTCCCACAAGGAATCACTGTCCAGAGATTCTGTGGCAGTTTGGTTCACTTAAGATTTCTACTTCATTCTGTTCCCCACTTTCACATATAGTTCCACTTCCCCAGCTGCAAGACCTATTGTGTCCTTTCGATGTATTTGGTACCCCTGTCCTATTGACTGTCCTCATTCCACCAATTTTTTATGCTGTCCGTTGTATCAACAGCCTCATTGAATACGAGGCAGTCTAGTTCACCCCTCTTATTATCTAGCTTTATAACGTTTGTATATAAGCACTTAAAAGTGCCACTTTTTAGTGCCTGCCGTTACAAGGATGTAACTGACTGTGGCTCTTGTTTGTTTGACTGTTTCTTGTCTGATCCCCCCTGTATTTTATCACCTTCTATTCTCTCCTCCTTACTAGGACATAGAGAATCTCCATTAATAGAACCTCCCCTAAGGTGTGACTGTACCATGTGCTCCTCCACACCTGTCGGCTATCCCCAGCCCTGAGCCCTGCTCTTACCTTTATCTCCTTCTTCAGTCTCCTTTGCCGGTGGAACTACCCCATACACAAGAAGTGATTCTTTCTGGAGCCAGTGCAATAAAATGGTTTAAATTTTATGGAGAAAAGGCCCAGTTGGTGTAAGCCCTTTGGCTTTAAAAAGAGGTCACTGTTCTCGCAAGGCACAGAGCTGTGATGAGACATGAAATTTACGTAGGAGCTACAGATCAAACACCCTAGTGCAATTAATTTCAATGACATTTCAGGGAAATGTCAACTTGCTGGCATGTGTAACTGTCAGTGCCTCAAACCCAATCCAAATGGACTGTGTCCCTCGGTAGTTCACTTCGTAAAGCAGGGGAAGGAGCTGACTTAGAGGAAGATTAAAACTGTTCCATAGAGGACGCTTTCTCAGCCCAGGCCAATCTAGGCAGATGCCACACCAAACCACACATCCCCAAAGCTACGGCCAGCAGCCCCCAGCCCTGCATACCAGGCCCAGGCCTGATTGTCACAGCTTTCACAAGGCTCTGAGAACTAACTTACAAATATTTTGCGTCTTGTGAGCCTCCAGCAGACCTTCACTATGCAGCTTCTCTACAGCCGATGGCTAAGCCCTACTGATTACCATAGGGTGGGAACAAGCCCAGTATGACCTAATCACCATTTGCTGTAGTATTGTGATGTCATTGTGCAGCAGCACAAGATCACTGAGATCACACAGGGCAGTTCCTAGGGCAGCTAGGCCATGCTGAAACCTGTGCTGCCGTGGCATCTGTGCTTTGGCCCCCCCACATGCCTCCATCAGTGTTATCTTGGGAGCAGGAGCATGAAATGCAACCGCACCTGGCAATGACAATGTGGACACCTGCTCTGTTTATTGGCAGGGACCTCTCCACTTAAAGGAGTGCTGAGGTATTCAGCAGTGGAGAGAGAGAGAGGTCTGCTGTGCGCATTCCCACCATCAAGGATGCTACGAGTCCCACACAATGATCTACATGTCTTCCTCTAAGAGGGAAAACAATTGAAGACAGTTGGCAGTTCTTCAAAGAGACATTATTAAGAGCACAAGAGCAAAATCTTCCACTGTGTAGGAAAGATAAGAAGTGTGGCAAGAGAGCACCCTGGCTTCACCAGGAGATCTGCAATGATCTGAAAATCAAAAAGGACTCCGTCCTACAAAAAGTGGAAACTAAGTCAAAGTACAAAGGCTGAATATAAACCAATAATGGAAGTATTTTGGGGCAAAATTAGAAAGGCCAAGCCACAAACTGAGCACTAACCAGATACATAAAACATAATAAGAAAACTTTCTACAAATACATTAGAAGCAAGAAAATGACCAAGGACAGAGTAGGCACATTACTCAATGAAGAAGAAAAGCAGTAAGAGAAAATGTGGAAATGGCAAAATGCTTAATGGTTTCTTTGTTTAAGTTTTCATCAAGAAGGCTGATGGTCATTGGACGCCATACTTAGAGAAAGCCAGTGAAAATGGGTTAGGTTCAGAAGTTACTCGAACAACCTATTAGATATTGGCAAGTCACCAAGCCCTGATGAAATGCATCCTGGAATACTAAGGGAGCTGATAGAGGAGGTATCTGAGCCGTTAGCTCTCATCTTTGAAAAGTCCTGGAAGTCGGGAAAGATTACAGAAGACTGGAAAAGGGCAACTGCAGTAGTGCCCACCTATCAAAAGGGAAATAAGGACAACCCAGGGACCTGTGGACCAGTCAGGAATGATAATGGAGCAAGTAATTAAGGAATCTATTTGTGAAGATAATAAGCTGATGTTGCAGGCAGCACAGACTTGTTAGGAACAAATTATGTCAAACCAAGCTGATAGCTTTCTATGGCAGCTTTCTAGCAAGCCTTGTGGATAAGGGGGAAGCAGGAAATGTGGTAAGGCATTTGATACAGTCTCACATGGCCTTCTTATTAACAAACTAGGGAAATTCAGCGTGGATGGAGCTACCATAAAATGCATGCATAACTGATTGGATAACTATACCCAGAAGGTAGATAATGATTCACGGTCATGCTGTGGGGTTCCACTGGAATCTGTTTTGGGATTGATTCTTTTCAGTATCTTCATTGTGATTTAGATAATAGCATAGCATGTTAAATTTGCAGATGACACCACACTGGAAGTGGTTGCAAGTGCTTTGAAGGATAGAATTATAATTCAAAACGATTTGGACAAACTCCTTTTGGAGGCAAAAGACCAGTCTCTCCTTTTCAGAACAGCCCCTCTTTGACGGAAGGGCTATGAAAGGGTTAACTTTACTTCCATCCTGGCATGTGAAGGGGTATGTATGCCTTTCTCCTGTTTCTAAGGGTAGCTAGAGGCCAGCTGGAGGAGGGAAAAGATGGGAGAGTTGGGGTAGTACCACACAGGAACACAGATGGCTGCCTAATCACAAATGGGGTGCTTTGCTTCGGCTAGCAGGGGAAACGCGTCACTGGGTAGGGATGTTGCTGGCTGGATTCATTCTCTTGAGACAAGGCAGGTGTGGATGGACACAGTGTAGCTGATTTCAGGAGCCAGTGAAAAGCAGCCAGCCTGAGGGAGAGGAGAGGGGAGGAGAACAGGGAGGGCAGGAAGGAATCGTAGAGAAGGGAGAAGAGTGCAGGGTGGGATGGGCAATTCAGTGTGCCGTTGGGCTGTGGACTGGATGTCATAGCGATGTGATGGTTTCCAGACCTCATGAGTAACAAACCCACCATCTTAAAGAAGGGTGAAGCCAGCCAGTTCTTGGAAGGAAAGTCCTTTGCCAGGCCTGCTTGCACCTCCCAGAGGTGGAGGGATTGGAGAGGAGCCGTGACAAGCTGCAGAATGAGGGGAGACATACTCTTTTTTTTTCCTGGCTCTTTTTAAGAACCTCACAAAGGATGGCAAGCAGGGGGCATCTTACCCCATTACATTGCCCATCAGTGGAACCCATGGAAGGCCAGATGTGGTCTGGCTAACTTAGTGCTCTCAAGGCTGTTTATGAAGTCTGATCTCACACCATCTTTGGACAAGGAACAGAGAGATAGCCATGTTAGTCTATATTCTATCAAAACAAAAAAGCAGTCCAGTAGCACTTTAAAGACTAACAAAATAATTTATTAGGTAATGAGCTTTCGTGGGACAGACCCACTTCTTCAGAACAGAGCCATACCAGAACAGACTCAATATTTAAGGCACAGAGAACCAAAAGAAGTTATCAAGGCTGACAAATCAGAAAAAAATTGTAATCAACGTGGGCAAATCAGAAGAGCAGAGAGGTGGTAGGAGCTGGGGGGAAGTCAAGAGTCAGATAAAACAAAGTATGTAAAAGAGTTCATATAATCACCCAGGTAATTGGCGTCCCGGTTCAAACCACATGTTAATGTGTCAAATTTGAATATAAAAGAGAGCTCGGCACTCTGTCTTTTGCAGGAGATTGGTAAAGTTCCTTTGCAGTAGAACACAGACTTTCAGGTCATTAACAGAATGGCCCACTCCATCAAAGCGCTGGCTGACAGGCTTGTGAGTTAAGAGCTTTTTGATGTCTGTTTTGTGTCCATTCATTCTGTGTTGAAGCGTGTTTACCGTTTGTCCTATATACAAAGTATGTGGGCATTGTTGGCACATGATGGCATATATGATGCTTGTGAAGGAACATGACAATGTGCCCATGATTCTGTGAATAACCTGGCTAGGTCCAGTAATAGTATTTCCAGAATAGATATGTGGACAAAGCTGGCAATTGGGCTTGTTTCAAGGAAGAGTTCCAGGATTGGGGTATAGCCTGTGATTGCTAGTGAGAATCCTCATAAGGTTAGGAGGTTTTCTACAGGACAGAATAGTCCTATCACCTGGGGCCTTCTGGAGTGTGGCATCCTGATTTAAGATAGGTTGTAGGTCTTTAATGATGCATTGCCATGGTTTGAGTTGGGGGCTGTAGGTAATGACCAGTGGTGTTCTGTTGTTTTTTTTTTGGGCCTATCTTGAAGTAGCTAGTTTCTGGGTATTCATCTGGCCATGTCGATTTGTTTTTTTTTACTTCGCCTGGGGGGTAATTCAGGTTTATGAATATTTGCTAAAGATCTTGTAGTTTTGGGTCTCTGTCAGGAGGACCAGAGCAAATGTGATTGTACCTAAGGGCTTGACTGTAAACAATGGATCTAGTTACTTATGCAGGATGGAAGCTAGAAGCATGTAAGTAAGCATAGCGGTCAGTGGGTTTCCAGTAGAGTGTGGTCCTGATCAGGCCATCCTTGATTTGTACTGTAGTGTCCAGGAAATAGTAACAGGGAGGGAGCTGTGCTAGTCTATATACTATCAAAACAAAAAACAGTCAAGTAGCACTTTAAAGACTAGCAAAATAATTTATTAGGTGAGCTTTCGTGGGACAGACCCACTTCTTCAGACCACTTCTTCTGGTATGGCTGTGGTCTGAAGAAGTGGGTCTGTCCCACGAAAGCTCACCTAATAAATTATTTTGCTAGTCTTTAAAGTGCTACTTGACTGCTTTTGTTTTGTCCAGGAAATGTATCTCTCACGTGGAGTGGTTGAGGCATAAATTGATGGTGGGATGCAGATTGTTAAAGTCTCTGTGGAATTCTTCTGGAGTCTCTATACCATGGGTCCAAATCATAAAGATGTCATCGATGTGTCATAAGTAAAGGAGGGGTCATAGGGGATGAGAGCTGAGGAGTCATTGTTCCTGGTCAGCCCATAGCAGTTTCACTAATCTGGAGATATAAATTGTCCCCAAATTGGAAATAATTGTGGGTGAGAACAAAGTTACAGAGGTCAGACACCAGATTGGCTGTGATGACATCAGGGATGATATTCCTGATCGCTTGTAATCCATCTTTGTGTGGAATATTAGTGTACAGAGCCTCTACATCAAGAAACCCGAGGTGGAACCTAACACAAGTTGAACCTAGTCTGGCACTCTCTAGTCTGGCAACATCTTTAATCCAGCACAATTTTAGTTAGCCAGACAACAGCTTATTAGGGGCATGGACAAGTTTCCTGTGGTCCCATAAAGTTTGTTTCCAGCCACCAGTCCTGGCTCTCAATGTTCTGTGCTGCTATTTAGTGGTAATTTACCCCTAAATGTCTTCTAAGAGCCCAGTGAACAGTGGAAGCGTTGGTGATGGTGCTGGACAGTATTGGCCTCCCATGGACTGGCCAATTCTCGCATTCAGGACCAGTTGGGTGCCGAGGATGCTGGACTAGAGAAGTTCAACCTGTAATTTCTTTGTCTGGTTTTCACACACCGCCTGAACTGTATGTCTTTGTGAGCACCTTGGCCTGTTTGGCATGGCTCCTGTAACAACGGGCAAATCGTGACATATTTTGACAGTTGAGCTGAGGGTAACTTTGTCGGTCCAGCAACTGCCACATGCCCCAGCAGGGTTCAGCAGGACCGGGTGTATTGGTGCCATGGTCCGTGCAGCAAAAGTTCTGGGGAACAGCATTCCTCTCCCTGCATTGTTCTTAGGCATCACAGCAAGGCTTGTCTCCACAAGCGTGTGTGGCCAGGTCTCAGCCCCGCCCCAGTGAGACCACCTACTGACAGAGCATCACAGCGCTGCCCTAGAGAGCACCCTCCCACAGTGAGTCTCTCCTGCCTTCTCCCCAGTATGGGGGGTCAAGTGAGGGCAGAGCTGGAATGCAACATGCTCTGCCAGTTGACAGCCAGCAGATCTGCCCTGTGGAACTAATGGAGCTGGCGCAACTAAGAGAGGCCCTGAGGCTGCTCTGACATGCAGCAGGATTAGGTGATTCAGGCATGCCATCTGGCAGTGCATCGATGGAGCATGTGGCAGGCAGGGGCGAAGCTGGAATTCCAGAGATGCCAGGATGGGAGGCTGGACATGCTGGTAGGGTTGTTTACGAGACCATTGGAGGCAAAGCCTTGGAGAGCCTAACAGTCTGTGGCAGGCAGGCAGGCAGGCACAGGAAGGGGGTTGGCAGTGGAAAGAGCTCCTCTCAGATCGATGGTCTAGCAGGCAAAAGGGTTCCCAGGAGAGGCACTAGCCACAGCAAGGGCCAGGCCTTACTGGGAAGTTTTTAAAATACTGATCAATGTGGCGACTGGACCAGGACCCAGGGGGGTGGGGGCTTGTCCCCTGTAACTCCTGCTTCTGGGTGGGCCCCAGTATGGCAAGAATCATCACCCAGGCCTGAAATCAGGGACTTCAGGTGAGTATGAAAAGTCAAATTTCCCAAACCCTCACAGAGGCCTGGAACATGGCCCTGAGCCAGCTCTGCGGAAGCTGCTATCAAGTGTTACCAGCTAAGCTCAGGGCTCAGAAACATGGGCAAAGCACAGACACAGAGAGGCCGTCCCTGCCCCCAAGAGCTCAGGGTTGAAACAGACAAGGCACACACTAGGGCTGGAGGGAAACTGAGGCAAGGAGAGGGTCTCCTCCCCAGGCTAAAGCACTGCTGCAAATGGCACAAGCCACAAAGAGATGCTGCTCATCGTGGAAGGGTTAATGAAGGCTGCCTGCTCTGGCTGAGCTGCCAAGGCAGAGTGTGTTTTGCAGGTGCACCCTGGAAACGGCTCCGATGCCTCAGGTGGGGTGGGGAGGCAGTGGAAGGGGTCAGATTTTGTCTCTGGAGCAGGAGGGGAGGGGTGGTGTGATGGTGTCTAATTGTGGCAGGACCGTATAGGTTCCTGTTGCAGCCGCTGTTCTGTATTTGCCACAAGGCTCCCACCAGAAGTGGCATGGGAGATGCCATTAGAGCAGTGCTGACTAGCTGGAGAAGGGTATATGACTGTCCTTGCACTTCAAGATGTGAACGGCTCTGTACAGCTCCTGCCGTAGTGCCTTCCACACAGCTAGCCCGTATGTCTGCAGTTCCTGGCCAATGGGAGCTGCGGAGCTGGTGCATGGGGAGGGGCCAACACTTATAGCCCCTCCCCCCAGACTTCCCTCAGCATAGGAGCCAAAGGGACAGCACCAGGTAGGGATTCTGCCAGCGCACGCTACAGCTGGGCTTTTAACGGGCCAGCCAGCTGACTGGAGCCACCAGGGTCCCTTTTCGACCAGCATTGCGGTCAAAAACCAGACGCCTGGCGCCCCAAGTCGACGGGTCAGTCTGGCATCTCGCAGACACAAGCCCCAGGTGACAGCCAGGGCTTTGAGGGCAGGGAGCAAAGCAGCCATGCAGTCCGCAGCTCATGGCCCTTAGGAGCCTGCCATGGGCTCCCAATCTGGAAATGTGCAGGAAGGAGGCACTGGGGGATGCTGCGGCTCTCAGGACTCAGCCCCCTCCCAGACTTGCCATCCAGCCTGAGGAAGTGGGCCCCAGAAATATGCCCCCCGTGCCCCAGGTCCCCTGTCTCCTGGGGAGAGGCTGATTTGGGCAGGCTGGGTGAGGGGCCCTCCCTCTCAGGCCACCCCTCCTCACGGGCAGCTCCTCACTGTTGCAGACCAGCGGATCGGCACGTGTTTCTCGGCGCTGATCGGTGTGCGCTGCGCGGGGGAGCTTCTGGGCCAGTACACCAAGATGCAGTGCTGCTGCGACTCTGGGCGCTGCTGGGCCATTGGGCAGACCCCAGAGATGTGCCCCGTCCGGGGATCCGGTAAGCAGTGCTATGGGAACGTGCCCCACCGGGCACAGCCTACTTCTCAATGGGCGGGACCTATGCCGGGGGATTCTCTGGGCTAACCTTGGCAAGGGTCACAGTGCAATTGCACAAAGCCAGGGAAATGAGGAGTAAGGCCCCAGTAGAAGGGTCCCAGTGGAGCAGTAACCCCCACTCCATGCCCTCCCAGCCCCCTGCCAGGCTCCCTGGGCTTGGGAAGATGTTAGAAGGAGCAAAGGGCAGCGGCAGGGTCTGGGAATTAGGTCTCTGGGCTTCTGCCTTGCTGAGTGACTGCACAGCCCTTCCCAGCCCTCCAGCTGCCTCTCTGTAGGAAGGATGTGGGCTGCCACGGGACAGCCGGTCTTGGCATCACAGCATCCCCAGCCAGGCAGCCCTGTGCCTGCTGTGCGGAGCAGACTGCTCTTCCCACGCCGGCAGAGTGGGACCCCACGCCCCTTCTCATCCCTCTCCAGTGACGAAGGAGACAGTAATGAAGCTCTCTCCCCTCCACCTCAGAGCCCCCTGCTTCTCTGCTGAGCATCAGGCCACAGGTCACCTTGGCCTCCCCTGTGTCCCCAGCAGGGACCTGGGCCTGTGGAGCTGGGGTGATGCTGAGGCAGCTGTTCACTTTCAGATGAGTACCGCAGGCTCTGCACAGAGGGGCTCCCAGCAATGCCCGGCTTCTCGGGAACCTTCCCTGGCATTCCTGGGTTTGGGCCGAACGGCATCAGTCCTGGAATCAGCGGACCTGGAGGCATTGGACCAAATGGAGCGAATGGCCAAGGCGGGATCCCAGGGCTGCCTGGGATGGGCCCTGGAAGTTCGAGCATTGGTAAGTGATGCTTCAGTTCTGTTAGGGCTGGAGCAGCTCAGTGGTGTGTGCCATGGCGAGCTGCCCGGCACGGCACACACACTCGGAGCCCGGCCACGGAGGTTGTTCTGGCACCAGCAGGCCAAGGAGATGTGACACTAATGCTGTGCTGCATGCTGGTCCAGTGCACGGCTTACATGGCATCTGCTGGCACAGCCAGACCCCAGCTGGTGCTGGGTGCCAAGCCGGCAGGCTGCCTAGCCAACAAGGATGTCTTCCTCATTACAGACCAGGAACAGAGCCTCTGGCCCCTTCTCCCTCCCTGTAGGGCACAGCACAGCTTCACCAGCCAGCGGGCACGGGCCAAGTGTGTGGTGCTGGCTGCTGGAGTGAGCAAGGGTGAGAAGGCCTTGGCCCTGATCACAGCCCTGCCACTGATGTGCTATGTGCCCTTGGGCCAGTCACTTATCGTCTGTTGTTCTAGCAGCTGGTTGGGAACCTGTTGGTAGGTGCTGGATCTCAGCAGCCAGGCAAAGGGGCAGCCCTATGTCCCTTGGTTAGATTCCCTGGCTCTGTGGTGTGTGGCAAATGGGCAGTGTCAGCTAATCATAAGTCCAGTTTCCCATTGAGCAGGTCTCTGGGCACCCCTCCAGTGCACCAGGCAAGTGCCCCAGAGAGATGGTGTGAGCTGTTTTGCCCTCTGAGCCCAAACACCCGGTGTGGAGCAGAGCACGAGGGCCTGGCTTGGGGCCCCTGGGCTCCGAAAGGTCCCTTGCTGTCCAATCGTGTAGCTGCACAGCCAAGTTTGACAGTGTGAGCCAAGGGCAGGCAATGGGGTGATTGCCATTTGTTGGAGTCTGCAAGTGCCTGGAATGACAGCACTGAGCAGGGACACTGCAAGCTGCTGCGCTAGGCCATGTTCTTCCTCCAGACACGCTGCTGTAGGGGCTCCCCCTCTCCAGGTGCCTGCTGTGCAGATTGAACCTCTCCGGGGTGGATGGGGGAGGCCCAGGGCAGCCCGATCCCCTAGTGCCAGCGGTGCAGCCTGTTTCCTCCTCCAGCCATACCTTTCCTGAGCCCCTGCGGACAGACCAGTGCCGGCTCCACGGCTTCAGCCACTGGGCTGGCCAGCCCTGGGAACACAGTGCCACTCCCCATCGGGACCAATGGGAGAGGGAGAGTCCTGGCTGCCTGGGAGACAGCTGGCCAGGGATGGGCCCGCCTGCAGTCCCGGGCAGGGGAGGCCTGCAGATGGTCGGTGTGTTGCAGATGATGCTGGGAGGCCCATGCACCTACACCCCTTGGGGGAGGCACAGCCTTTCTGGGGGCTCCCCTCTCCCTGACAGCAGTGACCCCGAAGCAGGCACCTGGGCGGGGGAAGGGAGGAGGAGTGGGTTTGAGGTGAGGGAGCAAGGGGCTTGGGGGGAGGGAGGAGGGGGTTCTGGGTTGAGGGAGGAGGGGCTCAGGGGAGAGGGGGGAGTGGGTTTGAGGTGAGGGAGGCGGGGGCTTGGGGGGAGGGAGGAGGGGGTTCGGGGAGGAGGGGCTCAGGGTGGATGGGGGAGTGGGTTTGACATGGAGGAGGCGGTGGCTCGAGGGGGAGGGGTTCAGGGTGGAGGGAGGAGGGACTCAGGGGAGCGGGGGAGTGGATTTGAGGTGAGGGAGGCGGGGGAGGGAGGAGGGGGTTCAGGAAGGAGGGGCTCGGGGGGAGGGGGGAGTGGGTTTGAGGTGAGGGAGGCGGGGGGAGGGAGGAGGGGCTCAGGGTGGAGGGGGGAGTGGGTTTGAGGTGAGGGAGGCAGGGGCTTGGGGGGAGGGAGGAGGGGGTTCAGGGTGGAGGGAGGAGAGGCTCGGGGGGAGGGGGGAGTGGGTTTGAGGTGAGGGAGGCGGGGGGAGGGAGGAGGGGCTCAGGGTGGAGGGGGGAGTGGGTTTGAGGTGAGGGAGGCGGGGGGAGGGAGGAGGGGCTCAGGGTGGAGGGGGGAGTGGGTTTGAGGTGAGGGAGGCAGGGGCTTGGGGGGAGGGAGGAGGGGGTTCAGGGTGGAGGGAGGAGAGGCTCGGGGGGAGGGGGGAGTGGGTTTGAGGTGAGGGAGGCTGGGGCTCGGGGGGAGGGAGGAGGGGTTCAGGGAGGAGGGGCTCGGGGGAGGGGGGAGTGGGTTTGAGGTGAGGGAGGCGGGGGGAGGGAGGAGGGGCTCAGGATGGAGGGGGGAGTGGGTTTGAGGTGAGGGAGGCAGGGGCTTGGGGGGAGGGAGGAGGGGGTTCAGGGTGGAGGGAGGAGAGGCTCGGGGGAGGGGGGAGTGGGTTTGAGGTGAGGGAGGCTGGGGCTCGGGGGGAGGGAGGAGGGGTTCAGGGAGGAGGGGCTCGGGAGAGGGGGGAGTGGGTTTGAGGTGAGGGAGGCGGGGGGAGGGAGGAGGGGCTCAGGGTGGAGGGGGGAGTGGGTTTGAGGTGAGGGAGGCAGGGGCTTGGGGGGAGGGAGGAGGGGGTTCAGGGTGGAGGGAGGAGAGGCTCGGGGGAGGGGGGAGTGGGTTTGAGGTGAGGGAGGTGGGGGCTCGGAGGGAGGGAGGAGGGGGTTCAGGGTGAAGGGAGGAGGGGGGAGGGGGGAGTGGGTTTGAGGTGATGGAGGCAGGGGCTTCGGGGGGAGGGAGGAGGGCGTTCAGGGTGGAGGGGGGAGTGGGTTTGAGGTGAGGGAGGCGGGGGCTCAGGGGGAGGGAGGAGGGGTTCAGGGTGGAGGGAGGAGGGGCTCGGGGGAGAGGGGGGAGTGGGTTTGAGGTGATGGAGGCAGGGGCTTCAGGGGGAGGGAGGAGGGGGTTCAGGGGGGAGGGGAGAGTGGGTTTGAGGTGAGGGAGGCGGGGGCTCGGGGGGAGGGAGGAGGGGGTTCAGGGTGGAGGGGGGAGTGGGTTTGAGGTGAGGGAGGCGGGGGCTCGGGGGGAGGGAGGAGGGGTTCAGGATGGAGGGAGGAGGGGCTCGGGGGAGAGGGGGGAGTGGATTTGAGGTGAGGGAGGTGGGGGGGAGGGAGGAGGGGGTTCAGGGGGGAGGGAGAAGGGGTTCGGGGGGGAGTGGGTTTGAGGTGAGGGAGGCAGGGGTTTCGGGGGGAGGGAGGAGAGGGTTCAGGGTGGAGGGAGGAGGGGCTCAAGGGGGAGGGGGGAGTGGGTTTGACGTGAGGGAGGCGGGGGCTCAGGGGGAGGGAGGTGGCAGTTTGGGGGGAGGGAGGAGGAGACTCGTGGCTCCTGTTCCAGGCTCTCTGGGGGTTTCCAGGAACCGCCACCTTAAATCAGACCATCGACATCTGCAAGCACTTCACCAACCTGTGTCTGAACGGGCGCTGCATCCCCACCCCCTCCAGCTACCGCTGCGAGTGCAACATGGGCTACAAGCAGGATGTGCGCGGCGAGTGCATTGGTGAGACATCCCCTGGGCCAGGACCCCACTGCTCCAGCTGCCCTGCCCCCCCGGTGCCTGGCAGCATCAGGGGCTTGCAGCTGCCCCAGGCTGAGCTATGGAAGAGTCCTGTGGGCTGGGGGTGCCCTGCTGCTGGTGGGTAATCAGCACAGAGCAGCACTCTGGCGTCCTGCAGGGTGAGAGGGCGACGTGGGGACTGCCCGGCACCATGAAGATCATGGGGCACTTCCTCCCTCCCGCCTGGGTCACACTCTGATCATGGGCAAGCCAATGAGCTGCCATCACTTCATTCCCTGGTGCTGAACACGGCAGGCCCCAAACTAGACCTGCTCTTTGCCCGTTGTCTCCGCCAGCCCCAGCCAAGGACGGCAGCGGGGGCGAGGGACCCCGGGATCTGCCTACGCCAGGCTGCACTCCCTTACCATCCTCCCTGAATGCTCCCAGGGCTCTCTGACCCCTCCGGCCCCAAGGAGTGACCAGCCGGGTCTCTGTACAGATGGGCACGTAACCTGCTGCACCCATGGGCCCCTTCACGCTGGCCTGGCAGGCCTGGTGCTGATCCTGAAAGGCTGTGTGGGGACGGAGGGAATGCGGCTCAGCACCTAGCAGGATCAGGCCCTTGCTGACCTACCAGCACTTCTGCAGTTCCTGAGCTGTTGTTTAGCTGGGCGGAGCTGGGGGCCTTGGCAAACAGCTGCTGAGCGGTGCTGGGCTCTGGCCCTTTTCCTTCCAGACGTGGACGAATGTTCCAGCAGCCCTTGTGTGCACGGTGATTGTGTGAACACACCTGGCTCCTACCACTGCAAGTGCCATGAGGGCTTCCAGAGCACTCCCACCAAGCAGGCCTGTATTGGTATGTCCTTCTCCGGCTGGCCAGGACAGGCTCAGCAGCAGAGGGGAGCCAGAGATCCCTCCTCCCTTGTCCCCTGCGAGCAGAGCCCTGAGGGAGTCTCTGGCTTTTCATATGGAACCGGGGTAGCTTTTATGGGTAATTCCCTGAGCTGTTAAACAAGCCAAGGGAAACCCAGCAAGTGCCTCTTCTGGTATCAGTGATGCCCAGTGGTCCCTGGCAGGGTGGGGACCGTTAGCATCTCCTCTCAGACCTCTGCCACTGCAGCTAAGAGGACCAGAAGGCCAGGGGAGGTGGACATGAGCCATCTGTGGGTGGTGAGACAGCCTGTTGGTGGGTTTCTTGTCTCCTTGCTGGCAGGAGGGAGTACCAGGGACACCCAGGTTCCTGTCCAAGTGTGGGGGAGGGGAGGGTGCTCTAAGTGACCTTTCTGCCCCCGCAGCCACGCCTTGTCTCCTTCTGCTCCTCTGCCCCTCACAGCTCTGCCCTTTTCCCCACCTGCTGCTGTGGCCTCTGGCCCCTGCCCATCCCACCTCCTGACTTCTGCAGCCACTTCCCTATCTCCTTCCCATCTCCTGCCCGTGTCCCTCCCTCCTCTCCTTCTATCCTCATCCACAGTTCCCAGCGCTAGCCCCTCTCCTCCGCTTGCCGTGCGTGGGCCTGGGCCACGTGAGCCATGCCACCACAGGTTTCGGTGCTGGTTCCTGCGCTAAGGCTGACACCCTGGTCAAGCAGAGCCAGGGAACTGCAGGGGAGGAAAGAGGTCGAGGCCGGGAATGGGATTTTCTGGTCAAACTAAGGCCAGCTCCAAAGCCCGTCCCATCTGGAAGCAAGGCCTCAGCATGCTACTCATTAGCCCTCCCTTGGGGTGTATTGACCAGCCAAGGGCAGAGGTTGGCAAGAGCTTTCCCAGCAGGATTAAGGCTCTGTGACTCCCAGCCATGGGTTCAGGGCAGTGGCCAAGAGCACAGAGAGAGACTGCAGCAGGGAGGCAGAACCGGCTGTCAGAGCCGGGACCTGCTTCCAGCTCAGAGGGATCCCGCCCTTCCAGAGCCAGCCCTGGCCATGCTGGGTGGAGAGGGAGTCATTGCTGGGGCTGCCATGCTCACGCAGCTCAGGGTCTGCTGCTCTCTGCCAGATATCGACGAGTGCATCATGAACGGTGTGATGTGCAGGAACGGCCGGTGTGTGAACACCGATGGCAGCTTCCAGTGCATCTGCAATGCGGGCTTCGAAATCACCCCTGATGGCAAGAACTGTGTCGGTGAGCAGTGTCCTTCAGCACCAGGCCAGCTACAGGCTGTCATGCACCCCATGGCCTCCAGCTGGAAGTGGGGTGCAGGACGGGATTCACTGGCAGCGGCAATCTCATGCGGAGATAGAGCAGATCCAGCCAGAAGAGCCAAACCCCAGGGCCTTACAGAGCTCTCCTCTGCACAAATGCGGCCACCTCTGGAGTGAATGCAGTTTAGCAACACCTAATCGTTGATGTGCGGTGCGGGGGAGATCAGTAACCTGGTAGGAACAGCTGCCTGAGTCCACATAGTGTGAGAGATTTTGCAAGGGCTGCTGTGAACCGTGAGATCCCCTTTCAGCTTCTCTGGCACCAGCACAGAGGTCAGCACTGGCCGTGTGGCTCAGGTGGCTCCAGGGCTGCTTCCTGTCCAACCTGGGTGTTTCCTGAAGGGTCTCACAATGTGGGAGAGGCTGTGCAAGACGGGCTAGTACTAGCCAGGCGTAGCGGCTGGTGTGCAGCATGACTTGTACACAGCACCACCCTTGGCTCCTACACTTTGCTCTTGGTGCAATGCTTAGCTGGTGACCCCACCCTGGCGTGCTGCTGGGCAAGCAGGTGGCCTCATCCCTGGGGTGCTGCTGGCTGAGCTGGTGGCCCTGTCCCTGGGGTGCTGCTGGCCAAGAAGGCCGTATGTTGTGCTTCCCCATCAGTCACTGAGCACAGCTGTTGCAGCTCTTACTGTCCCACCCTCAGAGTCTGTCCAAACCCTCCCTCCATGGCATGGCCCCTCCGGCTCTGCCCTGCAGGTGCTGTTCCAAAACGCAGCACCTGATGCACCATCAGCCTCACTCTGCAGTCGTGTTTGAAGGCTCTTTCTCTCGCTCTTGCTATCTGTGCTCCCTGGCCAGAGTGCTCTGTTCACAGGCATCTCTGGGGGGCCCAGAGTTCCAAGGGCCAGGAGAAGTGAGCGGTGAGGGTGGGTGATGGGGATCGTGTCTCTGCCTGGCACCGCAGGCAGATGGTCCCCCTGCCCTGCCTCTCCTGAGGAGCCAGGGTCTGGTGCGGGCCAGGCTGTGCTGCATGGATGGGAGGTGCCTGTGTGAAGGCAGACGGGCACTCCCACAAGCCCAGAGGCCCTGCTGCCCTCACAGGCTCTGCTCAGCTTTCCTGTCATCCCCCAGACCATGACGAATGCACCACGACCAACATGTGCCTCAACGGGATGTGCATCAATGAAGATGGCAGCTTCAAGTGCATCTGTAAACCTGGTTTTGTGCTGGCTCCCAATGGGCGCTACTGTGTTGGTGCGTAGCCAGCGGGGTCTCCCCCAGGCTGGGGTGCAGCATGTGTGGCGTGGAGGTGCTGGGGTGCAGCAGGCCCACTCTCAGACAATTGGAGAGCAATGGGGGGAGCCTGTTCTCAGAGGCCGGGGGGGGACTGGGGACTGCTGGCGGGGGGCTACCATGGGGACTGCTGGGGGTGGGGCTACTCTCAGTGGGTGGCAGGGTGTTGCCAGAAGAGCAGGCAACAGGCTGGTTTCACGCAGAACGTGTTGCCATCGCAGAACCCCGTGCTGAGCAGTAGGAGAGAGCCAGGGCACTGGGCACCCCACTGGCACCAGACAGCCAGGGGAAACCTGCAGTGTGTGCTGCAGCTGTGCGTGTCGGGGCCCTTCCCCGAGCTACAAAACCCCTCAGGGTCTCCCTGTCAGGGACTCTCCCTCTTCCCTGCCTGTCCTGCCCCCATCAGCCACTAATGGCCACCGCATGCTTCCTTCTCAGATGTGGACGAGTGCGAGACCCCCGGCATCTGCATGAACGGCTGGTGCATTAACACAGAGGGCTCCTTCCGCTGCGAGTGCCTGGGCGGCTTGGCCATCGGCGTGGATGGGCGGGTGTGCGTGGACACCCACATGCGCAGCACCTGCTATGGAGCCATTAAGAAGGGCACCTGTGCCAGGCCCTTCCCAGGTGCAGTCACCAAGTCGGAATGCTGCTGTGCTAACCCTGACCATGGCTTCGGAGAGCCCTGCCAGCCCTGCCCAGCCAAGACCTCGGGTGAGCTCCACATCTGGGAGTCTATGCTGTGATGGGGTTCAGGGGTCCCGATGCACTGCACCCCATCTGCAGGCAGGAGTGACTCTCACTCATCAGGTAGAACAGGAAGTTTATTAGGCGACAGAGGCCCAGTTTCTTACAGAAGAGTCAGTGCAGCAGTCAGAGGCAGTCATTCCAACCCGTCCTGGGGAAAGGAGCCCGAGGGGTGCCCCTCTGGGGTGTAGCTTCCCCCCTCACCAGGCTGGCTGCCTTCCAGCTCCCTGTTCCCTCTAGCCTCTCACTCCTTCCAATTCAAACCCCGCTGGGCTCCTCCCTCCTCTTTGTTCAGGGCAGGGGTGTTACCTGCCAGCCTAGGTTATAGCCCCAGGGTCATCCTTAGCCGCTGAGAGCTGCTCTGCTTGTCTCACACATCCAGCCTGAGTCTCACACATACACCCCCCAACTCCATCACATATGCATATCCCAGGGGAAGTGCCCTTGGGAGCCACCCGCCCAGCCAGCGCAACTGAGCCAGGGGATAGCCATGGGTGCTGTGCATCCCTGGCTGCTGCCCCAGAGCCTCCTGGGCAGGTCTCCCTGCAGCCCAGGCTGCTGCTGTAGGCTCTGGATTTTACTTTGCACCAGGGGGGCTCTGCCCCAAGGCCCTGTTCCCACACCACCCTGTCCTCAAGGCCTGGTCTTTGCTGTGCCTCCTCCCACCCCCATTCCACATACCCCATCCCAAGATGTTAGCCTCACCAGTGCTGGGTGCACCAGGAGGAGGTCTGCCACTCAGCCAGCTCTGAATCCAGTGAGCATGCGCTCTGTTGTTGTGGTGTAGGGTAGTGGGCAAGGGTCCTGCATCAGCTGCAGCTCTGCTGTGCCACGCCGGTGGTGGGGCCCATCCCTTGTTCCCCTGGACCATTACTGCATATTGAAGAGTTGCACTTTCAGACTGTGTACAGCACTGCCCAGCCGCCTGCGTTCCTCATGTTTGCCAGAGACACTCAGCAAATCCCACTTCCCATTGCTGACATGCTTCTGGGGTGAATGTTGTGCAGACGAGGTAATAAGTCTGTCTCTCTTCTCTCCACAGCCGAATTCCAGGCCCTGTGCAGCAGTGGGATTGGTATAACGGCCGACGGCAGAGGTAAGGGACCCCCAAGCACCGTATTATAGGCAGAGGCCCATAATTAGGGTTGCCTAATACTATTATGCTTGTAAGAAGCACATGGGATCTCTTTAGCGGGATAAGGCAAGAACGCTGTGTTTATTGAGAATACAGCACCACTCCATCGCATGCCTATAATGCACACCATTTACTCACAGGCATGTGCGCACACACCAGTTTGTGGTTGCTTATAGTTACCAAACGTTGCTCACTCCAGTCCATTGGCCAGGTGGATTAGAGGTGAGTGTGGAACCAGGTTCTGTTGATCCGGATCAAAGCTCCGATGCTGACAAGACGAGAAGAACTCAGCCCTGTAGTGGTGCATGTCTTTTATAGCTTTTAGTCCACAGTCCTGGTCCTGCCCCAGACACCAGGAGTCAATGGCAGATGGATTTGATCCTTTCCCGCTGCCTTGGGTTACACCTACTGCCCCACCTACAGATGGGACTTAGTCTTCCCCTCCGAGTGGGTCACTGCTGTAGAGTCCAGTTCTTATTGTTCTTCAGCCTCCAAGTCTTTGTTGTCCAGACAGGCGGCTCCAGAGGGTAACTCTCTAAGTGTCCACATTCACACTGCTGGGTGCATCTCACACACACGCATCCTCACCCAGAGACTGCACAAGGTTGACAGGCTAATACACAAGAGCATCGCCCTGTGAATGGTGTCTTAGGTACAAAATGGAGTTAGATACAAAGTGGTACAAAGCTCCTATTGAAAGGTACAGGATAATCCAGGGGAATACAATGATACAATGCTAAGGTTCTATTAAAATATACCTATCTATTTAGGGTTGCTACAATACCCCCCGTGGTAAGTCCCTGGTTTCCATTCTCATAAGAGAGGGCACGTGTATTTCCATGAGGGCAGGTCATGTGGTTGCGCACGGGGACCCTTCAGGGCTCTGCTCACTGCAGAGAGGCCAGGGCAGACCACGGCGAAAGGGAATGGTTAGAACTTTACAAAAGAAAATCCAAAACTATCTCAAGAGCACAAATAATGCAGACTAGTCCCAAGTCCTTGTTCCGTAGAGTTGTCATGTGTAGGTCTCGCTTCTCCCCTGACTGTGCAGTGTGTGTTGGGATTAACACGAGTCTGCCCAACATCTCCTGGGTCGCTCGAGAGAAGAGACGGCTTTCCTTCTGCTTGGTTCTGAGTCAGTCTCCTCTCTCTGGCCTGGTCTTTGCTCCCCTCACTCCTGATGTGCTCCTTCAATTCACTGCGCCTGTCCTCAGAGGCTTCTCTGCCTGCTGGGCTCTGCCTTGGCTGTCCACTGTCTTTGGACTGGATCCCTTCACGAGCTGCCCAAAGAGCTGATCATGCGCTAGAGTGCCTGGGAGAGGGGACTTCTCATTTCCTGGCTCCAGGCCCTGTTTGCCTCTCAAACTGTTGGTTGATCCAATCTCTTTTCCTCCCATTAGCTCCTTCCAGTTGTGTCCCTGGCGACACTTCTTCCAGCATCTCTGTGGATTTCATTTCCCTCTGCTGCCCTTCTCCAGCAGCACTTGCTCTGTACCTGGCTTCTCGCTTCTGCTGACTCCAAAGCCACTTTCCTGCCTCTCACTTCCCAGGCCTGCTGGTGTCCTTTTCTCTTTTATCTCCTCTCCTCAGCCCCAGCGGCAGGCCTCCCTCGCAGCAGCTAGAGTCTTCTCCTGCCCCACTTCTTCTCTTCTCTGCCAGCTGCCCCCTTTGACAGATCCTGAGCCCCTCGCAGCCTCAGCCACCCTCCCACGGGCTCCCGCTCACCTCAAGACAGCTGCCTCATGTGCCAGTGCCCCAGCCAGGGGTCCTGCCGGTGTGTGCATGAGTCTGCGTTGGACTGGGCACGTGTTCACATGTGTGAGTGAACACGTGCGTGTTTTTCATGTGGGGGCAGGCGTGGGAGCTGATGTGAAAGTGCATGGTGTGAGAGGACCCGAGTGTGCATTTGTGAGTCCTGATTGCTAGCAAATGTGAAAGCATGCATGCATGTGTGCTGTGTGTGAGCGCATGTGGCTGCACGTGTCCATGGAGAGTGTGAGAGCAGACACATTTCCGTGTGGGTCTCATTCTGCCTTTATGGCCCCACCACCAGGCAGGCAGCTCAGCACCAGGCCCTGTGCCAGGCACTGCAGGGCTGGTTCGTGGCAGCCAGTGTGTCTGGGGCTGCATGTGGAGTGCGGCTGCGTGCCCAGCTTCAATGCCAATTTGCAAGGTGTCCGAGCACACACTCGCCCACCCTGGTGCTCTGGCCAGCTCCCATGCATGGCACTGCAAGGACTGCAGCCTCCAAGAGAGAACGGCTGGGGCATGCTGCCAGGGGCCGCGTGCTGCCAGCACTCAGCACCGTTCAGAACCCAGGGCTGGGGTGTGCTGCCAGGGGCGGGGGAGGCGATGAGCCACATGCAGCCGGCGCTCAGCACTGTTCGGAGCCCAGTGCTGGGGCATGCTGCCAGGGGCCGGGGAGGCGGTGGGCCACATGCAGCCGGCGCTCAGCACCGTTCAGAGCCCAGGGCTGGGGCATGCTGCCAGGGGCGGGGGAGGCGGTGGGCCACATGCTGCTGGTGCTCAGCACTGTTCGGAGCCCAGGGCTGGGGCATGCTGCCAGGGGGAAGGGAGGCTGCATGCTGCTGGTGCTCAGCACCGTTTGGAGCCCGGGGCTGGGGCATGCTGCCAGGGGCGGGGGAGGCGGTGGGCCACATGCGGCCAGCGCTCAGCACCGTTCGGAGCCCAAGGCTGGGGCATGCTGCCAGGGGCAGGGGAGGCAGTGGGCCACATGTTGCTGGTGCTCAGCACCGTTTGGAGCCCAGGGCTGGGGTGTGCTGCCAGGGGGAAGGGAAGCGGTGGGCCACAGGCTGCTGGCGCTCAGCACTGTTCGAAGCCCAGGGCTGGGGCGTGCTGCCAGGGGGAAGGGAAGCGGTGGGCCACAGGCTGCCGGCGCTCAGCACCGTTCAGACCCCAGGGCTGGGGCGTGCCGCCGGGGGGGGAGGCGGTGGGCCACAGGCTGCCAGCGCTCAGCACCGTTTGGAGCCCAGGGCTGGGGCGTGCCACCGGCGGGGGGAAGCGGTGGGCCACAGGCTACCGGCGCTCAGCACCGTTCGGAGCCCAGGGCTGGGGCGTGCCGCCAGGGGGAAGGGAGGCAGTGGGCCACATGCTGCTGGCGCTCAGCATCGTTCGGAGCCCAGGGCTGGGGCGTGCCGCCGGGGGGGGGAGGCGGTGGGCCACAGGCTGCCGGCACTCAGCACCGTTTGGAGCCCAGGGCTGGGGCGTGCCACCGGTGGGGGGAAGCGGTGGGCCACAGGCTGCCGGCACTCAGCTGTGTTCCAAGCTGCAGGACGAGAGCAATGCCACTAGGCAGCTCCTACCAAATGGGAGGGGGCCAGAGGCCTAACCCAGGAAGCCTGAGCTTTGTTAAGGGCATTGCACCTTGGTGCAGCCAGGGTGCCAGGGGCCCATTAGCCAGGAGCTGGGGTCAGATGTGCTCTGGGCAGAGTCACTGTCAGCGCCCCAGAGCTCTGGCCCATGGCAGTAGGGAGCAGGTGGAGGCTGGAATGGCCCTGCCCTACAGAGACACGGGGACTGGCTGGTCTGGGTGGTGCAGGGGCCACATCAAACTGCCTTGCCTCTGGCCAGTGCTGCCTTTTGCCTCTAGTGCCTACCTGGGGCCCCGGGACACCGAACGCCCCTGCCTTGGCTGAGCACTGAAGCTTTATCCTAGCAGCAGGGAGAGGCAAGCCAGAGCCACAGGGGGGCTGCAGTTTCCAGCCGAGGCAGGGTCACAAGCTCCGTGGGGGGGTCCCCTGCCCTCCCGCATGGGGACGCTGCAGGGCACTGAGGTGAAGCCGCCCTACAAAGGAGAGAGGAAGCGGTTCCCCATCCCAGGGCCGGGCCCGTATTCCCCTAGCCACAGTTCCAAGCTGCGCTGAGGGGCGGCAGCAGGAGTACGCGCTGGCACCACGCGTGCCCCCAGGCAGGTGGCATTGCTCTCCCCGGGAGCTGGGGGGCTTTGAGGCCCCTGCTAGCCCTGTCCCTACAGTGTGTGCTGTGCCCCACTCAGGCCCAGGGAGGCAGCAGCAGGGCTGGTCTGCGGGCAGGAATTAGAGTCCCTCCCCTGCTGCATGCTGGGTAGAAGCCCTGTCAGCTGAGTGCCCTGGAGGCTGCAGCAGCTGGCTGGGTGGAGGCGAGCCGAGCGAGTCTGCGGAGGGGCTGGAGGGCGCAGGCTGTGGGGTGCTTGGCAGTCGGCTGCCATTCCCACTCCATGGTGCTGCGTGGCTCCTGCCCCCATGCAGATATCAACGAGTGCGCCCTTAACCCGGACATCTGCCCCAACGGCATGTGCGAGAACCTGCGCGGGAGCTACCGCTGCATCTGCAACCTGGGCTACGAGTCAGACCCCACGGGCAAGAGCTGTGTGGGTGAGTGCAGCTGAGCAGCCTCGGCGGCGAGCGGTGGGCAGCTCTCCTGCAGGGCTAGGCTCTGCTCGCAGCTGGGCACAGGACTGGGGCTGGGCTCTTCACTGGGGCTGCAGCTGCAGAGCAGGACCTTTGCAGGTAATCCACCCCCCTAACGCTCGGCGCCTTCCCGAGGCTGGTGTAAGGCATGGCCTGGGGTAGGCACTGGGGTGGGGGCCAGGCGTGCCGAGGGAGTCAGCAGAGGGGTAGGCTGTGGGGGTGGTGGCCGCAAAGGAAGCTGTGTTCTGGGGAACGGGGCAGCACCAGGCAGCCCCCATCAGCCTGGGGGAACCCATTGCAGTGGGAGGAGTCACCACTGCTGCCCTGTAGCTCTTTCCCTCCTGCTGCCTGGCCTGCCCTCGGCCTCCTGTCCCACCTGCTCTGGGGCCTGGCTGGCTGGGTGGGCAGGTGGCAGCTCTTGGCAGCATCGGCAGCTGGGGAGGGGTGGGCATCATAGCAGGCTAGCCCTGCCCCTCTCTGCCGCAGACGTCGACGAATGCGCCATCAATCGCTTGCTCTGTGACAACGGCCTGTGCCGGAACACGCCCGGCAGCTACACATGCACCTGCCCCAAAGGCTTTGTCTTCAGGATGGAGACGGACACCTGCGAAGGTAACGTCCCCTGGCTTGGCCGGAGCTCTGTTGCCAGAAGCAGGCATGGCCCCGAGGCAAAGCTCACCCTGCCCCGGTCCCAGCCCTGCTTCGCACACTGGGCCGCGGGACAGACCCGGGTTGCTGGGGGAGTCTCCCTGCAGGCGGCAGTGACAGCTCTACCAGAACAGATTGGACTGTAGAGCAGCCAAGCGCTGGCCCGTGGCATGGGGCCACTCCACCGCGGCATTGCTCTGTGTGGCTTCACCCTGGCCAGGAGCAATGTCAGTCCCTGTGCCCTGGAGTGCCCATTCTCCTGGTGGGTTGGGCTGCCCTGCAGCTCCTCCTGGTTCTCCCTGGGTCCGACTAACGCAATCGCCTTGTCACTGCTCAGCCCTCCCCAGACCATCCCCAACCCCCTAGCAACGCAGGGCGTAGCCCAGAGCCTGCCCCACCCCATTGGCTAAGGGGATAGTTCTTGCCCCCTGTGTCCTGCTCTCCCCACCGGGCTCCTCCATCAGCCTTGGCAGTCCTTCCCCTCCTCTGTCCCGCCAGAGGCCCCAGGTGGGTCAGGGAGCACTGTTCCTTGTTCCCCAGGCACCTAGCTCCTTAGGCCCTGGGTTACAGCTCATCCCATGGAGAGGCAGGGCTGGCAGCCCAGGCTGCGGCTAGCTCTGCACGCCCCAGGCCAGGCTGCTTGGAGCCCTGGGTCTCGGCTCTGGCAACAGTCACTCTCCTCTCTCAGATATCAACGAGTGCACATCCAACCCCTGTGTGAATGGGGTCTGCCGGAACAATGCCGGCTCCTTTGCCTGCGAGTGCTCCCCGGGCAGCAAACTGGACCCCAGTGGCACCATCTGTGTGGGTAAGGAGCCAGCAGCAACAGGGTGGGGATGGCATTGCTGGCACCAGCAGCCCTGCATAGTGTCTGGCTGCCCCAGAGCCGGGCCCAGAAGACCATCTCAACTCCTCCCCTCGACAGGCACGACTGGCCTGCCAGCCCCACACCAGACTGGCTGGTTTGCCAGGGCCTGGGTCTTTTCTGGGCAGTCAGGAAAGACCAAAAGCCTCAGTACTGCTGCCAGTAGTCGGGCGCATTGCCAGCCATCAGTGCACAGGGGTGTCAGCGAGAGCCCAGCACACAGGCCAGGGCCAGGGCCAGGCTGCCCCCAGCCCCTAGGGAAGGCACCTGGCTGCTGTGTGCCTGTACCCATGGCAAAGGACAGCACTCAGTATGTGGTGCCAAGCCCAGCTGCTCATCTAGCGAGACCCATTTCCCCGGCGCCGGGCTCTAGCCAGTGGGCGGGTCTTAGCTGGAGGCAGCTCCTCACTTGCCACATTTCCCTCCCCAGACAGCATGAAGGGCACCTGCTGGCTGAACATCCAGGACGGGCGCTGCGAGGTGAACATCAACGGGGCCACGCTCAAGTCGGAGTGCTGCGCCACCCTGGGGGCAGCCTGGGGCAGCCCCTGTGAGCGCTGTGAGATCGGTAAGCCTGGCTGCCACATGCCGCCCCAGAGAGGCCAGAGCCCTCCTCTGACAGTGCCCCTTTGCTCTCTTGCAGATGCCACCTGCCCCCGGGGCTTTGCCAGGATGAAGGGGGTGACGTGTGAAGGTAACACCAATTCTGGCTGTGCAAGGCTGCAGCTGGCTCACATTGCACTAGTTTTGTACACTGGAGGCCAGTCAGGAGTTGACACAGGCCCACCCCCTCCATCCCCCACCACCTCCCTGCCTGGCCCAGGCACTCAGTACCACAGTCCTGGTAGGGCCATGGGGACAACCTTGTAGAAGTGTGGAAGTGGTTTCCCAGTTGTCTCCTTGCTGGACAGAGCCAGTCCTGGTGTGACCTTTACCAGGAAACCTTTCACACTATGGCCAAGGGCACATGAGCAGAACCCTGTGCTCTCCCGTGGTGTGTGACACGCTCACCTGCACCCTAGTCCGGCCCTAGGTCCCACTGCCCAGCAGGGGAGCACTCTGCAGGGCTGCAGGAAAGTAGGCTGAGGTGTGCCGGAGGCAGGGCTGGGAACATGCGGCTCCCCAAGGGATCCGGCACTCACCCTGCTGAGCACTGTCTGAGGTGTGCCAGGGGCAGGGCTGGGAACACGCGGCTCCCCAAGGGATCCGGCACTCACCCTGCTGAGCTCTGTCTGGGGTGTGCCGGGGGACAGGGCTGGGAACATGCGGCTCCCCAAGGGATCCGGCACTCACCCCACTGAGCGCTGTCTGGGGTGTGCCGGGGGTGGGGCTGGGAACACACGGCTCCCCAAGGGATCCGGCACTCACCCTGCTGAGCGCTGTCTGGGGTGTGCTGGGGGACAGGGCTGGGAACATGCGGCTCCCCAAGGGATCCGGCACTCACCCCACCGAGCTCTGTTTGGAGTGTGCCGGGGGTGGGGCTGGGAACATGCGGCTCCCCAGACCTCTGATCTGGCCGGTCTGATATTCCTGCACAGGACCCAGATGTCTCTTCCCAGCTGTCCCCACTAGGTCCCGCTCCCTTCCCAGGTCTGAGCTAGAACCTTGGAGTTCTGACTGGGTATCTCTATTTCTCTCTCCTCACAGAGCTAGTAATGAAGTAAGAATGTACATTCATTCCAAACTGAACAGTGTCCCCTAAGTGACTTGCCACACACCGTTGGAACGTGTCATTGCTACAGCTGAATGGTCACTTGTCTATTCTTGTATAGGAATTGTTGCAGGACTCGTAAAATGTCTGCCAGAAAACTCATCTTTTCAAACCATGTGTCCCTGGAATCATGGTTACAGTTGCTCCACCTGCCACCAAAATCTGAAGCGGCACTGGTCTGTCCCCTAATGCCCTGTGTCTCCCTCCCGCAGATGTGAACGAGTGTGATGTCTTCCCTGGAGTCTGCCCCAATGGGCGCTGCGTGAATACAGCTGGCTCCTTCCGCTGCGAGTGTCCTGCAGGGCTGACCCTTGATGGGACTGGCAGGACGTGTGTGGGTGAGGACTGCCCTGCGACAGAGTTCCCAGCCCCTCCTGTGCCCAGGAGGTGCCAGAGAAGTTGGGCACTGCCCTCCCACAGTCACATGTTGCCTCTGGCCCCTTCCCTCTGCAGGGTGGGGCTGGCCCCACCCCTTGGTCACTGCACAGGGAAGCAGATGGATTGTGCAGAAGGCTTGGAGGCTGATGTGGGGGGTGGGTGATTCTCTCACAAGTACATCCTGCTGCTCAGCAAGCTCAGGCCAGGGCAGTGGGGAGCCGGGGCATTCCCATAAGTGCACTAGGGCAATGTGGCTTAGACAAAAAGACTCCCGGGTGAGTGTACAACTGGTTGAAAGGCTGTGCTCAAAGAGTAGTAATCAATGGCCCCTGTCTAGTGGGGTCAGCCCTGGGTCTGGTGCTAGTCGATATTTTCATTAATGCCTTGGATAAAGCAGTGGAGAGCATGCAGTGCAGTCTGCAGAGGGCACCAAGCTGGGAGGGGTTGCAAGAACAGAGTCAGAATTCAGAGCAACCTGCACACCCCGGAGAACTGGCCTGAAATCAGCAAGGTGACATTCAGTAAAGAGCAGAGCAAGAACTTTACTTAGGAGGGAAAAATCGAACTGGTGAGCAACTGGCTTGGCAGAGCGCTGCTGGAAGGATCACAAATCGAACATGAGTCAAGACAGTGGTGTGCTGTGAGAATAGCTAATATCAGCCAGGTGTGGGGGTTGCCTGTAAGACATGGGCTAGCCCCAGAACTTCAAAAGGTGCATGATAATGAACCTAATCGAAAGATGCTAATGAGGTGCTGCCGTGAATATGCAGCACCTCATTAACACAATGCTGCTTTTGATCGTGTGCAGCTCGTCTACATGGGGTCCTTTTCAAAAGGACCCTGCCCACTTTGAAATCCCCTTATTCCTGTAACCAAATAGGAATGTGCAGGGTCCTTTCGAAAAGAACCCCATGTAGATGGGCCGCACGTGATGGAAAGCAGCATTTTAGAAGTGCCATGGCCACCATGCATATTCATATTCACTAATCTGGCCCTGCATATTCATGGCAGCACTTCATTAGCATCTTTCGATTAGGTTCATTATCATGCCCCTTTCAAAGTTCTGGGGCTGGTAGACATAGCCAGGAAGTGATGCCCTGCTCTACTTGGCCCTGGTGTGCTCCGAAGGAGCTGGGTGTTGCCCCCCATCATGCTTCAGGATAGATCTGGACAAACTGGCAGAGCGTCCAGAGGAAAGCAGCAAAGAGGCTCAGCAAATCTTTGCGGAAGTGTTAAAATAAGTGAGAAAAGACGACTGAGGGGACACGAGCCCAATCTTCAGCTGTGCTAAGGGCTGTTAGCGAACAGATGGCCCTTGCTGTTCTCCATGTCCACTGGAGGCAGGAGAAGAAGTGATGGGATTCATCTGCAGCCAGGCGGTTTCAGGGAGAGATAGGAGAAGCTCTAAGTCTTGGGGCCTGGGGCTGCAGGAGCAGGGGCTACTGGTCCTGGGTTGATGCCTCAGGAGGCTGGGAAGGCTCATGCAGTGTGAGAATTGTGCCTGTGCTGCCCTCGGAGATGCCGCAGGCCCCTCTCCCCCAGGCACTCAGGCAGGCTGTCTCCCCAGACGTGCGTGTGGAGCAGTGCTACATGAAGTGGGAGGAGGATGAGTGCACCGCAGCCCTGCCCGGGAAGTACCGGCTTGACATGTGCTGCTGCTCTGTGGGCTTGGCCTGGGGCAACGACTGCGAAGAGTGCCCCAAAGCTGGCAGCAGCGAGTACAAAGCCATCTGCCCCCGGGGGCCTGGCTTCGCCAACCGGGGGGATGTGCTCTCGGGCCGGCCCTTCTACAAAGGTGAGAGCGAAGGGGACAGCGGCCAGGTCCATGGGCGAAAGTCCCAGGGAGCAGCTCCCTGAGCCAGGGGACAGCCTTGCTGCGGCTCTGACACTGCCTTCCCCCACAGATGTGAACGAGTGCAAGGTCTTCCCTGGCCTGTGCGCTCACGGCACCTGTCGCAACACCATCGGCAGCTTCCGGTGCCTCTGCGGCAGCGGCTTCGCCTTGGATGCCGAGGAAAGGAACTGCACGGGTAAGGGAGATGGGCCTGCACGTCCGGAGCCTGGCTTGGGGTCTGCTGCTGCTGCCAAGACCCCAATCTCCTGAACCAGCTCCCTGGGCAAGGCGTTTATGGAGGGGGTGGGCTAAGCTGCCACCCAGGGAGAGCCCCTGCACACACGCCGCCTGCCCTGGCGCACCAGCCTCCAGTGTGAGCAGCAAGCAGGAGCCAGCCAGCCCCAGCCAGTCTACTCCCTCTTCCCCACGCTCCTGGCCTGGGGCAGGCAGAGCCCTGGGGGCAGCCGGCCCCTGGCTGAGTCAGTCCTGTGCCCCAGATATCGACGAGTGCCGCATCTCACCTGACCTGTGCGGCCACGGCGCCTGCGTCAACACCCCAGGCAGCTTCGAGTGCGAGTGCTTCGAGGGCTACGAGAGTGGCTTCATGATGATGAAGAATTGCATGGGTGAGAGCACGTCCCAGCTGTGCCCGCCGGGAGTGGGACAGGGACAGGGACAGGGGTGGGGACCGGGGGGGAGCAAGCACAGGTCACAGCCAGGCCATGTCCCTGCATGGGTGAGAGCGCGTCCCAGCTGCACCCGCCAGGATGGGGACAGGGACGGGGACCGGGGGGAGCAAGTGCAGGGCACAGCCAGGCCGTGTCCCTTCATGGGTGAGAGTGCATCCCAGCTGCGCCCGCCGGGACGGGGACAGGGACAGGGACGGGGATGGGGATGGTGGGGAGCAAGCACAGGGCACAGCCAGGCCACATCCCTGCATGGGTGAGAGTGTGTCCCAGCTGTGCCCGCCAGGACAGGGATGGGGACGGGGATGGGGATGCAGGGGAGGAAGCACAGGGCACAGCCAGGCTACATCCCTGCATGGGTGAGAGCGCGTCCCAGCTGTGCCTGCCGGGACGGGGACAGGGACGGGGATGGGGATGGGGATGGGGGGAGCAAACACAGGGCACAGCCAGGCCATGTCCCTGCACGGGTGAGAATGTGTCCCAGCTGCGCCCGCCAGGTTACGGGGAGAGCAAGTGCAGGGCACAGCCAGGCCATGTCCCTGCACGGGTGAGAATGTGTCCCAGCTGCGCCCGCCAGGTTACGGGGAGAGCAAGTGCAGGGCACAGCCAGGCCATGTCCCTGCACGGGTGAGAATGCGTCCCAGCTGCGCCCGCCAGGTTACGGGGAGAGCAAGCGCAGGGCACAGCCAGGCCACATCCTGGCATGGGTGAGAATGTGTCCTGGCTGTGCCCGCCTCCCACTGGCCTGGCACTGCTGGGGAAAGGGGGCAGGAGCAATAGGCACAGCCGGGTCCTGACCCTGCAGACCCAGGAACAGCTGCTGTGTCTCTGCTGAGCAGGGCAAGAGAAGGGCCTGGCCTCCGTTAGCCTGGTCGCCCTTTCCAGTCCTCTTCTGGGAGGGCAGCTGGGTCCCTGTAGCTGAGAGCAGGTGTGGCACAGGGCCTGACTGGAGCACCCCGGCCATGATGGGTGCGTGAGGGGCAGGGCTAAGGGGGCTGGCTGCCAGACCAGGGGCAGCTCTGCAAAGGGTCTCCATTGCTCCTTGGGCTCAGGTGGGGAGTAGGAGCCAGGTCCTGGGAATGGGCCATGCTCCCACTGCAGAGGTGGCCCCTGAGGTAGCTTTGTCTGACGGTAGATCTAGGAATGCCCAGCAACCATGTTGCTTTGGAATTGAAACCTTCCTTTCCCCAACCCAGCCTCTGAGAGCAGGAGCCACTGAGAGGGCTGGGCACAGCTGGGAACCCTGGCACGGCGGGGTGTGGCCTTCCCGCATGTACTGGTGCTCTGTGAAGTGCCACATAGCTCTCCCTCTGGACCACGTCATAGTGGCATCCATGGGAACAGGCGTCTGAGTGGGCAGGGTTCAGGGGCCCAGCCTGGGATTGGGGATTCTTGGCACTAGAGTCACACGGGCCTGGGAAGTGCCAGCTGCCAGCCAGAGCCACTGAGCTGTGGTGTCCTGCTCTCCACAGACATCGACGAGTGTGAGCGGGACCCTCTTCTGTGCCGGGGGGGGATCTGTGTCAACACGGAGGGCAGCTTTGAGTGTGTCTGCCCCCCTGGCCACGAGCTGACGGCGGAGGGCAATGCCTGTGTAGGTGAGTGCATGGAGGGGCTCCCAGCGCGCCTGCTCACACTCACACCCCAGCAGGCAGCCCAGGGCTGAAGTAGGGTTTGCACTGGCGAGACCCCTTTCAGAGGGCCTGATCCTGAGCCCATGCTGGGTGCATATAAATCCCACTCAGGGCAGCGGTGCACCAAGGGCTGGCTGCATTTCAGAGTTGGAGCCAGGGTCTCGGTCACCCCCAAGCCATGTTACATTTCTGGAGCCAGGTTCATGGGGGGCTGAGTGATGTAGCAGTGGGCAAGGGGCAGTGGGCAGCTTGCTGGGCTGTGCAGATTCACCAGTGAGAGCAGGACAGGTGGGACAGAGCCTGTGGCAAGGGGCAATCCAAGCCACATGCTACGGAGGTTCCTGGGGCCAAGTCAAATGCTCCAGAAAAGTAAGAGTGCCTAGGAAGGCTGCCAGAGGACAGGGGCTCAGAAACTCCCCTCCAGCGATGGGGCAGTGGGGATGGGCCCCCAGGAGCTGGTTCTGCCCCTTCTGAGGGGAGCGGGGCCCTGGGAGGTGGGGGTCATGGCAGCCACCAGTCTCGCTATTCCAGTGAAGCCCTGGCAGTGCTGGGAACCACTGAACCCCGCTGGCCCGTTCACCCGCTCACTGTCACCGCAGATACCAACGAGTGCTCGCTCAGTGACAGCCTGTGCCACAACGGCCACTGTGTCAACGTCATTGGCACCTACCAGTGTGCCTGTGACTCCGGCTTCCAGGGCACGCCGGACCGGCAGGGCTGCGTTGGTGAGTACGCCTGGGGCCCCTTCCAGCTGTCAGCCTGCGGCAGTTCCCAGCAGATGCTAGGGTGAGAAACATGCTGGCCATGCAGTGCCCCTAGTGGGGAGCAAGTGGGGACAGCCCTGTGCACAGCTGTGTCCCAGTCACCACCAGCCCCTGCTGGGCTCCCGTCTGTCACTGGCTTGGCTACTGCTGGATGGCCAGCCCAGGCTGCACAGCAAGAGTCCAGGAGGGCAGCAGCACATCCTCCCAGGACTGAGGCAGCAGGTACACTGTAGCACTTCTCCCCATGTCCACAGAAGGCCACAGTGCAGGTGTCTGGGTGCTCACCAATCCCAGGGCTGGGTGCTGGCACCGTGCGTGGCTCCTGTAGTGCTGCAGAGGGTGTGGTGGTGATGGGGCATGTCCCATGCAGATATTGACGAGTGCACCATCATGAATGGTGGCTGCGACACGCACTGCACCAACTCGGAGGGCAGCTACCAGTGCAGCTGCAGCGAAGGCTATGCGCTCATGCCGGACCAGAGATCGTGCACAGGTGAGTGGGCAGCCAGCTGTTCCGAGGCTGGTAAATGGGCCGCCCAAGGTGCTGCAGGGGCTGGGGTGGGGACACTCCCCTTGGGCCATGCCCCAAGAGTTAAGCTGACAGGCACTCCCAACTCACCCTGCCCTCAGCCCCATGCACTCACAGGCACTCCCAACTCACCCTGCCCTCAGCCCCATGCACTGACAGGCACTACCAACTCACACTGCCCTCAGCCCTGCACGCTGACAGACACTCCCAACTCACACTGCCCTCAGCCCCATGCACTGCCAGGCACTCCCAGCTCATACTGCCCCAGTCCCTTGCCCTGCCAGGCACTCCCAGCTCACACTGCCCTCAACCCCCTGCACTGACAGACACTCCCAGCTCACACTGCCCTCAGCCCCGTGCACTGACAGACACTCCCAGCTCACACTGCCCTCAGCCCCTTGCCCTGCCAGGCACTCCCAGCTCACACTGCCCTCAACCTCCTGCACTGACAGACACTCCCAGCTCACACTGCCCTCAACCCCCTGAACTGACAGACACTCCCAGCTCACACTGCCCTCAGCCCCGTGCACTGACAGACGCTCCGAGCTCACACTGCCCTCAGCCCCATGCACTGACAGACGCTCCGAGCTCACACTGCCCTCAGCCCCTTGCCCTGCCAGGCACTCCCAGCTCACACTGCCCTCAACCCCCTGCACTGACAGACACTCCCAGCTCACACTGCCCTCAACCCCCTGAACTGACAGACACTCCCAGCTCACACTGCCCTCAGCCCCGTGCACTGACAGACACTCCCAGCTCACACTGCCCTCAGCCCCTTGCCCTGCCAGGCACTCCCAGCTCACACTGCCCTCAACCCCCTGCACTGACAGACACTCCCAGCTCACACTGCCCTCAACCCCCTGAACTGACAGACACTCCCAGCTCACACTGCCCTCAGCCCCGTGCACTGACAGACGCTCCGAGCTCACACTGCCCTCAGCCCCATGCACTGCCAGGCACTCCCAACTCACACTGCCCTCAGCCCCTTGCACTGACAGGCACTCCCAGCTCACACTGCCCTCAGCCCCTTGCCCTGACAGACACTCCCAGCTCACACAACCCTCAGCCCTGCGCGCTGACAGGCACTCCCAGCTCACACTGCCCTCAGCCCCGTGCGCTGACAGGCACTCCCAGCTCACACTGCCCTCAGCCCGGTGCAGGACAGGGGTGCACCTGGTGGCCAGGTGGGTATGTCATTCTGATGGTGCATGGTGCTAGGAGCAGGTGAGCACCTTAGGGCCCAAGGGCTTCTGTGACCCATTCTCTTTGCTGTCCTCCCCTGGCAGCTCTTGCTTCTCACCCAGGGATCCTCGTGTCTGCCTTATTCAGTCACCACAAAGGCCCACCTGTGCCCAGTCACCCCTGTCCCTGCTGCCCCAGGACTGCTGGCCCCTTGCTCTGACACTGTCCCCTTCCCGCATTCCCTCCCTCCTCCCTCCCAGATATCGACGAGTGTGAAGACAACCCCGAGGTCTGCGACGGTGGCCAGTGCACCAACATCCCGGGGGAGTACCGCTGCCTGTGCTTCGACGGGTTCATGGCCTCCCTTGACATGAAGACGTGCATCGGTGAGGAAGGAGGCTGTGCCTGGGTCTGTCGGGGAGGAGGTGTGGGACCTGGCCGGGCCCTGCCCCGTGCTCGGGTACTGAGCTGTTCTCTCCTGCAGATGTGAATGAGTGTGACCTGAACCCCAACATCTGCCTGCACGGCGAGTGCGAGAACACCAAGGGCTCCTTCATCTGCCACTGCCAGCTTGGCTACTTCGTCAAGAAGGGGAGCACAGGCTGCACAGGTGGGAACGCTGCTGCGCCACGCCGCACTGCACCATGTCATGGCAGGGGCAGCTAGGCAGGAGTGGCTGATGGCAACTGGGCAGCTGGCTCCTGCAAGGACCCCCCCACCTGAGAGGGCAGAGATTGCCCAGGCCAGAACCACCCAGTCACCCCCTTGGGCTGTCGGCCAGAGCTGGGATCTGCCTTGCTGGTTACCACAGACTGTCCCCATTGCCCCTGGCTGGGGGTCACTGCGTACACCCCATCACCCCCAGGGGGATCACTGCATGTTCCTCCACTGCCCCAAGGGGGTCTCTCACTGCTCACCTCTCATTGCCCCCAAAGAGTGTCACTGCACAGCCCCCATCACTCCAGGGGTCAGTCACTGCACACACCCCATTGCCCCGGGGAGTGTCACTGTGCACCTCCGCTTGCCCTGGGGAGTCACTCTCTGTGCTCCCCAGTCACTCCAGGCTCAGCCTGGCCCGTGTGCTTGGGGTCCAGCAGGGTCACTCCCATGGGCCCGGCTGGGTCTGCGCTGATGTGCTTCCTTGGTGCAGATATTGACGAGTGTGAGATCGGTGCTCACAACTGTGACATGCACGCCTCCTGTATCAACGTGCCTGGCAGCTTCAAGTGCAAGTGCCTCACAGGCTGGCTTGGAGATGGGCTGAAATGCAACGGTGAGTTCCCAGCTGTGGCAGGGGTGACTGGAGCAGCTCCCAGTGCGAAGCACGGCCCCAGGTAGTGCACACGGCACTTCAGAGGCTGCAGGGCAGCATGTGCCCTGCGTGTCAGCACCTCCTAGACAGGGCAAGTCTCTGCGGCATGTTGACATCTGTGTGTGTGTCTGGGCAAGCATGTCTGTCTCCTGAATGGTGCGTGTGTGTGTGTGTGTGTGTGTGTGCGTGCGCGCACGTACACGCACATGCTGGTATCTCACAGACACTGTGTGTGCATCTGTCTCAAACGATGGGTGTGGGTGTGGGTCTGTACACATGAATCGGTGCCTGGCAGTGGAAGTGTCTGCACATTTGTCAGCCTCGCAGCCAGCAGAAGTCTGTGCCCAGGGTGTCTCAGGCAGTGGATGTGTCGCTGTGCACACACAGCCATGTCTCAGCAGCTGGTGTGGGTCTGTGCACATGCCAGAGTGTTGCAAGCAGTGGGTCTGTGTCAGTGTGCATGTGTTGGAGTCTCAGACTGCCGATGTGTGCATGTGGGTCGGTGTTCCAGGCAATGGATGTGTATCTTTGGTGTCCCATAGGTGTGTGTGCACATAGGTCTGTCTCAGGCAGCAAGTGAGTATCTTTTCACATGTGTGTGTGTCAGGCAGCAGGTGTGTGTCTGTGCACATGTCGGAGTCTCAGGCAGTGGGTGTGTATCTTTTCATGTGTCAGTGTGTCAGGCAGCAGGTGTGTGTCTGTGCATAAGTGTCAGTGTCTCAGACAGTGGGTGTGCATCTTTTCATGTGTCAGTGTCACGCAGCAGGTGTGTGTCTGTGCACAAGTGTCGGTGTCTCAGGCAGTAGGTGTGTCTCTTTTCACACATCAGTGTGTCTGGCAGCGGATGGGTGTCTGCACATGTGTCAGTGTGTCTGGCAGCAAGTGTCTGTGAACCTGTGCCAGTGAGTCTGGAAGCAGGTGTGTATCTCTGCAAATGTGTCAATGTCTTAGGCAGTGGATGTGTCTTTTCACGTCAATCTCAGGCAGCAGGTGTGCATCTGTGCACGTATTGGTGTGTCAGGCAGCAGGTGTGTATCTTTTCACATGTGTTGGTGTGTCAAGCAGCAGGTATGTATCTGTGAACATGTGTGGGTCTGTCAGGCAGCAGGTGTGTCTCTGTGCATGTGTGAGTATCACAGGCACTGGCTGTGTGTTTTTTCGCATGTGTCAGGCAGCAGGTGTTTATCTGTTCAAAGGTGTCAGTGTCTCAGGCAGCAGGTGTGTATGACTTCACACACAGTGTGTCAGGCATCAGGTATGTGTCTGTGCGCATATCAGTCTCAAGCAGCAGGTGTGCATCCTTGCACATGTGTTGGTGTGTCCGGCAGCGGGTGTGTATCTGTGCACATATCAGTGTGTCTGGCAGCGGGCGTGTCTCTTTTCACATGTGCCGGTGTGTCAGGCAGTGGGTATGTATCTGTGCACGTGTCAGTGTCTCAGGCAGCAGGTGTGTATCAGTTCAAACGTATCAGTGTCCCAGGCAGTAGGTGTGTATCTTTTCACATGTGGTGTGTCAGGCAGCAGGTGTGTGTCTGTGCGCAAGTGTCAGTGTCTCAGACAGTGGGTGTGTATCTTTTCACACATGGTGTGTAAGGCAGCAGGTGTGTGTCTGTGCACGTGTCAGTGTCTCAGACAGTGGGTGTGCATCTTTTCATGCATGTCGGTGTGTCAGGCAGCAGATGTGCATGTAGGCATGTCTCACAGCAGCATGTAGGCGAGTGGATATCTCCACTTACTCGCAGGGGAAAGGATGCGGGGCAGCAGGCCAGCCCAGGTGCTCAGACCCCAGCCCGGGACACCTGCGCTGCCCCAATCTCTCACTGGGCTTCTCTCTACAGATCTGGATGAATGTGCCACAGAGGGGCACAAGTGCAACCTGAATGCCAATTGTGCGAACACACCCGGCTCCTACCGCTGTGCCTGCCGCGAGGGCTTCTCTGGCGATGGCTTCTCCTGTTCAGGTCAGGGGTGTCGGGGTGCTGGGCGGAGGGGGGCAGGTGCCTGGGGGTGCTGCTCCATGCCATACCTGTTGGGGTACAGACAGCCAGGGCAGAGAGAGACTCCCCTCCAGCCCCTCCCCTGCCATGCAAACTGTGATTGACGGCCAAGGTCTGACCCTAAATCCCTCCCATCCTCCCCTGCTCCATTGCCCCTGGGATCCCACATCACCCTACCCAGGGACCCTCCCATCCCCACCCACCCTGGTTCCTCCTGGGATCCCCCCATCTGCCAATCTGGGCTCCCCTCTGGGACTCCCCCATCCCCACCCAGCAAGGTTACCTCCCCGCACGGGTGGCCGTGAGCTGGCTGGAGGGTGAGAGCTAGAATGTGGCAGCTCGTGGGAGATTTCCTGGAGGTGCTGGAGTCTCCAGCCTTCTGCCTGCTGCTGCTCTGACGTTCTGGGGCCTCACCTGCAGACGTGGACGAGTGTGCGGACAACGTGAACCTGTGTGAGAATGGGCAGTGCCTGAATGCACCGGGGGGCTACCGCTGCGAGTGTGAGATGGGCTTCAACCCCACAGAGGACAGCAGGGCCTGCCAGGGTAAGACAGCAGGGCCGGCGGCACTGTGCGGCCTGGCCTCTCTATGCCACGGCGGCACAGCGCGGGGAGAACACCGCACTGCCGCCCAGCACTGGGCACTGCCACAACACCCCTGCGAGCTCACCAGGCTCCAGGCATCAGCGAGATGCCAGCCCCCAAGGGCTCAGGCAGCTGGCGTCTGCCGGCCCAGACTCAGCACGGCCAAGGACCCTCTCTGGCCAGGGTAAGGAGTCACCTGCATTCCTGCCCCGTGAGCCTGGCCAGCCTGCAGTGACCTCATGCGCACCGCTGCCCCCAGCACCTGCCATCACGCTGGCCGCAGGTCTTGGTCCCCTGCATCACTCAGCCTGCCTGCTGCTCCGCTGCACCTGGCCCTTCCCCTCACACAGACCCTGGAGCAGGCGCTGGGCCCTTCCCCTCACACAGACCCTGGGGCAGGCGCTGGGCCCTTCCCCTCACACAGACCCTGGGGCAGGCGCTGGGCCCTTCCCCTCACACAGACCCTGGGGCAGGCGCTGGGCCCTTCCCCTCACACAGACCTTGGGGCAGGCACTTGGCCCTTCCCCTCACACAGACCTTGGGGCAGGCGCTTGGCCCTTCCCCTCACACAGACCCTGGGGCAGGCGCTTGGTCTTTCCCCTCACACGGGCCCTGGGGCAGGCGCTTGGTCTTTCCCCTCACACAGACCCTGGGGCAGGTGCTGGGCCCCTCCCCTCGCACAGACCCTGGGGCAGGCGCTTGGCCCTTCCCCTCACACAGACCCTGGGGCAGGCGCTGGGCCCTTCCCCTCACACAGACCCTGGGGCAGGCGCTGGGCCCTTCCCCTCACACAGACCCTGGGGCAGGTGCTGGGCCCCTCCCTTCACACAGACCCTGGGGCAGGCGCTTGGTCTTTCCCCTTACACAGGCCCTGGGGCAGGCGCTTGGTCTTTCCCCACACACAGACCTTGGGGCAGGCGCTTGGCCCTTCCCCTCACACAGGCCCTGGGGCAGGTGCTGGGCCCCTCCCCTTACACAGGCCCTGGGGCAGGTGCTTGGTCTTTCCCCTCACACAGACCTTGGGGCAGGCGCTTGGTCTTTCCCCTCACACAGGCCCTGGGGCAGGCGCTTGGCCCTTCCCCTCACACAGACCCTGGGGCAGGTGCTGGGCCCCTCCTCTCGCACAGGCCCTGGGGCAGGCGCTTGGTCTTTCCCCTCACACAGACCCTGGGGCAGGTGCTGGGCCCCTCCCCTCACACAGACCCTGGGGCAGGCGCTTGGTCTTTCCCCTTACACAGGCCCTGGGGCAGGCGCTTGGTCTTTCCCCACACACAGACCTTGGGGCAGGCGCTTGGCCCTTCCCCTCACACAGGCCCTGGGGCAGGCGCTTGGTCTTTCCCCTCACACAGGCCCTGGGGCAGGCACTTGACCCTTCCTTTCACATGATCCAGGTCGATGCCCGGTGAGGGGCTGAGCTCTCCTGGTGGCTCAGGCCGTGGTACTGCCTGGGGTGCGGGGGTCCTGACTGCAGAGCAATGGCAGGTGGTGAGGCCGGGGCCTTGCTGCACAGAGGCTGTGCTGAGCATCTGCCCAGCCCCAGAGCAGTGCCCTGGCGGCGCGTTCCCTGGGAGGGTCCGGTGGCTCTTGGCCGCAGGCTGGCCCGGCGCTCCCTGAGGGTGGAAGCCCCCGGCTCACTGGCACCTCAGCCCAGCTCATCTCCTGGCAGACATCGACGAATGCACCTTCCAGAACATCTGTGTCTTTGGGAGCTGCCAGAACCTGCCGGGGATGTTCCGCTGCGCCTGCGATGACGGCTATGAGCTCGACCGGAGCGGAGGGAACTGCACAGGTGACTGGTGCTGCAGGGCCTGGGGCCCGGGACCCTCCCCGCTCAGTGCTCAGGGTCACCTTGGGGGGAAGAGGTCCCGGCCCTCGAGGGGAGCCTGGCACCCCGGTGCTGAGCGAGAGGCACTGCAGTGCCCGCAGTGGGAGGAAGGCCTGCTGCTCTCCTGCCTCAAGGGCAGAGCTGCTCCGTGAGCGGGTGGGGGTCTGTCTGTAAAACCGGAGGTGCGAGAACCCTCCCCTCCCAGGGAGCATGGCAGGCAACTGGTGCAAGCCCCAGCATGGCAACAGCTGAGGTTTCCTTGGTGACCCGACTCTGAGTCATTCCTTGCTGTCACGGCAGACGTCAATGAGTGCGCGGACCCTGTGAACTGCATCAATGGGCTGTGTGTCAACACCCCCGGCAGCTACCTGTGCAACTGCCCCCAGGACTTTGAGCTGAACCCCACCGGCGTGGGGTGTGTTGGTGAGTGCGGCTCCCCTGGGCCCCGCTGCAGTGCTAACCAGCTGCCCCAGGGCTTGGGGCTACGGCACGCAACTCCCGTTCACTAGCAGGGACAGGGGCAGAACCTGCCCAGAGGGGCTCCTCGCCTGCCCCCCATCGCAGCCGGTTCCTGTCTCCTCTAGTGGAGCTGGGAAGGGGTCTCATTCTCAGGCAGAAGCTCATCCTTGACCAGTCCTACTCAGGGCTTGGTCTCCAGGAGCCCCGTGGCGGTGAGTTCCCCAGGTTAACAGTGTTCTCCATAGCTGATTCCCCTGCAGCCCAGCACCATCCGCCCACCCCCTGGTCCCCACAGCCCTCCTGCGTGACACACAGGGTGTGCTCTGGGGCGTCCCACTGCTCACAGCAGGGGGACGGGCCCAAGGACCTCTCTGAGCTGAGCCACTCGTTCTGTCCCCTCCTGGGGAAGGGGCAGAGCACAGCCCACTGCCTCGGCAGCCCAGATTGGCTGGGGCGGGGGGGCAGGGAGCCAGGCCCAGGGGGCTTCCCAGGCAGCTCGGCTCAACAACTGTCGCACTTCAGAATCTAAACCTGCCGAGGTGCCACACAAACAGAGCCCTGAGCCCCCCTGTGTGACCCACACGCTCACCCCGGCACACCCCTGTGTGACCCACACGCCTACCCCAGCACACCCCTATGTGACCCACACACTCCTCCACGGCACAACCCCGTGTGACCCACACATTCCTCCACAGCACACCCCGTGTGACCAACACGCCCACCCCAGCACACCCATGTGATCCACACGCCCACCCTAGCACAACCCCCCATGTGACCCAGACACCCAGCCTGGCACATCCCCCTGTGTGACCCACACACTCCTCCACGGCACAACCCGGTGTGACCCACACGCCCCTCCCCAGCACACCCCTCATGTGACCCACATGCCCACCCTGGCACACCCCTCCCATGTGACACACCCACCCCAGCACACCCCGTGTGTCCCACATGCCCCTACCCAGCAACTGCCCTGTGTGACCCATACGCCCCTCCCTGGCACCCCCCCCGTGACCCACACACCCCTCCCCTGTACACCCCCTGTGTGACCCACACGCCCCCTCCCCAGCACACCCCTGTGTGACCCACACGCCCCTCCCTGGCACACCCCCTGTGCTGTCACCCACACAGCCCCCCGTGCTATGACCCACAAATCCTGCTCAGCGTCCTGGGCCCTTCCCCCAGCCCTGAGTGCGATCCCTTTCTGAACTCAAACCTGGCCTTGAGCCTGATCCTGACTGACCCTGAGCATGCCTAAATCCCTGAGCGAGGCAGCTTTCCCCAGCTTTCTTTTCCCCAGTCCCTGCTCAGCCTCCATAAGCCTGATCCCAGCTATTGCCCTGGAGCCATGGGGCTGACAGCCACCCACCTTGTACTAGGGGGCAAAGTAGGAGGAGCACCCAGCTCTGTGCCCCCAGAAGGGGCGGGGTCAAGGACAGAAGGGGCAGGGCTTGGGGCAGTCAGTGCTGGGCCCCCACGGGAGCTGGGGCACAGAGCTGCCATGGTGTTTCAAAGGGGCCCAGAGCTCCGCTTACTGAGCCAGAGAACCCGGGGAATCCAGGGTACCTGCCCTCCTCGTGCCTGGTCCAGAGGCCGGCCCCTAGCTCAGTGCTGTGGAGCGCAGGGCTCCTGTGCTCTTCTGGGGGCTGAGTCCGGTTGTGGGGCTGGGCCAGGGCTTTGCTGGGGAGCAGAGCCCTGCTGCTAGCGCGCAGCCTGGGTCCAGGGTAGGCGGCTTCCCTGCTTGCTCCCCAGCTCCTTTCGGCTGGGGCAGGCGGTGTGAGGGGAGGTGCCTGCTCCCCCACAGCTCATGGTCTTCTCTGCATCCTGCCTGTTCAGATACCCGTGTAGGGAACTGCTTCCTGGACACTCAGGACCGCGGGGACGGTGGGATTTCATGCAGCGCAGAAATCGGGGTTGGCGTCACTCGGGCCTCCTGTTGCTGCTCGCTGGGCCGGGCCTGGGGGAACCCCTGTGAGCTCTGCCCTCCTGCCAACACCAGTGAGTAGGGGCCATGCTGCGGGGTGAACCTCACACACACTGCTCCAGGGACAGCGGGGGAGGGAGTCCAGGCTGCTAAATGCTATGGGCAGGCCGTGGGGTCGGGCAGGTGGGTGGGCATGGGACGCCGCTCTGGCTCAGGGAGGCGGGACAAGCTGAGGAGAGCGGGTGCACGTGGGACAAGCAGAATGTCAGAGCCTTCGGGGCCATCTGAGATCCAGCGCTGGGCAGCCCAGAGACCCTCTCCCACCCTCTCCTGCCATGGCCCAGAAGCCCTGGTGGAGTCACCGACTTCCTCAACTCTTGGTTTAGAGACTTCCAGGCTACGTCTACACGTGCAGCCAACATCGAAATAGCTTATTTCGATGTTGCGACATCGAAATAGTCTATTTCGATGAATAACGTCTACACGTCCTCCAGGGCCGGCAACGTCGATGTTCAACTTCGACGTTGCTCAGCCCAACATCGAAATAGGCGCAGCGAGGGAACGTCTACACGTCAAAGTAGCACACATCGAAATAGGGATGCCAGGCACAGCTGCAGACAGGGTCACAGGGCGGACTCAACAGCCAGCTGCTCCCTTAAAGGGCCCCTCCCAGACACAGTTGCACTAAACAACACAAGATCCACAGAGCTGACAACTGGTTGCAGACCCTGTGCCTGCAGCATAGATCCCCAGCTGCCGCAGAAGCAGCCAGAAGCCCTGGGCTAAGGGCTGCTGCCCACGGTGACCATAGAGCCCCGCAGGGGCTGGAGAGAGAGCATCTCTCAACCCCCCAGCTGATGGCCGCCATGGAGGACCCAGCAATTTCGACATTGCGGGACGCGGATCGTCTACACGGTCCCTACTTCGACGTTGAACGTCGAAGTAGGGCGCCATTCCTATCTCCTCATGAGGTTAGCGACTTCGACGTCTCGCCGCCTAACGTCGAAGTTAACTTCGAAATAGCACCCGACGCGTGTAGACGCGACGGGCGCTATTTCGAAGTTGGTGCCGCTACTTCGAAGTAGCGTGCACGTGTAGACGCAGCTCCAGTGACCAAGACCCCAGGGCTAACCTGCAAGCAGCTCCAGCACCAGGCTGCAGAGGGAAGCGAAAAGCCCCCAGGTTCTCTGCCAGTCACACTTCTCTCCCCAGCCCAAACATGGGAGCAGTTGGGCCATGAGCATGTGGGCAGGACATGGGGGACACCTGGGCAAGAGTTCCCTGCAGTAACTCAGCACCTCTTCCTCTAGCGGCCCAGCCCCAGCCCCTGGGGTGTTTGCAGGAGCATTGGGAGGGAGCACATGTTGTTGCAGGCCGACTCCTCACGGCAACCCCCTCAGCTCATCATGCTCCATCTCCAGCCAGGCGAGGCTGACTGGGAAGCCCGGTCCCCGGGAACGTTGTCCCTCCTGCACTGGCGAGAGCCTTCATCTCTCTGCCAACCAAAACTGGCTGCTGACTCTTTATGGCCATTTGTGCGTGGGCCACTATTGGCCCCTCAAAGATTCTCCACCTCGCTGGCGTTGATTCTCCAGTGTGCTTACAGAGAGCGACCCTGGCTGCCCATCAGCTCTGTCCGGTCAGGCTAACCCAGCCCAGCTCCAGTCAGAAGCTAGGGGAGAGTTTTCACGCTTAGTGGCAGCTAGCCAGGTGGCCCCAGGGCTCTCTTCCTTCTCACTCACATCACGCAGCCTACAGAGCCCAGCTGCCCCTGACTCGCTTCTGCACCGTCCCAGAGCCCAAGTTGCTCACTAGCACTCCAAAGCTTGCAGCTCCGAGTCAGTTCTCAAAACATAGGCCGAGTGTCACTTGCCACACAGACCTGTATGGATCTGGCCCCATTTAGCGTATGGTGCTAGTGTCACATAGCACACAGTCCATATGGTGCTAGTGTCATGTAGCACACAGCCCCGTATGGCGCTGGTGTCACCTACCACACAGCCTCGTTTGGAGCAAGTGTCACATAGCACACAGCCCCTGTAGCACTAGTGTCATGTAGCACACAGCCCGTATGGTGCTAGTGTCACGTAGCGCACAGCCCGTATGGCACCAGTGTCGCATAGCACACAGCCCGTATGGCACTACTGTCACGTAGCACACAACCCATATGGAGCTAGTATCACGTAGCACAAAGCCTGTATGGCACTAGTGTCACATAGTACACAGCCCATATGGCACTAGTGTCACGTAGCACACAGTCCATATAGAGCTAGTGTCACGTAGCACACAGCCCCTAATGCACTAGTGTCATGTAGTACACAGCCTGTACGGCGCCAGTGTCACGTAGCGCACAGCCCCGTATGGCGCTGGTGTCACCTACCACACAACCTTGCTTGGAGCTAGTGTCATGTAGCACACAGCCCTGTATGGCACTAATGTCACATAGCACACAGCCCATATAGCACTAGTGTCACATAGCACAGAGACCTGTATGGCGCTAGTGCCACATAGCACACAGCCCGTAAGGCGCTAATGTCGCATAGGTCGCAGCCCGTATGGCACTAGTGTCACGTAGCACACAGCCTGTATGGCGCTAGTGTCACGTAGCACTCAGCCCGTATGGTGCTAGTGTCATGTAGAGCACAGCCCGTATGGCACTAGTGTCACTTATCACATGGCCCATATGGCGCTAGTGTCCCATAGCACATGGCCCGTATGGTGCTAGTGTCACCTAACACACAGCATGTATGGCGCTAGTGTCACCTAACACACAGCCTGTATGGTGCTAGGGTCACCTAACACACAGCATGTATGGTGCTAGGGTCACCTAACACACAGCCCGTATGGCGCTAGTGTCATGTAGCACACAGCCTGTGCGGCACTAGTGTCATGTAGCGCACAGCCTGTGCGGCGCTAATGTCACATAGCACACAGCCCCGTGTGGCACTAGTGTCATGTAGCTCATAGCCTGTACGGTGCTAGTGTCACGTAGCACACAGCACGTATGGTGCTAGTGTCACGTAGCACACAGCCCTTATGGCGCTAGTGTCATCTAGCACACAACCCATATAGTGCTAGTGTCATATAGCACACAGCCCGTATGGTGCTGGAGTCACCTACCACACAGCCTCGTTTGGAGCTAGTCTCATGTAGCACACAGCCCTGTATGGCGCTAATGTCACATACCACACAGCCCCGTATGGACGCAGCACACAGCCCGAATGGCGCTGGTGTCACCTACCACACAGCCTCGTTTGGAGCTAGTGTCACCTGCCACACAGCCCATGTGGCGCAAGTGTCATGTAGCACACAGTCTGTATGGTGCTGGTGTCACGTAGCACACAGTCCATATGCAGCTAGTGTCACGTAGCACAGAGCCCCTATGGCACTAGTGTCATGTAGCACACGGCCTATACGGAGCTAGTGTCACGTAGCACACAGCCCATGTGGCTCTAATGTCACATAGCACACAGCCCATGTGTCACGTAGCACACAGCCTGTATGGCGCTAGTGTCACGTAGCACTCAGCCCGTATGGTGCTAGTGTCATGTAGAGCACAGCCCGTATGGCGCTAGTGTCACATAGCACACAGCCCGTATGGCGCTAGTGTCACATAGCACACAGCCCATATGGCACTAGGGTCACGTAGCACACAGCCCGTATGGCGCCAGTGTCACATAGCACACAGACCATATGGCGCTAGAGTCAAATAGCACACAGCCCATATGGCGCTAGTGTCACATAGCACACAGCCCATATGGCGCTAGTGTCACGTAGCACACAGCCCCTATGGCACTAGTGTCACGTAGCTCACAGCCTGTACGGCGCTAGTGTCACGTAGCACACAGTCTGTATGGTGCTAGTGTCACACAGCACACAGCCTGTATGGAGCTAGTGTCACGTAGCACACAGCCCGTATGGCACTAGTGTCATGTAGCTCACAGCCTGTACTGTGCTAGTGTCACGTAGCACACAGCCTGTATGGTGCTAGTGTCACATAGCACACAGCTCCATATGTGCAAATCCATGCAGAGTTGGAGTTGCAGAGCAAACAGCACCCCCCGTAGGTGTGTAACGTGGCACACAGCCCCATTGAAATCCAGCCTCACATCGTACTCAGCCCCTTATATAAATTTTAAGCAGTCCAGTGGCACTTTATAGCCTATCAAGTGGTCTGGGTTTTCATGGGTGAGGCCTAGTAGTAGTTGTAGGCATCCTTCAGTCTGCATAGACTATGGATCGCGCCCTTTATAGTTTCAATTGAGGACTTCATTTACAGCATCTACTGTGACTATGAAGACCCACACGAGAGTGACAGTCCTTGCTGCATCTCTTGCAGATGTGGTGGGTGTCTGGCAAGTCCTTAGTGTGCTTTCTGTGTGCTTGCTACAGACTAACACAACTACCCCTATGAGAGTTTTTGCCCTGCATATGAATTGTGTCATGTAGCAAACCACATCTGTGTCTCACTGGTATTGCTTACAGCACCTTTCTACACCTAGTGTCGCTCTGCAAACGCTGGTGTATAGCTAGTGCAGCTGAGAACTCAGCACCCCCTACCATTACTGGAGCCGAGCGCACGGTCCCATGCACTGCTGATGCAGCTGCACACAGTAATGGAACAGACCTGCTCAATTTCCTGGAGAATCTGGTTCCGTCTCCGAGGAGAGATCTTTCAGAAAGCTGCATTATAGTTTACCCTCAGTACTGTTGACCTCTGTTGCTTTGTCTATTTTCTCTTTCAAAATGCTTCCCACGACCCTGCATACAACTGAGGTCAAATTAACTGACTTGCAGTTTTTCAGATCTCTTCTTGAATTGAAGTGCTTTAGTGATACTTCTCCAGTCCTAGTGTCTGAGCACCAGGTGCAGAGGTTAATTAGCTACCCTAGCCATAGCCCTGCAATGTCATGGGCCAATTCCTTTGGTACTCTTGGATAGAGATTATCCAGTTCCCAAATTTGGTCCCTTTAAGACATTTGAGTCTGGCTCTCACCTCAGAGGCGATAACTTCTACTTTTATATCCTTGTTCTTATTGGCCATCCCCGGTCCTCATAACTTGGACTAAAAACTGAGGCAAGGAATTTCTTAGAATCATAGAACACTAGAACCGGAAGAACCTCAAGAGGTCTTCGAGTCCGGTTCCCTGTCCTCTTGGCAGGAACAAACACCATCTAGAACATCCCCAATGTGTCTTTCTAACCTGCTCTTAAATATCTCCAGCGATGGGATTCCACAACCTCCCGAGGTACCTTATTCCAGTGTTTAACCACCGTGACAATTAGGAAGTTTTTCCTAATGTCTAATCTAAACCTCCCTTGCTGCAGTTTAAGCCCATTGTTCCTTGTCCTATCCTCAGAGGCCAAGGAGAACATTTTTCTCCCGCCTCCTTATAACCCTCTTTGAGGTACTTGAAAACCGCTGTCATGTCCCTCTAAGTCTTCTTTTTTCTAAACTAAACAAGCCCAGTTCTTTCAGTCTTCTCTCATAGCTCATGTTCTCTAGACCTTTAATCGTTCTTGTTGGTTAGGCGATGGGCCAGGTCTAGATTATCTGAGTTCTCCACCCCCTCCTTAGCAGCACCACCTCTTCTTTCCTTGTTTTCATTTCCCATAGATAGCTAGAGGACCTTTTGCTGCTGGTTTTAAATCCCTTTGCAGGGCCCAGCTCTGCTTGGCTCTTGGCAGTTCTCCAAGTTCAGACCTCCAAGGGGCAGCTTCCATCTATTCCCTGCAGGTTTGCTGCTCTCTCTGCATCCAGCTGTTCTGTCGCCCTCACCTACAAAGGTTCCCCTTGCTTGGATGTGGGCTCCAGGCAGTGTGTGCAGACTCCTCCACGTTCAGGTCCTGGAGTCCTTTGGGCCAGCCCACCTCCCTAAGTAATTGCTGTGTGGTTTTTAAGTTTACCCTTTTGAAACCAAAGCTCCCTGTTGCAGCTCTATGTTTGTTCAGTCTTCCAGGGAGTTTAAACGGAACTAACTCATGATCATTCAAACCAAAACTGTCCTCTGCAGCCATTTCTTCTCACCACTTACCCTAGCACATGCGAGGTGGCATTGGCCCTTGTTGGTTCAGTGACTGGTGCAAAGCCTGTTGGAGGAGGGATAGCTCAGTGGTTTGAGTGTGGGCCTTGTAAATGCAGCGTTGTGAGCTCAGTCCTTAAGGAAGCCAGTTAGGGATCTGGAGCAATTAGATTTAAAAAGATCTGTCTGGCATGGTGCTTGGCGTTGCTGAGTGGGGGGTGGGGGAATGGTCTTGATGACCTCTGGAGGTCCCTTCCAGCTTCACAAGGTATGGATATGTCAGGGATAACCTGGGCCCTGCCCTTACTAGTAGCACATCCTCCACCCTCTTTCTGCTTGCCATGCATTGCCCTGGATCAGGGTGTGATGAGCCAAGCTGGGGCCAGGTGAGAAAGGCTGTGGGGCTGCTCACAGCCTGGCTGTCTGCCTGGGGGGCCACTGAGCGCACCAAGTGCTGCCTAGTAATGGGCTCTCTCCCTGCAGCGGAGTACAAGACCTTGTGCCCTGGAGGTGAAGGCTTCAGGCCCAACCCCATCACAGTCATCCTGGAAGGTAACAGAACTGGCTTGCACACTGATGCCCCCTGGGGCAGGGAAACCACTGCCACATGCTGCCTGGCCTTGTGGCCCCAGCCCAGCAGGAGGTGCTCTGACCCCCTCTGTGCACCCTTGGGCACAGGCTGAGGGCAGTTGACAGCCCTGCACTCTGGCTTCAGGCCTTTCTGCACCACAGGGCAGGCGCTGAGTCTGTGCTGCTGAGCCTGACTCCATGGCATTTGCCAGTGATCTGTGCCCAGGGCAGTGGGTCTGTGCCAAGGGCTGTGAGCTGACAGCACAGCGGGGAGCTGCCTGTGGGCTGCCAGGCTGGGTCGGGAGAGTGAGTGCTTCCCTGCATTTTGCATTCACAGACATCGACGAGTGCCAGGAGCTGCCCGGCCTCTGTCAGGGGGGCAACTGCGTGAACACTTTTGGCAGCTTCCAGTGCGAGTGCCCACTGGGCTACTACCTCAATGAGGACACGCGCATCTGTGAAGGTACCAGGCTGCTTTCTCCCCACCGGAGAGTGTGCGTGTGCACAGGGAGGGCGCATGTGCGTGTGCGTGTGCGTGTGCGTGTGCGTGTGTGTGTGTGTGTGAATACAAGTGTGTGTGCACATGAAGGGTACAGAAACGTGTGGGGTGGAGGTGCGTGTGTGTGCACGTGGCGGGTACATACGGATGTGCAAGGGTGTGTGTGTGTGTGAGTGTGAGTGCCTGGGGTGTCCAGCTATATGGGCATGCAGGACGGTGCATGCATGTGTGGAGGTGTTTACCTATGCAAGTGTGCATAAGTAGAGATGTGTGTCTGTGTTTACACATGTGTGTGTGTGTGTGTGTGTGTGTGGTGCCCAGCTCTGCTTTGCTCATGTCTCTGGCCTCAGCCTGATATGATGTGCGGCTGGTAGCAGCAGCTCAGAGGATTCAACCACAACATGGGCCCTTCGCACTGCTCCCTTCATTACCACCCTGTGCAGGCCCTGCCCCCCACCCTGAGCCAGCCCTGCCCCCCACCCTGTGCCACACCTGCTCCCACCCTGAGCCAGCCCTGCCCCGCCTTGCCTATGCCAGTACAATCTCCCTGTCATTGCTTTTGGCAGATATTGATGAGTGCTCTGCTCACATTGGGATCTGCGGCCCTGGGACTTGCTACAACACCCTGGGCAACTATACCTGTGTGTGCCCCCCGGAGTACATGCAGGTCAACGGAGGAAACAACTGCATGGGTAGGGCGCTGTCTCCGGCTGGGGGAGGGACAGGCTGCCCAAGCACCCTGCTGCCTTTACTCCTTCCCTAGAGTGAGCAGGAGCTTGGTGCCAGGCTGGCTGGGCTCTCTGCCACTCACTCACTGTGGAGCCTTGGGAGCATCCCTTATCCTGCCCAAGTTCCATGGGCCTGAGCGCTGCCTGCCCCAGAGCTGCCAGCCGGGTGTGCTGTGCCTGCAGAGAGAGGCTAGAGGGGGAGAGTCTGGCAGGGCGGGGGCAGGTTCAGGTGGGTGTTCTGGGCCAAGGGCTCCACAGCCTTACCAGGGGCTCTCAGGTGTCTGCATCAGGGCTCCGGCTGCCCCTGACTGTGCTCCCAGCGCTGCCTCCCTGGGAACAACAACTGCCCTGGCAGGGCTGGGTGCTGGAGGTGCTGCTGCCCACGGGGCTGCTCTGTGCACAGGGAGGCCGGGTTTGCTGGGGTGGTCCTCACCTCCAGCCGCCCATCCACAGTGCCCCACAGGGCCAGCTGGACTCTGCTCCCACCTCTGCAACCGGCTCTGTGAAGACCCCAGCTGGCGGCCATGTCTCTGGGATGTCGTTTCCCTCTCTGTTGGGCAGGGGCGATCCTGCCCAGCCAAACCCCAGTGCCAGGAGCTAGCGAGAAGGGCCAGGCATTAGGGGACCAGCTGTTCCAGGCCAGGGATCAGCCAGGTGGGGGGGTAATGTCCCAGGCACAGCCGGCAGCCCCTGGGCAAGGGCTGATCCGTGTCCTTTGCAGACATGAGGAAGAGCGTGTGCTACCGCAACTACAATGACACATGTGAGAATGAGCTCTCCTTCAACATGACCAAGAAGATGTGCTGCTGCTCCTACAATATTGGCAAGGCCTGGAACAAGCCCTGCGAGCCCTGCCCCACCCCTGCCAGCCGTGAGTCACCTGCACGCAAAGACGGGCTGGGGGCATCTCTCTGGTTACAGCTGCTCTCTCCACAGGCCCTCTGGGGGCTCAGCCTCTGGCCACCCTGGGTCACAGGGCACAGGATCGGCCTGATCCCTGCTGACAGCTGTGCCCAGAGAGCATCCTTGCACAGGGAGAGAGGAAGGGCTGTGGGCAGCGTGCTCCCTCAGGGGCTAATGGCTTAGAGCCGGTGGTGGGAAGAAGTGGATGACTTGGAGAGCCAGGCAGTGTGTGCCCGTGCTGGGCGCGGTGGGGGGTGGTCTCCCAGGGTATGGGGGGTGGGGGTGGGGGTGGCCCTGGAGTCCCAGGACAAGAGGGGGAAGGCATCCACATCGGAAGTAGAGGTGGCAGGATGCTGCAGCACCCCTAGGCTTTACACTAGTGTGGTCTGTGCTGGGGTCCCGGCTGCCAGCCCCATCCCAGGGGCCCTGCTGCCACCCAGTGTCTCAGACTCTGGGCCTGCACCCAAGGGCTCTGCTGCTGGCCCCAGGGTTCCAGCCACCAGCTCTGCTTCTGCCTGTGGTAGCAGCCCCTGGCCTGGGGCAATGTGAGGTGCCATCATCCCGTAAGCTCAGCCCATCACACCCTAATAATTGTCCCAGCCCTGCGGGTAGCCCTGTCCTTTCTCTTCCAGCTGAGTATCAGATCCTGTGTGGGAACCAGGCCCCCGGCTTCATCATCGACATCCACACAGGGAAGCCCATCGGTGAGTACTACCGGGCCTCGCAGAGCTGCTGAGGCACCAGGCCTACTTCTGCCCAGCTCCTGGCCCGTCCTGGGGCCTGCATGAGCAGGAGGGGAGTCAGAAGGGGCTGGGGCCTTCCCAGTGGGGCTGTGTGTGAGGTCTCAGGGTCCCAGGCCATGTGGACACTGGGACTCTGTGTTGCCCCTGCTGGTCAGCTCGGTTCTGTCCATATCCCGCCCTCAGCACCGTTGGGTGGGTCTGAGCATGGAGCACGAGTTCACTAAGTGACATGACACGTATGCTGGGTGTTCCTTCTCACCTGCTACCCATAGCAGGGATGCAGCTGTGTGTGCAGCACAGGCCATTTCTGCAGGGCTTCGCCTGCTGGTCTTCAGGCTCCTCTGCTGTCTCAGACATGCTTGGCACTAGCTGCAGCAGGCAGGGAGTGCTGGGCTGCTCCTTGGTCTCCGCCAGAGCTCCACAGTCTGGTTCTGGCCCCAAACACACCCCATGTCATGGCATGTCTGCATGTCACATGAGCTGTGTCCTGGCCCCAGCCCTCGTCCCGCAGCAATCCCACCACTTATCACTGTGTTGGGTGCTACGGAGAGTCACTCACATGGGACCTGCCCTCTCCAAACATTCCTAGCTGGAGCTAGGAGCCGCGCTGCCTTGGCCATGATCCTGACTCTCCCTCCAGGCCCCTGCTTCCACACAGTCACTGACCAGGCCTTGTTTTCTGGCAGATATTGACGAGTGCAGTGAGATTCCCGCTATCTGCACCAATGGCGTCTGCATCAACCAGATTGGCTCCTTCCGCTGCGAGTGCCCCATCGGGTTCAGCTACAACAACATTCTGCTCATCTGCGAAGGTACTGGGGCTGGGGCTGGGGCTGGGGCTGCAGGTGGCTGGCACCTGTCCCAGGGCTCCATCACACCGCCTGAGCAGACTGACAGGGCAGACCAGGGCTTCTGGGGCACTACTGAGCAAGATGCCAGCCGTCTGGGTGCATCTGCTCTGCACACCACGCCTGGGCTCCAGCACAGCTTCGAGCCCATAGCTCCTTCTGTCCACACACAACTGGGTCTGCCTCTGGGCAGCAGATGCTCAGATCCCAGGCACCTGGGGGAAGGGGTGGGGGCGCTCAAAGCCAGAGTCCCACTGAGATTGGGGTCCAAATCTGACGTCCTGCAGTGTGGACACTGGTCAAGCCACAGACCCACGTCAGAAGGTCTGTGTAATGCAGTGTGGATGCCCAGGTCCAGGTTTGCAGTGTCATGTGTGGCTTGGAAACCCCATATCTCAAAGCCCTGGGCTTAGGGTGCCCTGTAAACAGACCCTCTGTGCCTTGTGAGCATAGGTACCAACTCTCTGAGTGCTCCAGGGTGAGAACACCCAGGGGGACTCCCCCTCTCCCTCACCCGCTATGCCTTTCACCCACTGGCAACCCCACTTCGCCTGCACGGTCAGTCAGAGGTTTGGTGCTCTGGTGTTCCCCTGGCAACGGGGTGACTGACACTGGGGTCTGGCACACCCTGTGCCAGCAGTCAGCGGTCTCTTTCTCCCTGCAGACATTGATGAGTGCAGCAGCGGGGAGAACCTCTGCCAGCGAAATGCTGATTGCATCAACATCCCAGGCAGTTTCAGGTGCGAATGCTCAACCGGATACAAGCTGTCACCTAGCGGAGCCTGTGTGGGTAAGATGGGCGCTGTTGACTACCTATAGCAGAGGCAATGCTCAGGTGGGCCCTGAGCTGCCATCAGGGAGCAGCGTGACTGCTGGTGATGCGCGCTAGACTCTCCACCTCCTCTCTTTGTTTCCAAAGGGCTCCCATTGCTGGGGGCTGGTGGGAGTGGAGCTAGGAGCCTGCCATTGTTCTCATCACAGTCCTGGGTTTAGAAGGAGACTCAGACTCTTTTCCAAGTCTCCTGACTGTGAACTGCTACTCCACGCACCATTGGTCCTGGGGGCTCAGCTCAGAGGGACACAGAGGTCTAGAGCCAGGGCAGAAATGCTGCCTCACTTCAGTAGCTAATGTAATGGGCACCTCAGAAAGCCAAATGCGTGTGTGAGATAATGAAATACCCCTGTCCCCAAGGACAGGGCTGGGTGCAGGGGGGAAGCCAGTACAGGTGACTGACTCCCTGTCTTCACCTTTGCTTGTACCTGGGCTGTGGAAAAGCAGATAAGCCCCTCCCAGGCTTGACGTAATCTGTAGCTCCATCAGGGTTATGGCTGAGACAGGCCTGCTGTCTGAGAGCGGATATTTCAAAGTACTGCAAAACCCACATGCCAACTGAGCTGGCTGCACCATCGGAGGCTGGGACAAGGTCACTGGTCCGGTCGGAGGTCATTAGAGCAAGGGGTTCCCAAGTTACAGCCCCCAATAATCACAAGCCATCAAAATTTTACACTTTCCATTTTTTTGCACAAACCTGGGGCTGCAACTCTGGCTGTCTTCCCATGCCCCTCATCCCCCAAACAGATCTCAAAACCTGGTCGGGTTTGAGTCGAGGTGGTGTCTGGCACCCGCTGGGCATTTGAGGAAGCAATACTTCAAAAGTCATCCTGTGCCTCCAGGCGAGCTCAAGCCAGGCCGATGAGACAGGCAAAGTCATTGCTGCATACAAACATAAGAACGGCCATACTGGGTCAGACCAAAGGTCCATCCAGCCCAGTATCCTGTCTGCCAACAGTGGTCAGTGCCAGGTGCCCCAGAGGAGGTGAACTGAAGACAAAGATCAAGCGATTTGTCTCCTGCCATCTGTCTCCAGCCTTTGACTAAAGGCTAGGGGCACCATATTTTATCCTTGGCTAATAGCCATTTATAGACCTAACCTCCAAAAATTTATCAAGCTCTTTTTTAAACTCAGTTAGAGTGCTGGCCTTCACAGTGTCCTCCGGCAAGGAGTTCCACAGGTTGACTGTGCGCTGTGTGAAGAAAAATTTTCTTTTATTAGTTTTGAACCTACTACCCATTAATTTCATTTGGTGTCCTCTAGTTCTTAGCTTATGGGAACAAGTAAATAACTTTTCAATATTCACTTTCTCCACACCTTTCATGATTTTATATACCTCTTATCATATCGCCCCTCAGTCTCCTCTTTTCTAGACTGAAAAGTCCCAGTCTCTCTAGCCTCTCCCCATATGGGACCCTTTCCAAACCCTTAATCATTTTAGTTGCCCTTTTCTGAACTTTTTCTAATGCCAGTATATCTTTTTTGAAGTGAGGAGACCACATCTGCACGCAGTACTCAAGATGTGGGCGTACCATAGTTTTATATAGGGGAAATATGATATTCTTCATCTTATTCTTTATCCCTTTTTTAATAATTCCTAACATCCTATTTGCTTTACTGATTGCCGCTGCACACTGCATGGTGCAGGTGCAGTAGAACTGGGGCATGACTGCAAGCCGGTGTTTGCAGATAGCCGGGTGATTACAGGTGGCTCACCCACGTATGATGAATTCAAGTCCCGCTCTTCACAGCTTTCTGAGAAGATGTGTGGCATGTTCTGTCTGGAGCCCACAAGGGTTCCAGCTGAAAGGTTTGCCTGAGAGCAAAGTTTCTGGTTTCAGGGCCCACATGGCAGAAAGCTGGAAAGCCACAAGCAAACTCAGAATGTGCTTTGAACGTCTCATCAAGAAAACTTGTATTAATTGACTAGATGAGGACAAAAAACTCTAGAAAGCAGCAGCATTAGGGCCTGAGGCTCCTGCTGCATGCTCCTCTTCCCTCTTTCCTGTACAGTGGAACCAGTTGTGAGCAAAGAAAAGTAAGTGGCTGAAATTTGCATCGATGTCACTGGGCCAAAGGGCTCGCTGAGCATCAGGGTGTGTATTCATGTCAGAGAGCCCTAGTCTAGGGATTGGCTGGCGCCAGCTAACGTGGCACCAGGATATTGTCGTCAGTCAAAAGAATAACTCATATTGGTCATGAAGAATGAACACACAAGACAAGTGTCAATGTTCTACAGTCATTCATCTGGACTACAGTTCCCACCTGTCATTTTCACCCTTGCGAGTGCCGTAGTTTCTTGGAAAATGGTCACAGGAAGTGTCAAATAACAGGACAAATTATCCCTCTTTAGAGCAGGCACAGAAAACCTTACATGGTGTCCCCCTCTCCCCATGCAACAAACGGCTGGGAAAAACCCAGCCATACTCAGACTGTAACGAACAGTTTTACAGCTTTTAAAATTGAAATCCTGCTGCAGCATTCACACACACGCACACGTAAACACACATGCACGCACACACGCAAAGCCACACATGCATGCATACACGCAAACCCACACATGCACACACACACGCAAACACATGTGGAGGGACCTGGATAAGGTGAGTGGTTCAAGGATGGGGGCTTTGGACAAGGAGTTCCTCAAACGCAGTCCCTCTGACAAGGAACTGCTTTTAGTATTCAGATTGCTGCCAGACCCCCCCACCCTCACCCCCACCCCAGCCCTAGCAATGCCCCCAGACAAACTATGGACAGGCTTTGTGGCTGTTTGTATTTGAATGATAGAAGTGTCACACTCAGAGGGATGAACTTGAGTGTCTGGCACAAAATGAGGCTACTGAGGTAAGAGACACCAGGATGCTAATCAGCAGGACATGGTAATTCCCTCATCCCACGCCTGTGCCAGTTGCAGTCTGTGATGAATCAGAGAAATTGTCCCAGACTAAGGTGTCAGTAGAGGAGGTTTGAAAACAAACTGGTAAGGTGAATAGTGGGAGGGAGGGAGGCAAGGAGAGGAGGGCCTGGCAGTGCAGGGGCAAAACAAAGCCTGTTTGTCCAATTAGCCATGCTCAGGTTCCCCTGCAGCCAATGCCAGGCTGATGAACAATAACCACTGCATAGGAGAGAGACTCCACACAATAGTTGTGAGGTGTGTCACACAGTCACTGTAGGGTGGGTGCAAGGGTCAGGTGTCACCCACCGGTGTGGCTGTGAGGCTGTGAGAGTCACGTGTCACACCGTCACTGCCACGTGGGTGCAAGGGTCAGGTGTCACCCACCGGTGTGGCTGTGAGGCTGAAGGGAGGGATCCCAGCCCGGTGCAGGGCTGGCCAGTGAAGAGGCAGGAGCTGGTTCTGCTGTCCATCTGCAGGACCTGAGCCAGAGCCGTCATCTGGGTCAGCTGCAGGAGGATGAAACCCTCCAAACCCTTCCCTGGGCACCAAGGGGCAGAACCACAAGGGGGCCCCACTGAGGAGGGGGAAATTGGAGTGCTGGGGCTGTGCCCCAAGCTGAAGTAACAGACTTTGGTAAGGAGCTGGCAGTCCTACCCCCAGGGCCTCAGTTACCACGGGGACCGAGCCACGAGGCCTCCCTTCTGCCCTGGGGAGCCCGCTGCAAAGTGTAACACGTTGCCAGCGCGAGGGGTGTTCACCCGAGTTCTGGGGGAGCGCTGATCGCACAGTGCAGAATTACTAGCTGTGGCATGTGACCTAGTGCAAAAACAAGCCTCCTGCCCACGCACCTGCCTGGTGCATAGCCAGTGTCAAGCCTATGTCTGAAAAAAGCTCCAGAGGCAACCCCAGCAATTACAGGCTGCGAAGTCAAACTCCAGTACCAGCAAAACTCAGTTATCCAACGCTGCTGGGCAAGAATGAAGAGGGTCCAGAGGCTAGAGCCCAGGTGGTCAGAGATGCAGCACCGTGCTGCTGTGTGTGTCCCTAATCTCTCGCTGCTGGAAGCTGGGACTGTTTATGGGTCAGATCACTTGATAATGGCCCTATCCTGTTCATTCCATCTCAAGCACTGGGCACGGGCCTCTGTCAGAAGGCAGGATGCTGGGCTGTGTGGACCATTGGTCTGACCCAGTGCAGCCATTCTAGTCTAACTGCATGCCTCTGCAGGCCATGAATCATGCCCCTCAAAGCCATTCGATTGGCTAAAAAAAACAGATTGCAAAAAATAATAAACTCTGGGTCTGTTTTGTTTGCCCCGGTTGGCTGATTGGCGGGAGGCCTGTATGGAGGGGCCCTGCTCTCTCCTGCTTTTCTGCAGCCAGCAGAGCTAGCAACTTGCTACTGTAGAAAGGAGCCCAGAGGTTCTCAGCGCTCCAGGAGCTGGGGCTTCCCTTAAAACACCAGCTCTCATTAAATGTGGGGTACAATTGCCAGATCTGGCACTGCTTCTGCTCAGCCACATGGCCATCAGCTGGGAGCCACAGGCCCCAAAGCCACGTGGCCACCCAAAGAGGGCCTCTGTGCACAGCTTTCTGGATTCTTTTGTTATAGGTCGCAACGAATGCCAGGAGATCCCCAATGTCTGCAGCCACGGGGACTGTGTGGACACTGAGGGCAGCTACATCTGCATCTGTCACAATGGGTTCAAGGCCACAGGAGAGCAGACCATGTGCATGGGTCAGTGCAGATGGCGCGGCAGTCCTGGCAATCAATTTAAGCCCTTTGCAAAGGGAGTAAGAGCTCTCTGGGCCCCGGGGGGCTGGCTTGCAAGGGGAGGGGGAGGCATGGCACAGCCTGAGGCAGACCGAGAGCTGCACCTTTGCATCTCCTTGCTCCAGGGTTTGGAGTCTTCACCCTGACCTAAGCAGCACCAGGCTGCTGACCCCCCGTCCTCCACCACACACACACGTGAATGGCCCTGACAGCCCCGTCCAGTCAGAGTGAGGAGTCAGCCCCTGAGCCCAACCCATCTTCCCTTTGCAGATATCGATGAATGTGACCGGCAGCCCTGTGGGAATGGCACCTGCAAGAACACAGTCGGTTCCTACAACTGCCTGTGCTTCCCTGGCTTTGAGCTGACACACAATAACGACTGCATGGGTGAGAGACTCCACACAATCATTGGTGTGAGACATGTCACACAGTCACTGCAGGATGGGTGTGAGGGTCAGGTTCACCCACAGGTATGGCTGTAAGGTTGTAAGGGTCAGGTGTCGGTCACTGCAGGGTGGGAGTGAGGGTCAGGTGTCACCCATAGGTACAGCTGTAAGGTTGTAAGGGTCAGGTGTCAGTCACTACAGGATGGGCTTGAGGGTCAGGTGTCACCCATAGGTACAGCTGTAAGGTTGTAAGGGTCAGGTGTCAGTCACTACAGGATGGGCTTGAGGGTCAGGTGTCACCCATAGGTATGGCTGTAAGGTTGTGAGGGTCAGGTGTCAGTCACAGCAGGGTGGGCGTGAGGGTCAGGTGTCACCTACAGGTATGGCTGTAAGGTTGGGAGGGTCAGGTGTCAGTCACAGCAGGGTGGGTGTGAGGGTCAGGTGTCACCTATAGGTATGGCTGTAAGGTTGGGAGGGTCAGGTGTCAGTCACTGCTGTGTGAGTGTGAGGGTCAGGTGTGATGCAGTCCTGGCTGCATGAGGAGGAGAGTCAGGTATTTCTTAGTCATGTCTGTGGAGATGTGACACTTGGTTTGAAACAAATGGACACCTGTGTGGGCCCATGGGTCAGTTATAAACAGTCATGACGGTGTGTGCGTGAAAGTCAAGTGTCAAAGGTCAGATGGCATGCAGTGGGGGCTGTGAGGGCTGGGTGTCACACGAGCACAGCTGTGGGCGTTGGGTGTCACAGTCACAGCTGTGAGCACATAAGGGCCAGGAGTCACAGTCGCAGCTGTGTGGGGGCGGGAGTCACACACTCATTGTGGGGTTTGTCTCTCTGTGCTTCTGTTCCCTCTTCTCTGCAGACATTGACGAGTGCTCGGCCCTGGGGGGGCAGGTGTGCCGGAACGGTCAGTGCATAAACAGCATCGGCTCCTTCCAGTGTCTGTGCCAGGAAGGGTACGACCGCAGCCTGGATGGGAAGAACTGTGTGGGTGAGTGTGGGCAGCAAGGACCGCTGCCGCCCTCCTTGGCATCATGCCCGCCTGGGGACTCCCACGCAGTGGAGCTCTCTGGCTGGCCACGGCTGCAGGGCTGGCGCGGCCGGGGGTGCCCTGGGGCTGGGATTGGAGTGGAAGCTCTGCGTGTTCATGAGCTGCAGACACTTGGCTCCAGGGCAGCACGAGGCTGAGGGTGTTGAGCAGTTGCTGCTCACACGTGGTGAAGTAACCCGTTCACCGAACTGGGGATATTTAAACCCAGACCTTCTGGCAGGAGGGCTGGAACTTGCCCTGCTGTGCCTCTTCCCATAATGCCCCACCCTCATTCACTGCCCTCCCCTCCCTCATCGCTCGCTACTCTTCCCTTCCCTTCCCACCCCACCCAGCCGTGGGGGACTCGCCTGGGGAGTTGGGGCTGGGAGCTGCAGCCACCTGACACAGGGTAGAGGCCAGCCTGGGTGAGGACACCCTGTCTCCCCACCTGTGGTAGCCAGACTTTGAGTGTCCAGTCAGTAGGTCTGACCCCTGTCAGGTCCCCTTCTCAGTCCAGTTGAAAGCCAGAGCCTGCCTCATCCGTGGGATGTGATGCCGTGGTCCTTCTCAGCCAGCTGTTGACTCCAGGGCATGTCATGCACAAAGGGGACTGGTGTGTTGGCTGCAGAGTTCCAAGCCTGGGGCAGAGCAAGATGACGTCCTGCATCCCCAGCCCCCACGCTGCCCTCTGACAAAGCCTGCCCGCTGACCCCCCCATCACCCCAGCACCACGGAATGGCTGGCCTGCTTCTAGCACTGCAGTGAGAGCTGGGTGCACAGGGGCCTGCTGGCAGCAGCCATTGTAGGTAGCCAGAGATCTTGGTCTGCAGCAGAGGCTGGAGGCCAGATGCCTTCCTGGCCTGGCAGGTCTCTCAGGGCAGCAGTGAAGGTGGCCCAGGCAGTGCCCTGCTGTCAGAGGAGCTCCCAAGGCTCAGTTAGTGGAGGGGTTGCTGCCAAGTCAGCCCCTGAGTGCAGCCGCTGGGCTGTGTGGGGGGCAGAGGCACCAGGCGATGTGCCCCATACTCTTCTGTCGGTGCTGGTGGCTCCAGGCACAGCCCTCGGGTGTTTCCACTGCAACTAGGGAGCAGTGAGGGTCCAAGGGAGCAGTGATGCCTGTCAGGCTATGGCTCCCTGCTACCCATGGGGATCACTCGAGCAGTAGTGTGTGTCATGCTCAGGTAGTGCTGGCCAGGACAGCTCCACATGACAAAGCAGACAGAGCTCAGGCTTCTCTTGTTTCCTTGCAGACATCAACGAGTGTGTGAGCCTGCCGGGAACCTGCTTTCCGGGGACCTGTCAGAACCTGGAAGGCTCTTTCCGCTGCATCTGCCCCCCAGGGTACGAAGTGCAGAATGACAACTGCATCGGTAAGGTTGGTTCCTTCACCCTACTGCTATGCTGGCCAGGCAGCGCTTCCCCGCACAGCAATGGGCAGAGTAGCAGAGGGCTGGCCAGGGACACTGCACTCGTCTCTTGTTAGTTTCACAAGTGCTGAGGAGCTCTCTGTAAGGGAGCAGTGACCAGCTATGTGTGTGTGGGCACTGCCATCCTCTCCTGGAGAGAATCAGCACTGCCCCGGTGTGGGTCATAGGCCTTGCACTGTGGTTCCCTGTTAATACAAGCAGCTGGGGCCTGGGCTTTGGAGCAGGCAGAGAGCTGTTGCCATGATAGCATGAGGTGGAGTGACCTGGCGCAGCTCTGGCTCTGCTCACTGCGCTGTGCTCCCAGAGAGCCAGGCACTGGTGGGCATTGTGTCCCTGAGCCAGTGGCGCAGGGAGCCTGCGGCCTTTTTTCTGCAGGGCAGATGGGCTGTGGGGACTGTCTCAAATTGAGAAGTGGGAGGTGGGTGCGACTGGGGCCAGACCCATGCTGCCCTTCAGCAGGCATGAGCCCTCACTTGTGCTGGGCCCCGCCCCGCCCCGCCCTGCCCCTGCTGCGCCCCTTGCTGAGATCTATGCTGTGGTACGTGGCTAACCCCGCTACCTGTCTGTCCTTCTCCCAGACATCAACGAGTGCGAGGAGGAGCCCAACATCTGCCTGTTTGGTACCTGCACCAATACCCCTGGCAGCTTCCAGTGTATCTGCCCCCCTGGCTTCGTTCTGTCTGACAATGGTCGCAGATGCTTTGGTGAGTGTGCTCGGCCCTGCCCAGGGCCCCTGGGGCCAGCGGAGGCAGTGTTCACGTTGCGGGGGAGTCCCGAGGGGGGCCCTGCAGTGCTGGGATGGGTGCTGTCAGAGAGCCCCCAAGAGCACTGACCCGCTGGGCATGCATGATTCAGGGGCATCCACCCACAGAATCACAGAACCATAAGGCTGGAAGGGACCTCAGGAGGTCATCTAGTCCAGCCCCCTGCTTCAAGCAGCATCAACCTCCACTAAGTCATCCCAGCCAGGACCTTGTCCAGCCAGGACTTAAAAACCTCAAAGGATGGAGAATCCACCACCTCTCTAAGCAATGCACACCAGTGCTTCACCACCCGCCTGGTGAAGTAGTTTTTCCTAATATCTAACCTACACCTTTCCCTCTTCAACTTCTGACCGTTACTCCTTGTTCTGCCATCTGACACCACTAAGAACAGTTTCTCACCCTCCTTTTTAGAGCTCCCCTTCAGGAAGTTGAAGGCTGCTATTAAATCACCTCTAAGTCTTCTCTTCTGTAAACTAAACAAGCCCAAATCCCTCAGCCTATCCTCATAGGTCTTGTGTTCCAGACCCTTAATCATTTTTGTTGCCCTTCGCTGAACGTGCTCTAGCAAATCCACATCCTTTTTATACTGGGGGACCCAAAACTGGACACAATATTCCAGGGGCACTCGCTGTGCTGGGGGCTGCTCCGTATCCCTGGGCTGGAGCCACTTGTCTCTCAGGGTCTGCTTCTTGGAGGTGGAGCCACGTCACGGGAGCACTGAGCCCGAGCAGGTTCCCGCTGATGTCAGCAGTCAAACACCTTTTCACTTACACACATGGTGCAGCCTGTCACCGGGAGGTGCCACACCTGCTGCAGACGCCTGTAACACTCTCTCCTCCTGCTGCTGCAGACACCCGCCAGAGCTTCTGCTTCACCCGCTTCGACAATGGCAAGTGTTCCGTCCCCAAGGCCTTCAACACCACCAAGGCTCGCTGCTGCTGCAGCAAGATGCCCGGAGAGGGCTGGGGTGATCCCTGTGAGCTGTGCCCCCAGGAAGGGAACGGTAGGTGTTCCAGCCCCTCGGGATCAGCTATGACAGCAACGATCCACACTGGGGAGCATGTAGGAGGAGCTGCCGAGCACCCCGAGGCATGGACCCAGCAGACAGGTTGTTGTAGGCAGAGCTCTCCCAGGGTACAATGGCCTTGATTTCCAACAGGCAACATGAAGAGCCCTAGCAAAATCACCACAAATGAAACTTTCCTCTGGTGGCTGGTAGATGGCTCTGGGCACTGCACCTCGAGCTGCAAGCACAGTGCAGCTGTCCCAGGGGAAGGGGATAGATTTCAGAATGATATGATGGCAGGGAGCAAGCCAGCAGTTTCCCAGTGGCAGGGGGCAGGACTGCAGTGTTTCTATGGCTGTGTTTGGGAGCCCAGCATTTTTACATAAGGACAAAATTGGGGAACACAGGACAAATCAGCCTCCAGAAAGGGGTGCAGCTGCCAGAAGGGATGCACCTCTCTGGGGCCCAAGGGTGCTGTGATCCCAGCAGAGAACAGGCTTACTCTGCAGGAGGGGGTGCCCCTAGCTACTGGAGTCAGGCTGTCTTCTGGGAACTCTGCCACCAGTTTGCTGGCGGGTTAGGACAAGTCACTGCAGCCCTGTGTGCCGCCAGTTCTCAGTGGGGTGGAGTTTGTTTCCCCACCTCACGGTGGCCCTGTGAGCCCCCACACGTGACAAGCGTGTAATCACATCACTAGTGGTAACGAACCCAGCAGCCGTGCAGCGCTGTCACTTCCAGCTGGCTTTTATTGGATGGCCTCCCTTCCCCCACTCCAGCTCATTGTTCCCCTGCTCCCAGTTGCCTTCCAGGAGCTGTGCCCGTACGGCCATGGAGCCATCCCCGGTCCCGGCGACACCCGGGAAGGTGAGCACCAGCATTCAGGAAACAGCCTGGGCCAGATGGTGCCATGGGTGGAGTGTGCCAGTGAGCTTCACTAGGGCCTCGGCAAGTCTAGGCTGTCAGTGCCAAGCCTCTGTGCTGGTGCCCAGGTTGCTGGTGGCATGAAGGGGGCAGGCCCCCGAGTCTGGTGGCATTGGGAGGCTCTCAGAACATTGGCGACACAGAGGTGCAAGCCCCATGATCACTGGCTGCCTAGCAGGGGCAGGCCAGGCCCTCTGAGCGCTGGCAGCAGGGGGAGCTCAGCACTGGCAGAGGAGAGTCGGGAGAACAGCCAGGCTCCAAGAGCACTGGCAGCATGGCTGAGGGAGGGTCTCTTCATGCTGGTGGCATGATGAGGGGGCACTCAAAGCCCTGGCCACTCAGAGCTGCCAGCCCCAGAGGTCCTCCCTCAGTTTTCTCTCACACCCCACTGGCTCTGGGGAGGGCAAGAAGCCCAGGGGTGCCCCACTGAAAAGGCTGTGCCGTGCCCTGTGGCCACTGACCCGACAGGGGCTGCGTGGGCCTGGCAAGGAAGCCCAAGCCAAGGGCCATGCTCAGCCTCTCCCTCGGTTTGACCGGCAGATGTGAACGAGTGTGCCGAGAACCTGGGGATCTGCATCAATGGGGCCTGTATCAACACTGACGGCTCCTTCCGCTGCGAGTGCCCCTTTGGCTACCACCTGGATTACACTGGAGTCAACTGCGTTGGTGAGTGGCCGGCCAGGCGGGAGGGGTGCCAGGTTATTCCACAGCCACGTGCCTGGCTCTGGCTCTGGCTCTGGCTCTGGCTCGGATGTTTCCAGGCTGGCTCCCCGCAGGGCTGCACAAGCCGGCCAGCAAGGCTCCATGTGACTGTGCTAACACCATCCCTGGCCTGCCCCCAGATACTGACGAGTGCTCCATTGGCAACCCCTGTGGGAACGGGACCTGCAGCAACGTGGTGGGGGGCTTTGAGTGCACCTGCAGCGAGGGGTTTGAGCCTGGCCCCATGATGACCTGCGAAGGTAACGTTCCTGTGGGGCACTGGGCATGGAGTGAGTCCTGGGGCCCTGCAGTGAGGACGGTGCAGCTGGCTGTGCAGTGCAGCAAGGAAGTGGGGTCTGACCTCTGGGTCTTCCCCTCCCCCCAAGCGCTGCTCTGCGCTGGGACCTGGGGTCACTTCTGGGGGACTGGGAGTGTTGGGTGTATGGCCGAGCCCAGAGTGCCTCTGTGGGTATGGCAGCCATGGGGCAGGGGTGTTTGGCTTGTTTAGTTTACAGAAGAGAAGAGTGAGGGGTGATTTAATAGCAGCCTTCAACTTCCTGAAGGGGAGCTCTAAAGAGGAGGGTGAGAAGCTGTTCTCAGTGGTGTCAGATGGCAGAACAAGGAGTAATGGTCAGAAGTTGAAGAGGGAGAGGTGTAGGTTAGATAATAGGAAAAACTTCTTCACCAGGCGGGTGGTGAAGCATTGGAATGTGTTACCTAGAGAGGTGGTGGATTCTCCATCCCTAGAGGTTTTTAAGTCCTGGCTTGACAAGGTCCTGGCTGGGATGAATTAGTTGGGGTTGGTCCTGATTTGGCAGGGGGCTGGACTAGATGACCTCCTGAGGTCCTTTCCAGCCCTGTGATTCTGTGATTCTGTCGAGCAGTCTACTCAAGCCAGCCCCACCCCACCCCCACAGTCCATGGCCAGAGAGGAGGCTTCTCTTCCTAGGGTGGTTCTCAGTGGCAGCCCCCGGGGGCAGCCCTTGTAAAGAGTTCTGCCCTCCTAGTCAGCCTGGCCTGCCTGCCTCACTCCCGGAAGGGGTTTGGGCTCTAGGGGCGCTCAGTGACCCTGCAGATCAGCTGTTTGGCCAGCTGGGGCAGGCGCTGGGGGGCAGACTGCAGTGAGTGGGGGGGGTGACTCAGGAAGGGGTGGAGTGGGGGCAGGAAGCTGTTCAAGGCTGGAACATCTGTGGGAGGGACTAAGTAGGGCAGGGCCTTGGGCTGGGGGGGCGCACACCCCCAGGAAAAGTCAGTTTGCATCTATGCAGGCCGGGCATGCAGGAAAACCAGCAGGTGGGGCAGGGAAGGACTGCAGCTTGCTGAGCGCTGGCACAGTGCCAGACATTGCTCAGCCCTCTGGCTTGGTCAGTGCTGGGGAGACGTACCCACGAAGGCCATGAAGGGCAATAGGGGGTGGGCCGTGCAGAGCAGAGCAGCAGCTCAGAGCAGATCTCGGCCGGCTGCCTGCCCCGCAGCAGGGCGCAGACCAGATGTGTTTTGCTGCCGGGTAGCAGCGGAGTCAGCACACTGCCCGGGGCGGAGGGCAGGCTCATTCCTGAGTCACTTGGGTTGGTCCTGCTTGGAGCAGGGCCTGGATGAGGTGATCCCTGGGGCCTCGGCCAGCCCTAATTGCCAGGACTCCATGGCTCACTCCCTCCTGCCTCGCAGATATCAACGAGTGCACACTGAATGCCCTGCTCTGCGCCTTCCGCTGCATCAACACCTTCGGCTCCTATGAGTGCACCTGCCCCTCGGGATACACCCTCCGGGAGGACAAGCGAATGTGCAAAGGTGAGGGACAGCTCCCCCGCCACGCGGTCTGCCCGCTGGTACCAGAACACTAGCCTGTCTGCTCTCCCCAGCCACTGAGCCCGGAACCCTGGCTGGGGTTGCGGCCTGGTGCTCTCAGTGATCGCAACCATATGCAAGCGACTGCCTTGGCACCCAGCAGGCAATGGCCAGGCTGCCCCTGCGGCAGGGCAGTCAGCACTGAGCAGTGTGGGGTGGCGTGAGCTGTCTGCGCCAACGCTCCAGGCCAAGTGCAGCGCTCCAATGTGTGGCCAGCTGGAGGCAGAGCCCTTGGGGCTGCCAGAGGCCTCACAAACTGGGAGCCCTGGGGTGGCTGCAGCTCAGCCAGGTCCCAGGGATGGCTGGAGCTTGGGCCTTGCTGAGCACGAGGGAGTTAGTGCTGTGCCACACTGGCACTTTGCCAGCTGCATCCTATGCCATCCCTCCAGGCAGATGCTCCAGGCTGGAGGCGCTGGCTCCCTGGGCTGGGCTCAGGGCTTGCAGGGCTGGGGCACTGGTGTTCCTGGTCCCTAACAGGGCCAGCTGGTTGGAGTGCTGGCCCCTCCAGCTTCTCTCCTCCGGATGCCCTGCCCCTACCCTGGGCTGTGTGCACAGTCGCAGCTCTGCATGGTGGTGAGGGCAGTTCTGTCCAGTGGTTACAGCAGGAAATGCACTGAGTCCCTGGCTCTGCCCCGATCTGCTGTGAGCTCATGGGCAAGTCATCTCTGTGTGCCTCTGCTGGGGGCAGAGCCCTTCCCGTGCCCTGGGCAGCGACGGGCTGTCGGGCAGCTCTGCCAGCTGCTGGAAGCTGCAGGGGCTCATGTGCTGTGGGTTGCCTGCAGATCTGGATGAATGCACCGAAGGCCTCCACGACTGCGAGTCTCAAGGGATGATGTGCAAGAACCTCATAGGAACCTTCATGTGCATCTGCCCTCCAGGGATGCAGCGCAGACCCGATGGGGAGGGCTGCACAGGTACAAGCACTTGGAGGGAGGAATGAGCCACAGGGCTGGGGGCCATCTACCTTCCCCACTGCTACGCAGGAAGCTGTCCATCCAGCTCTGTTCCTGAGCTAGCTCATCAGGTGCTCATCTGCAGCCCTCGCCCTGAACTCCTGGGACTGCTGGTCCTGTTGCAATAGCACCCAAAGGCCTGTGCGGGCCAGGGCCCCACTGTGCTGTGCTGTGCATGACACCAACCCGGGGTCAGACACAGCTGCCTTTGATCGTGGCCTTTTCTTGGCCCTCTGGTTGTGCCCCGCCTGTGCTGAGCTTTCCCAAGCATCTGCAGCTGAGTCTCTCTGGGGTACACTGGCCAGATGGGCACCAAGGCAGCGTAAAGCTGCCCTAAGGGATGCTGTGGAGTGGCCAGTTTGCTGCCCAGCCCCTCGGCACAGGGGCAGGCTGGCATCTGCAGGAGATCTGGAGAGCCCTGCGTGCAGTGTAACAGCTGGAGCCTGCGGCGCACTCTAGAGCTGTCCTAAGCCTTGGGGGGACCTTCTCCTGGGAGGTGTTTGTACTGCCCCCTCCCACTCAGCGGTGTCTGAGTGACTCTCCGACTCCCTTCCACCTAGATGAGAACGAATGCCGCACCAAGCCGGGGCTCTGCCCCAACGGCCGCTGCATTAACATCGTGGGCAGTTATCGCTGTGACTGCAATGAAGGCTTCCAAGCCAGTGCCTCGGGCACCGAATGCATCGGTAAGTAACATGCCCAGCTTCCCGCAGCTCCTCCACGGCCAAGCCAGTCAGTGTGGGAGCAGCTGGGGCTTGTCTAATGCTGAAGGATCCACTTCTGGGGGCACGGAAAAGTCCCAGCCCAGCCTTGCATCCGTCCCTGGATGAGCTGAGGAGCCAGGAGCATTAGACAGAGTTAGAAGGGGCTGCATGGGCCACCGAATCTAACCCCTGCCAGCATGCAGGACTTACTGTCTCTAAACCTTCCAAGACTCAAATGTCTGTTCAGAGCTTCTAAGCTAGTTTCAGATTTGCTAACACCTTTTTTTATCCTGCTCCGACCACAGCTGTCTGGATAGCTGTGACAAGAGCTGAATCTCACAGTATCTGTAGCTTCTGTGAAAGGATTTCAGCTGTAACCCCAATAATCAGCTGGTCTCTGATATTTTCATGTTTTGCATTTCCCAAATCACAGGTTTCAGCCAATGCATGCAGAGCTGTTGTAGGACATCCAGCATTTCCCTTGGTTCTTGAATTTTGTGGTGAAAACATGCTCTTTCATAAACCACATTCCTCATGCATCAGTCATAGCCAACGTCGTTCGTGGTCAGCTTCACAACTGCCTACAATAAAATCAAAAGATTTGAAGTTCTGCTGTAGCCTGCTTTGCCACAGCCTAAACTAAACACCTGCCCATTGCCAAGGGCCTTATGCAGCTTTGTACCAAAGTCAAATCTTGAGAATGCTGCCTCTAGTCCATCCATTGGGAGGGTGTGTTAACCCTGCAGGTCCCCAGGGCATTGAAGAGTGGCGTTCCAATGAGCTCTTCCAACCCGTGTTGCTTTGTTCCTTCTGATTGTTCTCCTCTGGCACTAGTTGCTTCTGACTTGATGTCAGGTGCTTCTTCTACGTAGTTTGTTGCAGGGCTGCAGCTAGCGAGTTCCACAGAGGCTGACTCCTCAGCTTCCTTCCCAGAGATGGACATGCCAGGTTTGCCCGCTATTAGATCCTTTAGTGCTCTTCCAGCAGGTATGGCTGAGGCTAGCTTAACTTGGGCCTTTTACACGCCGTGGCTGAACAGTGTAACACAGAACGACAAGCAGTCCCAAAGCACTTGTTCAGACACAGCTTGGTGCACCATTACACAGACACTGACGCAAGGGCAGGGAGCTGGGTTAGCCTGCTGAGGTCCGAGCTGGGGATCGGGTCAGATGGGTTGGGACTCCACAGGTAGCTCCAGCTGCCTCCCACCTGCAACGTCCATGCTGCTCGCTCGGTTTGAGCATGTGCAAGTCAGTCTACCCGTGCTGCAAACCCACCTCCAGCTGCAGGTGGCCATTCCCGGAGAGGGAGCTCCAGGCAGGATGGGGGCACGCAGGAGAAGACAGGAAGGAGCTGGAGTTCTGGGCTAGTCTGGATAAAGCGTGAGATAAGCCCTGCAGAGAGCACTTCCAAAGGGTGTGCATGGCTCTGTCCCTGGCATGTGTCTGCACGTGGCTGGCACTGACTGCCCACCCGCATCCACCAAGTCCCTGAGCAGACCTGTGTGTAAACTCGGGGCTAGGCATGGCGCGTCGGCAGCCAGTTATGAATACAAACCCAAGTGTCCCTTCCCACCACTGTCCCCTGCTCCTTAGAGGCAGCCAGCACTGACACCCTCACCTCACTGCCCTCCTCTTTCTCTGCCCAGACACCCGCCAGGGATCTTGCTTCACAGAAGTGCTGCAGACCATGTGCCAGATGTCCTCCACCAACCGCAAGCCAGTCACCAAGTCGGAGTGCTGCTGCAGTGGTGCCCGTGGCTGGGGCACCCAGTGTGAGCTCTGCCCACTCCCAGGAACCACCCAGCACAAGAAGATGTGTCCCCATGGGCCTGGCTACACCACTGATGGGAGAGGTATGTGCCAGGTTGCCCAGCGTCAGCCCGCCAGGGACAGGTGATGTAATGGGGGAGCAGGCTGGGGATGTGCCCACATGGCATCTGCTAGCCCTGGGTGTCCCTGGGCAATCCCTGGCAGCGCCTCTTCCTTGTGACACTGGCACAGCACATACGCCATTGCAGCAGCTGCTCCCTCAGGGTCCCAGATTGCCCTGCAGGGGATGGGGAGGAGTCAGGCCAGGAGCATGGGCTGCTCTCAGAAGGTAGGCGCTGTGCACTCACTCCTCTGGGGGCAGGATTGATCCCCTAGAGAACAGCCCCCAGAGCTCACCCAGTGTGGAGCTAAGCACCTCTCCCATGGCAGCCTGGGTGCCCTGGGGCATTGCACTGATCAGTCCCTCCCTCCTCCAGACATTGATGAGTGCAAGGTGCTGCCCAACCTCTGCAGGAACGGACACTGCATCAACAGCATTGGCTCCTTCCGCTGTCACTGCAAGCTGGGCTACACGGCTGACATCACGGGCACAGCCTGTGTGGGTGAGTCAGACGGGCACGGCCAAGCCGGCAGCTCCGGCCTTCACTGTACCCCAGCAATGGCCCCAAAGCTGCGTCCTGTGGCTCTCCTGCCTGATTTTCTGGCAGTTGAGATTACAGGGGGTGTCCCTGAGCCCCTGCAGAATAGGGCACTGCCCCACACCCCCAGCACAAAGAACCAGCCCAGCTTAGTCTCTGGGCTACGATCCTGCCCCCACACCCAGCCTGCTGGTTAACCCCGTGGGCTCCAGGCCACTTGAGAGCACACGATAACGTGGCCCCAGTGCAATGAACAAGCTCAGTCCAGTGTCAGTGGCTGTGCCTCTCTCTCCCCAGTATTCCCTGCCAGTCAGAGCCTTAAGAGTTGTCACTCTCGGTCCCCTCTCGCTCCCCTGGCCAGGCTCCTCTAAGTGTGCTTCAGAGGTGCCAGGCAGCACCAGGTGCCCTCTGCTGCTCTGTGGGGTGGGGCGTGGTGCCGTTCTTCTGCCCCACATCCCCAGGCAGGACTAGGAAGCAGCCAGGGTCCACAGTTCCTTTGCCCCGGTCAGCCCACAGCAACCCTCCTGCTGACTTGCCCAATCTTTGTTTTTCTACCCAAATATATGTGCACAGCCCCATCCCGTAGACTTGGGCGGGACCTTGAGAGGTCATCAAGTCCAGTCCCCTGCCCTCAGCAGGACCTGCCACCATCCCTGGCAGATCTTTTTCCTTTGCCCCAGATGCCTAAATGGCCCCTCACAGCCCGGGGTTAGCTGGCCAACGTTCTAACCACTCAGTGATCCCTCGTCCCTGTTTCTCTGCAATCTAGATCTGGATGAGTGTAACCAGTCTCCTAAGCCATGCAACTTCATCTGCAAGAACACAGAGGGCAGCTACCAGTGCTCCTGCCCCAGGGGGTACATCCTCCAGGAGGACGGAAAGACCTGCAAAGGTATCAGCCTCTGTCTGCAGCCTGGGCTGAGCAACCCATTGCCCCATCCTGGGATCCTGACCTCTGCTGTCACTCAGCTTCCGGGCCCAAGGCTGCACCTACAGCAAGTGCCACGACCCCTGGATGCGCCCCCTGCAGTGTGTGCGGCTGAATTCCCAGCCCCATGTGGCCAAGAGAAGTGAGGACCACCCACTTCACTGGGCTCAGGCTTTGAGTCTTGCTCTTGGCTCCCCAGCAATATTCTGCTTAAGAAACAGCGTCCAGCGCTCCCCAGCCCACTTCCCAGGTCTCGTGCGACCTCCCTGACACCATGCATGCTCCTGAGCCAGTTGCTGGGTGGGACAGCATCTGTGTTGCTCTCAGACCCCTGGGGCAGATAGCTAGAGCCTTACTTCAGTGGCTGCTCTCTGGCAGCCTGTGTCTGACCCACAGGTGCACTTGTCTCGTCCCTAGGGTGCCAGCCCTTGCTGCGCTCTCCCACTGCGTGGTAGCAGCTGGCAGGCTGGGCAGAGTCCCTGCCCGGGGCTGGCTCTCAGTACTGGTGCCTCTTGCCGGGCATTTGCATGCCCTGTGACAACTCTGGGAAGGTCAAATGGAGGTTATGCAGCTAGTGGGAAATATTTCCGTGACACAGTGAACAATGTCATTGTCTTCTGCAAGGCTTGATGTGTGCTTCTGCGAACAGGGCCAGGCACCCTGGGCATGTCCCTGTGCAAGGGCCAGTCCCTGTCCAGTTTCTGCTTCCAAGCCTGCCCTGGGGCCATGCAGCTTTGCACAGCCCTGGCCGCCTGGCCCAGAGGAGCCCTGTACTGCGTGGGGCTGCTGCGGTAACAAGGGTACCACACACAGTCACACAGCTGGAGCGGACAGGGCTAATTGGCAGCGTGGGGCCTTGTGTTTAATGTCTTAGATTTGGATGAATGTTCCACCAAGCAGCACAACTGCCAGTTCCTGTGTGTGAACACCATCGGCGGGTTCAACTGTAAGTGCCCCCCTGGGTTCACACAGCACCACTCCTCCTGCATTGGTGAGTAACTGCACCGCCAGCACAACCCCCGCCATGCCTCCCCCCCACAGCTGCCCCAGTGCCACACCCTAGAAGCTAGGGGAGGTGCTGCTTTCAGCTCCCCACTCTGGCTCAGAACCTGGCTGAGCAACCAGCAGTGAGAATTGGTGTTGGCAAGTAACGAGAACCTCACGGCAGAACGGGCTGTAGGGAACAAGCTCAGTTCAAGTGACTAGGAGCTAATTCAGGTAAACTATCAGAAGGCTAAACAAAAGTACAGCTGCATGGAGTGGCCTGGATTTCAAAAGGGGAAACTTGAAACCCTTAAAGGAATTACTTAGGGAAGTAGACGGGCCTAAAGAACTAGAGGATCTGAACAGGGAGAAGTCTTGACATTATGGTATGTCGGTGCTGCAAAAACCATCTGGAGCCCTCATCCAAGCCAGGGGACCTTTGTAGGGGAGGGTGGCAGAGCAAGCTGGATGAAGAGAGAGCGGCAGGCCTGCAGGGAATGGGGTCAGCAAGGGAGGCTGCCCCTCTGAGGTCTAGACATGGAGGGATGAAGTGAGAACTGCCAGGAGCCAAGCAGAGCTGGGCCCTCCCTGCAAAGGGAATTAAAGCTAACAGCAATAGGTTCTCTAACCATCTACAGGAAATGAAGGCAAGGAAAGAAGTGGTGTGGCTAAGCACTGAGGATGGGGCGAAGATTCAAGATAATCTTTGTCTGGCCCCACACAAAAATTACTTTGCCTCAGTGTTTAATAAGGGGAACGAGGATCTTGGGAGCAGTTTGCTGGTAGCTAATGGAAATGTGGCTATGGACGTAGGAATTAGCACATCCGAGATGGAATTCCAACTCAGACAGTTAAATAGAAGTAAACTGGGGGTCCAGATAATCTCATCCAAGAGGATGAAAGGAACCGGTTTGTGAGGTGGCGAGCCCAACAGCACGGCTTTTTAATGAATCTTCAACACTGGCGATCATTCTCTGTGACAGGAGACTTGCTAACATAATTCCGGTTTTTTAAGATGGGAAGAAAAGTGATCCAGGAACCTACAGACCTTGAACATAATTAGGAAAGGGAGAGTAGTTAAGGACCTCGAGGCAGCGGTGACGTGGGAGTCCACAGCGGGATCACCTGCACCCCAAGTGTCGGGGGTCCTGCACGCTGACTGTCAGCACCAGCCCACAGTCCCCCCTCTTCCCTGAAGCAGCATGGAGGGGGCAGGACAGGGCGGGGGCACATGGCCGGTGCGCCCCATAGGACCCCCACACTAGTCTCCTCTGCACAGAGGTAAACAGCAATTGGATAACATAGAACATGGTTCTGTTGCCAGACCAACCACCTCTATTTCTCTTTGATTCAGTTCCACTTGGGAAGTTATAGTTAAATGGGAGAAGATGGGGGTTAACCTGAGGACTGAAAGGCGGTTAAGGAAGTGGGTACAGGGGGGTCATCCTGAAAGGTGAGGTCTCTGGATGCGGGGGAGGAATTTCTTGGGGTTGGCCTGGGGACCAATTTTATTAACATTTGCATTGGTGCACAAAGCAGGAGTGTGCTAATGAAGGCTGCTGCTGACTCAGAATTGGGAAGTACAGGTACAGTCACTATGGAGCCTGGCCAGAATGTCAGACAGGAAGATCTGAAAGACCTTGGAAACTGGAGTAATAGAAATGGGAGGAAGTTTAACAGTGCAAAGTGCCAGGCCCCGCACTTAGGGACTGACCACGAGAATTGTTGCTATAAGCTGAATGTGTATTGGTTGGAAGTGAGAGAGGAGCAGAAGGACCTGTAAGGAGTCGTCAATCAGTGGTGGACTATAAGCTCCCACTGGGTTGCACTCAGGAAAATTGCTAATGCAGCCCTAGGATGCACCAGGCCAGGTTTTTCCAGCAGAGACAGGGACATACGAGTACCATCGTACCAGGGAGAGCCCATCTGGAACGCTGTGTGCCCTTCTGGTCTACCAGCTCCAGGAAGATGAATTCAGACTGGAATGGGTGCAGAGGAAGGCTGCTTGGATGTTCTAAATGGAAAGCCTTCTGAGAGGGGACTCAGAGAGCTTGGCTTGTTCACACAAAGGCCGGGGGGAGATCTGGTCTCTCGCTGTAAATACCTTTGGGGTTAAAAGCTCAGGGAGGGGGAGGAGTTCTCAAAGTGAAGCACCAATGTGGCCCCAACAACAAATGGCCGTAGTATGGGCTGGTGGTCAGATAAAGGTTTCTAACTATCTGAGGAGTGAAGTCCTGGAACCATCTCCCAAGGCAGGTGTGGTGTGGGGAGGGGAACTGCTGCGCACCTGGCTTCAAGACTGAGCTGGAGAAGTTTAGGGAGCGGGGGCCCAGCACAGCCTGTAGCCCAGTTGCAACTGTTAGCAGCAGAGGTCTCCAGTGGCTCTGAGCGGGGCGGGCGCCGAGTTACGACAGAGGATTCTTTCCCAGGGATCTGGCTGGTGGGTCTTGCAAAAATGCGCACAGTGGAACCGATTGCCGTATGTAGGGCCAGAAAGGAATTTTTGCCCAGGTCAGATTGGCACAGCCCTGGGAGAGACGGGGGAAGTTCCCTTCTTATGTGGCCAGGGGCAGCAGTGGCTTCTCTGTAACTGGGAGTCTTTAAACCATGATGTGTGACTGTCAGTAACACAGCCTGAGGATGGGTGCCTACTGCAGGGGTGGGTGAGGGGTGTGCCTGTGATGTGTTGGAGGTCAGAGTAGATTATCACGATGGTCTCTTCTAGCCTTAGTCTGAGTCTCTGGGTATGTCTGCTGCAAACTGGGCCCCTTTCTGCCACTCCGTAGCCCAAGCCTGTCTTCCCATCACTGCGGTATTGCAGCAGCCAACCCTTGGCAGGGCTCTTTAGATGGCAAGCTCCCGGCAGTCTGCCATGCAAAGCAACTGGTGTTTTACAGACAACAATGAGTGCACAGCCCAGCCCACATTATGCGGAGCCAAAGGACAGTGTCTGAACACGCCAGGCAGCTATAACTGTGAATGCCAGAAGGGATTCTCCCTGGACAGTTCCGGCATCAACTGTGAAGGTGGGTGTGTGTCTCCCCTGCTGCATATCCTGTATGGAAGGGTCCCAAGTCCACGTCCCTTCCTGGAGCAGGTCCAAGTACAGTCAGCAGTGGGTGATTCAATTTCTCAGATGCTCGTCAGCACACAGAGCACGGCACCTCCTCACTGCTGGCCTGTGGTGAGAGAGTAGCAGAGATCGCTCTGCAGGCAGTAGAAGAGCTGCCAGCAGCCCAGCCAGCCCAGGCCCAGAGTGAGGAAGGTTGAGGTCCAACCATGAGTTCAGTGAGACATGAGAACAGCCACACAAGCTCAGCCCACCCAGCCCCGTGTTCTGCTTATAGCAATGGCCAATGCCGGGTGCCCTAGAGGGAGTGAGCGGAACAGAGCCATTGTCAAGTGATCCAAACCATCCTCCAGTCACAGCTTCTCGCAGTCTGAGGCTAGAGGCATTCAGAGCATACACTGCACCACTGACCCTCCTGGGTAAGAGCCGCGCATGAGCCTGCCCTCCCAGGACTCACCTAGCACTCTTTTGCAGCCAGTTACACTTCTGGCCCTCACATCCTCTCCTGGCATCAAGTTCCCCAGGCTGACTGTGTGGGGGGTAAGGTAGTACGTGTTTTCGTTTGTTTTAACCTTGCAGGCTTATGATTTCCTTGGGTGACCCCTGGTTCCTGTGGTGTGCAACGCGGTAAATAACGCTTTCCTCTTCACTTTCTTCACCCCAGTCATGACTTTGCAGCCCTCTGTCTGTTCCCCACTTCGATGTCTCTTTTCCAAGTTGAACAGTGTCAGGGTTCTCAATCTTACCTCCTGCAGAAGTTGTTCTGCGCCCCCTCCCCGATGTTTTAGTTGCCCTTCTCTGTAGCTTTTCCAATTCCAGCATATCTTTCGAGGTCAGGGGACCAGAGCTATGCACAGTGTTCAAGAACTGGGTGAGCTATGGTTTTATATAGTGACATTATAATATTTTAATCTTACTGTCTATCCCTTTCCTAATGATTCCCAATTCCATTCAATTTCCGATTGTTACTGCACATTGAGTGGATGTTTTCAGGGAATTATCCAATGACTCCATGATCTTTCTTGGTTGGAAACATCTAGTTTAGACCCCATCGTTTTGTAAGTACATTTGCTATTATGGTTTTCAATGTGCATTACTGTGCATTTATCAGTTCTGATTTAATATCCCATTTGGTTGCCCAGTCACCACATTTTGTGAGATCCCTTTGTAACTCTTTATAGTCTATTTTGGATTATCTTAAGTAATGTATCAGCTGCAGACTTTGCCACCTCTCTGTTTACTCCTTTTTCCGATAATGTATGAACATGCTGACCATCACTGGTCTCAGTACAGTTCCCCAGGAGACACCACTATTTATCTTCTTCCATTCTAAAAACTGACTGTTAATTCCTACTCTTTGGTTCCTGTGTTTTAACCAGTTGGGCTATGTCTACGCTTGTGCTATACTTCAAAGGGGGCATGGTAATCAAAGTGGTGGGAGATTACTAATGAAGTGCTGCAGTGCATATGCAGCACTTCATTAGGCAAATTCTCCCCTGCGGCAACTTCAAAGTGTCAAAATTTTGCAGAGTAAAGGCACTTAAAGTGCCCACAGCTACACGCATGCCGGTATTTCAAAGTTTGACACTTTGAAGTTGCCACGGGGGAGAATTAGCCTGATGAAGTGCTGAATATGCATCACAGCACTTCATTAGTAATCTCCCATCGCCCTGATTGCCAGGCCCCCTTCGAAGAAGGAGGCAAGTGTAGACATAGCCTTGCTGATCCATGAGAGAGCCTTCCCTCTTAGCCCATGACAGTTCACTTTGCTTAAGAGCCTTTGGTGAAAGACCTTGTTGAAAGCTTTCTAAAAGTCCAAGTACACTGGATCCACTGGATCCCCCTAGCCCACAGGCTGCTTGGTAATAGATTTGTGAGGCGTGATTTCCCTTTCCCAACACATGTTCATCTGCATCTGATCTTCCTGTTCTTGGCTGTAGTTTCAACTAAGGTACCTAGTACTGAAGTCAGACTTACCAGCCTGTAATTACTAGGACTGCCTCTGGAACCTTGTTTAAAAACTGGCATCTCAATAGTACTCTGACAGTCATCTGGCACAGAGACTGAGTTAACCCCAGATAGGTTAAATATTAGCCTTTCTAGTTGTGTGATTTCATGTTAAAATTCTTTTGGAATCCTTTCTCTTCCAGTCCTGGTGACTTATTACTGTTCCATTTATTAGCTTATCCCAAAACCTCCTCTACTGATGTCTCTGTCTGGGACAAAACAAAAAAGCAGTCCTGTGGCACCTTAAAGACTAATGATAATTTATTAGATTTCATGGGAAAGATCCACTTCTTCAGGTCTGGAAAATCCTGATGAATGAAAATGAAGGGTAATCCTCATTCATCAGGATTTTCCAGACTTAAATTAGTGGGTTTGTCCCCCAAAAGCTCATCACCTAATAAATTATCTTGCTAGTCTTTAACGTGCTACAGGCCAACCTTTCTGTTCTGTGAAGATACAGACTAAGGCCACGTCTACATGTGCACGCTACTTTGAAGTAGCGGTGCCAACTTCGAAATAGCGCCTGTCACGGCTACACGTGTTGGGCGCTATTTCGAAGTTGAAATCGACGTTAGGCAGCGAGACGTCGAAGTCGCTAACCCCGTGAGGGGATGGGAATAGTGCCCTACTTCGAAGTTGAACGTTGAAGTAGGGCACGTGTAGATGATCCGCGTCCCGCGACATCAAAATAGCAGGGTCCGCCATGGCGGCCATCAGCTGAGGGGTTGAGAGACGCTCTCTCTCCAGCCCCTGCGGGGCTCTATGGTCATCGTGTGCAGCAGCCCTTAGCCCAGGGCTTCTGGCTGCTGCTGCTGCAGCTGGGGATCCATGCTGCATGCACAGGGTCTGCAACCAGTTGTCGGCTCTGTGGATCTTGTGTTGTTTAGTGCAACTGTGTCTGGGAGGGGCCCTTTAAGGGAGCGGCTTGCTGTTGAGTCCGCCCTGTGACCCTGTCTGCAGCAGTTCCTGGCACACTCATTTCGATGTGTGCTACTTTGGTGTGTAGACGTTCCCTCGCAGCGCCTATTTCGATATGGTGCTGCCCAGTGTCGAAGTTGAACGTCGACGTTGCCAGCCCTGGAGGACGTGTAGACGTTATTCTGTCGCTACATCGAAATAAGCTATTTCGATGTAGTGTGCACGTGTAGACGTAGCCTCACACAGCTACCTCTCTAAGACTGTCTGGGACAGTTCTGCAGATGGGTTACCTAAAAAGAATGATTTAGATGTGGGCATCTCCTTCATGTGCTGTGGTGTGAAGACCAAAGCAAGCTACTCATCCTTGTCTTCCCTGAGTGCTCCTTTAGACCATGATTGTCCAGTGACCCCACTCCTTGTTTGGCAGACTTCCTGCTTCTGATGTACTTAGAATGTTTTTGCTGTTAGTCGTTGTGTCTTTTGCTAGCTGGTTTTCAAATTCATTTTTGGCCTGCATGATTACACTGTTACACTTGACTAGCCAAAGTATATTCTCCTTTGTTTTCCTTACTAAGATCTGACATGCAGTATTTAAAGGGGAACTTTTTGCCTCTAACTGCTTTTTTCCTCTGTTGCTCACCCCGTGACATAGTTCTGGTCCTCTTACTATGTTTGCTTGTTTGTTTGTTTGTTTTAATTTGGGTTGTGCATTTACTTTGAGCCTCTTTTGCAGTGTTTTTAGATGGCTTCAAGCAGCTTGCAGGCCTTTCACTCTCGTAACTCTACCTTTTCATTCTGTGTAGCTAGCTTCCTCTCTTTTGGGTAGCTTGCCTTTCTGAATTAAATGCTGCTGTGGTGGATTCCTTTGGGTTTTGTCCCTGACAGGGGTGTTGTATTTGATTACATTATGGCTATCATTACTACTAAGTAGCTCTTGGACCAGATCGTGAGCACCGCTTTGGACTAAATCAAGAATTGCCTGTCCTCTGGGGAGTTCTGGGATAAGCTGTTCCAAGAAGCAGCCGTTTTAAGTGTCAATTCAGCATCCCCAGGCAGCATGGGGATAGCTGAAATCCCCCTTTAGTTCTAATAGCCTCTAATAGTCCACAATCAGTGGGTGATTGTGAAATCAGCAGATTTCACAATCACCAGCCTGATGAGGTGATCGGTATATATTCCTGTGGCTATACTCTTACTATTCAAGTATGGTAACAGAGAGAAAGCCATGTTAATCTGAATTCTATCAAAACAAAAAAGCAGTCATGTAGCACTTTAAAGACTTACAAAATAATTTGTAATAATAATTTTATTCAAGTATGGAATTTCTATCCAAAGACCAGTGCTTTTTTGTGCTGGTACTTGCCAGTACTTAGTACCGACACTTCGACAGCCCCAGCCATAGGCTGGGCTGAGCTGGGCTGGGCTGGGGGTGGAGCGTGAAATGAGCACTGGCTCTCTTCTTTTTTATGACAAAGCCCCGCCGAAGAGATCCCGTGCAATGCATAGACACAGAGTGCCCATTAGACACCCTCCTGGGGACTGGTGCTTTCTTTCACATTGTGGCCAGTGTCCAGGCAGCCACACTGAGGTTACTCAATTACAGCAAAGGGGCAAGAATGGGGCAGCCCATCCCCCAGCTGGCTGATGTTCCAATGCTTTCATGTAACAAGCCTGCCCCAAAGAGCTTTGACCATCCATGCTCACTGGTGGCACAGGCGCCACAACTTCAGGCCCCAATAGTGATCAAACCTTCCACGTCCGCCCACCCAGCCAAGCCAAAAGCCATGAGGGCCACTGACAGTCTCATCACTCCTATAAAACTGTTTGTCAGTCCCAAAGTGTTGGGCACCTTCTCTCCAGAGCTAATAAATATTCCAAGTCTTACCCAAAGAAACGCTAAGAGACAATTCTTATACTAACCAAACTGGCTGAAGCTCTAGGTGCCTCTGAAATGCCAGGCCCTGGGGCAACAGCTCCATTTCCCTCACCCGCAGCGGGCCGGGCTAACGATACCTGTGCAAACACATACAACCACAAACCTCATCTCCCAGTGCCTCCCCACAGGTTGAATGTGGCTCATGTCTCCTGCAGGGGGCTTAACCCTTCCTGGCCGTGTGTCACACAGCTAGTGCGACCTCTGCCTCAGGAGTCACCAGGCTGAGTCGATTTCATTGTCCCACCTGGTGCCTCTTGTATCAATGGCCTCATTTAAGGCCCGTCACTCATTCACCTCTCTTATGCTTTCGACGTCCAGCGTTTGTATCCAAGCACATCCGAAAGGTGTCGCTTTAGTTACCTGCGTCCAGGTGAGGCAATAGATGGCAGGCGGTGTAGGATCAGGCTGCGCTGTGCTGGCCTGGTACCAGCAGGGGGTGTGAGGAGCAGGCGCTGGGCAGAGATCTCGGGGTACATCCCTGTGGCTGTGCAAGGGCTGGGATCGAGGCTGCGGTTCTGGGAAGGCGCAGCCGAGTGTGCCTCGGGTCGCTGCAGTACTAGCCCATTGCAGACTCCTAGAACAGGATGGGGCATGCAGGCTGCTCCTGGGCTGCAGCGCCTGGAACCTGAGCTGCACACATGTACAGCCAGGGGCTTGACTCCATGCCAGGCAAGCCAGTGCTCAGAGCGCTTAGGAAATAACAAAGCCAGGACTGCCTCACCCCAGGAGACACCACTGCCCTGCTCCCACCACTGGAAGTGGGGAGGCACACATCCAAGCCACAGCCCCTCCCGAGATAAGCTAAGGAGACCCATGGCCAAAGGCTGCCTGCAGGGGGCTGCCAGGAGCCCTCCTGTCTGGCTCACTCCTCCGTGACCCCTAGGACCAAGCATGCAACTAGAGTTGGTCCATCAGGGTCACTTTGAGGGAACAGTGCTGGCTGGGCTGGGGATGAGTCCCCCCTCCCCCAGGATATACCCAGGCTGCCTGTGCAAGGAAGTCAGTTGGGTGGGGGGCACAGCCAGTCCAGACTGGAGCCAGGGCAGGACTTCACCAGATCAGCAGATGGATCTGCCCGGCTGCTGGAGCTGCCGGCGTCCATCTGATGGGCACTGTGTGACCTACATTGCCAGTCCCTGGGCTCTGCCCATGGGCTCTCCTGCCCGGCTGCCGGAGCTGCCGGCGTGTGTCTGATGGGTGCTCTGTGCTGTTTATGCCAGCAGACGTGGATGAGTGTGACGGGAACCATCGCTGCCAGCACGGCTGTCAGAATGTGCTGGGAGGCTACCGCTGCGGCTGTCCACAGGGCTATGTGCAGCATTACCAGTGGAACCAGTGTGTGGGTGAGTGGGGACTGGGGGCCTCCTGTGGGGGCAGGGTACCAGCAAGGGGAGGCAGGCTGCTCCCAGCTGAGCTGCTGACTCCTTGCTCCCCCTCTGGCAGGTCAGCGATTTTCCTGTGTTTGTCACTCGCCTGAGGACCTTGGGTGTGCTGTGGGCCCTACACTGGGCACTAGGCAGAGCAGAGACAAGGGCACTGTGCTTGGCAGTCAGGTGCTGGGCCCCAGTCTGCCAGCACAGCCGCCTAGAGCCCCGTGCTGAAGTGCGTCTCTGCTGCACGCCAGCCTCCTGCTGCTCCTGTCACAGCTGTGGGCTGAGGGTCTGGCTGCTGCTTGCTCCTGACCACAGATCAGCTTGGGGGCCAGGCCCTGGTCGGGGAGGCCTGAAGAGCTAGTGCCTGGAGCCCAGCTGGCTGTGCTTGGCCGTGGCAAAGCCAGGGCGTCTGACACTCCCTGGAAAGGGACAAGCAGCGCGACCCCAGAGTAGGGTCCCCCACCCAGACCCGCCCCCATCGGCAGGAGCCTGAGCACTTTGCTGTGGCCTGTCGCAGATGAAAACGAGTGCTCCAGCCCCTCAGCCTGTGGCTCTGCCTCCTGCTACAACACACTGGGCAGCTTCAAGTGCGTCTGCCCATCCGGCTTCGACTTCGACCAGGCCTTTGGCGGGTGCCAGGACGTGGATGAGTGCTCAGCTGGCGGGATCCCCTGCAGCTACGGCTGCTCCAACACGGACGGGGGCTACCTCTGTGCCTGCCCTGGCGGGTACTTCCGAGCTGGACAAGGGTGAGTGGCCACAGCTCCTCCAGTCCCTTGGGGGGCCCTGGGCTCACACCAGCTCTCTGCCAGGGCAGCCTCCCAGGAGCACATGTGCAGTCCACGGACCCCCTCCCTGGCCCACTCGCTCTCACACACATTTGGATACTTGCCTGGGTCCTCCCAGTGCTGCCTGGCTGCCGTCTGGGTCTGTGTCGCCATCTGAGAGCTCTGGCGGGGGGCACATGTCCCCAAACCTCTCCTTTCCGAAAGCCAGGGCACAGCGGATGCATGCTCTGGGCTGTGCACTGCACGTCCCGTCCCCCTGCCTGGGGTGTGTCTGGCCCCCCTGCATGGCCACGCCTCCCCCAGTGTTACTCCTGTCCCCAGGCACTGTATCTCTGGACTCGGCTTTGGCAAAGGCCCCTACCTGCCGGCGCCCCCAGAGGAGGATGAGGAGAACCTGCTCTCCCCTGAGGCCTGCTACGAGTGCAAGATAAACGGCTACCCCAAGCGGGGCCGGCAGCGCCGCAGCATCAACGGGACTGCGGTGCCCCAGGTAATGCCAGGCCACCGGACACTGCAGGCCAGCTGGGTGCCAGGCCTGCGTGCTCCTGGGAAAGAGCTGGACAGGTCCCCCGGCACAGCCATGGGTGGGCCTCTGCCCAGCGAGACCTGCCCCGCAGCAGCCCTCGCTGTCCGGAGACTCTTCGGGCCTGGTCGTGAGGGGGTGTCCCCAGACCCCATAGCAGGTGGGATTATTGGGGCCAGATCATTCCCGCCCCCATGTACGCCCCAGGGAGACACAGGCCTGAGCACCACAGCTTGGTGCTGTGCTGAGCCCCCCAAGGGCTGGCCCCTCCCCCAGTCAGACAGGGGTTCTGGGACTCAACCCTGAGCGCTCCAGTCACTGTCCGGCAGTGCCCCTCAGTGCTCTCACTGGCGAGCGGGGAGAAGCAGGGAGTACGGGCCTGGCTCAGTGGCCCTGGGGAGGCAGGCAGAGGAAAGTTTGGGCCAGGGGAGCTGCTGGCCTGGCTCTGCCACACCGGGACCCCTTTGCTGAGCTGCGTTGGGTGCCCTGGGCAGGCTCCCTTCTCACCCCAGGTCAGGCCACAAACCATTCCTTGTGCCAGCTAACTCAGGAACCTGGCCTTCTTCCACCCAGGAGCCCAGCGTGAGTCTGGCCAGCCTGGACATCGACGCCCCCCTGCCCATGCGCCTGAACCTCTCAGCCCTGGCCCACAAGCAGCACATCCTGGAGCTGCTGCCGGCCGTGGAGCCCCTGGAGAACCACGTGCGCTATGTGATCGCGCATGGGAACGAGGACGGCCACTTCCGCATCCACCAAGTGGAGGGACTCAGCTACCTGCACCTTGGCCGCAAGAAGGTCACGCCCGGCACCTACCTGCTGGAGATCGTGAGCCTGCCCCTGCACGGCAAGAAGGAACTGCAGAAACAGGAGGCCAAGAACGACCTCAACTACTTGGCCGGGGAGCTTGGCCAGGCACTCAGGGTGAGGCTTCAGCTCCAGCTTTACTAGCCACCGTGAGACCCAGCCAGCCACAGCACAGCTCCGAGCAGTGCCATCTACACCGGAAACAAACCCCTTTGCTCTCACCGCACCCCTGTGCCAGCACCTGGCCAGCCACGCTGTCTGACTGCTGGGAAATGGGCCCTGGACACCTAAGGGCCACACTGCTTCCCTTGTGTTATCCACCAACCAACCCCCCAAGAGCTTGGGAGCCCTCGGGCCACGGCTGGAAACCCTGCTGTCGGGCTGTGTCTGCCACTGCGCACTCGTCCCCTGTGGTGGGTGGCCCTGCCCTTCTCCATTCAACAGGGGACTACAGTTCTCCCATTGCAATCTCCCTGCCTTCCATGGCCAAGGGCCGCTCACCATCCCCAAGCCAGGAGCTGGGCAGTGGCTGAGGACAGGGCTCATATGTGACCTCTAGAGAAACTGCTGTATTGGTGCCATTTCCGACCATATCTGGTTTTCTCTTTGCTTCGGCCTTGTCCCAGTGGTGCTATGGAAAAGCCCCTCAGCCATCACTGTCTGCTCCCTGGCTCTCGCGCTCTTTTTTTATGCTGTGTTCTACCAGGTCCTTCATTTTGGCCCTTTACGTGGCAATCAAAGGGGCCATTTGGCCCCGGGGCGGGCGTGAGGGCCAGTTTGGACCATGCTGTGTAACCTCACTTTGCAAGCTGAGGGCTGCAGCACTCAAACCGTGTGCAGAGCCAACTGGTACTGCGGCAGCCTCTCCTCAGAGCCCAGTTGGAAGGGTTGTTCCTACAGCTCCTGCGGCTGCAGAGGTGGCCGCAGGTCCCTCGCTCACCAGCAGGCATTGACCAGTTTTGCAGGGAGGCAGCCAGGCCTATTGTTCCATTGGGGATGAACACGCTGAATCGCCAGGAGATGTCACGAGCAGAGCAGAGCACAGCAGAGCTCGCTGATAGGATGGGGGTGAGGGAGGTATTCGGCCCAATGGGAAAGATCCTGGGCTCATTGCTGAGAGCATTTGCAAGGCCCCCAGCACAGGATCAGTGCACGGCAGCGCTTTGGGGAGAGGAACGTGATGCAGGGACGTTTTGGCCCATATTGTCAAAACGGTCCCCGACTGTGGGTGCCAGTTTGGGGGCGGGTCTGGTTTGAGTGGCCCTCGGGGCCTTTGGCCAAACAGCCAGTCAGGGGCTACTGGCAAATGTGGGATTTGCACAGATTCCGCTCTGGTCACCTCAGTGTGGCATCCTCTGGGCAATGCAGACAACCTAAATGCACTAAAAACCACCTGCCTCCTTGCTGCCGCCAAAGGCCTGAGCAGACAGCCTGGTACTCACAGCCCTTCCTGCCAAGAGCGGGAGCGTCAGACAGCTGGTTCCTGCAAGGCCAATGCCAGCTTTACATGAAACGCCTTTTTGCCTTTTCTCCTCTGTCTTTTTTGTTTTGTTTTGTTTTTGTTCTACATCAACACTGTGCATCAACAGAAGGAAACAAAGGTGCTACATTCACTCATGGTAACATACAAGACTACCTGATAGATCCCAAGACAATGGTGCTTTCAGTTGGCAGAAGCTGGTGCTGGTATTGACTCATCAGGGTCACTGCACTGGACCCACCCTTTCCTATTTATGTGTAACCACCAATGTTACCACTGCTCGGTGTTGTGAGGAGTGCATATTCCTGTAGCTTTTTTTGGTATGGTGGGGAGGGCGGGGCGGGGCGCGGGGGGGGGGGGGTCATTTCTGATTTTTCCTGGGAAGCTGCCACCACATGGCGTGTGTTTATACTGTAATTTGGCAAATAGCAAACTTGAAAACTTTTGCATAATGCAGCTGCAAACAACACAAGCTGGATTTTGCAAGAGGCTCAGACCTCATGACGCGACAGGTGGCCTGTTTTCATTTGTTTGTTTGTTTGTTTTTACCAAAAGGTGCTTTTAAAAAATGAATGCTGATAATAACTTAGCAGAGGTGGGGTTTTGTGTGTGTGTGGAGCCAAATGAGAAAGCGAAAGGTTTTGTTCCTTCCAGTCTAGTGTGGTGATTGCCATTTCTTGCTGGTTGGTTTTCAACACACTGGGCACAGCCAGGGCAGTGCCATGCCCTGCAGAACGAGCCGCTCAGTGTGGGTCCCTTTTTGTATCAGAAGCAACAGCAACAATAAAATTATTTTGGGTTAACTGGTTCTGCCTCTCATTCCTAGCTGGTGGCAGGAACTCACGTCACATTGGGTGTGACACCTGCAAAAGTGGGCAGTCTGGCTGCAGGACGAAGCTGTGCCAGTGATACAGCCTGCTCCACAAGGGCCTGCCATGGGCTTGCAGGCAGCCCCTCCTGAGGTGCAGCAGGAGGGCTCCAGGGACAAAGGAGAGCAGAGCAGTCTCTTCTGGGAGCAGTACCCACCTCCGTGCAGAGAAGGCCCTACCAGTGGGTGGACATGGGAGCCTCAGGCAGAGCAGCCCCACTCCCAGAAGATTGTTCCTGTGCTCTGAGCTGTGGTGCATTGTTTGGGCTGTTAGCTGTTCCCATGACACAGGCTGACTAACCACCCCTGCTGTTAGGCTTATGAGAAGCAACACGGCACTGAGCTGTGTTTATTGAAAATACAGCATGAAACCCCGCAGATGGCGTCACTCTCGCACACGGGTCCTGCCGAGTGGGGTGGGAGGTCACCAGTCTGTCATGGCTCAAGTCAGTCTTGCAGCCAGTACGACTGAACGAGAGTGAGGAGCTGGGCTTCATGGGTCCTGCACCGATACTTGGAGCCCCTGCAGGTCCGACCCCACAGGTCCATGGCAAAGCAATGCAGCTTCATGCTTGTAAATGCCCACTTGAGTGGGTGGCTTTGCAATGTCACAGGGGAATCAGGACTCCCTAATCAGCATTTCCCACAGGCGCCCTTTCTGGTCAGGCTTCCCCTCCTGAGCTCGTTTGGCTTCTCACCTCTAGGAGGACCTGCCTGTCTCAGGGCTTGTCAGTTCTGCTTATTTGCTTGGCGTCAGGCACAATGCACCTTTTCTGACTGTCTCCAAGTACCTCCCATCAGCCAGCCCACCTGGACATTCACGAGGGCTTTTGCACTTACCCTCCTCCATCGCTCACCCCAGATGGTGTTATGGAGCCTGTCAGACAGGATTATGTTTCAGAAAGGGTTATACAGACGTAACAAAAGACCCTTATGCAACGTCATTTGCAATGCAGACAAGGGGCAAGACCCTATTGTAAGCATTGTACTTACTAACATCATACTGCCATGCTCGTACCCCACTCACATCCTACGTGTTGCCTACAAGGGGACTGGGTAATTCTGGCACCGGAGGCACAATGGGGCTGTTGCAAACAGCAGCATCCTCTGTGCTCCCAGCTCTTCTAACCCCAGGCACGCGGGTGGGGGACAGGGCAGCTGGCTGAGCTTGGTGACAGGGCTGCTGAACAGGGAATGCTGCATGCAGTGGGTCAGCAGTGCCATGCTCCAGACCCCACCCGTTCTGCCCCAGGCCCTGCCCCACCTCTGCTTCTCACCCCTGCCACACCCCCATTGCAGCCTTTCCCAAAGCACGGGCCTGGCCCCAAACCACCCAATGGACAGGACGGCTCTGCCACTGCTCTGCACTAGAGGTTCTCAAACCCTTTCAATGTGAACCTTTCCGCGTCCACCAACCAACCACCCACAGCAGCAAAATGCCATCGCTGAGCCTGCAATACCCTGAACGTGCCACTACTCAGCTTAGGCCTATGGAGCACAACAGCACAGCTATCAAAACAAAAAGCAGTCAAGTAGCACGTTAAAGACTAGCAAAATAATTTATTAGGTGAGCCTTCGTGGGACAGACCCACTTCTTCAGACCATAGCCAGACCAGAACAGGCTCAATATTAAAGGTACAGAGAACCAAAAACAGTAAGCAAGGAGGACAAATCAGAAAAAGATAATCAAGGTGAGCAAATCAGAGAGTGGAGGGGTGGAGCGGGGGGGGAATGTCAAGAATTAGATTGAGCCAAGTATGCAGACGAGCCCCTATAGTGACTCAGAAAGTTCCCATCACAATTTAAACCATGTGTTAATGTGCCGAATTTGAATATAAAAGCCAGCTCGGCTGTTTCCCTTTCCACAACGGTGCGATAATTCTTCTTCAGTAACACACGTACCTTTAGGTCATTGACAGAATGCCCCACTCCATTAAAATGTTGACTAACTGGTTTGTGGATCTGGAGTGTTTTGATGTCTCTTGTGCCCGTTGACCTTTTGTCTAAGGGAGTTAGAAGTCTGTCCAATATAGAAAGCATCTGGGCATTGTTGGCACATGAGTAATCGCAGAATCACGGGCACTTTCTCATGCTCCTCTACTAACATCATATATGCCATCATGTGCCAACAATGCCCAGATGCTTTGTATATTGGACAGCCTTCTAACTCCCTTAGACAAAGGGTCAACGGGCACAAAACAGACATCAAAACGCTCCAGATCCACAAACCAGTTAGTCAACATTTTAATGGAATGGGCCATTCTGTCAATGACCTAAAGGTACGTGTGTTACTGAAGAAGAATTATCGCACCGCTGTGGAAAGGGAAACAGCCGAGCTGGCTTTTATATTCAAATTCGGCACATTAACACATGGTTTAAATCGTGATGGGAACTTTCTGAGTCACTATAGGGGCTTGTCTGCATACTTGGCTCAATCTAATTCTTGACATTCCTCCCCGCTCCACCCCTCCACTCTCTGATTTGCTCACTTTAATTATCTTTTTCTGATTTGTCCTCCTTGCTTACTGTTTTTGGTTCTCTGTGCCTTAAATACTGAGCCTGTTCTGGTCTGGCTACGGTCTGAAGAAGTGGGTCTGTCCCACGGAAGCTCACCTGATAAACTATTTTGCTAGTCTTTAACGTGCTACTTGACTGCTTTTTGTTTTGATAGCATACAGACTAGCACAGCTTCCTCTCTGTTACTATTCAACAGCACAGCTAGCCGCTGTAATGTAATGGGGGCTGCAGGTCCGTGGAGAGCCCGGGTGGCTCCCCAGTGTGCGGGGCGGGGGGGGGCGGCCTGAGCCTGTGGCCCACCTGCAAGATGGTCATGGGCCATTAGTAGGCCACAGAGCCCACTTTGAGAACCACTACCTTGGGGGGGGGCTGAGCCGAGACCCCCACGTTGGGAGGAGAGAGCTAGAGAGACAGCGAGAGAGAGAGAGTGTGTGTGTGTGTGTGAGAGAGAGACAGGTGAGGGACAGCTCAGCAGCCCCCTCACCTCCACCCCAGCAAACAGGCCCCAACCTGGGCCATCACCCTTGCATCACCAGAGAAGAGCAGCCCCTGCTGCCACGCCTGGGGATAGGGCCCCCACCAATGCCCCTCTCAGGTGGGGCAGAGCCAAGTGCCATGATGACCTAGGATTCAGGACTGGCTTAGTCCAGCCCTGGTATTCAGTCAGCCCCCACCAGTTGCCCACTGCACTGCAGTATCCCTGGGCTGGGACCAGTCAAGCTGGGGATCCTTCCGCTCCAAATCCAGGCACTGTGCCAGGGACAAGGGCTTCCTCCACAGTAGCTGGCACTGGCTTTAACTCTGGGTCCTGAGGCATGTGGGGGGTTGGGAGGGGGGAGCCTCGTGGGGGGGGGCAGGACAAAAGCACAAAATCAGCCCTTACTGCCGCTTTGTGCTACCCAGTTTCCCTCCCTGGCACCCCTGCGAGATGCTGGGATTTCCCTCTGAGGGCTTCCAGCCTCTATTGCCCATTTCCGTAACCCAGGGGCTTTGACTAGTTTTAAAAGTGAGTGGGGTACAGCATGTTCCTGGCAGGGAGGGGTTGTCCTCTGAGGAAATCCTGGGTGAATGGGGGCATTGAGTGGATGTGGGGTGGGGGGGGGTATTGGAGGGGTTCATGTGCCCACATGTTGGGGGCAGGGGGATAAAGTGCCCAGATGTTCTAAGCCCAGAGCTCCCAAGAAAGGGGAGGGCCCCCCCTTGCGGGGAACCAGGTAGTCTCCTGGCCAGCACTGGAAGGGATGGGGGTGGTTGCTGGGAGCCTTGTGGGGGGGGCAGCTTCCCCCAGCTGGTCACCTGCAACCACTACAACCACCAACCCCTCCAGAGAGCCACTGTCCATTGCTGATGGCTCCCAGGCAGGAGCTGCCGTTCATGCCGCAGGTGGCTGTTTGACTGCAGTGGGGGATAGGAGGGGGACATTACTCAGCTGATACAGTCACCCCTCCCCTCACAAAGGCATTGCAGGGAGTCATGCTCCCATCTTCCAACAGCGACTGCTCCTTCAAACTCCTCCTGGCTGGAGACTCCGGAGCTGGGCGATCCTGCCTCCTGCACTTGCTGTAAGTATCAGTCAGTTTGCAAGGTGCCCCAGGACGTCTCATGGGTGTTGCAGATACAAATTCAGTGACACCTCTAAGACTTGTCAATATGGAGGACACTTGGAGTCTGGACTTCCACCCAGCTGGGCCACACATACTAATGGCTCCTTGACCACGTTTCCTGTGGGACTGTCCAGGGAGACTGTGTGAGAAGCCATAGTAGCACCAGTCAGTAGCACAGCTCCTATTTACCTGCACCCGCCCCCTTCCTCAGCCTGGAACTCTCTCTAAGGAATTACAGTTGGTTGGGAACAATCTGCTGTTTACAAAACTCCTTGTCCAGTCACCCTGATAGAGCCATTACCCTGTAGGTGCTCACAGACCGGTTGTTTCACCATTTGTTCCTGCACTGCTACAGTTCTGGGCGTGAGGCTAGCTAGTCTGTAAGTACCAAGATCTCTGTTCATCCTTTACAGCTAGGGACTGTCTTGTTAACAGGTGGGAAGTGATTATTTTAGGGGGGGATCTCTGAAGAGAACCGGTGCACAGCCCTGCTCTATTGAGGCCAGAAAAATAGAGGCAGGAACTTCTTCCCCCACTGGCTAAGAAGCGCAGGTGACTAAAACAGTGAGACCCTCACTGGTGAATGGGCTTTAGAAACACAATGGTTACAATTTGGCCTGACCATTTCATCCATGCACAGATGGGCCATTTTAGTCAAGCTTAGGATTCCTTGGTGCTCAAGCCTGTGAAACACCCATTTCTCCTTCATGCAGATGTCAACATCCTTCTCCTCCTACCTCACTACTCCCTGGAGCTAGCAGCACATGGGGATCCCAAGCTACAGAGAAGGGAAGCAACCCCAGGGTCCAACATAGCAGGGTGATGGCAGAGCCAGAAGGAGAAGCCACCAGTTCTGACGTCTCTTCTACCTGATATGGCACAATCGCTCAGGAAGGAACAGAGCCCAGGATACCAAAGGGTGGGGAAAACTTTTACTGAGCTTGGTTTCAGTCAGAAAATCCCATTCAGACAAAACCAGTTTCTTACTTCAAACCACAGCCAGGATGAAAATTTGCTGTGAAATTATCTTGTGGGCAAAGAAAACCATCTCCGCTTTGTCCCAGCGGGTGTCATTGTCTCCTGGCACACAAAGAGGAGACAATGGGATCGAGGGAATTCCATGAGTTGCTTCAATCTGCTCTGAACAATGTGAAAACAATGAAATGGAAATGACGCCAAATCTTCCAGCTCTTCTCTTACATCACAAGCTGAGGGGACGGAGTGTGAGGGGACACCTCCTATTCTGCACTGCTGCAAGTGCCGCTCTGCAATGGATGCCTCCCTCGCTGCCACCCCGCACCCCCTGAGGTAGGCAGCAGGGGGTTGTGATCCCCACTTGAGAGAGGGAGAAATGTCAGCTGAGAAAGGAGCAGTGACTGTTGCTAGGTCACACAGCCAGGCCATGGTGCTATTGGGAAAAGTGGCCAGGAGCCCTGACCTTCACACCAGCCATCCCAGCTGGAATTTCGTACGTTCAATGGGCAGAGGACAGTCCCCCCAGATGAGCTCCAAACCATCTGTTGGTCACTGTGATGACTCATCAAGTGTTCTAAGAGATTGGAATGTCGGAGAAAATCATGGAACTCTAGAACTGGAAGAGACCTCAGGAGGTCATTGAGCCCAGTCCCTGCCTAAAGCAGGATCATCCTCAACTAAATCACCCTGCCAGAACTTTGTCAAGCCAGGACTTAAACACCTCTAGGGTGGGAGATGCCAGCACCTCTCTAAGTAACACTTTCCAGTGCTTCACCACCCTCCTGGGGAAATAGTTCTCTTTTAGCTCTGGTGAGGCTTTGGAGCAGGTTCTTAGCCTTTGGTTGCTGTGAAATTCCCAAGGGCTGTGGAATGTGCAGCACAGGGGCACGGTGATGGCTGTAGGTCAAGGGGTGCTGTGTTGATATAACAATCTGTGGAGGACTGGAAGCATTGCCTGGCTCCCTCTGCTCCATCACTCACTTTCCCTCTCCTGTTCCCCAGGATGACAACCACATGGACAGCTGCAGCAGCACTCTCGGGGTGGGACTTCAAGATCCAGAATATTGAGCTGGAAGGAAAGCCTAGCAAACCCCAGATTGTGAGTGTTGGGGGGGGGGCAGAGTCCAAGGCCTTTGGGGGTGCAAGGACTGCTGGGTTCCATTCCTAGCTCTGGGAGAGCAGTGGTGTCGGTGGGTGTGATGGGGTTCAGGGGTCCCCCTGCACTGCACCCCGTCCGCTGGCAGGAGTGACTCTCACTCAGCAGGTACAACAGAAGGTTTATTAGGCAACAGAAGCCCAGTTTCTCACAGAAGCAACAGCACAGCAGCCAGAGACAGTCCTTCCAACCCGTCCTGGGGAGAAGACCCCGAGGGGTGCCCCTCTGGGGTGTAGCTTTCCCCCTTCTCAGGCTGGCTGCCTTCCAGCTCTCCCTTCCCCAGCCTCTAACTGCCGCCCCCGATTCAAAACCCAGCTCAGCTCCTCCCTGCTCTTTGTTCAGGCAGAGGTGTTACCTGCCAGTTGTAGCCCCAGGGTCATCCTTAGCCACTGGGAGCTGCTGCTTGCCTCAGACATCCAGCCTGACCCACACATGCACCCCCCCCACTCCATCACAGTGGGTCAGAGCAGAAAGGGACTGGCAGTGGGAAGGAATTACATCTGTCAAGGAAAGTTAGAGACAACACAAAAAGGGTTCTTCAGATACATGGGGCCAAAGGGGAAGATTGAGGTGGCCTAGGCCTGCTGCTCACTGGAGAAGGTAAGCTGGGACTGGAAGATGAGAGGATGACAGAGCTGCTCTATGTTTCAGTCTTCTCCCAAAAAATAATGTGTGACCAGGCAACTGGTGAAATGACCCCATCAGTGAAGAATACGTCCGAGATCTCCTGCCAAATCTGAATGAATTCACATCAGTGGGGCCAGATGCTGTTCACCCAAGGGGCTGAAAGAATTAGCTGAACTTTCACAACCGCTGGTAATAAGATTTACAAACTCCTGGATGGCAGGAGAAGTCCCAGAAGACCAAAGAAAGTGTTAATGTCACCCCCCTCTTTAAAAGGGAGGAGCCGGGGAACTACTGATCCCTCAGCCTGGGAAATGATAATGTTCAGTCTGCAGGTACCTGGAAGGCAATCACTATTAGCTAGCCTAGACTTAGCAAGAACAAACCCTGCCAAGCCAGCCTGATTTCCTTTTGTAACAGTATAACCAGTCATGTTGAGAGGCCTAGAGCTCTTCTGCAGCCAGACAAAAGAGCGGCAGCCAATAACTGTGAAGCTACAAGTCACATATTCCTGTCCCGTCTACATTTCAGTACAATAGTATCACAGCAGGCTGTTAAGAAGAAGACCACATCCTAGTGCCACTCACTGGTAAAGAGATCTCAAGATGGGCAAAGAAAACTTAGTTAACAGTATTTCGTCTGGCAGGCAATGACTTATCAACAGCTGAGGTTGTGGAATCACCATTCTATGATGCCTTAGAGACTAACAGATATTTTGGAGCATAAGCTTTCGTCGGCAAAGACCTGCTTCATCAGATGAATGCAGATGTGTCTTATGCTTATGCTCCAAAATCTCTGTTAGTCTATAAGGTGCCACAGGACTTCTTGTTGTTCTCAAAGATACAGACTAACACGGCTCCTCTCTGATACATTCTCTGATGATGGTCTTCACTTTTCTCCTGTTTTCTGTATCTTCTCAGTCTGGTTTGTAATTGCTCCCATCTGCTGTATAATTAATTTTGTTAGGTGTAAATCAGTGAAGGTGGTGGGTTATGGTTGGTTAGGTAATTATATTACCATAGGTTATGATTGGTTAGTAAAATTGTACTAAAATAATTGATCAAAGTATAGCTAAGCAGGACTCAAGTTTCACTACTTAAACTGGGGTCCAAGGAAAAAGGAGGAAGAAGAGAACATCAAGGAAAGGAAAGAACATCCGGCAGGAAAGATGGAGGAAGGAACACCTTGAGGAGGACTCACCCCACCCCCAAGACCCCCAAGACCCTGCGGTGCAGTACCAAGCATCCAGAGAGTGACTTTGTCTGGCCCAAGAGGGGAAGCCTGCTGCCTTATCAGAAATGTGAGCAAGATACTGTGTGCTTAACAGGTATTCTGCTTTCTTGGTAATTGTAAACAAATAAGTAATTGTAAATAGAGAATAAGAATATTGCAGTGTAAGGCTTTTTCAGTGGCAAAGATCCTGCAGACCCGCAGGGAATTACACCCCGAGCCCTACAGATTGGGTAAAGGTGTGTATGTTCCTGAGTGTGGAAGAGATGAGAAATTTGTGTGGGTAACACTTTGACAGGGTAACTGGTTTGGTGGATGGGGGAATGTGGTGGACAAAATCTATCTAGACTTCAGCCAGGCTTTTGAAACAGTCCCATGGGCCATTCAGATAAGTCAGCTGGAGAAATGCAGGTTCAACAGAACTACCGTTAAGTGGATACGTAATTGATTAAACAACTGCAAACAAAGAGATGCTGTGAATGGAACAATGTCGAGTGGGAGCAGGGCCCGGAAGGGGGCACCACTGGGATCTGTTCTGGTTCCAGTGGTGTTTAACAGCTTTCCTGATGACCTGGCTTTCAGAGTAGAGAACAGACTGGTCAGGTTAGCAGATGACCCAGAAATGGGCTGGGGTAGTTGCCAAAACTTTGGAGGACAGAACTCAGATTCAGGGGGATGAAGAGGAGAACTGGGCTACAGACCACAAAACGAAAATGAAACAGACATACTCAAGGAGCTGCCCTTGGGGCAGGAAAACCAAACACAAAAGCAGGATCAGGGGAACGGTCTTGACAGCCGCACATCCAAGAAGGCTCTGGGATTTGGATCACAACCTCCAAGAGTCAGCAACGTGATGCTCTGTGGAAAAGCAGATGCGACTTGAGATTTCATCAAGAGGCACAGCCTGTGAGGCTCAGGAGGTGGGAAGACCACTCTGCTCCGTGATGGCTAGCCTCACCGGCGCACTCTGTCCAATTTTGGTCACTGACGCACAGAAAGGAAGGAATAGGGTGATGACATTGCCCTACAGCAAATACAGGACACTGGCCTCCAGGGATGGAGGGCTGTGTCCCATATCAGGACTCCTCGGTGATGGGGGCTACTGCCTGATGGTGAGGCACCAAGGATAGGGACACTGCAGCCTCCCAATGGGGGTTCCACAGTGTTCTGGTAGGGGGGGTGCTGAGAATAGGGGTTCACAGCCTCCCATCAGGGGGCACTAGAGAACGGGGCAGTCCCCCACAGAGGAGCTTCCCCATGGCAGAAGCTGCCTCCCTGAGGCACAGGGTGCGGGAAAATGAGGCAGTCATCCCATGGAGGGGCTCCCTGGCAGCAGAGGCTGTCACTGTGGGGTCTTGGGGAATGGAGCAGCTGCCCCACTGAGGAGCCCCTTGCAACAGGAGCTGCCGCCCCACGACACTGGGTGCCAGGGAATTAAATACGGGACAATTTGTCCTATTAAAAAAGTTGGGACACCTGTGAGACAGCTTAAATAATGGCCTGTCCCGGGAAGAATGGGATGGATGGTCACGCCACATAAGCATGACTGGAAGGCGCTCTCCTCTGCCAGCCATGGGTAAGCCAAGGCGTAAGAAACTGGCTGGGCCAGAACTGACCTGGGTGCTATGGGCCTTGTGCAAAGATCATGCTGGGCATCTGAAGAGGCTCTTGCGATGGGAATGACAAGCCAAATGCTTGTCTTTGTTCTTTCTCCCGGCCCCCTTCACCTGAGAGGTGGCTAATCAATGGCTATTGTGTGTTGAGGCCACAGAGTCAGCAGGAACCAACTTGGCAGTGACACATCCATGTCTGAATCAATAAACTCTCCCAAACCAGCTCGCCAGGCCCCAAACTGTAGTCTTACCCTATAAAAGACATCCCTGAGAGGGAGTGTGTCTGCAGCAGTAGCTCACATTTTATTAATCTTGTAGCCAGTGTTTCTCAACTTTTGTTATAAAGTGCCCCTTTTAAAAAAAAGCGTAAGCACCCCCAGAAGTCTCTCGCCTACCCGTAAGGGGGCCACGGTTGAGAAACATGGTCCTTAGGTAATCTGAGGTCTTGAAACAAATGTCATGCAATCTTTCCAGCTCACTGCACCCTTTGCAGGAGTCAGGTTTGTTCTGAATACCACCCCAAGCTACACCTCCCTTAAAAACTACTTCCTTACAAAAGCATGCAAAAATGTCAGAAGAGCACTACTGAAAACTTGCTGACTTGGTATCATCTTTTTATCAACTAACTGAAGCATAATAGCAATATTGTATGTACATTTCAGTGGGAGGCTTATAAAGCCATAGAAACAGGTCACCGTGTGACCGAACGTTTAGCATGTGCTGACTTTACTAGTGGTTTTTATGGGTCATGCTGTAAAATGAGGCAACTAGCTAGATGAGTTGCTGTACCCCCTAAAGACCTCAGTATACCACCAAGGGTAAGCATACCCCTGGGGCAGAAACACTGTGTTATAGTCCGTCTAGTACATCAAGACAAGGTGAGCTGGTAGATCCTGATACAGACACACCCTCGGAGGGGTGGCCTCTGTTTTGAAAGGTCAGGTGTGGTAAGCCTGTACACACGGCTATGTTTGCCATCTGGCTGAACAGGTTGACACGCAGGGGATGAGTGGCAGGATTACCCTGGTCTCGAGTTTCCCTAATCCCCAAGCTGGTAAGAGGAAGCCCAAGCCTTGGGGGATTTGCCTGTTGCAGAGTCCAGAGAGGAGAGGCTCACCAGATGGTTAGGAGCCCAGGGGGAGGCGATTGCTGTCTGGGTCATTAAGAAGGCCATGCGGTGGGGTGGGGCAGGGAGGGCAGAAGAGGTTGTGCTGGCTCATTAAAGCTGATGTAACAAGCGGCGCAAAAGGAGATGTTCACAGGACACAGCAAGTTCTATAGAGTGACCAAACCCAGCACAAAGGGGCCTGGTCCTGAGCAACACCCATGTCACTGGGTCTCTTTACATTCCCATCACAAGCTGGTGGTGGTGGTGGCCATGTGATCAGGCCTGGCTTGAAGGTATCTCTGAGCAGGGGACATGGTCTGGAGGGGAGGCAGGAGGGGAAATGTTGAGTCTCCTACACCCCTAAGAGAACCAAGCCCCCACTTTGGCCCTGAATAGCCAGGTCAGCCCTGCGAACTGCTCCCCCCTGCAGCCCCCTCCTGAAGCCAGAGCTGAGCACTGGTTTCCATACAGGGTCCTTCCTCTCAACCTCCTCTTGAGAGGCAGGTAGACCAGGCAGAGAGACACAGGGAGGAAAGGGAGCTGGCCCTTTTGGGAGAGATAGATATTGACCCCACCTGTGCCAGGTGAGCCCATCTGGCTTCTGAGATAAAGGCGGCCGAGGCTGGGCAGAAGGGCAGGGGAGTTGCAGGAGAAGGGATCCAGCCCTGGGAGCTGTTGCTCTTTCCTGGACAAAGGAGCACCCAAGCTGCCAGGAGAGGCTGAAGGAGGCAGGGGGCTGAAGCTGAAAGCCTGGGCTTATGGTCAGGACACAGGGTGTTGTTAGAAAATTACTGACTGAAGAAAGTCCCTGACAGGGAACCTCCCTGCGGGGGCGTGTGGCTAGCAAGGTGGACCCCACAGCAGGGAGCCAGTGGAGGCGTGCTCCAAGTCGGTGATTGCAGAGCTGAGAGGTGGGGTGTCTGCAGGGCCGTCCCAGGCCAGCGGGAGCACCCAGCTCCAGAGCTGCACCTGCCCGTAGCTCGTGCTGGCCGGATCCTCGGCTGGTTGAAATGGGCGGGATCTCCCTGATTGCCGCCAGGCGTCACTGCCTCCAGGGGCTGTGCTGGGGGTCTCTGGGGGGTGGGGGAGTCAGTGGAGTGGGCGATGGAGGGGCTGGCCCCGGCCAGCACCCAGCGGAGCGAGTTGAGGCGCAATGTACATGGAGTGATCCCACGCGGTGGGTCGAGTGGAGCCAGAGGTGCCAGGAGCAGGCAGATGGTGGGGGAGGGGTGTCTGTCTCCAGAACATGCCCTGGGCAGTGCATGGGGGTCAGTGGAAGGGGCTTTGAATTAGCCCTCGAGCCGTAGGGTACAGACAGGGCCCGACCCAGAGCTCCTTGACATCACGCCACCCCCTTCCATTGGCTCCGTTGGGCTTCGGAGCGTGAATCTAGCGCAGGCCAGAGCCCACCCAGGCAAGCTGCTGGAGTGTGTCAGAACCGGCCTCCTCAGCACTGGCCCACCCAACCCCCATGCCCCGTCCTGGGGCTGCGGGCTGGCAGCTCCCTGCAACCCTGTGGCCAGAGCAGAGAGAGGGAGGCCAGAAGACGTTACCAGCTGCGGAACAAGTTTGCGGGGCTCAACCCAGGGCCTGGCACATCCGTCGCCAAAGAAGCACCTCTGGGTTCAGCTCTGACTGGCAGCCTGGGCAGAGAGGCCACGCCTGGGGCGAGACCAGGCTCCAGAAGACTGGCACCAGGGCATCGCTCAGGCTATGTCTACACGTGAACGCTACATCGAAATAGCTTATTTCGATGAATAACGTCTACACCTCCTCCAGGGCTGGCAACGTCGACGTTCAACATCGACGTTGCGCAGCACCACATCGAAATAGGCGCTGCGAGGGAACGTCTACATGCCACAGTAGCACACATCGAAATAAGGGTGCCAGGCACAGCTGCAGACAGGGTCACAGGGCGGACTCAACAGCCAGCCACTCCCTTAAAGGGCCCCTCCCAGACACAGTTGCACTAAACAACACAAGATCCACAGAGCCGACAACTGGTTGCAGACCCTGTGCCTGCAGCATGGATCCCCAGCTGCAGCAGCAGCAGCCAGAAGCCCTGGGCTAAGGGCTGCTGCCCACAGTGACCATAGAGCCCCGCAGGGGCTGGAGAGAGAGCGTCTCTCAACCCCTCAGCTGATGGCTGCCATGGCGGACCCCGCTATTTCGATGTTGCAGGATGCGCAACGACTACACGGTCCCTACTTTGACGTTGAACATCGAAGTAGGGCGCTATTCCTATCCCCTCATGGGGTTAGCGGCTTCGACGTCTCGCCACTTAACGTCGATGTTAACATCAAAATAGCGCCCAACACGTGTAGCCGTGACAGGCGCTATTTCGAAGTTAGTGCCGCTACTTCGAAGTAGCGTGCACGTGTAGACACAGCTTCAGAGGACAAAGCAGTTCAAGCTGGGTTGGGGCTTTAATATGAGCACCAGGTCTGGTTGGGCTGGGCCAGAAGAGTTTACAGGTGGGAGAACTGGACTGGACGTAGGACTCCTGGGTTCCATTCTTGGCTTTGTCCCTTCCTTGGTTTCCCTCACAAAAAGAGATCTCCTGCCTGCGTGAAGTGCTCTGTCCTCAAGGGATGAAAAGCTGCAGGTACAGATGGAGAGTCCCTAACTAGCAGACAGGCTCAAACGCTGCAGGAATTTTCCTTTGAATCCTCCTGCAACCCCAGGATTAAATCCCAGTTGAACAGTTTCATGACCTGCATCCCACACATTACCCTGCAAGGTCCGGAAGCCTCTGGTTCCCTGGCCTTCCTGCTTCCCGATTTACACCTTCTCTTAAGGATTTACAACCCAAACCCCTCAGTGCTTGGCTGTGCCCCCACAAAGGGACCTCAAATGGAGACACCCTCGTGTGGAGCTCTTTTCACTACTGCAAGTAGCGAGGGTGTCACACACAAAAGTGACTTGGATGCTGTTGTGCTTCTCCTGCTAGCATCCCTGCAGCAGAGGAGAGACCAGATGGGGCTGCAGGGCCTACAAAGGGCATTTTTCTATCCAGGCTCCAGGACACGGACAGATCCGGTGGGTCTCTGGGTCTGTAGTTCCCTCAACCTCCCCTGCTGCTGGGTCTCCCTTGAGGGGCTTAGACAGCCACAGGATGATCTGTGCTCCCACTTACCAGGGCCAGTGACAGAAGGTGTCTTTGCTGGCTCACCAGCTTCTGCTTCTTGTCCAGGCAGTGCTTGTTCGAGAACCAGACGCAAATGATGCGGGGGCTGAGGCCAGTCAGCTACACCAGCTGCTCCTTCAGCCCAGCATCAGGGCGAGGCTTGGCCACATAGCAGGTGCTCAGGGCCTGGGGCTGCCAGCCATTCAAGATAGGGTAGTGTGATGGAGTGGGGGATACCTGTGTGTATGTGAGTGGCTCACAGAGGGTGTGGGGCTCCTGCTGAGGGTAACCTTGATGACCAGGTAACACCTTTGTACTGCAGACAAAGGAGGAGGTGGAGCCTGAGGGGTTTGAATTGGAACTGGGAGTTGGAAGCAGTTAGTCTGGGCTGAGGGAGAGAGAGACAAAGGAGGGGGCAAGGCCCCAGCTCTGGGGGCCCCTCGGGGCCTCCTCTCCCCAACATGGATTGGACTGGCTGTCTCTGCCTGCTGTACTGACTCCTCTGTACGATGCTGTGTCCTGTCGGCTAATAAACCTGCTGTTTTTCTGCTGAGTGAGAGACTCTCCTGCCTGCGGACGGGGTGCAAAGCTTGGGGGACCCCAGAACCCCATCACACTGGTGTCAGAAGTGGGATGTTCTGCACCCTGAGGATGGAGCATCCAGCAGTAAGTGACCGGGGCCCCGGAAGAAGTGGGGCCTGCGAGACCCAGGTGTGCTGAAGGGCAGTGAGGTGCAGCTCCCCAAGGCGGAGGGGCCTGCGGCCGAACCCAAGCAACTGTGGTCGTGGTTCTCAACAGCGGCTGTCACACTGAAGAGGGGGTTCCTCTGAGAGTCTGTTGGAGTCGGTCCCAGAGGGCAGAGGGGCCTACGGCCTAACCCCGGGGAGCTTGTGACCCGCAAGGAGCCTGGCACACTGAAGGGATTCTTCCAGGAAGCGTGGGGTGCAGAGGGCATCAGTCTAAGAGCCTGCAACCACGCTGAGCAACTCCGCTGTGAAGTGGCAGCACCTGGAAACCGAATCGAGATTAAAGAAGCTGGACAAGGCAGCGTGGATGTGCAGTGGCAGAGCTGAGGGTTAAGGAAAATCCTGCAGAGGTGAGCCCGGATCGGGGCAGGGAACCCTGGACTGCCTGGAGCTCTGAACCGAGTGGCCTGCCACAGCTCAAGGAGGGAAGGAGCGATTCCAACCCATCGTCTACTAGTGGCCAAGACAGACCTGCGAAGAGTTCTCCAGGCCTGGGCCGAGGAATGTGCCTGTGTGTCTGTGCAGGAAAGCAGCTTGTCCACTGGGAATGGCAAGTTGTCTGTGAGAGAAGCTGCTTCACCTTCTGTGTGTGTGTGGAGACCAGCCGGGGGGCTGGGACAAAGGAGAGAGTGTCTCCCATTGTCTGTCTGTGTTGAACAGCAGCAGCAGCCTGGCGAGAGAGCAGAGCCTGCGTTTGGAAAAGGTGCCAATGAGGAAACTAGCCCATTGTCTGAGGAAGATTCACCAGCCTGGGGTGGCTGGAGAAGGAACCACCAGGAAAGAGCATTCCAGGTGTGTCTCTGAATCCAGCCATGGGGGCTGGAGCAGAGGGAATGGCTCTGGGATGGGCAGTGGTATCCCTGCTAAGGACACTGGTCCTTGGTGCAAGAAAAGTGCTTCTGCTTCTGGGGAAGTGAATCCTTTGCCTGAGCCTGTGGGGGCTCGAGATGGAGCCAGGATCCCGGAGCTGGATCTGAGGGCAGCTGAAGCCCAGATGGGAAGTGGGCCTACCTCTGTGTCTCTCAGGGGGGATGATGCTTTAACTTGGTCTAATCCAGTTAGTATCATCAGGGAATCCCAGAGACCAGACGATTCTGGTACTTGTTCTTTGCCTGATGCTGAGGTGTTATTGGGAGGGGGTGAGAGGACTCTGTCCTACCAGAGTCATCCTCTCACCAGGACACAAGAACAGACTGGCAATGGAGTTATGCTGACTGATGAAATAAAGGAGCTGGTAGCAGAAGGGAGGAAAGGGATCCTAACCTTCTGTCCGGTGGTACTGGCTGTCTGCCTGGAGGGGGATTACGTGGGAATCTGCCTGATGGGCCAGAAGTGATCCTGGGTGTAGGTGAAACCCAGGAGCTGGTTGTGCCTCAAGGGAGCAGTGCCCCTGTGGAGCCAGACAGGGGTGAGTTATTGTTTGGGGGAGCTCTTAAGGAAGAGAATTTCCCTGAAACTTTTCCTGACCCGTCTGTGGGGACTGCAGAAAATGGGAGTGAGGTGGAGGAGAGTGAACAGGAAAGGTGCTTGTCTCTGTGGAAGTATAACATTGTATAAGTATAACGTTGTATAAGGGGACATGCTGGATACATTGTATATGAGAGGGACATGCCAAAACATGTTACAAAGTATCTGAGGGAGCACACGTAGGGACAGTTAGCTTTTGAATGGAGAAGCAATTAAGATGGAGCCAGCATGTCTAAGAAGCAGGCATCAGAATGGAAGGTGTGAAGGGCAATTAGTTAAGTTAACTGGAAGCTGTTAAAGGAGATTGTTAAGGGTGGCAGGTAATTGAAGATAGTGACTGGTCTCAGGGATCTCGAAGGGTGGTGACTAAAATCTTTTTCTTCTTTTGTCTGTAACTTCTCTGTAACTTGTTCTCCAAAAAACTGTGTAAATTAAGAGACACAAGCCCCACTCGGGGGGGGGGGGGGCTCACTTCTAAATGTATTAGCAGAGCGGCTTTGCTAATAAAACAGAGTGGTCTGATAAATTGTGAGTCTGAGTCAAACTTTGACATCTCTAAGCACCAGAGCAACCCTTTGCCTGGGGAGAAGTTTGTTTCAGCTCCTGATGGCCAGGACCTGCCTGAGTGTAAAACCACTGGCTGTGCTCTGGAAGGGTCCAAAGCAGGCAGGGTAAAAGCTTCTCAGGAATTGGAAGTTGGTGCAAGTAAAGTGAAAACTATCAGGGAGTGTGAGCAGCCCTGTGAGAACCAAGTAAAACAGCTGCACAGTCAGTCTCTGTAGGATGCAGGAGAGGTTCAGCAATTCCCCATCTCCAGATGCTAGAAACACTTATATTCTCACACTGGACTCCAATTCTGATTCCATGGGGAGGCAGAAGTTGGAGGTAAAAGGACAAAGGAGCTGTAGGCCTGGTGGGCCAGTAAGGGATAAACAGGGATTCCTTCATGTGGATTCTGCGTCTGGGACTCACAAAACAACTCTCAGAAAGCAGTTTGGTTTGCAAATTTCCAGACTGGCTGGAAGGGGGCCGTCTCCCTGAGATCATCAATGGCCCAGCTCTTGTTAGAAGGGAGGGCACACCCAGAGAGATCAGATTTCCACCCCAGGGGGCAAGGGAGAAGATTAGAACTTGATGGTGCTAAGAAAGGCCTCAGACATTTATCCCCAAAATACCAGATTCTCAAGGATGGTGCACAAAGGTTGTGGTCTACCAAAGAGCAACGTAAATGTGCAGTTGCAATGGGTTTGTTCTGTTACTCACGCTGACTGCTGTAACCAAGGGGTGCTGCTACCAAAAGCTGTAGAATTGTACCATGTACTGAATGTTTGGAAAGAGCCATGTGACATGATGACATGGATGTAGAAGCATGAATTGTATGTTGAAGGAGTCTGTAACTCTGAAATGTCACCATTGTTCCCTGTAACTAGTCTTGCAACCTCTCACATGAGGAGAAACATTCCAAACCTATTGTGTGGCATGGAAGGGGAAACTGAGGCACACAACCATTTTGGTGGTCTGGCTAAATGCCAAGGGTGAAAGCATTTGTACCTTCCTTTACTGGACTGTAACTGAATTCCAAACATTGGCTGGAGCAGCTGTATGGACTGGTGGGCAGACAGGGCAGGGCCCAAACCAGAAAAAAACTATTTGATCTGTTGGTGATGCAGCATCTGTATGGGCTCTGCCTGCCCGACTTGAGAACGTGGCTGATGGACCAGAGACAGAAGCAGGAAGACCGACCAACCTGAGGGAACTAAAGGGACTTGCCCGGCTGCATCACATGAAAAGGGCCAATACCAAGCTCCTGACTTGGAGCCTCCCCCAGCAGGACTATGATGTGGAGGTGGTGCACATCGAGGGGAGAACAGAGGGTACAGCCGATGCCCTGTCACAAGGGGAGAGCCCCGAACTTCCCCAGGTCACCAGTTGAGTGACCCCGCTCAGTTTGGTCTGGAAGTGGGGAGAGATGTGATGGAGTGGGGGATACCTGTATGTATGTGAGTGGCTCACAGAGGGTGTGGGGCTCCTGCTGAGGGTAACCTTGATGACCAGGTAACACCTTTGTACTGCAGACAAAGGAGGAGGTGGAGCCTGAGGGGTTTGAATTGGAACTGGGAGTTGGAAGCAGTTAGTCTGGGCTGAGGGAGAGAGAGACAAAGGAGGGGGCAAGGCCCCGGCTCTGGGGGCCCCTCGGGGCCTCCTCTCCCCAACATGGATTGGACTGGCTGTCTCTGCCTGTTGTACTGACTCCTCTGTACGATGCTGTGTCCTGTCGGCTAATAAACCTGCTGTTTTCCTGCTGAGTGAGAGACTCTTCTGCCTGCGGACGGGGTGCAAAGCTTGGGGGACCCCAGAACCCCATCACAGGTAGATGCAGGCTAGATTCCTGGAGCTGCCCTGGGGATGCTGGAGCCTAACTCTGGGGGCAGGGAGCAAGGCCGAGGGTTCTCCAGCCCTGTGCAGGATAAGTTTTTTAGGTGCACCAGGGTAGATGTGGATGTGCACCACCAGTGGGAGCACAGGCTGCTAGCGCGGGCGCTCTGCTAATCAGCTGGGCAGCACCTGAATCCCTCCTGGGGATCTGCCCAAGGGCTCAGCTCACAGGGAACACTGGGTTAGACCCCAAGCAGGATGGGCTCTGGCTAAACCCCATGCAGGGGAAAGTGTTGGTGCAGGAGTTTTCAGCCTGCCTTGATGGGAGTGGGGGACTGGAGGGAGGGTAGGGAACCAGCTAGTTCAAATCACAATGGCAGAGCCTCAAAGCTGTTGGGCATGAAATCAGTTTGCTGGGTCTCAGAGTCTGCAGCCAATGGGTGTCCCTGGGCTCTCAGATGGAGCCTGATCCATGGCCCCTCAAAGCCAAGAAGCCTCCCATTGACTTCAGCAGGCTCAGCACAGCCACCAGCGTCTGACAGAAATACCCTCCTGGCTCCTGGCCCCCAGTGCTGTGTGTGCAGATGGCTGCTGCCACTGGGTATGGTGATTTCAACCCACCATCTTGTTCTGAACTGGGTTTCCCCTTGGGCTCCCAGAAGTGGACAGGCTGAGTTTGGGTAGGTCAGCAGGGGTGTATCATGGCCTCTTAGAATCATACTGTTGGAAGAGACCTCAGGAGGTCATTGAGGGTGAAAACAGGTCCCACGGGATGGGGTCACTCTGGAGACCAGGATGGTGTGGGAGAGGGAAGTGAAGAAAAGGACTTGGCATGACAGGGCCAGAGAGCAAGAATCAAAGCCACTCAGGGGGCAGGACAGGGCAGGTGGCGCAGGGCATTGCCAGCCCCAGCCAGACAGGACTGCCCAGGGCTGATGGGTTATGTGGCCCACCAGGGCTACCCAGACAGAGCCTGACTCTCACCTGAGACTAGACATCTCCAGCTGCATCTACACTGTGAGAGAAATCCGAATGTAAGGCAGTTAGCCGATTGCACCACGGGACTGTCTGCACTGTAAATACGATCCAGGGAGTGCTGATATCGATAGAGTAGTGTCGCCGGACCCAGGGGGGTGTAGCGGCTCGTTCGAACGTAGCAGCGCCACGTCTCAGAATCGAACCCAGCTGCCTCCGGAGGCTGTCTGGTGCTGCTGCACCTGGCTCCCGGCTGCCCATCACTCGCGGGAGCCGGGAAACTGAGCAGCGCAGCACCAGGCTCCCTGCTCTCTCCCTGCAGCCAGGCGCAGCAGCGCTGGTCAGTTTCCTGGCTCCCCCAGGCTGCGGGGACCCGGGAACCAGGCAGCAGTGTGAGCATTGCCAGCAGCGGGGTGACAGCAGGGTCCAGGGGGAGGGAGCAGAATGTGGGGCTGAGGGAACTGTGGGATAGGTTCCCACAATGCACTGCTGCAATAGTCAGTGTTTGGCCACTCTAGAGTGGTGGCACTAACTCGACTTTGTGGGAAGTGAGGATACTCGTGGTGGAATTTACAAACCCAGCCTGAGGAAATAGGCCTGTGGCCGCAGCTCTGAGGCTACCTGACAAGAAAGAAAGTGCTGCCACTCTGGGGGCACATGGTGTAGGAAGCCCCAGAGTCCCCCCCACTCCCCACCACCACTAGGCAGGAGCCTGGGTTCACTCCCTGCTCTGGGTGGAGCATGGACTACAGGGGTAGGAGGGGGTGGGGCTGGGACCCAGGAATCCTGGCTTTCACTCCCAGCTTGCCCACTAACTCCCTTGTGATTACAGCTCGTCTGTGCTCAGCAATCGCAGTGCAGGCTGGGGGCTTCCTGGGGCCTCCCACAAGCTTTCCAGCACCAGCTCAGTTGTGTCCGCACTCTCCTGGGGGCTCAGCCTCCACACAGAGCAGCTGGCTGTGCGGGTGCTGGGCAAATGGGCTGAGCAGCACCCTGGAGTCCCCTGTGGATTGGTGCTTCTCCTCAGGAACTGCCTCTCACAAGGCACACAGCGTGCAACCAGCACTGAGAAGGGATCTGCAGTGGGGACAGGCACTGGCAGGGGAGATGCAGGCGTGAGTGTCTGAGCCTAAAGCCACTGCTCCCCTGGCCCCCATACACAGCCATCCCCCAGCCACACCTGCTCTGCGTCCCACCCCAGCCCCTCACTGCACCCCTGCCCCCCCATACACAGCCATCTCCCAGCCCCACCTGCTCTACGTCCCACCCCACCCCTCACTGCACCCCCCCATACACAGCCATCTCCCAGCCACACCTGCTCTGCGTCCCACCCAGCCCCTCACTGCACCCCCCCATACACAGCCATCCCCCAGCCACACCTGCTCTGCGTCCCACCCAGCCCCTCACTGCACCCCCCCATACACAGCCATCCCCCAGCCCCACCTGCTCTGCGTCCCACCCCAGCACTCACTGCACCCCTGCCCCCCCATACACAACCATCCCCCAGCCCCACCTGCTCTGAGTCCCACCCCAGCCCCTCACTGCACCACTGCCCCCCCATACACAACCATCCCCCAACCCCACCTGCTCTGTGTCCCACCCCAGCCCCTCACTGCACCCCTGCCCCCCCAACACAGCCATCCCCCAGCCCCACCTGCTCTGTGTCCCACCCCAGCCCCTCACTGCACCTCTGCCCCCCCATACACAACCATCCCCCAGCCCCACCTGCTCTGTGTCCCACCCCAGCCCCTCACTGCACCCCTGCCCCCCCAACACAGCCATCCCCCAGCCCCACCTGCTCTGTGTCCCACCCCAGCCCCTCACTGCACCCCTGCCCCCCCAATACACAACCATCCCCGAGCCCCACCTGCTCTGTGTCCCACCCCAGCCCCTCACTGCACCCCTGCCCCCCCAACACAGCCATCCCCCAGCCCCACCTGCTCTGTGTCCCACCCCAGCCCCTCACTGCACCCCTGCCCCCCCAACACAGCCATCCCCCAGCCCCACCTGCTCTGCGTCCCACCCCAGCCCCTCACTGCACCCCTGCCCCCCCATACACAGCCATCCCCCAGCCCCACCTGCTCTGCGTCCCACCCCAGCCCCTCACTGCACCTCTGCCCCCCATACACAGCCATCCCCCAGCCACACCTGCTCTGCGTCCCACCCCAGCCCCTCACTGCACCCCTGCCCACCCATACACAGCCATCCCCCAGCCCCACCTGCTCTGCGTCCCACCCCAGCCCCTCACTTCACCCCTGCCCCCACAACACAGCCATCCCCCAGCCCCACCTGCTCTACGTCCCACCCCACCCCTCACTGCACCCCTGCCCCCCCATACACAACCATCCCCCAGCCCCACCTGCTCTACGTCCCACCCCAGCCCCTCACTGCATCCCTGCCCCCAATACACAACCATTCCCGAGCCCCACCTGCTCTGCGTCCCACCCCAGCCCCTCACTGCACCTCTGCGCCCCATACACAGCCATCCCCCAGCCCCACCTGCTCTGCGTCCCACCCCAGCCCCTCACTGCACCCCTGCCCCCACAACACAGCCATCCCCCAGCCCCACCTGCTCTGCGTCCCACCCAAGCCCCTCACTGCACACCTGCCCCCCCATACACAACCATCCCCCAGCCCCACCTGCTCTGAGTCCCACCCCAGCCCCTCACTGCATCCCTGACCCCCAATACACAACCATCCCCCAGCCCCACCTGCTCTGTGTCCCACCACAGCCCCTCACTGCACCCCAGCCCCCCCATACACAACCATCCCCCAGCCCGACCTGCTCTGCGTCCCAACCCAGCCACTAACTGCACCCCTGCCCCCCAATACACAACCATCCCCCAGCCCCACCTGCTCTGCGTCCCACCCAAGCCCCTCACTGCACACCTGCCCCCCCATACACAACCATCCCCCAGCCCCACCTGCTCTGAGTCCCACCCAGCCACTAACTGCACCCCTGCCCCCCAATACACAACCATTCCCCAGCCCCACCTGCTCTGCGTCCCACCCCAGCCCCTCACTGCATCCCTGCCCCCCAATACACAACCATCCCTCAGCCCCACCTCCTCTGCTTCCCACCCCAGCCCCTCACTGCATCCCTGCCCCCCAATACACAACCATCCCCCAGCCCCACCTGCTCTGCGTCCCACCCAAGCCCCTCACTGCACCCCTGCCCCCCAATACACAACCATCCCCCAGCCCCACCTGCTCTGCGTCCCACCCAAGCCCCTCACTGCACACCTGCCCCCCAATACACAACCATCCCCCAGCCCCACCTGCTCTGAGTCCCACCCAGCCACTAACTGCCCCCCTGCCCCCCAATACACAACCATTCCCCAGCCCCACCTGCTCTGCGTCCCACCCCAGCCCCTCACTGCATCCCTGCCCCCCAATACACAACCATCCCCCAGCCCCACCTGCTCTGTGTTCCACCACAGCCCCTCACTGCGCCCCAGCCCCCCCATACACAACCATCCCCCAGCCCCACCTACTCTGCGTCCCACCCCAGCCCCTCACTGCACCCCTGCCCCCCATACACAACCATCCCCCAGCCCCACCTACTCTGCGTCCCACCCCAGCCCCTCACTGCACCCCTGCCCCCCCATACACAGCCATCCCCCAGCCCCACCTGCTCTGCGTCCCACCCCAGCCCCTCACTGCACCCCTGCCCCCCATACACAACCATCCCCCAGCCCCACCTGCTCTGCGTCCCACCCCAGCCCCTCACTGCACCCCTGCCCCCCCATACACAGCCATCCCCCAGCCCCACCTGCTCTGCGTCCCACCCCACCCCCTCTCTGAACCCCTGCGCCCCCATACACAGCAATCACCCAGGCCCACCTGCTCTGCGTCCCACACCAGCCCCTCACTGCACCCCTGCCCCCCCATACACAACCATCCCCCATCCCCAACTGCTCTGCGTCCCACCCCAGCCCCTCACTGCACCCCTGCCCCCCCATATAGAGCCATCCCCCAGCCCCACCTGCTCTCCGTCCAACCTCAGCCCCTCACTGCACCCCTGTCCCCCCTTTTACAGCCATCCCCCAGCCCCACGTGCTCTGCATCCCACCCCAGCCCCTCACTGCACCCCTGCCCCCCATACACAACCATCCCCCAGCCCCACCTACTCTGCGTCCCACCCCAGCCCCTCACTGCACCCCTGCCCCCCCATACACAACCATCCCCCAGCCCCACCTGCTCTGCGTCCCACCCCAGCACTCACTGCACCCCTGCCCCCCCATACACAACCATCCCCCAGCCCCACCTGCTCTACGTCCCACCCCAGCCCCTCACTGCATCCCTGCCCCCAATACACAACCATCCCCGAGCCCCACCTGCTCTGCGTCCCACCCCAGCCCCTCACTGCACCTCTGCGCCCCATACACAGCCATCCCCCAGCCCCACCTGCTCTGCGTCCCACCCAAGCCCCTCACTGCATCCCTGCCCCCCCATACACAACCATCCCCCAGCCCCACCTGCTCTGAGTCCCACCCCAGCCCCTCACTGCATCCCTGCCCCCCAATACACAACCATCCCCCAGCCCCACCTGCTCTGCGTCCCACCCCAGCCCCTCACTGCACCTCTGCCCCCCATACACAGCCATCCCCCAGCCACACCTGCTCTGCGTCCCACCCCAGCCCCTCACTGCACCCCTGCCCACCCATACACAGCCATCCCCCAGCCCCACCTGCTCTGCGTCCCACCCCAGCCCCTCACTTCACCCCTGCCCCCACAACACAGCCATCCCCCAGCCCCACCTGCTCTACGTCCCACCCCACCCCTCACTGCACCCCTGCCCCCCCATACACAACCATCCCCCAGCCCCACCTGCTCTACGTCCCACCCCAGCCCCTCACTGCATCCCTGCCCCCAATACACAACCATTCCCGAGCCCCACCTGCTCTGCGTCCCACCCCAGCCCCTCACTGCACCTCTGCGCCCCATACACAGCCATCCCCCAGCCCCACCTGCTCTGCGTCCCACCCCAGCCCCTCACTGCACCCCTGCCCCCACAACACAGCCATCCCCCAGCCCCACCTGCTCTACGTCCCACCCCACCCCTCACTGCACCCCTGCCCCCCCATACACAACCATCCCCCAGCCCCACCTGCTCTACGTCCCACCCCAGCCCCTCACTGCATCCCTGCCCCCAATACACAACCATCCCCGAGCCCCACCTGCTCTGCGTCCCACCCCAGCCCCTCACTGCACCTCTGCGCCCCATACACAGCCATCCCCCAGCCCCACCTGCTCTGCGTCCCACCCAAGCCCCTCACTGCATCCCTGCCCCCCCATACACAACCATCCCCCAGCCCCACCTGCTCTGAGTCCCACCCCAGCCCCTCACTGCATCCCTGCCCCCCAATACACAACCATCCCCCAGCCCCACCTGCTCTGCGTCCCACCCCAGCCCCTCACTGCACCTCTGCCCCCCATACACAGCCATCCCCCAGCCCCACCTGCTCTGCGTCCCACCCAAGCCCCTCACTGCACACCTGCCCCCCCATACACAACCATCCCCCAGCCCCACCTGCTCTGAGTCCCACCCCAGCCCCTCACTGCATCCCTGACCCCCAATACACAACCATCCCCCAGCCCCACCTGCTCTGTGTCCCACCACAGCCCCTCACTGCACCCCAGCCCCCCCATACACAACCATCCCCCAGCCCGACCTGCTCTGCGTCCCAACCCAGCCACTAACTGCACCCCTGCCCCCCAATACACAACCATCCCCCAGCCCCACCTGCTCTGCGTCCCACCCAAGCCCCTCACTGCACACCTGCCCCCCCATACACAACCATCCCCCAGCCCCACCTGCTCTGAGTCCCACCCAGCCACTAACTGCACCCCTGCCCCCCAATACACAACCATTCCCCAGCCCCACCTGCTCTGCGTCCCACCCCAGCCCCTCACTGCATCCCTGCCCCCCAATACACAACCATCCCTCAGCCCCACCTCCTCTGCTTCCCACCCCAGCCCCTCACTGCATCCCTGCCCCCCAATACACAACCATCCCCCAGCCCCACCTGCTCTGCGTCCCACCCAAGCCCCTCACTGCACCCCTGCCCCCCAATACACAACCATCCCCCAGCCCCACCTGCTCTGAGTCCCACCCAGCCACTAACTGCACCCCTGCCCCCCAATACACAACCATTCCCCAGCCCCACCTGCTCTGCGTCCCACCCCAGCCCCTCACTGCATCCCTGCCCCCCAATACACAACCATCCCCCAGCCCTACCTGCTCTGCATCCCACCCCAGCCTCTCACTGCACCCCAGCCCCCCCATACACAGCCATCCCCCAGCCCCACATGCTCTGAGTCCCACCCCAGCCCCTCACTGCACCCCTGCCCCGCATAAAAGACCATCCCTCAGCCCCATCTGCTCTGCGTCCCTCCTCAGCCCCTCACTGCATCCCTGCCCCCCAATACACAACCATCCCCCAGACCTACCTGCTCTGCATCCCACCCCAGCCCTCACTGCACCCCTGCCCCCCAATACACAACCATCCCTCAGCCCCACCTCCTCTGCTTCCCACCCCAGCCCCTCACTGCATCCCTGCCCCCCAATACACAACCATCCCCCAGCCCTACCTGCTCTGCATCCCACCCCAGCCTCTCACTGCACCCCAGCCCCCCCATACACAGCCATCCCCCAGCCCCACATGCTCTGAGTCCCACCCCAGCCCCTCACTGCACCCCTGCCCCGCATAAAAGACCATCCCTCAGCCCCATCTGCTCTGCGTCCCTCCTCAGCCCCTCACTGCATCCCTGCCCCCCAATACACAACCATCCCCCAGACCTACCTGCTCTGCATCCCACCCCAGCCCTCACTGCACCCCAGCCCCCCCATACACAACCATCCCCCAGCCCCACCTGCTCTGCGTCCCAACCCAGCCACTGACTGCACCCCTGCCCCCCATACACAGCCATCCCCCAGCCCCACCTACTCTGCGTCCCACCCAAGCCCCTCACTGCACCCCTGCCCCCCATACACAACCATCCCCCAGCCCCACCTGCTCTGTGTCCCACCCCAGCCCCTCACTGCACCCCAGCCCCCCCATACACAGCCAACCAACAGCCCCACTGGCTCTGGGTCCCACCCAGCCCCTCACTGCACCCCAGCCCCCCCATACACAGCCATCTCCCAGCCCCACCTGCTCTGCGTCCCACCCCAGCCCCTCACTGCATCCCTGCCCCCAATACACAACCATCCCCCAGCCCCACCTGCTCTGCGTCCCACCACAGCCCCTCACTGCACCCCTGCCCTCCAATACACAACCATTCCCCAGCACCACCTGCTCTGCGTCCCACCCCAGCCCCTCACTGCACCCCAGCCCCCCCATACACAGCCATCCCTCAGCCCCACCTGCTCTGCTTCCCACCCCAGCCCCTCAATGCACCCCTGCCCCCGAAACACATCCATCCCCCAGCCCCACCTGCTCTGCTTCCCACCCCAGCCCCTCACTGCATCCCTGCCCCCCAATACACAACCATGCCCCAGCCCTACCTACTCTGCATCCCACCCCAGCCCCTCACTGCACCCCAGCCCCCCCATACACAGGCATCCCCCAGCCCCACATGCTCTGAGTCCCACCCAAGCCCCTCACTGCACCCCTGCCCCGCATACAAGACCATCCCTCAGCCCCACCTGCTCTGCGTCCCTCCTCAGCCCCTCACTGCACCCCAGCCCCCCCATACACAACCATCCCCCAGCCCCACCTGCTCTGCGTCCCAACCCAGCCACTGACTGCACCCCTGCGCCCCATACACAGCCATCCCCCAGCCCGACCTGCTCTGCGTCCCACCACAGCCCCTCACTGCATCCCTGCCCCCCAATACACAACCATCCCCCAGCCCCACCTGCTCTGTGTCCCACCACAGCCCCTCACTGCATCCCTGCCCCCCCATACACAACCATCCCCCAGCCCCACCTGCTCTGCGTCCCAACCCAGCCACTGACTGCACCCCTGCGCCCCATACACAAACATCCCCCAGCCCCACCTGCTCTGCGTCCCACCCCAGCCCCTCACTGCCCCCCTGTCCCCCATACACAGCCATCCCCCAGCCCCACCTGCTCTGCGTCCCACCCAAGCCCCTCACTGCACACCTGCCCCCCCATACACAACCATCCCCCAGCCCCACCTCCTCTGCTTCCCACCCCAGCCCCTCACTGCATCCCTGCCCCCCAATACACAACCATCCCCCAGCCCTACCTGCTCTGCATCCCACCCCAGCCTCTCACTGCACCCCAGCCCCCCCATACACAGCCATCCCCCAGCCCCACATGCTCTGAGTCCCACCCCAGCCCCTCACTGCACCCCTGCCCCGCATAAAAGACCATCCCTCAGCCCCATCTGCTCTGCGTCCCTCCTCAGCCCCTCACTGCATCCCTGCCCCCCAATACACAACCATCCCCCAGACCTACCTGCTCTGCATCCCACCCCAGCCCTCACTGCACCCCAGCCCCCCCATACACAACCATCCCCCAGCCCCACCTGCTCTGCGTCCCAACCCAGCCACTGACTGCACCCCTGCCCCCCATACACAGCCATCCCCCAGCCCCACCTACTCTGCGTCCCACCCAAGCCCCTCACTGCACCCCTGCCCCCCATACACAACCATCCCCCAGCCCCACCTGCTCTGTGTCCCACCCCAGCCCCTCACTGCACCCCAGCCCCCCCATACACAGCCAACCAACAGCCCCACTGGCTCTGGGTCCCACCCAGCCCCTCACTGCACCCCAGCCCCCCCATACACAGCCATCTCCCAGCCCCACCTGCTCTGCGTCCCACCCCAGCCCCTCACTGCATCCCTGCCCCCAATACACAACCATCCCCCAGCCCCACCTGCTCTGCGTCCCACCACAGCCCCTCACTGCACCCCTGCCCTCCAATACACAACCATTCCCCAGCACCACCTGCTCTGCGTCCCACCCCAGCCCCTCACTGCACCCCAGCCCCCCCATACACAGCCATCCCTCAGCCCCACCTGCTCTGCTTCCCACCCCAGCCCCTCAATGCACCCCTGCCCCCGAAACACATCCATCCCCCAGCCCCACCTGCTCTGCTTCCCACCCCAGCCCCTCACTGCATCCCTGCCCCCCAATACACAACCATGCCCCAGCCCTACCTACTCTGCATCCCACCCCAGCCCCTCACTGCACCCCAGCCCCCCCATACACAGGCATCCCCCAGCCCCACATGCTCTGAGTCCCACCCAAGCCCCTCACTGCACCCCTGCCCCGCATACAAGACCATCCCTCAGCCCCACCTGCTCTGCGTCCCTCCTCAGCCCCTCACTGCACCCCAGCCCCCCCATACACAACCATCCCCCAGCCCCACCTGCTCTGCGTCCCAACCCAGCCACTGACTGCACCCCTGCGCCCCATACACAGCCATCCCCCAGCCCGACCTGCTCTGCGTCCCACCACAGCCCCTCACTGCATCCCTGCCCCCCAATACACAACCATCCCCCAGCCCCACCTGCTCTGTGTCCCACCACAGCCCCTCACTGCATCCCTGCCCCCCCATACACAACCATCCCCCAGCCCCACCTGCTCTGCGTCCCAACCCAGCCACTGACTGCACCCCTGCGCCCCATACACAAACATCCCCCAGCCCCACCTGCTCTGCGTCCCAACCCAGCCACTGACTGCACCCCTGCGCCCCATACACAGCCATCCCCCAGCCCCACCTACTCTGCGTCCCACCCCAGCCCCTCACTGCACCCCTGCCCCCCATACACAACCATCCCCCAGCCCCACCTACTCTGCGTCCCACCCCAGCCCCTCACTGCACCCCTGCCCCCCCATACACAGCCATCCCCCAGCCCCACCTACTCTGCGTCCCACCCCAGCCCCTCACTGCACCCCTGCCCCCCATACACAACCATCCCCCAGCCCCACCTGCTCTGCGTCCCACCCCAGCCCGTCACTGCACCCCTGCCCCCAATACACAACCATCCCCGAGCCCCACCTGCTCTGCGTCCCACCCCAGCCCGTCACTGCACCCCTGCCCCCCAATACACAACCATCCCCCAGGGCCACCTGCTCTCCGTCCTAACCCAGCCGCTAACTGCACCCCTGCCCCCCAATACACAACCATCCCCCAGCCCCACCTGCTCTGCGTCCCACCCCAGCACTCACTGCACCCCTGCCCCCAATACACAACCATCCCCGAGCCCCACCTGCTCTGCGTCCCACCCCAGCCCCTCACTGCACCTCTCCCCCCCATACACAGCCATCCCCCAGCCCCAGCTGCTCCGCGTCCCACACCAGCCCCTCACTGCACCTCTCCCCCCCATACACAGCCATCCCCCAGCCCCAGCTGCTCCGCGTCCCACACCAGCCCCTCACTGCATCCCTGCTCCACGATACACAACCATCCCCCAGGCCCACCTGCTCTGCGTCCCACCCAGCCCCTCACTGCACCCCAGCCCCCCCATACACAGCCAACCAACAGCCCCACTTGCTCTGCGTCCCACCCCAGCCCCTCACTGCACCCCTGCCCCCCATACACAGCCATCCCCCAGCCCCACCTGCTCTGTGTCCCATCCCAGCCCGTCACTGCATCCCTGCCCCCCAAAATACAGCCATCGCCCACGCCCACCTGCTCTGCGTCCCACCCCAGCCCCTCACTGCACCCCTGCCCCCCAATACACAACCATCCCCCAGCCCCACCTGCTCTGCGTCCCACCCCAGCCCCTCACTGCACCCCTGCGCCCCCATACACAGCAATCACCCAGGCCCACCTGCTCTGCGTCCCTCCTCAGCCCCTCACTGCACACTGCCCCCCCATACACAGCCATCCCCCAGCCCCACCTGCTCTCCGTCACACCTCAGCCCCTCACTGCACCCCTATCCCACCTTTACAGCCATCCCCCAGCCCCACGTGCTCTGCATCCCACCCCAGCCCCTCACTGCACCCCTGCCCCCCCATACACAACCATCACCCAGCCCCACCTGCTCTGTGTCCCACCCCAGCCCCTCACTGTACCCCTGTGATGGGGTTCAGGGGTCCCCCTGCACTGCATCCCGTCCGCTGGCAGGAGTGACTCTCACTCAGCAGGTACAACAGCAGGTTTATTAGGCAACAGATGCCCAGTTTCTCCCAGAAGCAACAGCATAGCAGCCAGAGACAGTCCTTCCAACCTGTCCTGGGGGGAAGACCCCGAGGGGTGCCCCTCTGGGGTGTAGCTTCCCCCTCCTCAGGCTGGCTGCCTTCCAGCTCTCCCTTTTCCTCGCCTCTAACTGCCGCCCCCGATTCAAAATCCAGCTCAGCTCCTCCCTGCTCTTTGTTCAGGCAGAGGTGTTATCTGCCAGTTGTAGCCCCAGGGTCATCCTTAGCCACTGGGAGCTGCTGCTTGCCTCAGACATCCAGCCTGACTCACACATGCACCCCCCCCACTCCATCACATCTCTCCCCCCTTCCAGACCGAACTGAGCGGGGTCACTTAGCCAGTGACCTGGGGAAGTTCGGGGCCCTCCCTGCGTGACAGGGCATTGGCTATGGTGTTGTTGTTCCCCTTGACGTGGACCACCTCCATGTCGTAGTCCTGCAGGAGCAGACTCCACCGCAGGAGCTTGGCGTTGGCCCCTTTCATGTGATGCAGCCAGGTCAGGGGTGAGTGATCGGTGTACATGGTGAAACGCCGTCCAAACAGGTACGGCTGCAGCTTCCCCAGCGCCCACACCATGGCCAGACATTCCTTCTCTATGGCTGCGTAGTTCTGCTCCCGGGGCAGCAGCTTCTTACTCAGGTACACGATGGGGTGTTTCTCCCCTTTGTCAGTCACCTGCATTAGCACCGCCCCCAGCCCCACGTCCGAGGCATCGGTGAACACCAGGAAGGGCTTGTTGAAGTCTGGATTTGCCAGCACTGGGGCCCTGACCAGAGCCTCCTTCAGCGCGCAGAGGGCCTCTTGGCACTGCTCGGTCCAGACCACCTTGTCAGGCTTTCCCTTTTTACACAGCTCCGTGAGGGGGGCTGCGATGGAGCTAAAGTGGGGCACAAACCTCCGGTAGTACCCCGCCATCCCAATGAAGGCCTGGACCTGCTTCTTAGTCTGGGGTGTTGGCCAATCTCTGACAGCCTCCACTTTAGCTGGCTCTGGCTTTAAGCAGCCGCTGCCCACCTTGTGGCCCAGGTAGGTCACCTCAGCCATTCCCACCTTGCACTTCCCTGCCTTGATAGTCAGACCGGCCTTCTGGAGTCGGTCCAGCACCTGCTTGAGTTGGGACACATGGTCCTCCCACGTCTGGCTGAAGATGCAAATGTCGTCCATGTAAGCCAGGGCAAAGCTCTCCATCCCTTTCAGTAGCTGGTCCACCAGACGCTGGAAGGTAGCGGGTGCCCCCTTGAGGCCGAAGGGAAGGACCAAGAACTCGTAGAGCCCCACAGGAGTGATGAAAGCCGACTTCAGCCGGGCATCTTGGTCTAATGGCACTTGCCAGTACCCCTTGGTGAGGTCTATGGTGGTGAGGTAACGGGCTCCCCCCAGCTTGTCTAAAAGGTCATCAGGCCTGGGCATGGGGTAGGCGTCCGAGACAGTGATGGCGTTAAGCTTGCGATAGTCCACACAAAACCGAACAGACCCATCTTTTTTAGGGACTAACACCACGGGAGAGGCCCAGGGGCTGGACGAGGGTTGGATCACCCCCAGAGCCAGCATGTCTTCAACCTCCCGCTCTATGTCCTGAGCCGTCCTCCCTGTGGCTCTGAATGGCACACACTTGATAGGGGCGTGGGTGCCTGTCTCTATCCGGTGGACAGCCAGGTCAGTGCGTCCGGGTCTGTCCGAGAACAGCTGTTGATGCAAATGCAGCACCTCCTTGATCTCCGTCTGCTGGGCAGGGGTCAGCTGGTCTGAGAGGGGAATAGACTCCAGCAAGGAGCCGGCTCCAGTCCTTGTGAGTAAATCCACCAAGGGATCATCCCCCTGCCCCTCCCAGTGTCTGCACATGGCCAGCACCAAGTTCTGCCTGTCCCAGTAAGGTTTCATCATGTTCACATGATAGACCCGGTGGCTGTGGGCCCGGTTCGACAGTTCCACCACATAATTCACGTCATTTAGCTGTTTGACGACCTTGAAGGGCCCATCCCAGGCCGCTTGCAGCTTGTTCCGCCGCACAGGTATAAGGACCATCACTTGATCCCCGGTGGCATAGGCTCGGGCCCTGGCGTTACGGTCATACCAGACCTTTTGCTTCCTTTGGGCCATGGAGAGGTTTTCCCTGGCCAGGCCCATGAGCTCGGTGAGTTTTTCCCGGAAGGTCAGTACATACTGTACCACTGACTCCCCTTCAGGAGAGGCCGTCCCCTCCCACTCTTCTCTGAGCAAGTCCAAGGGTCCCCGTACCCTCCTTCCGTACAGCAGCTCAAACGGGGAGAACCCCGTGGATTCCTGGGGCACCTCCCTGTATGCAAACAGCAGGTGGGGTAAGTACTTGTCCCAGTCATGGGGGTATTGATTCATGAAGGTTCTCAGCATCTGCTTCAGAGTCCCATTGAACCTCTCCACCAGCCCATTGGTCTGCGGGTGGTAGGCTGTGGCCCAGGTGTGCCGGACCCCACACTTGTCCCACAAGCTTTGCAGTAGGGCCGACATGAAGTTGGACCCCTGATCTGTGAGGACCTCCTTGGGGAACCCCACTCTGCTGAAAATGGACAGCAGTGCATCAGCCACGGTGTCAGCGTCGATAGAGGTCAAGGCCACTGCTTCTGGGTATCGCGTGGCAAAATCTACCACTACCAAAATATATTTCTTCCCCGAACGCGTTGCCTTGCTGAAGGGGCCCACTATGTCTATAGCCACTTTCTGGAAAGGCTCCTCTATGATGGGCAGTGGCCTCAAGGCAGCTTTCCCCTTGTCCCGGCTCTTCCCCACCCTCTGGCAGGGATCGCAGGACAGGCAATACAGACGGACAGCTGCAAAGATCCCTGGCCAGAAAAAGTTCTGTAACAACCTTCTCCTGGTGCGGTGGATCCCCTGGTGTCCTGCGAGCGGGACATCATGGGCTAGGTACAGCAGCCTGCGCCGGTACTTTTGGGGAACCACCAGTTGCCTCTGGACCTTCCATGGCTCCGCTTTGCGTCTGGGAGCCCATTCCCGGTACAGGAATCCCTTTTCCCACAGGAATCTCTCCCTGCAGCCCTCCCCCAGCTGTGGAGCTGGGCTGAGACTGGCCAGTTCCCTCAGCTTCTGCAAGGAGGGGTCTCTCTGCTGCTCTGCCTGGAATTCTTCCGCTCGGGCAGGAGCGGATGCTACTTCTCCATCCCTGCCTGGCTCCAGCACCCCTGGCCTGTGAGATCTGGTTTTTGGGGGCCCCCCTTTCTCTCAGGGTTGGCCCCTGTGGCTTTGGCTGGGCCTGTACCCCTGAATCTGGGGAGCGCACCCCTCGTTTTCTTTGGCTACGGGTCAGGACCAGGGCACGAGGGCGTTCACCTTGCCAGTTCTCCAGGTCAGCCCCCATCAGTACATCTGCCGGCAAATGGCTGTGCACGCCCACTTCCTTGGGGCCTTCCTTCTTCCCCCATTTCAGGTGCACCCTCGCCATGGGCACCTTGAAAGGGGTCCCATCAATTCCTGTTATCGTCAGGTGGGAATCGGGTATCATGCAGCCCGCTGCCACCACCCCGGGTCGGGCCAGCGTCACGTCAGCGCCTGTGTCCCAGAACCCCGTGACCTTTTTCCCGTCTACCTCGAGGTGTTTGAGACACTTGCTCCACAGAGGTAGCGCTGCCCCCACTCTGTAAACTGGCCTCTGAGCATTTGGTCCCCCTGAGGAGCTGGTCTGCGGGGCGGATTCGGCCCAAGCCGAGTGCCCATTGTCATCACCACCCGCCTTGGCCGTCAGCCCCTCTGACTTCTGGGACCCCACCCAGTTGACTCCATGACCCCCCGGCCTGCTCAACCTGTCTGGGAGCCTGGGGCACTGGGCTGCTCTATGCCCCTTTCGCCCACAGCGGTAACAGCCTGGGTCTGGTTGTGTCCCTCGGGCCGGCTGCTCTGTCCGGGCTCTGTTTGGCTCTCTGGGGGGTGGGTGGCTGGCCCCTCTTTCCTGGGCTTGCCCAAGAGGTGGTCCCCTCTGTCGTACAGTTAGGGACCGGTCTCTCTGAGATTCTCGGTTTCTCCAGGACTCCCTCTCCCTCCGGGACTCCCTCTCTCTCCGAGACTCCCTCTCTTTGTGGGGCTCACTTTCAAACCTGGCCCGGCTGTTTGTGAAGTCATCTGCCAGTTTCCCTGCATCATGTGAGTCCCCTGGCTTCCGGTCCACGAGCCACACCCTCAGGTCAGGTGCGCACATCTCGTAGAATCGCTCCACGACCGCCAGCTCGATCAGGTCCTCTACGGACTGAACTCCCATTCCGAATGCCCACTTCTGGTAGTATTGCTTCAGGCGGGCAGTTGTATCTACGTGGGTTTCCTCTGGCCTCTTCTGCGCCTCCTGGAACTTCTTCTTGTACATCTCCGGAGTCAGCCCGAACTTATGCAGCAGGGCCTGTTTGAACCGTTCATAGTCCCCAGGCTGCAGCCCCACCAGCTGGCTGAGCACCGCTGCGCCCTTCCGGCCCAGCAAGGGGGTGAGGTGCCGGAGCCACTCATCTGGGGGAACCTCATGCAACTCACAGGCTCGCTCAAAGGCGGTAAGGAACTCGTCCATGTCCCCTGGGTCCTGACACTGGGCCAGCACACGCGTCTCCAAGTGACTGGCCACCCCGAGCCGTCTGGCCCTCTCCCCGCTTACCGCAGCTGGGGCCTCTTGGCGTCTCGCCTCTGCCATGGTTCGCTCATGCTCCCGCTCTCGCTCTCTCTCCTTCCGTTCTCGTTCTTTCTCCTCCCGCTGTGTCTCTTGTAGCTGGCGCTCGTGCTCACGCTCTCTTTCTCGTTCCTGGCGCTCGTGCTCACCCTCTTTCCCGTTCCTGGCGCTCCAGTTCCTTTAATTTCACCTCGAGTTCCAGCCGTTGCAGCTCTGCGGTGGGGGACTCTGCCCGCGATGGACCACCGCTAGCTGAGCGCGACCTGGCGGGCACCGCGTCTGTCTGACGGCGTCGAGCCGCTGCTCCTGTCGGAGAATCCGAAACGCTTCCCGAGGCTGACCAGCCACTTTCTGCCGGGACAGGCTCTGCCCCCCAAGATCGGTCATTCTCTTCCAGCTGTGCAATCAGCTGGGCCTTGGTCGCCTTCCCCACGGTCAGGCCCCTCTCTCTGCACAGCCCCGCTAGCTCTGCCTTCAGGAGTCGGGTATAATCCATCTCCCTGCTATCTCCCAGGGTATCCACTCACCAGCAGCAGCTGCAGGAATGGCTCTGTTCTCCCTCTGACTCTTGTGAGACTCCTTCCTTCTCTGGTGCTCAGTCAGCCACTGCTGGGAGCTCATCCGTGGGTGCAGTGCATCCCACTTCTGACACCAGTGTGACGGGGTTCAGGGGTCCCCCTGCACTGCACCCCGTCCGCTGGCAGGAGAGACTCTCACTCAGCAGGTACAACCGCAGGTTTATTAGGCAACAGATGTCCAGTTTCTCACAGAAGCAACAGCATAGCAGCCAGAGACAGTCCTTCCAACCTGTCCTGGGGGGAAGACCCCGAGGGGTGCCCCTCTGGGGTGTAGCTTTCCCCTCCTCAGGCTGGCTGCCTTCCAGCTCTCCCTTTTCCTAGCCTCTAACTGCCGCCCCCGATTCAAAAACCCAGCTCAGCTCCTCCCTGCTCTTTGTTCAGGCAGAGGTGTCACCTGCCAGTTGTAGCCCCAGGGTCATCCTTAGCCACTGGGAGCTGCTGCTTGCCTCGGACATCCAGCCTGACTCACACATGCACCCCCCCCCACTCCATCACACACCCCAGCCCCTCACTGCACCCCTGGCCCACCATACACAACCATCCCCCAGCCCCACCTGCTCTGCGTCCCACCCCAGCCCCTCACTGCACCCCTGCCCCCCCATACACAACCATCCCCCAGCCCCACCTGCTCTGCGTCCCACCCCAGCCCCTTACTGCACCCCTGCCCCCCCATACACAACCATCCCCCAGCCCCACCTGCTCTGTGTCCCACCCCAGCCCCTCACTGCACCCCACCGCCCCCCATACACATCCATCCCCCAGCCCCACCTGCTCTCCGTCCCACCCCAGCCCCTCACTGCACCCCTGCCCCCCATACACAACCATTCCCCAGCCCCACCTGCTCTGCGTCCCACCCCAGCCCCTCACTGAACCCCACCGCTCCATACACAACCATTCCCCAGCCCCGCCTGCTCTGCGTCCCACCCCAGCCCCTCACTGCACCCCTGCCCCCGATACACAACCATCCCCCAGGCCCACCTGCTCTGCGTCCCACCCCAGCCCCTCTCTGCACCCCTGACCCCCCATACACATCCATCCCCCAGCCCCACCTGCTCTGTGTCCCACCCCAGCCCCTCTCTGCACCCCTGACCCCTCATACACATCCATCCCCCAGCCCCACCTGCTCTGCGTCCCACCCCAGCCCCTCTCTGCACCCCTGACCCCTCATACACAGCCATCCCCCAGCCTCACCTGCTCTGTGTCCCACCCCAGCCCCTCACTGCACCCCTGCCCCCGATACACAACCATCCCCCAGCCCCACCTGCTCTGCGTCCCACCCCAGCCCCTCTCTGCACCCCTGACCCCTCATACACAACCATCTCCCAGCCCCACCTGCTCTGCGTCCCACCCCAGCCCCTCAATGCCCCCCTGCGCCTGTGATGGAGTGGGGGATACCTGTGTGTGTGTGTGTGGCTCACAGAGGGTGTGGGGCTCCTGCTGAGGGTAACCCTGACGACCAGGTAACACCTTTGTACTGCAGACAAAGGAGGAGGTGGAGCCTGAGGGGTTTGAATTGGAACTGGGAGTTGGGAAGCAGTTAGTCTGGGCTGGGAGAGAGAGACAAAGGAGGGGGCCAGGCCCCAGCTCTGGGGGCCCCGAGGGGCCTCCTCTCCCCAATATGGATTGGACTGGCTGTCTCTGCCTGCTGTACTGACTCCTCTGAACGATGCTGTGTCCTGTCGGCTAATAAACCCGCTGTTTTCCTGCTGAGTGAGAGACTCTCCTGCCTGCAAACAGGGTGCAGAGCATTGGGGACCCCAGAACCCCATCACACTGGTGTCAGGAGTGGGATGTTCTGCACCCCGAGAATGGAGCACCCAGCAGTAAGTGACCGGGGCCCTGGAACAAGTGGGGCCTGCGAGACCCAGGTGTGCTAAAGGGCAGTGAGGTGCAGCTCCCCAAGGCGGAGGGGTCTGCGGCCGAACCCAAGCAACTGCGGTCTTGGTTCTCGAGAGGGGGTGCTACACCTGAGCAGGGGTCACTCCTAGGATTCTGTTGGAGTCAGTCCCAGAAGGTGGAGGGGCTAAGGGCCCAACCCCCAAAAAACAAGTGACCCACAAGGAGGCTGACGCTGAATGAGTCCTTCCCAAGACAGGGTGCTCATGGTCCCTAAGAGAGGGTGTCACACTGAAGAAGGGGTTCCGCTGGGAGTCTGTTGGAGTCGGTCCCAGAGGGCGGAGGGGCCTACGGCCTAACCCTGGGCAGCTTGTGACCCGCAAGGAGTCTGGCACACTGAAGGGATTCTTCCAGGAATCGTGGGGTGCAGAGGGCATCAGCCTGAGAGCGTGCAACCACGCTCAGCAACTCCGCTGTGAAGTGGCAGCACCTGGAAACTGAAATCAAGATTAAAGGAGCTGGACAAGGCAGCGTGGATGTGCAGTGGCGGAGCTAAGGGTTAAGGAAAATCCTGCAGAGGTGAGCCAGAATCAGGGCAGGGAACCCTGGACTGCCTGGAGCTCTGAACCGAGTGGCCTGCCACAGCTCAAGGAGGGAAGGAGCGATTCCAACCCATCATCTACTAGTGGCCAAGACAGACCTGCGAAAAGTTTTCCAGGCCTGGGCCGAGGAAGGTGCCTGTGTGTCTGTGCAGGAAAGCAGCTGATCCACTGGGAATGGCAAGTTGTCTGTGAGAGAAGCTGCTTCACCTTCTATGTGTGTGTGGAGACCAGCCGGGGGGCTGGGACAAAGGAGAAAGTGTCTCCCATTGTCTGTCTGTGTAAAACAGCAGCAGCAGCAGCGTTGGGAGAGAGCAGAGCCTGCGTTTGGAAAAGGTGCCAATGAGGAAACTAGCCCATTGTCTGAGGAAGATTCCCCAGCCTGGGGTGGCTGGAGAAGGATCCACCAGAAAAGAGCATTCCAGGTGTGTCTCTGAATCCAGACATGGGGGCTGGAGCAGAGGGAATGGCTCTGGGATGGGGCAGTGGTATCCCTGCTAAGGACACTGGTCCTTGGTGTAAAAAAAGTGCTTCTGCTTCTGGGGAAGTGAATGCTTTGCCTGAGCCTGTGGGGGCTCCAAATGGAGACAAGATCCCAAAGCTGGATCTGAGAGCAGCTGAAGCCCAGATGGGAAGTGGGCCTACCTCTGTGTCTCTCAGGGGGGATGATGCTTTAACTCGGTCTGATCCAGTTAGTATCATCAGGGAACCCCAGAGACCAGATGATTCTGGTACTTGTTCTTTGCCTGATGCTGAGGTGTTACTGGGAGGGGTTGAGAGGACTCTGTCCTACCAGAGTCATCCTCTCGCCAGGACACAAGAACAGATGGGCAATGGAGTTATGCTGACTGATGAAATAAAGGAGCTGGTAGCAGAAGGGAGGAAAGGGATTCTAACCTTCTGTCCGGTGGTACTGGCTGTCTGCCTGGAGGGGGATTACGTGGGAATCTGCCTAATGGGCCAGAAGTGATCCTGGGTGTAGGTAAAACCCAGGAGCTGGTTGTGGCTCAAGGGTGCAGTGCCCCCGTGGAGGCAGACAGGGGTGAGTTATTGTTTGGGGAAGCTCTTCAGGAAAAGAATTTCCCTGAAACTTTTCCTGACCCATCTGTGGGGACTGCAGAAAATGGGAATGAGGTGAAGGAGAGTGAACAGGAAAGGTGCTTGTCTGTAAGAGCCAGAGCAGCCCTTTGCCTGGGGAGAAGTTTGTTTCAGCTCCTGATGGCCAGGACCTGCCTGAGTATGAAACCACTGGCTGTGCTCTGGAAGGGTCCAAAGCAGGCAGGGTAAAAGTTTCTCAGGAACTGGAAGCTGGTGCAAATAAAGCAAAAACTATCAGGGAATGTAAGCAGCCCTGTGAGAACCAAGTAAAACAGCTGCACAGCCAATCTCTGTAGGATGCAGGAGAGCACCAGCAATTCCCCATCTCCAAATGGTGAAAACACTTATATTCTCATACTGGATTCAACTTCTGATTCCATGGGGAGGCAGTAGTTGAAGGTGGAAGGATGAAGGAGCTGTGGGCCTGGTGGGCCAGTAAGGGATAAACAGGGATTCCTTCATGTGGATTCTGCGTCTGGGACTCACAAAACAACTCTCAAAAAGCAGTTTGGTTTGCAAATTTCCAGACTGGCAGAAAGGGGGCCGTCTCCCTAAAATCATCAACGGCCCAGCTCTTGTTAGAAGGGAGGGCACAGCCAGAGAGATCAAATTTACACCCCAGGGGGCAAGAGAGACTATTAGAACTTGATGGTGCTAAAAAAGGCCTCAGCCATTTATCCCCAAAACACCAGATTCTCAAGGAGGTTACACAAAAGTTGTGGTCTACCAAAGAGCAACGTAAATGTACAGTTGCAATGGGTTTGTTCTGTTACTCACGCTGACTGCTGTAACCAAGGGGTGCTGCTACCAAAAGCTGTAGAATTGTACCATGCACTAAATGTTTGAAAAGAGCCATGTAACATGATAACATTGATGTGGAAGCATAAGTTGTATGTTGAAGAAGTCTGTAACTCTGAAATGTCACCATTGTTCCCTGTAACTAGTCTTGCAACCTCTGACATGAGGAGGAACATTCCAAACCTATTGTGTGGCATGGAAGGGGAAACTGAGGCACACAGCCATTGTGGTGGTCTGGCTAAATACAAAGGGTGGAAGCATTTGTACCTTCCGTTACTGGACTGTAACTGAATTCCAGACATTGGCTGAAGCAGCTGTATGGACTGGTGGTCAAATGGGGTAGGACCCAGACCACAAAACACCTGTTTAATCTGTTGGTGCTGCAGCATCTGCATGGGCTCTGCCCGCCCAACTTGAGAATGTGGCTGACGGACCGGGGCCGAAGCAGCGAGACCAACCAACCCAAGGGAACTAAAGGGATTTGCCCGGATGCATCACATGAAAAGGGCCAAGACCAAGCTCCTAACTTGGAGCCTCCCCCAGCAGGACTATGATGTGGAGGTGGTGCACATCAAGGGGAGAACAAAGGGTACAGCCAATGCCCTGTCACAAGGGGAGAGCCCCGAACTTCCCCAGGTCACCAGTTGAGTGACCCCGCTCAGTTCGGTCTGGAAGGGGGGAGAGATGTGATGGAGTGGGGGATACCTGTGTGTGTGTGAGTGGCTCACAGAGGGTGTGGGGCTCCTGCTGAGGGTAACCCTGACGATCAGGTAACACCTTTGTACTGCAGACAAAGGAGGAGGTGGAGCCTGAGGGGTTTGAGTTGGAACTGGGAGTTGGGAAGCAGTTAGTCTGGGCTGGGAGAGAGAGACAAAGGAGGGGGCAAAGGCCCCAGCTCTGGGGGCCCTGAGGGGCCTCCTCTCCCCAACATGGATTGGACTGGCTGTCTCTGCCTGCTGTACTGACTTCTCTGAACGATGCTGTGTCCTGTCGGCTAATAAACCTGCTGTTCTCCTGCTGAGTGAGAGACTCTCCTGCCTGCAAACAGGGTGCAGAGCATTGGGGACCCCAGAACCCCATCACAGCGCCCGAAACACAACCATGCCCCAGCCCCACCTGCTCTGCGTTCCACCCCAGAACACACTGCACCCCCGCCCCCCCATACACAGCCACCCCCAGCCCCACCGGCTCTACGTCCCACTCCAGCCCCTCACTGCACCCCTGCCCTGCAATACACAACCATTACCCAGCCCCACCTGCTCTGCGTCCCACCCCAGCCCCTCACTGCACCTGTGCCCCACCATACAGAACCATTCCCCAGCCCCACCTGCTCTGCGTCCCACCCCAGCTCCTCACTGCACCCCTGCCCCCCCATACACAGCCACCCCCTGCCCCACCTGCTCTGCGTCCCACCCCAGCTCCTCACTGCACCCCTGACCCCTCATACACAGCCATCCCCCAGGCCCACCTGCTCTGCGTCCCACCCCAGCCCCTCTCTAAACCCCTGCCCCCCATACACAGCCACCCCCTGCCCCACCTGCTCTGTGTCCCACTCCACCCCCTCACTGCACCCCTGCTCACCCATACACAGCCATCCCCCAGCCCCACCTGCTCTGCGTCCCACCCCAGCCCCTCACTGCACCCCTGCCCCCAATACACAACCATCCCCCAACCCCACCTACTCTGCGTCCCACCCCAGCCCCTCACTGCACCCATAACCCCCGTACACATCCATCCCCCAGCCGCACCTGCTCTGCGTCCCACCCCACTCCCTCTCTGAACCCCTGCGCCCCCATACACAGCCATCCCCCAGGCCCACCTGCTCTGCGTCCCTCCTCAGCCCCTCTCTGCACCCCTGCCCCCCATACACAGCCATCCCTCAGGCTCACCTGCTCTACGTCCCACCTCAGCTCCTCACTGCACCCCTGCCCCCCATACACAGCCATCCGCCAGCCGCACCTGCTCTGCGTCCCACCCCACTCCCTCTCTGAACCCCTGCGCCCCCATACACAGCCATCCCCCAGGCCCACCTGCTCTGCGTCCCACCTCAGCCCCTCACTGCACCCCTGCCCCCCATACACAACCATCCCTCAGGACCACGTGCTCTACGTCCCACCTCAGCTCCTCACTGCACACTGCCCCCCTATACACAGCCATCCCCCAGTCCCACTTGTTCTGCGCCCCACCACAGCCACTCACTGCACCCCTGCCCCCCATTCACAACCATCCCCCAGCCCCACCTGCTCTGCATCCCACCCCAACCCCTCTCTGAACCCCTGCCCCCCCATACACAGCCATACCCCAGCCCCACCTGCTCTGCGTCCCACCCCAGCCCCTCACTGCACCCCACCGCCCCATACACAACCATTCCCCAGCCCCACCTACTCTATGTCCCATTCCAGCCCCTCACTGCACCCCTGCCCTGCAATGCACAACCATCCCCCAGCCCCACCTGCTCTGCGTCCCACCCCAGCCCCTCACTGCACCCCTGCCCTGCAATGCACAACCATCCCCCAGCCCCACCTGCTCTGCGTCCCACCCCAGCACTCACTGCACCCCCGACCCCAAAACAGAGCTATCCCCCAGCCCCACCTTCTCTGTTTCCCACTCCACCCCCTCACTGCACCCCTGCCTCCCTATACACAACCATCCCCAGCCCCACCTGCTCTGCGTCCCACCCCAGCCCCTCACTGCACCCCTGCTCACCCATACACAGCCATCCCCCAGCCCCACCTGCTCTGTGTCCAACCCCAGCCTGTCACTGCACCTCTCCCCCCCATACACATCCATCCCCCAGCCCCACCTGCTCTACGTCCCCCCCCAGCCCCTCACTGCAAGCCACCGCCCCATACACAACCATTCCCGAGCCGCACCTTCTGTAAGTCCCACCCCAGCCCCTCACTACACACTGCCCCCCCATACACAGCCATCCCCCAGTCCCACCTGCTCTGCGCCCCACCACAGCCCCTAAGTGTACCCCTGGCCCACCATACACAACCATCCCCCAGCCCCACCTGCTCTGCGTCCCACCCGAGCCCCTCACTGCACCCCTGCCCCCCCATACACAGCCATCCCCCAGCCCCACCTGCTCTGCGTCATACCCCAGCCCCTCAATGCACCCCTGCCCCCGAAACACATCCATCCCCCAGCCCCACCTGCTCTACGTCCCCCCCCAGCCCCTCACTGCAAGCCACCGCCCCATACACAACCATTCCCGAGCCCCACCTTCTGTAAGTCCCACCCCAGCCCCTCACTGCACACCTGCCCCGCCATACAAAACCATCCCCCAGCCCCACCTTCTCTGCGTCCCACCCCAGCCCCTCACTGCACCCGTCCCCCCCATACCCTGCCATCCCCCAGCCGCACATGCTCCGCGTCCCACCCCAGCCCCTCACTGCACCCATGCCTCCCACACACAGCCATCCCCCAGCCACACCTGCTCTGCGTCCCACCCCAGACCCTCACTCCACCCCACCGCCCCATACACAACAATCCCCCAGCCCCACCTGCTCTGCGTCCCACCCCAGACCCTCACTGCACCCCTGCCCCACCATACACAACAATCCCCCAGCCCCACCTGCTCTGCGTCCAACCCCAGCACTCACTGCACCACCGCCCCCCAATACAGAGCCATCCCACAGCCCCACCTGCTCTGTGTCCCACTCCACCCCCTCACTGCACCCCTGCCACCCCATACACAACCATCCCCAGCCCCACCTGCTCTGCGTCCCACCTCAGCCCCTAACAACACCTCTGCCCCCCCATACACAACTATCCCCAGCCCCACCTGCTCTGCGTCCCACCCCAGCCCCTCACTGCACCCCCGACCCCTCATACACAGCCATCCCCCAGCCCCACCTGCTCTGTGTCCCACCCCAGCCCCTAACAACACCTCTGCCCCCCCATACACAACTATCCCCAGCCCCACCTGCTCTGCGTCCCACCCCAGCCCCTCACTGCACCCCCGACCCCTCATACACAGCCATCCCCCAGCCCCACCTGCTCTGTGTCCCACCCCAGCCCCTCACTGCACCCCTGCCCCCCATACACAACCATCCCCCAGCCCCACCTGCTCTGCGTCCCACCCCAGCACCTGACTGCACCCCTGCCCCCCCTCACACAGCCATCCCCACCTGCTCTGAATCCCACCCCAGCCCCTCATTCCACCCCTACCCCGCCCAACACACCCATCCCCCAGGCCGACCTGATCTACATCCCATCCGAGCCCCTCACTGCACCCCTGCCCCCCCATATACAGGCATTCCCCAGACCGACCTACTCTGCATCCCACCCCAGCGCCTCACTGCACCCCTTTCCCCCAAACACAGCCATCCCCCAGGCCCACCTACTCTGCATCACATCCAAGCCAATCATTGCACCCCTGCCCCCCCCATACACAACCATCCCCCAGGCCCACCCGCTCTGTGTCCAACCCCAGCCCCTCACTACACCCCACCCTCCTCATACACAGCCATCCCCCAGCCCCACCTGCTCTGCGTCCCACCCCATTCCCTCACTGCACCCCTGCCCCATCACACACAACTATCCCCCAGCCCCACCTGCTCTGCATCCCACCCCAGCCCCTCACTGCACCCCTGCCCCCCATGCACAACCATCCCCAAGGACCACCTGCTCTGCGTCCCACCCCAGCCCCTCACTGCATCCGTACCCCGCCCAAGACACCCATCCCCCAGGCCGACCTGATCTGCATCCCATCGGAGCCCCTCACTGCACCCCTGCCCCCCCATATACAGCCATTCACCAGGCCCACCTACTCTGCATCCCACCCCAGCCCCTCACTGCACCCCTTTCCCCCCAACACAGCCAAACCCAAGGCCGAGCTACTCTGCATCCCATCCAAGCCCCTCACTGCACCCCTGCCCCACCATACACAACCATCCCCCAGCCCCACCTGCACTGCATCCCACCTCAGCCCCTCACTGCACCCCTGCCTCCCACACACAGCCATCCCCCAGCCCCACCTGCTCCGCGTCCCACCCCAGCCCCTCACTGCACCCCTCCCCCCCCATACACAACCATCCCCCAGCCCCACTTGCTCTGTGTCCCACCTCAGGCCCTCATTGCACCCCTGCCCCCCCAATATACAGCCATCCCCCAGCCCCACCTGCTCTACGTCCCACCCCAGCCCCTCACTGCACCCCTGTCCCCCATAAACAACCATCCCCCCAAGGCCCACCTGCTCTGTGCCACACCCCAGCCCCTCACTGCACCCCTGTCCCCCCATACAAAACCATCCCCCAGCCCCACCTGCTCTGCTTCCCACCCCAGCCCCTAACTGCACCCCTGACCCCATACACAACCATCCCCCAGCCCCACCTGCTCTGCGTCCCACCCCAGCCCCTCACTGCACCCCTGCACCTCCATACACAGCCATCCCCCAGGCCCACCTGCTCTGCGTCCCACCCCAGCCCCTCACTGCACCCCTGCGCACCCATACACAGCCATCCAACAGCCCCAACTGCTCTGCGACCCACCTCACCCACTCACTGCACCCCTGCCTCCCACATGCAGCCATCCCCCAGCCCCACCTTCTCCGCGTCCCACCCCAGTCCCTCACTGCACCCCTCCCCCCCATACACAGCCATCCCCCAGCCCCACCTGCTCTGCGTCGCACGCCACCCCCTCACTGCACCCCTGCCCCCCCATACACAACCATCCCCCAGGCGCACCTGCTCTGCTTCCCACCCCAGCCCCTCACTGCACCCCTGCCCCCCATACACAGCCATCCCCAGGCCCACCTGCTCTGCATCCCACCCCGGCCCCTCACTGCACCCCTGCCGCCCATACACAGCCATCCCCCAGCCCCATCTGCTCTGCGACGCACCCCAGCTCCTCACTGCACCCCTGCCCCCCCATACACAACCATCCCGCAGCCCCACCTGCTGTGCTTCCCACCTCAGCCCCTCACTGCACCCCTGCCCCCCATACACAGCCATCCCCCAGCCCCACCTGCTCTGCGTCGCACCCCAGCCCCTTACTGCATCCCTGCCGCCCCATATGCAGCCATCCCCCACGCCCACCTGCTCTGCGTCCCACCCCAGCCCCTCTCTCCACCCCTGCCCCCCATACACAGCCATCCCTCAGCCCCACCTGCTCTGCGTCGCACCCCAGCCCCTCACTGCACCACTGCCCCCCCATACACAACCAGCCCCAGGCGCACCTGCTCTGCTTCCCACCCCAGCCCCTCACTGCACCCCTGCCCCCCATACACAGCCATCCCCCAGCCCCAACTGCTCTGCGTCGCACCCCAGCCCCTCACTGCACCACTGCCCCCCCATACACAACCAGCCCCAGGCGCACCTGCTCTGCTTCCCACCCCAGCCCCTCACTGCACCCCTGCCCCCCATACACAGCCATCCCCCAGCCCCACCTGCTCTGCGTCGCACGCCACCCCCTCACTGCACCCCTGCCCCCCCATACACAACCATCCCCCAGGCGCACCTGCTCTGCTTCCCACCCCAGCCCCTCACTGCACCCCTGCCCCCCATACACAGCCATCCCCAGGCCCACCTGCTCTGCATCCCACCCCGGCCCCTCACTGCACCCCTGCCGCCCATACACAGCCATCCCCCAGCCCCATCTGCTCTGCGACGCACCCCAGCTCCTCACTGCACCCCTGCCCCCCCATACACAACCATCCCGCAGCCCCACCTGCTGTGCTTCCCACCTCAGCCCCTCACTGCACCCCTGCCCCCCATACACAGCCATCCCCCAGCCCCACCTGCTCTGCGTCGCACCCCAGCCCCTTACTGCATCCCTGCCGCCCCATATGCAGCCATCCCCCACGCCCACCTGCTCTGCGTCCCACCCCAGCCCCTCTCTCCACCCCTGCCCCCCATACACAGCCATCCCTCAGCCCCACCTGCTCTGCGTCGCACCCCAGCCCCTCACTGCACCACTGCCCCCCCATACACAACCAGCCCCAGGCGCACCTGCTCTGCTTCCCACCCCAGCCCCTCACTGCACCCCTGCCCCCCATACACAGCCATCCCCCAGCCCCAACTGCTCTGCGTCCCACCCCAGCCCCTCACTGCACCGCTGCCCCCCCATACACAGCCATCCAACAGCCCCACCTGCTCTGCGACCCACCTCACCCCCTCACTGCACCCCTGCCTCCCAAACACAGCGATCCCCCAGCCCCACCTGCTCTGCGTCCCACCCCACCCCCTCACAGCACCCCTGCCTCCCACACACAGCCATCCCCCAGCCCCACCTGCTCTGCGTCCCACCCCAGCCCCACACTGCACCCCTCCCCCCCCATGCACAACCTTCCCCCAACCCCACCTGCTCTGCGTCCCACCTCAGGCCCTCATTGCACCCCTGCCCCCCACAAACAACCATCCCCCAGCCCCCCCGCTCTGAGTCCCACATCAGCCCCTCACTGCACACTGCCCCCCCATACAAATCCATTCAACAGCCCCAAATGTTGTGAGCCCCACCCCAGCCCCTCACTGCCCCCCTGCCCCCCCCATAAACAGCCATCACCCAGCCCCACCTGCTGTGCGTCCCACCCCAGCCCCTTACTGCACCCCTGCCTCCCACACACAGCCATCCCCCAGCCCCACCTGCTCTGCATCCCACCCCAGCCCCTCACTGCACCCCTGCCCCCCATACACCACCATCCCCCAGCCCCACCTGCTCTGCGTCCCACCCCACCCCCTCACTGCACCTCTGCCCCCCATACACAGCCATCCAACAGCCCCACCTTCTCTGCGTCCCACCCCAGCCCCCACTCAACCCCTGCCGCCCCATACACAGCCATCCCCCAGCCCCACCTTCTCTGCGTCCCACCCCAGCCCCCACTCAACCCCTGCCGCCCATACACAGCCATCCCCCAGCCCCACCTGCTCTGCGTAGCACCCCAGCCCCTCACTGCACCCCTGCCCCCCCATATGCAGCCATTCCCCACGCCCACCTGCTCTGCGTCCCACCCGAGCCCCTCACTGCCCAACTGCCCCCCATACACAGCCATCCCCCAGCCCCACCTGCTGTGCGTCCCACCCCAGCCCCTCACTGCACCCCTGCCTCCCACACACAGCCATCCCCCAGCCCCACCTGCTCTGCGTCCCACCCCAGCCCCACACTGCACCCCTCCCCCCCCATGCACAACCTTCCCCCAACCCCACCTGCTCTGCGTCCCACCTCAGGCCCTCATTGCACCCCTGCCCCCCACAAACAACCATCCCCCAGCCCCCCCGCTCTGAGTCCCACATCAGCCCCTCACTGCACACTGCCCCCCCATACAAATCCATTCAACAGCCCCAAATGTTGTGAGCCCCACCCCAGCCCCTCACTGCCCCCCTGCCCCCCCCATAAACAGCCATCACCCAGCCCCACCTGCTGTGCGTCCCACCCCAGCCCCTTACTGCACCCCTGCCTCCCACACACAGCCATCCCCCAGCCCCACCTGCTCTGCGTCCCACCCCAGCCCCTCACTGCACCCCTGCCCCCCCATACACAACCATTCCCCAGCCCCACCTGCTCTGCATCCCACCCCAGCCCCTCACTGCACCCCTGCCCCCCATACACCACCATCCCCCAGCCCCACCTGCTCTGCGTCCCACCCCACCCCCTCACTGCACCTCTGCCCCCCATACACAGCCATCCAACAGCCCCACCTTCTCTGCGTCCCACCCCAGCCCCCACTCAACCCCTGCCGCCCCATACACAGCCATCCCCCAGCCCCACCTTCTCTGCGTCCCACCCCAGCCCCCACTCAACCCCTGCCGCCCATACACAGCCATCCCCCAGCCCCACCTGCTCTGCGTAGCACCCCAGCCCCTCACTGCACCCCTGCCCCCCCATATGCAGCCATTCCCCACGCCCACCTGCTCTGCGTCCCACCCGAGCCCCTCACTGCCCAACTGCCCCCCATACACAGCCATCCCCCAGCCCCACCTGCTGTGCGTCCCACCCCAGCCCCTCACTGCACCCCTGCCTCCCACACACAGCCATCCCCCAGCCCCACCTGCTCTGCGTCCCACCCCAGACCCACACTCCACCCCTGCCCCCCATACACAGCCATCCCCAGGCCCACCTGCTCTGCATCCCACCAAAGCCCCTCAGTGCCCAACTGCCCCCCATACACAGCCCTCCCCCAGCCCCACCTGCTGTGCGTCCCACCCCAGCCCTTAACTGCACCCCTGCCTCCCACACACAGCCATCCCCCAGCCCCACCTGCTCTGCGTCGCACCCCAGCCACTCACTTCATCCCTGCCCTCACATATGCAGCCATCTCCCACGCCCACCTGCTCTGCGTCCCACCCCAGTCCCTCACTGCACCCCTGCCCCCCATACACAGCCATCCCCCAGCCCCACCTTCTCTGCGTCCCACCCCAGCCCCTCACTCAACCCCTGCCGCCCATAGACAGCCATCCCCCAGCCCCACCTGCTCTGCGTCCCACCCCAGCCCCTCACTGCCCAACTGCCCCCCATACACAGCCATCCCCCAGCCCCACCTGCTGTGCGTCCCACCCCAGCCCTTAACTGCACCCCTGCCTCCCACACACAGCCATCCCCCAGCCCCACCTGTTCTGAGTCGCACCCCAGACCCACACTGCATCCCTGCCCCCCCATATAGAGCCATCCCCCACGCCCACCTGCTCTGCGTCCCACCGCAGCCCCACACTGCACCCCTGTCCCCCATAAACAACCATCCCCCAGGCCCACCTGCTCTGTCCCACACCCCAGCCCCTCTCTGCACCCCTGCCCCCCCAAACACAACCATCCCCCAGCCCCACCTGCTCTGCGTCCCACCCCAGCCCCTCACTGCACCCCTGCCCCCCCATACACAGACATCCCCCAGGCCCACCTGCTCTGCATCCCACCCCAGCCCCTCACTGCCCCCCTGCCCCCCCATACACAGCAATCCCCCAGGCCCACCTGCTCTGCGTCCCACCCCAGCCCCTCACTGCACCCCTGCCTCCCACAGACAGCCATCCCCCAGCCCCACCTGCTCTGCGTCCCACCCCAGCCCCTCTCCACCCCTGCCCCCCATACACAGCCATCCCCCAGCCCCACCTGCTCTGCGTCGCACCCCAGCCCCTCACTGCCCAACTGCCCCCCCATACACAGCCATCCCCCAGCCCCACATGCTCTGCGTCCCACCCGAGCCCCTCACTGCCCAACTGCCCCCCCATACACAGCCATCCCCCAGCCCCACATGCTCTGCGTCCCACCCCAGCCCCTCACTGCCCAACTGCCCCCCCATACACAGCCATCCCCCAGCCCCACCTGCTCTGCGTCGCACCCCAGCCCCTCACTGCCCAACTGCCCCCCCATACACAGCCATCCCCCAGCCCCACCTGCTCTGCGTCCCACCCCAGACCCTCATTGCCGAACTGCCCCCCATACACAGCCATCCCCCAGGCCCACCTGCTCTGCATCTCACCCCAGCCCCTCAGTGCACCCCTGCCCCCCCATACACAGCCATCCCCCAGCCCCACCTGCTCTACGTCCCACCCCAGCCCCACACTGCACCCCTGCCCTCCCAAACACAACCATCCCCCAGCCCCACCTGCTCTGCGTCCGACCCCAGCCCCTCACTGCACTTCTGCCCATCCATACACAGCCATCCCCCAGCCCCACCTGCTATGTGCCACACCCCAGCCCCTCACTGCACCCCTGCCCCCCCATACAAAACCATCCCCCAGCCCCACCTGCTCTGCGTCCCACCCCAGCCCCTCACTGCATCCCTGCCCCCCCAAACACAACCATCCCCAAGCCCCACCTGCTCTGCGTCCTACCCCAGCGCCTCACTGCACCCCTGCCCCCCCTTACACAGCCATCCCCAAGGCCCACCTGCTCTGCGTCCCACCCCAGCCCCTCACTGCCCCCCTGCCCCCCATACACAGCCATCCCCCAGGCTCACCTGCTCTGCGTCCCACCCCAGCCCCTCACTGCCCCCTGCCCCCCCATACACAGCCATCCCCCAGGGCCACCTGCTCTACGTCCCACCCCAGCCCCTCACTGACCCCCTGCCCCCCCAATACACAGCCATCCCCCACCCCACCTGCTCTGCGTCCCACCCCAGACCCTCACTCCACCCCTGCCCCCCATACACAGCTATCCCCCAGGCCCACCTGCTCTCCATCCCACCTCAGCCACTGACTGCATCCCTGCACCCCCATACACAGCGATCCTCCAGCACCACTTGCTCTGCGTCCCACCGAGGCCCCTCACTGCACACTGCCCCCCCATACACAGCCATTCCCCAGCCCCACCTGCTCTGCGTCCCACCCCAGCCCCTCACTGCACACCTGCCTCCCACACACAGCAATCCCCCAGCCGCACCTGCTCTGCGTCCCACCCCACCGCTCACTGCCCCCCTGCCCCCCCATACAGAGCCATCCCCCAGGCCCACCTGCTCTGCCTCTCACCTCAGCCCCTCACTGCACACTGCCCCCCCATACACAACCATCCCCCAGCCCCACCTGCTCTGCGTCCCACCCCAGCCCCTCACTGCCCAACTGCCCCCCATACACAGCCATCCCCCAGCCCCAACTGCCCTGCGTCCCACCCCAGCCCCTAACTGCACCCCTGCCTCCCACACACAGCCATCCCCCAGCCCCACCTGCTCTGCGTCGCTCCCCAGCCCCTCACTGCACCCCTCCCCCCCCATACACAGCCATCCCCCAGGCCCACCTGCTCTGCGTCCCACATCAGCCCCTCAGTGCACACCTGCCCCCCCATACACAGCCACTCCCCAGGCCCACCTGCTCTGCGTCCCACCTCAGCACCTCACTGCACCCCTGCCCCCCATACACAACCATCCCAGAGGCCCACCTGCTCTGTATCCCACCCCAGCCCCTCACTGCCCCCCTGCCCCCCCAATACACAGCCATCCCCCAGGCCCACCTGCTCTGCGTTCCACCTCAGCCCCTCAGTGCACACTGCCCCACCATACACAGCCATCCCCCAGCCCCACCTGCTCTGCGTCCCACCCCAGCCCCTCACTGCCCCCCTGCCCCCCATACACAGCCATCCCCCAGCCCCACCTGCTCTGCGTCCCATCCCAGCCCCTCACTGCACCCCTGCCTTCCACAAACAGCCATCCCCCAGCCCCACCTGCTCTGCGTCGCACCCCAGCCCCTCACTCCACCCCTGCCCCCCATACACAGCCATACCCCAGCACCACCTGCTCTGCGTCCCACCCCAGCCCCTCACTGCACCCCTTCCCCCCCATACACAGCCATCCCCCAGCCCCACGTGCTCTGCGTCCCACCCCACCCCCTCACTGCACCCATGCCTCCCACACACAGCCATCCCCCAGCCCCATCTGCTCTGCGTCGCACCCCAGCCCCTCACTGCATTCCTGCCCCCCCATATACAGCCATCCCCCAGCCCCACCTGCTCTGCGTCGCACCCCAGCCCCTCACTGCATTCCTGCCCCCCCATATACAGCCATCCCCCAGCCCCACCTGCTCTGCGTCGCACCCCAGCCCCTCACTGCATTCCTGCCCCCCCATATACAGCCATCCCCCACGCCCACCTGCTCTGCGTCCCACCCCAGCCCCTCACTCCACCCCTGCCCCCCATACACAGCCATCCCCCAGCCCCACCTGCTCTGAGTCACACCCCAGCCCCTCACTGCACCCCTGCCCCCCCACACACAACCATCCCCCAGGAGCACCTGCTCTGCTTCCCACCCCAGCCCCTCACTGCACCCCTGCCCTCCATAAACAACCATCCCCCAGCCCCACCTTCTCTGCATCCCACCCCAGCCCCTCACTGCACCCCTGCCCCCCCCATACACAGCCATCCCCCAGGCCCACCTGCTCTGCGTCGCACCCCAGCCCCTCACTGCACCCCTGCCCCCCAATACACAACCATCCCCCAGCCCCACCTGCTCTGCTTCCCACCCCAGCCCCTCACTGCACCCCTGTCCCCCCATATACAGCCATCCCCCAGGCCCACCTGCTCTGCATCACACCCCAGCCCCTCACTGCACCCCTGCCCCCCAATACACAACCATCCCCCAGCCCCACCTTCTCTGCATCCCACCCCAGCCCCTCACTGCACCCTTGCCCCCCCCATACACAGCCATCCCCCAGGCCCACCTGCTCTGCATCACACCCCAGCCCCTCACTGCACCCCTGCCCCCCCACACACAACCATTCCGCAGCCCCACCTGCTCTGCTTCCCACCCCAGCCCATCACTGCACCCCTGCCCCACATACACAACAATCCCCCAGCCCCACCTGCTTTGCATCCCACCCCAGCCCCTGACTGCACCCCTCCCCCGCCATATACAGTCATCCCCCAGGCCCACCTGCTCTGCATCTCACCCCAGCCCCTCAGTGCACCCCTGCCCCCCCATACACAGCCATCCCCCAGCCCCACCTGCTCCGCGTCTTACCCCAGTCCCTCACTGCACCCCTCCCACCCCATACAAAGCCATCCCCCAGCCCCACCTGCTCTGCGTCCCACCTCAGGCCCTCATTGCACCCCTGCCCTCCCATATACAGCCATCCCCCAGCCCCACCTGCTCTGCGTCCCACCGCAGCCCCTCACTGCGCCCCTGTCCCCCATAAACAACCATCAGCCAGGCCCACCAGCTCTGTGCCATACCCCAGCCCCTCACTGCACCCCTGCCCCCCCAAACACAACCATCAGCTAGGCCCACCTGCTCTGCGTCCCACCCCAGCCCCTCACTGCCCCCCTGCCCCCCCATACACAGCCATCCCCCAGCCAGACCTGCTCTGCGTCCCACCCCAGCCCCTAACTGCACCCCTGTCTCCCATACACAGCCATTCCCCAGCCCCACCTGCTCTGCGTCGCTCCCCAGCCCCTTACTGCATCCCTGCCCCCCCATATACAGCCATCCCCCACGCCCACCTATTCTGCGTCGCACCCCAGCCCCTTACTGCATCCCTGCCCCCCCATATACAGCCATCCCCCACGCCAACCTGCTCTGCGTCCCACCCCAGCCCCTCTCTCCACCCCTGCCCCCCATACACAGCCATCCCTCAGCCCCACCTGCTCTGCGTCGCACCCCAGCCCCTCACTGCCCCCCTGCCCCCCCATACACAACCATCCCCCCAGGCGCACCTGCTCTGCGTCCCACCCCAGCCCCTCACTGCACCCCCTCCCCCAAACACAGCCATCCCCAGGCCCACCTGCTGTGCATCCCACCCCAGCCCTTCACTGCACCCCCTCCCCCAAACACAGCCATCCCCCAGGCCCACCTGCTCTGCATCGCACCCCAGCCCCTCACTGCACCCCTGCCCCCCCATACACAACCATTCCGCAGCTCCACCTGCTCTGCTTCCCACCCCAGCAAATCACTGCACCCCTGCCCCACATACACAACCATCCCCCAGCCCCACCTGCTCTGCATCCCACCCCAGCCCCTCACTGCACCCCTCCCCCCCCATGCACAGTCATCCCCCAGGCCCACCTCCTCTGCATCTCACCCCAGCCCCTCAGTGCACCCCTGCCCCCCCATACACAGCCATCCCTCAGGCCCACCTGCTCTGCGTCCCACCTCAGCCCCTCACTGCACCCCTGCCTCCCACACACAGCCACCCCCCAGCCCCACCTGCTCCGCGTCCCAACCCAGTCCCTCACTGCACCCCTCCCCCCACATACACAGCCATCCCCCAGCCCCAACTGCTCTACGTCCCACCCCAGCCCCTCACTGCACCCCTGCCCCCCCAAACACAACCATCCCCCAGCCCCACCTGCTCTGCGTCCCACCCCAGCCCCTCACTGCATTTCTGCCCCCCCATACACAGCCATCCCCAAGCCCCACCTTCTCTGCTTCCCACCCCACCCCCTCACTGCACCCCTGCCTCCCACACACAGCCATCCCCCAGCCCCACCTGCTCTGCATCCCACCCCACCCCCTCACTGCACCCTTGTCCCCCATAAACAACCATCCCCCAGGCCCACCTGCTATGTGCCACACCCCAGCCCCTCACTGCACCCCTGCCCCCCCAAACATAACCATCCCCCAGCCCCACCTGCTCTGCGTCCTACCCCAGCGCCTCACTGCACCCCTGCCCCCCAATACACAGCCATCCCCAAGGCCCACCTGCTCTGCGTTCCACCCCAGCCCCTTACTCCACCCCTGTCCCCCCAATACACAGCCATCCCCCAGGCCCACCTGCTCTCCATCCCACCTCAGCCCCTCACTGCATCACTGCCCCCCCGTACACAGCCATCCCCCCGCACCACTTGCTCTGCGTCCCACTGCAGCCCCTCACTGCACACTGCCCCCCCATACACAGCCATCCCCAAGCCCCACCTGCTCTGCGTCCCACCCCACACCCTCACTGCACCCCTGTCTCCCACACACAGCCATCCCCCAGCCCCACCTGCTCCGCGTCCCACCCCAGTTCCTCACTGCACCCCTCCCACCCCATAAACAGCCATCCCCCAGCCCCACCTGCTCTGCGTCCCACTGCAGCCCCTCACTGCACACTGCCCCCCCATACACAGCCATCCCAAAGCCCCACCTGCTCTGCGTCCCACCCCACACCCTCACTGCACCCCTGTCTCCCACACACAGCCATCCCCCAGCCCCACCTGCTCCGCGTCCCACCCCAGTCCCTCACTGCACCCCTCCCACCCCATAAACAGCCATCCCCCAGCCCCACCTGCTCTGCGTCCCACTTCAGGCCCTCATGGCACCCCTGCCCGCCCATATACAGCCATCCCCCAGGCCCACCTGCTCTCCATCCCACCTCAGCCCCTCACTGCATCACTGCCCCCCCGTACACAGCCATCCCCCCGCACCACTTGCTCTGCGTCCCACTGCAGCCCCTCACTGCACACTGCCCCCCCATACACAGCCATCCCCCAGCCCCACCTGCTCCGCGTCCCACCTCAGGCCCTCATTGCACCCCTGCCCCCCCATAAACAGCCATCCCCCAGCCCCACCTGCTCTACGTCCCACCCCAGCCCCTCGCTGCACCCTTGTCCCCCATAAACAACCATCCCCCAGGCCCACATGCTCTGTGCCACATCCCAGCCCCTCACTGCACACCTGCCCCCCCAAACACAACCATCCCCCAGGCCCACCTGCTCTGCGTCCCAACCCAGCCCCTCACTGCACCCCTGCCTCCCACACACAGCCATCCCCCACCCCACCTGCTCTGCGTCCCACCTCAGGCCCTCATTGCACCCCTGCCCCTCCATACACAGCCATCCCCCAGGCCCACCTGCTCTGCGTCCCAACCCAGCCCCTCACTGCACCCCTGCCTCCCACACACAGCCATCCCCCAGCCCCACCTGCTCTGCGTCCCACCCTAGCCCCTCACTCCACCCCTGCCCCCCATACACAGCCATCCCCCAGCCCCACCTGCTCTGCGTCCCATCCCAGCCCCTCACTGCACCCCTGCCTCCCACAAACAGCCATCCCCCAGCCCCACCTGCTCTGCGTCCCACCCCACCCCCTCACTGCACCCCTGCCTCCCACACACAGCCATCCCCCAGCCCCACCTGCTCTGCTTCCCACCCCACCCCCTCACTGCACCCCTGCCTCCCACACACAGCCATCCCCCAGCCCCACCTGCTCTGCTTCCCACCCCAGCCCCTCACTGCACCCCTGCCCCCCATACACAGCCATCCCCCAGCCCAACCTGCTCTGCGTCCCACCCCAGCCCCTCACTGCACCCCTGCCTCCCACACACAGCCATCCCCCAGCCCCACCTGCTCTGCGTCGCACCCCAGCACATCACTGCATTCCTGCCCCCCCATATACAGCCATCCCCCACGCCCACCTGCTCTGCGTCACACCCCAGCCCCTCACTCCACCCCTGCCCCCCATACACAGCCATCCCCCAGCCCCACCTGCTCTGCGTCGCACCCCAGCCCCTCACTGCACCCCTGCCCCCCCATACACAACCATCCCCCAGGAGCACCTGCTCTGCTTCCCACCCCAGCCCCTCACTGCACCCCTGCCCCCCATAAACAACCATCCCCCAGCCCCACCTGCTCTGCGTCCCACCCCAGCCCCTCACTCCACCCCTGCCCCCCATACACAGCCATCCCCCAGCCCCACCTGCTCTGCGTCGCACCCCAGCCCCTCACTGCACCCCTGCCCCCCCATACACAACCATCCCCCAGGAGCACCTGCTCTGCTTCCCACCCCAGCCCCTCACTCCACCCCTGCCCCCCATACACAACCATCCCCAAGCCCCACCTGCTCTGCGTCCCACCCCAGCCCCTCACTGCCCCCCTGCCCCCCCAATACACAGCCATCCCCCAGCCCCACCTGCTCTGCGTCCCACCCCAGACCCTCACTCCACCCCTGCCCCCCATACACAGCTGTCCCCCAGGCCCACCTGCTCTCCATCCCACCTCAGCCACTCACTGCACCCCGTACACAGCCATCCTCCAGCACCACTTGCTCTGCGTCCCACCGAGGCCCCTCACTGCACACCTGCCCCCCAATATACAGCCATCCCCCAGCCTCAACTGCTCTGCGTCCCACCTCAGGCCCTCATTGCACCCCTGCCCCCCCATATACAGCCATCCCCCAGCCCCACCTGCTCTACGTCCCACCCCACCCCCTCACTGCACCCCTGTCTCCCACGCACAGCCATCCCCCAGCCCCACCTGCTCCGCGTCCCACCCCAGTCCCTCTCTGCACCCCTCCCACCCCATACAAAGCCATACCCCAGACCCACCTGCTCTGCGTCCCACCTAAGGCCCTCATTGCACCCTTGCCCCTCCATATACAGCCATCCCCCAACCCCACCTGCTCTACGTCCCACCGCAGCCCCTCTCTGCACCCCTGTCCCCCATAAACAACCATCCCCCAGGCCCACCTGCTCTGTGCCACACCCCAGCCCCTCAGTGCACCCCTGCCCCTCCAAACACAACCATCCCCCAGCCCCACCTGCTCTGCATCCCACCCCAGCCCCTCACTGCACCCCTGCCCCCCCATACAGAGCCATCCCCCAGGCCCACCTGCTCTGCCTCTCACCTCAGCCCCTCACTGCACACTGCCCCCCCATACACAGCCATCCCCCAGCCCCACCTGCTCTGCGTCCCACCCCAGCCCCTCACTGCCCAACTGCCCCCCATACACAGCCATCCCCCAGCCCCACCTGCTCTGCGTCCCACCCCAGCCCCTAACTGCACCCCTGCCTCCCACACACAGCCATCCCCCAGCCCCACCTGCTCTGCGTCCCACCCCAGCCCCTAACTGAACCCCTCCCCCCCCATACACAGCCACTCCCCAGGCCCACCTGCTCTGCGTCCCACCTCAGCACCTCACTGCAGCCCTGCCCCCCATACACAGCCATCCCCCAGCCCCACCTGCTCTGCGTCCCACCCCAGCCCCTCACTGCCCAATTGCCCCCCATACACAGCCATCCCCCAGCCCCACCTGCTCTGCGTCCCACCCCAGCCCCTAACTGAACCCCTCCCCCCCCATACACAGCCACTCCCCAGGCCCACCTGCTCTGCGTCCCACCTCAGCACCTCACTGCAGCCCTGCCCCCCATACACAACCATCCCAGAGGCCCACCTGCTCTGTATCCCACCCCAGCCCCTCACTGCCCCCCTGCCCCCCCAATACACAGCCATCCCCCAGGCCCACCTGCTCTGCGTTCCACCTCAGCCCCTCACTGCCCCCCTGTCCCCCATACACAGCCATCCCCCAGCCCCACCTGCTCTGCGTCCCATCCCAGCCCCTCACTGCACCCCTGCCTCCCACAAACAGCCATCCCCCAGCCCCACCTGCTCTGCGTCCCACCCCAGCCCCTCACTGCACCCCTTCCCCCCCATACACAACCATTCCCCAGCCCCACCTGCTCTGCGTCCCACCCCAGCCCCTCACTGCCCCCCTGTCCCCCATACACAGCCATCCCCCAGCCCCACCTGCTCTGCGTCCCACCCCAGCCCCTCACTGCCCCCCTGTCCCCCATACACAGCCATCCCCCAGCCCCACCTGCTCTGCGTCCCACCCCAGCCCCTCACTGCACCCCTCCCCCCCCATACACAGCCATCCCCCAGGCCCACCTGCTCTGCGTCCCACCTCAGCCCCTCACTGCACCCCTTCCCCCCCATACACAGCCATCCCCCAGCCCCACCTGCTCTGCGTCCCACCCCAGCCCCTCACTGCACCCCTTCCCCCCCATACACAGCCATCCCCCAGCCCCACCTGCTCTGCGTGCCACCCCACCCCCTCACTGCACCCCTGCCTCCCACACACAGCCATCCCCCAGCCCCACCTGCTCTGCGTCGCACCCCAGCCCCTCACTGCACCCCTGCCCCCCCATACACAGCCATCCCCCAGCCCCAGCTGCTCTGCGTCCCACCCCAGCCCCTCACTGCACCCCTGCCCCCCCATACACAGCCATCCCCCAGCCCCAGCTGCTCTGCGTCCCACCCCAGCCCCTCACTGAATCCCTGCCCCCCATAAACAACCATCCCCCAGCCCCACCTGCTCTGCATCCCACCCCAGCCCCTCACTGCACCCCTGCCCCCCATACACAACCATCCCCCAGCCCCACCTGCTCTGCATCCCACCCCAGCCCCTCACTGCACCCCTGCCCCCCCATACACAACCATCCCCCAGCCCCAACTGCTCTGCTTCCCACCCCAGCCCCTCACTGCACCCCTGCCCCCCATACACAACCATCCCCCAGCCCCACCTGCTCTGAGTCCCACCCCAGCCCCTCACTGCATCCCTGCCCCCCAATACACAACCATCCCCCAGCCCCACCTGCTCTGCGTCCCACCTCAGGCCCTCATTGCACCCCTGCCCTCCCATATACAGCCATCCCCCAGCCCCACCTGCTCTGCGTCCCACCGCAGCCCCTCACTGCACCCCTGTCCCCCATAAACAACCATCAGCCAGGCCCACCAGCTCTGTGCCATACCCCAGCCCCTCACTGCACCCCTGCCCCCCCAAACACAACCATCAGCTAGGCCCACCTGCTCTGCGTCCCACCCCAGCCCCTAACTGCACCCCTGTCTCCCACACACAGCTATTCCCCAGCCCCACCTGCTCTGCGTCGCACCCCAGCCCCTCACTGCACCCCTGCCTCCCACACACAGCCATCCCCCAAGCCCCACCTGCTGTGCGTCCCACCCTAGCCCCTAACTGCACCCGTGCCTCCCACACACAGCCATCCCCCAAGCCCCACCTGCTCTGCGTCGCACCCCAGCCCCTTACTGCATCCCTGCCCCCCCATATACAGCCATCCCCCACGCCAACCTGCTCTGCGTCCCACCCCAGCCCCTCTCTCCACCCCTGCCCCCCCATACACAACCATCCCCCCAGGCGCACCTGCTCTGCGTCCCACCCCAGCCCCTCACTGCACCCCCTCCCCCAAACACAGCCATCCCCAGGCCCACCTGCTGTGCATCCCACCCCAGCCCTTCACTGCACCCCCTCCCCCAAACACAGCCATCCCCCAGGCCCACCTGCTCTGCATCGCACCCCAGCCCCTCACTGCACCCCTGCCCCCCCATACACAACCATTCCGCAGCTCCACCTGCTCTGCTTCCCACCCCAGCAAATCACTGCACCCCTGCCCCACATACACAACCATCCCCCAGCCCCACCTGCTCTGCATCCCACCCCAGCCCCTCACTGCACCCCTCCCCCCCCATGCACAGTCATCCCCCAGGCCCACCTCCTCTGCATCTCACCCCAGCCCCTCAGTGCACCCCTGCCCCCCCATACACAGCCATCCCTCAGGCCCACCTGCTCTGCGTCCCACCTCAGCCCCTCACTGCACCCCTGCCTCCCACACACAGCCACCCCCCAGCCCCACCTGCTCCGCGTCCCAACCCAGTCCCTCACTGCACCCCTCCCCCCACATACACAGCCATCCCCCAGCCCCAACTGCTCTACGTCCCACCCCAGCCCCTCACTGCACCCCTGCCCCCCCAAACACAACCATCCCCCAGCCCCACCTGCTCTGCGTCCCACCCCAGCCCCTCACTGCATTTCTGCCCCCCCATACACAGCCATCCCCAAGCCCCACCTTCTCTGCTTCCCACCCCACCCCCTCACTGCACCCCTGCCTCCCACACACAGCCATCCCCCAGCCCCACCTGCTCTGCATCCCACCCCACCCCCTCACTGCACCCTTGTCCCCCATAAACAACCATCCCCCAGGCCCACCTGCTATGTGCCACACCCCAGCCCCTCACTGCACCCCTGCCCCCCCAAACATAACCATCCCCCAGCCCCACCTGCTCTGCGTCCTACCCCAGCGCCTCACTGCACCCCTGCCCCCCAATACACAGCCATCCCCAAGGCCCACCTGCTCTGCGTTCCACCCCAGCCCCTTACTCCACCCCTGTCCCCCCAATACACAGCCATCCCCCAGGCCCACCTGCTCTCCATCCCACCTCAGCCCCTCACTGCATCACTGCCCCCCCGTACACAGCCATCCCCCCGCACCACTTGCTCTGCGTCCCACTGCAGCCCCTCACTGCACACTGCCCCCCCATACACAGCCATCCCAAAGCCCCACCTGCTCTGCGTCCCACCCCACACCCTCACTGCACCCCTGTCTCCCACACACAGCCATCCCCCAGCCCCACCTGCTCCGCGTCCCACCCCAGTCCCTCACTGCACCCCTCCCACCCCATAAACAGCCATCCCCCAGCCCCACCTGCTCTGCGTCCCACTTCAGGCCCTCATGGCACCCCTGCCCGCCCATATACAGCCATCCCCCAGGCCCACCTGCTCTCCATCCCACCTCAGCCCCTCACTGCATCACTGCCCCCCCGTACACAGCCATCCCCCCGCACCACTTGCTCTGCGTCCCACTGCAGCCCCTCACTGCACACTGCCCCCCCATACACAGCCATCCCCCAGCCCCACCTGTTCCGCGTCCCACCCCAGTCCCTCACTGCACCCCTCCCCTCCCCATACACAGCCATCCCCCAGCCCCACCTGCTCCGCGTCCCACCTCAGGCCCTCATTGCACCCCTGCCCCCCCATAAACAGCCATCCCCCAGCCCCACCTGCTCTACGTCCCACCCCAGCCCCTCGCTGCACCCTTGTCCCCCATAAACAACCATCCCCCAGGCCCACATGCTCTGTGCCACATCCCAGCCCCTCACTGCACACCTGCCCCCCCAAACACAACCATCCCCCAGGCCCACCTGCTCTGCGTCCCAACCCAGCCCCTCACTGCACCCCTGCCTCCCACACACAGCCATCCCCCACCCCACCTGCTCTGCGTCCCACCTCAGGCCCTCATTGCACCCCTGCCCCTCCATACACAGCCATCCCCCAGGCCCACCTGCTCTGCGTCCCAACCCAGCCCCTCACTGCACCCCTGCCCCCCCATATACAGCCATCCCCCAGCCCCACCTGCTCTGCGTCCCACCTCAGCCCCTCACTGCACCCCGCCCCCCCATACACAACAATTCCCCAGGCCCACCTGCTCTGCTTCCCACCTCAGACCCTCACTGCACACTGCCCCCCCATACAGAGCCATCCCCTAGACCCATCTGCTCTGAGTCCCACCCCAGCCTCTCATTGCACCCCTGCCCCCCCATACACAGCCATCCCCCAGCCCCACCTGCTCTGCATCCCACCCCACCCCCTCACTGCACCCGTCTCCCACACACAGCCATCCCCCAGCCCCACCTGCTCCGCGTCCTACCCCAGTCGATCACTGCACCCCTCCCACTCCATACAAAGCCATCCCTCAGCCCCACCTGCTCTGCGTCCCACCGCAGCCCCTCACTGCACCTGTGTCCCCCATAAACAACCATCAGCCAGGCCCACCTGCTCTGTGCCATACCCCAGCCCCTCACTGCCCCCCTGCCAACCCATACACAGCCATCCCCCAGCCCCACCTGCTCTGCGTCCCACCCCAGCCCCTCACTGCCCAACTGCCCCCCATACACAGCCATCCCCCAGCCCCACCTGCTGTGCGTCCCACCCCAGCCAATAACTGCACCCCTGTGTCCCACACACAGCTATTCCCCAGCCCCACCTACTCTGCGTCCCACCCCAGCCCCTCTCTCCACCCCTGCCCCCCATACACAGCCATCCCCCAGCCCCACCTGCTCTGCATCGCACCCCAGCCCCTCACTGCACCCCTGCCCCCCCATACACAACCATCCCCCAGCCCCACCTGCTCTGCATTCCACCCTAGCCCCTCACAGCACCCCTCCCCCCCATACACAGCCATCCCCCAGGCCCACCTGCTCTGCGTCCCACCTCAGCCCCTCACTGCACCCCTGCTTCCCACACACAGCCACCCCCCAGCCCCACCTGCTCCGCGTCCCACCCCAGCCCCTCACTGCACCACTCCCCCCCCAATACACAGCCATCCCCCAGCCCCACCTGCTCTACGTCCCACCCCAGCCCCTCACTGCACCCCTGCCGCCCCCAAACACAACCATCTCCCAGCCCCACCTGCTCTGCGTCCCACCCCAGCCCCTCACTGCACTTCTGCCCCCCCATACACAGCCATCCCCAAGCCCCACCTTCTCTGCCTTCCACCCCACCCCCTCACTGCACCCCTGCCTCCCACACACAGCCATCCCCCAGCCCCACCTGCTCCGCGTCCCACCCCAGCCCCTCACTGCACCCTTGTCCCCCATAAACAACCATCCCCCAGGCCCACCTGCTCTGTGCTACACCCCAGCCCCTCACTGCACACCTGCCCCCCCATACAAAGCCATCCCCCAGGCCCACCTGCTCTGCGTCCCACCCCAGCCCCTCACTGCTCCCCTGCCCCCCCATACACAGCCATCCCCCAGGGCCACCTGCTCTGCATCCCACCCCAGCCCCTCACTGCCCCCTGCCCCCCCATACACAGTCATCCCCCAGGGCCACCTGCTCTACGTCCCACCCCAGCCCCTCACTGCCCCCCTGCCCCCCCAATACACAGCCATCCCCCAGCCCCACCTGCTCTGCGTCCCACCCCAGACCCTCACTGCACCCCTGCCCCCCATACACAGCTATCCCCCAGGCCCACCTGCTCTCCATCCCACCTCAGCCACTCACTGCATCCCTGCCCCCCCATACACAGCCATCCTCCAGCACCACTTGCTCTGCGTCCCACCGAGGCCCCTCACTGCACACTGCCCCCCCATACACAGCCATTCCCCAGCCCCACCTGCTCTGCGTCCCACCCCAGCCCCTCACTGCACACCTGCCTCCCACACACAGCAATCCCCCAGCCGCACCTGCTCTGCGTCCCACCCCACCCCCTCACTGCCCCCCTGCCCCCCCATACACAGCCATCCCCCAGGCCCACCTGCTCTGCCTCTCACCTGAGCCCCTCACTGCCCAACTGCCCCCCATACACAGCCATCCCCCAGCCCCAACTGCCCTGCGTCCCACCCCAGCCCCTAACTGCACCCCTGCCTCCCACACACAGCCATCCCCCAGCCCCACCTGCTCTGTGTCGCACCCCAGCCCCTCACTGCACCCCTCCCCCCCCATACACAGCCATCCCCCAGCCCCACCTGCTCTGCGTCCCACCCCAGCCCCTCACTGCCCCCCTGCCCCCCATACACAGCCATCCCCCAGCCCCACCTGCTCTGCGTCCCATCCCAGCCCCTCACTGCACCCCTGCCTCCCACAAACAGCCACCCCCCAGCCCCACCTGCTCTGCGTCCCACCCCACCCCCTCACTGCACCCCTGCCTCCCACACACAGCCATCCCCCAGCCCCACCTGCTCTGCGTCCCACCCTAGCCCCTCACTCCACCCCTGCCCCCCATACACAGCCATCCCCCAGCCCCACCTGCTCTGCGTCCCATCCCAGCCCCTCACTGCACCCCTGCCTCCCACAAACAGCCATCCCCCAGCCCCACCTGCTCTGCGTCCCACCCCACCCCCTCACTGCACCCCTGCCTCCCACACACAGCCATCCCCCAGCCCCACCTGCTCTGGTTCCCACCCCAGCCCCTCACTGCACCCCTGCCCCCCATACACAGCCATCCCCCAGCCCAACCTGCTCTGCGTCCCACCCCAGCCCCTCACTGCACCCCTGCCTCCCACACACAGCCATCCCCCAGCCCCACCTGCTCTGCGTCCCATCCCAGCCCCTCACTGCACCCCTGCCCCCCATACACAGCCATCCCCCAGCCCAACCTGCTCTGCGTCCCACCCCAGCCCCTCACTGCACCCCTGCCTCCCACACACAGCCATCCCCCAGCCCCACCTGCTCTGCGTCCCATCCCAGCCCCTCACTGCACCCCTGCCCCCCACACACAGCCATCCCCCAGCCCCACCTGCTCTGCGTCCCATCCCAGCCCCTCACTGCACCCCTGCCTCCCACACACAGCCATCCCCCAGCCCCACCTGCTCTGCGTCGCACCCCAGCCCCTCACTGCACCCCTGCCCCCCCATACACAACCATCCCCCAGGAGCACCTGCTCTGCTTCCCACCCCAGCCCCTCACTGCACCCCTGCCCTCCATAAACAACCATCCCCCAGCCCCACCTTCTCTGCATCCCACCCCAGCCCCTCACTGCACCCCTGCCCCCCCATAAACAACCATCCCCCAGCCCCACCTGCTCTGCGTCCCACCTCAGCACCTCGCTGCATCCCTGCGCCCCCATACACAGCCATCCCCCAGCCCCACCTGCTCTGCATCCCACCTCAGCCCCTCACTGCACCCCTGCCCCCCCATACACAACCATCCCCCAGCCCCAACTGCTCTCCATCCCACCTCAGCCCCTAACTGCACCCCTGCCCCCCCATACACAACCATCCCCAAGCCCCACCTGCTCTGCGTCCCACCCCAGCCCCTCACTGCCCCCCTGCCCCCCCAATACACAGCCATCCCCCAGCCCCACCTGCTCTGCGTCCCACCCCAGACCCTCACTGAACCCCTGCCCCCCCATACACAGCCATCCCCCAGCCCCACCTGCTCTGCTTCCCACCCCAGCCCCTCACTGAACCCCTGCCCCCCCATACACAGCCATCCCCCAGCCCCACCTGCTCTGCATCCCACCCAAGCCCCTCACTGCACCCCTGCCCCCCCATACACAACCATCCCCAAGCCCCACCTGCTCTGCGTCCCACCCCAGCCCCTCACTGCCCCCCTGCCCCCCCAATACACAGCCATCCCCCAGCCCCACCTGCTCTGCGTCCCACCCCAGACCCTCACTCCACCCCTGCCCCCCATACACAGCTGTCCCCCAGGCCCACCTGCTCTCCATCCCACCTCAGCCACTCACTGCACCCCGTACACAGCCATCCTCCAGCACCACTTGCTCTGCGTCCCACCGAGGCCCCTCACTGCACACCTGCCCCCCAATATACAGCCATCCCCCAGCCTCAACTGCTCTGCGTCCCACCTCAGGCCCTCATTGCACCCCTGCCCCCCCATATACAGCCATCCCCCAGCCCCACCTGCTCTACGTCCCACCCCACCCCCTCACTGCACCCCTGTCTCCCACGCACAGCCATCCCCCAGCCCCACCTGCTCCGCGTCCCACCCCAGTCCCTCTCTGCACCCCTCCCACCCCATACAAAGCCATACCCCAGACCCACCTGCTCTGCGTCCCACCTAAGGCCCTCATTGCACCCTTGCCCCTCCATATACAGCCATCCCCCAACCCCACCTGCTCTACGTCCCACCGCAGCCCCTCTCTGCACCCCTGTCCCCCATAAACAACCATCCCCCAGGCCCACCTGCTCTGTGCCACACCCCAGCCCCTCAGTGCACCCCTGCCCCTCCAAAAACAACCATCCCCCAGCCCCACCTGCTCTGCATCCCACCCCAGCCCCTCACTGCACCCCTGCCCCCCCATACAGAGCCATCCCCCAGGCCCACCTGCTCTGCCTCTCACCTCAGCCCCTCACTGCACACTGCCCCCCCATACACAGCCATCCCCCAGCCCCACCTGCTCTGCGTCCCACCCCAGCCCCTCACTGCCCAATTGCCCCCCATACACAGCCATCCCCCAGCCCCACCTGCTCTGCGTCCCACCCCAGCCCCTAACTGCACCCCTGCCTCCCACACACAGCCATCCCCCAGCCCCACCTGCTCTGCGTCCCACCCCAGCCCCTAACTGAACCCCTCCCCCCCCATACACAGCCACTCCCCAGGCCCACCTGCTCTGCGTCCCACCTCAGCACCTCACTGCAGCCCTGCCCCCCATACACAGCCATCCCCCAGCCCCACCTGCTCTGCGTCCCACCCCAGCCCCTCACTGCCCAATTGCCCCCCATACACAGCCATCCCCCAGCCCCACCTGCTCTGCGTCCCACCCCAGCCCCTAACTGAACCCCTCCCCCCCCATACACAGCCACTCCCCAGGCCCACCTGCTCTGCGTCCCACCTCAGCACCTCACTGCAGCCCTGCCCCCCATACACAACCATCCCAGAGGCCCACCTGCTCTGTATCCCACCCCAGCCCCTCACTGCCCCCCTGCCCCCCCAATACACAGCCATCCCCCAGGCCCACCTGCTCTGCGTTCCACCTCAGCCCCTCACTGCCCCCCTGTCCCCCATACACAGCCATCCCCCAGCCCCACCTGCTCTGCGTCCCATCCCAGCCCCTCACTGCACCCCTGCCTCCCACAAACAGCCATCCCCCAGCCCCACCTGCTCTGCGTCCCACCCCAGCCCCTCACTCCACCCCTGCCCCCCATACACAACCATTCCCCAGCCCCACCTGCTCTGCGTCCCACCCCAGCCCCTCACTGCACCCCTTCCCCCCCATACACAGCCATCCCCCAGCCCCACCTGCTCTGCGTGCCACCCCACCCCCTCACTGCACCCCTGCCTCCCACACACAGCCATCCCCCAGCCCCACCTGCTCTGCATCCCACCCCAGCCCCTCACTGCATCCCTGCCCCCCCATATACAGCCATCCCCCACGCCCACCTGCTCTGCGTCCCACCCCAGCCCCTCACTGCACCCCTGCCCCCCCATATACAGCCATCCCCCAGCCCCACCTGCTCTGCGTCCCACCCCAGCCCCTCACTCCACCCCTGCCCCCCATACACAACCATTCCCCAGCCCCACCTGCTCTGCGTCCCACCCCAGCCCCTCACTGCACCCCTTCCCCCCCATACACAGCCATCCCCCAGCCCCACCTGCTCTGCGTCGCACCCCAGCCCCTCACTGCACCCCTGCCTCCCACACACAGCCATCCCCCAGCCCCACCTGCTCTGCGTCGCACCCCAGCCCCTCACTGCATCCCTGCCCCCCCATATACAGCCATCCCCCACGCCCACCTGCTCTGCGTCCCACCCCAGCCCCTCACTGCACCCCTGCCCCCCCATACACAGCCATCCCCCAGCCCCAGCTGCTCTGCGTCCCACCCCAGCCCCTCACTGCACCCCTGCCCCCCATAAACAACCATCCCCCAGCCCCACCTGCTCTGCATCCCACCCCAGCCCCTCACTGCACCCCTGCCCCCCATACACAACCATCCCCCAGCCCCACCTGCTCTGCGTCCCACCCCAGCCCCTCACTGCACCGCTGCCCCCCCAATACAGAACCATCCCCCAGCCCCACCTGCTCTGCTTCCCACCCCAGCCCCTCACTGCACCCCTGCCCCCCATACACAACCATCCCCCAGCCCCACCTGCTCTGCGTCCCACCCCAGCCCCTCACTGCACCCCTGCCCCCCCAATACAGAACCATCCCCCAGCCCCACCTGCTCTGCTTCCCACCCCAGCCCCTCACTGCACCCCTGCCCCCAATACACAACCATCCCCCAGCCCCAACTGCTCTGCTTCCCACCCCAGCCCCTCACTGCACCCCTGCCCCCCATACACAACCATCCCCCAGCCCCACCTGCTCTGCGTCCCACCCCAGCCCCTCACTGCACCCCTGCCCCCCAATACACAACCATCCCCCAGCCCCACCTGCTCTCCGTCCCAACCCAGCCGCTAACTGCACCCCTGCCCCCCAATACACAACCATCCCCCAGCCCCACCTGCTCTGCGTCCCACCCAGCCACTAACTGCACCCCTGCCCCCCAATACACAACCATCCCCCAGCCCCACCTGCTCTGCTTCCCACCCCAGCCCCTCACTGCACCCCTGTCCCCCCATATACAGCCATCCCCCAGGCCCACCTGCTCTGCATCCCACCTCAGCCCCTCACTGCACCCCTGCCCCCCCATACAGAGCCATCCCCCAGCCCCACCTGCTCTGCGTCCCACCTCAGCCCCTTGCTGCACCCCTGTCCCCCCATATACAGCCATCCCCCAGGCCCACCTGCTCTGCATCCCACCTCAGCCCCTCACTGCACCCCTGCCCCCCCATACACAACCATCCCCCAGCCCCACCTGCTCTGCTTCCCACCCCAGCCCCTCACTGCACCCCTGTCCCCCCATATACAGCCATCCCCCGGGCCCACCTGCTCTGCATCCCACCTCAGCCCCTCACTGCACCCCTGCCCCCCATATACAGCCATCCCCCAGCCCCACCTGCTCTGCGTCCCACCTCATCCCCTCACTGCACCCCTGCCCCCCCATACACAACCATCCCCCAGCCCCACCTGCTCTGCGTCCCACCCCAGCCCCTCACTGCCCCCCTGCCTGCCACACACAGCCATCCCCCAGCCCCACCTGCTCTGCGTCCCACCTCAGCCCCTCACTGAACCCCTGCCCCTCATACACAGCCATCCCCCAGCCCCACCTGCTCCGCGTCCCACCCCAGTCCCTCACTGCATCCCTCCCCCCCATACACAGCCATCCCCCAGCCCCACCTGCTCTGCGTCCCACCTCAGGCCCTCATTGCACCCCTGCCCCCCCATATACAGCCATCCCCCAGCCCCACCTGCTCTACGTCCCACCGCAGCCCCTCACTGCACCCCTGTCCCCCATAAACAACCTTCCCCCAGGCCCACCTGCTCTGTGCCACACCCCAGCCCCTCACTGCCCCCCTGCCCCCCATACACAGCCATCCCCCAGCCCCACCTGCTCTGCGTCCCACCTCAGGCCCTCATTGCACCCCTGCCCCCCAATATACAGCCATCCCCCAGCCCCACCTGCTCTACGTCCCACCCCAGCCCCTCACTGCACCCCTGTCCCCCATAAAAAACCATCCCTCAGGCCCACCTGCTCTGTGCCACACCCCAGCCCCTCACTGCACCCCTGCCCCCCCATACAAAACCATCCCCCAGCCCCACCTGCTCTGCGTCCCACCCAAGCCCCTCACTGCACCCCTGCCCCCCCATACACAACCATCCCCCAGCCCCACCTGCTCTGCGTCCCACCCCAGCCCCTCACTGCACCCCTGCCCCTCCATACACAGCCATCCCCCAGGCCCACCTGCTCTGCATCCCACCTCAGCCCCTCACTGCACACTGCCCCCCCATACACAGCCATCCCCCAGCCCCACCTGCTCTGCGTCCCACCCCAGCCCCTCACTGCACCCCTGCCCCCCCATACACAACCATCCCCCAGCCCCACCTGCTCTGCGTCCCACCCCAGCCCCTCACTGCACCCCTCCCCCCCCATACACAGCCATCCCCCAGCCCCACCTGCTCTACGTCCCACCGCAGCCCCTCCCTGCACCCCTGCCCCCCCATACACAGCCATCCATTGCTTGCCACAGTGTCTTGGTTCCACTTGTGTAAATTAGAGCATTCCCAAGTGGTTTGGTGTGGGGGAGTGCTCACTTCACTCACCCAGATGGAGTGATATCTTTGATGGCAGCTTCCTTCTTCAGGAGCATTGGCAAGGTGGCTGGTCCCTCAGAGGTTCATGTGGTACCATAAGGTCGGGGGCGGGGCAGAGCGGGGCGGGCGGGGGCGGGGGGGCGGCTTTCAATCTTTTCCATCCATGTGTGGAACATTTTGTCTGATTTGCGAATTTTTACTAGTGTGGGAAATTAGCCATTTGACCCATTTCCCAGGAATCATGGTAAGCTCTGGCTCTTTCTCTCCAAACTCTGGTCTAGGCAGTGTTTGGGGCAAGCCTCTGGCTGGTGCTGGGCAGGAGGTTGTTGTAGGCCCTTCTACCTTGTAATCTGTGACTGAAAGTAGGTTTGCTAAAGATATCTGTGTTGTAGCCAATCGAGACAGGGAATGTGATTAGGCTACTTTCTATTGATTCCAAGGTACAGTGGCTTACGAATTTAAATGCAAGGTTCTTTTCAGGTCAAGGTACACCTGGGACAATAGTTCTTAAATCAGGACCCCAACTGAGCATGTGATGCTCTTAACCAGTCAACAGTTTATTTAATTCACCCAGAAACACACAAGTATACAATCAACAGCTCGTCAACCAAGTGTAGACACAACCAGTGTTCTTAGGCATTTACTGAACATATAAATATAATCTTGCAAGCAATTGTCATAGACTAGGGTTGAGGCTCAGCAGTTTTACCAAGGAACAATGCAAATCACCAAGTGTTCTCATTCCATAGGACTATCTTTAACCAACAATTCTGTAGTGTTTCCAATACACTGAATACACTCCTAGCGCCTCTCAAGGAGTAAGGATGCACTTGTTTTAAAGGCACCTCGAAGAATGTGGTCCCTGCTATTTGGATGGATTGATATGAAAGGGGCAAGTCTAAAATACCAAAAGTAATTGCTTAAAGTTGCAGTTTAACCCTTCTTATTTCAGTCTCCTCGGCCTGGGGAGGCGCACGCATATGCACAGTAGCTAGTTAACATTCCCAGTCTGGTTACCTGAAATACACAGACCTAGTGAGCAAATGCAAACCTGCCATTATTCGTCTTCTACAACAGTGGCAGAATCTTTGAAACGGTCTCTCCGCACTTCTTCATAACCCTGGGATGGGGATCGCTGCCGCACGGCTGCTTCAAACTCTGCACTCTAAATCTTAGTTATGGCGCCAGTCACCTTGGCTTTAGAGCTGTGAGCCTGAATGAACACCATCATCTCCACATGGGGAGTCATCAGACGTTCAAAACTCATCACCACCCCATGAGCCTGAACACAAAGAGTAGCTTGTTATTGGGCTCAGCAAGCTCTGAGGTCCCCTGAATCCAGGCCTCTCTGGAAGGTGTCAGTTGAATGCTTTTCCTTCTGAATTGCTCTCAACCTTCAGCCATGTTTGTTACTTCCATCAGTGGCCAGTAGATGGTGATGGCCTATAACAAAGTCTTCAGGGCTCCTTTTACTTGTCTGTCGGGTGTTTTGTAATTTCATGGACTATATGTCAGTATTAAACATGACTTTGAATTGCCCCCCTGCCATTTAAGCAATTTCTCTTAATATTCCAAAGCTATACCTTGGTTCAGTGCTTGTACCATTCAATACTTGATGATCTAAATGTCCCCATCTAGTCCTATGCAGTATTGTTATCTCTTCTCATGCCGTACGATGGATACTTCTCGAGCGGAACATTCATTCACAAAGACAACAAAATCCCTCCTAGTTTTCTAAATCTAGAGGACCAGGGCCATTTCCTGTTCGATTATATCTAACACACTGCACATCTTTCAGGGCTTTTCATAGGACATGAGACATTACACTGGAGGAACAAGACAGATTATTCACATAGAAAGATGAAGTTCTGACTTATAAGGCAAACGACTGTTGAGTCTGGGGAAAGGGTGAGCAGTTTGGATTTGGAGAAATAAGAAGTGGCCCCATTTGACTGGCAGGTTTCACAAGTTATTTCTCATTGGTTTAACACCTTCCCTATGCACTCCTGGTCCTTGATTCACACCAAGGACATGTTCCAGCCTGACACTGGCTTTTCTAGGGGGAGCAGTGTCACTGCACCTGTGATTCACCAGCTCACTCCAAGTGGGATTACAAGAAGGCACCTGAGGCCTCAAGAGCAACCTGGTGAGTCAAGAAAGGATTGGCCAGAGTGGGAGTGGGACCAGAATGCAGCAGAGAATTGCTGCCAGGATTCAGGGGGCCAGAGGAGGTGCCTAGGTGAGAGAGCAGCAAGAGGGGTTTGCTGGATGACAGCCCCATGCCATAGGCCTGGGGCCAGAGAAGAGCAGTGGGACGTACCTGGTGGCTCTAAGCCAGCGTGCGGGAACCAAGGCTGGAGGCAGGACAGCAGAGAGCAGAAGCCGAGAGCTGGTACCCAGGCAACCAGCACCAGGGCCAAGGGAGTGAGGGCTGCAGAGAGGCTCAGAGTTTGCCTTTCCTGGGGACTGTGTAGTTTGACCTTTGCTAAATAAATTTGTGCTCCCCAGACATGATGTCCACCTGCTGGGACAGGCCCACTGCTCCTCAGCACCTTGTACTCAAGGAGGAAGCTAATGGTTTGGAAGCTACACGGGGGCAGTTGGCTGCATTTAGTCAGAAGGGAGGCCAGAGAGCAATAGCTGGGATTAAGGTATGGTCAAGGCATCGGATACCTACTGCATCCATTTACTAAGTGAGCCAGATCTCCCACTACTGGTGACCTGTCTTCTCCAGCATTTATCACTCCTCAGTGCTTCGCACATCTGCAAACTTCACCCATGGTGGTTCTCTGGTTCCTTACAGGTCATTGATAAAAAAGTTTGACAGAGGAGGGCCAAGAACTGGGAACAACTGGGAACACACCTGCTCAGTGATGAGCCCCTGTTTTCAGTTACATTTTGAGGCCTGTCGGTCAGCCAGTCTGTAATGCATTTAAAGTGTGCCACATTAATCTGATATTCTTCTCATTTTTAATCAGAGTTTTGTGCAGTATCAATCAAAGTTGTAATTTCATCAAAGAAAATATCACATTAGTTTGGCAGGGTCTGTTTTCCATTGAGCCATGCTGAATGGCACTAATTACATTAATGCCAGTTCTTCATTAGCTGTTTCATTACTTTGTATTTTTTAGGATCAATGACACACTGACAGGCCAATAATTTTCCAACTTGTCTCATTTACGTTTTTAAATATATGCACATTCACTTCTTCTGGCCCTGTGGAATTTTCAAGTCTCCCCAGACACAGTGAAAATCAAAACTGATAGTCCAGCAAGCTTCTCAGTCAGCTCTTTTAAAACTCTTGGACTTAAATTACCAGACCCGCTGATTTAAAAATGTCTAGTTTTAACATCCTCCTGAATTACTGTTGGAACAGAAAGCATTTCTTCTTCTACTACCTCTTCATCTGTCTACATCCTCTGGCTTTTCCCAGATACAGAAGTATTGAACAATACATGGCCATCTCTGCAGTTGTACTGATAATTGAACCATTTACCAATACCCTTGTAAGGCTTCTTATTGTTCCTTGCATGAGGGCACAGAACCGATTTGACTCACACTACGGGAGGTGGTGGTACACAGGGCTGGCTCATGGGGATTCATAGGGCAAGCTCTGGTTCACATGCAGCGGCAGGGGTGGGGTGGGGGCTGGGGCTTGCTCACACAGGAAGCGTGGCTGGCTCTGGCTCCTGTGGGAGGATGTGCAGTGCAGGGGGTCGGTGGTGCTTGTTCTCAGGGACACAGTGTAGCTATGACAAGAAGCAGAGAAGGGAGGCAGCTGGGCTGGGCACGTTTAACCAAGGTGCAGTTTTATTTCTGGGACAGCGACAGGGCCCTGCCCAAGGGGAGGAGCAGCTGCCCTGGGGCACGGTGATTTAAAGGGACCCGGGGCTCCTAGCCAGAGCCCCAAGCAGCACACTCCAGGCTCCCCTGAAGGGCTGACAGGAGAGGCTAGCCGCAGCCCCGCCCCTTCTGCCAGAAGCCCCAGGCCCTTGAGCACAGAGCTAGGCCCCCTCTACCGCGCCCAGGAGAGCACTAAGTCTCTCTGCAGCCCTGGGAGGAGGTTCTGCTCTCCCCGGGCACAGCCCCTCAGCCATACGTCCTCTCCCCAAGCCTCCCACCAGCCCACGCCTAGAACCCCAGCGCAGGGCTCAGGGTTGCAGGCCCCATCCTATCAAGGGCTTGGGGGTGGCAATGGGGCAGCACCAGTAAGAAGCTGAAGTAGGGGGTGGAGGGCAGGGGACTTAGAGCAGGGGCTTGGGAGGTGCGAGGAGGAAGGGATAGGCTGGTTGGGGGGCAGTGAGGGAGGAGGTGCCACAGGATCCTGGCTGCCAGCCCCATACGGCGGCTGGGGGCTCAGCTGCCAGCCCTGGGTCCTGCCTGCTGCCCTGCAGACCTGGGGCTCTGATGCTTGTGCCAGGCCCAGACGGGGTTTTGCTCTCGGCTGGAGATGAGTGGTGGGCATGGGGAGACGGATTTTAGCTCCCCCCCCCAACTCTTCAATGTGTCCAACGCCACTGACTGGAGCCCAGAGGAGAGTGCAGGCCTCCTGCAGCACCCCAGCAGCCCTGTCGCCTGCCTGCGGCTCAGCCCACTCCGCCTGGCCACCAGCGCTGTGTGGCAGCAGAGCCGCAGGAGCTCGGGGGAGCCCCGGGGGCAGCACCCTCTGCAGCGCAGCGCCTGGCACAGCCAGCTCCTTCCCTCACACACACCGCGCTGCTTGCCCCTCTGCCCACGGCCAGCTGCAGCGGCTGACTTGCCCTGGAAGGCTGCCTGGCTCTGCGACCGTGGCCGGGAGATGTCACCACAGCTGGTGGATCACTTGTGAGGGGCAAGCGATACCCCTCCCCACTCCAGAGCCAGCCCCCCGGCACTGTGCCACAGGCAGACCTGCAAAAGGGCACCAGGAGCAGGCTCAGACGGGTTGGTGTGGGCTCACCAGGGTGCGCTATTCCTGCCTGTCACTACAGCCCCCAGGGCGCAGGGGCTGAGCTTCCTGGTGACCCACGGCCACAGCTGTCGTCAGCTGCAGGGCCAAGGCATGTCCTCCAGCCAGGGCAGCACACACTGCTCAGGCAGACCTACACTAGGGGCAAGTCACACTAAGACATGCACACTCGCTACGAGCCTAGGAGCCCAGGTACCTCAGGGCAACTTTCCGAAGGGCCAATTTACCGTGGCCCCACAAGACTCGAACCCTGCCTGATCGGCCTCCGGTGCACAGAGCTGCCTGTAACTCAGTGCCCTCAGGCTCTCTGCAGGGCCTAGGCGGGGAGCCCTCAAGAAACAGGGCCCCTTGCATGTGGGGCAGCAGCTGCCTGGGGACCGGCAGACCAAAGGGAAAGTCACAGAACCCAGCACTGGAGGTGTCTATAACAGCCCCCGCTCCCAGACACAACCCCCCAGCCCTGCCCCAGGCGACACCAGTAACTGCAGGAGCTGGCTGGCAGCAGGAGCCGTGGGCTGTGTCTGGAATGTAGCCACCGAGCCCTGACCCCCCCGAGAAACCTGACCTGCAACACCCCAGCCCCACCCAGGCCCAGGCCCATGCCCATGCCCATAGCACACAACACTGGGAAGCACAATTCAGTGCTTTTGCGGGGGGTCTGATGACTTGCCCTGCCCCAGACACCCCCTTACTGGATCCCCCCAGATATCCAAGCCACGCAGTGCTGCAGCCTCGGGGCGACTGGAGACCTGCCGGATACAAGACAAAGCCAGGCAGGCCCTGCTGTGCCACGGGCAGGGTAGGGGTGGGGCAGGCCAGCTCTCCTGGAGCGGAGCAGGACGAAGGTGGGGTCCTGCGCTCCTGGCCCTGCTACACCAGCGCGTAGTCAAACTGGCCCCTCTCCAGGCCCTCCTTGTGGTCAGTCCAGGAGGAGGCGGGCATGCGGCTGTAGGGGTCCAGCAGGATGCGGAAGCAGCGCACCATGAGCATCACCAAGAAGACCAGGAGGAAGATGACGAAGGCGAAGACCGTCTTCTGCTCAGCGTCCATGCCCAGGCCCCCGGCGGGCGGCTCTGCCAGGGAGGGCGAGAGCAGCTCATAATCCAGCGTCGAGGCATCATTCATTGCAGTGCCGGAGCACGCCCGCCACGCAGGGAGCTGGGCCAGGGTGCAGGCTGGTCACTTGGCACCCATCCTCCCAGCCTAGCACACAGGCAGCCACCGTGGACCTGCTCAGCCTACGCTCAGCAGCCCAGGACTAGTCCATGGCTGGGGCCCTGCACTCACTCCCCACTGCAGCTGCCCAGCTCCGGCTCAGCGCTCCTGAAAGGGAAGGAGAAGGGCATGAGGCTGCTGGCTGAAGGGAGCTCACATGTCCCGCTAGCCCAGGGCTACTCCTGACCCTCTGCCCCAGCCGCTGCCCCACCCCGGGGAACGGGCCCTCAGCCTGAGCCACCAGCTTTTGCAAGTAACGTCTCTCCGATGCTGGCAGAGTCGCGTCCCCGGGAGCCCAGGGAGTGCTCCAGGACCCTGCCCGGCCTGCCATGCCCCAGCACTTCTGCTGTTTGCTCTCCTCCACTGCCAAGTGCACCTGGTCCTGCAGGGCTCAGGGAGCGGTGCTGGCTCCCCCGCGGGAGACGGGGCCCTCCCCTGGGAAGCCTCAGAGGGGTCACTATGCCACTATTTCCTTTCACCAACTCCCTTTACTCCACCTGCCCGCCACACTCCAACCCTCCTCTCTCCAGCCACCCATCCCTCCCCCATACTCTCACCTGATCCTGTCCATTCCTCTCCAGCTCCCTAGCCGCTCCTTCCACCCATCCCTTGCTCACGCAGCCCCTGCGTCTTCCCCATTCCCCGAGTGAGCCGCACCGCAGGCCTCCGCCATCAAAGCCATTCCACTGCCGCAGCTGACAACATGAAACTGGTTCATTGGCAAACCATCGAGGTGCCCAGAGCACCTTAGAGACCAACACATTTACGTGGGCCTGAGCGTTTGTGGGGAAAGCCCACTTTGCCAGAGGCATGGAGATGAATCCACGCACCTGACAAAGACCTACCACACACCCCCACACTTACCACCCTGCTGGGAGGGTCCCTGGGAAGCAGCGCCCCATGGGGGCTCTCAAGAGGTAAGCAGGACAGTCTCCTGCCTCTCGGTTCAGCTCTGTTCTGGCCCATCCGCCCGCCTGCTCGCTCTCTGCCCCTTGGGCAGCCTGCAATGGGGCGAGCACTAGCTTCTCCCAGCAGGGCCCTGTGGGCGACACTGACCCGGCCCTTTCCAGAGGGCTCCGGGCACAGGTGCAGCATGGGGAGAGCTGCACACGCACCCTACCCCCATCACAGCAGAGCCAGCTGCTTGCCACAGACACTGCAGCCCCCCCGGCCATGTCAGGCTGAGGGGAGGGGGCTGAGCTGCAGAGCTCTCCAGCGCCGGGGTGTGGAGGGCCGCCAAGTGTCGCATCAGTCTCTCAAACGCAACCATGGAGCTACCGAGCGCTCCGCAGCAGGCGAGGCTGTGACAGGAACACCTCCCCCACAACGTGTCAGCCCTGGGACCAGTCCCCCTTCCCAGAGCCAGCGCTGAACCAGACCTCACAGGCCCAGGCCTCTAGCTCCACTCCCAGCCTGGCTGACTGCAGGCAGCTCAGCAGTACATGCGCCGAGCCCACCGCTGCACCTGCCAAGCCGACAGAGCCCAGACGCTGGCTGGAACGTGGAGACCGCCCTGCTGGCACTGCAGCCTGCTGAGTTCCCAGCGGTGCCCCCAGTCTGCCTGATCCCAGGGGTCCGCGCAGAAGGCCAGCACCCCAGGTGCTCGGTGCTGAGCCCTGCCTAACACACCAGGCCAGAGAGGCCAGCACAGGCCCAGGCCCTCAGGGAGCTGATCACAACGATGGGTTCCAAGCAGCACGCAGACAAAGGCGCATTGGGCCTGGGCCAGGAAGCAGCACCCGCACCCCAGAGCCTGTCCTGCTTGCAGGGCTGTCATCAGCCCTGACAGCAGCAACTGTGCCCTTGGCTGGGCCAGTCTCACTGCTCCGCTCCCCTTCACAGCCACACAGTCCCAGCCCAGCCCGTCTTGTCACACCACCTGCCCTGCCCAGCTCCACCCTCGGCTCCAGGCTAGATGGGCTCTCAGGCTCTGCGTCCTGACCCCAACCCTCCACTGTGCTGTCCAGCCAGGTCCCCGCAGCACAGCCTGCAGGAGCTCAGAGAACCTCCTGCCGTGACAGTCCCAGCCCTGGGCTCTCGCCTGTCCCCTGCGCACAGGGCTCGGGTGGGTCCATGCGGCACCAGGTGACTGGGGGAACCCTCTGAGAGGCATCTCCAGACTCATCTGGCCCCGTCACCAGGAGCGTCCCTGGGGCACTGGCTGCAGCAAGCCATCGTGCCCATACAGGCTGTGGAGCCCCACAGGTTGGAGGATGGTATGGGACAGGCTGCCAAAGAAGGACCCCCTGCCCCCATGCAAGCCCTCCTGCATTCCCACCCTCCCCTCCCTTGCCTCTTGTCAGCTCTGGCTGGCATTTAGCCACCACCAGCAGGGCCTGTACTCTGGGGGGTAGGGGAGGCTGTGCAACACCCCCAGGCTCCAAGTGCCTGTCTGCAGCCTCTGGCCGTGCCCCTGCTGTGTGCACTGGGGTGTAGGGTCAGCACCCCAGGCCCAGCACTCATCAGGGCATAGGAGAGACCAGTCAAGTTGTGTTCCTTAGCGACCCATTTTCAACCACAGCGCCGGAGCCACAGCTGCTAGTGCCCTGTGTGCCCCACACATGCAGCCTCCAGCCCCAGCCAGCAGCCCAACCGTGGAGTAGCTACTGGTTTCCCTGCAGACACAGGCTCAGTGGGCAAAGCCCTGCAGAATAAGCCTGCCCTTAGCCCCTGCTCAGTACAGTGCAGGGTGGGGAAGGAGCCCAGGCAAGTTCCATGACTGACTGTGGCGTGACAGAAAGCGGCTCCAAGCATCAGCTTTGGAGACCAGAGCCCTATGTGCATGGGTCAGCTCCCATTAGCTGGGAGTACCTACAGTGTAACCACAGCAGCATGAGAAGCAGAGAGCTGTGGGTACTACCTGGGGCAACCCAAGCAGCCGTTAGTCCTTTATTTGCACACTAGCGGCAGGGAAGAATGCAACATGTCTGGCCCAATGTAGCAAAGAGCGGCATGGCTGCAATGTGGGTTCCCAGCCGATTGGCCAGGTAAAACCAGCAGATATTTTTAAAACATCATCCAGGAAGTTCTGCTTCTTTGCTTTTGGCTTTCAAAGCCCTTAGGAGGCCAAATGTTTCCAGTCAAATGGGCTAACAAGATCCATTGTTTAAGGAAAGGTGAGAGTCTTGTGGAATCCCCTGAGTCCTGGAGCTGGGGCTTTAAGCAAAGCATCATACCCTGGGTGTTTTGCAACAAATCTGAGCTAGTTAGCACTGGGCCTTGCTAGTGCATAGCTGTTCCAAGAGTGAACGCAACCTGCTCAGCCCACATCCAGGCTGTCTCCCAGTTGCTCTCTCCTTTGTGTGTATTGTATTTTGTTATTTATGCTAGAAAACAATATGGTCAATGTGTTACTGATCCTGTTGTGCCATTAATCCAGGACCCCTCCTGACTCTCCCCCATTTGCTGATTCAGTAGTCCAATGTCCATGCAGTGCAGCTTTGTCAGCCCAGACTTCAGTGGAGACAGCAGTCCCAGGCTTCCTGGCAGAGTTGCATGCAGGGCCTTGCCACTCACTGACTGCTCCAGGAGTGACTCATACAGCCTCACGTCTCCCTAGCTTCAAGGAAAGGTGCCCCGTGGCTGGGGGAAGGTGCTCAGTGGGTTGCAAGAAGCCAGCCTAAACAAAGTATCGCCAGATGCAAGCTGTGTTGGCCACATCCTGGGTGTTCCTGGGGCAAGGAGCCCCCAGACAGAGAGACAGGTAAGGACAGGAGCATGGGGGCAGTAAGAGGTGGCAGGGGTAACGGATGAGTAAGACTGGTGAGATTGACTCCCCTGCAAGGCTTGGTGACTCCTGGGGTGCCCCATGGGCAGTGGCATGCCCCATTGCCCTGGCATAGGCCAGAGCCTGCAAGGGAGGCAGTGTTGCCTAGTGAGTAGAGCACTGGACAGGGACTCAGGAGAGAGGGGCTCTGTTCTGCTTTGTTGCTGTCTGTCACCTTCCCCCCGACCTCACTTCCCGTCGGTAACATGGGGCTAACGACACTGACCTCTGGGCATGATCGCTGAGCTCAGGATGTGACAACAGAGCCACTGACTGCTTGAGAGCACCAACATCACTGCACTGTCCCCGGGCAGGCTGGGCCCTGGGCGTGTGGACTGGCTCCGCTTCCAGCCCCAGCAGGGGCAGGAGGCTCATGCCCAGTCGCAGCGTAGCCGTGCCCTTTGTGAGCAGCGTTCCCCTGAGACAAGCTCACTGTGCACACAGCTGAGGCCAGTCGTCATGGGGGCTGAGCAGAGAACCTTGCTCCTCTGGCCATGCCCCCTTCCCCACCCACACCTTCTGCCAGGCTGCAAGGGCACTCTAGCCTCCCCCAGACCCCAGGGGACACAGCTCCAGAGGAACCCCCACTGGAGGACTCCTTCCTGCAGCAATGCTGCGCAGGGGCTGGCTGGAACTGGGAGCTGGACCCTCGGCAGCACTGAGGACCCCATTCTAATTAGTCACCTAATGCAGAGCTGATGAGGGTCTGCCTCCTCCGGTTTCTGGGACTCTGCCCGGGCACCTCCACACAGCCATCACCTCCCCTGCACTCCCAGCCTCACTGCTGCTCCGAACACAGCAGGTAATGAATGCGGCTGGTGGTTAAGGAATATTCCATTGACTTTTGTTAAGATTCAGGTTCCCTTAGTAACTAAGAACACCTCCCTGCGAGATAAGCCACTGGCTTAATGGGGGCAGAATCCGGTTAGAAAGGAAAGCAATTGTGACTAACACCAGCAGCACCACGAGGACCAGAAACGTGACTGTTAAATCGGAGAGCAGGCGAGTTACCGACCACAACTAGGCAATTGCCTCTACCAAGGCAGGCCCAGTCCGGGAAGTCATGGCTGCCAGAGTCAGGCTGGACAGACGAAGGACAGACAAACTGGGGAGCTGGCAGAACTGTGGTGCTCGCTCCGAGTTCTCTGCAGCTGTCCGACGGCTCCTGCGCTGACCCACAGGCTCTGCTGCAGGGCGAGGGTCACACTTCCTGCTGAGCTGGGGAGGAGCCAGGCTCTGGAGAGGCCCAGTGCACTGGCAGGATGTCCCCAACCCTCTCCCAGCACCTGTCTTGCGGAAGGGCAGCTGCGGGGTCTGAGGGAAGGAGGCTGATGGCTCCTGTCCCCAGGGGGAGATCTCTAGGGCCAGCAGGAGGAAGTGTCTCCGTCTCTAGATGGTGTCGCTTTGGGCCTGGTGGTGCCCTCACAGGGACTGTCTGGGAGTCAGGGCCTACCTTGAGCCATAGGGCGGCACACCAGTGTTCCCTGTGAGCTGAGCACTTGGGCAGCCGCCCGGGAGAGGTTCAGCTCTGCCCAGCGGATTAGCAGAGCCCCCAGCCGGCAGCGAGGTTTGCCCAGGTGGTACACATCCACAGGGGCCTCAGTGTACACAACAAAATTCATTCTGCCCCAGATGGGGAAAATCAGCAGGAGCCCTGCTGGATACCTGAGCCCGTCCCACCCGGGAATGGCCCGAGGTTGTGCCCAGTGCCACATCTGCCAAGCCAGCCACTGGGCTCCGAAAAGAGCTCCTCCCTCTGTGCCCCTCCTCGCCCTGAGCCACACAAAGCCCACCAGGTTTCCCGGCTACAGCTGGCGTGAGGCTGGGCTCTGGGAACATGGGGCAAGAGCCAGGGAGATCACCTGGAGCAGCCTCTAGCTCAGCTTCAGTAAGCCCAGCACTCAGGGCCTGATCCTGGCAAGACCTTGGCTGCACGGTGGTCAGTGGCACAGAGGCTCCCAGCCCACAGGCTCAGTGCTGGCGTCATCCTCTCAGTGTTACTGGTAACTCTCAGGCTGTTCGCAATTACCAGCCATTGGAAGCAGGAGCCGGACTGTTTACATGGACATGCACCAGTAGTGTCCAAAGTCGAGCAAGAGTCTAATTCCAGAAAGCAGCTCTGGGAACAGTCACTAGGCAGAGCAACATGCCTCTCCCTGGCGATTGCATGAACCACCCCGACAGCTGCTGCATACAGACATCTGGGTGTTGCGATCCCTGGGCCCCCCAGAGTGGCCTCAGGCCATTCCCAGGGGGTCAGGCTCAGGCGTGCCGCAGGGGTCCTGCTAATTCTTCCACCCACATGCAGAATAAATGTTGTTCTGTGCACATGTGCACAGTCAGCAGACGCACCCGCTGCCAATTTACTAGGGACTCGTCATGCTGAAGGCACTGCAGGCAAGGTGCTGCACCCCAGCTGTCACTCACAGCTGGGGGACAGAACTGGGTCGGGCTTCCTTCACTTGGCTGGCTTAGAAAAGAGGCCCAGCCCCCGGCCATTGAGAGAGGCTGTAACCCACAGGCGAGCGCGGCTGACTGAGTCTGACATCCTGGGCATGGAGCTGACAGGTTCCCTCTGCCGGGTCACAGCTGTCTGAAGCTCTGGTGGCTGGGATCCTCCTCAAGCCCTGGAAACTGCCATCTCCAAGTGATGGTTAAAAACTATGCAGCGTCCCCAGGAACAGCCAGCCAGTGATGTGATTTAGGCATTGTCAAGCTGCCTGGTACGTAGTTAAGGAAACTCCATTCTCTCAGGGTCAGGCCCTGTGTGCCCCTGGTCATTAACCTCCGATCTCCTGTATTGTGTCTACTGCATGGGTCTCTATAGAGCACCTCAATGCATGTGTGACATCACCTCCTCGGAAACAGCCCTTGCTCAGAACATGGGGACCCCAGGATCAGGTCCAATGGTCCCAGTCCAATGGAGACGCTAGTTTGCTCCAAGCCACAGCAGCCAAGCCCTCTCCACACATGCTCCAAAGCTGAACCCACTTTCTCTGCCTCTGCCTGCCCGAGGCTGGCCTGTGCCTTCACCTGCCCACAGCTGCAGCTGGTGTGTGCGGCTGGGAAGCATAGCCCCATGCGTGGCTCAGTGGTATCAGCCCGGAGCACGTCACTCACATCTTAAAGGGCTTAGGGCTCCTGTTTCAGGAAAGGTTATGGCTGATGCCAAAGAAAAAGGAATCCCAGTGGGTTACTGGGCAGCTGCCAGAGCCAGTACAAGCCCTGCCATGTCCGTGTCACAGCAAATAAGAGACTGATGGAAAATGCAGCACACACATCCTGGCCTGGAAAGAATTATTTCCCGCCCTGCACAGAAAGCTCCAGCGCACCCCAGCACACTTTCACTTCACATATAACCTACTTTTGCACTAGGATCTCACTGCCACGAGACAGTTGTACATCCCAGGCCAGCCCTGCCCCTCTGGAGGGGTGTGTGTGACCTTCCCTCCCAGGCACAGTCCCAGCTCAAGTGGCCGAGGGGGTGGGGAGAGGTACCAGCTTTAGAAGTTTATTTGCTGCCTTGAGTAACAACTGAAAGTGGTTCCCACTGGAGACGACCCTCTGCTTCACTCTGACCAGAAGCTGCCCAGGTGTACTCTGCACGAGGGCACAAGCGCCAGCGTTCACCCCAGAGGTGGCTGCAGTTCAGTGCTGGATAAGTGGCAGCCCGATTGCAAGACCAGTTTCCAAATCTGCCCTCCCATTACCACCCCATTCTGCATGGGGGGTGTCTAGCAGCAGGTGCCGCTCAGCGACTGGCAGGAGGGCTGAGTTCCAGGTATGTCACCCTCCTGCAGAGCTCCGCTGCCGTCACCCTGGACAGCAGAGCCCAGCTCGACCAGGGGATGCTGTGGGTACGTTGCTGACCTTTGCAAGCGCCTTGTGAGCTGCCAGGCTGAGAGCTGCAGGACCTTGGCTCCAGCAGAGGCTCATCCCTCCCTGCGCCACAAGCAGGGGTGTGATCTGACCTGGGAGCCATGGCTGGGACTCCTGACTAGTTCCTGCCATTTTCTATCCTCGCCTGGAGGCACCCAGCACCTTTCCCAAGTCCAGAGTCAAACACCCACCACCCCCCGAGAGCCCAGGCAGAGAGCTGCCTGGGAAGCCTTGCATCTGCCATGACAGTGGGGCGGGCGTGCAGCCTGCACTGCTCCCTGCAGGTTCCTGCCTCCAGCCTGATTCCCTCCTGCCTCAGGAAACTCCGTCTTCCTCCCTTGCCTGCTCCCAACACCGGGCAGAGAGTTCACCATTGTCAGCCCCACTTGGACCCACCTGTGCCACAGGCCTTCCCTTCCCTGTGGCCAGCACCAGGCTCTACTGACCCTGCCGGGGCCTCCCTGGACCCCAGAGATCAACAGACACTTTGTGGGCCCTGGCATAGAGCCTGCCCCCACCGGGGTCCCCAGCCCCTCTACTGCCTCCAGCCCTGTCTGCCCGCAGCTCTACCAGCCTCTGGCACAGCTGCTCCGCTGCCTTTCCCTGCAGCACACAAGGGCGTGTGCTACCCGCAGCAGGAGAGGGCATGAGTAGAGGGCAGGATGGGGGCTGTGCAGCCCATCCCATGCCACCCCACAGCCCCATGCAGCACTGGCACAGAGATGCCACAGTCCCTTGACAGCGGCCCCACCACTGTTCCCTGGACTACAGTGCCGGGCCTGGCCCCCCCACCAGCACCCAGCGATTCTTCTGCCCAAGAGAAGAGGGCAAATCCCCCAGGATCAGGCAGCAAAGGAGCCTACCAGCTTTCCTCTGCCAGCCCTGGCTGCGGCACAGTTCGCACAAGGCAAGCAGCAACAGGCATGCTCCAGCCCACACACAGCCCGCATGGCCCAGACGCACAGGCAGGGCCGGGGAGCAAGAGCAAGGCCGTGCGGGCAGAAGCTCCTTGGCCGCAGCCCCAGCAGCAGAGCTCTGCCCCGAGCCGTCCTGAAGGCTGCTGTTGCATGGGCCAGTTCGCTGCTCAGCAACAAGGCGGCACCATCGCTCCTGTGCCCGTTGGATTTACAGGGCCCCTCCCTGCACCCTGCCACACCCGCCCGCCCCGCAAACGGGCACCACTGCAAGAGGGGATGTACCTGCCTGGCCCTGGGACCAGTCCTCAGGCCCAGCCACTCCCGACTGCGCTGCCTGCCATCTCTGGGAAGGAGCCGCTGGGAGGGAGAACGCCGGAGGCAGCTGCTCCGCTGGCTCTGGAGCAGGTTCCTATGGCGATGCAGAATCAATTACAATAAAAGGTGGAGCAGCAATCGGAGCCAACTCCTCATTGGCAGCCGGCAGAGCCAGACAGGCAGGGGTGCTGGGCTGCAGGGGCCAGCTGGGGGGCGGGGCAAGGGCTCAGCTCACCCTCCTGCTGCTCGGGGGGCAGCACCCAAACTCTCCAGAGGGGTTTCCAGTCGCTGCAAGGGCCCAGTGCCAGGCGGGCAACACGGGCATGGCCTTCTCCACACCTGGTGCCATGGGGTGGGGGCAGGGCTCTCGCTCACGCACTGCACTGCACAGGCCGCAGCACCCCAAGACACCCCCCAGGAGAAGTCCATCTCCCCACCCTGCCCCACGGAGCCACTCATCCATCCGCCACGGCCGCGCTGCAGCTGCTCCTCACCCAACCAGCCCCTGCCCCGGGCCGGCAGCCGGAGTGGCTGCAGGGTGGTGTAGCCAAACTGGCCCCACTGGCTCTGGCTGAGCCTGAAGCGTACCCCCCACACAGCCCCTTCTCCACAGGGCTCCATACATTCCTGCCCACTGTGCTTCCAGGCCAGGCCCAAGATCTCTGTGAGCGTTGCCCTCTCCTGGGCCCCATGCGCAGCCTTGCGCCGCCTCAATAGGGCTGCCCACAGCTGCGAGAGCCTCTCTCCTCCCAAAGGCAAACACACCTGGGACGGGCGGTGGGATTCCATGGGGATCTGGAGGGTTGCTGGGGCAGGGCTCCAGGGAGGCAGGTTCCAGCATCCCACAGTGGACGCCCCATGACACTGCACATCAGCTGGGCCAAGCCCCCGAGCAGGTCCTGAGGTTGGGGCTGCTCGCCAGGCACAGGCCAGGCCTGAGGCCGATGGCTGGGTGAAGCAGCTGCAGAGGAGTCGGAGAGGGGATGTTGTGTCTGGTAAACACCCAGCGTGCTGGGGCGCAGATGGAATTGTCCCCAGGAACCAGAAGGAGGCTCTCAAAGGGACCAGTGAGGCAGGCACAGTGTGTACAGCAAGAGGGCTGAGCTGGGGCTGGCAGGAGAGTTGGGGGTTGGAGGGCACAGACTGATAGGGTGGGCCTGACGGACAGGTTTCCACAGACAGGGAGGAGAAAGGCTCCAGGCTCCCTCTTGCCGCCTCCCACCACACGCCTGTCCCGTTCGTCACCCAGACCCAACACACAAGCTGCAGGCAGCCCGGGGAGGCAGGTTCACCAGCCCCACCAGAGAGCAACACGTTGAGCCTGACCCCACCCCCTGGGCACTGCAGCACTCGCAGAACAGCCACGTTTGATGGCCAGGCAGGCAGCCAGCAGTGCCCTGAGGAGGGTGACCAGCTCTGAACGGCCCTTGCCCACATCTCACCCAGCCTCAGCGTTCCACAGGGACCTGCCTCTGCTGGCACGTCGGTTGCATAACAAGGTTCTGCTCATGCATTGATGGTCGGGCCCAACGGGTAGTGGTCAATGGGTCAATATCTGGATGGCGGTCTGTTTCAAGCGGAGTGCCGCAAGGCTCAGTTCTGGGGCCGGTGTTATTCAACATCTTTATTAATGACCTGGATGAGGGACTGGATTGTACCCTCAGCAAGTTTGCAGATGACACAAAACTGGGGGGAGAGGTAGATACGTTGGAGGGTAGAGAGAGAATCCAGAGGGACCTGGATAAATTGGAGGATTGGGCCAAAAGAAATCTGATGCGGTTCAATAAGGAGAAATGTAGAGTCCTGCACCTGGGGCGGAAGAATCCCAAACATTGTTACAGGCTGGGGACCGACTGGCTCAGCAGCAGTACGATGGAAAGGGACCTAAGGGTTATGGTGGATGAAAGGCTGGATATGAGTAAACAGTGTGCCCTTGTAGCCAAGAAAGCTAACGGCATACTGGGGTGCATTAGGAGGAGCATTTCGAGCAGATCTAGGGAAGTAGTTATTCCTCTTTATTCGGCACTGGTGAGGCCACATCTGGAATATCGTGTCCAGTTTTGGGGCCCCCAGTATAAAAAGGATGTGGATTTGCTAGAGCAGGTTCAGCGAAGGGCAACAAAAATGATTAAGGGTCTGGAGCACAAGACCTATGAGGATAGGCTGAGGGATTTAGGTTTGTTTAGTTTACAGAAGAGAAGACTTAGAGGTGATTTAATAGCAGCCTTCAACTTCCTGAAGGGGAGCTCTAAAGAGGAGGGTGAGAAACTGTTCTCAGTGGTGTCAGATGGCAGAACAAGGAGTAATGGTCAGAAGTTGAAGAGGGAAAGGTGTAGGTTAGATATTAGGAAAAATTACTTCACCAGGTGGGTGGTGAAGCATTGGAATGCGTTGCCTAGAGAGGTGATGGATTCTCCATCCCTTGAGGTTTTTAAGTCCCGGCTGGACAAGGTCCTGGCTGATCCTGCTTGAAGCAGGGGGCTGGCCTAGATGACCTCCTGAGGTCCCTTCCAGCCCTATGATTCTGTGAGTGCTGGCACGGTCTGTACAGCCGGTGCTGAGTCCATCAACCCAACCTGTAAACCTGGATGGAACGGAAACTACTCCCAGGTGATGCGCGCCCGCCCCCAGCCCTGGGCCCAGCACCTGTGTGCAGGGTCCTGGAGACCTAAAGCATCCAACCACACAGGGCACGGCCGACCTGTGGAGCTTTGGGCAGGTGCTGCTGCAAACCTCCTGCCATGATCTGGTCAAAGGGGCCTCTCAATGTAACTGTTACCGGCTCCTGCTGGGCGGAAGCTGAAACTCAACCCAAGTGATGCTCTTGGATTTAACGGCCTTTCCCCCTGGGACAGCAGCTTGTGTTTCAGAAGCCACATGAGAGCAGCAGATGATTTTTATTGTTTTTAAAAAATTCATTATGAAATATTCACCCTGCAGAATTACTACAGCACCTAAAACCAGGGACTTTACAGGTGCCCAAGCAGTAAGGGCAGTGCCAGGGCAGCAAAAGTACTAAAGTCCTAGTGCTGTTCAATCCTCCCCAGTGTGAGGCCATCCTATGGTGAAGGGGATTCATCACTAAGGTTGTGTCTACACTTGCATTCCCCTGTTGAAAGAGGCATGCAAATAAGGTAAATTCAAAATGCAAATGAGGTGAATATTTGCATATTTGTCATCTCATTTGCATATTCTTTAGAAAGAGCTTCTTTCCAAAGAAGAAAACCAGTGTAGGTGCTGCTCTCTCGAAAGAAAACCCCATCTTCGAAAGAATCCTTCTGTCCTTTATCGAATGGGAAGAAGGGCTCTTTTGAAGACGGGTTTACTTTCAAAAGAGTAGCGTCTACACTGGCTTTCTTCTTTCAAAAGAAGTGCTTTTGAAATAATATGCAAATGAGATGCCAAATATGCAAATGTGAATGCCTCGTCTGCATTTTTGAATTACCACATTTGCACACCTCTTTCAAAAGAGGAATGCAAGCAAAGACACAGCCAAACATCTGGAAATTTCCTGAAAAATCCAGCTGGTCTGTTAATTACAATGATGTTGGGGAAGGTGGTCCACACACTATGTACTCAGGCTGCAGTGATGCGTCAGGAGTGCTAATGACTTCCTTACAAAATGAATAACAAGAACCTAGTAATCTTCCACTGGGTAGGGGGGTACAGCTGGCTATGGCTTCTGGGACTGAGGAATGGCCAGACATGGCCTCTGCCTCCACTCTGAGGCCGTCCGAGCACCTGTGAGAGCAGGGCTGGGGCTGGAGTGGCCATGCTGACACATTTCAGGGCAGTATGTGCCTAGCAGCCCTCAAGGTGCAGGAGGCAGCCCTGTGTTGGTCCACACAAGGTGCAGCCCTGCACGGCTGCCTGCCCCTCGCTCAGCGACAAGGGAACAGGCACAGATGACAGGCAGAGGTCACAGCACAGCCCAGCCTGGTTCCGGGAACTGGCACTGCAGGGGCAGCGGCAGCCAGCAATCACAGCTCCAACATCCACCATGGACAGTGGCCAAGGTGCCAGCCACCACCACCCTTTGTACGCACAAGCTTCCCACTAACCCGTGGTCCTGTACCACATGCTGGGTCAAATCCTGCTCTCCGTCACACCATGGCGTTACTCTGACCTTATACCAACGTGTGCCCATCCACAGTCATGCCGCATTGTGGCCCTGGGGTCACAGCCGGGGTCTCCTGGCCCTGTTGCTAGCCTGCTGCCAGGAGGGTTCAGTCAGCGGCTGGCCCCACTGGGCCCTGTATTGTAGTAGGGCTGCGGGGGCCCTGGTGCTCAGTGCTGTACAAACACAGGCTAAAAGACCAGGCTGCCTCCGGGAGTAGCTCAGCGTGAACAGGGAACAGCTTAGCTTGTTCCTGAGATGCCTGAACGCCTCAGCTGAGGGGTGAGCTGGGCAGATTCCTTCCAGTGCAGTGACCTGAGCTGGGGCTGCCCCCTTGAGGGCACAGCTGCTGCAGGGCACAGAGCAGGCTGTCTGGCACTTCTGAGTAGCCCTGTGCTGATTTAATGCTGCCCAAACTGCACATGGTGGCAACGGGGGTGGGAGTGGGGCAATATTGCTGGCTCCAGATTATGCTAATCTAATTACTTCAGAGAGTCAGCCAAGCTGTTTGAACAGACCAGCCCTTTAAAGGCCAGGCAAAACAATCAGGCTGTCAGCAGCCAGCTCAACATGCCCCCAAGCGCTTTGTCTCAGCAAAAGAGAGGTTTAATTACAGAAACGCTTATCTACCCCGTTATGAAATGCATGCAAGAGACCACCTGTCAGTCAGGTGTATCGCTGCAAACCAGTAACAGTACAGGAGAGGAGATGGCTCAGCATTAACCAGTCTTGGGAGGCCATCTCTGTATGTTACATCCCAGCTGCCCAAACATGGGGTTCAGGGGAGGGGCGTGCCCCCCAGTTGGTTTCCATCACGTACAGGGTTCACAGCTTGGTTCAAAGGTTCTCAGGACGGTGTTGTGCAAACTGTGCCAGGGCCCTGCACCCCATGTTACATCCACTTTGCCCCAAACCTCTGCTCCCAGAGGTACAGCCCTGAAGCCAGTTACACCCAGCTGTTCACCAATGCCAGGCACAATACAAGCTGCTGAAACTGGAGCTGACCAATCTGCTCTCTGCTTTGCTCTTCTGGTCGTGTCCCATACCCCCGTTCTGAACACCTGCGTTCCAGGGACCAGGGCGTCCAGGCGCCTCCTAAGCGTGCAGGTGGGCAGAACTGTTCCACAGCATCTTCTGTCTCTAGACACCAGCACAGGCTCCCTGCCCTGACCTGCCAACTCTCCAACCTACTTTGGCCACGCCAGGGGTTATGGGAGCTTTCGCAGGCACGAACCAGGTCCTAGTAAAGGTATAGGCCAGATAGCCTGTATAACTGCCCCACTCTTCGTGAGTATGCTACTTCTGCCTAACTTTTCCTAATGAATATATAAAGTGGATAAGACAGATTGTTAATATCAGACAGACAGACATACTAGCCAGCACGTATTAGTCAACATCCTGAAATGCAATGAATCTGAAAGTGGAATCTAAGTACTTCCCTGACTGCTGACAAAGGCCTATTGTGAAATGCTGCAGTGACCACACTGGATAAGCTCCCAGGGCAGCGAACATTTTTCCCTTTGAAGATAGTTACAGGAAATGCACAGTCGGAGGCTTTTGCTCCAAGCAGGCGCACTCACTCCGGGCTGGGCTACAACCATCCGTTATTTGTGCAGTTTCACTGATGGGAGATTTTCATGTCTCTGCCAATGGCGAGAAACTTAATGAAAATTAACTCCTGCTGTGTGGGGAGAGAGGACTGCAGCAAGCACATGGTGCAGTGCAGAGCTGGGGGCGCTTCTGGTCTCCCAAAGGCCTTGCTCATGGGCAGGCAGGTGGCTGGCCTGGGTCTGGAGTCCAGCTGCTGCCAGGGGAGTGAAAAGCCAAGAAGAGTTAACCGACGGCCAGTGTGGCCATTCCACAGCTAAGCCCCTGCCCCACGGACAGCGGAGGAGCTGGGCAGGTCCTCCCGGCCCACCTTTCCTGGGAAGCCCTCGCAGCTGCCTGGTCCGACCTTGGCTGAGCAGGGGCCCCTGGTGGTCTCCAGGACTGGGTGACAGTAGGAACAGAGGCCGCTCAGGAAACATGTGAGAGCACACTTGACTCCTCCGTGGTATTGCCCAATCAAGCAGAGAATTGCTCCTCATTTCTCACTCCTCCAGCCCGACCTGGCCCAGCGCGGCTTTGCAGGGCTATTACAGGGTAGACAGGCAGGTACATTCTTCACACTTCAGCTGTTCCTTGAAATGTGCAAATGTGGAGCTGGCCCAGTGCGTGGTGCAATAAATCCCAGCAGTAGGCGACAGTGAGGGCTAGTCCCCACAGGCACAGGGCTGTGCAGGCTGGAAGGGAGGTGGAAGTAGTTATCCTAGAGGCCCACGCAGCAAGGAGCATGTGCTGGCAATGGCAAGGCCAGGCAAAGGCCCTGGAGCCAATGCTCCCAGGACACCTGTTGGATAGCAAGTAAATGCAGCAGTTCCTGATTAACGAGATGCTTCGTCCTTGGAGCAGAAGGAGCAGCCAGCACAGCTGGCCCTTTCCCCCAGATAGCTCAGCCCCTTTCGGCAGGCGGCATCCTGCAGGCAGGGTGGAGTCACTTATACAGCTGCCACCAGCCTTGTGGAGCATGTGCAGACTCAGGTACTGGTCCAAAGAGCTTGCAGAGCAGTGAGCGAGGGCAGGTGGCAGGATAGGGAAGGGTGGGTGACTCCTCAGGTACCTGCGCTGATTTTACTGAGTAGGGCTCTACCAAATTCACAGTCGTTGGGTTGGCCCTGGGTGAAGTCTGGGCTGAGTGCTCCCCCTGCAGCGTACACATCTCACAGGAGAGACCAGCATGGGCCTTGTAGGGGTTACAGGTCATTTTAGGGGGAAGGAGCAGGATTGTCACTCTTGCTACTGAGCTGCCATCAGAGCTAGGCAACCAACGAGCAGTAGCTGTTGACCAGGTGCCTGGACATGAAGGCAGCATCCCAGCAACACAAGAGAAAGGGTAGTGCTACCACCCCAGGCCACCCTTATACCCACATTGCTGCTGGTGGCTGCTCTCCTTCCACGCTGGGCTCGCAGTCAGCAGCCACCATTCTCCAGCAGCCCCTCTCTGAAGGCAGTGCTGCCATCACAGTCAGCTGCAGTACAGAAGCAAGGGTAGCAGTACCACAAACCATGCTCCCCCACACACATACACAGTAACCTTCACACACACACACAAACTCACTTTTCAGTCAGGACTCCTCCACTTATACCATGGTGAAGTTTCATATGGAAATACCCTAAATTTCATGATTTTGGCTTTTAAAAGACCCGTGACTGTGAAACTGACCAAAAGGGGCCACGAATTTGGTAGGGCTCTATCAATGAGCAATTAGCTCTCAGCCAGTGGGCAAAACAGAGGGAGTCATTTTCTTAGGGGTCTGAGTGAGGAAAGGGCTGGGGCTTGCAGATCCAGGGGGAGGAGGGAAATGGGCGTGGCAGAAGGAAACACAGGAGCACCACTTGCAGGACAGAGACAGAGGTGACAGTCTATACCACTATGTTCACCCCTTTACCAGGCTTGGGTACATTGCACAGGAAAATATGCCTTGTGGATAATTAATAATTTGCTCACCATTATGTGTGGCAACATTGTGTGTAAAGTTGTAAAAATCTGTAAGTGTCTACACGCAGTAGTACAAGGCCCGGTCCCAACAGGGGAGCAGTCACAAACTCGCTCCCCAGAGATAACAAACTGAGCCAAGTGTCAACAAAATTAAATGGGCCATCACCTGGTCAAGTGGCCATTCTTTGGCAGGAAACAGTATGTGAAGCAAACCTACATCTCAACAAAGAAACAGTCGGGAGAGTCCCATCCACACCAATTCTCTGGCTCCTGCTTGAGTCTCAAAGACAAGAAGGAGCTATAAAAAGGGGGAGCAGAGGACCCCAATTACCTCTGCTCACAGAACTGCCAAACCCAGGAAGTAGCTGTGAGCTGCAGGAGGGACCCTGGGTGTAAATTGCTGGGGCTGCCCTGCAGTGTAATTTGAGGGAAGCTGACCAGAGTACTCATACCCTGCACTTGGGAGTTACAAGCCTACTGGAGGTTGCATGGGAGCAGACCAGAAGAGAATATAAAAAGCACTGCAGACCCGAGACCTGGGGGGCTATAACTGCTCATGATGACTTGGAGAATGTCACAGGGAGGTCCAGGCCTCAGCTAAGAGAACAAGATGCCTGGATTTAGAGATTGTGGACACGATGGGCTGGAGAGGGGCATGTGGAATGAGTGGCTGTCTCTCACTGCAAACGGCCCAGGCACAAGCAGGCACAGGCCAGACAGGGTAATGGGGATAGTGGCCATTGGCCTGGAAGAACATGGACAAGCTCATAGAGAGAGAGGACACACTAGTCAGGGGAAGGAGCTGCAAACAGCGACAAGGAGGCCAGAGCAGGTAGAACAAGCAGGTGGGGAGCCATGGAGGGAAAAGCACCAAGGAAGTGACAAAAGCCCCTGAGAGCTGCCCTAGGAGCTGGCAGGAGAGCAGGATGGGGCTGTGTGGGAACATATCCAGAGACCAGGGTGCAGTTCCCAGGATCAGGCCAGATGCTTTTTCCCCAAAGAAATCTGCTAGTCTGGGAGGTGCCACAGGCCTCCTCGCTGTTTGCACGGATACAGACTAACAGGGCAGCTCCTCGGAGATGGAAACCTGCACAGCTGGGGTGAGCTCAAGGCCCTTGATGGTTTCACTGTGTAACAGCTCCCAGGGCTACAAAGCAGAGCAAGGGCCTATAATAAAGCCCTGTTGCTGCTGTGAGCCTTACCCCAGAGATCTCAGAGCCCTGCGCTGGCTCTGGCCTCACCCCACCTAAGGGGTGCCTTGAGCACAGGCCTGGCTGCACCCCAGAGGTGCTGGGGGAGGGGAGCCACGCAGCTCAGTTTCCTTTGCAGACATTCTGCCCAGAGAACAAAACAAAGGAGCTGCCACCGGAAGAGTGGAGGAGTAGGCACAGCTGGGCTGCAGTGAGCACGGGGGAACCAGCTCTGCTAGCATCGGGCGCCACTGCTGATTAACCCCCGGCAGTGCGAGACGCAGTCTTGGGTTGCCAGCGTTCGAATTCCACAAAACCAACCTCCTTTGCCCTGCTCCACCTCCTCCCCACACCCCACACAATTCAGCCCAGATCAACACTTCAATCAGACCACCTTCGCTCTGTGGCACGTCAGGGCTTTAGAGCAGCTGCCAAAGCCGTTCCCAGTATGAATTCCATTTGGAAATCCTGCACCAGTAGCAAAGTCCCAGCCTTGTCTGCCTGACCCCTTTTGGCCATGGCAGCAAGTAGGTTCTGGTTTGCTAATGAGTCATCCACGTCAGCTAGAGCTAACACACTAATGACTGGACTTGTTCCCCCAGTGCCTCCTGCTCTCTCTGCACACAACGACACCCAGGCTGGGTGAGCGCCTCGGACCCTGTGCTTACCAGCCTCTTGTAAAGCCCCCCCTCAGCCAGCTTGAACTTTCACTGGAAACACAGAAATGAACTCAGTCCTGGTTGTCCATCAGAACGAGACACCCAAACAGTTCAAATTTGGCCCCCTGGTCAGTGGGACCCAGACACGGGAATACTTAAATACCTTCTTCTTTGCCAACCAAAGCACGACACCTGAGTAGTTCCAAACTAGGTCCATGGGCAGTCAGAGCGAGTCACCTGAACAATTCAGAACTGGCCCTGTTGTCAACTGGAATTCATCATCCAATCACTTCAACACCACCCGCTGAAACCATCCCCTGACGTGTACCAGAGTGCTTGGATTCGACTCAACGCCCCAGGGTAACTGCCATTGTGCTAAAGAGCTCATCACAAAAACCACATTATTGTTTCCCTAATGGATGTTTTCCCCCAGAAATTTTGGCTGAAGACACGTTTTCTGATGAAAATCTTTGTCGGGAAACATCCACCCAGCTGAAGGCCAGGCCTGGCATTGGGACAGAGGAGACCCAGCTCATTCCCAGCTCTGCCAGCTGGCCACCCTTGGACAAGTGACCTCCCCTCTGCAACCACTTCCCCCACACCCACAGTTTGTCTGTTGAGACTACGAACTCTCAAGAGCTGTGGGCTGAGCGGAGCCCATTACAACTGACCATCTCTAGACGCTGGTAATAATATATGAAATTGCAGGCTAGGAGCAGCCACTAGCCCTGATGGTGTCAGTACTGCCCCAAGGCTGAGAGTCTCCCTGTGATTCACTGAGTGCACACCTGGGAAATCCCTTCAGGCTGAACATTCCTGGGCTCACATGCTGTGCAGCAAAGAGCAGTTTGGGAGCTTGGTACAAAAGGTGCAGCCAAGGGGTGTGACACTGTGAGACAGCACCAGACAGGTAACGACCCCCTGTGGGGCATACCCAGCACCATTGCCTATGGCAGATTGCGAGGAAAGACAGAGACTGCCTGCCTGGCTCCAGGACGCCTGCCAGAACCGTGCAAGCTCACCTGGCTGCAACATTTCAGCAGCTCGAGAGGAGCAAATGTCATCTGCACATGCGTGTGTACTGTCAGGTAGGCGAAGGGGGGTGCACACAGGCAATCCAGAGCAGAGCCTAGCAAAGCTGCGATGTTGAACTCAGATGTACGAATTAGTTTGTTTTTAATTAGCAGACCAAGTAATTGGTAAATTATTGTATTTAAACAGCCAGTGATTTAATTGCTGAGTAAATCAGTTCCTTGGTATTTAATTACTAGGCTCTCCTCTGGATTGTTTGCAGAATGGGCACACGTGCTCAGACAGTGCCAAAGGAATCATATGGCTGTAATCAAGTGATTCTAAGTCCTTTATTTTGCTAGGCGTTGTCCTGCCTGACACTGGTGAGTGCACGTGTGTGCATGGGTGGGCACGTGTGTGCTGTGAGTAGGGTCCCCCCTCGGGCACATACTGATTCCACAGGAAAAACAATCCAGACACTCCAGCCAGGGCACTCAGGTCCCAAGGAAGACTGGGCGTGTCCCATGCTGCTTTCACACCCACTGCACATCTCACTCATCCAGGACAGCTGGAGCCAGGCAGGTGCCCAGGTATTAGAGAGAGAGGGTGGGGAGGAATATTTTTTTTTGTGGACCAACTTCTTCTGGGGAGAGACAACCTTTGGAGCTGCCACACAGAGCCCTGAAAATCTGCAGATCTCTGCAGGTATCCACAGCTGCAGATGCAGATATCTACAGCTTCTTTTGGCGGACACAGACATGGCTGCAGCTACAAACTTTATATCTAGAACCCTGCAAACTGGTGGCTATCGGCTTTATATCCAGGGGTATCTGTATCCATAAACACTGATGCAAATATCTACAGATCATGTGCGCTGGTGCAGCTGCAGGTGCCAATTCTGTATCTGCAAACAGCTCTAAGTGCACAAGCTCTTTGTCATGTCTCTTATCCAGGAGCCCGATTTAGCTGGAGCCCTTTCCCTGCACTGCATCCCTAGCAGCTCTTATTTGTGCTTCAGCAAAGGAGCCCTACATTCTGCTGAATGCTACAGCTCCCCAGGCCAAACTCAGCTACTCCAGCACTAACCTCACTGAGTGCATCACATCCAAAGCTGCACCCAGCCTAGTGCCCGACTGGCCTTGGCTCTGGAAAGCACTTGTAATTGCAGTGCACTGCAAGCATGCAACAGTCTGTCACAATAACGAGGTTCCTCACAAAATACTTCCAATGCTGAGTTGGAGGAAAAGAAAAAAACCGAATCCAGTTTTTCAGCAGGAAAGTTCAAAACAAAAATGTTCCGTTTCCATCACCAAGGTCTGAATTTTTCTTTATAACATTTGAGTTGAAATTTCTCCGAACTTTTCATTCCACCGAAACATTCCCATTTCCATGGGTTTGTCCCACTTGGCAGAGAAGATGAACACTGAAATGTCAGCCTGTCCCACAGGACAGAAATGCCTTCTCTACCCAGGCCACTGCAAGTTTCCAAGCCCGACCACGTTTGCTCCCAAGTTGGCTGATACCTGATCAGCACACGAAAGCTTGGGGCTGGTGACTGAGCACCAGCGCCTCAGCTGTGTCAGGGGAGCTGGGCTGCTGCCAAGAGATGAACCATTGCCTGTCAGGGTTAGATAGAACGGCAAGAGCCATCTAATCTAACCTCTGCCAAGATGCAGGGCTCCTGTGTCAAAATCACCCCAGGCAGATGGCTCTCCAAACTCCTTTGCAAACCCTCCAGTGAAGGAGCTTCCAGTTTCCCTGGGCATCTCTTCCCTTGTACAACTGCTCTCAGTGTCAGGGAGTTTTTCCAGGGGTTTACTCGGATTCTGCCAGGCCGCAACCTCTTTTCCTGCCCTGGGTGGCAAAAGAGCAACTTTGCTCCATCTTTAAGACAGCCTTTCAAGTACATGATGAACGTTACCATGTCTCCCTCAATCCCCTTGTTCAAGTTTAATATACCCAGTTCCTTCAGCCTTTGCTCACACGGCCACATTCCATCGCTTTGGTCACCCTTGTCACTCACCCCATTTCCACACATCTTTTCTATAGGTTGGTAACCAAAACTGGACCCAGTACTCCAGCTGAAACCTAACCAGCACCAAACAGAATGGTCACCTCCCATAACTTGCATGCTGTGCTTTGCTAATGCAACCTAAAACTGCATGCGCCTTTTGCTAGCATCAACATGAGCCAGAATGGGATGCTGTGTCCAAAAAAAACCACTTTTTTTGAATTAAGTGATGAGCTAGCTTTCATGGGACAGACCCACTGCATCAGATCAATCTCATTTCCAACACAGACTCACATTTAAGTACAGAGGACCAAAAAAAAAAAAAAAAAATGGAAGGAGGGGGATGTTAATTGTCCTGCCTGAGATAATTAAAAGCATCAAAGGAAGGGAAGCAGTCCTTGTAATGTGGGAGGTAATTGATGTCTCTATCCAAACCACATGTTAATGTGTCAAATTTGCACATGAATTCCAATTCACAAATTTCTTGGCTGTAATCTGAATTTAAAAACAGATTACAGGGAGAAATTGGTGAACAGGGGTCATATTCAAATCTGACGCGTTGATATATGGCAGAACAGAGACAAATACCTCACACATTACAAGGACTGCTTCCCTTCCTTTGATGCTTGTAATTATCTCAGGCAGGACAATTAACATTCCCCTCCTTCAGTCTTTTTTTTTTTTGGTCCTCTGTACTTATGTCAGTCTATTGGAAATGAGATTGATCTGAAGAAGTGGGGCTGGCCCACGAAAGCTCATCACCAAATAAATCATTTTGTTAAAGTGCTACATTTCTGTTTTGTTCTGGAGTACGGACTCACATGGCGACCTCTCTGTTACTATTCATGTTGTGGCTGTGATCCACCACAGGTCCCAGATCTTTCTCCCAATACAGCTGCTAAGCCAGTTCTTCCCCATTGTATATTTGGGCATTTGGTTTCTCCTCCACGAGCGTAGCCCCTTACAACGGTCTCTGGTGAATTTCAGAGAGTGGTTAGGTGTTTTGCCCCACCTCATGGAGCTCCCCATCAAATGCTGTTCCAGAACTTCGCTCCTCAGAGGCTTAGAAATCTTTACCTGATTTCCAGCCTAAACACACTGATGGCCAGTTAATAGCCACTTCTTGTGTCCACTGTGGCCAAATCAAGTCTAGGAAGCTCAGTCTGCACATGCTCTGTAAGGACGCATTAGAGTCCAGCCACTGAACTCGCTGGAGAGCACGCCTGCACTGGAGTATGCTCCCTCCCTCACATGTCCAGTGTGCATAGGCATCATCCACACAGAGCATGTCACAGCCAGGGCTACAGGGCCTGAGCAGGGAGCTCCGAGTGCTGAGAGCAGGAGCCTCTCTCCAGCTGGTGTGCAAGGAGACATGAAGATCAAAGCTGCCTAGCTAGAATGCAGAGGGGTGAGGAAGAGGAAGATGAGATGTCAGGCTGATGGCAGGAGATCCAGGGGTGGGGAACAAAGCCTGGGGATGGTAGAACAGGACTAAGTAAGGGAGGAGACTGGATAGGTGCATGGGGTTGAATTGAAAGGCACAAATCAGTCAGAGAAGCTGGGAGCAGAGGGGGTAACAGGTAGGAGGGGGACACGGTAAGTGTGGGGACCTCTGCAGCCACTAAAGCCCACTCCCCTCCAAGATCTGGAACAGAACTTGTCTTGCTGCATCTGCCAAAGAGCCCAGTGTCTCCATTCCCCACCCCCTTGTGGCCTGACCACTGATAACAGCCTTCTGCTGCTGCTGCCGCCACCACCAGGTACTCAGTTAGCTCAAGCGAAGCGGGCCCATGCAGTGGATCTAGAGTCCAGATGATCAGGGAGTTGGGGGCAGGGGGCAGGCTGGTTCAACGGGATGGAATTTGTTTTTTCAGTTCTTTCACTAACTAGGAAAGTACTTTTACAAATTGCACTGAAAGAAGGCTGCAGCTGCAGAGTGCAACACGTGGGGGCTGGGGAATCCCAGCCAGAGCTACCAGCACCTCAGTGGGGCCCAATCCCATCACTGCAGAGCTCAACCATCCTCAGCAGCAGTGCAGGGGCTGACAGCAGAGCTGAGGCTGGGGTCTGAATGGGATTGAGGGAAGAGTGAGGCTGGGGGCAAAGTCCCCCCCCAGCCCCTGGGACTGGCCTCAGCCCACTCACAAGCCCCCACAAACATTCCTCCAAGAGCACACCCAACTGCAGTGAGATGTGTTTGCTACTGCAGCCTGTGCTGGGGAAATGGGGTTTCCTGCACATATGCGTGCTCAGCAGCCCAGGCAGCTGGGGCATTGCTCAACTAGAACATGTATGAGAATTCTTGGGGGGTGATGCTGGAGGCCTAAGCTGCCCCCTCCCCATCTTCAAGGCCCAAACTGTCCCCACCGCAACCTAAGAACAGCTCCCAGACTGTCATTTATACTGCTGTCCCACCCACTGACTTTCAGTGGGAGGAGTGAGCAGGGCCTGGCTCCGCCCACCAGGGCCTGTGAGAGGTGTCTCTGCCGCTGGCTCCATGGCGGCCATAGCACAATTACCAGATCCGCAATGTTGCATTTCAGTTCCACTGCAGCTCGTGGGCAATCTCATCTGGTCCTGGTGCCTCAGTGCTGTGTGGTTATCAGGTTGTTCCAAAACCTCCTCTAATGACACCTCAGTCTGGGACAGCTCCTCAGGTTAGTTACCTGCACAGAATGAACAGCTCGGGGTGGAGACCTTTCTCCTGATCTCTGCAGTGAAGACCAATGCAAAGAAGTGAATTTTTTTCTCCACAAACAGCCGGTCCCACCCCGCAGTACTCTGTTAGCGCTTTGCCTGTGCAGTGCGAGACCTCTGACAGCCCGGCAGCTTTCTTCTTGTGCTGTTCTCAGCAAGAATCCCCGTTTGCTTTTGTCTTTTGCTAGTTGCTCTTCTAGGGGGCGTGGGGGTGTTGAGCTTGTTTAGGGGCTACCCGCTTAGCTCTCTACATGGCAGGAGGTTGTGTTCCTTGGAAGGACATGGGCGTGGCCCAGACTGCCTCTTTTACTGTTGTTTAGCCAAGAGGGTGGGTTTGGGTCCTGGTACTGTCTCGTTTTCTCATCAAGGCCCAGATTGCCCCTGCTGCCTCCAGTGGGTGGAAGCAGAGCTGACTTTGTTCTGCCTGGCGGCTGTGACCAAACTGCACTGGCAAGTGCTCTGTGGATCAGAGAAGCCAGATTTGTATTCAGGTCACTCTGAAAGGGAAGAACAGGATTGACAGAGTCATTCTCAGGGGCTGAGATTGGAGCACGCCTAGACAAATCTCCTGCACAGAACATTCCAGTTGCAAGTGAATCCAGTTTGCTTGCCAGACAGCATATCATGCAGCAGCTGGGGCTTGGAAGGGAAGTGGATCATACTCAAGCACCACAGTGGCCATAAATTAACAGCATCACCCCGAGTGACAGAGTCGGCCCCTTCTCAGGAGCTCAAGTTTCCTGGTCACTGAGCCCCGGCTGATGCAGGGCCTAAATTATTCATGCCCACCTGGCCAGGCAGCCATCACTGAGCTGGAGACAAAGGGCAAGCGGCTCTTCCCATCCCTTCCAGCTGCACCGCAGGCAGAGGGCTTGGAAACAGCCACTGGGACTCTGCATAAGCCTCCCGTAGCTGAGATTGCAGCAGGCCCATCAGCCTCTGAGCCATGGGTGGCAGGAGGAGGTCACTGTTCCTGGGACCACGTTTCAGACTTTGAGGACGACATGGGTGTTTCTCAAACTCCTACTTCCAACAGCCCACTCAGAAGCCACGCCCAAGGTGCAGAGAGCGGGGCTGGGCAGACTATGCCAAGGACGCACAGTCTGATGCCAGGATCCAGAGTCAAGCTAACCTCTCCTGGCTCTATCTGCCCTGGCCTATACTCTTGCCAAGCCAGCCTCTGACAATAGCCTGTAGGAACCAAGGGAGGCCAGAGTCATCGCCCCGCAGGACTACGGATCTCCTTAGCAGCGCCCAGAGGGAGCTGAGAGTCCCTCCAACTGCCAGGACAGCAAGGTTTGTTGTTCTGTGATTTATTCTGTCCCTGTTGATGTTCACAGGGACAGACGTGGCCAGACAAGGAACAAAGAATGTTGACGTAGTGTAGGTGAAGGGAAAGGAATGGGCAGGATAGAATGAATGACCTTGGGAGGCAGACTGGGGACCAGACCTGGCCCCATTTTGCCAACAGAGCTACCAGTGCCCCAGGCTGCCTCAGGCTTTATTTTGCTTTCATTTGACGCTGGTTGCGTCTACATTACAAGATAAATCAAATTTAAAGGAGTTTGCTCGATATTACAACATCGCTGTAAATACCATTAGCTCCAGTTAGTGAGTCTTAATACCAACAACAAAATGTCCACATTACTGGATGGGCATAGCATCAATTTCAAATTTCAAACAAAGGCCAGTGTGGAATCACCGTGTCTTCAGTTTGACTTTATTACCCTCTAGAGGTGTTCCATATGTTCCCCACAAAGCTATGTGGTGACCCTCCAAGTAGAGACCCTTCCTTCTGCGGTGCTCTCCATCCAGCTGTGCAGGAAGGTCCCCGGCAGCCTACAAGTTTTTAAATGAATTAGAACTCTGCAGTACCCAGAATATGAAGTTCCAGATGCACGGCTGACGGAACTGGGAGGGGATGGACAAGGCTGAGAGCACAGCTGCCTGTCACTATGCCGAAGTCCACAGAGGATGCACAGCACAGGGAACCCAAGCAGATGTAAGGGACGGCAGAGTTCTGGTACTGGGTGCTCTGAATTCTGGGACAATGCTTTGCATTCTGGGATTCTAACATGAAACACCCACAAGCAAGCAGGGCTAAGCGACTGTGGGATAAGTTTCTTCCCATAAGTTGAGGAAATATGGATTGGATCCATGGACTATAAGATGGATAGAAAGCTGGCTAGACAGTCAGACCCAGCAGGTAGTGGTCAGTGGTTCAATATTTGGTTTGCGGTCAGTTTCAAGTGGAGTGCCCCAAGGCTCAGTTCTGGGGCTGATGCTGTTCAAACATCTTCATTAATGACCTGGATGAGGGACTAGATTGCACCCTCAGCAAGTTTGCAGACGACAATAAGCTAAGGGGAGAGGCTGATACGTTGGAGGGTAGAGATAGGATCCAGAGTGACCTGGCTAAATTGGAGGATTGGGCCACAAGAAATCTGATGCGGTTCAACCAGCAGAAGTGTAGAGTCCTGTACTTGGGACGGAAGAACCCCAAGCTGTGATGGAGTTCTGGGGTCCCCCAAGCTCTGCACCCTGTCCGCAGGCAGGAGAGTCTCTCACTCAGCAGGAAAACAGCAGGTTTATTAGCCGACAGGACACAGCATCGTACAGAGGAGTCAGTACAGCAGGCAGAGACAGCCAGTCCAATCCATGTTGGGGAGAGGAGGCCCCGAGGGGCCCCCAGAGCCGGGGCCTGGCCCCCTCCTTGGTCTCTCTCTCCCTCAGCCCAGACTAACTGCTTCCAACTCCCAGTTCCAATTCAAACCCCTCAGGCTCCACCTCCTCCTTTGTCTCCCGTACAAAGGTGTTACCTGGTTGTCAGGGTTACCCTCAGCAGGACCCCACACCCTCTGTGAGCCACTCACATACACACAGGTATCCCCCACTCCATCACATCTCTCCCCCCTTCCAGACCGAACTGAGCGGGGTCACTCAGCCAGTGACCTGGGGAAGTTTGGGGCCCTCCCCTCGTGATTGGGCATCGGCTGCACCCTCAGTGCTCCCCTTGATGTGCACCACCTCCATGTCATAATCCTGCTGGGGGAGGCTCCAACTCAGGAGCTTGGTATTGGCCCTTTTCATGTGATGCAGCCGGACAAGTCCCTTTAGTTCCCTCAGGTTGGTCGGTCTCCCTGCTTCAGCCCCGGTCCATCAGCCACGTTCTCAAATCGGGCAGGCAGAGCCCATACAGATGCTGCAGCACCAACAGATCAAATAGTTCTTTTCTGGTTTGGGCCCTGCCCTGTCTGACCACCAGCCCATACAGCTGCTCCAGCCAATGTTTGGAATTCAGTTACAGTCCAGTAAAAGAAGGTACAAATGCTTCCATCCTTGGCATTTAGCCAGACCACCAAAATGGTTGTGTGCCTCAGTTTCCCCTTCCATGCCACACAATAGGTTTGGAATGTTCCTCCTCATGTGACAGGTTGCAAGACTAGTTACAGGGAACAATGGTGACATTTCAGAGTTACAGACTCCTTCAACATACAACTCATGCTTCTACATCAATGTCATCATGTCACATGGCTCTTTCCAAACATTCAGTGCATGGTACAATTCTACAGCTTGGTTACAGCAGTCAGCGTGAGTAACAGAACAAACCCATTGCAACTGTACATTTACGTTGCTCTTTGGCAGACCACAACTTTTGTGTAACCTCCTTGAGAATCTGGTATTTTGGGGACAAATGGCTGAGGCCTTTCTTAGCACCATCAAGTTCTAATCTTCTCTCTTGCCCCTGGGGTGGAAATTTGATCTCTCTGGCTGTGCCCTCCCTTCTAACAAGAGCTGGGCCATTGATGATCTCAGGGAGACGGCCCCCTTCCTGCCAGTCTGGAAATTTGCAAACCAAACTGCTTTCTGAGAGTTGTTTTGTGAGTCCCAGACACAGAATCCACATGAAGGAATCCCTGTTTATCCCTTACTGGCCCACCAGGCCCACAGCTCCTTTGTCCTTTTACCTCCAACTTCTGCCTCCCAGTGGAATCAGAATTGGAGTCCAGTGTGAGAATATAAGTGTTTCTAGCATCTGGAGATGGGGAATTGCTGAACCTCTCCTGCATCCTACAGAGACTGACTGTGCAGCTGTTTTACTTGGTTCTCACAGGGCTGCTCACACTACCTGATAGTTTTCACTTTACTTGCACCAGCTTCCAAATCCTGAGAAACTTTTACCCTGCCTGCTTTGGACCCTTCCAGAGCACAGCCAGTGGTTTCACACTCAGGCAGGTCCTGGCCATCAGGAGCTGAAACAAACTTCTCCCCAGGCAAAGGGTTGCTCTGGCTCTTACAGACAAGCACCTCTCCTGTTCACTCTCCTTCACCTCACTCCCATTTTCTGCAGTCCCCACAGATGGGTCAGGAAAAGTTTCAGGGAAATTCTCTTCCTCAAGAGCTCCCCCAAACAACTCACCCCTGTCTGCCTCCACAGGGGCACTGCTCCCTTGAGCCACAACCAGCTCCTGGGTTTCACCTACACCCAGGATCACTTCTGGCCCATCAGGCAGATTCCCATATAATCCCCCTCCAGGCAGACAGCCAGTACCACCGGACAGAAGGTCAGGGTCCCTTTCGTCCCTTCTGCTACCAGCTCCTTTATCTTCATCAGTCAGCATAACTCCATTGCCCATCTGTTCTTGTGTCCTGGCGAGAGGATGACTCTGGTAGGACAGAGTCCTCTCACCCCCTCCCAGTAACACCTCAGCATCAGGCAAAGAACAGGTACCAGAATCGTCTGGTCTCTGGGATTCCCTGATGATCCTAACTGGATTAGACCAAGTTAAAGCATCATTCCCCCTGAGAGACACAGAGGTAGGCCCACTTCCCATCTGGGCTTCAGCTGCCCTCAGATCCAGCTCTGGGATCTTGGCTCCATCTCGAGCCCCCACAGGCTCAGGCAAAGGATTCACTTCCCCAGAAGCAGAAGCACTTTTCTTGCACCAAGGACCAGTGTCCTTAGCAGGGATACCACTGCCCATCCCAGAGCCATTCCCTCTGCTCCAGCCCCCATGGCTGGATTCAGAGACACACCTGGAATGCTCTTTTCTGGTGGATCCTTCTCCAGCCACCCTAGGCTGAGGAATCCTCCTCAGACAATGGGCTAGTTTCCTCATTGGCACCTTTTCCAAACGCAGGCTCTGCTCTCTCCCCAGGCTGCTGCTGCTGTTCAACACAGACAGACAATGGGAGACACTCTCTCCTTTGTCCCAGCCCCCCGGCTGGTCTCCACACACACACTGAAGGTGGAGCAGCTTCTCTCACAGACAACTTGCCATTCCCAGTGGACAAGCTGCTTTCCTGCACAGACACACAGGCACCTTCCTCGGCCCAGGCCTGGAAAACTCTTCGCAGGTCTGTCTTGGCCACTAGTAGATGATGGGTTGGAATCGCTCCTTCCCTCCTTGAGCTGTGGCAGGCCACTCGGTTCAGAGCTCCATGCAGTCCAGGGTTCCCTGCCCCGATCCGGGCTCACCTCTGCAGGATTCTCCTTAACCCTCAGCTCTGCCACTGCACATCCACGCTGCCTTGTCCAGCTTCTTTAATCTCGATTCAGTTTCCAGGTGCTGCCACTTCACAGCGGAGTTGCTCAGCGTGGCTGCAGGCTCTCAGGCTGATGCCCTCTGCACCCCACGATTCCTGGAAGAATCCCTTCAGTGTGCCAGGCTCCTTGCGGGTCACAAGCTGCCCGGGGTTAGGCCGTAGGCCCCTCTGCCCTCTGGGACCGACTCCAACAGACTCCCAGAGGAACCCCTTCTTCAGTGTGACACCCGCTCTCAGGGACCATGAGCACCCTGTCTTGGGAAGGACTCATTCAGCGTCAGCCTCCTCAGGGGTCACTTGTTCCTGGGGGTTGGGCTCTTGGCCCCTCCACCTTCTGGGACCGACTCCAACAGATTCCCAGGAGTAACCCCTCCTTGGGTGTGACACCCCCTCTCGAGGACCACGACCGCAGTTGCTTGGGTTCGGCCGCAGGCCCCTCCGCCTTGGGGAACTGCACCTCACTGCCCTTCAGCACACCTGGGTCTCGCAGGCCCCACTTCTTCCAGGGCCCCGGTCACTTACTGCTGGATGCTCCATCCTCGGGGTGCAGAACATCCCACTCCTGACACCAGTGTGATGGAGTTCTGGGGTCCCCCAAGCTCTGCACCCTGTCCGCAGGCAGGAGAGTCTCTCACTCAGCAGGAAAACAGCAGGTTTATTAGCCGACAGGACACAGCATCGTACAGAGGAGTCAGTACAGCAGGCAGAGACAGCCAGTCCAATCCATGTTGGGGAGAGGAGGCCCCGAGGGGCCCCCAGAGCCGGGGCCTGGCCCCCTCCTTGGTCTCTCTCTCCCTCAGCCCAGACTAACTGCTTCCAACTCCCAGTTCCAATTCAAACCCCTCAGGCTCCACCTCCTCCTTTGTCTCCCGTACAAAGGTGTTACCTGGTTGTCAGGGTTACCCTCAGCAGGACCCCACACCCTCTGTGAGCCACTCACATACACACAGGTATCCCCCACTCCATCACATCTCTCCCCCCTTCCAGACCGAACTGAGCGGGGTCACTCAGCCAGTGACCTGGGGAAGTTTGGGGCCCTCCCCTCGTGATTGGGCATCGGCTGCACCCTCAGTGCTCCCCTTGATGTGCACCACCTCCATGTCATAATCCTGCTGGGGGAGGCTCCAACTCAGGAGCTTGGTATTGGCCCTTTTCATGTGATGCAGCCGGACAAGTCCCTTTAGTTCCCTCAGGTTGGTCGGTCTCCCTGCTTCAGCCCCGGTCCATCAGCCACGTTCTCAAATCGGGCAGGCAGAGCCCATACAGATGCTGCAGCACCAACAGATCAAATAGTTCTTTTCTGGTTTGGGCCCTGCCCTGTCTGACCACCAGCCCATACAGCTGCTCCAGCCAATGTTTGGAATTCAGTTACAGTCCAGTAAAAGAAGGTACAAATGCTTCCATCCTTGGCATTTAGCCAGACCACCAAAATGGTTGTGTGCCTCAGTTTCCCCTTCCATGCCACACAATAGGTTTGGAATGTTCCTCCTCATGTGACAGGTTGCAAGACTAGTTACAGGGAACAATGGTGACATTTCAGAGTTACAGACTCCTTCAACATACAACTCATGCTTCTACATCAATGTCATCATGTCACATGGCTCTTTCCAAACATTCAGTGCATGGTACAATTCTACAGCTTGGTTACAGCAGTCAGCGTGAGTAACAGAACAAACCCATTGCAACTGTACATTTACGTTGCTCTTTGGCAGACCACAACTTTTGTGTAACCTCCTTGAGAATCTGGTATTTTGGGGACAAATGGCTGAGGCCTTTCTTAGCACCATCAAGTTCTAATCTTCTCTCTTGCCCCTGGGGTGGAAATTTGATCTCTCTGGCTGTGCCCTCCCTTCTAACAAGAGCTGGGCCATTGATGATCTCAGGGAGACGGCCCCCTTCCTGCCAGTCTGGAAATTTGCAAACCAAACTGCTTTCTGAGAGTTGTTTTGTGAGTCCCAGACACAGAATCCACATGAAGGAATCCCTGTTTATCCCTTACTGGCCCACCAGGCCCACAGCTCCTTTGTCCTTTTACCTCCAACTTCTGCCTCCCAGTGGAATCAGAATTGGAGTCCAGTGTGAGAATATAAGTGTTTCTAGCATCTGGAGATGGGGAATTGCTGAACCTCTCCTGCATCCTACAGAGACTGACTGTGCAGCTGTTTTACTTGGTTCTCACAGGGCTGCTCACACTACCTGATAGTTTTCACTTTACTTGCACCAGCTTCCAAATCCTGAGAAACTTTTACCCTGCCTGCTTTGGACCCTTCCAGAGCACAGCCAGTGGTTTCACACTCAGGCAGGTCCTGGCCATCAGGAGCTGAAACAAACTTCTCCCCAGGCAAAGGGTTGCTCTGGCTCTTACAGACAAGCACCTCTCCTGTTCACTCTCCTTCACCTCACTCCCATTTTCTGCAGTCCCCACAGATGGGTCAGGAAAAGTTTCAGGGAAATTCTCTTCCTCAAGAGCTCCCCCAAACAACTCACCCCTGTCTGCCTCCACAGGGGCACTGCTCCCTTGAGCCACAACCAGCTCCTGGGTTTCACCTACACCCAGGATCACTTCTGGCCCATCAGGCAGATTCCCATATAATCCCCCTCCAGGCAGACAGCCAGTACCACCGGACAGAAGGTCAGGGTCCCTTTCGTCCCTTCTGCTACCAGCTCCTTTATCTTCATCAGTCAGCATAACTCCATTGCCCATCTGTTCTTGTGTCCTGGCGAGAGGATGACTCTGGTAGGACAGAGTCCTCTCACCCCCTCCCAGTAACACCTCAGCATCAGGCAAAGAACAGGTACCAGAATCGTCTGGTCTCTGGGATTCCCTGATGATCCTAACTGGATTAGACCAAGTTAAAGCATCATTCCCCCTGAGAGACACAGAGGTAGGCCCACTTCCCATCTGGGCTTCAGCTGCCCTCAGATCCAGCTCTGGGATCTTGGCTCCATCTCGAGCCCCCACAGGCTCAGGCAAAGGATTCACTTCCCCAGAAGCAGAAGCACTTTTCTTGCACCAAGGACCAGTGTCCTTAGCAGGGATACCACTGCCCATCCCAGAGCCATTCCCTCTGCTCCAGCCCCCATGGCTGGATTCAGAGACACACCTGGAATGCTCTTTTCTGGTGGATCCTTCTCCAGCCACCCTAGGCTGAGGAATCCTCCTCAGACAATGGGCTAGTTTCCTCATTGGCACCTTTTCCAAACGCAGGCTCTGCTCTCTCCCCAGGCTGCTGCTGCTGTTCAACACAGACAGACAATGGGAGACACTCTCTCCTTTGTCCCAGCCCCCCGGCTGGTCTCCACACACACACTGAAGGTGGAGCAGCTTCTCTCACAGACAACTTGCCATTCCCAGTGGACAAGCTGCTTTCCTGCACAGACACACAGGCACCTTCCTCGGCCCAGGCCTGGAAAACTCTTCGCAGGTCTGTCTTGGCCACTAGTAGATGATGGGTTGGAATCGCTCCTTCCCTCCTTGAGCTGTGGCAGGCCACTCGGTTCAGAGCTCCATGCAGTCCAGGGTTCCCTGCCCCGATCCGGGCTCACCTCTGCAGGATTCTCCTTAACCCTCAGCTCTGCCACTGCACATCCACGCTGCCTTGTCCAGCTTCTTTAATCTCGATTCAGTTTCCAGGTGCTGCCACTTCACAGCGGAGTTGCTCAGCGTGGCTGCAGGCTCTCAGGCTGATGCCCTCTGCACCCCACGATTCCTGGAAGAATCCCTTCAGTGTGCCAGGCTCCTTGCGGGTCACAAGCTGCCCGGGGTTAGGCCGTAGGCCCCTCTGCCCTCTGGGACCGACTCCAACAGACTCCCAGAGGAACCCCTTCTTCAGTGTGACACCCGCTCTCAGGGACCATGAGCACCCTGTCTTGGGAAGGACTCATTCAGCGTCAGCCTCCTCAGGGGTCACTTGTTCCTGGGGGTTGGGCTCTTGGCCCCTCCACCTTCTGGGACCGACTCCAACAGATTCCCAGGAGTAACCCCTCCTTGGGTGTGACACCCCCTCTCGAGGACCACGACCGCAGTTGCTTGGGTTCGGCCGCAGGCCCCTCCGCCTTGGGGAACTGCACCTCACTGCCCTTCAGCACACCTGGGTCTCGCAGGCCCCACTTCTTCCAGGGCCCCGGTCACTTACTGCTGGATGCTCCATCCTCGGGGTGCAGAACATCCCACTCCTGACACCAGTGTGATGGAGTTCTGGGGTCCCCCAAGCTCTGCACCCTGTCCGCAGGCAGGAGAGTCTCTCACTCAGCAGGAAAACAGCAGGTTTATTAGCCGACAGGACACAGCATCGTACAGAGGAGTCAGTACAGCAGGCAGAGACAGCCAGTCCAATCCATGTTGGGGAGAGGAGGCCCCGAGGGGCCCCCAGAGCCGGGGCCTGGCCCCCTCCTTGGTCTCTCTCTCCCTCAGCCCAGACTAACTGCTTCCAACTCCCAGTTCCAATTCAAACCCCTCAGGCTCCACCTCCTCCTTTGTCTCCCGTACAAAGGTGTTACCTGGTTGTCAGGGTTACCCTCAGCAGGACCCCACACCCTCTGTGAGCCACTCACATACACACAGGTATCCCCCACTCCATCACACAAGCATTGTTATAGGCTGGGGACTAACTGGCTCAGCAGCAGTACAGTGGAAAGAGACCTAGGGATTATGGTGGATGAAAGGCTAGATATGAGTAAACAGTGTGCCCTTGTAGCCAAGAAGGCTAACGGCATACTGGGGTGCATTAGGAGGAGCATTTCGAGCAGATCTAGAGAAGTAGTTATTCCTCTTTATTCGGCACTGGTGAGGCCACATCTGGAATATTGTGTCCAGTTTTGCGCCCCCCAGTATAAAAAGTATGTGGATGTGCTGGAGCAGGTTCAGCAGAGGGCAACAAAAATGACTAAGAGGCTGGAGCACATGACCTAGGCGGAGAGGCTGAGGAATTTAGGCTTGTTTAGTTTACAGAAGAGAGGACTGAGGGGTGATTTGACAGCAGCTTTCAACATCCTGAAGGGGAGCTCTAAAGAGGACGGAGTGAAATGGTTCTCAGTGATGACAGAACAAGTAGTAATGGTCTGAAGTTACAGAAGGAGAGCAGTAGGCTGGATATTAGGAAAAACTACTTCCCCAGGAGGGCAGTGAAGCACTGGAATGCGTTGCCTAGAAAGGTGGTGGCTTCTCCATCCTTGGAGGTTTTTAAGTCCCACCTTGACAAGGTCCTGGCTGGGATGATTTAGATGGGGTTGATCCTGCTTGAAGCAGGTGCCTGAACTAGATGACCTCCTGAGGTCCCTTCCAGCCATAGGAGTCTAATGCAATGCTCACACTGTCAAACTTGCATAGGGCAACGGGAATGTGGAAACACGGAAGAAGTGTGGGTTGAACTTCAAGAAGGTTTGAAGACACAAAATTTGAATCTATAAGAAAGGTTAAATATTGAATTTATTAAAAATCAAAATTGTCTCACAGTGTAGACTCAGTCTCAGTCTCTTTTGAAAGTGGTATGTCTGTGAGATTTGGGTGTGACAATGCAACACCACAATGAAGGGTCACACAAAGCCACCACCAGGGATAAGGCCAGGCTGGAAGCACCCAGTGAGAGTTACCACCAAGTTGCTATGTCCCTGGCCTGGGCAGGTTTTTTTGTAGATTTGCCATTTGTCAGGTTTTATTTACGTGGGTCTAAAGCTCTGAGTCATCACAAAGTAGAGCCTCTACTCTAATGCATCTGATGAAGTGGGTCTTTGCCCACGAACGCTTATGCTCCAAAATATCTGTTAGTCTATAAGGTGCCACAGGACTTCTTGTTGCTCTCAAAAGCTACAGACTAACACGGCTACCTCTCTGATACTGCTAAAGGGGCTGTGGCTAGCCAAAGCTGCTGCTGGTTTCTCACTTCTGCAGTTTAAGCAAGACCAGACCAAACCTGAGAAAAAGCAGCTGACTGCCCACCACCTGCAAGCCCTGGCATGGGAGGGAGAGGGTTCGAGTCCCAGGCATGAGGGACCCTGCACTGGTCTCTTCTGTTAACTCTTGACCCAGTTCCAGCCCTACTGGAAGGGTCAAAGTAGAGCCACGCTTAGAAATCCTGCCATGACTGAGAAGCTCCAGGTGAGTGACCCACACAGGTTAATAAAGGTGTTTGGGGGGCTGGCGGGGAGATCATCATCACTATCATTTCTCAAGCACTTCCTTCCAGAGCTTGCTGCCCACAGGCTGCCCAAATGGAGGTGACTGAACACTTTGCCAAGATGGGGCTGGTTTCTCAGTCTCTGGCTGAGACAGCATTCTGCTGAAGCTGCCACAGCAAACCTAGGGAGGGGCACGCTGCAACCAGTACCATGCTGGAGCAGATGGGACGATCGCAGAGCTCCCTGGCCTCAGGGTCTGGGAATCAACACAGAGCGCTAATGGTGAGTGGGGCTCCAGCAGCAGCTTGTAGGGTGAAGGGCTCAGCAGTCACCCAAGCACCCAGAGCCAGCTCCACCTGCTAAGCTCCTGAAAAAGACCTCGTTTGCAGCACACAGGCTGAAGGCAGCTGCTACCAGAGCCAGCCCAGGTTTTGTATGCCACATGCATGGCGGAGCTGGCTTGCAGGCAGGGTGCAATTTGTGGGAGGAGCTTGTGGCTCAGTTTGTTGAGGCCAAAAAGAAAGCAGAGAGCAGTTCTGCCATTAGGAGTCAGCCTCTCTCTGCTTTGGGATGGGCCTGACCCCTGGCCGCACTGTGCCTGTGTGCAGAGGGAGAGCAGCTTTACCAAGCATGCTGGTTCCACTGCTGCCTTGTCCCCCACCCCAGCTGGGAGCTCCAGCCTGTCTCTCATTACAGGTGCAGACTACAAGGCCTTTTTGGGGCCATCACTTCTGCTCTTGCACAAAATAGGAGCCTCGACCCTGGCTGGTCCCTCCAGGTACCACTACAGCCCCCATGTGTGACAGCATCTGAGCATGCAGGACCAGGCAAGTAGAGCCCTGCAGAGACTGCAGTCTGGGTCCAGCTGCCTTCCCATCAGTTCAGGGTCACTGTCTCATTCCTACAGCCAGCTGCGCCTCCCCATATGCCAGCAACACCACTGTGAGTCACGGTAACTATGGCAACCTGTCTTGGCAGGGCGAGGAGCAAGCAGCACCAATACACGGAGGACTCATCCAGTTGTGGCTATGCAGAACAGCCATGCTGCTGGGATCTGGGGCCCTCCCACAGCAAAGGGCCCACGCCCTGGACAGCCCTATCCCAGGCATGCCCCACCGATGGCCAGCCCTGAGTAAGGAGAGGGCACTGAGCCAGCAGGAGTAATGGCACGAGACCAGGGAACCAACTGTTTAGGTGCCCCTTTCCTGCAGAGGCGCTCAGGGCTGCCAGGGGACAGGGGTCTGCCCCCCAGCCACAGGTGCTTCTGTAGGGAGAGAGCTGGAGGGAGTCCTCTCCACTGGGTAGACTGAACCCCAAGCCCCTCAGTCCCAGGTGAAGCCCCTCACCCCTCCCCTTGCACCCCAACCCTCTGCCCAGCCCTGAGCCTCCTGCCTGACTCCCCAGCCCTGCTCCTGGAACGTCATTATGTGCACTAACAGAGGTGACCTAACACATGGGGCACAGAGCATGATTTGTTCTGCTACGGGTGGTTGAAATTAGCTGGAGCCCTGCCAGGGCCTGAACAGTAAGCACAGGGTCTGCTTTACGACTGCATGTTCTCAGGGGCAAAGTTTCACTGCCTGCAAATACATCCCAGCTCAGCCTTCAAGCAAGGTGGTAATAGCCTGAACTGCTGACATAAACACCTGCCACTTGTGTACAACTTCCCAGAGAGGGCCTTGAGTGGAAAGGCCCAGAGAAAGAATGGGATGAGGGTGCTCTGATGCAGGGAGGGGCCCCCCCCCCACAAAGGTTCTCATGTGTTTGTGCCTACCTGTGTGCAGGGTTGGGGGAGGACAGAGCAGCTTTCCCCCAAAGGTGGTGGACTCTGCCCACCCCTGTGCTGTGTTATGCCCTGGTACGCGGATGACTTTCTCTGCTTGGACTCAGCCACAGCACCAGAGCAGAGGCACCAGCACTCCCTCTTCCCTCCTCCTGCTGCCCCCAGCGGTTGGAGTGCCTGGCTAGTTCTCCTCCCCACTCCCAGGAGTGGTCTGGGGGCAGCTCCTCTGGCCGGCAATGGCAGGGGAGGAAGTCCATGGCCATGTCACTGGCCTTTCCAGGCCCCTCCCTAAGCAGGGTGTCCAGAAGGTCCCTGTGCAGCCTGGGCACAAGCATGGATGTGAGAGACAGAGGTGGATGCCTGTGATCTGGAATGCACAGACCCACCCTGGTGAACACCTTCTGCTGCTACGATCCTCCGTACTGCATGTGCAGGGGTGTTGCTGAGAGGCTGGCCCAGCAGCCAGGAGAATACACCCCTTTTATTTCAGCAGCGCAGGAGCCTCCCTCCCACCTGCACAAACAGCCGCTTTTGTGCAGGACAAGCCCTGGGGGAGGGACGTGACCCAACCCACACAAGGCACAGGTCCTGCGGGTGCCCACAAACGCCCCTCCGACGCTCAGCAGGCGAGATGCCTCGGCCCTGCCCACTGTCACTAAAAACAGACTTGGGGCAGCGCCCAGCCACATGCATGGGGCAGGGCGAAGGCAGGACTTGTCCACTCGGCCCTGCCCCACTCAGAGCTGCATGTGGGGCTGGGAGCTCGGCCCATCCCCCTGCTCTGGGGTAGTGCCACCCCCACCTGTCATTCCCTTCTCTGACCCCTGGCAGCCCTGCTTGGCTGCTCGTGGGGGGGTGGGGCCAGACAGGGCTTGCCTGGATCCCACCTGCCAGGCTTGGAGTTCACACCCCCCTGCATAGCTGTGAACCAGCCACACCAGGGGCACCCAGGCCAGCCAGCTCCACCCCGACCTCCCCTCTGTCCAGGCAAGCTAGGGCCCCATTCAGCCCGTGGGTGGTGGGGACCTCTACATGCTACAGCAAAGTAGTCTTCACAGCCAGTTTGGGGGGGTGGAGGGGGAGTGCCAGCAAGGGCTGCATCCCTGAAGCATGCAGAGCCCTGTGGAGTGATGTGCATTTCCCCAGCAGCTGTGCCATGTAAGCCCCCCCCACCTTCCTTCCAGAGCCCCCAGCCCCACCCCCAGCCTGCTCCTGCACCCCAGCTTCCAGGCCCCCCAGCCCACTCCTGCATCCTTCCACCCAAACCCTACCTCCTCCCCAGATTCCACATCCCAACCAGCCTGCTCCCCAGCAGCTCCCTCCCATGCACCATGCCCCTCATTTTTGGTCCCACAAAATCTACTAGCCCCAGACTCCCAAGGCTCTGGGCTGGTGCTTGAGGGTAGTGAGGTGAACACCTTAGTTCTGCTTCTCAGTTGGGGGCTATGTCTGTGCGGGTTTTTTCCCTTCTCACTTGCATGTGGCCCCTGGCTGATTTTTCTGAGGGTTAGTGGCCCCCTCACACACAAAAGCTTCCCCTGCTTCATGGAATAGTCCAGCTGCCCTCAGGGTTGGGGAAAGTCCAGCCGAGAGGGCAGGGACTGGACTTGATACCTCCTGAGGTCTCTTCCAGCTCTATTTGATATGCATCTCCAAAAGCTTTCCTTGCTTTCACTGCAGGCCAGGCATGGTGCACCCTGGGAATGACTGATCTGAACCCTTCCCACCACAGTAACTTTAATGGTTGCAAAAGCAGCGCACAGACCCAGGACACTCCCACTCTGCCTAAGCCCACCATCAAGCCCCAGCAAAGAAAGAACAGCCACACACAATCCCAGGGGAGACAGGCCCCTACCACCACCACCACCACACTGCCCAGACTGCTGGTCCTGCCAGCTCACCTCCCTTCAATCCTGAGTGGTGGGGACACATAGTGCTTTTCAGACAGCGCCTGGAGGTAGGTGGTAGCAGGAGAGTTCCACTCTCTAGCCTGAGGTTGTGGAGAAAAGCCAGATATGTGACCTGCTAAAGGTACTGCCATCAGAAGGCAAAGCAAACACCCAGCATCTCCTAGAGCTAAAAGTCTCCTTTTTAAGTCATTCCCATGGCCTGGGCAGGGGCTGTCAGGGAGGAGGTAGCTGGCTCCTGGATTCTCACCCAGGGTAGCCAGACTGTGACTCCCACAGGCAGTGGCTAGGCTGCTAACCCTGAGGCCAGGCAGGAGAAGTCCCAGCCCAGCCAGGTCTCAGAGTAACAGAGCCCAGTTCTAGAACAGGGACTGTCTAGCACAAAGCCTGCACCTGTCCTCCCACTGGCTGCCCATCTCCAGCCCACAGGGCTTTGACAGCACTCTAGCAGGAGGGGTCAGCCCATCCTCCGCAGCCAGCACTAACGAAGCAGGGCTAGGAGCCTGCCACAGCTGATGTCCATCAGTACAGTCCCACTGAAATTCAGAGAGCTTGCAGTTTGCAGCAGCTGCGGAGCTACCCTGGGAGTGGCACTAGCGAGCAGCAGGAGACCTGGATCAAGGTAGGAGGGAGCAAAGTGTGAGTTAAGTCCCAAGGAGATTATAGAGCTACCAAGGGATTGCATGAAGGTGAGTAATCGGGCAACAAACAGCAGGAGAAATTCAGTGTTGACAAATGCAAAGTAATGCACAGGGGGAACATCACCCCAATGACACATACAAAGTGATGGGAACCAAATTAGCTGCTACCACTCAAGAGAGATCTTGGAGTAATTACGGCTAGTTCTCAGAAAACATCCCTTCCATGTGGCGCAGCAGTCAAAACAAAGGGAATCATTAAGAAAGAAATCCATAATAAAATAGGGAATTCTGTGATATTTTCTGATACACCCACATCTTGAATGCTGCAGGCAGATGTGATCACCTCATCTCCAAAAAGGGATCTTGGAATTTGAAAGGGATCAGAAAAGGGCAACAAAAGTTATTAGGGGGTCAGGAATGGCTTTCATATGAGGAAAGATTAATAAGCCTGAGATGTCCCAGCTTGGAAAATACACAGTTAAGCAGGGATATAGTAGAGATCTAGCAAATTGTGACTGGTGTGGAGAAAGCGGATAAGGAAATGTTATACACACATTGTCATAACACAGGAACTAGGGACCGAGATGAAATAAATAGGCAGCAGGTTTAAAATGAAGTATTTCTTCATGTAGTGCAATCAGCCTGTGGAACTCCTTGCCAGAGGACATTGTGAAAGCCAGGATTGTAGCAGCATTCAGAAAGAGCCAGTTAAATTCATGGAGTATAAGTCCATCAGTGGCTATTAGCCAGGTCGGCAGGGATGAGATCCCCAGCCAGTTTGTTAGAAGCTGAAAATGGGCTACAGGAGAGGAACCGCTTGATTCCCTGGTCTGTTTCTTCCCTCTGGGGCACCTGGCACTGGCTACTGCCAGCAGACCGGAGACTGGGCGAGATGGGGAAAGGCAAGAGACTGTTGGACTGTCTCCCAATGGAGGGCGAGTGGCCGTGAGCCAGGACCGCACTGAGCCCTTCACAGACACCAAATGTGCTTTCGTAGGATGCTCTGGGGACTGTGCCCAAAGGGCACGTCCACATCTCCCCAGCTTCTAGGGCTGCACACACGGCTCCCAATGGCATTCAGCAGGTGCCTCCTCTCCTCTGCACTAACCCAACTGCCACCTCCCAAGCAAGCAAACGCCCTCAACAACAAAACCACGGACACATGTAACCACATCCGTCTGCAGGGCCTGCCCCTGCCCCGCTGAAATCATTAGCCAAGGACCCTCACCTGCACACTGCCCTTGCAGGATGGGCAGCCCCAGTCCATACTGTACCCAGAGCTCCTGTCACACTCATGCACGTGCCCTGGGGCCTGCAGGATGGCCGCCTGCCTTGCTGGGTCCAAGTCTTAAACCCCAGACTGCCAACTGCTGGCCAAGCAGAAGGGATCCAGGTCAGGCCATGCTTCCCCGTGGGGCAGGGGGAAGGCCAGACAGGGACAATGCAGGGGGCAGTGACCCAAAAGTAAACACATGGAGCACCAGGCGCTGGAAGCCGGGCACCCCCGTACCCTGCGAGGGAAGAGCTCCAGGACAGATGTGTGACGACCTGAGGAGAGCCTGAGCCAGGCCCAGCAGCTGGCAGCTCAGCCCACCCGGCCGCTGATCTCCCCCAGCCCTTCTGAACAGCACCACCAAGTCCCCCCACCGCACGTGCTCCGGGCCAAGCCCGGGGCGCTCTCCCGCCACTCCTCCAGCGTTACGCGGACTCTGCCCCCGGCTCAGCCGCGGGTGGGCGCTCAGGCACGGCCGGCACTTCCCGGCCACGGCCTTCGGGGGCGCCGCGAGCCCCGCCCCGGGGAGCGGCGTGGGCCGATCCGCTCCTCCAGCCAAAGCTTCCCATGGCCCGGGCAGTGCCACGGAGCCGCCGAACGCCGCCGCTGGGGGAGCCCAGCCGAGCCGAGCCGGCCCCGGCCCCCCGCCCCTGACGCTGCGCTCGGGTAAAACCTTTCACGCGCAGGGCGGGTCCCGTGTCACCCGGCGGCTCCGCGCCCGCAATCCCCACGCCGGGCGCCGTCCCCCGGTGTCAGCACCGCCCGGGCTTCCAGCGGCGCAGGAGCCAGCCGAGCTCCGGCCCGGCCCCGCGCTGCCCCTACCTGCCCAGCGCGGTTCCCTGGGCCAGCGCTGCCGGCGGGGCTGGACAGCGGCTACTGCGACGCCCGACGTTGCCCGGCTCGGCTCGGGGCTTTGAATTCCTCCCGCCGCTCCTCATTGGCTGCGGGAAGCAGCCCGGGGGTGTGGCGGGGCGGGGGGCTGGGCACAGCGGGCGATGGGGTGGCGGGGGGTGAGCGCCGGGCGGTGCTGGGCAGGGCTGGGCACGGGGGCTGCCTGGCAGCACGGACACCCCTGCCCCGGCCGCGCCCTTTGCTCTCAGTGCGCACAAGCGCCCGTCCGCCTCCAGCCGCCCCAGGCTGCTGCTGCTGCTGCTGCTGCTGCACAGGGTCCCCCGCCCAGCCCCACCACCGCCCGGTGCCCCCACACCCGAAGGTTCAGCCACATGTCCTATAGGTGCTCCGGACTCAACTCTAAGCACCGCGGGGTGCGGGGGTGGAGTGGAGGGTTTCCCCATAGACCCCCGGCCCGGCTGGCTGCCCGCCCGGGGCCCAGTCCTGCGCAGGGGCACCAATCCAGTTCAGTAAGGAAGAGGAACAAGCGGCAGATGCCTGCAAGCTGCATGGCCAATATTTTAAAACATAACACCACCTCAAGCAAAATGTAAACCCCAGCTATACAGACCCAGGAGTCTTCCTTGAGCAGGTCCTGTAAGGGTGACAGGCTGGAGGAAGTATCCCACATTGAAGTGTCAGTAAAGGAGGTTATGTAACAAACTGACAAACAGTGCATTGTCAGCAGGACCAGGTTATCACCCCAGTCCTGAAGGAACTCAAGTCTGACATTGGAGAACAATTAACTGGGGGATGGACCCTCTCCCTTAAGCAGTTCAGCACTAGGTGACTTGGTTGAAAGGACGGCCAAGAACAGTCATCAGACTCTTGGATGAACAAGACATTTGGAGAAAGACCTCACAAGGTTTTTCCAAGCAGAAATCGTGCCTCACCAATCTACTAGAGTTCTTTGGGGGTTTCAACAAGCATGTGGGCAAGGGGGATCATAGGCCCCACCTCGTCCCCCCACATACCTCCCACACTCACCGTGGGTGCTGTGCCACTTCCAATGAGTACGGGGGCAGTCCCACTCCTCCCCCACAGTGGCACAGCCAGAAAGCACTATTTCTAGGCTACTGTGCTCCAGGGGGGAGGGGTTGCCCGGGGCCCAAGCCTGCACAGGGGCACTGGTCCAGTTCAGTAAGGAAGAGGAACAAGTGGCAGGGAAGTGGCATGGTGGGTGGGGCAGAAGTGGGGGAGGGAGGGGCAGGAGCACTTGCCCAATGCACCCCTGTGGACCCCTGGGAGTTCAGGAGGGCATTGCAGGGGTCCATGAAGACCATGAAAAATAAAAATGATCATAGAAAATAGAAGAGGCTTGGATGGGGGTCAGTGAACCGTTTGGAAGTGATTGGGGGTCCTCACCAGTGAGAAGGGTGGGAACCACTGCCCTTGAATCCACTCACCGGTGGCTCTGAGAGGGATCCAGGAGATACAACACACGTGGGTCTTCGAGAAACCTTTGCCAAGGTCCCTCTCCAAAGGCTCTTAGACCAGGTCAGCTGTGGGGGGAAGGTTTCCAATGGGGCAGCCACAGGTTAAAAGGCTGGGACTGAAGGGTCTGCTTGCACGCTGGAGAAATGGAAACTGAGGCCTAAGGACCAACTCCTCATCCTGCTGTAGGGTGTGTTCCCCTCCCTTCTCTGGGCCCTGCCCCCCACTCCAGCCCTCCCCCAATCCTACACCCAACTCATCAAGCCCCTGCTCCACCCTGCCCTGCCTCTTCCCCAACGTGCCCTGCCCCCACTCTTCCCCATCCCTTCTGGAGGTTGAAGACTGAATCAGCTGTTCGCAGCACTGGGGTTGGGGGGATGGGCTTTGCAGTGGGGTCACTGGCATGTGAGAGACCTGGGGTGGGGCAGAAGGGGGCAGCTTAGTGTCAAAGAGAGCTCTGCACCCACTAGTTTTTAGCCTCTGGTTGCTCCAACCCGCGAGCGCCCAGGACCAGCAGGGTGCCCCCAAGGTTCTGTGCTGTGTAAGTCATAAGTGATGTGGAGCAGAAGGTCAACAGGAAAGCGGGAAAATCTGATACACAGTTCCCTGGGATAGCTAAGCCCATCAGACAGAGAAAAGCTGCCCAGGGATCCTGCAATACTGGAGTGACTGAGCAAGAAAGCAGATGAAATTGAGTTCTGATAAATGCAAAGTGATGCACTTTTGAAAACCTAATTCCAGCGATACGTCTAAATGATGGGTCTAAATGAGAGCTTGGATAGCACCTGCTCAATGTGCATCAGCCAGCAAACACACTAAGTGAGTATTAGGAACGGGATACATCATCAAACACAAAATATTATAATGCCTCTATATAAATCCCTGGCACGTCCCCACCTGAAAGCTGTGTGCCAGTCTGGCCACCTTGTCTCAAAAAGAAGTTACATTAGAACTGAAAAAAGTGCAGAGAAGAGTGGCAGCAACTTTGCAACAGCTCCTGTGGTGGGGATGAAAGAGGAAGGACATGTTCAGCTTGGAAGAGACGACGGGGAGCGTACGACAGTCTAGGAGATCGTGGCTGGTGTGGAGAAGAAGGAAGTGTTATTTCCCCCTTCCCCCCACATAACACAAGAACTGGAGGGAGTGGGATGCATGAGAAGGCATGTGGAGCGGGGTTGGAGAGTCCCACACTTATCTGGGACAACAGCTCCTGGGAGGTCTCCACACCTTCCTGCAGTCGGTGCAGGGGGGATGCCCATACTGAGCACTGCCCCTGCCAATAAAGATGTCAGGCCGAGGGAGTGGAGTGTGTGTGTGGGTGCGTTCCTGGGTGGGGGGGGTGCTCCTTCACAGGTGCTCTGCTCCCTTTTCCCCTGGCCTGCAGGGCCTACAGACACACCATATGCTGCTGGAGGAACTGGGTCCTGCCAGCCCCTGGACAAGGCCCTTTCCCTGCCTGTGCATCTTCCCCTTTGCAAAATGGGACTAGTGGGGAGGGCTGGCTGTCACTAGAGGGGACGGGGCTGCTGACTCTCCCTCCAGGCTGAGGAATTTTCTCTCCATAAAATCATCTGCTGAAGAGGATGCCCCACTGCCAGCACTGGTCCAGCTGGGATGCCCAGAGCTGGAGCTTGGCTGCCAGCTCTGCTCTGGAGGGAGGGTCTGGACACGGGAAGGGGGAAGGATGGACACAGTGCCCAGCATCTGGGTGGAAAATCCAGGCACTTTGGGGAAGGCCCTGGAGATTGGGAAGAGCAGGGGGAGTAGATGCAAATCACTGGGATGCTGCAACCCAGTTACCAGGACAACCCTGCGTGGAGACAGGAGCACTAGCTAATTAGCACCGCCTGGCAGTAGCGGGAGGCCTGGAGAGCAGGTCGGAGGAGGCTGGTGGGCACTGTCTGAAAGATCTCAGCCCATCCCCTGCCCCATGACTTGGCAGTGCCCCACACCTGCAGGCTCCACCAGGGGCACAGAGTCCACAATACAGGGCAGACCTGCAGGAGGGGCAGGGATGCAGCAGACAAATGGCACACAAGCAGGGGCTGCCAGTGTAATGCAGGCAGACCTGAGTCACGGACCACCAGGATTGAACTGGTGACCTTAGAGCTATAGCCACAAGCCTCCACTGCATGAGCCAAGAGCCAGCAGGCCCATCCCTAGGGTCACAGCACAGACATGACTCCCTCTTAGTGCCTCTGGGTTACACCAGCCCCTGCACAGCCAGGGGGCTGACCAACAGAGTTCTCTCTCATTTTCCCCACCCCTAAGCAGGACCAGTTTTGTTGTGCACCAGTGTGGAGGGGTTGTGCAACACGGAAGGGACACGTGACATGGGGGGGATGTGCACCAAGCAGGGGATGTGACATGGAGGGGATGTGCACAAAGTGGGGGGGATGTGTGACGTGGAAGGGATGTGCACCAAGGGGGGGATGTGCAACGTGGAGGGGATGTGTGACATGGAGGGGATGTGCACCAAGGGGGGGATGTATGACGTGGAAGGGATGTGTGACGTGGGGGGGATGTATGACGTGGAAGGGATGTGCACCAAGGGCGGGATGTGAGACTTGGAGGGGATGTGTGACATGGAGGGGATGTGCACCAAGGGGGGGATATGCGATGTGGCAGGGATGTGTGACGTGGAGGGGATGTGTGATGTGGAGGGGATGTGCACCAAGGGGAGGATGTGTGACGTGGAGGGGATGTGCACCAAGGGGGGGATGTGTGACGTGGAAGGGATGTGCACCAAGGGGGGGATGTGTGACGTGGGGGGGATGTGTGACGTGGAAGGGATGTGCACCAAGGGGGGGATGTGTGACGTGGAGGGGATGTGTGATGTGGAAGGAATGTGCACCAAGGGGGGGATGTGTGACGTGGAGGGGATGTGCACCAAGGGGGGGATGTGTGAGGTGGAGGGGATGTGTGACGTGGAGGGGATGTGTGAGGTGGAGGGGATGTGCACCAAGGGGGGGATGTGTGAGGTGGAGGGGATGTGTGAGGTGGAGGGGATGTGCACCAAGGGGGGGATGTGTGAGGTGGAGGGGATGTGTGACGTGGGGGAATGTGTGAGGTGGAGGGGATGTGTGACGTGGAGGGGATGTGCATCAAGGGGGGGATGTGTGATGTGGGGGGGATGTGTGACGTGGAGGAGATGTGTGATGTGGAGGGGATGTGCAACACAGAAGGGATGGCAAACCCTCCCCCAGGCCTGCTGCATGGTTAACTGCGGGTGCTGCACCGGGGCAGTCAGAGTAGAATTTCAATACTGTTAGCAAAGGAACTGGGACAAGAACCCCCAAAACAGCAAAGGTGCCAAAGCCTCTGAGCACCTCACAAGCACCCAGCCAACCAGCATGGTCAGGGCCCTCCCTGGAAGGACACTCAGCTGTGACCCTGTGCACTTGGTAATACCTCACTCACCCCTTCACAGCACCTGGGCAGGGTTAGAGGCTGGACCTCCCTGCTGGCTTAGGGCAACCAGGCAGCATGTCCCGGCTGTCCCAGCTGGTTTTCCAAAAGGAGGCATTTGCCCCTTTGCTCAGGCCCGCTTGATTGGTTGGCAGGATCCCATTTGGGTGGCTTGCAGTGCAGAGGAGCATGCCATGGAGATGCCAGCTCCCTGCAGGGCAGACACAGGGCTTTGGGAGAGGCAACATTCCAACAGAAGAGGGGTGCCTGGGGTTTGGAAATGGACCACAGCTTCCTGAAAGGGCCTGCCACAGGGTGCCAGCAATGGCAACAGCCTCCCCCAGGGTCAGGGAGGGAACACAGAGTTCCAGCATCAAGTTGGGTTTGGGGCATAGCCTTGGACAAGTGACTGGAGGTTTCCCATTTTCTCTTTGGGAAATGCGGGCACCCTCTAGTGGTTGCACCCAAAGGATCCAGTGGGATTGGCTGTCATTGTCTGCAGGCAGCAAAGCCTCTGAGCCCAGCACAGAAAGGCCCTGCCAGCACCTTTGGGTTTTTTCCATCTTTTCATTGTTCCACACCCCAAGGACATTGTACACCAGGCGGTGTTAGGAGAAGGCCAGGGAGCATGCAAGAGCAGGACCTGAGCTCCACTACCTCGTGCGTGGGCATCATGGTGACAGGTGTGCTGTGCAAAAGTCAGTCTCTCTTTGCCTTCCAGACAGAAGAAGCTGCCAGATAAGAAATCTCAATCAATAGCCCTGGGAGTGTTCTGACCATGCAAACAGGAGTCAGGGTGTGAGAATAAAAACAAAGTGCTGCAACAAGATGCGACAGGTGGATCTCTGGTGACAGGAGAGTATCAGGTACTGTACAATGGTGCTGGAGTCAGTGAAAGCATCAGGATCTTGCACAGGCTTTGGGCGCTGCTCTCTGTGTTTGCAGTATGTGGACGGCTGAGCCCATTCCATCCTGTGTGCTGAGTGGGTGGGCACTACAGGGCTCTAACCCACCAGAAGGTCCCAGCTCAGGACACCTTCCACACATGCTTAAAGTTCCACAGGTGCGTGTGCTTGTGTGAACTGGGCTGATGAGGTCATGTAATTAACTAGCATGTTCTAATTAGAGCGGGTCATGGGGTTTTTGAATGAAATCTTTTTTAATCTAAAAGGAAAAAAGCTCATTTGCGCAAAGTTTTGTTTTCAAAAACTTTCTCCCTTTTCAAGTTCTCTGTGATTTTCCTGTTCATTTGTAATGAAAATGTTTTTCCATGTCCTATTGACTCTTGATTTTTTCGTGCAAGTTTCATTTTAAAAACAGGGACTATTCTAAAATGATTTTTAAGGTTTATTTATTTATTTATTTATTGCTTATATTTTTCCCTCCCACCATTGTGACTCAGATGAGTGACTGACAGTAACCCTGCAGCAAAATGAAAACAGGGGAAAATCTGTTTAAAAAATGCCCAGTTTCAAAAATAAAAACCAATAAATATAGGCTTTTGAGCAAAAAGTCAATACAACTATGGTACGTTAAGCATGGTTAATCTCTTCCAAAACGCCCAATCCATCACTGTTCCAAACTAACAAAACTGATGTTAAATTAATCAAACACTGTGATGTTTTAAACACCCCCAGCTGCAGGCAGCAGTCCCAGAGGCCCTAGGGCTGGGCCTGGCGTGGGCACACTCTGGCTGTGGAATGCTCAGGCCAAGATCTCCAAATGAGACATGTTATTTTGGATGTGTCTATTTTGGGGCCTTCACTGGATTCCCCTTTGAGAATCCTGAGTGTCAAAAAGCGCTGAGCATCTGCACTCTGGAAATCAAATTATTCACCAAGGGGACACCCAAAATCACCCGTCACATTTGAAAATCCTGGTTTTGATACTCTCTCAGCTAAACTCTGTCCTGAATCTCAGACTGTTCAGAAAAGCTGTAAGAACAAACATGTCCTGCTGGATTCCACTGAAGAGCCACAGTAGTAACTTCCTAGCTTAAAACAAAAAGCAGTCAAGTAGCACTTTAAAGACTAGCAAAATGGTTTATTACCTAATAAACCATTTCCTAGTCTTTAAAGTGCTACTTGACTGCTTTTTGTTTTGATAGTGTATAGACTAGCACGGCTTCCTCTTTGTTACTATTCCTAGCTTAAGGGATCAATAGACACCTCCAATTTGATAATCCCATTTCTTTCGGGAAACTATATTCTGGGCTCGTGGAGTTTGCACAAGTGTAAATGGCTCCCCCAGGCATAAAGCAATGTCTCTCCCTGCCACCCACCCACTGACATCACAGCTAACAATGTCTTGCCACTTGATAGCTGCTCTGTCTGGTTGCCAGACACGGGGGACGTAGTTCTGGATAACTATTACAGTTAATGAATGTGGCTTTTTTTTTTCTTTTTTTAACCTGGGACTTAGACTAGATGGAATTTCTTCACTTGGAAAAGTCACTAGGCTGCGGTTGGTTGGTTGGTTTTCAGTACAGCCCTACTTCTGAGATGACTCAGGCAATACACTTGAGTTTATTTTTGCCCATTGGCATTACAAGAGGCTGTAAAGCTGGGTGGCTAATTCTGGAGTAAATTGCAATGAAATTATGGCAGGTGAGACGTTCTGGCAGATATTATATGTAGGGAACGTGGCAAAAGAAACACAGTGCTGCTGAAGGCTGGGAGGAATGTGTCTCCCAGAGGTCATCTGCATAAGAATGCAAAGGGCGGCAGGTGTGATACTGAGGCTGGGAGGAATGTGTCTCCCAGAGATCATTTGCATAAGAATGCAAAGGTGTGCATGTGTGATACCTTTTCAGGCAAAGCCTAATGGGTAGCAAGTCAGCCATGAGATTTGGTCTATTGTAAACATGTAGTTGTAAAATCACAATTTAAGCTGACACAGTGCGGGAGTTGTGAGATCTCACCAATGCTCTGGGTTGTTGTGGGGGACAGGGCAGTTACCATAGCTGTGTAAGACATTGATTACACAGGGCTCCCTGGTTTAAAGCATTGTGAGAGAAAAGGGAAGGAATACTGGTTGAGCCAACTTGCTGAGTGCTTTGGTCTGCCTGTGCCTTGGTTATATAGCTGTAAGATTGACTTAACTAACTCTCCCCACCTGTTGAAAGATAGAGCTGGGTACTAGGGTGTTGGTGAAACCCCACAGGAGCAATACCAAGACCTAAAATCAGAGTGTGACAGCTAAGGCCATGCAGTGCTAAAATCACAGGGTTCTGCCTTAGGGCAGTCCCAACCAGTGGGGTTGGGACTGGTGGGCAGCTGGTAGGCATGACGCTCTGTCTGTCTATCCCTCTGTCTGACACTCTATGCAAGGGGTCAGCAACCTCTGGCATGGGTGCCAAGAGTGGGAAGTGCCATCGTGGCTCCCAACACCACTGCTTGGGACCACCCTAAGGCAGAACTCTGTGATTTTAGCTCTTGGTGGCTGTGTCTACACGTGCCCCAAACTTCGAAATGGCCATGCAAATGGCCATTTTGAAGTTTACTAATGAAGCGCTGAAATGCATATTCAGCGCTTCATTAGCATGCGGGCGGCAGCGGCGCTTCGAAATTGACGTGGCTTGCCGCCGCGTGGCACGTCCAGACGGGGCTCCTTTTCGAAAGGACGCCACCTTCTTTGAAGTCCCCTTATTCCCATGAGCTCATGGGAATAAGGGGACTTCGAAGTAGGCGGGGCCCTTTCGAAAAGGAGCCCTGTCTGGACACGCCGCGCGGCGGCAAGGCGCGTCAATTTCGAAGCGCCGCTGCCGCCCGCATGCTAATGAAGCGCTGAATATGCATTTCAGCGCTTCATTAGTAAACTTCAAAATGGCCATTTGCATGGCCATTTCGAAGTTTGGGGCACGTGTAGACACAGCCGGTATCTCTGGGAAACACATTCCTGCCAGCCTCAGTATCACACCTGCCGCCCTTTGCATTCTTATGCAGATGACCTCTGGGAGACACATTCCTCCCAGCCTTCAGCAGCATTGCATTCCTTTTGCCACATTCCCTACATCTAACCATCTCAGTCCATTTTGCAGAACGAATGTGCCCCATGAACATGGGCCTCAGTACAGCTCGCAGATTTTGTAGACTAAATCATCCTGGTCCCAGGAACTTACTAGATCCACTGGACTTTGTACACAAACTTGCCTGTGCATCAGTAGGCACACAACGTTCTGTGGCACTGCAGTTTGGCAGGGAACTCTCTATAAGCTAAGGAATCTGGAGAGAAACAATTCTGCACCAGAGAGACTGGGGAGATCAAATGGAACAGCCAACTTGGAGCCGGTACCACTAACTTCTTGTACTGTGATACAAGAAAGAAAAACACAGTCAGGAGCTACCAAAATATATTGCCTTCATTGTAATCCACCCTCCTTTTGTCCAGTAGAAAACATTCACGGGGAGTGAAAAACCTGAACATCTGAACCTAAGGAACTGGAGCATAAGTATCCCTGAATGAGCATAACTCTAGTTCATTATGGTCCCAACCTCCACCCCGAGGGCAGAAACCCGCTGAGAGATTTCTAGCAGCTAAGGCCAGAAGTTAGATGGGTGAGTAAACTTTTTACCTCATGCACCACTTTTTGTCCCTGCAATTAGCAGGACTCCCTCAACCTGTCTAATGCAATCCAAACCTGATGGAAATGCTAGGTATGTTCATATGAAAAAACCCACCTCTTCTGCCACATGTAGGATGCAGAATGTACAAATGTTATGACTCAGTCTGGAAATGTGAATACGCACACATAAAAATGGTCACACAATTCAACAATTTTAATGAGATGGATGAGCCTGAGATCCTTTATGAAATTTCACACCCCCTGAGGGGGCCCGCCCCACTTTGTACATCCCTGTGTTAGAACATCCAGCTAACTCCCTTTGTATCACTTTTTCCCAGTGTTAAGCACAGGGGCTGGGGACTCACTAAAGCAGACCTCCTAGACAGGCACCAGCTTTGACTTGAAGATGTGGCAAGAGAGAGAGTCTGCAGCCTCCCTGTGAGGTTGCTTATCCTCCCTGGGACAATTTTGTGCCTAATTCCTAGTTGGAATGTGTCTGGCATCAGCTTCTATTGGTTCTTGCTCTGCCTGTGCCCTCCCTGGGACCAGGGGTTCCCTGCCTAGGAAGGTTCTGACTCCCTGTAATCCTGCCCTCTGTCTGACACTCTACGCAAGGGGTCAGCAACCTCTGGCACAGGTGCCAAGAGTGGGAAGCGAGCCAGTTTTCATCAGCAGGCAGTGTGAGAACTCAGCCTTGCCCTCCTCCCCCAGGCAGCCAGGAGCTTGCTTAAAGACAGGCTGCCTGAAGATTAGCAAAGGACCTGCTAATGCTACCAAGCAGCACCTACACGGTAAAGCTCTGCCTCTAGATTTATTTATTGAAGAAGCTGCTGTAAGTGGGACTATTAGTGACTTTAAAAGGTATCACCAGCACTCAGCCCATGCAGAGAGGTCAAAAGGTCAAATTTCAGCACTCTGTCTTGGAAAGGTTGCTGTCCCCTGCACTAGACAAATGGAGCCAAGTCTCTGTGTCAGGCATTTCTCCAGCCCTCGATCACTCTGTGGCTCTCTCATCTCACCCCACTGCAGTTTTCATCCGCTTGCTTAAAAGCGTCGATGTTACAAACTGGGGTGAGAAAGCAAGTTCCAGCCGCAGACCAGGAGGTACATGGGCATTCAGCACGGAGCCACCCCGTGGAACTCATCACCAGGGGACGTGGTGGAGGCCACAACTGTAACTCACTTCAAAACGAATGACAATCCTGGCAGACAATCCTGGCGGATGGCTGTTAGCCAGGGTGCTGAAGGCTGCAGCAGCAGGCTCTGGCAACCCTACGACTTACTTCCAGAGTCTGGGACTAGGCAACAGAGGACAGGTCACTTCCATATTCTAGGGTCAGGACACTGGGCTGGATGGACCCTTGGTCTGACCCAGTCCAGCTGTTCTTAGGTTGTTCTGCTGCTGGTCTCACTGATGCCATGCACACAGGTAAAACGTCCTCTCTGCTCCCACACACTCCTGCCTGTCTACCCACCTGAGAATGACATTAGCCCTTGTGGGAGCTCAGGAGGAGGTGCTTGTTCCCTATGACCCTGCATCCTTTCCAGAGTCTCTGCTTCCCAGGACATAGACCAGCTGCAGATGGCCGGTGGCAGAGTCCAGCTCACCCGCAGCTGTGGTTTCTGGAAGACTGCTGGGAGCAGGGCTGGATGGGCCGCTGCTCTAACAGAGCCAACCAGGCTTCTCTGGGGCTTCTGCCTTCGCTTTCGCTACCACCAAGGTGGGCCCTGGTTGGAAGCAGAGTCTGTACCTGGGTTCTCTAGCAACTGGTTGGATTGTTGGTTATGGCCGTGGCTCTCCCTGGACGCGGCTGTCCAGGGAACACTGTTCTTGTGATCCTCAGCACATGCCCTCACCCAGCGAGGTGCCACCCACCTCCATCAGGTCTGGCTAAACCCTGAGTGACACCAGGATTTGTCCCTGCCCCCACAGGTGAATTCCCTTCCACACTTTATTCCTTCTCTTGCCCATCTTCTTTGCTTTGCGTTTGCTCTGATGGGCATCTGGCTTGGCTGGCCAGGGCACACCACCCCTTTCATCCCTTCTGGGGCCAGAGGGAAGGATGACCTTGGATCAGCCCCTTGCCCCTCTTCCAAGCCCCCATTACAACGAGGGGGGAGGTGCCCAAATCCCCTGGACATTGTCAGAAATGGCAACCAGCCTGATACTGCTTTTTGCACTGAGGGTCTGTCCCCTGCCTGGCTTTGCCCTGCTTCTTAGGGGTGTTGCATCAGGATGCCTAAGGGACTGCACCTCCCTTCATTGAACACCCCCAGGGCGGCAGTCGGGGAGATGAAAGTTCAGTTAAGCACCTCCCACTGCTCTGGCTAGGTGCCCATCTCAGCAGTGTCCCCACTGACATTCCAAGGCTGTGCTGTATCCCAAGCAGCTCTGCAGCCTGCTGTGTCCTGCCCACAGCTGAGAACGAGGCACCAGCTGTTGCAGGCCTCTGGGCAGTGTCTCCAGGTCATTGCCAGCCAGGAGTCAGTCAGGGACCACGCTCAGAGCTGTGTTTAGCCATGCGTCGCGGCTCTACTGACCCCACCGGGCTGGGCCTGTTAGCCCAGCTTGTATTGGCTGACCTGCCACCCTCTGGCTGGGGAGTGCAGGGGGCTCTCAGCCCCAGCCCGGCTCCTGACAGCCCAGTGAGAGTGGGGCTGGGTGTGATGGGCTGTCACTCCTTTGAGCCAGCAGGAGCCAGCCAAGACCAGCTTGGCAAGGATGCCCGCGGCGCTGCTGTGAATCAGACGGCCAGGCTAGGCCAGGCAGAACCTTCCCAAGGGCAGGGAGGAAGGCAAGCGGGAATGAGGAGCATTAAGAACTGCTGTACACGTGGGATACGGGTGCGTGGCTCTGCTCCAAGCCGGCTGCCAGGAACAGCTCTGCCGTGAGTCAGAACCAGACGGGTGGGTCGGGGCCACCTCCCAAGCCACAGAGACCATTTGCATTTGGCTGCAAAGAGGAGGCCAAGCGGGAAGCATTCAGAATCTGACTGCTGAGCACATCCGGGGATGGGGAACTAACAGCCCCAATCCTTCCGCGACACCTCCCCAGCCCAGCCACTCTGCACTCAGCACGGCAACAGCAGTGGGATGGCAGCGGCACGCCAGCCTCTGCCCATGACCGGGGCCAGGCTGTATTCTGGAAAGGCTCCTGCTAGGGCACTACCGGGCTGCCATGTCCCCTAAGGAACGAGCTGCCTCAGCAGCTGCCAGTGGACTCAGAAAGCCCGTGACCTCCGTTCTTCCCAGGGAACCACGCCCCAGGGAGGGGCCCAGTGCCAATTCACAGCAGGCACCCGCCAGCACTGCCAGTGCCCTCACCCCAAATGCCTTTCCCAGCTCAGGCCACCCTCCCCCTCTCTGGCTGGTGCCCACTTGGACTCCTGCTGCATCATCTGCCCGTGCAGAACTGGCCCAGCCATAGGGCATTAGGGGTGGCTGCCCCAGGGCCTGTGCTGGGGGGGGACCTGCAGCAGCTACCTCACCTGTCCAGTGGATGGGACCTGAGGGGTTTATCTGGGGGGCCTGCTGAAGGACAGCAGCAGGGTCAGCCCTCCTCCACTAACCACGGCGACCCAGCCCTGGCCCCACCATGATGACATCCGCTGCTGCCCCATTCTAGGCCCTCCATAATCCTGGAGTGGTGGGGGCAGGGTGGGGTTTGGGGAAAGGTGAAGTGGGAGCAGGGTTGCTCCAGGGGGTTGCTACGGGGTTGCTCCAGGCCCTGCACCAGGGTCACATGTGGGGGGAGGTGGCCCTGGTCCCTGCCCCCCTCGGGACAGGCCTGTCCACATGTCTCTGGTGGAAGGGGAGGGGAGGAGAGGGGAGGGGAGGGGAGGCTGGGCTGTCCGACCCTCCCTCTAGGCATGTTGGAGACATGTCTAGCCCCAGGCCTGTCTCCAGGGGGGACTGGGGCCAGCAGACGCAGGAGGCGCCAAGACCCTGGGGACTGTGGGGCATAGTGGGGGGGAGCCAGCCAGCGAGCTGTGGGAGAGAAAGGTCAGTGCCTCCCTCTGACCACAGATGGGCCAGCCCCATTGCCACAGCAGCACCTGGACACTGAGGGCATCATCTCAGGGTCCCTGCACATGGGGCCCCTGGGGAATCCCAGCCCACCTCCCGCCCCGCTCACCGGTGGGCTCCGGCTGGTTCCTGGAGCAGGTGGAGGGGCAGAGGAGGCCAGAGATTCAAAGGAGCCCAGGGCCACCACCGCTGCTCTGGTGGCAGAAGCAGCAGCTGGGAGCCCCAGGCCACTTTGAACTGCCACCAGGGTGTCACATGGGGCCGCTCTGAGGCCTGGGACAGGGGGGCCGTGTCTACACGTGCCCCAAACTTCGAAATGGCCATGCAAATGGCCATTTCGAAGTTTACTAATGAAGCACTGAAATGCATATTCAGCGCTTCATTAGCATGCGGGCGGCAGCCGCGCTTCGAAATTGACGCTCCTTGCCGCCGCGCGGCGCGTCCAGACGGGGCTGCTTTTCGAAAGGATGCTGCCTACTTCGAAGTCCCCTTATTCCCATGAGCTCCTGGGAATAAGGGGACTTCGAAGTAGGCGGCATCCTTTCGAAAAGGAGCCCCGTCTGGACGCGACGCGCGGCGGCAAGGAGCGTCAATTTCGAAGCGCGGCTGCCGCCCGCATGCTAATGAAGCGCTGAATATGCATTTCAGCGTTTCATTAGTAAACTTCGAAATGGCCATTTGCATGGCCATTTCGAAGTTTGGGGCACGTGTAGACGTAGCCGGGGTGGCCTAGAGGCTGGCTGCCCAGGCCTAGCCCTTCCAGGGCCTAGAGCCAGGCCCCCCACACCTTGCCCTTGGTGCTCTGCCACCGGTCCTTTGGAGCGCCACCCGGGAGACCAGCTAGTGGCAGATTATTCAATTATTCACGGGGCCTGGCCAGCTGGGAACCCAGAAAACTGGAGTCCCAGCCCCCAGCAGAAACCTGTCCCTAGGTGGCAGAAGCCCACAGCTCGGGCCTAAGCCCAGTGCTCAGCAGTGGCACCAGGTGGGCAGGCAGGGCGGGAGGAGCCCCAGCACCCAGAGCCTGGCTCTCAGTGCCCTGTGGCCCGGAGGCCATAGTGGCAGGGGCAGGACTTCTCTAGCCTGGGAGCTGCAGGGGGCGGGGGACAGAAGAGCACAAACAGGGTGGTGGGACCATGGGGGGCGGAATGGGGTGGGACTGTGGAGGAAGGTGGCAGGGCCACAGTTCACATTCAGCTGCCCACACTTGACGTGGCCCAGGGCACAGACCTGTCCCCCCTTCCTTATGTGAAGAACCTACAAACCAAACACCACCACCCCGACCGTCCCCAGGCAGGCCGGAGAGCCCAGCACCACTCCCCATTCCTGGCTTTCCCTTCAGCCAGTTTCAGGGCCCTGCCCAGCTCTTAGGAGCCTGCCAAGTGAACAGCAGTTGTTCAGCCAGGCCCAGGTGATGCAGAGCCCCTATCCTGTGGTGGCCAGTGCCCGGCCTGCTGCTGAATACCTCGGTGCCAGAGCTGAACTGGGCACAGTGCCTGCGTAGACTAGACCGGCTCTCAGCAAGTGCCAGCAATGCTCAGCCAGGCATGGCTGAGTGCAGTCACACACCTCATGGCTGAGGAGTACAGAACGTGACCGCTGGGCCAACAGGACTGCTCCCCCTGGGCCCAGCTACCGATGGAGGGGGGGCCATGGCACCCCATTACACCCAGGAAGCAGGTTAGAAACTGCATATCCTGCATGTACAGTCCCACAGCACACAGGGCCATCAGGGAACAAGCCCGGGCATGGCCCCTACTCCACATAGTGGTAAAATATCAGAGCTGCCTAGAGCTGACCATTGTGTGAAGCTGCCCCGGTCAGATGGCAGCTCTGGACTGCCCAGAAGCACCCTCTGCCGGGGTCCCTGGTGTGAGACTGCCAGGCCCTGGAGTGGGAGCAGACGCTGAGCTCCCCCGGGTGCGGCTCACAGCGACATACCTGAGCTAGCTGCAACTGCTCCCACGTGGGTCGTGCAGCAGTGATGTCAACAAAGCACAGGTGGCAGCACAGACTGCAAGAACCCGTCTGGGTCCCTGAGACTCACACAGAGGGCCAGCCTGTGCTGACATCCACACTGTAATAAGGGGCTTTCTGTGGACACTGCTGAGTGTCAGTTCAGCACAAGTTGCTCAGAGACAGGGCAGCACAGCCCAAGGCTGGGGGTCTGCACTGCAAGGCACCCAAACTAGCCACAAAGAGCACTGCTGTTCACCACACTAGCTAGCAAGACATCAGACAAGCAACTCACTCCAGTTCTCCTGTGCTACCACCAGCACCCTCCCTACACAGATGTGGGGTTATGACAACCAATCTCACCAAACAAAAATCTCACCAAACAAAAAAGAATCATAGAATTCTAGGGCAGGAAGGAACCTCAGGAGGTCATTGAGTCCAGCCCCCTGGCCCAAGCAGGATCAACTCCAACTAAGTCATCCCAGCCAGGACTATGTCAAGCCAGAACTTAAAAACCTCTAGGGATGGAGATTCCACCACTTCTCTAGGTAACGCATTCCAGTGCTTCACCTCCCTCCTGGTGAAACAGATTTTTCCTAATATCCAACCCACACCTCCCGCTCTGTAACTTTAGACCATTGTTCCTTGTTCTGTCATCCCTCATGACTGAGAACAGCCTTAGGCATGGGGGAGGGATAGCTCAGTGGTTTGTGTATTGGCCTGCTAAATCCAGGATTCTGAGCTCAATCCTTGAGGTGGCCATTTAAGGCTTGGGACAAATAGATGCTATGGATGGTGCTTGGTCCTGCTAAGAGGGTGGGGGATTGGACTAGAGTAACCTCCCAAGGTCCCTTCCAGTTCTAGGAGATGCACGTTTCTCTCTCTGCTCCCTTCAGGAAGCTGAAGGTTGCTATCAAAATACCCTGCACTCACTCTTCTCTTCTGCAAACTAAATAAGCCCAAATCCCTCAGCTTCTTCTCATAGGTCATGTGCTCCAGCCACCTAACAATTTTCATTGCCCTATGCTGAACCCATTCCAATGCATCTACATCCTTTCTATACGGGGGGGCGGGGGGCAGAACTGGATGCAATACTCCAGATGCAGCCTAAAGAGTACCAAATAGAAGGGAATAAAAACTTCTCGAGATCTGCTGGAAATGCTCCTCCTAATGTACCCCAATACGTCATTAGCCTTCTTGGCTACAAGGGCACACTTTTGATTACTATCCAGCCTCTCATCCACTGTAGAATCATAGAATCATAGAACACTAGGACCGGAAGGGGCTTCGAGAGGCCATCGAGTCTGGTCCCCTACCCCGACGGCAGGACCAACCACTATCTACACCATCCCTGATAGACATCTATCTAATCTGTTCTTAAATATCTCCAGCGAGGGAGATTCCACAACCTCCCTTGGCAACTTATTCCAGTACTTGACCACCCTGACAGTTAGGAACTTTTTCCTAATGTCCAACCTAAACTTCCCTTGCTGCAGCTTAAGTCCATTGCCTCTTGTTCTCTCCTCAGAGGCCAAGAAGAACAAGTTTTCTTCCTCCTCCTTATGACACCCTTTAAGATATCTGAAAACCGCTATCATGTCCCCCCTCAATCTTCTTTTTTCCAAGCTAAACAAGCCCAATTCTTTCAGCCTTTCTTCATAAGTCATGTTCTCCAGACCTTTTATCATTCTAGTTGCTCTTCTCTGGACCTTCTCTAATTTCTCCACATCTTTCTTGAATTGGGGTGCCCAGAACTGGACACAATATTCCAGCTGAGGCCTAACCAGCGCAGAGTAGAGCGGTAGAATGATTTCTCATGTCTTGTTCACAACACACCTGCTAATGCATCCCAGAATCATGTTTGTTTTTTTTGCAACAGCATCACACTGTTGACTCATATTTAACTTGTGATCTACTAGAACCCCTAGATCCCTTTCTGCTGTACTCCTTCCTAGACAGTCTTTTCCCATTCTGTATGTGTGAAACAGATTATTCCTTCCTAAATGCAGCACCTTACATTTATCTTTATTAAACTTCATCCTGTTTACTTCAGACCATTTCTCCAATTTATCTAGATCATTCTGAATTATGACCCTATCCTCCAAGGTAGTTGCAACCCCTCCCAGCTTGGTATCATCTGCAAACTTAATAAGCGTACTTTCTATGCCAATATCCAAATAATTAATGAAGATATTGAACAGAACTGGTCCCAAAACAGACCCCTGCAGAACCCCACTTGTTATGCTTTTCCAGCAGGATTGAGCACCATTAACAACTACTCTCTGGGTACGATTAGCCAGCCAGTTATGCACCCACCTTATTGCAGACCCATTTAAGTTGGACTTGCCTAGTTTGTCGATAAGAATATTATGCGAGACCGTATCAAATGCTTTACTAAAGTCTAGGTATACCACATCCACCGCTTCTCCCTTATCTACGAGTCTCGTTATCGTGTCAAAAAAAGCTATCAGGTTGGTTTGACATGATTTATTTTTTACAAAACCATGCTGGCTGTTCCCTATCACTTTACTACCTTCCAAGTGCTTGCAGATGACTTCCTTAACTACCTGCTCCATTATCTTTCCTGGCACAGAAGTTAAGCTGACAGGCCTGTAATTTCCTGGGTTGTTCTTATTCCCCTTTTTGTAGATGGGCACTATATTTGCCCTCTTCCAGTCTTCTGGAATCTCTCCTGTCTCCCATGACTTTCCAAAAATGAGAGCTAACGGCTCAGCTACCTCTTCTATCAGCTCCTTAAGGATTCTAGGATGCATTTAATCAGGGCCTGGTGACTTGCAGACATCTAATTTTTCCAAATGGTTTTTAACTTGTTCTTTTTTTATTTCAAAAACTAACTCTACCCCTTTTCCACCAGCATTCACTATGTCAGGCATTCCTTCAGACTTCTCTGTGAAGACCGAAACAAAGAAGTCATTAAGCATCTCTGCCATTTCCAAGTTCCCCGTTACTGTTTCTCCCTCCTCACTGAGCAATGGCCCTACCCTGTCCTTGGTCTTCCTCTTGTTTCTAATATATTTGTAAAAGGCCTTCTTGTTACCCTTTATGCCTGTAGCTAGTTGGAGCTCATTTTGTGCCTTAGCCTTTCTAATTTTACTCCTGCATTCCTGTGTTATTTGCCGGTGTTCATTCTTTGTAATTTGTCCTAGTTTCCATTTTTTATGGGATTCCTTTTTTAGTTTGAGATCATGCAGGATCTCTTTGTTAAGCCAAGGCGGTCTTTGCCCATATTCACTATCTTTCCTGCATAGGGGAATAGCTTGTTTTTGGGCCCTTAATAATGTCTCTTTGAAAAACTGCCAACTCTCCTCAGTTGTTTTTCCCCTCAGTTTTACCTCCCATGGGATCTTACCTACCAGCTCTCTGAGTTTACCAAAATCTGCCTTCCTGAAATCCATTATCTCTATTTTGCTATTTTCCCTCCTACCAGTCCTTGGAATTGTGAATTCTATGATTTCATGATCACTTTCACCCAAGCAGCCTCCCACATTCAAATTCTTGACCAAGTCCTCCTTATTTGTTAAAATCAAATCCAGAACAGTTTCTCCCCTGGTGGCTTTTTCAACTTTTTGGAATAAAAAATTGTCTCCAATGCAGTCTAAGAACTTATTGGATAGTCTGTGTCCCAGCTGTGTCCCAGCATATATCTGGATAGTTAAAGTCCCCCATCACCACCAAATCCTGGGCTCTGGATGATTTTGTTAGTTGTTTAAAAAAAGCATCATCCACCTCTTCCACCTGCTTAGGTGGCCTGTAGTAGACTCCTAACAGGACATCACCCTTGTTTTTTACCCCTCTTAAACTAACCCACAGACTCTCAACACATCCATCTCCTATGTCCATCTCCACCTCAGTCCAAGTGTGTACATTTTTTATATATAAGGCAACAGCTCCCCCCTTTTTTCCCTGTCTATCTTTCCTAACCAGGCTGTAGCCTTCAATACCAACATTCCAATCGTGTATTATCCCACCAAGTTTCTGTGATGCCAACGATATCATAGCTGTATTTATTTATTAGCACTTCCAGTTCTTCCTGCTTATTACCCATACTTCTTGCATTGGTATATAGGCATCTTAGATATTGATTTGAACTTGCCCCCCAGTTTTTTCCTGACCCTCTTTTTACTCTGACATTGTTGCCCATGCTCCCTCCTACTTCTGACCCATCTCCCAGGTTTCCATGTTCTCCACTTACCGGCGGGCTTTGCTCCCCTGCCCCCGGCAAACCTAGTTTAAAGCCCTCCTCACCAGGTTAGCAAGTCTGTGTCCGAATATGGTCTTTCCCCTCCTTGAAAGGTGAACACGATCTCTGCCTAGCAGTCCTTCCTGAAATAGCATCCCGTGGTCAAAGAAACCGAAGCCTTCCCAGCGACACCATCCACGCAGCCAGGCAGTCACCTCTAGGATGCACCTGTCTCTGCCTGGGCCCCTACCCGCAACAGGAAGGATTGAGGAGAATACCACCTGCGCCCCAAACCCCTTCACCCATGCCCCCAGAGCCCTGTAGTCACTCTTGACCTGCTCAGCATTACACCTCACAGTATCATTAGTGCCAACATGGATGAGAAGCATGGGATAGTAGTCTGAGGGTCAGACAATCCTCGACAATGCCTCTGTAACATCTCGAATACAGGCCCCAGGCAGGCAGCATACCTCCCGAGCCGAAATGTCAGGGCGACAGATGGGTGCCTCCGTCCCCCTCAAAAGAGAGTCTCCAACCACCACTACTCTGCATTTTCTTCTTGCAGTGGTGACAGGAGACTTCTCAGCCTCGGGGGTATGAGGCTTCTCCTCTTCTGTACTGGGTGACTCATCTCCTGTAGCAAGTACAGCATAACAGTTTTCCAGTACCACAGTGGGAGGGTTCTGTGCAAGGCTGGAACACTGCCTGCTTCCAGAAGTAACCAGCTGCCAGTGCCCACCCTGGTCTACCTCTTTCTCCACCAGTGGTTTATCAGCCTTCCTGTACACTGGGACAGTCACCTCAGCAGACTCCAGATGAATACTATCTAGGAACTGCTCATGGATTCGGATACTCCTCAACATGGACACCTCCTCCTGTAACTCTCCCATCTGCTGCCTGAGAGATTCCACCAGCAGGCACCTATCACACTGAACGGTCCCCCCAGCCTGGATATCTGTAACTGGAACTTGCAAGGCACAGTCCTTGCAAGGCCACACCAGGGTCTGGGTAGAGGCATCCATGGTCAGGCAGTCTGTCTGGCTACAGGCACAGGTGGAGGAGACAGCAGTAGTGGTGGCACAGGTGTTGCGGGTCTTCCTGACCATCGTAGGCCTCCCTTCTGCCAAACTCCCTCTTAAAACTCCCCTGTCTGCAGCTCCCTGTCCGCTACGCTCCCTGGTCACTCCTGCCTCTGGCTTTTAAAGCCTGCTAGCCTCTCTCAGGCCCTCCACCTATGAGTCACACAGGGGAAGGCTGATCAAGGAAGCAAAAGGTCAGGCAGGCAGGAAGGAAGGCTGATCAAGGAAGCAAAAGGTAGTCCCCTGTAACAGCAACGAAGAGTCCTGTGCATCTGATGAAGTGAGTCCGTGCTCACGAAAGCTCATGCTCAAAACTTTTCTGTTAGTCTATAAGGTGCCACAGGACCCTTCGTTGCTGTTACAGATCCAGACTAACACGGCTACCCCTCCGATACTTGTAATCCCCTGGTGTCACAGGGGTGGGTCTCACTCACACACACACACACACACTCACACTGCCACAATAACTGGAATTCTAATTCAAGCAGATAATCAGCTTAGCAAAATGAAATTCAGATTCAGAAACTCAAATTCACACAGACAATCAGCCTAGCAAACTGAAATTCAAATTCAGCCTGGCAATCAAACTGACCCACAAATAACTGAGATCAATCAGAAGTCCTGTGGCACCTTATAGATTAACAGATATTTTGGAGCATAAGCTTTCATGGGCAAAGACCTGCTTCATCAGATGCATGAGTCGGGGGGGGGATAGTTTCAGAAGGGTATTTAAAGAGTGGAGTCCCAGTAAGAGGGACGGTCAGAACTGACAAGAGGTCTATTCAGCAAAGTGGAAATAGCCCAGTATCAACAGTACTTATCAAAGGAGTTAAAAACAAGTCAGATCAGATGGGGGGTATGAGCCTTTGTTTTTGCCCACAAAAGCTTATGCTCCAAAATATCTGTTAGTCTATAAGGTGCCACAAGACTTCTTGTGGTTCTCAAAGCTACAGACTAAAGCCGCGTCTACACGTGCACGCTACTTCGAAGTAGCGGCACTAACTTCAAAATAGCGCCCGTCACGGCTACACGCATCGGGCGCTATTTCGAAGTTAACTTCAACGTTAGGCGGTGAGACGTCGAAGTCGCTAACCTCATGAGGGGATCGGAATAGTGCCCTACTTCGATGTTCAACGTCGAAGTAGGGACCGTGTAGGTGTTGCGCGTCCCGCAACGTCGAAATTGCCGGGTCCTCCATGGCGGCCATCAGCTGGGGGGTTGAGAGACGCTCTCTCCAGCCCCTCAGCTCACTGATGGCCGCGTGGAGCGGCCCCTTAAAGGTCCCCTCCCCCTCCCTTCCTCTGCAGGAAGCTGAGGGAACATGCAGGATACAGCCTGCACACGCGGCCAGCCTGCACCACCCTCAGCCCCCCACACAGCTGCGATGGCTGGCCGGCAGCCCCCCCAGTGCCCCCAGGGGACCCCCCCCAAGGGGAGCCAGGGCAGCCAGGCTGGCAAGCGGCAGCGGGGCCCCTCCTGGACGGAGGCCGAGCTGCGGGACCTGCTGGGGCTCTGGAGCGAGGAGGAGGTGCTCCAGGTAATGGGGAGCAAGAGGCGGAACGCGGATGCGTTCGCTCGGCTGGCCGACGGCCTGGCTGCCTGGGGTCACCCTGCCCGCACTCCTGACCACGTCAGGAGTAAGGACAAGGAGCTGCGGCAGGGTTACTCCCGGGCCCGGGATGCGGCCAGCCGATCTGGGGCCGCCCCCGTCACTTGCCCCTTTTACAGGTAGCTCAGGGACATCCTGGGCCCCCAGCACACCTCCTCCCCTCCGGCCACCCTTGACACCTCGGCCGACGAGCCCCAGCAGGCCCTGCAGATGGAGTCCACCCCAGAGGCAAGCCCCGCACCCCGGGGTCCCCCCCCGGAGGCCACCCCCGGGACATCGCGGCAGGAGGAGGAGGAGGAGGAGGAGGGGGGCTCCTCCTCCGCAGAATCCGGGCTGCAGATCCTCCTCCTGCCATCCCGGAGCAGCAGCAGGGCCTCTGTCCCCCGGGGATCTCCGGACCGTGGGAGCGGACCGACAGGTAGGTACCCCCCTCTGGTGGACACCCCTGGGCTTGAGGGGCGGGGGTAAGAGATATGTGTCCAGGGCCCCCCACATGCTCACATGGCCATGGCCCCAAGGACACCAGGGCCATGGCCCTCACAGCACTGCATCAGCCCCTGCCCCACCCCCACCCCGCATGACAGTGCCATGCCCCATCCCTGGGCCAGGGGGGAGCGGAACCTCAAGGGGCCCCCGGGAGGAGGGGGTGGGACACCCCGCAGCAGCAGCATGTGATGGAGTGGGGGGAGTGCCAAAGGGAGACTCAGGCTACATATGAGCAACAAGAGCCGAATAGCTCCCAGGGGCAAAAGAGGATCCTGGAGCTACAGCTGGCAGGTGACACCTCTGCCCTGAACAAACAGGAGGGAGGAGCCGAGCTGGCTTGGACTTGGGGGGCGAGGGCGGGGCCCACAGGTAGAGGCTAGGGGAAGGAAGAGCTGGAAGGCAGCCAGCCTGAGGAGGGGGAAAGCTGCATCCCAGAGGGGCACCCCTTGGGGTCTTCTCCCCAGGATGGGTTGGAAGGATTGTCTCTTCCGACAGCTGGTGCTGTCACTCCTGGGAGAAACTGGGCATCTGTGGCCTAAGAAACCTCTCCTGCTGTCAGACCCTGGGGGGTGAAGTGAGAGTCGCTCCCACCAGGGGACGGGGTGCAGGGCAGGGGGACCCCTGAACCCCATCCATCACAGCAGCATCTCCCAGGGACGGGGATGGGGAACCTGCAGCATAGGGCTGGGGGGACAAAGGCCACGGCTTGGGGCCCACACTAACGCCTGTCTCCATTCTTCTTCCCCCCCTCCTCTCCTGTGTCCTGCACCTGCACCATCAGAAGGACCAGAAGAGAGCACCGGCGAGGTGTCAGTCGTCCCGGAGAGCCCTCCGGGACCATCGCTCCAGGCCAGCCCCTCGGCCGAGGACCGACCGGCCCCACGGCGGGCTAGACGGCAGACCCCGCACCACCAACAGCCGACGGCGACGGACCCCCAGCTGCTGGCCATCCACCGTCGGCAGCTGGAGGTCGCGGAGCAGCACCTCCAGCTGCAGGAGCGGGCGCTGGCCTGGCGCCAGGAGGTATGGGGGGCCTACATGGAGACATTTAACCGCTTGGTGGACTACCTGGCCCCCCATGCCGCGCCGGCCGCCACATCGCCCGCCCTGCCTGCTCCTGCAGCCCCACCACCAGCTGCTCCGCCCGTCGCCGTCCTGTCCGCCGTCACCCCGCCACCCACCGGTGAGGGCCAGAGTGCCGAGGGACCCCTGGAGCCACCTGACACTCGCCAGCCACCGTACCTTCCGGTCCGGCCCGCCCCCACCCAGCCACGGACCAGGCTGCGACCGCGGCGGGGCTCCCGGCCGCCAACGCCCGGTGCCAGGCTATAGGGGCGAGGGGCCTGGGACATGGCCCCCCCCCTTGTATATAGTTGGACCCTGTTCTTTTCTGCCCCCGGTTTGCCCCGTACCCCCCATGTAAATAGTTCTCCCCTTTATCCTCCCTGGTTTTCTTTTGATTATTGAGGACTGTTGTTTCTTTGTATTGTTTTATTTTTGTACATATTGCTTTTGTTCAACATGTTTGTACATAGTTTTTGGTTTTTGGTTCAAATATTTATTTACAGTTACAAAAAAAAGGTTCGGAAAGAAAAGAAAAAGTTTAAGTTCAGCCACAAGTGCGTGCTGTCATTTGTCCAGGACAAGTGGGAGGGGGGGTGCGGTGGGGTGCTCCATGGTGTAGGCGTTGGGGCAGGAGTGTGATGGAGGAAGGGGCGGGCAGTAGGGGGCCTGGGCAGAGTTCACCCCGCGGCCTGTTCATCAAAGTGGGCCCGCAGGGCCTCCCGGACCCGGGTCCGCTCGGGGTCCACCTGCCGACTGGGGGCAGCAGGTGGCTGGACGTCTGCCCTGCCGACCTCCGCAGCCCAGCCCTGGAAAAAGGTCTCCCCCTTGCTCTCTACCAAATTGTGCAAGGCGCAGCAGGCACCCACAATCTGGGGGATGTTGTTGGGGCCTGCATCCAGGCAGGTCAGGAGACATCTCCAGCGTCCCTTCAGGCGGCCAAATGAGCGCTCCACCACCTGGCGCGCATGGTTCAGGCGCTGGTTGAAGTGCTCCTGGCTAGCAGAGAGATGGCCCGTGTACGGGTGCATGAGCCATGGCTGGAGTGGGTAGGCCGCATCTGCGATGACGCAGAAGGGCATGGTGGTGTCCCCCAGAGGGATCTCCTGCTGGGGGATGTAGGTCCCCGCCTCCAGCCGGCGGCACAGGCCCGAGTTCCGGAAAACCCGGGCGTCGTGGGTGCTGCCAGGCCAGCCCACATAAATGTCCTGGAAACGGCCCCGGCTGTCCACCAAGGCCTGGAGGACGACAGAATGGTAGCCCTTGCGATTCAGGTATCGTCCTCCACTGTGATGCGGGGCGCAGATGGGGATGTGAGTCCCATCCAGAGCCCCGAAGCAGTTGGGGAAGCCCAGGGTGGCAAAGGCGGCGATGGTGGCATCTGGGTCCCCCAGCCTCACGAGCCTGTGCAGGAGCATGGCGTTGATGGCACGCACGACCTGCAGAGAAAGCACATGGGACAGCACCAATGAGGGGTGAGCAGGGTGTGCGTGGCCCTGCCCTGCCCTGCCCTCCTCTGCCCTGCCCTCCCCTGCCCTGCCCTGCCCCCCCTGCCCTGCCCTGCCCTGCCCTGGCCCCCCTGCCCTGCCCTGCCCCGCCCTGCCCTCCCCTGCCCTGCCCTGCCCCCCCTGCCCTGCCCTGCCCTGCCCTGGCCCCCCTGCCCTGCCCTGCCCTGCCCTCCCCTGCCCTGCCCTCCCCTGCCCTGGCCCCGCTTCCCTGCCCTGCCCTCCCCTCCCCTGCCCTGCCCTGCCCTGCCCTGCCCTGGCCCCCCTGCCCTGCCCTGCCCTCCCCTCCCCTGCCCTCCCCTGCCCTGGCCCCGCTTCCCTGCCCTGCCCTGCCCTGCCCTCCCCCCATGGGTTCTCTTACCTCCATGAAGACAGCCCCGACGGTGGCCTTGCCGACACCAAACTGCTGGCCCACGGATCGGTAGCTGTCTGGAGTGGCCAGCTTCCAGATAGCGATGCCGACCCGTTTCTGCACTGTGAGGGCACGCCGCATGGCGGTGTCCTGGTGCCTGAGTGCGGGGGTGAGCCACTGGCACAGCTCCATAAATGTCTGCCGGCTCATCCTGAAGTTCCTGAGCCAGCGGTCGTCGTCCCACTCCCCAAGCACCAGCCGCTCCCACAAGTCAGTGCTGGTGGGGTAGCTCCACAGCCGCCGGCGTGTGAGGCGGGGGCGGGGGGCGGGGTGCTGCAGGGGTAGGGGTTGAGCCCTGCTGCCCTGGGGGCATCTCCTCCTCTGGGGCAAGGAGGTGCTCAGCTGCCTCCCGCATGGCACGGAGCAGGGCAAGCCCTGCTCCTGCCGGGAGGGCTGGGTGGACCTCTGGCTGCTGCTGCTGCTGCTGCTGCTGCTGCTGGGGTCCATGACTGCGGCGCCCGGGGTCTGTGTGCCTATGGCTCCTCAGACCGCGTGATGTGCAGGCTGAGTGTGTCTGGGAGGGGCCCTTTAAGGGAGCGGCTAGCTGTTGCCCCGGAAGCGCTAGTCCGCCCTGTGACCCTGTCTGCAGCTGTGCCTGGCATCCCTATTTCGATGTGTGCTACTTGGGCGTGTAGACGTTCCCTCGCTGCGCCTATTTCGATGTTGGGCTGCGCAACATCGAAGTTGAACATCGACGTTGCCGGCCCTGGAGGACGTGTAGACGCTATTCATCGAAATAGGCTATTTCAATGTCGCTACTTCGAAATTAGCTACTTCGATGTAGCGTGCACGTGTAGACGTAGCCTAACAGGGTTACCTCTCTGATACTTGAGATTAATCAGTTACTGAAATTCAAATTCAAACAACCAGGAAACAAACACACCCAATAAGCTCTCACCTGGTTCAGTGGGGTTCACCTTCTCTCCCAGGCAAACTCCCCAGTTAGCAGCCCCCTGTTTGCAGCTCCCAGCTGGTCACACTCCTGCTCGTTGCTAGCACCAGGTCCTTTTCTGCTTCACTGCTACTTAACCTGTCGGTCCCAGCCTGTAAGAGTGCTTGTGATTCTTCCGTCCCAAGTGCAGGACTCTGATCCCAATTTAACAGCTGTGTTCCTAGGCCAATTTATAGAACCTTACTCGAAAAGCACACTCTTGCTGGTTTAGATTCTCAACCAAAAGGTTTATTCATAGAAGAAAAGAAAAGGTGAGTGTTAAAATTGTTAGGAATCAACTACCTGTTGCAAAGCCTTTGGGGCAGGTGTGCTGCAGAGATGGGATAATCTGCTGTCTTAAGTTAAGTCTCTTGGATACCTCTCCAGCTGGGACAGGTGGCTTGGTCCTGTGTTCAGAACTTCAGTTTACAGCAAAGATCCTCCAGAAGTGATGAGCCGGGTTGAAAACACAATGGAGGGATTTGCAGGGCTCATTACACATCCTTGGCTGTGTGAGAGATGCCAATTGGTCTCACTGTGTGAAGCGTGTCCCAGGCATGACTCAGTTCTTTGCAGGTGCATGTCACTGCTGCCCTGCTGGTCTGCACATTCACAGAAAAGCTCCTTGGATGTGGACTGGTGCCAGCCAAAGGTCCTCGTCAGTCACATGCCTCTCTATGCACTCAACTAGTCCTTTCACAACCTGTTGGCCAAGCTGCCTGCTCATGTGTCCCACAAGCAAACATTTGGAATCCAGGTGCTTTGCCAGTACTGAGAACTTCACATACAGACGTGCTACGTGCATGTGAATGGCAGGAACAGAACCAGCAGCTCACCAGGCCTACTTTGGACGTGATTTGTGGCAACAACGAGCTGTGTGTCCACGTTACAATCCACTAACGTCGCCCACTGCCTCAGCCTCGCTGCAGTGGCACCCAGGCTGACCAGGCTACCTGGGACACAGTGGAGCCAAACCCCCAGACACAAGCTTTCACCTGCAGCTGGACAAGGCAAATGAAGGTGGCCTTGGCTTTGACAGACTGGTTCCACCCTTGGAGGAGGGCTTGCCAGGGCCACTCTCAGTGTTATTTCCTAGCTCACTGGACTGTGTCTGCTCACCCCATGTGCCCCAGAGGGTGGGCGGTGAGCTCGACGGGGCAGTGGTGCTGGGGCTCCAGGCAGGGGCAGCTGGTGAGAAGTAACAGAGATGCGGGGGTAACCACTGGCCATGTGACCACCCCAAGAGACTCCTCCCTGCACTCCCCTAGTCCAGGGGGGCCAGGACAATGCCCCCTCTTCCCACCCCCACCACACCTGTGCTCTGCCCCCACGCAAGCCAGGGGACTGGCAGAGTCCCACGCCTGCAGCAGGGGGCACCCCGTCCCACTCACGGCAACGTGGCCCCCGCCCACTCTGCTCTCCCTGTCCCCAGCCCCATTGCTCTGCTTGCTGCTGGGGGGCAGCAGTGCCACCCCTCCCCGAGTCAGGCAGCCAGGGGAGGGAAGCTGCCATGTTCCTTTTCCCCCCACCACTACAGTGAACACAGGGGTCCAATCCCTGCTGCCAGCACCAGTCCCCCTCTCGCCTGTGGCGCTGGGGGTCATGTGTTCCCTCAGCCCCCTCCCACATCACCTCTGGTTCCAGGAACATTTCAGGCCAGGGGCCCAGCACCACCAGCGTTCAGAGCCAGGGCTCTCCCTGGCCTTCTCTGTCGCCCCTGCGCACCTCCTCCCATCCCCTGACCCTGGGGGCCTCCCTGCCGGGATGTGGGCAGCTGCCCAAGTGCTCTGCACTGTGCTTCCTCCCCAGTGCTGGCCAGTGTAGTCAGGGCCAAAGGGCTTCAGGGGCTGCAGCTGAGGGCTCCAGGCTAAGTGGGGCCCTGGGGTGCAGCCCCCAAAGCCCTGCATGCTGCAGCTCTGTCTGGCAGGGGGCAGGGGGGGTAGCTGGCTGTGCTGATGTGGCCTCTCACCCCCACTCCCCGCTGGAGCTGTGTGTATCACTGCTAGCAGCACTCACCTGCAGGCTCCACTCCCAGCCCTCCCATTGGTTACCACGGGAGGTGGTTGAATCTCCGTCCTTAGCAACAGGATTTTAGGTCCTGGCTTGACAAAGGCCTGGCAGAGACGATTTAGTTGCAGTTGGCCTTGTGTTGACCAGGGGGCAGGACTAAGTGGCCTCCTGACTTTAAGATTCCCGGGCGCCCAGTTATCCCATCAAACAGCCATACTGGAAAACTCTTCTCTGAATTGCTCAGTTTTCCACCCCGGGCTGCTCCAGGGTCCCCAGCTCCCTGTGCCTGCAGAGGCCGCATCTTAAGCAGACCTGGATTTATAGTGTGGAAAACAAATGGGAGAAACAGGGGTGGTGGGCTGGGACTTTTCCAGCTGCCAGCCTGAGGAGCAGAGGAGAGCACAAGTCCCCAGATCCATGCCTCTGGGGCTCACTTGTTTTACAAGAAGGATCCCCAGCCAAGCAGACTTTCTCCCAGAAGTTCTGTGCCTCCCCTGGCTCTGACTCCAGACAGTCTGGCAGCCCAGCTCTCTCCTGCCTCTTCTGGGCTGGCACTGATGTGCCGTTTGTCCAGCTTCCTTGCTCCTGGAGGTGATTCCCAATGACTTGCCCCCTTACTCTAAGCTCGTTGGTTGCAGAGGGTGTGCAATGCTGAGATGGGCCCTGTTCTCTGCTCCAGGGCTGCTGCACTAGCAAACAGCACAGTGCATTAATTACTCACAAGGGAAGGTGCTAGCTCGGTGCAGCAGTTAAGGGGCTCATCCCAGTTTATTGCCCTCAAGGCACAGTCCCAGGTGCCTGTAGGAGCTAGAAGGGCACTGACCATGGCACAGAGCGGCTAGGGCAGCTCTGCTGTTGCCTTGGCTACACGAGGGGTTAAGGCGAGGTACCCTGATGCCTGCAGACTGAGAGTAACCACGCAGGGAGCACCTGGCGTTTCCTGGCATCTGCTCCTCACCTCCCTTGGTACCTTGCTAGTCCCGAGGCCTCAAACAAAGCCCTGTTCTGCCAAAGCATCTTGTCCTCTGCTCGCCTTCCGGAATGTGCTCGGGAATGCCCAGTGCCTGGCCCTGCAGTGCCTGCGCCTTTGCCGTGGTCACTGGCCCTTGGCCAAGCTCATGTGCCAAACAGTGAACTCAGGAGCAAGTGCCCACCTAGGCCAGGGTGGACGTTGGCTGTGAGCCTGGCCTGGCTCTGCTGACGGTGCTTCAGGCCCCAGCTGGTCAGACTTTCCTTCACCAGCTGTGGGCCACCAGGTCCATTCCGCCGGCCCCTCACCTGAGGCAGCAAACAATCCTGCTCCCTGTCAGGGCTGCGTATGTCTGGGCCCAGCCCCCTCCCTGCGCAGAGCTCCCCTGCTGCCCTGTCGTTGTCCCTTTGCCCTCTGCTCAGTGGGCCTGAGCCAAGCAGTGCCCAGCCATTGCGCCACAGGTTGCAGGTCAAACCCGAGCGGGGGCCCAGGTTTCCTCATGGATTGACAGAGTTTACAGCCAGCTGGGAGGGAAGGACGGGATGGCCCAGTGTGGTGCAACCCTCTCCGGGGCATCCTCACTGAGTGCCAGGTGAGGGACCAGTTCAGCAAACCTGGCGCTGGGGCAGCAAGGGGCCACAGCCAGGCCCCCTCTCCAGGGCAGGGAGACCAGTGCTGCCTGGGAGCTGAGTGGTCAGGCTTCCCCCAGCTCATGAGCCGAGCGCCCACAGCCAGCAGCCTGTTTCCACTGCTGGTGCTCAGGGCCATCCTGAGGTGGGTGCAGGGCCTATGGCAACCCACCTGCCGCTCCATCGTGGCCCCAGGCAACCTCCCCATTGCAGGCCTCAACCGGCTCCACCCCTCTCCCACCTCCACCTCATAGAATCATAGAACAATAGAGCTGGAAGAGACCTAAGAAAGACATCAAGTCCAGCCCCCTGCTCTAAGCAGGACCAAACCCATCAGATCAGCCCAGCCAGGGCTTTGTTGAGGCGAGACTCAAACACCTCCAGGGATGGAGACTCCACTACTTCCTTGGGTAGACCATTCCAGTGCTTCACCACCCTCCTAGTGAAAAAGTTTTTCCTTATGTTCAACCTGGGCCTTTCCAACCGCAACTTGAGACCATTGTTCCATGTTCTGCCATCTGTGACCAGAGCAATGGGGTCTCCGGCGGGCTGGTGCTGTGAGAGCAGGGGCGGCCCGGTGGCCTGCTCTGCCCTGGCACACTGCCCTCCAAGCCTGCTGCACCAGCAGGAACTGGCGCACCTCGGGGCCACAGTGCTGTACCCCCTTCGCCAGTGAGATGCCACGCAGGGCCAGCCAGCGGGGGGACATGGGGGGCAGAGCAGCCATGCGCTGAGTGGGCTGGGGAGGTGAACCCTGCTGCCACCACTTCAGGTCCCTGCCATCCCCAAGGTCACACTCATCCACAGGGCTGTTGGGGCGGCTGCCTCGGGGTCCCCCACAGCACAGGGCTGGGGCAGCTGCCTCAGTTCTCCCCATGGATGGGGTGGAGCTGGTGGTGCCTGTCTCACAGGCCCCTGTGGACATAACAAACGTTTCCTGTGCATGGCTGGAGACAAACAAGAAGGACCATTGAGGAAGGTGCCTGGCTAGGGGCAGGGTTTTGAACTCCAGGCCAGGCTGAACCTGGCTGTTGCTGTAGCACCCAGGACAGAAGTGCATTACGGCAAGGAACCAGGGGCTCCAGGTGGGGCTCTGCTGCTGACCTGTGGGGCTTTGATCACCCAGCCCCGGCCCAGACCCCATGGCCCTGCCCCCCTTCAGTCTGCCACCACATCCGTGAGGGATCTGTTATTATTCTCGCTTGTGTGACCTCTGAATAATTTGTCTATGGGGCAGTGGCCCCCAGCGCAGAAAGGTTCCCTACCCTGGTGTAAAAGTACAAGCGGTCCCCGACTTACGAACGCAGCGACTTACTACTGACCTGCAGCTCACACCCCACTGTGCACTCCAGCAGGGGGCTCCAGCAGCATAGCAGGGGCTCCCCTCCAAGTCCCGCAGACCCGGTTGCAACCCCCATGTGGCCCCAGGTCGCTCCCCCCGTGCACGGCTGGCTCAGCACATGCGGGACTCCAACCTGGCCCCCACTCGTGCACTCCCCGGTCAACCACTCCCCCACCTGGCTAAACCCAACCATGGCCCCAGCTTACTCCCCGTGCCTGGGGCTCCAGCTCCCAGCCTCGATGGGGCTCCAACCCCCGCTTCACTCAACCACCCCTCCCTGGTGCACACCCTGTTCAACCCCCCCACCCGACTCAACCTCTGCCCCGCACCCCTCGCACCCCCTGCACTTGGAGCTCTGGCTGTCAGCTGCCGCTATGTGTGCAGGGGCTCTATCCCCCCGCCGCCAGCTCAACCCATCCCTGCCCCGGTTCACCCCCGTGCTCTCCCCCTCTGCCTGGCTCACCCCCGTCCTCAGCTCACCCCCCGCTGCACGCTCTGGGCTGTCAGCCACTGCAGGCGCATGAGGCTCTACCCACCCCCAGCTAACCCCCGCCCCACTTCACCCTGTTCAACTCCCCAGTGCCCCATGACCCCAGCTCGCACTGCCCAGCACGCAGGGCTCCAGCTTCAACCTGCACCCGGGGCTCCCAACACCCATTATGCAGGGTTCCAAGTCCAAGCCCCCTACTCACCACCCCCACAGCGCCAGCTCCAACCCCCTGGCCAGGCCCAACCCACTGCTGCAGGGTCCAACCCCTGGAAACCCCAGCTCAGCTGCACCCTCCCACCACCCCTGCTGACCTAACCCATCCCCAGGCTTAGCCGCCCCCACACCTCCCAGGGCCCCAACCCATCCCCCATCCCTCCCCAACTTACACGACACTGAAGGAGTGTGAGGGCTGCGTGAAACGCGGACCTCAAGGGGTTACAGCATAGGGGGATTTCCGACTAACGAGCAATCGGGTTACGACCAGGTGTTCGGAACGTGACTGATCGTAAGTCTGGGACTATCTGTGTACTCCCAGAGGGAGGCTGGCACATGGTGAAATCACACGGACTGGTCCATTTAGGCAATCAGCCATTGCCTGCCTGCTAGCCGGAATGTAGACAGCAATGTTCTTCAGATGGGGATCGACCCCATCATCAGCCAAGGGCCGCTGCAGACTCCCACCTCACAACAGCCGCCCCGAGGCAGATCATAGAACCATAGAACCATAGAAGAATAGGACTGGAAGGGACCTCGAGAGGCCATCGAGTCCAGCCCCCTGCCCTCATGGCAGGACCAAGCACTTCCTAGACCATCCCTGAAAGCCATCTATCTAACCTCTTCTTAAATATTTCCAGTGATGGAGATTCTACCACCTCCCTTGGCAATTTGTTCCAGTGTTTGATCACCCTGACAGTTAGGAACTTTTTCCTAATGTCCAACCTGAACCTCCCCTGCTGCAATTTAAGTCCATTGCCTCTTGTTCTATCCTCGGAGGCAAGGAAGAACAAGTTCCCTCCCTCTGCCTTATGACACCCTTTTAGATACCTGAAAACTGCTATCATGTCCCCCCTCAATCTTCTCTTTTCCAAATTAAACAAGCCCAATTCTTTCAGCCTTTCGTCATAGGTCATGTTCTCTAGACCTTTGATCATTCTCGTTGCTCTCCTCTGGACCCTCTCCAATTTCTCCACATCCTTCCTGAACTGCGGTGCCCAGAACTGGACACAATACTCCAGCTGAGGCCTAACCAGCGCAGAGTAGAGTGAGAGAATGACTTCTCGTGTCTTGTTCGCAACACACGTGTTAATGCATCCTAGAATCATGCTTGCTTTTTTTGCAACAGCATCACACTGTTGACTCATATTTAGCTTGTGGTCCACTATAACCCCTAGATCCCTTTCTGCTGTACTCATTTCTAGGCAGTCCTTTCCCATTCTGTATGTGTGACACTGATTGTTCCTTCCTAAGTGGAGCACTTTGCATTTGTCTTTATTAAACTTCATCCTGTTTACCTCAGCCCATTTCTCCAGTTTATCCAGGTCCTTTTGAATTATGACCCTATCCTCCAAAGAAGTTGCAACCCCTCCCAGCTTGGTATCATCTGCAAACTTAATAAGTGCACTTTCTATGTCAATATCTAAATCGTTAATGAAGATATTGAACAGAACCGGTCCTAAAACAGACCCCTGAGGAACCCCACTAGTTATACTTTTCCAGCAGGATTGAAAACCATTAATAACTACTCTCTGGGTACAGTTATCCAGCCAGTTGTTCACCCACCTTATAGTAGCCCCATCTAAGTTGTATTTGTGTAGTTTATTGATAAGTATATTATGTGAGACCATGTCAAATGCTTTACTGAAGTCTAGGTATACCACATCCACTGCTTCTCCCTTATCCACAAGGCTTGTAATTCTATCAAAGAAAGCTATTAGATTGGTTTGACATGATCTGTTTTTAACAAAACCATGCTGGCTGTTCCCTATCACCTTACCACCTTCCAATTGCTTGCAGATGATTTCTTTAATTTCCTGCTCCATTATCTTTCCTGGCACAGAAGTTAAGCTGACTGGCCTGTAGTTTTCCGGGTTATTCTTGTTGCCCTTTTTATAAATGGGTACTATATTTGCCCTTTTCCAGTCTTCTGGAATCTCTCCCATCTCCCACGATTTTACAAAAATGATTGCTAAAGGCTCAGCTACCTCTTCTATCAGTTCCTTGAGGAGTCTAGGATGCATTTCATCAGGCCCTGGTGATTTGCAGACATCTAATTTTTCTAAGTAAATTTTAATTTGTTTTTTTCTTATTTCAACTTCTAAACCTACCCCTTTTTCACTAGCATTCTGTGTGTCAGGCATTCCTTCAGATTTCTCAGTGAAGACCGAAACAAGGAAATCATTAAACATCTCTGCCATTTCCAAATTCCCTCTCACTGTTTCTCCCTCCTCACTGACCAATGGCCCTACCCTCTCCTTGGTCTTCCTCTTGTTACCAATGTATTTGTAAAAAGCCTTCTTGTTTCCCTTTATGCTTGTAGTTAGTTTGAGCTCATTTTGTGCCTTAGCCTTTCTAATCTTGCTCCTGCATTCTTGTGTTGTTTGCCTATATTCGTCCTTTGTAATTTGTCCTAGTTTCCATTTCTTATACGATTCCTTTTTTATTTGGAGATCATGCAAGATCTCCTGGTTAAGCCAAGGCAGTCTTTTGCCATGTTTTCTATCTTTCCTACGCAGCGGGATAGCTTGCTTTTGGGCCCTTAATCATGTCCCTTTGAAAAACTGCCAACTTTCCTCAGCCATTTTTCCCCTCAGTTTAGCTTCCCATGGGACCTTACCTACCAGCCGTCTGAGTTTACCAAAATCTGCCTTCCTGAAATCCATTATCTCTATTGTACTGTTTTCCCCTCTACCCTTCCTTAGAATTGTGAACTCTATGATTTCGTGATCACTTTCACCCAAGCATCCTTCCACTTTCAAATTCTCAATAATTTCCTCCCTATTTGTTAAAATTAAATCTAGAACAGCTTCCCCCCGGTAGCTTTTTCAGCCTTTTGGAATAAAAAGTTGTCTGCAGTGCAATCCAAGAGTTTGTTGGACAGTCTGTCCCCTGCTGTATTAGTTTCCCAACATATACCTGGATAGTTGAAGTCCCCCATCACCACCAAATTCTGGGCCCTGGATGATTTTGTTAGCTGTTAAAGAAAGCCTCACCCACCTCTTCCACCCGGCTAGGGGGCCTGTAATAGACTCCTAGTAGGACCTCATCCTTGTTTTTTACTCCTCTGAGTCTAACCCAGAGACTTTCAACCCGTCCATCTCCTACGTCCATCTCCACCTCTGTCCAAGTGTGTACATGTTTAATATACAAAGCAACACCTCCTCCCTTCTTTCTCTGTCTGTCCTTCTTAAGCAGGCTGTACCCTTCAATACCAACATTCCAATCATGAGTATTGTCCCACCAAGTTTCTGTGATGCCAATGATATCATAGTTTTATTCATTTATTAGTACTTCCAATTCTTCTTGTTTATTTCCCATACTTCTTGCATTTGTATATAGGCACCTCAGACATTGATTTGGTCTTGCCTCCCAGTTTTGCCCTGGCCCTCTTTTTACTCTCCCAGTGTAGCCCATACTCCCTCCCATTTCAAGTTCATCTCCCAGGTATCCATGCTCTCCACTTACCTGCAGGCTTTGCTCCCCTGCCCCCGTCAAACCTAGTTTAAAGCCCTCCTCACTAGGTTAGCCAGCCTGTGTCCAAATATGGTCTTCCCACTCCTCGAAAGGTGAACGCCATCTCTGCCTAGCAGTCCTTCCTGGAAAAGGATCCTGTGGTCAAAGAAACCAAAGCCTTCCTGGCGACACCACCTACGCAACCAAGCATTCACCTCTAGGATACACCTGTCTGTGCCTGGGCCCTTACCTCTGACAGGCAGGATTGAAGAGAATACCACCTGCACCCCAAACTCCCTGACCTGTGCCCCCAGAGCCCTGAAGTCACTCTTGACCTGCTCAGCGTCACACCACCATAGGATCGCCACCACAGGAGAGCCAAACTGAGGCAGACTCCCACCACAGGACAGCTGCCCTGTGACACACTCCCACCATAGGACGGCTGCCCCATGGCCCACTCCCACCGTAGGACAGCCGTGGCAAGGCACACTCCCACCGTAGAACAGTTGCCCCAAGGCACACTTCCACTGTAGGACAGCCACACTGGGGCACATTCCCACTGTAGGGCAGACCCACCGAGGCACACTCCGACTGTAGGACAGCCGCCTTGTGGCACACTCCCACCGTAGGACAGCCACACCCTGGCACACTCCCACCGTAGGACAGGTACCCCAAGGCACACTCCCACCGTAGGACAGCCACACCCTGGCACACTCCCACCGTAGGACAGGTACCCCAAGGCACACTCCCACCGTGACACACTCCCACCGTAGGACAGGTACCCCAAGGCCCCCTCTCCCCATAGGAGAGCTGCCCTGTGACACACTCCCACCGTAGGACAGCCACACGGAGGCACATTCTGACTGTAGAACAGCTGCCCCAAAGAACACTCCCACTGCAGGGCAGCTACTCCAAGGCACACTCCCACCATAGCGCAGCTGCTGCAAGGCACACTCCAACTGTAGGACAGCCACCCCAAGGCACACTCTAACCGCAGAACAGCTGCCCCGGGCACACTCCCACCATAGAACAGGGGCACTGAGGCACACTCCCACTGTAGGACAGCTGCCCCTGACATACTCCCATCATAGGAGTGCTGCCCTGAGACACACTCTCACCATAGGACAGCCACCCCATGGCACACTCCCAGTGTAGGACAGCCCCTGCAAGGCACACTCCCACTGTAGAACAGCTGCACGGAGGCACACTCCCACCCTAGGACAGCCACACGGAGGCACACTTCTGCCGTAGGTCAGCTGCCTTGAGGCACACTCCCACTGCAGAACAGCCACCTGAAGGCAGAGTCCCACCATAGGACAGCCCCATCAACACACTCCTACTGTAGGGCAGCCTCAACAAGGCCCACTCCCTCTGTAGGACATCCACCTGGTGGCACTCTCCCATCATAGGGCTGCACTTAAGTGGCAGCTGGGGCCCTTCCCGGTAGTGGGTACTGACTTGTCACTTACTTTTAACTAATACAAAAGTCAGAGGAGTTCTCGCTCCACACCCTGCAGCTTCTGCTGGGGCGGAGCAGAGCGTGCTTTGGATGTATGGACGGGGCCTAGGCTGACATGAGGTAATAAACACTGACCTTTGCCACCCATGTGGGGAGGGGTACCCCGCTGCCACCCTGCCAGGCTCCCAACAACCCCCAGGTGTGGGATGACCCATCCATGAAACCCTCTCTGGAGCTTCTGGACACCCCACCAGCGAGCTGTGAACTCCTGTTACAAATGGGGAAACCAAAGTGCAGAGGGCAAAGGAACTCAGCCAAGGCCCCCCGTGAGTCACTGGCCAGGCTGAATTAGACTGGAATCCTGGCTTCCAGCTGGCTGCTCGATGCCAAGGACGAGGGATGAGCTTCTGCAGCGCGACAAGCTCGTGTAGTGAGTAAACTACTGCTGGTGGGTGCCAGAACGCTTCCCGGGCACTTCTGCAAAGGGGTCTGCCATTGGTCACGGGTCCTTTCTCCTTACTTGGGGGCCAGCCACTGGGGAGCCATTCCACATACCCTCAGAGAGCTCTGTCACCTCCCCTATGCACGCACAATTCACACCCATCCATGCACAACGACACACCTTTACACCCACCTCTGTGGTGCTCTCCCATTACACAAAGGCACACAACCACCTGCAGTGCCACCCATTGTCCCACTGCGCACGCCCACCCCCAGTACCACCCATTGCCCCACTGCACGCACCTGCCCGCAGTATCACCCATTGCCCCACTGCGCACAACCACCTTCAGAATCACCCATTGCCCCACTGCACACACCCACCCGCAGTCCCACCCATTGCCCCACTGTGCACACCCACCCCCAGTACCACCCATTGCCCCACTGCACGCACCCGCCTGCAGTATCACCCATTGCCCCACTGCACACACCCACCCGCAGTCCCACCCATTGCCCCACTGCACACACCCACCCGCAGTCCCACCCATTGCCCCACTGCGCACACCCACCCCCAGTACCACCCATTGCCCCACTGCACGCACCCGCCTGCAGTATCACCCATTGCCCCACGGCGCACAACCACCTTCAGAATCACCCATTGCCCCACTGCACACACGCACCCGCAGTCCCACCCATTGCCCCACTGTGCACACCCACCCCCAGTACCACCCATTGCCCCACTGCACGCACCTGCCCGCAGTATCACCCATTGCCCCACTGCGCACAACCACCTTCAGAATCACCCATTGCCCCACTGCACATACCCACCCGCAGTCCCACCCATTGCCCCACTGCGCACACCCACCCCCAGTACCACCCATTGCCCCACTGCACGCACCCGCCTGCAGTATCACCCATTGCCCCACTGCGCACAACCACCTTCAGAATCACCCATTGCCCCACTGCACACACCCAACCGCAGTCCCACCCATTGCCCCACTGCGCACACCCACCCGCAGTCCCACCCATTGCCCCACTGCACGCACCCGCCCGCAGTCCCACCCATTGCCCCACTGCGCACACCCACCCGCAGTCCCACCCATTGCCCCACTGCACGCACCCGCCCGCAGTCCCACCCATTGCCCCACTGCACACACCCACCCGCAGTCCCACCCATTGCCCCACTGTGCACACCCACCCCCAGTACCACCCATTGCCCCACTGCACGCACCTGCCCGCAGTATCACCCATTGCCCCACTGCACACACCCACCCGCAGTCCCACCCATTGCCCCACTGCACACACCCAGCCACAGTCCCACTCATTTCCCAACTGTGCACACCCACCCCAAGTAGCAGACATTGTCCCACTGCACACACCCACCTGCAGTACCACCCATTGCCCCACTGCACACATTGAACAGCAGAACCACCCATTGCCCCACTGCACACACCCACCCACAGTGCCTTCCATTGCCCCACTGCGCAAACACACAGCCATTACCACCCATTGCTCCAATGTGCACACCCACTCCCATTAACACCGATTGCCCCTCTGCACACACCCACTGGCAGTACCACCCAGTGCCCCACTGCACACATCGAACAGCAGAACCACCCATTGCCCCACTGCACACACCCACCCCAGTACCACCCATTGCCCCACTGCGCACACCCACAAGCAGTATCACCCATTGACCCACTGCACACACCCACTCCCAGTACCACCCTTTGCACCACTATGCACACTCACCTGCAGTCCCACCAATTGCCCACTGCACACAGCCACTCCCAGTACAATGCCTTGCCCCACTGTGCACACCCACCTGCAGTACCATTTATTGCCCCACTGCACACACCCAACTCCAGCACCACCCTTTGCCCCACTGCACACACACATACCCAGTACCACCCATTGCCACACTGCACAACCCCCCATAGTTCTGCCCATTGATCCACTGCACAAACACACACACACAGTACCACCCATTGCCCCAGGGCACACACCCACACGCAGTACCACCCATTCGTACACTGTGCAAACATGCACAGTACCACCCATTGCCCCACTGTGCACACACAAACCCAATACCACCCATTGCCCCACTGTGCACACCCACTTTCATTAACACCCATTGCCAACCTCACCCACCCACCCCCTGTACCATTCATTTCCCCATTTCATACAGCCACCCCCTGTACCACCCATTGTCCCACTGCACACACCCACCCCAACTACCACCCATTACACTACTGCACAGGCCAACACCCTGCACCACGCATTGTTACCACTGCGCACACCCACCTGCAGTCCCACCCATTGACCCACTGAACACATTGAACCACAGTACCACCCATTATCCCACTGCACACACCCACCCTCATTACCACCCATTACCGCACTGCACACACCCACATTACCACCCATTGCCCCTGCACAAATGTATCCACAGTACCATCCATTGCTCCACTGCACACACCCTTCTGCAGTACCATCCATTGTTCCACTTCGCACACCAATCCACATTACCACCCATTGACCCACTGCACACGCCCCCACTGCGCACACCCACCCAGTACCACCCATTGACCCACTGTGCACACCCACTCCCATTAACACCTATTTCCCCTCTGCACACACCCACCTTCAGTACTACTCTTTGCCACACTACACACACCCATCCACAACACCACCCATTGCCCCAGTGCACATACTCACCCACAGTACCACCCATTTCCCCACTGCACACATCCACCCACAGTAGCACCCTTTTCCACACTACACACACCCACCTGCAGTCCCACCCATTTTCCACTGTGCAAACACACTCACAGTACCACCAATGGCCCCACTGCACACACCCATTCCCATTGCCACCCATTACCCCACTGCACACATCAACCCCCATTACCACCCACTGCTCCGACTGCACACACCCAGCCACAGTACCACCATTCCCCCACTGCACATACCTACCCGCAGTCCCACACATTGCCCCACTGCACACACCCACCCCCAGTACCACCCATGTACACACCCACCCTCAGTACCACCCATTGCCCCACTGCACAAGGCCGCTCCCAGTACCACCCATTTGCCCACTGCGCACACCCACCACCAGTTCCACCCATTGCCCCACTGCACACACCCACCTGCAGTGTCACCCGTTGCCCCACTGTGCACGTCCACCTGCAGTCCTACCCATTGCCCCAATGTACACACCCACCCACAGTCCCCCCCATTATACACACCCATGCATGTGAAAGTGATGGCACATGTAAGTGACTGTGCATGGGTATGTGTGTGTAAGTGCATGCACACATGTGCACATGTGAGTTTGCAAGCATGTGTGCGCGTCTGAGTGCATGTATGTGTTTGTGAGTGCCTGTGTACATGTGTGAGTGCTCATGTGTGCAAGTGTGCATGCACATGTGTGAGTGCATGTGTGTAAGCATATGTGACTGCATGTGTCTGTGTGCATGTGTGCGAATGCATGTCATGTGGGTGTGAGTACATGTGTGCACGTGCATGCATGCATGCAAGTAAATGTGTGTATGTGTGCATGTATGTGTGTGCCTGTGCACATGTGCGCACACCTGTCTGCTTGTGCATGAGTGCATGCATGTGTGCATGTGTGTGAGAGTGCACGTCCAGGTGAATGCACACAAGTGGGTGAAAGTGAGGGCATTCATGCATGTGTAAGGATGTGTGTGAGTGCCTGTGAGTGTGAGTGAGTGTGACTCTGTGTGTGCACATCTGTCTTGGTGTGTGCATGAGTGCACCTGTGTGTGCATATGTGCAACTGCAAGAATGTGTGAGTGCATGTATATGTGTGTGTGTGCATGTGCACATATGTGCAAGCATGTGTGTGTGCAGGTGTGCAAGCATGTCTGCATGGGTGTGCACACATGTTTGTGAGAGTGTGAGTGCATTCATGAGTGCATGCATGTGTGCAGGAGTGTGCATGTGTGAGAGTGCATGAGAAAGTGAGGGCATGCAGGCATGTGTGAGTGTGTGAGTGTGTGCATGTGCATAAGTGTGCATGTATGCATGTAAGTGTGTGAACATGCATGCATGCGCACGTGTGTGTGTGTGTGCAAGGTGGGAATATAGGTGCTTTGCCTCACAGACACCCCACTCCTTTGGAAAGCTGTTGAGAGACAGGGCTGGAAAGTGCAAGGGGACAGCTGAGAATTGCTCACACAATAGAACTAATGAATTCATAACAGGGCCTATTTTTTGGGAGTGAATCAAAGAGTGTCCCAGCCTGGGGAGCAGAGCTGAGACAAGGGAACTCAGTCCCTGTCAGGCGCTGTTACCAATGGTGCCAATTTCTCCATCCCTTCATAGAATCATAGAACCCTAGGGCTGGAAGCGACCTTGGGAGGTCATCAAGTCCAGCACCAGCCCCAAGCAGTATCAAGCCTAACTAAATCATCCCAGCTATGACTATGTCAAGCCAGGACTTAAAAACCTCTAGGGATGGAGATTCCACCACCTCTCTAGGCAACGCATTCCAGTGCTTCACAACCTCCTGGTGAAGTAGCTTTTCCTAATATCTAACCTACACCTCCCCTTCTGTAACTTAAGATCATTGCTCCTTGTTCTGCCATCTGTCACCACTGAGAACAGTTTCTCTCCATCCTCTTTAGATCCCCCCTTCAGGAAGTTGAAGGCTGCTATTAAATCACCCCTCAGCCTTCTCTTCTGTAAACTAAACAATCCCAAATCCCTCAGCCTCTCCTCATAGGTCATGTGCTCCAGCCCCTTAATCATTTTTGTTGCTCTCCGCTGTACCTGCTCCAGCACATCCACATCCTTTCTATACTGGGGGGCTCAGAACTGGATGCAATACTCCAGATGAGGCCTCACCAGTGCCGAGTAGAGGGGAACAATAACTTCTCTAGATCTGCTGGAAATGCTTCTCCTAATGCACCCCGGTATGCTGTTCGCCTTCTTGGCTACAAGGGCACACTGTTGGCTTATATCCAGCCTCTCATCCACTATAATCCCCAGGTCCTTTTCTGTTGCACTGCTACTTAGCCAGTCGGTCTCCAGCCTGTAACAATGCTTGGGATTCTTCTGTCCTAAGTGAAGGGCTCTGCAGAGAACCTGGAGCCCTGTAAGGGATTTGGAGGAATACTGGGGAGCTGAGGGTGGGTACAGTGCAAGGGGAGGGATTCCCAGGCCTGGTGAAGTGACAGCAATGTAGGGAAACTGGAAGCAGCTGGAGTTATGTGGTTGTGCTCCAAGGCAAGGAACAGGTTCGTTGGCTCTGAGAATGGGACCTGGGTCCAAATCCTGCCCCACACCCTAGGCTCCAAAAAGCCAGGCTGACAGCCCCATTGGGCCCTGGCCTGCTCCATTCTCTTTGGAGGAGGCAGAACCTTGGTGGAAGGGGCTGCGGGTAGCAGCTCTCAATGCCCCAGCAGAGTGCCAGACCTTCCCCAGCCAGCCTGGGTTTGGAAAAGGTCCAGAGAAGAGCAACAGAAATTACCAGGAGTACTGAATGTATTGCATACAAGAGAGTAAACAGACTGAGCCTTTGCAGTTTAGAAAAGAGATGATTAAGGGTCTAAAATCTTGAATGGTGTGAAAAATCAAATTCAGAAGTGTTATTTACACCTTCAAATAACACCAGCGCTAGGAGTCACTCCACAGAGTGAACAGGCAGCAGAATTCAAACAAACAAAACAAAGTGTTTCTTCAGTTGACTTGTGGAGCCTTTTGCCAGAGGGTCTTGTCAAGGCCTAGACTATAACAGAGTTCAAAAAAGGACTAGAGAAGTTCATGGAGAACAGGTCCCTCAATGGCCCTTAGCCAACATAGGCAGAGATTCTGCAGGTGCCTCACCTTTGGCAGAAGCCACGAATGGGGGATGGGATTGTCTGTTGTGTTCATTCCCTTGGAAGCACCTGGCATTTGCTAGTGCCAGAAGACAAGATGCTGGGCTGGATGGACCTTTGGTCTGACTCAGTGTAGCCCAGACATCAGCAACTTGCAGCTCTGGAGCTGCATGTGACTCTTCAAGGAGTCATCTGCAGCTCCAGACGCTGCCACCGCTGAAACAGCAGAACTAAATTCAGCTGGTTTAACAGCCAGCTGGGCAGAAGGAGGGATCCCCACTTTTAGTCAGCAGAGCTCTTGACAGCCCAGGCAGGTAGAGATGCCAACTGAGGTGTTTTTCTGAAGATCCCATTTTCTCAATTCCCCAAGAAATGATATGATGGCTCTACAGGGGGGTATAGCTCCTGGCTCCAGAAGCAAACTTTCTGGTCAGCTCGCACAGCAAAACTCTGAAGAATGTACTTAAAATTAAGCACCTGCTTTCTTGCTCTGCTGAATCAGAGTTTAAGAAAGTTGCACCAAGTTTGCAAAATTGCAGTGCTCTTGATCTGATGGCATCCCTGCTGTCCCCACACACACGTTTGTATGTTCAATGCAAGCGTGTCAGTTTCACCAGCGGTGCGACAGCCTGCTGAGAACAAGAGCTGGGCCACATTAGGCAGCCAGCTGTCAGCTCTGAGCGGCCAAGACTGTCTCTTTGCTGTCTGTTTGCATAGCACCGGGCACGGTGTGGCTCTGGCCTCTGGCCACCATCACAGTACAAAAAGGCATCAAAATAACAGGGTTGCCAGCACACTGTGGCCACTGGCATGGCAAGGTGGATATCCAGTCTCCAGCTGTAACCAGTGCCAGGCTCTTAAGACTTGTGCTTCTGTGTCTCAGGTCCCTCTCAAAACCCTGTCCTTGGTCATTATGATAACTTGTGGCATGGAGTTATGCGGATTAACCATGTCTAAAGATTCCTTCTAATCAATTGCAAAGGCAATGCCTTTTCATTTCCTCATGTGTCCCCATGCCCCCTCCCTATGTTCTGCCCCTGACTCACTGGTCATTTCAACAGCCCCCGCAATTCGTCAAAGCACAGCTTTCCTCTGCATGTCAGCAGATCTTAGTGAGGAACAGCCGGGGTCGTTCACCATGCCGGGCAATGAACCATTCCTCTGCAGGGCCAGCATTCAGGGCCTCTTGCTGCCAACCCAGCCGTTATGGTTAGAAAGGGCTCTGTGCGTTCCTTTCACTTGCTCTGCGCGATCTGCATGCCCCAGGCTGGCCAGCCAATGGCACCAGGGCTTCTCCAGCTTGTCTGTTCCACAAGCCAAGTCACCTTGTGGGACGGCGTTGAGGATGGTAAGTGCTCAGCCCCTCTGCAAACCCTAGAAAGAAGGACATGCCCTGCACCAACCGGGACGCATGAGCCACTCCTTCATGCCTGTGCTGCACCCAGCTGCTCACTGTGCCAGCTCTGCAGCCTCCCACAGAACATCCTGCTACAGCCAAGAAGGAGCCTGGTGCAGTGGCAATCTGCCCAGGAGAGGGGCTGGGGCCGACTCACAGCCAGCTGGGCAGGCAGCAGGGGAGAGCAGACAGGCTATTTGAAGCAACAGGGGTTCCACTGGCTCAGCGGAGACAGGCTGTGTGGGGCTGTGGGGCAGGGAGGAGGTAAGACATTAGAGGTGGGGATTTCACTAGTGTTATTGTGATCTGTGCTCAGAGTCCTGCTCTCCTTTGGAGTCAGGGGAATTCCTGGCACTAGCAGCAGCCAGCATCTTGCATGGAACGGTACTGCTGGCTGTGATCATCTGTGATGGGGTTCAGGGTCCCCCCAGCTCTGCACCCTGTCCGCAGGCAGAAGTGACTCTCATTCAGCAGGAAAACAGGACACAGCATCGTACAGCAGAGTCAGTAGAGCTGGCAGAGACAGCCAGTCCAATCCATGCTGGGGAGAGGAGGCCCTGAGGGGCCCCCAGAGCTGGGGCTCTGCCCCCTCCTTTGTCTCTCTCTCTCTCGCTCAACCCAGCGTACCTGCTTCCCAACTCCCAGTTCCAATTCAAACCCCTCAGGCTCCACCTCCTCCTTTGTCTACAGTCCAGAAGTGTCACCTGGTCACCTTGGTTCCCCTCAGCAGGAGCCCCCCACCCTCTGTGAGACGCCCATGTACACCCACGTACCCCCCCACTCCATCACATCATCACAGCCCCCTGCAATGCTGAGGCATTCATTGAACCTGATGGTCACTCCCAGAGTGATGAGGCACCATCCTTCAGTTCGACATCAAGAAAGTTACCTGGGACGCACCCTACTTCCTGCACTGTGTCCTTAGGCAGGGCTCAGGCTCTGGGCATTTTCTTAAATCTGTTAAACCTGTGGAGGGACTGACCACCTCAACCCACAGGTGATCTCTGACTGGGGGCCGTGCAGAACCCAACAGAGCAGCTTTGCAGCTACAAGGAGAGATTGTTGTCACAGGTCATCAAGGGCCCTAAATCTTCTCCTGTCACTTCTGGTAACTGGGGAAACTCCTGGGTACTACCGGTGTAGGCACAGCGACCTGGCAGTCATCTTTTACCCTCTTCCTGTTTAATATCATTCCTGGTTGTGTCATTGCTTGGGATTGTCCAACCAGAAGCCAAGTAAAGGAGGTTAGTTACCCTGGGGTAAGAATTTCCTCACAAAGTGCAGCAGTGGCTCTGCCAGGAGAGAGAGAGGGCTGGAGGCATCCTCAGGTCATGGGACGGAAATGAGGCAGTTACACTCTGCAGAGCTGGAGGCCAGATCCCGAGGAACTCAGGGCTGTCCTTCAAGGCCTGTCAGGAGACTGGCATTAAAGGAGGTCACCAGGTGGAAAGGGGCACTACACAGAAGAGCTGCGTGGGCCCTCTGAGGCAGCTATGCCACTATGACGTCCTTCAATCACAGCACCTGGTTGTGGTGCTTGAACGGTCCCATCTGAAGTATCATGGTCATACCAAGTCTCAGCTGCTGCCTGCTTTCCCCCGTGTGCTGCAGTGGCTGCTGCCAGCTGTACTGGCTGCATCTTGCCAAGGTCATTTGCAGACTGGTCCTCTGTCTGAGTTCTGTGTTTGCGACTTGCCCCAGAGGCAGGTTACAGCTGGGCTCCTCTGTGGGGTGCATGAGTGTGGTTGTCCCCACCCTCCTGCAGCATGCTGCTCTCAGATCACAGTCATGGACCCAGCACCAGCACCTGTTAAAGAACAGCCCTTAACCCAGCCCCTGCAGAACCTCACTAGACACCTCCCACGCCTCTCTGCTGCTCTTTGTCATCAGCACCTCATCTTCACGCACCTTCCCCAAGCTGAGAATCCACTATGTTCCCATTTGAATTCATTTCCCAGTGAGGTGTTTGACAGCTGAAATATCAAATGCTTTGCTCTGATCTAAATATACCACCTCTGCCACGGCCGCCTCATCCACAGACATTTTAAAGCTTTTTTTTTTTTAACAAGCATTCAGTCCTTCCAGCAGGATGGGACCCAACAAATCTGCATTGCCTACTGCTCAGGTTTCCATGATGCTTTAGATAAGATGGGATTTTCCTAGGAATAAAAGTTAGACATAGGCACTGTCCTGCAGAGTAGGGGTTAGAGCAGGCTGCAGGAGCCTGTGCAGAGCCCTGGCCAATCAGAAAGAGGCTTGTGAGGAGCCAATCACAAGGCAGCTTGCTGGGGCAGCCGTGTATATAAGGAGCTGCCCAGCAGAGCAGAGCCAGTTGTGGCCTGGCTGCCCTGTTGTGATGCCAGCTGTGTTGTGATTGGTGTCTCATGAGGGCAGGGGGCCCTTTCACAGAGTGGGTTAGCTGTGGAGAGGCTCCAGCCTGAGGCGTGCTGGCCCTGACACAAAGGCCACACAAAGGTGTGGGGGTCACAGGGGAAGTGGCTCGGGAACAGGCAGCAGTAGAGGGGGAGAGGAGGAGGGTGGGACAAGACTTGTCAGTGGGTCCCTGAACTGGGACCTGGAGCAGTGGCTGGGCCTGGGTCTCTCCCCTCACACAACATCTGGGCACCAAGGAGTGACCCTTATGGGCTGCAGCTTGCCCTGAGGTGAGGGCTAGTCTGAGGCTGCTGTGGGCCACAGCGGTGGGCATAGAGATGCAGGGCTGCTGAGACCCCGGAAGTGGGAGAGAGCCGGGAGGGGGCTCTGCTGGAAGGCAGTGTCCAGAAGGGGTGCCATGATCCTGGGAGTGACGCAGCTCCAGGCCAGAGTGTGCTGAGAGAGGAAGAGCGACAATGGGCAAGGCCAGCTGGAGGAGGGCACCCTGCTGAGCGAGTTAATTCCCTGCCTGACCGGCAGGAGGCACATACCAGGCACGTGGAATTGCAGAAATCACTTTTGTTTGAGAACAGCTGCTGCGTTTCCTTTCGTCCCGTCTCCCTGGCCTTCCACTGCCATCCCGAACATACAGACCCGACTGGTAGGGCTCAGAGTGGTTTGCTCATTCCTTGATGAGCTGGACTTGTGTAACTCAGCCAGAGGTCAGGGCTGTTTCAGGAGTCAGAGAGGTTCCCTTTGCCTGCCCGGTGCAGGAGGGCAGCCCAGAGCTGGGATTCTCATGGGGTTTTGGTGGCCCCAGGGAGGAGGAACACGTAACACTAGAGGCCTGGTTGCAACTCCACTTGCAAGTGGAAATTGGGCTGGAAGAAAGTTTTGGAGAGAAACCTGTTGTAATACACATCTCCAGTGTATGGGCTGGGCCCCGAGCTAGCTGAGGGAGGGGCCTCCATTGAGGACTGGGCTGGGGGAGGGGCTGTGGCTGGTATGGTAGTGGGGACCTGTTTGGGGGGGGGAGCTGGGCCAGGCCCCATGCTGGCCAGGAGAGGGGCTGAGGCTGGCATGGCGCGGGGGAAGACTCCATTGGTGGGGCTGGGCTGGGCCTTGTGCTGGCAAGGGGAGGAAGTGGGGCTGGCAAAGTATGGGGGGGGCTCCATTGGAGGGCTGGGCTGGGCCCCATGCTGGCTGGGGGAGGGGCTGGGGCTGGCACAGTGTGGGAGAAAACATGGTAGAACCTTGCCCAGACAGACAGACCGATGGACACAGCCAAAATAATATATAAGACATATCAGCACCTCAGAATTCATTTGTGGGGCAGGGGTCGCAGACTCAATAACAAAACCAATGTGCAGTTGTGGAAGTCCAGGGTTTGCAGGGGGCTATCCAGGGACCTCTTGGGATATTACTTTTTTCACACCTGGCCAGGTAGGCTGGAATAGCTTATTTTGAAATAACGCTTCTACACACACAATGCATTTTGAAGCAGAACTTAGCTATTTGGAAATAGAGCCTATTTGGATGCACTCTGGCTTATTTTGAAATAGGCTCTATTTCCTGTCTCACCAGCACTTATCTCAAAAGAGGCACCAGCCCTCACATAGCGAGGTTTACCGATTTCGAAAAAAGCCAACTCCTATTTTGAAAGTATTTCAAAATAGCAGTTGCATTGTGTAGACTCTAGGATAGTTATTTCGCTTTGCCTTAGAGGACTAGTGGACGCGTGGGTGAAGCGAGCAAAGGCTGGCTGAGGCTGGCAAAATGTGTATTGAAAGGGCCCAAGAAGGGGTTCCAGCAGGCCCTGTGGGCTCAGGGACAAGGTGGAAGGGGGCCTGGCTCTGCGCCCCCAGAAGAGGTGGAGTCTAGGGCAGTGCGCCCTTAGCACTGCTCAGACAGTGGCACTGGCCCCCCTCTCTCTCCTCAGAGCTGCATGCAGCAGCAGAGCAGCCCTGCTACAGCATTTTGTAGGGGCCTGGAGCTCCAGCTGCTGCCGCAAGTAGCAGGGACGGCAGCTCCGGGCCCTTGGAAACGCCGGGCTTTGGTGCAACCGCCCCATTGGCAGGCCTGGGACCAGGCCTCACACTGCTGCTGCTGAACGTGCCCCAGGCTCTGGGGCAGGCAGAACCCAAGAGCTCAGGGAAGCAGCAGACAAGAGACCCACATCCCCCTGCTCAGGCCCTTCAGGCAGAGGGTGGCCCTATAACAAGCCCACCCTCGCTTGCAGCTCTTGCACCCTCTGGACGCTTGTACCAGCTCTTCTCCTGACTCCTCAGTCACAGCGACAGGATCTCTGCTCTGCTCCCTGGGGGAGGGCCCTTGTTCACCTCCAGAGAGGTCCTCCCCCAGGCCAGTCCTATATCCTGCTCCAAACTGGGGGTAGGAAAGCAGCCCAGGGGAGTCTGGTTCTCCCGGGCTGCAGTATGGGGCTTTTTCCTGATTCAGCAAAGCTGCAGAACCTCCCAGACCTTGCACAACGTTGGGGAAGGGTTTGGCTGCCAGGCCCCAGAAGACTGATGCCCTCCGGGAACCCTTTAGTTGAATACGGGGACGGCTGTTGTATGTTTGCTCTGCATAAATGTACTTGCCTGGGGAGAGCCAGGCGTACCGGGCACCTGCTGCCTGGGCCCTGCTCAGCGCGTTGAGAGAAAGCAATGCACAGGAGCTGCGTTGGCCAGACCAGCTTCCTGGGGCTGTCACAGCTAAGGCAGGGGTGGGACAGCCTTAGACCGCAGCTAGAGGGGCGTGAGACACGTGCCCCGCGCAGAGCCATGTGATGGCAGGAGACCCCAGACGAGACTGGCCCCTCCTGGAGCGGACCTCAGTGATGGGGTGTGATGGAGTGGGGGGGGTGCATGTGTGAGTCAGGCTGGATGTCCGAGGCAAGCAGCAGCTCCCAGTGGCTAAGGATGACCCTGGGGCTACAACTGGCAGATAACACCTCTGCCTGAACAAAGAGCAGGGAGGAGCTGAGCTGGGTTTTGAATCGGGGGCGGCAGTTAGAGGCGAGGAGAAGGGAGAGCTGGAAGGCAGCCAGCCTGAGGAGGGGAAAGCTACACCCCAGAGGGGCACCCCTCGGGGTCTTCCCCCCAGGACAGGTTGGAAGGACTGTCTCTGGCTGCTATGCTGTTGCTTCTGTGAGAAACTGGACATCTGTTGCCTAATAAACCTGCTGTTGTACCTGCTGAGTGAGAGTCACTCCTGCCAGCGGACGGGGTGCAGTGCAGGGGGACCCCTGAACCCCATCACACTGGTGTCAGGAGTGGGATGCACTGCACCCACGGATGAGCTCCCAGCAGTGGCTGACTGAGCACCAGAGAAGGAAGGAGTCTCACAAGAGTCAGAGGGGGAACAGAGCCATTCCTGCAGCTGCTGCTGGTGAGTGGATACCCCGGGAAATAGCAGGGAGATGGATTATACCCGACTCCTGAAGGCAGAGCTAGCAGGGCTGTGCAGAGAGAGGGGCCTGACCGTGGGGAAGGCGACCAAGGCCCAGCTCATTGCACAGCTGGAAGAGAATGACCGATCCGGGGGGGCAGAGCCTGTCCCGGCAGAAAGTGGCCGGTCAGCCTCGGGAAGCATTTCGGATTCTCCGACAGGAGCAGGGGCTCGACGCCGTCCGACAGACGCGGTGCCCACCAGGTCGCGCTCAGCTAGCGGTGGTCCATCGCGGGCAGAGTCCCCCGCCGCAGAGCTGAGACGGCTGGAACTCGAGGTGAAATTAAAGGAACTGGAGCACCAGGAACGGGAAAGAGAGCGAGAGCATGAGCGACAGGAACGAGAAAGAGAGCGTGAGCGCCAGGAACGGGAAAGAGAGCGTGAGCGTGAGCTCCAGGAACGGGAAAGAGAGCGTGAGCACGAGCGCCAGGAACGAGAAAGAGAGCGTGAGCACGAGTGCCAGCTACAAGAGAGACAGCGGGAGGAGAGAGAGCGAGAGCGGGAGCATGAGCGAACCATGGCAGAGGCGAGACGCCAAGAGGCCCCAGCTGCGGTAAGCGGGGAGAGGGCCAGACGGCTCGGGGTGGCCAGTCACTTGGAGACGCGTGTGCTGGCCCAGTGTCAGGACACAGGGGACATGGACGAGTTCCTTACCGCCTTCGAGCGAGCCTGTGAGTTGCATGAGGTTCCCCCAGATGAGTGGCTCCGGCACCTCACCCCCTTGCTGGACCGGAAGGGCGCAGCGGTGCTCGGCCAGCTGGTGGGGCTGCAGCCTGGGGACTATGAACGGTTCAAACAGGCCCTGCTGCATAAGTTCGGGCTGACTCCGGAGATGTACAAGAAGAAGTTCCAGGAGGCGCAGAAGAGGCCAGAGGAAACCCACGTAGATACAACCGCCCGCCTGAAGCAATACTACCAGAAGTGGGCATTCAGAATGGGAGTCCAGTCCGTAGAGGACCTGATCGAGCTGGCGGTTGTGGAGCGATTCTACGAGATGTGCGCACCTGACCTGAGGGTGTGGCTCGTGGACCGGAAGCCGGGGGACTCACATGATGCAGGGAAACTGGCAGATGACTTCACAAACAGCCGGGCCAGGTTTGAAAGTGAGCCCCACAAGGAGAGGAAGTCTCGGAGAGAGAGGGAGTCCCGGAGGGAGAGGGAGTCCTGGAGAAACCGAGAATCTCAGAGAGACCGGTCCCTAACTGTACGACAGAGGGGACCACCTCTTGGGCAAGCCCAGGAAAGAGGGGCCAGCCACCCATCCCCCAGAGAGCCAAACAGAGCCCGGACAGAGCAGCCGGCCCGAGGGACACAACCAGACCCAGGCTGTTACCGCTGTGGGCGAAAGGGGCATAGAGCAGCCCAGTGCCCCAGGCTCCCAGACAGGTTGAGCAGGCCGGGGGGTCATGGAGTCAACTGGGTGGGGTCCCAGAAGCCAGAGGGGCTGGCGGCCAAGGCGGGTGGTGCTGACAATGGGCACTCGGATTGGGCCGAATCCGCCCCACAGACCAGCTCCTCAGGGGGACCAAATGCTCAGAGGCCAGTTTACAGAGTGGGGGCAGCGCTACCTCTGTGGAGCAAGTGTCTCAAACACCTCGAGGTAGACGGGAAAAAGGTCACGGGGTTCTGGGACACAGGCGCTGACGTGACGCTGGCCCGACCCGGGGTGGTGGCAGCGGGCTGCATGATACCCGATTCCCACCTGACGATAACAGGAATTGATGGGACCCCTTTCAAGGTGCCCATGGCGAGGGTGCACCTGAAATGGGGGAAGGAGGAAGGCCCCAAGGAAGTGGGCGTGCACAGCCATTTGCCGGCAGATGTACTGATGGGGGCTGACCTGGAGAACTGGCAAGGTGAACGCCCTCGTGCCCTGGTCCTGACCCGTAGCCAAAGAAAATGAGGGGTGCGCTCCCCAGATTCAGGGGTACAGGCCCAGCCAAAGCCACAGGGGCCAACCCTGAGAGAAAGGGGGCCCCCAAAAACCAGATCTCACAGGCCAGGGATGCTGGAGCCAGGCAGGGATGGGGAAGTAGCCTCCGCTCCTGCCCGAGCGGAAGAATTCCAGGCAGAGCAGCAGAGAGACCCCTCCTTGCAGAAGCTGAGGGAACTGGCCAGTCTCAGCCCAGCTCCGCAGCTGGGGGAGGGCTGCAGGGAGAGATTCCTGTGGGAAAAGGGATTCCTGTACCGGGAATGGGCTCCCAGACGCAAAGCGGAGCCATGGAAGGTCCAGAGGCAACTGGTGGTTCCCCAAAAGTACCGGCGCAGGCTGCTGTACCTAGCTCATGATGTCCCGCTCGCAGGACACCAGGTGATCCACCGCACCAGGAGAAGGTTGTTACAGAACTTTTTCTGGCCAAGGATCTTTGCAGCTGTCCGTCTGTATTGCCTGTCCTGCGATCCGTGCCAGAGGATGGGGAAGAGCCGGGACAAGGGGAAAGCTGCCTTGAGACCACTGCCCATCATAGAGGAGCCTTTCCAGAAAGTGGCTATAGACATAGCGGGCCCCTTCAGCAAGGCAACGCGTTCGGGGAAGAAATATATTTTGGTAGTGGTAGATTTTGCCACGCGATACCCAGAAGCAGTGGCCTTGACCTCTATCGACGCTGACACCGTGGCAGATGCACTGCTGTCCATTTTCAGCAGAGTGGGGTTCCCCAAGGAGGTCCTCACAGATCAGGGGTCCAACTTCATGTCGGCCCTACTGCAAAGCTTGTGGGACAAGTGTGGGGTCCGGCACACCTGGGCCACAGCCTACCACCCGCAGACCAATGGGCTGGTGGAGAGGTTCAATGGGACTCTGAAGCAGATGCTGAGAACCTTCATGAATCAATACCCCCATGACTGGGACAAGTACTTACCCCACCTGCTGTTTGCATACAGGGAGGTGCCCCAGGAATCCACGGGGTTCTCCCCGTTTGAGCTGCTGTATGGAAGGAGGGTACGGGGACCCTTGGACTTGCTCAGAGAAGAGTGGGAGGGGACGGCCTCCCCTGAAGGGGAGTCAGTGGTACAGTATGTACTGACCTTCCGGGAAAAACTCACCGAGCTCATGGGCCTGGCCAGGGAGAACCTCTCCATGGCCCAAAGGAAGCAAAAGGTCTGGTATGACCGTAACGCCAGGGCCCAAGCCTATGCCACCGGGGATCAAGTGATGGTCCTTATACCTGTGCAGCGGAACAAGCTGCAAGCGGCCTGGGATGGGCCCTTCAAGGTCGTCAAACAGCTAAATGACGTGAATTATGTGGTGGAACTGTCGAACTGGGCCCACAGCCACCGGGTCTATCATGTGAACATGATGAAACCTTACTGGGACAGGCAGAACTTGGTGCTGGCCGTGTGCAGACACTGGGAGGGGCAGGGGGAAGATCCCTTGGTGGATTTACTCACAAGGACTGGAGCCGGCTCCTTGCTGGAGTCTATTCCCCTCTCAGACCAGCTGACCCCTGCCCAGCAGACGGAGATCAAGGAGGTGCTGCATTCGCATCAACAGCTGTTCTCGGACAGACCCGGACGCACTGACCTGGCTGTCCACCGGATAGAGACAGGCACCCACGCCCCTATCAAGTGTGTGCCATTCAGAGCCACAGGGAGGACGGCTCAGGACATAGAGCGGGAGGTTGAAGACATGCTGGCTCTGGGGGTGATCCAACCCTCGTCCAGCCCCTGGGCCTCTCCCGTGGTGTTAGTCCCTAAAAAAGATGGGTCTGTTCGGTTTTGTGTGGACTATCGCAAGCTTAACGCCATCACTGTCTCGGACGCCTACCCCATGCCCAGGCCTGATGACCTTTTAGACAAGCTGGGGGGAGCCCGTTACCTCACCACCATAGACCTCACCAAGGGGTACTGGCAAGTGCCATTAGACCAAGATGCCCGGCTGAAGTCGGCTTTCATCACTCCTGTGGGGCTCTACGAGTTCTTGGTCCTGCCCTTCGGCCTCAAGGGGGCACCCGCTACCTTCCAGCGTCTGGTGGACCAGCTACTGAAGGGGATGGAGAGCTTTGCCCTGGCTTACATGGACGACATTTGCATCTTCAGCCAGACGTGGGAGGACCATGTGTCCCAGGTCAAACAGGTGCTGGACCGACTCCAGAAGGCTGGTCTGACTATCAAGGCAGGGAAGTGCAAGGTGGGAATGGCTGAGGTGACCTACTTGGGCCACAAGGTGGGCAGCGGCTGCTTAAAGCCAGAGCCAGCTAAAGTGGAGGCTGTCAGAGATTGGCCAACACCCCAGACTAAGAAGCAGGTCCAGGCCTTCATTGGGATGGCGGGGTACTACCGGAGGTTTGTGCCCCACTTTAGCTCCATCGCAGCCCCCCTCACGGAGCTGTGTAAAAAGGGAAAGCCTGACAAGGTGGTTTGGACCGAGCAGTGCCAAGAGGCCCTCTGCGCGCTGAAGGAGGCTCTGGTCAGGGCCCCAGTGCTGGCAAATCCAGACTTCAACAAGCCCTTCCTGGTGTTCACCGATGCCTCGGACGTGGGGCTGGGGGCGGTGCTAATGCAGGTGACTGACAAAGGGGAGAAACACCCCATTGTGTACCTGAGTAAGAAGCTGCTGCCCCGGGAGCAGAGCTACGCGGCCATAGAGAAGGAATGTCTGGCCATGGTGTGGGCGCTGGGGAAGCTGCAGCCGTACCTGTTTGGACGGCGTTTCACCATGTACACCGATCACTCACCCCTGACCTGGCTGCATCACATGAAAGGGGCCAACGCCAAGCTCCTGCGGTGGAGTCTGCTCCTGCAGGACTACGACATGGAGGTGGTCCACATCAAGGGGAGCAACAACACCATAGCCGATGCCCTGTCACGCAGGGAGGGCCCCGAACTTCCCCAGGTCACTGGCTAAGTGACCCCGCTCAGTGCGGTCTGGAAGGGGGGAGAGATGTGATGGAGTGCGGGGGGTGCATGTGTGAGTCAGGCTGGATGTCTGAGGCAAGCAGCAGCTCCCAGTGGCTAAGGATGACCCTGGGGCTACAACTGGCAGATAACACCTCTGCCTGAACAAAGAGCAGGGAGGAGCTGAGCTGGATTTTGAATCGGGGGGCGGGAGTGAGAGGCTAGGAAAAGGGAGAGCTGGAAGGCAGCCAGCCTGAGGAGGGGAAAGCTACACCCCAGAGGGGCACCCCTCGGGGTCTTCCCCCCAGGACAGGTTGGAAGGACTGTCTCTGGCTGCTATGCTGTTGCTTCTGTGAGAAACTGGACATCTGTTGCCTAATAAACCTGCTGTTGTACCTGCTGAGTGAGAGTCACTCCTGCCAGCGGACGGGGTGCAGTGCAGGGGGACCCCTGAACCCCATCACATGGGGTTACAGGTGCAGTCACTGCCCCACAATGTGCAGAGGGAGCTGGCTCACCACCACCCTCCAGCAGAGTCTGATAAGGACTCCCTGCATGGGCCAGCCTACCCCGCCACCCCAGGCAGCACTCCTCTGAGCTCCATAAGGGGCGGGTTGGTGCCCCATAGTCCCTAGCACAGGAGACATGAGCCCAGCAGTGCCCCGCTTACCCTGCCCCTGGGGAGTCCAAGGCATCTCTGCCTCTAAGCTGTGCTCCCCCTGGCTCTGGGGTGAGGGACTGGTGCACCCCAGGCAGCCCTGCAAGCAGGAGACGGGCAGCTTGCAGTCCCATGGGAGGGGTCAGGGTGGCGGGATGCCCTGCAGTGAAGATGACTCCATTCCTTGGAGGAGCTGCTCCTTTCTGTCTCCTGCTGAAGCCCGCGTCCAGAAAAGACTTGGTCTGAGCTCAGATCCCTTCAGCCAGCATGTGGCCTGCAGGGGGCGGAGGGTGCACTGGACCTTACCCCAAAGTCGTTTGCCACCAGCGGGACTGAGGAGTGGCCACCCATACGCTGTGCTTGATGCTCAGCGCTTGCCTGCGCTCACATGAGGGGCTGGCTTACAGATCAGGTAACTCATGTGACTGCAAGCCTGAGGCCGGACCCCACACATGCTGGGTTAACCATCAGGTGTCCACTGATTTATGGTGAGCCATTCACCAGCCTAAGGAAAGCAGGTCGCAGGCAGGTCTGAGCTGTTACAGGTCAAGTTTTCCAGGAACCACAAGGGCTTGAAACTTCCTGTTGAAAATGAAAGCTGGGAGTGTTACCTACACACCCCACCAGGAACTGGGGCTTTAAGCAAAGCACCTGCAACCTGCAGGGTCAATCCATGCCACCACGGCTCAGCTCCCTAGAGCTGCATCTGCCCACGAGTGGAGCGCATTTTGCAACAGCGGCCACCCAGTGCTGCCCATTTTCTAAGTGGGGGTCCGGTGTTGGGGGTGGCTGTGCAGCAGAGCTGGCGGCGTGGATCCTTCTCGTGCCGTGGGCTCCAGGGTAAGGGAGTGAAACCCAGTAACTCAACTGCTTTGCTGGTGCGCCCCCCCAAGTCTGGGTCTGGCGCTAACTGCAGTGCCCCCTGCCTGTGCCAAGGAACAAGGCAGAAGCGCCACAGCCAGCAGTCACGTGGGGGCCCCACACATGCAGGGGCACTGAAGGAGGGTCGCAGTTGAATCACTACTACTTTCTTTGGCCCTCTGTGCTATGTGATGGGGTTTGGACAGGAAATTCCTTAGACCTGAGGAAGTGGCTCTGTCCCACAAAAGCTTATCACCTAATACGCTATTTTGTTAACCTTTAAAGTGCCCCAGGCCTGCTGGTTTGTTTAGTTAGTGTAACCCTTCTCCCAGAAGCAACTGGCAGCAACCATGGCCAGGTTCAACATCTAAGGGTTCCTTTTCATCCATCTCACATAGACCCAGCTCAAGCCCCCACCCAGTGGCCTAGGAAATTCACACACCCTTGGGCACCTCAGAGAGGCAATGCTTCCCCACTCACCAGCACAGAGTCTGAGCGTAGAAAAGAGCTTTTAATAAAAGAGGCAGAAAAGTCAATTAGCATATGCCTGGGAAAATACCACACCCAGGCTATGTCTACACTAGCCCCAAACTTCGAAATGGCCATGTAAATGGCCATTTCGAAGTTTACTAATGAAGCGCTGAAATGCATATTCAGCGCCTCATTCGCATGCAGGCGGCCACGGCACTTCAAAATTGACGTGGCTCGCTGCCACACAGCTCATCCCAACGGGGCTCCTTTTTGAAACGACCCCGCCTACTTCGAAGTCCCTTTATTCCTGTGAGCAGATGGGAATAAGGGGACTTCGAAGTAGGCGGGGTCCTTTCGAAAAGGAGCCCTGTCGGAACGAGCCACGCGGTGGCGAGCCGCATCAATTTTGAAGTGTCGCAGCCACCCACATGCTAATGATGCGCTGAATATGCATTTCAGCGCTTCATTAGTAAACTTCGAAATGGCCATTTGCATGGCCATTTCGAAGTTTGGGGCTAGTGTAGACATGGCCCCAGAGTTCATAACCAATCCTCACGTAACTGTCTCAACTCAGATGCATTCAGCAATGTCCTTGGCCTCTCAGGCTCACCAGTCCAATACTGTAACCAGCCAATCCACACACCCAACTTTCTCTGCACCCCCCAATTCAAATGCCCCACTTGCAAGTTGGGCCAGTCCATGCAGGCACTGACACCTCACGCTGATGCATTCCCTCATGGAACCTGAGACACTGTCACCTTTGTGCCTGTCCAGCGTTCTGCCTGCTTCTGCCAGCCGTCCACTTGTCGCACCATCTGTCTGTCCGCTGCTCTTCCTACCTGCTGCCCACCAGTCATGCTGTCTGCTGCTCCTCCTACCCACCGGTCGCGCCATCCATCCCACCGCCTGCCGGTCACACCGTCTGCTGCTGTGGGTCTGCCTGAGGCAAAACCCTGTGATTTCAGCTCATTGGCCGTGTCTACACTAGCCAAAAACTTCGAAATGGCCATGTAAATGGCCATTTTGAAATTTACTAATGAAGCGCTGAAATACATATTCAGCGCTTCATTAGCATGTGGGTGGCTGCAGCACTTCGAAATTGACGCGCCTCACCTCCGCGTGGCTCGTCCAGACAGGGCTCCTTTTCGAAAGGACCCCGCCTACGTCGAAGTCCCCTTATTCCCATCTGCTCATAGGAATAAGGGGACTTCGAAGTAGGCAGGGTCCTTTCGAAAAGGAGCCCCGTCGGGACGAGCCGCGCGGCAATGAGCCGCATCAATTTCGAAGTGCCGCAGCCGCCGGCATTCTAATGAGGCGCTGAATATGTATTTCAGCGCTTCATTAGTAAACTTCGAAATGGCCATTTGCAGGGACATTTCGAAGTTTTGGGCTAGTGTAGACGTAGCCAACGTGTTTACAATAGACAAAATCTTGTTGCTTTCTTGCTACCTATCAGGCTTTGTTTGCAAGGTATCACATATGCACCTCTTTGCATTCTCATGCAGATTATCCCTGGGAGATATGTTTCTCCCAGCCTTCAGCAGCATTGAGTTCCTGCTGGCACATTCCTTACATTAGAATACGGAATAACGCTGGTGCCTCTGTTACTACTCAAGCCGGGGGGTGTAGTGCATCCACAGCACCCCATTTCCAGCACTGGGGCCACCATAACTAAGGCCAGAGTGCTCCAAAAGCAGAATCCTTTAGCATTCCAGCTGGTTAGCAATCACCATGTGCAGGGTTGGACCCCTGTGTGCAGTGATCTCCTGTGTACGGAGCACTGGAAGGACTCAGGTGAAGGGTACGTGTCAGCAGCCAGGTTGCCCAGAGCCAAACATCAATTACCCAGATCTGTGTCATGCCAGCCTATTCCTCATCTGTTTGTCAGAGGCGCCCTCCTGTCTGCACTGTGGTGCACGCTGGGGGGAGGGGGGAGTGTCAAGAAGGGCACAGCAGCAGAGCTGGGGGCAGTTGCAGGGAGGCAGGTGCCTTGGCACAGCCAGGCTATGAGGGGGCAGGACAGGCCCACATTGCCGTGGGGAGCCATGCTAAATGGTGTGAGCCGGCCTGATGCAAGGGGTGGGGGTGGCAGTCAGAGTTCACACAGTGCTGGATCACGTGGCCTTTTGCCTTGGGGGAGGGGGCACCATGACTGCCTGCTGATGGAGGAGGGAGGCCAGCCTCGGGCACATGCTGCCCCCAGTCACTGCTCCGAGGGGGCTCCCATCTACCACCTCCTCCCCTGCCTCCAATGGGACAGATTAGAGGAGTTTGGAACCTACGTCCTTTGGAGGATCTGGACTCCTCCTACCCCTTGCCCACTGGCTGGCTTAGTCAGCTCCCTGAGCTGCATGCTGACTTCAGAGCATCTGGCGTATGTCTGCCTCTCCTCCAGGCATCATACAGGGTGCCTGGGCTGCAGATTCCAATTGGCACCAGGGCACCATTACCTTGGTGAGCCTTCTACCCGTCAGTGCAGCTGTGAGCCCTGATGCGTAGCAGGCACTCAGTGAGCAGTAGCAGCACAGAACCAGGTGCTCTGGAAACACAGACAATCACAGGAGAGCCCAAGGTTCCCAAAGGCCTTGACATGCAAAGTCAAGCAGGACTTGATACTCCTTATGTCACCACCAAAGTCTGAAGAAGGCACTTGCCCCCCGCCTAGTAACGCTGGGGTCCTCTCAAAGCGGAGCAGCTAAACTGAAGCCTTTCCAACCCCCATCTGCGTGAACTCAGGAGAACCCATGCAGCTGCCCCAGTGACTGACGCCTGGCTCCAAGATCCTGAACAGACATTGCTTCAGCACCAAGGCTTTCAGCTCCCTGCCCCTCATAGGCTCTGAATCGCTGCCTGTGGTCTACGGGCACTGGGCCAAGCTCAGGGGATGCAAAACACACAGGCCTGTGACTTTCCCCTGCCAGCATCACTGACAGGGGCTCCACAGCCCCTGGCCTGGTCTAACAGATGCCCACAAGAAACCTTCCCCAGTGCATTGTGCTCCAGCTCCACTGCCTACTTGCCTCTGGCCATTCCCAACATCCTGTCCTGGGAGGAAGAATGGGGAGGTGGAGACCCTGTATTGCCATGCACCAAGGGAGGATGGGCTGCAGGAATCCTCTGCCCACACTGTGCTGTGCTAGTAGCACCAAGGGGCCTTTCGGAGGCCAAGGGCCTGGCCCACATTCGTTACGTGACAGGATTTTATTTTAGCATTGCTCAAATTGGCACTGGCATCTCAGAGCCTTTTTTCCAGCAATCCTAGATCCTCACCTTGTGATCCTCTGCTTTGCTCAGCATAGATCAGCAACCAGACCCCACTAACAAATTACCCTATAAACCACCAAGGCACAACACACTGGAGATCAGTGATCAGACCGAAGCTCGCGAGCCGCAAGTGTCCCCTGCTGCAGAACGTGATATTAAAACACTGTGATTTAGTGATTATCAGCTCTAAGCTATTAACCAATCAGGATGCTTCTACTACGTGATTAACCAGTTAACAGTCATTTTGCAGTGGGAATAACAGATATAAGCTGTGTCTACAAGTGCACGCTACTTCGAAGTAGCGGCACTAACTTCGACATAGTGCCCGTCGTGGCTACACGCGTCGGGCGCTATTTCGAAGTTAACTTCGACGTTAGGCGGCGAGACGTCGAAGTCGCTAACCTCATGAGGGGATCGGAATAGCGCCCTACTTCGACGTTCAACGTCGAAGTAGGGACCGTGTAGACGATCCGCGTCCCGCAACGTCGAAATTGACGGGTCCTCCATGGTGGCCATCAGCTGGGGGGTTGAGAGATGCTCTCTCTCCAGCCCCTGCGGGGCTCTATGGTCACCGTGGGCAGCAGCCCTTAGCCCAGGGTTTCTGGCTGCTGCTGCAGCAGCTGGGGATCCATGCTGCATGCACAGGGTCTGCAACCAGTTGTCGGCTCTGTGTATCTTGTGTTGTTTAGTACAACTGTGTCTGGGAGGGGCCCTTTAAGGGAGCGGCTTGCTGTTGAGTCCGCCCTGTGACTCTGTCTGCAGCTGTGCCTGGCACCCTTATTTCGATGTGTGCTACTTTGGCGTGTAGACGTACCCTCGCAGCGCCTATTTCGATGTGGTGCTGCGCAACGTTGAAGTTGAACATCGACGTTGCCAGCCCTGGAGGATGTGTAGACGTTATTCATCGAAATAGCCTATTTCGATGTTGGCTTCACGTGTAGACGTAGCCAGAGTCACTGGAACAATGAATTCACCCAGGTGTGGCTCCTCTGGGTAATTCTGAGAGCAAACTGGGCTCCTGAAGCACAGCTCTGAGAATGATGTGAAGTAATAGCATTACCATGGCACTATGGCAGTCATTGTTGCTTCCCTACCAATACACGCCAGGCCCTGCATGTGCCTATTTAGCAGCTAAAACACACACATGCGATGTCAATCAGTTATAGACGTAGTTCTAATTTGACAAGAACAAGTAAATTGCAAACTGTCAAATGAGTGCTGTAAACCCATCAGCTCTACACAGACTCAATGAGTATTGGGTCACCGTGTTAGTCTGTATCTGCAAAAACAACAAGTCCTTTTGCACCTTACACATTAGCCTATTTTTTGAAGCATAAGCCTTTGTGGGCAAAGATTCACTTCGTCAGTGGGTCTTTGCCCATGAAAGCTTATGCTCCAAACATGTTAGTCTATAAGGTGCCACAGGACTTCTTGTTTTTACAGACAAAATAGTGTTGTAAAATTAATCAATCTTTGTAAAGTGCATCCAGAACTTGGTGAAAATAGCATTTGGCTTTATTAAGTACTAGCAAATTAATCCAGCTTTGCTCAGGTATGTAAGTGAAATAAGGGTTTGGGTTATTTTTTTCGTGTTTGAAAAATAAAAGGAAAATGGATATGGTTTATGCAAATGATGGGGGGCTAATTGGATTGGGAAGTTGTGGAGAGGCAGCAGGACTCCCCGTGCACAGCACTGTGACCAACTGGTAGGGATTGGGGTAGAGGGACACTTACCTCTCTTGGCAGGGTAGACAGCCATGTATCCACACAATACCAGTCCTGGAACTTTTCCTTGCAACAAGGCCCATTGCCAGCTTCTTCCACATATCTGTTCTGGTGATACCATCACTGGACCTAACCAGGTTATTCACAGAATCATGGGCACATTCTCATGTTCCTTCACAAGCATCATATATGCCATCATGTGCCAACAATGCCCACATACTTTGTATATAGGACAAACGGTAAACACGCTTCAACACAGAATGAATGGACACAAAACAGACATCAAAAAGCTCTTAACTCACAAGCCTGTCAGCCAGCGCTTTGATGGAGTGGGCCATTCTGTTAATGACCTGAAAGTCTGTGTTCTACTGCAAAGGAACTTTACCAATCTCCTGCGAAAGAGAGAGTGCCGAGCTCTCTTTTATATTCAAATTTGACACATTAACATGTGGTTTGAACCGGGACGCCAATTACCTGGGTGATTATATGAACTCTTTTACATACTTTGTACTATCTGACTCTTGACTTCCCCCCAGCTCCTACCACCTCTTTGCTCTTCTGATTTGCCCACCTTGATTACATTTTTCTGATTTGTCAACCTTTATGACTTCTTTTGGTTCTCTGTGCCTTAAATATTGAGTCTGTTCTGGTCTGGCTATGGTCTGAAGAAGTGGGTCTGCCCCATGAAAGCTCATTATGTAATAAATTATTTTGTTAGTCTTTAAAGTACGACTGGACTGCTTTTTTGTTTCCACATGGCCACTGTTTTTCTGCTGTGGCTGCCCTCAGTGGTCACTCTGCTTTATCGCTGTCCCCATGCACTCACTGCTCCCAATGGTGAGTGTGATATATGTCATCCCTCCTGTCACTGCCCCTTCCTCCCCACGTTCTGAGAAACCCTGGGATTTCAGGCATTTCCCACTTTCCAGGCACAACCAAACCCTGACCTTGATTTCAGTTAGGGTAAGAGGAAGCCCCATACCAAATTTTGTGGTCATAGCTCTTATGGCTTAAGAGGAGTTCTTGAACAAACTTAGCACAGACAGACAGACATACACTCTAAAATATACAGTAGATCTTTGAGGACTGGTTTCATGAAAATAGCCACTCCCTAAACTCCTACACAAGAGTCATGCTGCAATATGAAATCATAAAACACTGTGCTGGTGAAAGACCGCTAAAAGGCCATTTGTGAGTTCCTTCAGTAAAAAAACAGCTGTTCACAGGTGGTGCATACACAAAAGCCAAGAAATCTCCTCTTTCAACGTGTACACAGAGTATAGTGACAATATTTTTACAGTATAGACCTTTGTATTGACTTAAGGGTGTATTATATTGGTGTAACACTTCAGTATATCTGTGCAGAGAAGAAAAGGCACCACATAACTGTCAATGTAAAGATGAATGAGAAAAATATTAGATGAGGCAACAAGCACCATTGGGGTTTTAGGCAGAAATGTGCATTTTACTGCATCATCTGAGAAATAACCTATTGGGGAATTATGAGCCCAGATTAGACCCAATAAGGCCCATCTAGCTTAATACCCCATCTCTGTTAGTGGCTGGTACCAGAGGCATCAGCCAGAATGCAGGGGCCCTGCAGAAAGAGATATGAGAGAACCTGTCCTCATCCTAATGGTTAGAGAGCTGTCTACCCCCTGGAGCTCGAGAGCTTCACGTGTCTGGAACACTTTCTTTGTCAGACGCACGAAAGCTGATGCTCCAATATATCTGTTAGTCTATAAGGTGCCCCAGGATTTCTTGATGTGTTGGTGGATACTGTGATGGGGTTCAGGGGTCCCCCTGCATTGCACCCCGTCCGCTGGCAGGAGTGACTCTCACTCAGCAGGTACAACAGGAGGTTTATTAGGCAACAGATGCCCAGTTTCTCCCAGAAGCGACAGCACAGCAGCCAGAGACAGTCCTTACAACCCGTCCTGGGGAGAAGACCCCGAGGGGTGGCCCTCTGGGGTGTAGCTTTCCCCCTCCTCAGGCTGGCTGCCTTCTAGCTCTCCCTTCCGCTAGCCTCTAACTGCCGCCCCCGATTCAAACCCAGCTCAGTTCCTCCCTCCTCTTTGTTCAGGGCAGAGGTGTTACCTGCCACTTGTAGCCCCAGGGTCATCCTTAGCCACTGGGAGCTGCTGCTTGCCTCAGACATCCAGCCTGACTCACACATGCACTCCCCCCACTCCATCACATCTCTCCCCCTTTCCAGACCGAACTGGGCGGGGTCACTTAGCCAGTGACCTGGGGAAGTTCGGGGCACTCCCTGCGTGACAGGGCATCGGCTATGGTGTTGTTGTTCCCCTTGACGTGGACCACCTCCATGTCGTAGTCCTGCAGGAGCAGACTCCACCGCAGGAGCTTGGCGTTGGCCTCTTTCATGTGATGCAGCCAGGTCAGGGGTGAGTGATCGGTGTACACGGTGAAACGCCGTCCAAACAGGTACGGCTGCAGCTTCCCCAGCGCCCACACCATGGCCAGACATTCCTTCTCTATGGCTGCGTAGTTTTGCTCCTGGGGCAGCAGCTTCTTACTCAGGTACACAATGGGGTGTTTCTCCCCTTTGTCATTCACCTGCATTAGCAGAGCCCCCAGCCCCACATCTGAGGCATCGGTGAACACCAGGAAGGTTTTGTTGAAGTCTGGATTTGCCAGCACTGGGGCTGTGACCAGAGCCTCCTTCAGCACGCAGAGGGCCTCTTGGCACTGCTCAGTCCAGACCACCTTGTCAGGCTTTCTCTTTTTACATAGCTCCATGAAGGGGGCTGCGATGGAGCTAAAGTGGGGCACAAACCTCCGGTAGTACCCCGCCATCCCAATGAAGGCCTGGACCTGTTTCTTAGTCTGGGGTGTGGGCCAATCTCCGACAGCCTCCACTTTAGCTGGCTCTGGCTTTAAGCAGCTGCTGCCCACCTTGTGGCCCAGGTAGGTCACCTCAGCCATTCCCACCTTGCACTTCCCTGCCTTGATAGGTAGCAGATGCCCCCTTGAGGCCAAAGGGCAGGACCAGGAACTCGTAGAGCCCCACAGGGGTGATGAAAGCCAACTTGAGCCGGGCATCTTGGTCTAATGGCACTTGCCAGTACCCCTTGGTGAGGTCTATGGTGGTGAGGTAATGGGCTCCCCCCAGCTTGTCTAAAAGGTCATCAGGCCTGGGCATGGGGTAGGCGTCCGATACAGTGATGGCGTTAAGCTTGCGATAGTCCACACAAAACAGAATAGACCCATCTTTTTTAGGGACTAACACCACGGGAGAGGCCCATGGGCTGGAGGAGGGTTGGATCACCCCCAGAGCCAGCATGTCTTCAACCTCCTGCTCTATGTCCTGAGCCGTCTTCCCTGTGGCTCTGACTGGCACACACTTGATAGGGGCGTGGGTGCCTGTCTCTATTTGGTGGACAGCTAGGTCAGTGCGTCCAGGTCTGTCCGAGAACAGCTGTTGATGCAAATGCAGCACCTCCTTGATCTCCGTCTGCTGGGCAGGGGTCAGCTGGTCTGAGAGGGGAATAGACTCCAGCAAGGAGCCGGCTCCAGTCCTTGTGAGTAAATCCACCAAGGGATCATTCCCCTGCCCCTCCCAGTGTCTACACATGGCCAGCATCAAGTTCTGTCTGTCCCAGTAAGGTTTCATCATGTTCACATGATAGACCCGATGGCTGTGGGCCTGGTTCGACAGTTCCACCACAAATTCACGTCATTTAGCTGTTTGACGACCTTGAAGGGCCCATCCCAGGCTGCTTGCAGCTTGCTCCGCCGCACAGGTACAAGGACCATCACTTGGTCCCCAGTGGCATAGGCTCGGGCCCGAGCGTTATGGTCATACCAGACCTTTTGCTTCCTTTGGGCCATGGAGAGGTTCTCCCTGGCCAAGCCCATGAGCTCGGTGAGCTTTTCCCAGAAGATCAGTACATACTGTACCACTGACTCCCCTTCAGGAGAGGCCGTCCCCTCCCACTCTTCTCTGAGCAAGTCCAAGGGTCCCCGTACCCTCCTTCCGTACAGTAGCTCAAACAGGGAGAACCCCGTGGATTCCTGGGGCACCTCCCTGTATGCAAACAGCAGGTGGGGTAAGTATTTGTCCCAGTCATGGGGGTATTGATTCATGAAGGTTCTCAGCATCTGCTTCAGTGTCACATTGAACCTCTCCACCAGCCCATTGGTCTGCGGGTGGTAGGCTGTGGCCCAGGTGTGCTGGACCCCACACTTGTCCCACAAGCTTTGCAGCAGGGCCGACATGAAGCTGGACCCCTGATCTGTGAGGACCTCCTTGGGGAACCCCACTCTGCTGAAAATGGACAGCAGTGCATCCGCCACGGTGTCAGCGTCGACAGAGGTCAAGGCCACCGCTTCTGGGTATCGCGTGGCAAAGTCTACCACCACCAAAATATATTTCTTCCCCGAACGCGTTGCCTTGCTGAAGGGTCCCACTATGTCCATAGCCACTTTCTGGAAAGGCTCCTCTATGATGGGCAGTGGCCTCAGGGCAGCTTTCCCCTTGTCTCAGGTCTTCCCCACCCTCTGGCAGGGATCACAGGACAGGCAATATAGATGGACAGCTGCAAAGATCCCTGGCCAAAAAAAGTTCTGTAACAACCTTCTTCTGGTGCGGTGGATCCCCTGGCGTCCTGCAAGCGGGACATCATGGGCTAGGTACAGCAACCTGCGCCGGTACTTTTGGGGAACCACCAGTTGCCTCTGTACCTTCCATGGCTCCACTTTGCATCTGGGAGCCCATTCACAGTACAGGAATCCCTTTTCCCACAGGAATGTCTCCCTGCAGCCCTCCCCCAGCTGTGGAGCTGGGCTGTGACTGGCCAGTTCCCTCAGCTTCTGCAAGGAGGGGTCTCTCTGCTGCTCTGCCTGGAACTCTTCGTTTGGGGCAGGGGCAGAAGCTACTTCCCCATCCCTGCCTGGCTGCAGCACCCCTGGCCTGTGAGATCTGGTTTTTGGGGGCCCCTTTTCTCTCAGGGTTGGCCCCTGTGGCTCCTGTGGCTTTGGCTGGGCCTGTACCCCTGAATCTGGGGAACACACCCCTCGTTTTCTTTGGCTACAGGTCAGGACCAGGGCATGAGGGCATTTACCTGGCCAGTTCTCCATCAGTACATCCGCTGGCAAATGGCTGTGCACACCCACCTCTTTGGGGCCTTCCTTGTCCCCCCATTTCAGGTGCACCCTCGCCATGGGCACCTTGAAAGGGGTCCCATCAATTCCTGTTATCGTCAGGTGGGAATCGGGTATCATGCAGCCCGCTGCCACCACCCCGGGTCGGGCCAGCATCACGTCAGCGCCTGTGTCCCAGAACCCTGTAACCTTTTTCCTGTCTACCTCGAGGTGTGTGAGACACTTGCTCTGCAGAGGCAGCGCCTCCCCACCCTCTGTAAACTGACCTCTGAGCATTTGGACCCCCTGAGGAGCTGGTCTGTGGGGCGGACTCGGCCCAATCCAAGTGCCCACTGTCAGCACCACCCACCTTGGCCGCCAGCCCCTCTGGCTTCCGGGACTCCACCCAGTTGACTCCATGACTCCCCAGCCTGCTCAACCTGTCTGGGAGCTTGGGGCACTGGGCTGCTCTACGCCCCTTTCGCCCACAGCGATAAGAGCCTGGGTCTTGTTGTGTCCCTTGGGCCGGCTGCTCCATCCAGGCACTGCTTGGCTCTCTGGGGGGTGGGTGGCCAGCACCTCTTTCCTGGGCCCTCCCAAGAGCTGGTCCCCTCTCTCATACGGTCAGGGACCGGTCTCTCTGAGATTCTCGGTCTCTCCGGCACTCCCTCTCTCTCTGGGACTCCCTCTCTCTCTGGGACTCCCTCTCTTTGTGCGGCTCACTTTCAAACCTGGCCCGGCTGTTTGTGAAGTCATCTGCCAGTTTCCCTGCACTGTGTGAATCCCCCGGCCTCCGGTCTACGAGCCACACCCTCAGGTCAGGTGCGCACATCTCGTAGAATCATTCCAGGACCGCCAGCTCGATCAGGTCCTCTACGGACTGGACTCCCATCCCGAACACCCACTTCCAGTAGTATTGCCTCAGGTGGGAGGTCATATCTACATAGGTTTCCTCTGGCCTCTTCTGCGCCTCCTGGAACTTCTTCTTGTACATCTCCGGAGTCAGCCCGAACTTATGCAGCAGGGCCTGTTTGACCCGTTCATAGTCCCCAGGCTGCAGCCCCTCCAGCTGGCTGAGCACCGCTGCGGCCTTCTGGCCCAGCAAGGGGGTGAGGTGCCGGAGCCACTCAGCTGGGGGAACCTCATGCAACTCACAGGCTCGCTCAAAGGCGGTAAGGAACTCGTTCATGTCCCCTGGGTCCTGACACTGGGCCAGCACACACATCTCCAAGTGACTGGCCACCCCGATCCGTCTGGCCCTCTCCCTGCTTACCGCAGCTGGGGCCTCTTGGCGTCTCTCCTCCACCATGGCCCACTCGTGCTCCCGCTCTCGCTCTCTCTCCTCCCGCTATCTCTCTTGTAGCTGGCGCTTGTGCTCACGCTCTCTGTCACGTTCCTGGTGCTCGTGTTCCCCTTGCTGTTCCTGGGCTTCCAGTTCCTTTAATCTCACCTCGAGCTCCAGCTGTCGCAGCTCTGCGGCGGGGGACTCTGCCCGCGATGGACCACCGCTAGCTGAGCGCGACCTGGCGGGCACCATGTGTGTCTGACGGCATCGAGCCCCTGCTCCTGTCGGAGAATCTGAAACGCTTCCCGAGGGTGACCGGCCACTTTCTGCTGGGACAGGCTCTGTCCCTCTGGATCGGTCATTCTCTTCCAGCTGGGCAATCAGCTGGCCCTTGGTCACCTTCCCCACGGTCAGGCCCCTGTCTCTGCACAGCCCCGCTAGCTCTGCCTTCAGGAGTCGGGTGTAATCCATCTCCCCGCTGTCTCCCGGGGTATCCACTCACCAGCAGCAGCTGCAGGAATTGCTCTGCTCCCCCTCTGGCTCTTGTGAGGCTCCTTCCTTCTCTTGTGCTCAGACAGCCACTGCTGGGAGCTCATCCATGGGTGCAGTGCATCCCACTCCTGACACCAGTGTGATGGGGTTCAGGGGTCCCCCTGCACTGCACCCCGTCCGCTGACAGGATTGACTCTCACTCAGCAGGTACAACAGGAGGTTTATTAGGCAACAGATGCCCAGTTTCTCCCAGAAGCATCAGCACAGCAGTCAGAGACAGTCCTTCCAACCCGTCCTGGGGAGAAGACCCCAAGGGGTGCCCCTCTGGGGTGTAGCTTCCCCCCTCCTCAGGCTGGCTGCCTTCCAGCTCCCTCTCCCACTAGCCTCTAACTGCCGCCCCCGATTCTAAAAGCTCGGCTCTTCCCTCCTCTTTGTTCAGGGCAGAGGTGTTACCTTCCAGTTGTAGCCCCAGGGTCATCCTTAGCCACCGGGAGCTGCTCTGCTCACCTCTCACATCCAGCCTGACTTACACATGCACCCCGCCCCCACTCCATCACAGATACCAACTAATATGGCTACCCCCCGCCCCCATACCTGTGTTTGGTGTTCATCAGTTTGTTCCAAAACCTCCATGCATGGCACCTCAGCCTGGGACAGGGGCTTGGGTTTGTCACCTAAGCAGACTGATTCCAGTTTGTGAAGTTCCCTCACATCCCCTGCTGTGGAAACTAATGGAAAGATTTCTCCACAATGACCTTATTATCTCTGGCATCGTGATCAGCCAGAGGCCCCACTGCCTGGTTAGCAGACCTCCCGCGTCTCATGTGCCTAAACGTTTTTGTTGCTATTACTGTTTGCATTTTTGGCTAGCTGTTCATCAAAGTTTTTTTTGACATTCCTAATTATAGGTCTGCTGCTGTTACCTGCTCGGGATGCGCCGTGTTTGTCTTCCTCCCTGAGGAAAGAAGGGATTTCGTCTGCACTAAGTGCAAGCTGGTCTCCATTTTAGAAGAAAAAATTAGAGGACTGGAGGCTCAAGTATTGACTCTATGCTCAAGCAAGGAGGATGAAGATTTCCGTGATAGAAGGGAGCATTTAATCTTGCAAGCAAGGCAGGTGGAAGAACTGGGGAGAGCGGTAAGGGATGAAGTGGAGAACTAGCAGCATGTAACTTCTAGAAGAAAAAGAAGGCCAGTGCATGAATCCCCCATTGATGTAGAGATAAGTAATCACTTTCAGGCACTCTCCACTGGTTCTGCGGTGGTGAATGCTTTGGAAGGAGCCTCACAGGAAGAAAACTGCAAGAGAACTGCTTCTACTGCAGGACAGAGGATGTGTAGCCCTAGGGGTGAGGGTTCAATGACCACCACCTCCAGAAGAAAAAGACGGGTGGTGGTGGTAGGGAACTCCCTCCTAAGAGGGACTAAACCATCCATCTGCCGACCAGTCCTGCAATCTCGTGAGATGTGCTGTTCACCGGGAGCTCGAATTCAGGATGACTAAGAGCCTTACAAAACTGCTCAAGCCTGTGGAATACTACCCCTTCTTATTCTGCACGTAGGAACTAATGATATGGCCAAGAATGACCTTGAGTGGGTTACTGCAGATTATGTGGTGCTGGGAAGAAGGGTCAAAGGATTTGGAGCGCAAGTGATATTCTCGTCCATCCTTCCTGTTGAAGGGAAAGGGCTAGGTAGGGACCATCGAACTGAGGAAGTAAATGTATGGTTACGAAGATGGTGTCGGAGACAGGGCTTTGGATTCTTTGATCATGGGACACTGTTCTAGGCACAAGGATTATTGGGAAGAGATGGGGTCCACCTAACCAAGAGAGGAAGGAGCATTTTCGCAAGTAGGCTTGCAAAGTTAGGCTACGTCTACACTAGCCAAAAACTTCAAAATTGCCATGCAAACGGCCATTTCGAAGTTTACTAATGAAGCACTGAAATACATATTCAGCGCCTCATTAGCATGCAGGCAGCCGCAGCACTTCGAAATTGACACAACTTGCCGCCGCGTGGCTCGTCCAGACGGGGCTCCTTTTCAAAAGGCCCCTGGCTACTTTGAAGTCCCCTTATTCCTATGAGCAGATAAGAATAAAGAGACTTCAAAGTAGCCAGGGTCCTTTCAAAAAGGAGCCCCATCTGGACGAGCCGCGCAGCAGCGAGCCATGTCAATTTTGAAGTGCCGTGGCCACCTGCATGCTAATGAGGCGCTGAATAGGTATTTCAGTGCTTCATTAGTAAACTTCGAAATGGCCATTTGCATGGCCTTTTCGAAGTTTTGGCTAGTGTAGACACGGCCTTAGTGTGGAGAGCTTTAAAGATTTGCTGGGGAAGGGTGACCAAAATCCTGTGGGTAGAAAGGAACTTGGAAGCTGGGAAGAAATACAAAGAGGAATGTACAACAAAAGTGGACCCTTGGTTCGAGTAGTGAGGGCGGGGAAATCAACTGTTTATCTAAGGTGCTTGTACCCCAATGCCAGAAGCCTGGGTAACAAGCAGGAGGAATTAGAAGCCCTGGCTCAGTCCAAGAACTATGACTTGATTGGGATAACAGAGACTTGGTGAGATGACTCGCATGACTGGAGCGCTGCCATGAAAGGGTATAAACTGTTCAGGAAGAACAGGTAAGGGAGAAAAGGAGGAGGAGTTGCACTGTATGTAAGAGAGCACTATGATTGCTTGGAACTCCAGTACATAGAGGGAGAAAAGCCTGTTGAGAATCTATGGTTCAAGCTTAGTGGTGTAGGCAGCACTGGAAATGTGGTGGTTGGCGTCTGCTACAGGCCGCCAAATCAGGATGATGAGATAGACGAGGCTTTTTTTAGACAACTGAGAGAAGTTTCCAGATCACGGGCTCTTGTTATCATGGGGGACTTCAGTTACCCTGACATCTGTTGGGAGACCAATACGGCGGCACACAAGCAGTCCAGGAAATTTCTGGAGAATGTTGGGGATCACTTCTTGGTACAAGTGCTGAAGGACCCAACCAGAGGTCATGCGTGGCTTGACCTGCTGCTTACAAACAGGGAGGAACTAAAAGGGAAGGTAGAGAGAGGAGCAACCTGGGAAGTAGTGATCATGAGCTGGTAGACTTCAGGATTCTGACCAAAGGAAGGAAGGAGAGCAGCGGATTACACACCTTGGACTTTAGAAAAGCAGACTTTGACTCCTTCAGGACCCTGATGGGCAGAATCCCCTGGGATGCTACCATGAAGGGAAAAGAAGTCCAGGAAAACTGGCAGTATTTTAAAGAAGCCGTATTGAAGGCGCAGAAAGAAACTGTCCTGATGCGCAGCAAGAGAAGTAAATATGGTAGGAGACCAGACTGGCTTAATGGGGAACTCCTTGGAAAACTTAGGCACAGAAAGGGAGCTTACAAAAAGTGGAAACAGGAACAGATGTCTAGGGAGGGGTATAAATGTATAGCTCAAGAATGTAGGACAGTTATCAGGAAGGCGAAAGCGCAAGTGGAATTGTGACGCGCGAGGAATGCGAAGGATAACAAGAAAAGTTTCTACAGGCATGTTAGCAAGAAGAAGGTGATCAGAGAGGGCGTGGGGACCCTTCTGGATGAGGGAGGTAACCCAGTGACAGATGATGTAGGGAAAGCTGAAGTACTTAATGCTTTCTTTGCCTCTGTCTTCATGGACAAGGACAGCTCTCGGACTAATGCGATAAGTGATGCATTGTGGGATGGGGGTAGACAGCCTTTGGTGGGGAAAGAACAGGTTAGGAGTTATCTAAAAAAGCTAAATGAACATAAATCGATGGGCCTGGACCTAATTCATCCTAGGGTTCTGAGGGAGTTGGCGTATGTTGTTGATGAGCCCTTGGCCGTTATCTTTGAAAAGTCGTGGAGATCGGGAGAGATCCTGGATGACTGGAAAAAGGCAAATGTAGTGCCCATCTTTCAAAAAGGGAAGAAGGATGATCCAGGGAACTATAGGCCGGTCAGTCTTACGTCAGTCCCTGGAAAAATCATGGAGGGGATCCTCAAGGAAGTCATTTTGAGGCACTTGGAGGAGGGGAGAGTGATCAGGAATAGTCTGCATGGATTCATGAAGGGCAAGTCATGCCTGACCAATCTGATTAGTTTCTACGATGAGATAACTGGCTCTGTGGATAGGAGAAAATCAATGGATGTGATTTATCTTGACTTTAGCAAAGCTTTTGATACAGTCTCCCACAATATTCTTGTTGGCAAGTTAAAGGAGTGTGGATTGGATAAATGGACGGTAAGATGGATAGAAACCTGGCTAGAAGGTCGGGCCCAGAGGGTAGTGATCAACAGCTTGATGTCGGGATGGCAGTCGGTTTCTAGTGGAGTGCCCCAAGATTTGGTTCTGGGTCCTGTTCTGTTCAACATATTTATCAATGACCTGAATGATGGGTTGGATTGCACCCTCAGCAAGTTTGTGGATGACACTAAGCTGGGGGAGAGGTAGATACGCTGGAGGGTAGGGACAGGGTCCAGACTGACTTAGACAAATTGGAAGACTGGGCTGCAAGAAATCTGATGAGGTTCAATGAGGACAAGTGCAGAGTCCTGCACTTGGGCCGGAAGAATCCCAAGCATTGTTACAGGCTGGGGTCTGACTGGCTCGGTAGTAGTTTTGCAGAAAAGGACCTGGGAGTTGCAGTGGATGAGAAGCTGGATATGAGTCAACAGTGTGCCGTTGTAGCCAAGAAAGCTAATGGCATATTAGGTTGCATCAAGAGGAGCGTTGCCAGTAGAGCCAGAGAAGTGATTATTTCTCTTTATTCGGCTTTAGTGAGGCCGCATCTGGAGTACTGTGTCCAGCTCTGGGCCCCCAATTATAGGAAGGTTGTGGATACACTGGAGAGGGTCCAGCAGAGGGTGACCAAAATAATTAGGGGGCTGGAGCATATGACTTATGAAGAAAGGTTGAGGGAATTCGGACTGTTTAGTCTACAGAAGAGAAGACTGAGGGGAGACTTGATAACAGCCTTCAACTTACTGAAGTGAGGCTGCAAAGAGGCTGGGGAGAGGCTGTTCACAGTGGTCACGGATGGCAGGACACGGAACAATGGTCTCAAGTTGCTGTTGGAAAGGTCCAGGTTGAACATTAGGAAAAGCTTTTTCACTAGGAGGGTGGTGAAGCATTGGAATGGTCTACCCAGGGAAACAGTGGAGTTTCCATCCCTGGAGGTGTTTAAGTCTCAGCTCGACAAAGCCCTGGAGGGGCTGATCTGATGGGTTTGGTCCTGCTTAGAACAAGGGGATGGACTCTTTAGGTCTCTTCCAGCTCTATTGTGCTATGATTCTATGATTTGCCAGGGTTTATCCTCTGGCAAACAAAGTGTAAAATATTTTAGTCAATAGCATTTAACGTCCACTTTTTAAATGATGCCTTTTTATCTAAATGCTTCTTTTACTTGGTTGTTAAGCCATAGTGGCACTTCTTTGGTTCTCTTACTATGTTTTAAAATTTGGGCCATACATTCAAGTTGAGCCTCTGTTTTGGTGTCTTTAAAAATTTTCCATGAAACTTGCAGGAATTTCAGTTTTGACACTGCCTTTAATTTCTGTTTAACTAACCTCATTTTTGTGCAGTTCCTCTTTCTGACATTAAATGCCACAGAGTTGGTCTGTTGCCAGGCTTTCCCCACCACAGTGATGTTCAATTGAATTATATTATAGTCACTATTTCCAAATGATCCACCTATAGTCACCTCTTGGACCAGATCCTGCACTATACTTTGGACTAAATCAGGATTTGCCTCTTCTCTTGTGGGGTCCAGAATCAGCTACTCCAAGGAGCAGTTATTTTAGGTGTCAAGAAATTTTAGCTCTGCATCCTGTCCTGAGGTGGCATACACCTGCCAATATGGGGATAGTTGAACTCCCTCAATATCGTTGAGTTTTTATTTTGACAACCTCACTAATCTCCCTGAGCATTTTGCAATCACCAGCATCATGCTGGTCTTGTGGTCAGTAATACATCTCTATTGCTATATTCTTATTAGTAGCACATGGAATTACTATCCAGAGAGATTCTATGGTATAGTTTGGGTCACTTAAGATTTAGGGTGACCAACCGTTCCATATTTGGGCTGCCAATAAGGTGTCCCTACTTATTTTTTAAAAGGGATGAATTGTATTTAGGCCTGCTGGGGGTTGTGGGGTGAGAGTGCCCACAGCTGCTACTTCCTCAGGGCTCCCAGCAGGGAGGGCTTGTGGCTACAGCTTCCCTGGGGCTGGGGTAGGGGGTGCCAGCTCCCCAGGGCTTGGTGCAGCTGGGACAAGCCACCCCCCCGCCAATATCTCATTGTCCCATATTTGGGAGCGGGAGCTGTGGCTGCCCTATTAAGATTGTTACATCATTTATCATTTGATTGTCAACTTTCTTACACACACAGCACCACTCCCCAACCAGCATGACCTGTTCTGTCCTTCTGATGTATTTCGTACCTTGGTATGACTGTGTCCCATGGATTGTCATCATTCTCCCAAGGCTCTGTGACGCCTGCTCTAGCAACACTACAATTTACCTGGCACTGCTCAGGTCTGTAACCCAATTTTTGTTTTTTTGCAAACTAAACCGAAAATGCCCACACGTGTAAAGCATTGCTCTGGGCTGCGCTGGGGCTGAGGGTTCAGTATGCGGGCAGCCATGAGGAGACAGGTCTACCCCAGCCCTCTCTCTCTGTAGCAGCTTGGGGCCTGGTGAGAAGCACCTCTCATGGTTGCTGCAGCTCCAGTTGGAACAGCTGGGGGAGGGGTACCTGTCCCCCAGCTGGGGCAGGTCTGCCCCCTCTGCTTCTCAGCCAGAGTGAGGGCTGCAGCAAACTGCACACCTACCCTCACCACGCAGTGAAGGGGAACAGCCAGCAATGGTTCCACATGAATCAGGAGGAACTTCATCCTCCAAAAGGGTGGGAGGCTCACGGCTGGAGCAGGCCCAGATGGAGGGGTAGGTATTCAACCCCAGCCAGCACTTGCTCCTGTCTCATGATTGTCTCTTTTCTTTATGGTTTTGAGACCCCATCCCATTCAAGGCACATCCCCTTTTCCTGGCAGAACCAAACCCTGACCTTGCTTTAAGTAATAAGAGGAAGCTGCAGCTGAATTTGGTGGTCCTACTTCTTATCGTTAAGGAATTCTTCAACAAAGAGACAGACACCCAGGCAGACAAACTCTCTCAACGATGTAGTAAATGCTCATTTCATACACGGCACTTTAGGTCACCCATCTTATTAGTTAGCCTTCTAGCGTCTGTGTTTAAGCCCTTTAAAAACTTGCCACTCTTTGGTTGTCTGCCATCACCCGATGTGACTGACTGGGCCCTTATTCATTTGGCTGTTTCTCATCAGCTTTACCCATATTTTATCATCTTCTAGCCTCTTCTTTGTACATAGAGAAGGGGTGGGCAAATCCTGCGGCCCAGATCCAGACTCCCTAGGCTCAGGGCTCCCCGCATATAGTCAAGCCTGCAGTTGGGTTGGGGGTGCAGAGCGCTGCGCCTTGCAGGCTGGATCAGGCAAGCCACAGGCTGGATGCAGACCATGGGCTCTGCCAGGAGCTGGGGGACAGGAAGTGGCTGTGGTCCCCACTGCTGGTTGCTGCTCTGCTTCCAGCTGGAAGGAGCAGCAGCAGCCTGGGCAAGCTGCCCAGAGGCTTCTTACCACTGCTCTGATTGGCCAATTCCAGCCAATCAGAGCAGTGGAGGGTGGGGCCCTAGGAGCAGGGGGATGAGGGTGTGCAGAGTCACGTGTATCTGGTGTGCTGCAAAAGTAAGTGCACCCCCATCACCCAGACCCTGTACCCCCAGACAGTGCCAGTGCCCCCTTCCATCCCCACCCTGACCCTCCCTCCCAGACCCCTCACCACAAACCCTCCTGCATCCCCTCCCTTCCAGACCCCCACACTCTAAACCTGCATCCCCTCCTGCATCCCCTCCCACCCACCGCTTCCTACACCTCCCTCCCACCCAGCCCCCATAGCGCTGGCCCCCGTACAATTGACAACCACATCAGTGAAGTGTCAGCCCCCTGACTGATCTGTCTATGGGTGAGTGCCCCCCAGCTCAGAAAAGGTTCCCACCCCGACCTTGACCATTTGAAACACTTTCTACCTTGCAGCCAGGCAGTAAATGCATGAAGGCCATCTGGGTGAATGGCCGGGTTCCCCCTGTGCGCAGGGAACTGGAGCAGCCATTGCTGTGGTCAGGATGGAGGGACCCATTTAATGAGGAGATTACCCTTCCTGGGGAAATGGCAGAACTGGAACTGGTTGGAGCTCATGAAACCCTCGTGCCTTTGGCTACCATCCTTTGGCAAGGGCCCAGGCAGCCCAGCCAGACTGGTGCAGCTGTGTCACACTTTACACTGTTTATTTTGGAACATGATGCAGCTCAATCTGTCCTCTCCAGGCATGCAAAGCAATGTGCCACAGTGGGTGGCGGTGGATTAAGCCAGCTCCTGTCCTTTGGCCAGCTTGTCTGGGAAGGGAGATGTCTTGCCTAGTAGCAGAGAAGGTGTCCAGGCGCTACGTGCCTGGGAGGGGCAGCTCAGCAGGGGGGCAGGTCTGGCCCTGGGATGCATAGTGACAGGACTGAGAAGGGGGCCTTCAGGAGGGGATGAGGAACCCACTGGCATGGTGGTTGGAGGCCAGCCCGGTTCTAAGGGGGCGAAGGCTACAGGGCTTACCAGGGAAGGGTCTGGCATGGCTGGGTGACTGGAAAAAGACAATGGTCATGCCCAGCCTTTAAAAAGGCAAAAAGACCAATGCAGGGCGCCATGGCCTGGTCAGCCTCACCTCAGGCCCCCGAAAAATCATGGAGGGGCTCCTCCAGGCATCCATTTTGAAGCACTTGGAAGAGAAGAAAGTGATCAGGAGCAGTCAGTGTGGATTCACAAAGGGCAAGTCATGACGAGGGAACTGACTCTGTGGATTGATGCAACTGGCCTTAGCAAAACTTTTGATACAGTCTCCCACTCAGGTCTTGCCCAGTAGGGACTGGCTAAGTGGACTGCGAGGTGGAGAGACAGCTGAGGATTCAGAAGGGGAAAGTTGAGGCAGGGGCTGTTTGCAGGGCTGCTTGGAGGCTGCAGTGGAGGTGCCCTGGGGGGAGTGGGATTAGCCAGTCAGTGACGCAGAGGCTCTCTGGTGAGCCAGGAGCCGAGGAGCCCTGCTCCAGCTCAGCAAGGAACTGCCATCTAAGCGAGCTGCCCTGCCTCATGTAAGGCAGCTGCACCTTGTCCATCCTTCAGCCTGCTTAGCTCCCCCTTAGCCCCACCCCCCAAGGTGCTGGGAAGGCACAGTCCAGACCCACCTAGGGAGGCGGCCTCTCTGCTCTGACTAAGCTGGTGTAGCCGAGCCATTGAGCGCATGCCCACAACCCCTGTGCCCCTTGAATACAGTGTTCCAAAGTTATTTATGGGTGTGGGGCATCGCCCCCTCCTCCCCAGGAACTCTAGCTAGTAGAGGGGAGCGGAGGGGAGAGGCAGGGCAGGGGGCATGCCAGCCAGGGATGCCTCATGCACTGCACTCCCAGGCAGGCTGGCGAAGGGCAGGCTGTCCCCTTATCTTCTGCCTGCAGGGCTGGGATATGGGGCAGCTCAGACCCACCTCCACTTGCCACAAGGTTGCCACCTTCACAGTCCAGCTCTGAAGACAGTGCCGAAGTGGCAACCACCCAACAAGCCCCCATAAGAGGTGGACAACTCCCCCATCCATTTAGGTCAGGGCCCCCGAGATTACAAACCCTGAAATTTCAGATGGAAAACACCTGAAAATGTGATATTGACTTTTAAACCCCTCCCACTGCTCTGAAATTGACACACACACACCTTGCCTTTGGTAGGGCCCTAATTATACACTCCATAATAAACACCTTTCTGTCTCACACTAAGCTGTCTGCATGCTGTCATCACATGCTGCTGACCACGCTGTGTGCCAGCTTGATCTGCTGACCCAAGTATTCGCCTGCCCAGGGCCCGGGTGCAGCTTTGCACTGGGCTGCTCTTTCCTGTCCAGACAAGCAGGCCTCTTTTCACAGGGCTCAACATCTACAATATAAACTGAGGGCGGGGGGGCGGGGGGGAACAGCACTGAGTGAGGCACCACCCACAGGTTCTGTCCTGTGCTGGTGTCCAAGGAAGCAGCAGTTCCCAGCCAGTGAAGCGCTCACCTGTGCCCAGCCACCAAATGCATGTAGGAAGAGTATAGCCAGCACAACTGACATCCAGGGGAGGCTCAAATGAGCTAAGCTGTGCAGGGGAACCAGCTGAAGGGGCCTCATGGTGCATCCGTAGGTCTGGAAAGCCTGTGCTGTGGAGCCCAGAACTGCTGGGCCTGTTACTGCAAGGAGTCCCAGGGTTCAGTCCCACTGCCAGGAATGTCCCTGCTGGGCTCCTAGTCACATTCCTTTGTACAGGGCAGGCTGGGCTGCCCCAAGGGCCTTTCCTAGTGATGCACAAATGTGTCACTGAGAAACCAGCATCTTGGCTGCCCTCCCCTAGTGCTTTTGGCTCAGCATCCAGCGCTGAAGCCAGTGGAATCACTGCAAGCTGCTAGAGCAGACCTGGGCCAAAGCCACTCCCTGCAGCAGACAGGAGCCACGCTCCGTAAGAGTCAGCTTCTTTGAAGGGCAGTGGCCTTGCAGCAGGGCAGAGCATTCTGGGATATTCCAGCCCTATGGGGGCAGGGCAACGTGCCATCTAGCCCAGTAGCCCTTCCTCCCAATGCCCAGTTGCAGACGCTCAAGTGACTCATTCACTGTCAGCCAGTCCCAGCCTCTGGCTGTGAGAGGTTTAGGGACATCCAGAGTATGGGCTCATGTCCCTGTCTGTTTCAGCTATTAGCCATGGATGGACCTGCTCTTTGTGAACAGTGCACATTCTTTTTTAAACCTACTTACTCTTTTGGCCTTCCCAACATCTCCTGGCAAGGAGTTCTGCAAGTGGACTGAGCTGTGTAAAGAAAGAACTCCTTATGTTTGTGTTACACCTGCTGCCTGTAAATTTCATTTAATGACACCCATAGTAGTTCTGGTGTTATGTGATGGGTAAAGAACATTTCCTTATTCACATTCTCCACACCAGCCATGATTTTATAACTTGTTAGATCCCCTCTTGGTCATTTCTTTTCCAAGTGGGCCAGCCCCACTTTTCCCTCGCTCCTTGGATGGAAGCTGTTCTGTCCCCCTAAGAGCTTTTGTTAGTCTTCTCTGTAATTGTTCCAATTCTAATATGTCTTTTGAGACAGGGTAAACAGAACTGTGTGGTGTAGTCCTGGTGTGGCTGTACCATGGATTTACACAGGCCATGTCTAAACTTAAAAAAAACTTTGAAAAGGCCATGCTAATGGCCAAATTGAAGAATACTCGTCTACATGGGGGTCCTTTTCGAAAGGACCCCGCCATCGTCGAAATCCCCTTAGTCCTATCAGCTGATAGGAATAAGGGGATTTCAAAGTTGGCAGGGTCCTTTCAAAAAGGACCCCCCCCCAATCTGGCTGAGCTGCAGGCGAGCGAACAGCAGCACATTTGAAGTGCTGTGGCCGGTGGCAGGCTAACGAGGCACTGAATATTCAATTCAGTGCCTCATTAGTATTCTTTGATTTGGCCATTAGCATGGCCATTTCAAAGTGTTCTGTAAGTGTAGATGTAGCCATAATGGCATTAGGAAATTTGCCATCTTATTGCCTAGCCCTTTCCTAATGGTTCCTAATGGTCACTTTGCTGCTGCTGCAGCAGCAGACACAGCAGAGGGATAGCTCAGTGGCTTGATCATGGCCCTGGTAACGCCAGAATTGTGAGCTCAGCCCTTGAGAGGGCCACATAGAGATGGGGGTAAGAAAAAGGATGGTGCTTGGCCCTGCTAAGAGGGCAGGGGACTGGACTCAATGACCTCCCAAAGTCCTTTCCAGCCTTTTGAGATGTGTGTATCTCCATATTTTCAGAGAGCTATCCACAACGACTCCAACCCTCCTTGAGTAGTAACAAGTAATTCAGACCCCATCATTTAGACTGCCCCCTCCTCCAATCCCTCAATTTCACTGAGATCTGATTTCATGGGCCATGATATGGTTTCCACAGCTGTGAATCTGGATAGGCCCTATTTATGAACACGTTAAATAGCAGCGGTTCCAGTATGGATCCTGGGGTGATCCTGCTGTTGACCACTCTCCAGTCTGAAAACTTTCTTTCAGCCCTCTGGTCCCTACCTTTTAATGAGTTCCTGATCCAAAAGAGCCCTCCCCTCTTACCCCATGGCAGCTCACTTTGCTCCAGTTTTTGCTGAAGGACCTTGTCAAAGGTTTACTCAAAGCCTGCCTGCTCTCTCCCCACTGGATCCCCGTATTCATGTATGTTGGCCCCCAAAGGGATCCTGAGGTTGGTGAGGCCTGATTCTCCTTTACAAATGCCATCTTCAGTCTTCACCAACAACCTGGATTAATCTGGGTGTCTGACCATTCTCTTCTTTACTATATTGTCAACCAATTTGCCCGGTTCTGAAGTTAGGCCTGTAATTATCAAGATGATCTGTACAGCCTTTTTTAAAAACTGGCATCACATAGGCTACCTATTGGTCCTCTGGTCAAAAGGCTGATTTAAGGTGGTTGGTTACACAGCATTGCATATTTGAGACGTGGACTCTAGGACTCTTGTGTGATACTACCTGCTCCTCTACCACAGAGGTAGCCGTGTTAGTATGTAGCTCCGAGAACAAGAAGCCTTGTGGCACCTTATAGATTAACAGATATGAAAGCTTATGCTCCAAAATATCTGTTAGTCTATAAGGTGCCACAAGACTTCTTATTGTTCTCTACCTGCTCCTGGTAACTGATTACTATTTATAAATTTGTTCCAAAATTGCCTTTCAACACTTCAATCTAGGACAGTTCCTCTGATTTGATGCCTAAAAGGAATGGTTTGGGTGCAAGAATCTCACACTCTCTGCAGTGAACACCAATGGCTTGTCCACAACCCCTTTGTTTTCTTTGCTGCTTTAGCAACTTGCTTGTCCAGTGGCCTCAGTGGGGCAGATTTCCTGCTTCTGGTATACTTAAAAAAAATCACTGTTAGTTTGTGTGTCTTGTGCTAATTGCTCTTAACATTTTTGACTGCCTAATTATACGTTTCTACTTTATTGACCTGAGTTTATGCTTCTATTTTTCCTAACTACGTTTTGACTTCCACTTGTTAAAAATTGTCTTTTTGTCTCTAGCCCTATGAATCCCTCTAATACTGTTGTTTAGCCACTGGGGCATTTTATGTTCCTCTTCTTTTTTATCTGGGGAGCAGACAACTTGAGGCTCTCTCATGGTGTTTTTAGTATGTTTCATGCAGCTTTCACTCCTGTGCCTGTTCTTTTAATTTCTATGTAACTAGCTTCCCCAGTTCTGTATAGTTCTCTTTTTTGAAGGTCCATGTTGCTGAGGGATGGGGAGTCTTTGCTACTTCCCCCACCCCACCCCAAACATATTCAATTTAATTACATTGTGGTCAGTGTTTTCAAGCAGTTCAGCTACATTCATCTCATGGATGGAGACTCCCGGGAGCTACTTAGGGTTAACTCAGGAGATCGAAGGTCACGTGCCACCAAACAAGCAGGAAGGACTGTCAGGAGGTACAAATCATCCATGTCCAGCACTGGCTGGTTCCCTGGGGCGAGCAGCAGACCACAGGGGCTGGTTCATTAGACTCTCTGCTGAGTGAGCTGCACTTGGTGATCCTGCTCTCCTGCCTCTTCTTTAAAATGCTGTGTGTAATCATTAGGGGCATGGGGCATTTACAGCAGCCCCTCTGCACATACTCCAGTGCCTCATTGCCAATATATCTGCAGAACCATTTATGAACAGATTCCTGGCACCCCTGCATTGCTACTAGGGCTTGGCTGGGATCACCATGCTGGAGTTCTCTCCATCAACACCAGTGCCTCAGCACCACTGCTAGGTGCTGTTGCACAGATGGGGCTCAGCTCTTTGTGTTTCTCACTGTTTGCCATGGTACGTGGGGACGTGCCCAAGTGTAGCACCTGGGCATGCCATTATAGCCAGAACACAGCACTCAGGTGCATCCAAGCATGGCTGGTGGAACGTGCAGCCACTTGCTTAGTATGGGGAACCAAAGCAGCTTAGATAAGGATCCTGGACTTGAGCAAGTGCAGACAAGAGGAGATGTGTCCTGTCCAGCAGCAGGAAGTCAAACAGGAGGTTCTAGAGGTGGCTCTGCAGGAGGCAGAGCAGTGTTAGGACTAGGCGGGTTCTCTGATTTTACTAAAGCTCCTTGTTCAGTGCTGGACAAAAGCTTCACAACAGCCAGGTACAGCCTTGTATACAGCAACGAGCACGGCAAAGGGCTGGCCAACAGGCACACAGGCAGGAGTTAACTCCAGAAAAAAGGGAATCTCCCACAGAAACACTGAAAAGGAAACAAAAGCCTGTTATCTGAAATGTTCACAATGTTTCTGACAAATCAGCTCCCTGCTGGGCCAGCCAAATGTTTTAGCTTTCCCGTCACTAAGCAGGAACATCCAAACACAGGAAAATGTTTCACAAAAGCTTTGAAAAAACTCCCAAGGAACCACAGCAGCGCCAGCAAAATGCAGCCCCCAGTTAATGCGGATGGACTGGGAGGCAAAAGTAAATCAGTTTCTTAGATGTCTATACACAAATGCAAGTAGTATGGGTAATAAGCAGGAAGAACTTGACATCCTAACACACACAACTATGACCTAACTGGTATGACAGAAACGTGGTGGGATAATATCTGATTGGAATAGAAAGGTACAGCCTACTCAGGAAAGACAGGAAGGATAAACAGGGAGCAGGTGTTGCCTTATATATCAAAAATGTGCACACCTGGACTGAGGTGGAGATGGATGCAGGAGACAAAGATGTTGCGAGTTTCTCAGTTAGGTTAAAAGGGGTAAAAAACAAGAGTGATGTTGTGATATGGGTCTGCTACAGACCATTTAGCCAGGTAGAAGAGGTGGTTTAGAGGCTCTCTCTAAACAATCAACAAAATTATCCAAAACACAGGATTTGGTGGTGATGGGGGACTTCAACTATCCAGACGTACATTGGGAAACTAACACAGCGAGGCACAGAATATCCGGAAAGTCCTTGGACTGCATGGATGACAATTTTTTATTTCAAAAGTTAGAAAAAGCAACTGGGGGCGGGGGGAGTAGTTCTAGATTTGATTTTAACGAATAGCTGAGAATTTGAAAGTGGAAGGTAGCTTGGGAGAAAGTGACCATGAAATCAGAATTCATGATTCTAAGAAATAGTGAAAGAGAATACAGCAAAGCAGAGCCAGTGGATTTCAGAAAAGCAAATTTTGGTAAACTCAGAGAACTGGTAGTTAAGGTACCATGGGAAGCAAGATTAAGAGAAAAAACAACTAAAGAGAGTTGGCAGTTCTGCAAAGGGACATTATGAAGGGCCCAAAAGCAAGCTATCCCGCTGCATAGGAAAGAAAGTATGGTAAAACACTGCCGTGGCTTAGCCAGGAGCTCTTGCAGGATCTCAAAATCAAAAAGGAGTCATATAAAAAGTGGAAATTATGGGAACTTATAAAAGAGGAATATAAGCAAAACAATACATGTATGCAGGGCCAAGATTAGAAAGGTCAACGCACAAAACAAGTTTAAACTAGCTAGAGACATGAAGGGTAACAAAAAGTCATTCTATAAAATATATTAGAAGCAAGAGGAAGACCAAGAACAGGGTAGGCCCACTACTCAGTGAGAAGGGAGAAACAATATAAAGAAACCTGGAAATGGCAGAAGTGATAAATGACTTCGTTTCGGTCTTCACCAAGAAGGCTGATGCAGAAGTGCCTAACATAATGCATGCTAGGGGGAAGGGTGTAGGTTAAAAGGGTATAATACAAAAAGAACGAGTTAAGAATTACTTAGAAAAATTAGCTGTCTTCATGTCCCCAGAGCCTGATGAAATACATCCTAGAATGCTTAAGGAACTGACAGAGGAGGTTTCTGAGCCTTTAACTATCTTTCAAAAGTCCTGGAAGTTGGGAGAGATACCAGAAGACTGGAAAAGGGCAAACATAGTGCCCATCTATAAAAAAGGAAAAAAGAACAACCCAGGAAACTACAGACCAGTCAGTTTAACTTCTATGCTGGGAAAGATAATGGAGCAAATAATTAAGGAATTCATCTGCAAACATCTGGAAGAAAACAAGGTGATAGGTAACAGCCAGCATGATTTTGTAAAGAACAAATCATGCCAGACCAATCTGATAACCTTTTTTTTGACAGGATAACAAGCCTCGTGTGTAAGGGAGAAGCAGTAGATGTGGTATACCTAGACTTTAATAAGGCATTTGACATGGTCCCACATGATCTTCTCATCAATAAACTAAGCAAATACAACTTAGATGGGGCCACTACAAGGTGGGTGCATAACTGGCTGGATAACCGTTCTCAGAGAGTAGTTATTAATTGTTCTCAATCCTGCTGGAAGGGCAGAACAAGTGGGGTTCCACAGGGATCTGTTTTGGAAATGGTTCTATTCAATATCTTCATCAACGATTTAGATACTAGCATAGAGAGTACGCTTATTAAGTTTGCAGATGATACCAAGCTGGGAGGGGTTGCAACTGCTCTGGAGGATAAGCTCATAATTCAAAATGATCTGGACAAACTGGAAAAATGGTCTGAGGTAAACAAGATGATGTTTAATAAGGACAAATGCAAAGAACTCCACTTAGGAAGAAACAATCAGATTCATACATATAAATGGGAAGCAACTGTCTAGGAGGGAGTACTGTGGAAAGGGATTTAAGGGTCATAGTGGACCACAAGCTAAATATAAGTCAACAGTGTGATGCTGTTGCAAAAAAAGCAAACATGATTCTGGGATGCTTTAGCAGGTGTATTGTGAACGAGACACAAGCAGTCATTCTTCCGCTCTACTTGGTACTCATTAGGCCTCAACTGGGTTATTGTGTCCAGTTCTGGGCATCACATTTCAAGAAACGTGGAGAAAGTGGAGAAGGTCCAGAGAAGAGCAGCAAGAACAATTAAAGGTCTAGAGAACATGAGCTATGAGAGAAGACTGAAAAAACTGGACCTGTTTAGTTGAGAAAAGAGAAGACTTAGAGGGGACATGACAGTGGATTTCAAGTACCTTAAAGTGGGTTACAAGGAAGAGGGGGAAAATTTGTTCTCCTTGTGCTCTGAGGATAGGACAAGGAGCAATGGGCTTAAACTGCAGCAAGGGAGGTTTAGATTAGACATTAGGAAAAACTTCCTAACTGTCAGGGTAGTTAAACACTGGAATAAGGTACCTAGAGAGGTTATGAAATCTCCATCGCTGGAGATATTTAAGAGCAGGTTGAATAGATACCTACTGGGGATGGTCTACATGGTGTTTGGTCCCGCCAAGAGTGCAGGGAACTGCACCTGATGACCTCTTGAGGTGCTTCCAGTTCTAGTGTTCTATGATTCAACATCACGCTGCCGGGATGCGTACAAACCACTTCTATCACAGAACAGTCAGTACAAAGCTTTGGAGCTCTCTAGCTGCCTGCCTGCTGCAACCAGTTAGCACCAGGAGACCAGCCACCCATCAGAAGGGCAGGGGCTGTAAATTGCACAACAACATTTATTAGTTTTCCTTGTTTTAATTAAAACTGTGTAAAATGCAGGCAAGTGTAACTGGTATTTCAAGTATTATTTCACTTGTTTTTACAGCAATGGTGGTGGTGGGCCCCAGTGGCTGCATGAGCTGAGCCACTCAGACTGTCCAATGCACTCCAGGGCAAGTGACTTCCCTCCCCACCTTTGTGAAGCTGGATGTGGAGTGCTTCCTCCCCCAGCAACGTTCTCCTCCATTAGAACTAGCAGCAACATTCCCTCTTTTGTCCATCCAAATGTGGAAACATTTTGTGCACTGCAGCATGTGCAGATGTCACCATCCGGAGAGTCACACACTGCCAGCTGTGGGTGCTCTGCTAATCAGCTGGGCAGTGTTTGAATCTCTCTTGGGCAGCTGCCAGCACTCAGCTTACAGAGAATACTAACCAGCAGCTTGCCTATTGCTACAGACCTCACATCCCTGCATACCTCAGGGAGGTAGTGGAGGGGCAGCTGGTGCAGAAAAACCAGCACAGATCTCCATGACTGACTCACCAGAGCTTTACGGTACATTCAGAACTCCCACGAACTCACAATCCAAGAAGAAAAGGCTCCGAATGCTCCTCAGACAAACAGGCAGCAGGCTTCATCCTTGGCTTAGGTGGGTAACCGCCTCTGCCTTGTGTACTCTCAGCCCCACCCTCATGGCTTCCCAAAGCTAGTGGCCCCAGTCTCCCTCAGGCTGCTCCCCTGCAGACAGCCTCCACGCACACAGGGCTGTGCTGGGACATGTTACACAGAGCAATATTCCGCAGGGCTTCTCCCCCATCGCCATCAGCTCAGCTGCAACTCAGAGTAGCTTTTATCACTTTGCTCAGGTTCATTGTCTCTTTCCAGGTTCCACACTTAAGCTCTGCCTCCACCTCCCAACATTCACACCCTAATCTTCCATCTTCTCCTCCTACCAGTGGGCAGCCCAGTTCTGCACATGCTCCAGCCCAGCTGAGGGAGCTTTTTACTGTTTGTTTAACATTACCAGGCAGCTGTTCACTGCTGCAGCATTTGGAGTGCAGATGAGCCCTCTGTCACTCACTGAGACAGCAGCTAGTGCCCCTAGGGTGATCAGGACCCATTGCGCTGCACACGCCCATGCCCCAGCCAGTCCCTGCTCTCAGAAAACACTCATCTAAGGAGACACAGCACATGGCTGTAAGACGGAGGTGGGAAACATAGGCTAACAGTGAAACGACTCATTAATACGATGGACCCTGCTCACAGTGCCAGAGCCCTGGCATGGCCTGCAGGCATGGTGGCAGAGTGGAACTTTCAGGAGAGCTGAATGTACGGCAGGTGGGGGAAAGGTTAACAGGCTGGGAGTGCATTAACAGGCATATTCCCTGTAAGACATGGGAGGTGACTCTCCTGCATTACTCTGCACTTGTGAGGCCTCACCTGGAGCACAGCGTCCAGCCCAGTGCCATGCGCTAAGAGAGATGTGGACAGAGTGGAGAGAAGCCAGCAGAGTGACAAAAGATAAAAGGTGTGTTCAGTCTTCAGCAAAGACGCCTGAAGAACCAGGTGTACATTTTCAATCACGTTAAGGGCTGTTCTGAGGGCAAGCAGGCATTCGTCACCTCCTCCCAAGTACCAGGCATGGTCTGCACCAAGGGCAGTTTGGTTAGATACTAGGAAAACCTCACAGGGGAGCTCTGGACCCTGCTTCCAGGAGGGTGGGGAATCCCTGCGAACTGGAGGTTTTGAAGGTAGGATGGACAGGTTACTTGCCTAACCTGGGGGCTGGAGCCCCTTTCCAGCTTGACAGTTGCAGGATTCCCTGACGGCAGCTGGCTGTAGGAGTGTGTACATGCAGGAAGGGCCAGCGCAGGGCACAGAGCACCAAGCAGGGAGGGACCAGCTGGGTGAAGTCAGCCATTCCTGCCACTGTGAGGGGCAAACAGAACAAAACCCAGCCCAGGAACTGCTTCAGCTGCTGGTTCCACCTGAGAATTCTGAGACATCTACCTGATATTTTCTTCCCAGTAAGAAAAAGCATCGTTGCTTCCTACCTCCCTGAGCTGCTTCTCCCTCAGCCAGAGCAGGTCTGCTAGGACACCATGGGCATGTTCAAGCAGCAACTAGCTACCTGTGGTTGGCTTGGGCCAGTTAACTGGGGGTTGGGTGCAGACCCACTGACAGCAATTTCAGGCCCTAGGGCAGAACAGTCAGTGCTCCCCACCCGCCTTCAACTGACATTTGGGCAGTGCTGTACCTGCGCTGCGGGTGCACTCTTCTGGCACAGCCAGTGCTTCCTCATGTCCCCAGCCTGGCAGGGTTGCCAAATGTCTAAATGCACAAAAGCAAAGACCCTTCCCAGCTGAGGGAGCTGCAGAGTTGGTGCTCGGGGCATTGCACAGAGCTGGGGGGCTGCCTCTGGGAATGGAGAACAGGCTGGAGGCTTGCCTTAGTCCTGCTGTGCAGCCAGCAGCTGCCATTTTAAATCACCTGGGTCCCAGAGCAACTGCCCCTCCCACCAGCAGGCTTGCTCATGGTGCTCAGGCTGCAGGGCTGTTTACTGAGCTTCAGCCAAGCTCACCCTGCTGAGAAGGAGGGTCGCCGGGCTTGAGTTGGTCAGTCCAGCAGCCCTGCAGCCCAAGCTTGGAGAGTCTGAGTCAGCTTTTAGGGCAGCTGCTCTCTGGACATACCCCATGTGAACACACCTTGCCCAGGACCAAATACTTTGCCCCTGCTCTTGACTCAAGGACGGGTGGAGAGCATTGACCTTGATCTTCATGGGGCAAGAGGGTTTTGGTCCCAAAGTGCCGAGTGCCTGGGCTCCTGAGAACAGGTAGCCCTGATCCACGTGCAGAGCTGCTGGCCCCCTGCAGGCCAACCAAGCCAGCACTTAGGGCAAAGCCAGAAAAGCCCACAGTGGTTTGAGGTCAGGGATTCATTTGTGATTCACCTCATTTTATTCTGGGGACACCTTGCCTAGGGATGAGCACATTGCAATATATGAGGGAGCAAGAACTCACTGGCAGCTACTAGCCAGGAAGAGTCATGCAAGTGTTAGGATGAGACAGGCTATGAAATCCCAGGCCCAGGGTGCACGGATTGCTGGAGTCCCCTGGCAGATCACCCTCCAATGGGGGAGAGGATGTGGAGGGAGGGCGCCCAGGCCCACAATCTGTACATGCAGCAGGCACTCAGAGTGAGCTGTTCTCAGGGCTGGGCCAGCTCTCAGAGAGACTCAATATTGCCACTGCCGTTGCACACACCACGGTGAATAAAGCATTAATATTTGCACACAGGCCCCAGCCCTGGGGATGAGATGTGAGTGGTGAAGATGAGCTTTCACAGCTACAGCTTCTTAAACTCTGCAGAAGACCCAAGACCAACCTCTGTCCTCTCAGTGCCAGACTACTGAAACAGAAGGACTCACCCACCCCATTACTGGGTTCTGCAGCATGAAATTTACTTTGTTCAGATTTTGTTCGGCACCAAAACAAATTCAACACCTTCTATTTAAAAACCATCAAATGACTCTGCTGGTAAGTGCCCTGGGATGGAATGGGCTGGCTTGAGAGCACCCCCATGGCCAGTAAAGCACCCGCGTTTCCTTGTTCTGAGAGTAGGAGAGCCTGGAGGGCAGAGCTGTGCAGGGCAAGGGGCGCTGCTGAATTTGCTGCACATCAGACTGTCTGCAACAGCTGCTCCAGGAATCATAATGATGCCTGGGCTAGACAGCTGATTCCATTTAGATTCACCAAAAGAACTGCTCTGGGCACACAAGGGACTAGGAGGAGGAGAAGCAGATAAAATGATTCTCTTTTCATTATAAGACAAAAACCAGCTCTTCTTCTACTTTGCTTAGGGGGAATTGGAAAAATCTCTTTGATCCCTCTTTTGGGTAGTGATCCTCTGCCCAAGTAAGTCGCATCTGTGCAAGAATCTTCACTTTATTGAAGGAGGTAGCAGACAGACGTATGAACACCTCAGCTGAACCTCCCCATTTACCCAGCACCAGTTAGATTCTGTGTCAGTAACCCTGCAGCCCTCACACAGGTAAGTGGCCAGGCATGCACCTCAACCTATGGCAGGAGACCATACCTTTCAATTCAGACAAAGTAGGCCAGTGAACCACATACTCTTTGCAGTCAGGCTTAGCAATAATAACTGAGGGGGGAGGGGGTTCTGCCTCCAGCCAGTTTTGCATCTTATTTGATTGTTTTGTTTTCACCTACAGGAGAAAATGGCAACTGCTTTTTTCCTCCCTCTAGTCCCTGGCCAGTCTTCTACAGTCCTCCCGCCACACCTCTTGCAGTAAGCTACTACCTGCATGGCGCTCTGCCCCAGCAGGTACAGCTCCTCTGACCATGCTTGGATCTAGTGAGATTTAAACACTAAGGCTGTGGCCTCACTTGGCCAAAACTTCGAAGTGGCCATGTTAATGGCCAAACTGAAGAATACTAATGAGGCACTGAACTGAATATTCAGCGCCTCATTAGCATTCGCACCCTTCTGGCCACGGCGCTTCGAAACTGCCATTTTCTAACGCGTGTAGCTCGGCTACACAGGGGTCCTTTTCAAAAAGACCCTGCCGATTTTGAGAGGAATAAGGGGGTGTCAAAATGTGCAGGGTCCTTGTGAAAAGGACCCCCTGTGTAGCCGTGCTGAGCCCCGCGCATTGGAAAGACTCATTAGTATTCTTCAATTTGGCCATTAGCATGGCCACTTTGAAGTTTTGGCCAAGTGTGGCCACAGCCTAAGAGTCTTCCCAAAAAGCAGTGGGTCCTACCTGCAACATAAGAGAACTGTGCATAACACCACGGTGAGCACGCCTCACTGCTGCAGGCAGGACTGCAAACTTGCCTGGCCTGTGTTAATATGGCCCAGTCTCGCTGTGGCCACAGGGCTCTGTGGAAGGTGGCACATGGAGGCATGGTTGCATTTGGTTTGGTAAAGTGCATGATGCTGTACGAGCAGAAGGCTTATTGGTGCAACTGAGTAAGAGCACAGCTGAGACCTGCATGTCCTGAAAGAACTCAGAGCCTTTCCGGGAGGTGGGGAGCTTGCAGCCTTCGGGTTACTAGAAATGCAGGCATTGTAACAATGTGTGTCACTTGGCTACTGCCCAGCCCGCACCTGGTTCCCTGTCAGGCAGCATGAGAGAACGGGGGAGGAAAGAGGCTGTCTCCTCCAGCTAAGATTCAAAAAGGAACCAACAGCTGTTGCTAATGTCTCAAATCAGTCACACTTACATCTATTGCACATCCTTACAGCATAAAGCCAGGGCTGTGCTCGGGGCAGCCATCGGTCCCAGGCAGTTCACATCAGAGACTGGGGAAGTGCCAGCACACCCAAGAGCCACCTCTTCTGCAAAGGAACCAGGACAGATTCCCCACAGCTCCCCTGTGGCATTGCATGTTGGTGCATATGCAGACATGGCACGGGTGCAAGTGAGAGGAACAGGAAGCTCTTGGATGGAATTCTTAGAGGATCTGCTCTGTGCTTGAAGCGGAAATGTCCAATAACCTCCAGGCAGCGTAGGGGTTGAGCTCATCCTGGTCTCTGCAGAGGGCCCACACATACAGCATCCGCAGAACTTTGTCCTGAAACAAAAATCCACCTGTTAGAACAGAAACTGCAGAGAACACAGCACCGCTGAGGGCTACCAGCCACAGGGAACACAGCACAAGCGACCCACCACTGCCCCCTCACAGGGAACATGGCACTGCTGAGGGCTACCAGCCACCTCCTCACCCCTCACAGGGAATACAGCACTGCTATAGGCTACGAGACCCCACCCCCTGCTGAGAACATGGAAGTCATGCACATCCCTTGTCCCTACTGCTGCCAGACTGAATCGCCACACACAGAACACGGCACCACTGCTCGGCTAGGAGTTACACACACACACGGCAGCACCGCCATACAAGTCCTGCAGGCGTTCTGTTTCTACCTCTTTGGTTTTACCTTCTTTAATTAGGTTTGAGGAAATGCTGTATATCAAAAGCTCACTTTCAACTCTGAACTGAGCTGAATTTCCCCCACTTAACTTTTGCCCCAAAGAGCTGCAATGCTTGAAAATTTGAGCCAGACAACTATTTGAGCTACCTGGTAGTAAGAAAGCACATGTTTTCCTGTCCTGACAGCCAGTTTAGTGCAGACAACAGAGGAGCAGCTGAACTCTGCATGAACTCTCCTGCAGTTAGTACCTCCAATTTCATCAAGCTAAGAGCATTCGCATGCACACAAGGCCACAGTCAAACACCTAAGTGCACCATCTCCAGCAGCTTCAGGCTCGTTAGTGCCCGTTGGGAAGCATGTCTGTCCAACTCTTCCGTTACTTTTAGCCTTTTATCTTTTACCCTTGCTTCCCATGCCCTGCTCCATCGCTCCTTAGTAACAGAGGAAATTAAATATATAAACCTCTCCATACAATTTTAACTTGCCCTATGGAAAGCCACAAAGCTGCAGGGAAGGCAATCATATCATTTTCATCCATGTTCAAGCCCTGCACATGCTGTACTCATCACCAGTCCTGTTTTCCTGGGTCAATATGCACACAGAAGAACGCAGAGCTAGGCCCACCTCAGGAACAGCAGCTGTCTGCAACTGTGAAATGTTCGTAACTCTGAACCAAATGTTCTGGTTGTTCTTTCAAATGTTTACAACCGAACATCGACTTAATACAGCTTCTAAACTTTGCCATGCAGAAGAGAAACACTGCTTCCCTTCTTAGCAGGTTGCATTTGGCAAAAAACTGTACTATATTTGCTTTTCTTCTTTCTCTGCCATTGCCTGAGTGCATACTTCAGTTCCCAATGAGGCATGTGGGTTAACTGGTCAGTCTGCAGTTCTGGTGTTTGTAACACTGATGATCTACTGGAGCATTTTCTGGAAAGAGCCCATGCTGTGAAGCATATATACATATAAGATGGGTAATGGGGCTGAGTTAATTGCCTTAATTAGCATTTTCTAGCTATCTGCGACACTCAAATGCCAATTAATGACATTCTGTAATGAAAGAGAAACTAGGAAAGGAGAACATTAGCCAGAAGTTGTAACATATTTGGAAGGTTTAGGCACCTGAAAAACAGGTAGCTCTATAGCAGGAGTCAGCAACCTGCAGCTCCAGCACTGCAGGTGTCTCTTTACGGAGTCAGTGGCTCCGGCGGCTGCTGTTGCTTAAACAAAAGAACCAAATCCAGTTGCCCGCCGCTAAACCAACTGAACAGTCAGCTGGGGCAGGGAGCCCTGGAAGGGCTGGGGAGGCAGCTGAGCCTGTCCCTGCCGGAGCTGTGCTGAGGAGGCGGCGGCAGCAGGGAGCAGCTGCTGCAGAGGGGCTGCATGCACCAAGGCGAGTTAATCCTGGGGATGCAGGGGAAGGAAGAGATTGGGGCTGAGAGGGGTTAATTCTGAGGATGGGGGGTGGTGTGGAGCTGGGAGGGGTTAAGCCTGGGGATGGGGGAAGGTTTGTGGGATGGGGTGCAAAGCTTGGGGATAGGACAGATTTGGTGGCTGAGGTGAGTAAAGCCTGGAGGGGAGGTAACAGCTTTTTAACTCACAAATCATTGTGTGTGCTCGGTTCTTAAAATAGGGGTGACAAAAAGTACAGGTTGACATTACTTATTAAGGCTGTCTTGCATTCACGTGCACTGAGGCTCCTGAATCAGAGAATCACAGGCGGGAAGGGATCTCAGGAGGTCATCTAGTCCAGCCCCCTGCTTCCAGCAGGATCAACCTCCACTAAGTCATCCCAGACAGGACCTTGTCAAGCTGGAACTTAAAAACCTCTAGGGATGGAGAATCCACCACCTCTCTAGGCAACACATTCCAGTGCTTCACCACCCTCCTGGTGAAACAGATTTCCTAATATCCAACCTACACCTCTCTCTGTAACTTCAGACCATTGCTCCTTGTTCTTCCGTTACCACTGAAAAAAGTTTCTCTCCATCCTCTTTAGAGCTCCCCTTCAGGAAGTTGAAGGCTGCTATTAAATCACCCCTCACTCTTCTCTTCTACAAACTAAATAAGCCCAAATCCCCCAGCCTCTCCTCATAGGTCATGTGCTCCAGCCCCTTAATCATTTACACTGCCCTGTACTGAATCTACTTCAGCAAAACCACATCCTTTCTATACTGAGTGGCCCAGAACTGGACGCTATACTCCAGATGCAGCCTCACCAGTGCTCAATAGAGGGGAACAACCACTTCTCTAGATCTGCTTGAAATGCTCCTCCTAATGCATCCCAATATGCTGTTAGCTTTCTTGGCTACAAGGGCACACTGTTTACTTGCATCCAGCCTTTCATCCACCATAATTCCCACATCCCTTTCCGCTGTACTGCTACTTAGCCAGTCAGTCCCCAGCCTATAACAATGCTTGGGATGCTTCCATCCCAGGTGCAGGACTCTCCACTTCCCCTTGTTGAACCACATCAGATTTCTTTTGGCCCAATCCTCCAATTTATTCAGGTCACTCTGGATTCTCTCTCTACCCTCCAACGTATCTCCCACTAGCTTAGTGTTATCCACAAACTTGCTGAGGGTGCAATCCAGTCCCTCGTCCAGGTCATTAATAAAGATGCTGAACAGCACCAGCCTGAGAACTGAGCCTTGGGGTACTTCACTTGAAACTGACCGCCATCCAGATATTGAGCCATTGACCACTACCCATTGGGCCCAACCATCAAGCCAGCTTTCTATCCATCTTACAGTCCATGTATCCATAACAGTCCACAACTTATAGGCAAGAATGTTGTGGCAGACTGTATCAAAAGCTTTGCTATATCGTACCTACTAACTTCCCCATGTGCTGTTATCTGTTACCTCACCTTAGGAGTTAATCAAATTGGTCAGGCAGGACTTGTCCTTGGTGAATCCATGTTGATTGCTTTTGATCAATTTCCCCTGATTTTGTAACTGAATTTGAAAAAATGTCTCTTCTGACTATTTCAGTTGCAGACTCCTGGTCTATAGGAAATGTGGCAGAATACAGGGATTTTATGACACCAAAACACAGCACTGACCAGGGAAGATGGCTTTCTTGCTGGGGAATGAGACATCACAGAAGAAAGAAAACAGCATGTTACCTGCACTGAGAGAGTTCTGGGTGACTGATTTTGTATTTTTATTACTACAGCTACACCCTAATCTTGGATGTACAGTGCACGTTACTGCCTATATTCAAAGAAACAGGGACAGCAAACAACAGCGGATTTCTAAACTGTAGTTCTGCATTTAAGATTAACATTTGTGGGGATGCAGATTAATTTTAATAAGAATTCCTGTACCCTTCAGAAGTGCTTTGCTGAGTGGTGAAACGCCTACTTCCCCAGATCAGCTATGCAAAACTCTACAGGCATCAGTCCCCTGCTCTTTTTGAAGTGATGTATTTGCTAGACCACCTGGCATAAGCATTTCATATGCTCCTAAGCCTCCTTTGTGTTCTTTTGAGGGTGCGTTTGTAATGCTGTAGTAGAATCTAAAAGGAGTGCGAACAAGGCTATACTGCAGCAGAGACAAGCACATGATTTGGAGACTTTGCAGCTTGAGGTTTCTTTTCACTCAGAAGATTATTTGCTCTAAGGGATTGCAGAAGAGCAACAGTAATACTGAATCATATCTATCAGCTGACACTGGATTAAAACTAAAGTTTAATTTCCTTTCATTTCCATTTTAATGCATCTCCCTGATTTACTGCTGTTCTCAAGGAACTAGACAGCAAATGGGCTTGGATATCCCCTTTAATAATTATCCCATCAATACTCACCTTTTATGAATGGGCTAATTTAATGTGAAAAATCACTAAATAGACCTCTTCCTCCTACAGTCAGTACAACAGACTGCAAATCAGTCCAGCCGGGCCCATCATTAAAATTAGTCCCTGTTCTGTAACCCTACAGCCTGGGCTCAGAAGAGTGACTGAGAAAAGCCAATATTTATTAAATGTATGGATTAGTTTTAATGGAAGGCTCCCGGAAACTGCCAGCTCCAGACTCCTTGCAGTGTCGCCTGTCGTACATCATTAAGCTACTTAAACATGGACCTGGCACAGACAGAGCTGTCTGGCTATCCAGCCACTGCCACATCTAGAAAGTGTCACAAGCTCTCAGACCCTTTGCCATTAACTCCCCAGATGACTTTGGCAAAACTACTCTGCAGACGGTGTGGAGGTGAACAGCTGTGGTGCTTTCTACAGTTTAGACAAACAAACGAGACTGCTGCAGGAAGTGACACACATACAGACTCCAGGACGCTGCATAGTTGGTCAGGTGGCCCCAAACACAGTAGCTTTCAGGTGTCTTCCTCTGGGTCTCACCTTGTGCTAGACACTGTTTATCTGGAGTGAGCCAGCATCTTAGTACAACTGTAGTGGATGCAGACCCTAAACTCGCATGGCTTGGGATTATTCCTAATCCCTTTTGCAATTTGTTATAGCCTCATTTCTTCCACTTCATTCCATTTTGCTAATCGATGCACAAGCCTGCAGTACGTCTGGGCTTCTCCCACCTAGACCCTTTCCTCCAGTGTGGAGAAAGCTTAGAAAGCATACATCCAAAGCACTGCAAATAAACAAATTAAATATGAACCTAGCAAACAGACTTGGTGGGAAATGAAGGGCCCTGCGTGCTCTGATCTGTCACTCACCCTTCTCCGTGCATCAATTTCCCCCATCTTTAAAATGGGGATAATGATATGGGAGTCATCAGCAAAGTACTTTTCATCTCTCCTCCTCCTCCTCCTAGGTGCTCACAGCATCTCCTAGCTTGGCACTATTCTCCTACCTAAACATAGAACTTTCACTACTCCATTCAGATGGCCCTGCAGGGCCCCAGCCAGATGCCAATATTTGTAATTGCTCTTTTCTTATGGCTCTCTTTCATGAAGAGTCAAACGAGAGTCTCTGATTGGACACTTCCATGAAGTCCAGAAATGTCAGACAGACCTAATCCAAGACAACTCAGGAGCAACCAAAAGCCAAGAGCATGACGAATAGATCAGCCAAATGAAAAGCAGTCACATTAGGAAGTGATTAGTTGACTTGCTGAGGCATGCTGGGTATCGCTGGCCCTCTAACTTGGGACGGGGGGCAGTGATTTAGGATGCACAAACATTCTTGCTGACACAGGTCCAACATTTAAGCCCAAAGTTCTGGGACATATGTGACAGCAGAATGACACTGTTCAAAACCCACACCAAGATGGCCGTCCCAAGCAGGAGCCCCACTTCCTCGCTTCACTCCACCCTGAACAGAGAGTAATGGCCCTGCAGGAGTTGCTGCTGGGGCTTTCCACTCACTAAATCCCGTGCCTAGCACCTCTATCACTGGACTTTAAAGCAGCGTAATCAAGCTGCATGCTGAATGACTCTGTGTAATGCTCTGGGGGGCGTGCTGCCCATGTAACTCACAACCTTCTCTAAACCATAACCTCACTGTTTCCTACTCCCCACTGCTGCCAGGGTTCTCTGGCACAATGATCTCAGGCAGCCCACCTGCCAAGGGCAAGGACAAAGCTCTGAGTGGCTGAGCCAGGCCAAGTGTAGGAAGGGAGGAGGGGTCATCCACAGGCACACATCTGGATGCGCTGCCCTTTCACTATTTGTTTCCATGATTTCACCTGGAACTGAAGTTGAACTTATTGGATCCAATTGCCCTTTCCCACTATAAAGACCCAAATCCCATAAGCTCTACACCAGTTCACTACACCTTCCTCATTTGGAGCATTTTAAAGATGGCGGCTAAAGGTTCCATCACCACATATCTTGTTCGTCCAAGTACTCCCCTCCAGTTAGTGGATTTTCTAAAAATCAGTTGCTCCATTTTCTCCATTGCTCTATTAATAGCAGCAGAAGCATCTGAGTTCTGGGACACAGGAGAAGTCCAGACATGCTGACAGTGTGATTTGAGTGCAGGATCTTGTTATTTCACACTGGTGATCTGAAGACTCACTGTGAAGCACTGAACTTCATCTATTTGCAAGTGATCATCCTGAAGAAAGTTGGCTCAGCATCATAAAATATGCTTGTTCATTTATTTGACAAGTTTTGTTTTAATGAGTGATGTTCTAGCAAACACACTGAAGTACTGAGGTCCCAGTAATGCCAAACCTCTTGCTCAAGCACTATTTCATCTCTGCTTGGAAAAAGAAAGGGCATGTGGCTGTGGGGTGAATCATGGAGCATATGGATTAAAGGTACAGTAGCCAGGCTCCATGGCAGATGTGTGTACTACACAGTGATGGTGGATTAAAAGTACACATCCACCACCTCATGGCTCTGATGGCAAAGAATTTCATTTCTCTCACGGTATGTGGCATCACTTACCGGGTCTCCTTCTACCACCTCTCCTTTCTGATTTTTAATCACCATAACAAGTTGAGCCTGGAAAGTGATAATTAATACGGGTCCCTGTTCCATCATCTTTCCCATAGCAAGCTGTAGCAAGGAAAAGAAAAAACATGATTAGAGAGTGGAGATTCTTTCTGCAGCATGAGAACGTAAGATGACCTCTATGACTTTGCACAGTAACTCACTAGCTTGTAATCTCTTTCAAGGCTGACTCCAGCTACTACTGACTTGTGCTAGTACAATTGCTCAAGTCAATGGTGCAAAATGTTTCTTCATTATAACTATGTTTTTAAATGCTTATCCTACAATTTCAGAAAAATTGTCCCTTTTAGGCAGAAATTTTTCCATTCTTGATTGCCTGAGGGTTAAATATTTGAGAATATATGAAGATGATCTCTTCAGCTATTTCTGAGCTGTGAGAGGATGATAAAGTCTAGCTCTTAAAAAACAGCAGTATGCCTTTTATAGGGAAAAGGCTCAAATCCAGCTGCAGCTTTGACACCTCCCATCTAGCAAATAAATAGCTCTTAATGAGGCAAGTCCCAACGCACTGGGAAAAGGAACTTATAAAAGAACAGAAGCCACGAAGGTCAATGCCTCCTGCCCATGTCCCTTCTCCTGACCTCTTTATTCCACTGACAACTCTTACCTCTCTAAAAACCTAGGAAATTAAATGCAAAAGACAACACAAAATTAAAGTTGCTCTATTAAGAATGCAAAGTTGAGAAGCAACTTTCACCGTGCTCCTGCCCGGCAAGAATCTATTATGATACAAGATCAAATATGCTTAAGTGACTTAGGAACAACTGAAAATTTTACCCAGGGTCTTCAAACCCTTAATTGTATTACCCCAGAAGTAATGTCTCTCTAAGGGAGTAGAAAAAGTCTCACCTCCCCAATCCCTGTTGGGAGTAGAGGGAAGCCATCCAGGACACCCTGCTCTCCAGGGAGTGGAGGGCAGCTGGGCTCTAGCTGCCTGGCTTTCCTGACAATTTCACACCATGTAAGGAGACTGACAACAGCTGATGTAAATAGCTCAGTGTCTACACTGGGGTTGAGGCACAGGGCTGGAGCCTTGCCGCAGAGATCCCAGCATGGGACTGGGACTGGGCCTGGAGCCACCGCTGTGGAGCATGGGGCCAAAGCTGAAGCCCCCACTTTGGAACGGGGCTGCAGCCACAGGCTGGGGCCACCCCTGATCCCGGGCCTGGGGCTGGGCCCCAAGCACAGGGCACCCACTGTAGAGGCCCAGCCATGATGTCCCTGCCCTGTCATAGAGCTGGAGCCCTGCGGCGCAGGGCTGGACCCAGAGCATGGGGTGTGGGAACAGGGCCCCCCACCAGGGCCAGAGTGCAGGCCTGGAGCATAGGGCCAGGCCTGGATTGTGAAGCCCCCACCAGGTTGCAGGGCTGGGCCCCCACCAGTATGCAGGGCCCCACTGTGGAATTGCCATGCGGCTGTAGTCCCCACCAGAGTACAGGGCCCTCACCAGCATGTGGGGCCCCAGCTGGATTTTAAAAAGTATCCCTGACACTTGGACCATACATAGAGGTCAAATTTCAGCATTCGGCCTCAGGAAGGTTGCTGACCCATGGTCTACAGAGACATGGCACTGCCCTAATTAAACTTATATAATAAGCCTTATGTCTCTTGTGGAGGTAGAGTTATGTCTATATAGTAAGGCCCTTCTATCAGCAGAAGGGAGGTCATAGCGTAGACATGCCATAAGTTTCTACCACAGCAATAAATCATATTATCACCTCCCTACCTGCTCCACTGGGACTGAAACAGGGAACCGGACTTCTCAATGACAAGCATTCAGCTCTAAGCACTTTCAGTGCATTCGTCGAAAGCTCAGACTTTTAAGGCCATGTGCCAGCTCATGAATTCAATCTGAAAGCCACTTTCTGAGAATGCAGCTGTTTATGGATAACATTTCTACCTTAACATAAGCTGAAAGACATGCACTGAATTCCATTACATATGTGTATGTAAATCTACATTTTAATTATGTAATTAATTTCAAACCTAGTGAGGAGGGCTTTAAACTAGGTTCACTGGGGCAAGGTGACACAAGCCCTGAGGTAAGTGGGGACAGAGGAGGGAAAAATCAAGTGGGTTTCCTGGCTGAAAAGGAGAAAATGGGCCAATCGGCCCCTTCTCTAAGATGCTTGTACACTAATGCCAGAAGCCTGGGGAACAAACAGGAAGAATCAGAGGCCCTGGCACAAGTCAAAGAAGTAAGAGGTGGTTGGAATAACGGGGACTTGGTGGGACGATTTGCAAAACTGGAACATGGTCATGGAAAGTTAAAAACTGTTTAGGAAGGACAGACAGGGGAGAAAAGGAGAAGGAGTTGTGCTCTATGTGAGGGAGCAGTATGATTGCTCAGAGCTCCAGTATCAGGAAGCAGAAAATCCAGTTGAGTGTCTTTGGGTTAAACTTAGAGGCGGAAGTAACAGAGGTGATGTTGTAGTTGGTGTCTGCCATAGACCGCCAGATCAGGGAGATGAGGATTTCTTCATACAGCTAAGTGAAGCTTCCAAAACACAGGCCCTGGTTCTCATGGGAGACTTTAATCATCCAGACATTCGTTGGGAGACCAATACATCAGCACACAGACAATCAAGGAAGTTTTTGGAGAATGTTGGGGATAATTTCTTGGTACAAGTGCTGAAGGAACCAACCAGGGGCCATGCGCAACTTGACCTGCTGCTCACAAACAGGGGAAAACTAGTAGAAGAAATAGAAGTGGGAAGAAACCTGGGCTGCAGCGACCAGGAGGTCGTAGATTTCAGGATCCGGACAAAAGGAAGAAAGGGGAGCAGTAACATACAGACCCTTTGATTTCAGGACAGCAGACTTTGACTCCCTGAGAGAACTGATGATCAGGATGCCTTGGGAAATGAAGATGAAGGGGAAAAGAGTTCAAGAGAACTGGCAGTACTTTAAAGAAGTCTTACTGAAGGCACAGGAAAGAGAAGTTACTCACCTGTAGTAACGATGGTTCTTCGAGATGTGTCCCCGTGGGTGCTCCACTATAGGTGTCGGGCTCGCCCGGCGCCGCAGATCGGAATTCTTCTAGCAGTTTCTATTGGATCGCGCATGCACCGACGCGCGCCGCTCTCTTGTGCGCCCCCGGCCATGTGCGCAATCCGGTCCCCGCCAGTTCCTTGACCAACCGCCTCATATGCTCCTGAAAAACATTAGACAGAGATTCCGAAGCGGGGAGGATGGGCGGGTGGCGGAGCACCCACGGGGACATATCTCGAAGAACCATTGTTACTACAAGTGAGTAACTTCTCTTTCTTCTTCAAGTGGTCCCCTTGGGTGCTCCACAATAGGTGACTACCCAGCAGTAACCCAAGTAAGGAGATGGGTAATCGATTCATGTGCAGCTTGCCCCCGAGAGGACTGCTGTCGACAGACGGGTATCCTTCTCGAATACCCGAGGTAGGGCATAATGCTTGGCAAAGGTGTCGTAGGATGACCAGGTCGCCGCTCTCCATATGTCTTTTAACGCGATGCCCTTGAAGAAGGCTGTTGATGCCGCCACCACCTTGGTGGAGTGAGCCCTAGGCGGGGCCAGCAAAGGGGTCTTTCGAAGCTCGTAGCACATTTTTATACAGGACACGATGTGCTTTGAAATTCTCTGTGAAGAGAGGCCTTCCCCTTTTGACCTGGGAGCGAGAGACACTAGAAGCCTGTCCGTTTTCCGGAAAGACTTAGTTCTGTCTATATAGAAGGCCAATGCCGTCCTCACGTCTAGGAGATGTAGGTGCGCCTCCTTGCTGGAGCTGTGAGGCTTCGGGTAAAACGAGAGTAAAACTATTGGTTCGTTAAGATGGAACTCCGAAGAAACTTTTGGAACGAAGGCTGGGTGTAACCGTAAGGTTACCGCCCCCTTTGAGAATACTGTGCAGGGTGGCGTTGCCACCACTGCTGCGAGCTCGCTCACCCTGCGGGCTGACGTAATCGCAAGGACGAAGGTTGTTTTCATCGTAAGGAGTCGGAGGGGTACTGTGGATAATGGTTCGAAGGGTGGTCCCAATAGCGTGCTGAGCACCAAGTCCAAACTCCACGATGGTGGAAGCAGTTTTCGAGGAGGGTACAGGTTTACCAGCCCCTTCAAGAACCTTGTGATGATAGGGTGGGCGAATACAGTGGGCCCTTCCTCTGTATGCCGAAAAGCTGATATAGCAGCGAGGTGGACCTTTAACAACGATAGAGAAAGCCCGTCTCGTTTGAGGTCCAATAGGTATTCTAGTATTACGGTTATAGGAACGTCAAGGGGAGCTAACTGCTTGGCGGAACACCAGGCTGTAAAACGAGTCCATTTCTGTTCATAAGTCCTCCTGGTGGAGGTCCTTCGGCTACACTCCAGGACTACTTGTACTCCCTCCGTACACGTGCTCTCTAAGGCGCTGAGCCATGGATTAACCATGCTTGTAGACACAGACCCTGAGGGTGCGGGTGCACTAGGGACCCCTGAGCCTGCGTGAGTAAGTCCGGCACCACCGGTAGGGGAAGTGGTGGGCGATCCGACATGCGCAGAAGCAAGGGAAACCATTGTTGCTGGTCCCAAGTTGGGACTATGAGTATCATGCGAGCTCTCTCCCTTCTGGCTTTCTGCAGAACCTTGTGGATAAGCGTTGTGGGGGGAAACGCATAAAGCAGAGGGCCCTTCCATGAAACCATGAATGCGTCCCCCAGGCACCCCCGCCCTATTCCTGCTCTAGAGTAGTACTGGGGACACTTCCTGTTGTACTGGGTGGCAAACAAACTGACTTGGGGAAACCCCCATGTACAAAATATGCACCGCAGCAGGTCGGAGCGGATCTGCCATTCGTGTGTGAGTGCGAAGCGCCTGCTCAGCTGATCTGCCTTCACGTTGTGAGCGCCCGGCAAGTACGAGGCTTTCAATGTTATGTTGTTGGCGATGCACCAGTTCCACAATCGGACTGCTTCCACACATAGCGCATGGGATCGTGCCCCTCCTTGTCGATTGATGTAGAACATAGTGGAGGTATTGTCGGTATTGATCCCGACTACTTTGCCATGCAGGTAATCTCGAAAATGTCTGCATGTGTTGAACACTGCTCTGAGCTCCAGTATGTTTATGTGCAGTGTCTGTTCCACAGGGGACCATAGCCCTTGCATCACCTTGCTGCCAATGTGCGCTCCCCATCCTATCTGGGAGGTGTCAGTAGTAAGAAAAATAGAAATTTGTGGTTGGTGAAAAGGCACCCCCATTAGCAGATTCTTGGGATTTTCCCACCACGCTAGGGATCTGCGCACCTCTGTCGTGAGCGACGCTACCTAGTGGACAGTATGGGATGCCGGTTTGTAAACACTTGCCAGCCAATGCTGCAGGCTTCGCATGTGTAACCTGGCATTCTGTACCACAAACGTCGCTGCCGCCATGTGGCCCAACAGCTGTAGGCACGTTAGGACTGGCACCGTGGGGCTGTACATCATGACTTGCACCAGTGAGCTGATGGCGCGGAAGCGGGCGTCGGGCAGGTATACTCTTGCTGTGATAGAGTTTATGCGTGCCCCTATGAACTCTATATCTTGTGTGGGTTCGGTCTTTACTTTATGAAGTTGACAACTAGGCCCAGCGAAGTAAACATGTCCATGGTGACATGTATCATGCGTAAGACCTCTGCCTTTGAGGCCCCTTTCAGCAGGCAGTCGTCCAGATATGGGAAAATAAACACCCACTGTCTGTGCAGGTAGGCTGATACCACTGCCAGGGTTTTGGTAAAAACTCTGGGAGCCGAGGATAGGCCAAACGGAAGAACCCCGTACTGGAAATGTTCCCTGCCGACCGTGAAGCGGAGGAAGTGTCTGTGTGCTGGGTGCATTGTTATATAAAAGTAAGCATCTTGTAAGTCGAGGGCTGCAAACAAGTCTCCATCGTCCAGTGCCGTAAGTATGGAGGCAACTGTGATCATCCGAAAGCATTGCTTGCGCAAGTAACGGATGAGGCCCTGTAGATCCAAGATCGGCCTCCAGCCTCCTGTTTTCTTCTCTGTTAGGAAGTAGCGTGAATAAAAACCTTTCCCCTGGAATTGCTCCGGCACTCTTTCCACCGCCCCTATGAACATAAGGTGATCCACCTCCTGCTTGAGCCTCGCCTCGTGGGCAGCGTCTCTGAGATGAGGCCTGGCGGGAGGCTTCGTCGGTGGAAGTGACTGGAAGGGGATCATGTAACCCATGGCTATAATCTCTAGCACCCATCTGTCCATGGTGATCTTTTGCCATTGGGAGTGGAACGGTTTGAGGCGATGATGGAACATGAGATGAGAGTGGCATTGAGCGATGGTGCTGATAGTGCAGCCCCCGACATACCCGTCAAACTTATTGTCTTTGGGCCTGCCCCAAGGGTGTACGGCTTTGTTGAGAACGTCGCCTGGGAGTTCTGTACTGCTGCTGCTGTTGATGGAGCCCTTGGTCGTAGCCTTGCTGATATTGAGCACGCTGTGGTTGGTAAGCGTAGCGTTTTTGCTGAGGATAAAATTTCTTCTTCTTGTATGGGGGAGTATAAATGCCCAAGGTTCTAAGTGTGGCCCTCGAGTCCTTGCTGGAGTGGAGGACCGAGTCGGTTGAGTCCGCAAACAGCTTTTGTCTATCAAAGGGAAGATCCACGATCTTCAGCTGCAGGTCCCTGGGGATACCAGACGTCTGGAGCCAGGATTCCCTACGCATGACCACTGCTGTAGCTGTTGAACGTGCCGCTGTGTCCGCCACGTCCAGGGCAATCTGGACTCCCGTCCACGACGCTGCATAGCCCTCTTGAACAATCGCCTTTAACACCGGCTTCTTGTCTTCCGGGAGTGAATCCATGAGGGGAGTAAGTCTGGAGTAATTGTCAAAGTTGTGGTTTGATAGGTGTGCCGTGTAATTTGCCACTCTCAATAATAGGGTAGAGGAGGAATATAACTTCCTGCCAAACAGCTCTAGCTTCTTAGCATCTTTAACCGATCCCCCCGATTTGTACTGAGACACCTTCAACCTCTGCTGAGACGATTCGACCACCAAAGAATTTGGTTGTGGGTGACTAAAGAGGAACTCCATGCCCTTGGCTGGGACGAAGTACTTCTTATCCGCTCTCTTGTTCATAGGCGGAATAGAGGCCGGGGTCTGCCATATGTTAGTGGCTAACTCCATAACGGCTTCATCCAGCGGGATAGCGATTTTGGATGAAGCCCGGGGGTCTCAAATTTTTCAGGAGTTTATGATGTTTCTCCTGCACCTCTGCTATTTGAATGTCCTGCGTGAAAGCTACTCTTTTGAACAGTTCCTGGAATTGTTTAAGGTCATCCAGGGGGGAGACATCCCCGGGGGCCATGGCCTCATCTGGGGAGGATGAGGAGGAACCACTGGGGTAAACCTCCCTCAAATCCTCTGGTTCCCGTGGTCGATGATATACTTGCTCCCTGGAGGATTGTGAAGGAAGGTCCCGGGATTCTGGACCTAACTCCCCCTGAGACAACTGTGTTCCCGTCCCAGAGCAAGAGTGTACACGGGGGTATTGAGAAGCAGGGGAGGACCTGCCCCTGGATCTAGACCTGCGGTGTCTGTCTTCAGCATGATGAGGACGACCATAGCAGCATGGGCAAGGGCCCAGTGATGGAGACCTGGACCACGATCAGAGAGTGTACCCATGATGTCTGGGAGAGCGGGACCTCCGCGACGACATAGATAGTGGTGAAGCTGGTTTGTGATAGTACTCAAGGGGATCCGTGCCCAGAAATGGTGAAGGTGGCCCAAGCCACGGCGAAATTGGTTGGAGGAATGGAGAGGGAGGTCCTAGATAAGCCAGTGCAGTCACAGCCCCCCGGTGTGGCGTGTGTATCTCGGGGGGAGGGCTAGGTGATAAGGGCAGCACAGCCCTGTCTGGAGACGGACTGCGGTGCTGAGCTTTTGCTTTTGCCTTTCCCCTCCCCTGCGGGGTGGGCGCCACCCCTTCCCGTGCTGGGGATCTCGGCCCCGTTGTCGGTGCCGTGCTCGGCACAGTCAGCTGCGGTGCTGCGCGGGTAGCTTCCTCTGGCACCGGTAGGCTCCGGGCCAGGTGCCCCTGCGCCGTCGGTGCCGCAGGGGCCGGTGCCGCCTGTTGTGTAATTGGAGGCTCAGCCTCTGCCACGTGCACTGCTGCGTTGCCGTTTTCACGAGCTCGCAGCTGGGGACTCTGTGTTCCGCTCGTCCTGCCCACTGGGCCCGCTGGCAAGGATCGAGCCGGGGAGAGGTTCCTCCTCTTCTGCACCAAGGGGGGTCAAAGAGGCTGCCTTCCTCTTATGCAACCCAGAGGGCCCTTCTGCGTGAGGCTTCTCCGGCGGTTCCGGCTGGAGAGCCTTATTAAACAAGAGCATTTTGAGCCTCATCTCTCTGTCTTTCCTGGCCCTGGCTGTAAGCTTAGCACAGTGAGAACACTTCTGGGTAACGTGTGATTCCCCCAGGCAGTGAATGCATTCACTATGCCCATCGGAGGCCGGCATAGCTTCGCGGCATGACTCACACTTCTTAAACCCCGAGAAGGCCATCGTGGTGTGTCTTTACTGTTAATAGGGTACTTAGCCCGTAATCAGTGCCTTTTTACCCCAAATAACAATCACCGGCCTGCGGGGCAGCGGACGGCTTAACTAGCCTTCTTGTCCGCCCCTCTCTCCTTTGTTCCTCTTCTTTCTGCTAGCTGATATTCTCTCTCTCTCTCTTTTTTTTTTTTAATAGTGACAAAACAAACAAACTACACGTAAAAAGAACTATCTTATCTGACTCTGGCTTTAGCCTGAGCGGATTCCATCTGCAGCTGATGGCTGTTGAGAAGGAACTGGTGGGGACCGGATCATGCACATGGCTGGGGGCGTGCAAGGGAGCGGCGCGCGTCGGCGCATGTGCGATCCAATAGAAACTGCTAGAAGAATTCTGTTCTGCAGCGCCGGGCGAGCCCGACACCTATTGTGGAGCACCCACGGGGACCACTCGAAGAACAAACAATCCCGCTGCGTAGTAAGAAATGCAAACATGGTAGGCAACCAGATTGGCTTAACAGGGAAATCCTTAGTCAGCTTAAATTCAAAAAGGATGCATACAAGAAATGGAAACGTGGACAGTTGACTAAAGAGGAGTATAAACATATGGCTGGAAAATGCCGGGCAGAAATCAGGAAAGAAAAAGCACAGTTGGAACTGCAGCTGGCAAGGCATGTGAAGAGTAACAAGAAGGGTTTCTACACGTATGTTAACAATAAATGTTTTATCAGAGAAGGTGTGGGGCCGTTACTGATGAGGGGTAACCTAGTGACAGATGATGTAGGAAAAGCCGAAGTACTCAATGCTTTTTTTGCCTCAGTCTTCATGGACAAAGTCAACTTCCACATGACGGTCCTAGACAATGCAGTATGGGAAGGTGGAGAGCAGCCATCTGTGGGGAAGGAATAAGTTCTGAGCTATCTAGAAAAACTAGATGTGCACAAGTCCATGGGTCCAGATTTAATGCACCCGAGGGTACTAAGGGAATTGGCAGAGGTCATTGCTGAACCTTTGGCCATTATCCGTGAAGACTCTTGGAGATCGGGGGAGATACCGGATGACTGGAAGAAGGCAAACATAGTGCCCATCTTTAAAAAAAGGAAAGAAGGACAATCCTGGGAACTATAGACCAGTCAGTCCTACCTCAATCCCTGGGAAAATAATGGAGGGAATCCTCAAGGAATCCATTTTGGAGCACCTGGAAGAGGGAAAAGTGATCAAAAGTAGCCAACATGGATTTACCAGGAGTAAATCCTGCCTGACCAATCTGATTAGCTTCTATGATGAGGTAACAAGCTCTGGGGACATGGAGAAGTCAGTGGATGTGATACATACTTCAGCAAGGCTTTTGATAAGGTCTCCCACAACTTTCTTGTCCATGAGTTAAGAAAATATGGATTGGATCCTTGGACTATAAGATAGATAGAAAGCTGGCTTGATGGTCGGGCCCAACGGGTAATGGCCAATGGCTCAATATCTGGATGGCGGTATGTATCAAGCGGAGTGCCGCGAGGCTTGGTTCTGGGGCCTGTGTTATTCAACATCTTTATTAATGACCTGGATGAGGGACTGGATTGCATCCTCAGCAAGTTTGCAGATGACACAAAACTAGGGGAGAGGTAGATATGTTGGAGGGTAGAGAGAGAATCCAGAGTGACCTGGATAAATTGGGAGGACTGAGCCAAAAGAAATCTGATGCGGTTCAACAAGGAGAAGTGTGGAGTCCTGCACCTGAGATGGAAGAATCCCAAGCATTGTTACAGGCTGGGGACCGACTGGCTCAGCAGCAGTACGATGGAAAGGGACCTAGGGGTTATGGTGGATGAGAGGCTTGATATGAGTAACCAGTGTGCCCTTGTATCCAAGAAGGCTAACTACATACTAGGGTACATTAGGAGGAGCATTTCGAGCAGATCTAGAGGAGTAGTTCTTCCCCTCTATTCGGCACTGGTGAGGCCACATCTGGAATATTGTGTCCAGTTTTGGGCCCCCACCCCAGTATAAAAAGGATGTGGATTTGCTGGAGCAGGTTCAGTGGAAGGCAATAAAAATTATTAAGGGTCTGGAGCACAAGACCTATGAGGATAGGCTGAGAGATTTGGGCTTGTTTAGTTTACAGAAGAGAAGACTTAGGGGTGATTTAATAGCAGCCTTCAACTTACTGAAGGGGAGCTCTAAAGAGGAGGTGAGAAACTGTTCTCAGTGGTGTGGGATGGCAGAACAAGGATCAATGGTCTGAAGTTGAAGAGGGAGAGGTGTAGGTTAGATATTAGGAAAAACTACTTCACCAGGAGAGTGGTTAAGCATTGGAATGTGTTGCCTAGAAAGGTGGTGGATTCTCCATCCCTCGAGGTTTTTAAGTCCCAGCTGGACAAGGTCCTGGCTTCGATGACTTAGTGGGGGTTGCCCTGCTTGAAGCAGGGGGGCTGGACTAGATGACCCGAGGTCCCTTCTAGCGCTATGATTCTGTGATTATAATTCTGTACTATGACTTTTTCATTTCATTTTTAGCATTTTCAGCAAAAATAAAATTCAGTATCCATTCAGTTTGTTATGTTACAATCTTGAGCCAAAATTTTGAAAAGTGTTATGCGAGAGAAAGTTCTACGTCTGCATGTACAGTGATTTCAGTCAGAATGGCATCCTTGCTAAAGTTGGGAAAGAACATTTAGAGTGAAAACAGTGAACTGTGCCGCATGCCATTCAGAAAACTGAACAGTTGTGTATGCAAAATGATTTCCTAGATAGTGTTGTATATGTGCATAGTGAAGTAATGCTTCACCTGTATCTGAACATGTAATTGTCACATATAAATGAAAAGAATGAAACTTAAGACCAACACTTTCACACATGGGTGTCTAAATACATTTCTGAGAAAAACATTTAGAATTTTCAAAGATGCTGTGCACCCAAAGCTTCCTTTGACTTCAAGGGGATTTTTGGGCACTCAGTATCTCTCAGGCCTCTTGCCTGGGGACCTTTATATGGACTTAGATGCACAAACTGAGGAGCAGTCTGTTTTCAGAGTTCGAAAAAAGCAACAGGAGGACAACAGATAACACCTTTTAGCTCAAAGGCCACTGGAGAATGTTATTAAATATTCTCTTGCCCATTCATCTTTGGGCTAAGAACAGGCAAAGATGACCCCAAGATAATATTTCAAGGAAATTGTAAATGGCTGAAAACAGGCAACCAAGAGCCTCATTAGCCAGCACATCAGTCCTGCTACTGTGACATTGACACATTGTGACATTTAGCCACGGAGGGGCAGGGGTGTGAATCTGAACTTGCCACCTGGGAGCTATTCCACACACCATGAAGTCATGTCTCTTGGGCACAGACTTAACAGTGGCTGTTTCTAAATTAAGTAAGAGATTTAGAATAAAGTGCTAATGTTTATTACTTCAATAAAGCACACTTGATTAGAATGCATTGTTATTTATTGCTGGACATAATCAAGGCAACTGCAGCTGTAGTGGGTAGATTCCTGCTTGTGTGGCATTCACTTAATTCCTTATGGTCCATAAAGGGCAAGAAAGGATTTCTGTTATTTCAGAGACGTCAGTGTAAGGAAATGGAACAGTCCCAAAGTCCCAAAAGGCCTTCATTATTATAGCAATTCAGGCTTTAGAAGGAGAAGAAGGGGACAGGTAGTTTTATGATAAGAATTGCCACGTTTGGGTCACAGAAAATATGCTCATCTGAAATCCAGTCAGAGGAACCCAAACATTCTGCTGTGTAACCCACTCTGCCATGTAGTCCTATGGCATCAGTTTTGTGCTGCTAGGATTGCAAGCAATAGCCTTAGAAGTACTAGCAAAAGGAACACCAGGAGCTCCATATTTCTTTCTCGTTTGAAGAATGTGGGGCCCTGGCAGTTTGTGTAACACTGAGGCATTATGAAGGCTGATAATTTACTACATGCAGCTCTGCTAATGAACTCCCAACTGCCCCCTCCTATTCCAGTCCTGGAATCCCACACACCCCAATGCTTGTGAGCCTCAAGCCTTTGCCCCCATGCTGCTCCCATCACAGCTCTCTCCAGAGGTTTCTGGCTGTCACAGCAGCTGTGAAGCAGTTCAGTGATTCAGGAAACAGGAGGAAAGTACCAAGTTCCTTCCCCCAGTGCCTCTGTTGCTAGGGAAACTAATTCGTGTGAAAATTCTTGGGATGCATCTGTGGAATTTCTAACTTCACATCTCAAACTGAGCTGAGAAGAGCTGCAGGCCTCGTCTACACTTAGAAGTTAGATCAACTGAGATTGTTACTCAGGACTGTGAAAAACTTTGCCCCCCAAACAACATGACTAGGCTGACCTCACCCCCAGCGTAGACAGTCCTTCAAAATGGCTTTGAAAATTTTTGTCTTTTCACATGGCTTTGTGCTGCCAAATATGCTGCAGGTTCAGTACCTGCTACTTGGTCCCTGTAGCTTAAGTGGTCTTGTGACACTCAGACTGTCTACACAACAAGCATTAGAGCAGCACAGCCAGAGCTACATGACTACAGAACTTACACTATAGACGCTTCCTACATCAGCAGAAGGGGTTTTCCATCAGTGTACATAATCCAGCACTCTGAGGAGCAAGAGCTAGGTCAACAGAAGAATTTCACCCAGCTGCTTCAGTACTGAGACCCAGAATCTGTGTTTAACCAAGGTCTAACCTCCACAAGGCAATCTGATTGGAAGACATCAAAAGATGGAGAATCCATCACTCCTTTGGGAGTTTGCTCCAATAGTTGATCACCCTCAGTGTTAAATATCTGTACCCAATTTCTAATGTGAACACGTCTGGTTTCAGTTACAAGCCACTGGTTCATGTTTTGCCTCTATCTGTTATGTTAATGAGCCCTTTAGTACTTGGTATTTCCTCCACGTGTAGGTATTCAAACACTGCAGGAGTTTCATCTCCCTCTTCTTTTCAGGATGTTGCACAAACTGAGGTCTGACTTTCTCCCAGCCCAGCATGGTCACCAGACCTCCATTTCAATTTTTTCCTGTGCCCTTTCCAATTTTTAATCCCCTTGTAAAACACAAGCCTTATTATGGATAAGGGGTAAGTGTTAGATGTAGTACAGTAAGACGACAGCTTTACCCACAATCATAACCCTCCCAGAGCAACGATGAGTCATTTCTCTCACATTTTCCTGCAGTGCATGAACCTAAGCCACTGAAATGTTCACCAAGAATTATTCAGCCAGGGCAAGCATCAATACAGCTATCTGCCACATGCACTCGGTCAGTGGTATCGGCTTTTATCATTAGTCTTTCTAAGTTGCCTGGGGATAGATTTATCCCAAGGAGACTTTGCAGGAATGGAACAAGGGCTCCTGCAGTCTGTAACCAGGACTTGAACACTGAGGGAAAATACTCCTGTAACTCTGTTCCACTGGGCCAGTGGCTAAGCAGAAAAATGAAAAGTGTCAAGTCAGAACAAAATCTGCTGGGAGCTATTTCACACGCAGCGGAATACACAAAAAAGGAAACACAGGAACAAAAAACAGAAGCAGTAACAGAGCAGAACGCTGCTGTAAAAAGCAAACTTGGTGACCCCACAGCCTCTGCTGGTTGCAGTATTTAATAACAACAATATATGGAGATACACATCTCATAGAACTGGAAGGGACCTCAGGAGGTCATTGAGTCCAGTCCCTGCCGTCTTGGCAGGACCAATCACCATCCATTTTTTTTTTCAAATCTGTTTGCCCCAGATCCCAAAGTGGCCCCCTCAAGGATTGAGCTTATAAACCTGGGGTTTAGCAGGCCAGTGCTCAAACCACTGGGGTATCCCTCCCCACATTAGCTCAGTAGTTTTCTCCCTAGCTCTGCATCTTGATGTTAGCAAGATTAGGGGCAAACACTAGAGCTGCCTTGGAAGACTGAGTCACAATACTAACTGAAATACTTGAAGAGTTGCAGAAAGCCTTTTCCATACATGCAGGGAATTACAAATACTCATGCATCATATATCTATTTTCTACATGTGAACAAAGCTGCAGCAATTTTCCTGTGAGAAATGGACCCAAAGAGTAATAAGACAGCACTGCTGTAAAACATAGCATAATCCCAGCAGCTGCCAACCATCTCCAGATCCCACAGAACTATATGAAAGGGAGCCACATGAATGGAGCCTTTTTTAGGCAATTTAATAAACTGTAAAAGAATGATACAGGGCCATGTTCTGAGGTCACTCCACACACAAACTACTAATGAGGCTCAGGAAAAGTACTGTGGTACAGCAAACAGGACACTGAACTGAGTCTCAGGACACAGTCCCAGCTCTGCCACGGATTTGCAGTATGACCTCGGGCAAGTCACTTCCCCTTTCTGTGCGCGCCCCACCCTTTTTGTCTTTCATGCCAATTAAACTACAAGTTCTTCAGGAAGGAAACATCTCTTTGTATGTGAATGTAGGACACCTAGCACAACAGAGACCTGATCTCCACTGGGGCATCCACATGCTGCCACAATACCAATATTAATAGGACTGTGCCCCTGTGAGAAGTAAAGCCTGAGCTGGAGAGAAAGTGGGAAACTTACATCAATGTTGTCAATATCAAGAATTCTGGAGTGGAACTGGAGACCCATTGCTTTGGCTTGTTGGATTGGATGAGCAAGCTGACTGTAAGTCTAAATAAAGCAATATAAACACTGGTTATTTTTGAACTTTTCAAATTCTAGGAGATCAGTGACAAAGGAAAGGAAAAGGGAGGATTCCTCACAGTGAACTGTCTAAAGAAACAAACCAAAAATAAACACATGGAAACATCTCAATTTTTTGCAAATACACTGATTACGTTTATGTAAATATTACGTGGCTTCATTAAATGCCCTAGGAGTCTCACAATCCAGCCGACTAGGACTCCTTCCATCATGCAGCTGGACATATAATTGATTATATAAAATATAACCATGGAGCACACATGCTAGACAACATGTGTGTAGTTCTGATCTGACAGCAAGCAGGGAAACAGCCTGGAAAAGCAAGTGAACTTTCTAGCCATTTCCCCAGGATGAAGAACTTGGGAGATTAGCCCAGATTTCCCTGGCTCCTTTTTAAACACACTTGCTTCATTATTATTTATGCATCAAACTGTTGCTCTGAATGGTGAATTGCTGTTTGCTTCTGGCAATACACTAGGTGCAGGTCACACTAAACAAAAGGCACAGTTTGTGCTTGAAAAGCTTCTCATCTTCATGATAAATTCTAAAGGTGCAAACATCTTGCAGAAACTTACTGGTAAGGAGGTCAAAGCAAGGATTCTGAAGGGAGATCAGCCTGGGAAATTTTACTGACCCAAGAACTGCACCCCAAGAACTAGTGGGTGGCATGTTATTCTCAGGACTGATCTGAACATTGGTCAATTGTTTATTAGAGAAATTACTTACACACACACACACACCCCTACCTCTTCCTATATTGATTATTACTCTGGACTTTCACCCAGAATGAATTCATTAGCACAACAGATAAGGCAGAGTCAGAAAAGTTTTAGAGGGAGTAATTTGTTCTCTGCCTGTTACACCTTGTGGGTTTGAGAACATCCCTGGCAACGGCTGTTTTCCTTGTTCTAAACACACTGGCACAGAGTGCTGGTCTGCTGCAATTAGGGTTCTGCACAGTTGCATTCTCTCAGTAATTCCAGCATGGGCTTAAACCTGATACCTCCTCTGCAAACTTAAGAGGATTGTTCTGTGGATTAAACTCAAGTACATATGAACAAGTGCCAAAATGCTGCAGAAGGCTTTAAACATCCTGCTCCGTTACACTTCGTCACTGATAGGATTAGCTTTATTCTGAGTAAAGACACAACCAATCAAAAGAGAATGAAGCCCTATGAAAAGGATCTGCCCAGTTAAAAATACAAAAGATTCCATGGGTGCTCTTATCAGGTTTATGTGAATTTCCAGCCCTCTTGTGGCAGAAATTTGAGTAACTTTAAAACAGTAAAAATACTTAGCAATTAAATGTACTTTTTAACAAAAACATCAGTTGTGTCATCAACAGCCCAATTATTTTGGAGCAGGACAGACAGCAGAAACAGACAGGATTTAAAGGCCAAGAAGAAATGTATTTTTACACAAAGGTTGCTTCTATAATGTTGATGTTACAGTTTAGATGCAGTTTACATGCATTTGTGTTTCAAGAAATGAACATAATACTGACTTTCTATCATGGTAGATACATGAGACCTAACCTTGGGACATTTCAAGCCCAAAATTAACACCAGATGGTTCCAGAGGGAATCCTAGCCTTTTAAGACACATTATTAATATTTATACTTACTGCTTCATAGCACCAATCTTTGAGGATATCCAGGTCTCCAGATATCATGGACTAAAAAAGGAAGTAATAAATAAGCAATACAACCAAGGGAACTTCTGAAACATTTCTCAAAATGTCAGCTCTTGAAAAAAGTGACCTTCTTTAAATCTTATGGTATGCCATGACATTTTACTACTAAAGCATCCCAACATGGAGTGGAATGAAATTTTAGACAATACGGTGATGTACCAATACAGAAGTATTGATAAATATATGCCACTTGAGGCAGCTACAGACCTTAGGTGTAAGTAAATAAGATGCCGTTAAACTGTTTTAATGCTCATTTTGACCACTGTAAAATTTTGTATTTTAGCAGGAATTCAGAAGCAGGTGCAAACAGCAAGAATTAATGGTCAATTTTCAATACAGCAAAAGATCAACAGTGGAACATTCAGTTACACTGAAAGGCAAAAATATGTTTCCAACTAAGGCAAAGTTTTTTTTTTCCTCCAAAGACACTGCATATTTAACTTGCAACACCATCAGTATCTTACAGGACTGGAAGTCAAGACATTAGCTCAATTCAAGAGAAAACTGAACATGCATATGGAGAACATCCAGAGTTCTATTAGGCAAGATAACTGTCAATGTAACAAGCATAATAAACCCTCAAGTGTCAAGTCATAAGTGAACTTACTGCCTGGGGTCAAAAAGATCCTTCCCCATGGGCAGTTTATTCTGTAACTGTCCATCTAAGGAATTCTGCACCTCCCTTGATGCATTTAGCAGTGGCCCCCATTAGAAGCAGGATAACAGGCAGTCCGGTCCCTTGTGACTTTCCTATATTCCTTAGTTTTTGGCTCTCTCTACACCAGGGGTAAGGAACAGCTTGTCTGGATCCAGCCTGCATGGCAAATCTTGCCCTTGCCCCATCCCCCCAGGCAGGGGTGTGAGCTGGCACTGGTGCTCCAGTCACACGGGGGGCAGCAATATGGCTGGAGCCCGGTCGCTGGCCAGCTCCTGCCACTGCACAATCCAGGAACACCATGGCAAGATCTGCAGCTCCACAGATCCCATTTTTATCTTTAGCAAAATCAAACAGTCTGAGTTGAAAGCCTTCCGTGAAGCTTTAAGGGCAAAAATAAGTTCCCTGTCCCTCTGACTCACCTCCAGGACATTAGGAATTATGTCATTCTCACATTGCTTTAGAAACCGATCCTTGTCAAAACTTGGATCCACTTTGAGAATTTCTGTCAAAACCTCTGACATTTCTGTCTTCGAGAACAGCCCACCTGACAAGGCAATGCAATTCAATAAGCCTCCACTGGCACACGTACTGCCCAAAAATAATGGAGATGCACAGCCCTCCCACAGTTATCTAATTAGTCAGTTCTGCCAGGATAGAGCTAAATACTGCTTTGGGGGTTTTAACTAAATGGGTTTACCCCCAGTTGTTATTACTGCCCACTCCTGATCCAGGGAGTGGCTGCTACATAACCCTTCACAAGGCATGCAAAATATCAGGAAACCCCAAATTCCTTCCTCAAGGCTAGTAAAGACAGCAGCAAGGACACTTCCAATCTTTAATCCCAAGTCTCAGCTACATACCACCTTACCCTTGAGAAGCTCTTCATGACAATGATAAAATGCTACCTATTAAATCGGTGACTTTGTCTGTGACAGCTCTGGAGGCCCGAATGAAGGCGTTGTCACTTTCATCGTATTTCATCTTCATTTCAAAGAACCCTGAAAGAAGAGGGGAGCTCAGCAGCATTGTCTTCCCATTTCACTCTTTTGTGCATCTTACATAAATGAAAGACTGGACAGGTCCGACTGACAGGTTAATACATGTCAATAGATTAACAGATATTTTGGAGCATAAATTTATGTTCCAAAATATGTGTTAGTCTATAAGGTGCCACAGGACTTCTTGTTGTTTTTGAAGGTACAGACTAACACGGCTCCCTCTCTGATACATGTCAATACTTCTGTGACAAAAGAGTTCTTTTCGTTTCTTGTTATTTTCCCATAATTACGGATAAATTATCTAAACCATTAATCTCTGCCCACAGCTTTTACAGACTGGTTTCTCCTCTGCACAAGTGTCATACAGCTACCCTTGCCAGCATTCTTCTAGCCCCAGAGAAGTAAAGTTACTGCCAGCTGAGCAACAGTACTCCTGAAACTCCCCAGCAGATTACAGCACTGACACAGCCTTTCCATCTCTACCCGCAGCAAGCGATCTGCATCCAGAAAGCAAATGTAATCCAAAACCAGGTTTGAGACTGTGCAGGATATTAACATTAGGCCAGCATTGTTCAGCAGGTTCCTGATCTAAGAGAAAACCTTGCTGATTTACGTCTGGGAAAGTGGTGCAAGGATTACCAGCTTCCAAGCAGCTCTGCACTCCCAAATTCTGCAGAAAGAGATAAGGCTTAAGACAGAAATAAATCTCCTGGGAAGAAGGGGTAATATCCATCTCCTTCTACCGCTGTTCTTTGGAAACCACTGAGCAGAAGGAAGGAATGATGAAATGAGACCCTGCAAAGTAGAGCTTCCAAGACAGATACAGAAACAGGTGTTTAAAAAATAGGGACTAGACATCAGAACTGCATCCCATCTAGTTCAATATTCTACCTCTAACAGTAGCCAGTACCAGAAGAAGATGCATTAGGTAGTTATGGGGAAGCCTGCCTACAGTGAAAGTTTCTTCCCAAAGCAGTGGTTGGTTTATGCTCTGAATGTTGCTTCCTATAAAAACTAGTTTTATCATCTCAGGATATTTTCACATCCACAGTATATAGCACACAAAGCAACAACTAGCTCTGTTATACAAAGCCTTGGTACAACCTCCACCTGCAAACCTATGGGCAGTTCTGATTCTCTCAGTTCATGATGGATACAGAAAAGATAGAGAAAAGGACAATCCTGCATTTCTTTCTGGGTTATATTAGATAACCCTGCTGTCACTTCTAAATCTACAATTCTAAAGAAGTAATTCATCTCTAGTCTCCACATACTCGGTGTAACATGAGGGGAGTCTGAAGGAGCTCAATATATTGTTTAGCAGAGGTTACTCTGGTGCACATCAGAGCAACCCATAAATACTTTTAAGGGAACCTGTCTCACAAGAGGGTAGGGCAAAGAGAAAGTGAGCAAAAAGATAAAGAAAAACAGGCTAAAGAGTATGAAAAAACATTCTTCAGAGCAATGACAAGGATAAGAATTATCTTGGAGAACAAAGGGGTAGGTTGAACACCAAGCAGCCTTTTTGGTCTAGTTATTTCCAGTTCATTGAAATAATGTCTTCAGGGTGCTCTCTCTACTCCTTTCAGTCATACTAACAAGCCAGGCTACTTATGCACTACCCAGTAGATAAATGGTGCAACACAGACAGCAAATGACACATGAGAAACCAGGGTTACAAACAGTCCAAAAAAAGGTGAAATGCCGACGATTGCACAGATGGGATCAATTCAAAGGAGAATTTGGCCTGCTGCAGGCAGGGCTCTGTGGCATACACCTGGGGCCAGAAAGCAAGCCTACAGTCTGCAATGCTCAGGTTACACAAGTCACAAGCTTAATGCCACACACACACACAGGTTGCATACAGTACTCTCGCATATCCTTGCTGCCAGCATGAATCTAATTAGAAAGGACACAGTCAGAGTTCAATCTGCTGATGGCTGTCAGACACAGCCAACTACAAGAGGGACACATGCAGTGGGGAATTCAGATTTCAAAAACAGGGAGAAGTGGAAAAATATCTGCTCACAATTGGGGGGGTGTCCCTGCACAGATGGAACTGCCTGAAATAACTGCAGTGTCAGCAGCTACACCTACCTTCCTTCTCACACATAACAGCAATGACAAAAACGTTGAGACTATTTGCACAGACGGCACCAGAGCCCAGATGGTAAGAGAGCAGAGATAGGGAACAGAACTTTGTTTTCAGTTAAGCTCGGACACCACTTACGATTGAAGACCACATTGTTGTCCTTGAAATCTTTCCACTGCTGATACCATTTGGAATCCTTGTGCAGCACCACACCCATGGCCTCCCTACGGAAGAATAAAAAGCAAATACTTCATCAATCAACATCTGAGCCCTGAGCGAGGCAGAACACAAGAACAAAATCACAAATGACCATTCACTAAGCAGCAGCCTGTGCAGACTGCAGCTGATGCCTGGGACACCTATTGTGTGGAGTGGAAAGGTGGGAAAGATCAGGAGTTCACGCTTGGTCTCAATAAGACCATGGGAACAGTGAGACATCCAGAAAGTATCAGAGAGCCCTGATAAAATGTTGAGTTGTGGAAGACAAAAATACTGGAACACACCAATCAAAATTTCAAGTCAGGACTTGTTATTCTTTGTTATGGACAATAATTTGAACAGATTACATATTTTCTTCTAACTTTGCAGAAATACTGTATGTTGATTTCAGAACAAGCTTGTCTCTAAAGATACAGGAGGACTAGAATAAGGCTGGCTGAAATCTTGATGAGGAAGGATCTACCAGTTAGAGTAACTTCCCCCCCTTCTCCCCACAGAAATGAAATACCCTACTTCTTAGCCACTTCCCTCAAACTACCCCTTTAAACCTGCAGTCTGACCTTGGCTCCAAATTTCACTTCTCAAGCCATGGCCCATGTTTAAAAAGATTCAGCAGATGATATTCAGCAGATCATCTATGGCAGCGTTCTCTCTGTTTTCAATACCTACTCGTTAGCTTCAAATACTCTCTCTTTGACCTTCTCTCCAGCAAACTCCATTCTTTTCCGGAGTCGCTCAGGACGTCTGTAAGGACCAGTCTGCACTAGAACGCTTTCATCGAATTCCTTCTTCACAGTTTCTACTCCCTGAAAGGAAAACATTCCTGTTAGATTGGACGTGTTGTAAAACTCTATCACCTCCGTTGAAAAGGTAGAGCCCACGTTCAGCTCTGTTGTAAGCAAATGCAATGCCACCGACTTCAGTGGAGATGCACACACGTAGAACAAGGTTAAATGTGACCCTGGCATTTGGGAAGTTAACAGCAGATGAACAGTAACACACTTGTCTGGATCAGGCCTAGAATAAAACATTGCAAAGAAACCTGGGGGACTGACCAAACAAACAGACACTTAGTAAAAAAAAAAGTCTGTGCAGAGAGAAAGAGCGGAAACTCTGGTAATTCAAATGAGAAGCCCAACAGAGGTAGCTAAACTACCAGTCTTTAAGGAAGAAGTCCAGAATGCTATGATTCCACTTCAGAAGAAAAGAGCTACTGGACCACAGAAGGAAAGAAAGACTGAAGTGACAAATGTGTAAGACATTCAGGATAGGGAGAGAAATTCACTTGAGAAATTCATATTATTCTGACATCCAGAGTTCAGCTCATCAGTGGGAATACCTAATTGCCAGCACTGTTCAACCTCCCTTCTTTTTGGGTTGCTTTCTGTTCTCCATTTCTTCCTCCTGCTCTATAACTCACTCAGCTTTTCATCAAATCCTAAAACCGACTGTACTGCATCAGCACAGCGAGGTAACATAACCACAACCTCACCCTGTCTAAGCAGAAAAGGCTCAATCAGAAAACAACACAGAATGTTCCAAACAACAATTTCTGCGGTAGACCTCCCAGCCAAAGCACCTGTTCACAAGTGACCATGCAGCATTACAAAGACATCGACAAAAGCTGCCCTTCCCAACCTTTTTTATATACCCTCTCCTCCACCTTGCCAATGTCTATTAGAACAGGAGAAGCGACTAGCCCCTACACCAGAACTGAAAATAAAATTAACCCTTTTCTTTTCATCGAAAAAGATTGTTCTGAAAAAAAATCAAACTGATATTTTGCATCCAAAGGGAGAAAGACTGTAAAGGTTTTAGTTGTTTTGTATAATTTACAGGACATCCCAAGCTTTGCTAGGAAGACATGCAAGTGATACATGAAGGAATCTGGAACTGATCCTGACCAATGGGAAATCCTGGCAAGTGATTCTAATGAGTGGCACCATCATCTCTATCAAACTCCACGACAGTACTGTCTCCTATGATGCCAAGAGAAAAGAGCCTGTAGTAAAGCAAGCAGCTGGCAACCAAGGTATATATATTTGCATTAATTGCCAAAGATCATGCAAACCTTAGATTGGATTATTCAGTCACTGAGACACTGCAAACCACCCACATCACAGGCTGCAATTCCCAACATCTCTTGTGGACAAATGAATGCCTCAAACCATAAAAATCGCTCAGTTTCAGTTTCAATATACATTTTTGTTTTAACGTCCTGTTTCTTGTGCAAAGTTGTCCCAGGCAGACTGTGAAAAGCTCCAAAAGGATCATTCAAAACTGGGTGACTGGGCAACTATTTCATTGTGGCAGATGAAATTCAACATTGATATATGCAAAGTAAAGCACATTGGAAAACAATCCCAAATACCCATATAAAATGATGGGCAGCCTCAGAGCTCTCAGTACTCTCTAGCTGCAGAGGGGACCCCAAAGTTCAAGAGGCAGCTAGGGCCCCACCACTCTCTGAAGCCAGTCCTGGAGCTTTGGTCTCTGCAGGCAGCCGTGCCACTGAGCACCAGCAGTGGTGGGTGCCAGACATCCCACTCCCTGTTTTGCCACAGTTATTTTCAGTACAAGTCAGAAGAAGGTCCTGGGCTTCCATGAGCTTTTGGTTATTCCCCGTGACCTGTTCGTTACTTTCATTAAAATAACTGTGATAAAATTTTAGACTTCCTTATAATATGAAAGGGGAAGGACTAAATATTTCTTATAGGGTGTGTCTACACTAGCTGGCTACTTCGAAGTAGCTGGCACAACTTCAAAATAGTAAGTGTTGCATGTACATGCACCGTGCGCTATTTGGACGTTGAAATCAATGTTCGGTGGCAAGACGTCGAAATCGCTATTCCTATCTGAAGATGGGAATAGCGCCCACTTCGACGTTCAACGTTAAAGTAGGGCGTGTGTAGATGATCCGTGTCCTGCTACACTGAAATAGCGGGGTCCTCCATGGCAGGCATCAGCTGAGGGGTTGAGAGACGCTCTGTCCAGCCCCTGTGGGGCTCTATGGTCGCCGCGTGCAGCAGCCCTTAGCCCAAGGCTTCTGGCTGCTGCTGCTGCTGCAGCTGGGGGTCCATGCTGTGTGCACGGGGTCTGCAACCAGTTGTTGGCTCCGTGGATCTCATGCTGTGCAAGCTGAGTGTGTCTGGGAGGGGCCCTTTAAGGGAATGGCTTGGGGCTTTGTTGGCCCTTATTTTGACAGGGAGCTCTTGTGCGTGTGGATGCTCCGCATTTCCTTCCAGGGTAGCTCCTTTTGACGTTCTCTGTTGTTACTTCAATGTTGAATGTCGATGGCACCAGCCCTGGAGGATGTGTAGACGATGCGCGTCGAAGTAGCCTATTTCAATGTCCTTACATTGAAATAGGCTACTTCGACGTAGCCTGCTAATGTAGACATAGCCATAATGTTTTAGAAATTATAGCAAGCCTATTTTTCTTGCAGTCTGCTCTAGGACAAATTTGTGCAGCGTAAAAACAGCCTTTTGTAAACTGCAGGTTCTGTTTAGAAGTAAGTAATTTAGGAGTTACCACCAGAGGTAATCAAGTGTACCACGGACACACTCCTGGAACCCCTACATGAGCTACTGTGCCTGTGCTGGAAAGAGGGTGAGGTTCCACAGGATATGCGCGACGCTAACATTGTAACATTGTATAAGAACAAAGGAGACAGAAGCGACTGCAACAACTACCGCGGAATCTCCCTCCTAAGCGTCACTGGTAAACTGTTCGCTCGCGTCATCCTTGGCAGACTACAGAAGATTGCTGACAGGGTGTACCCCGAATCACAGTGTGGATTCCGCGCAGAGAGGTCTACTGTTGACATGGTCTTCTCTCTAAGGCAGCTGCAGGAGAAATGCAGGGAGCAGAGGAAGCCACTCTACATAGCCTTCATCGACCTGACCAAGGCCTTTGTCTTGGTCAGCAGGGATGGTCAGTTCAAACTGCTCCACAAGATAGGCTGTCCTCCACGGTTACTCAAGATGATCCAGTCGTTCCACGAAGACATGAGAGGAACCATCCAATATGACGGCGCTTTATCGGATGCTTTCAGAATCAGGAGCGGCGTCAAACAAGGATGTGTGCTTGCTTCGACATTGTTCGGGATCTTCTTCGCACTCCTCCTGAAGCATGCCTTTGGATCTTCAACAGAGGGCATCTTGCTGCACACAAGATCCGACGGGAAACTGTTTAATCTTGCAAGGCTGAAAGCTAAGTCTAAGGTGCGAGAAGTCCTCATCAGAGACATGCTGTTCGCAGATGATGCTGCTGTAGTGTCTCACACAGAAGACCAGTTTCAAAAACTGCTGGATCAGTTCTCCAAAGCGAGCAAGGACTCTGGGCTTATCATCAGCCTAAAGAAGACAAACATACTCGGTCAGGATGTTGCTGAATCCCCATCAATCAGCATTGACAACTATATGTTAGAGGTCGCCCACAAGTTCGTTTACCTCGGGTTCACCATCACTGACACCCTGTCATTGGACACTGAGCTAAATAGGAGGATCGGAAAAGTGGCCACAACTCTGTCCAGACTCACCAAGAGAGTGTGGAATAACAACAAGCTGTACACTCATACCAAAATGCAAGTCTACAGAGCCTGCATCCTCAGCACCCTCCTTTATGGCAGCCAGACTTGGACCCTGTATGCCCGCCAGGAAAAGAGGCTGAATGTCTTCCACTTGCGCTGCCTCAGGCGCATCCTTGGAATATCACAGAAGGACAGAGTGACCAACACCGCCGTCCTTGCGCAAGCTGGAATCCCAACCATGCACACCCTCCTCAGGCAGAGTTGGCTCCGCTGGCTTGGCCACATCCACAGGATGAATGATGGAAGGATTCCAAAAGACATCCTGTATGGTGAGCTAGCCTCTGGCAAAAGACCTCCTAGATGCCCTCAGTTGCGCTACAAAGATGTCTGCAAGAGAGACCTCAGAGAGGTAGACATCGAGCTGGACAACTGGGAAGAACTAGCAGACGACCGTGGCAGATGGAGGCAGGGGTTACACAAGGGCCTTCAGAAGGACGAGATGAGGATCAGACAGCTAGCAGAGGAGAAGCGAGCGCACAGAAAGCACAATAAGGACTTGCCAGACACCCACCACATCTGCAAGAGATGCAGCAAGGACTGTCACTCTCGTGTGGGCCTTCATAGTCACAGTAGACGCTGTAAATGAAGCCCTCAATTGAAACTATAAAGGGCACGATCCATAGTCTATGCAGACTGAAGGATGCCTGCTAGTACTAATTTAGGAGTGTTTTTACCAGTGAAAATAAGAAATCTGTGTCTTAATGCACATCTTTCTTTCCCTTCTAAGGTCTTTAATAAGTATGGAACCGCACAGTCATACAGTGATTCAAAATTCTGCCTGGTTAGGAAAGGTTCTTTCATAATCTGTTTGGGAAAGGTCAAAATTCTCAGGTTTTGAGACTAGTTTGTCCTCTCCATTCAAGTTGGGGTTACAAAATTTACCCCCCGTGTAAGTCTGTCTGAGACTATGGTGCCCAACATACATAGGACCAGATAGACAGGTACAAGGGGCTATATTTTTGGCCTCTCAAACACAACCAGATTGTCACCTATTTGGAAGGCAATCTTTGACACCCACCAAAGACCTGTTAAAATCAGGTTAAACAATTCCAGAGGCATCAGTGGTAAAAGATGAGTATTTTATAGGAGTTCCACAATGTGCAGAGAATTGGCACATAAATTTGGCTCATAGGATAGTTCCACAAGTGTGGAACTACCCTATGAGCTACTTTCATCCAGGGACATTCCCAGCACAAATGGTACCTTCTGGGCTTCCAGTATATGAGTCCCTGTCTGGAACATGAGCTGTGGTCCAAGGAACCAGGGTTGCTGCCTGTGCATGCCAAAGCATACATTTGTAACTAGCCAGCCTCACGTATTCCAAAATCCTCAGGAAAAGCTGCATTTCCCCCATTTTTTCCTATACTCTCACAAATCCAAACTTGGCGTTAAAACAGAATACTCCCCACAAATCAGAATGAAATGAAAATTTACCCTTTCCTTTTCATCTAATAAGGCTGTTCTCTTAAATAAACAAATGCTGGGGACTAAATTAGCTATTAGAGAAAGATCTTGGAGTCATTGTGGATAGTTTTCTGAAAACATCTACTCAATGTGCAGCACGGGTCAAAAAAAGCAAACAGAACATTGGGAATCAGTATCTTAATCAACACACATAAATTCATGCTACACCCACATCTTGAGCACAGAAGTGGTCACCTCATCTCAAAAAAGATACGTAGCAATGAAAGAAGTTCAGAAGGGCAACAAAAATTTTCAAAATATGGAATGGCTGCCACATAAATCAAAAATATAAAATTGGGACTTTTCAGCTTGGAATGGAGATGACTAAGAGAGGATAAAATGATGACTGATAGATCACTTGATGATTACCTGTTCTTTTCACTCCCTCTGGCACACCTGACATTGGCCACTGTCACAAGACAGGATACTAGGCTAGATAGACCTTTGGCTGTTCTTATGGTCTAAGAATAACACTAGTAGTTTATCTCCAAAAAAGAATGTAAAGGTTTTTGTTTTGCAGACTTAATTTCAGTTTCAATATAAACGCTTGTTTAATGTATTGCTCTTATGTTTAATCAGCAAACTCTCCAGTTTAAATTAAGGCCTGGTCTACTCTAAGAATTTACATTGGAATAGCTGTCTGTCCAGTACATGAAAATGCCACATCCCTGAAAGACACAGCTATGTGGACCTAATCCCCACGGCAGACAGCCCGAGCACAACAGAAGAATTTTTCTGTCATCTTAACTACTGACTAGCATGGCACAGCTACACCACTGTGGTGTTTCAAGTTCAGACAAGCCCAAGTGCTTTTGGGTTTTCTGGGTGGAGGAGATAAAGAAACAAATAAGGCCTCTTAAAATAAAAAAGGACCTCTCTGTATGTAACACTTCTTTATTGTAAACAGAAAAAGTTTATTCCCAGAGAAATCAATGAGAATGCTGTCACTAACTTCACTGGAAGCAGAACCAGGTCCTAAATTTGGCCCTTGTATCCATGTTTCCTTCACAGAAGAGTGATGGACACAAACACAACAGATGCATTGGTTTATTTCTGAAGTTATTTTATTAAACATTTGAGGTTCCAGATCTCTCCAGAGTCTCTACCTATGGAGAACAAAGTTACATCACAAGCAGTGTAGCCTATTATCACCATATTTATACTTTATTTCAGATGCACTATGCAGCCAGCCTGAAATAAGCTATGTGCATTATTTACAGGTGGCAGGATGTGTAGTTTACATAAGCCATAAAGTTTGAGAACAACAAGAAGTCCTGTGGCACCTTACAGACTAACAGATATTTTGGAGCATAAGCTTTCGTGGGCAAAGACCCGCTTCATCAGATGCATGAGTGGGGGATCAAGCAGGTCTTTGCCCACAAAAGCTTAGGCTCCAAAATATCTGTTAGTCTATAAGGTGCCACAGGACTTCTTGTTGTTCTCAAAGATACAGACTAACACAGCTACCTCTCAGATACTTGTCACCACAAGGTCTGAGTAGCTCTATGATGTTCTCATTTCTTATCTAGGATAATTTTCAAAAATTCTGAAGAATAAGACTGATAAAGTAGAAGCATCACACCAAAGTATCCAGCTGTAAGTGAAGTTTCCATGAGATTTTACAAAACAGGCTCTGATTTTAGCAACATTTAAGCCCAGGCATGACCTTACCCAGGTGAACAATCCCAATGAAGTTAATGGAACTGCTTGTTTGAGCAAAGTTACATATATTTACACATTTATAAAACTGAAGTAACAGATTGTGATAGAAAGTATGGACTTGACTTTGAAAGATTTTTATCCCAGTATCGGTCATGTGCAGATCACTCAGTGGCTATGTCTACACTAGACATAGCAGTTGACCTCTGATACACAAGTCAATTGCATAGCTAAAATCGACTTATCAGCCGTTGACCGCTAGGGCTGTCCTCGTGGAAGAAGGTTGATGGGAGCATTTCTCCCGTTGATCTTCCTTAATCCTCGCCACATGTGAGGAGTTCCAGGGTTGACATTGACGCTGGAAAGCGCCATTTTGTGCAATGCGCAAAACAAAAGCCCAGATGATCAACCCTGAGCAGGCTGATCTTTTGCGGTAGTACAGACATAGGCAGTGACTAGAAAAGACAGATGACAGAGCGTGTAGTGGCTAGAAAAATACTTCAGATTCTTCATGAATGATAGAAGAATACAGAATCCAAAGGAATACAAAAGTTTGTTAAATCTGAAACAAAAAAGGCAGCACAGAGTAAGGTTGTGCTTTTGTTCCAGTGGTTTGAACACTGGCCTTGTAAACCCAGGGTTCTGACTTCAATACTTGAGGAGGCCACTTAGGGATCTGGAGAAAATAGATTTTAAAAAAGTCTGTCACAGATGGTGATAGGTCCTGCTGTGAGTGCAGGGGATTGGAATCAATAACCTCTGAAGGTCCTATGAGACAGGTACATCTCCATATATAAAATTCCTATTTATTTTCTCAGTGTGCCATTTGCTATTTTAAAGCCAGAAACAGAAAATAAAGCCAAGTTACAAGAACAGTTCAGCTTCTAAAAAGGTCTGAGTCAGGCACTTAAATCCAACAAAAATAAAATTATGTTGCAGCATCGGGTAATGATGTGTAACCTAGAGAAAATTCAGCACACAATGGCCGTGTCTACACTAGCCCCAAACTTCAAAATGGCCACACAAATGGCCATTTCAAAGTTTACTAATGAAGAGCTGAAATGCATATTCAGCGCTTCATTAGCATGCGGGCGGCTGCGGCACTTCGAAATTGACACGGTGCGCGGCTCGTCCCGACAGGGCTCCTTTTCGAAAGGACTCCGCCTACTTCGAAGTCCCCGTATTCCCATGAGCTCATGGGAATAAGGGGACTTCAACGAAGGCGAAGTCCTTTCGAAAAGGAGCCCCGTCGGGATGAGACGTGCGGCCGAGAGGCGCGTCAATTTTGAAGTGCCGCGGCCGCCCGCATGCTAATAAAGTGCTGAATATGTAGTTCAGCGCTTCATTAGTCAACTTTGAAATGGCCATTTGAGTGGCCATTTCGAAGTTTGGGGCTAGTGTAGACATAGCCGTGATGTGACATGTGTTCAGGTCTCTCAGATGAAAACAATGCAATCCTGATGATTTGCTGGTTAAGTTAAAGAGTTGTTTATACCAGCATCTACTACATACTGCCTTGTGATGGCTTGGTTGCCCCAAACTGATATACAAAGGGTTAAAATAGCCCTGGGTTGGCAGCCAATCAGAAAAGGGCTAAAGAGAGCCAGTCAGGACCTAGTTAGGCCCTATAAGGGCTCCTGGACAGAAGCAGCTCAGCCTCACTCCTGCTTTGGAGGGCTATGGACCTAGAGTCCTGCCAGCCTGGACACTTTGGACAGAGCAGTGCTGGGAAAAGGCAAGGTGAGACAGGAGAAGTTAGGCCTGAATAAACGCCAGGCTGGGTCACTTGGACTGCACAGTAGCAGTCAGGACAGGTCCAACCCCTTTATGAATGATGGAGTGGCCAGTTCAGACTGCAGTTTGCCCCTGAGGGAAAGAGCAGGGAGGGGAGGATCCTAGGTCGTGGGCATCATGGCAGGGCAGCAGGCAGGGGAAGGGCAATGCAGTGGAGAGCTGGGAATAAGACCAATAATAGCAGGCGAGACGTCAGCTGGAAGAAGGTGCTCCAGAGCTCGAAGAGCTTGTGCTATGGCATCAAATAGTAACTGAATGATCGCCACACTTGTGGTTGTCATCTTTCTGTATTTATCACAGCACCCTCCCCCAGAGCCAGGCACCCCCCGCCCCTGCCCCCTGCGCAAGCTGTGCCAGGGCCCGAGCTGTGGCTGCAGGAGCCACTGTCGCCATGCACTTGTCCCACCAAGCAGCAGGGCGTCTGCGCAGAGGGCACTCACATGCACAGCTCTGAGGAGATGCATTTAAAAGCTCCAAGAACTGCATGAGGCTTCAGAGCCCAGAACTGCCACACTACAGTGTCCTGTTCGCCACATGTGCTGAGTGGCAAACGTATTGGACACTGAGGAGCTAGTGCTTGCATGGACCAGCAGGAGGAGCTGTGGCAGTGAGCAAACTTGCCATGCACCGGTATGCTCATGAACTACGTTCCCTGAAGGTGAAGAAAGCAGCATAATCCTGAAGAGAGCAGACAAGTAACTTCTACACTTTGAGTGTTTTTGTTGTTGTTTCTTATTCGTGAACATGGTCCTGGCATGGCAGACCACCAAAGGAGACATGTCATCTGCAAACATACCTGAGAGATTGCTTTGAATGCTGCCGTCTTGCCCAGTTTCTCCCCTCCTTTGGTCACTGATTCTGCAGACTGCTTTGCTGTTTTCGCAGCTTCTTCCACACCTTCTTTTATCTTCCGACCAAAATCACTCTTACTTACTTCGTCCAAGCTCTGCAATAATACAGAAGGAAAATTACGGGAGAAACACAGATCTTCTACTAAGATTCCCCTTCTTGGACTTTAGAGACTTCTCAAGTCAGCACTAGGGAAAATCAACAAGTTAGTAGCACAATCAGAGCAGCAGGATCAATACTTGATTTGTCCTAAGCAGTTGCAGGTCAAAGGGAGCCTGATCTCCATATTGCAGCATTAGCACTAATGCCAGAAGTGTGCTACAATCATTGGCAGAGATGATGTTTTTGGCCAGATATTGAGCTACATATGCTGAGCTAGCAATGGTTTATACACTGTTGGATGCTGCTTAACAGTAATCTCATGGTTCCAACAAAAGTCATTGTTCAGAAGTTGTCATTGTTCAGAAGTTGCCAATATGCGGTATGCAGGTTTGTGGAGCCGCAGCCAGTGAAAGAAGTGTTGTGACTCAGCAAACTCAGGACCCCGGTGCCAGGGAGGATATACCCTGGAGAGCGCATGCAGAAGTACTGCTCAGCAATGAAGGGCCACAGAGCATCTGTCCCCTGTGGAAAATCCCAACCTTCAGCTGCTGCCCAGCTCGCTGCCTCCCCTCCCACTCTACAGCCTCTGTGGCCGCATGTGCAGTTGGTGTGTCCGCAGCCACTTCACACTGCTGTAAACATTGACTTTTTGTAATCACACCACCCGGAACTTGAAGTACTTCCCTTTGAAATACCATCTGCTTGTTAAATGCTCTATAGGAGGAAAATGTGGTCTAGGTTAGTGAAGCTCTGGTGGAGAGAGCTCTGCACTGCTAATTTTAGATCTACCATGAAGGAGGTTCCAATTACTCTTCTGCCCCTCCAGCATATCCCCGAGAGTACCAAGTGTGTGCAGGCGTGTGCTGCTCATTGTAGGGATGCCGAAGGCTTCACTTGCAGTGGGCAGCTGATTTTGGAGTGGGTGGATGCATGGGAAGACAAATCCATAGAGAAGGATGTGCCTGACGGACAGTACCAAGTGGTTTCCCCACCAGTGAGCTCTGCAACCCTGCCCCCTTAGTCAGCATTCCTCCCCTCCCTGCCATACAACCAGCCCTGCTCTGCTCTCCTGGTTGATAGGAAGATGCTGCCAATGCACTCCAGAGCGGGTAGCAGTGCACAAACCAACATCCATGCTCAGTAGCAGTGGCAGCACAGGTTCCTGCTTCTCACATCATTCCTAGGCCAAGCTACAGGAGGCTCATGTCAGCTGGGGCCAATTGCAGGAAACAGCTTCACCACAATTAGAACCATGAACAGCACCTAAACAGTGTCCTCTGACTCCTCCCCCCAGCCAAACTGGCTGGAGGCTTCCCACTGCAGCAAGAGGAGCTGCCACAGGTACCAGCAGGCAGGCCCAGAAGGTAGAATAGGACCCATGTACTAGCTGTGTCCCCTCCAGAGCCCCTGCTTCTTTAATCCAACTCTGCACCCCACCTCCCTGATGGCTCAAAGCTTCCCACTGGCCCCTGGCACCAAGAGCAGTTGCTTTGCATTCCTGTAGATTGCCAGCTATGTGAGATATGCATCCAGTCCCAGCCTTTGCACAGCTTAAGCAGCACATTGCTCCTAGCCAGGTTTCCAAGTGGGTTCTTCCATTTGGGTGCTGATATTTGAGTTGCCTATACACCAGAGAAAAAAAAGCCTTGTGGCATTTTCTCTTCTGCAGCTATCAGATCACCAGAACCCCTTGTACACACTCCTGTACTCTGCAGCAAGGAGGAAACATGAGGTGGTGATATTGCCTGCACAGCTGCTGTCACACTGGTCTCCTACAAAGTTCTCCACCAGTCATCAGTGCAGGTCTCTGTAGTGGCCCTTGATGATAAAGGAAACAATGGTGGCCCTCCCTCCACCAGGAAAAAGAGGTAAAGGACAAAGTGCAAATCACAACTGTAAAGTGATGTGGATTTTTGCAAGCTTAGACTGTACCTCTTTGACTGATCCCGTTATTTCTCCAAGCCTCTTTTTAATCACTTCAGAAGTCTTAGCTGTTTCCGATTCAATCATTTTCTGTAACACAAACATATATTTTATGTTAAGAGGAAGCTACATACCAATCAGAATTGTAACCACACAGGGATCTTGCAGCACTGAGTATTGGTGGACATAACACTATACCGGACAGAAGAACAGCCCCAGTTAAACACTATCCGTATAAGGATCCAGGGAAGTTTCTAGCTATACAAAGTGAAAGGAGCAGAATGGGAACCAGTCACATGGAAAATAAGAACTGTTCAGGTGTTTAAAATGTGTGCCCACATCTACCACTACTACTACTAAACCCTTGTACTCCACATGGAGCACAGGTCATCTACAAGGCTCCTCCACTTCCTTCTGTTTTGGGACTAAACTTGTAGCTGGTTCCAGCCGTACCCCAGTTATTGCCCTTCTATCTTAGCAGACCTTCCTCACATTGTCCGAGGTCTTCCTCTTTTGCATTTTCCTTGCAGGTTCCATGTGAGAGCTTGACAGACTATGCTGGATGATGGTTTTCTGAGAGTGCAGCCTACCCATCATCACCTTCTTCTCTTGACTTCAATGTCAATTTGTTCTTGTCCTGCTCCAGTCCAAAGCTCCTCATCTGTGACAAAGTCTTGCCATTTGATGTGAAGGATGTACCTCAGGCATCTTTTTATGAATGTCTGGAGCTTGTGATTGGAAGACTTTTTAGCACGCCAGGTCTTGCATCCGTACAGGAGCACATTCGTGTTCAAGATCCACAGTTTCATCTTCACAGACATTATCTGTGAACTCCATAAGGGACAGAGTCTTGAATGCAGCTGTTGCTTTCCCTAGCCTGACACTGACAGCCTTATCTGTTCCTCCATCAATGCCCATAATACTCCCCAAGTAGGTGAACTGTTTCAGATCTTCCAGGTCACCCCCACCCAGTACAATGGAGGTGTTGTTGAAGAGGTTGATTCTCATTCATTGTCTTGGTCTCTCTCTTGTTAATGCTCAGTCCAGTCATTGAGGCAGTTTTGTCTAGTGTTGTGACCTTTTCTTCCAAGCTTTAATGTCAATGTGGAAAGAGGAGGACATCGTCACCAAAATAAGTGTCCTCTAGCTGTTTGAAAAGTGTCCACTGAAAGCCCCATTAATGATAATATGTTGTCCTGGTCATAATCCAGTCCATTGTGATCAAGAACAGGTAACAGAGAGGTAGCCATGTTAGTCTGTATCTTCAAAAACAACAAGATGTCCTGTGGCACCTTATAGACTAACAGATATTTTGGAGCCTAAGCTTTCGTGGGCAAAGACCCACTTACATTAAAGTGGGTCTTTGCCCACGAAAGCTTAGGCTCCAAAATATGTGTTAGTCTATAAGGTGACGCAGGACTTGTTGTTGTTTTTGAAGAACAGGAAAGGTACCCTTGTCACACTCAACAGCATGTTGAAGGATTCTGTCAAGGCACCATTGTGAACAACTTGGCATGCCGAGGGTTCATACGTTCAACGAATCAAGTTAATAAATTTGGATGGGATGCCATGGTGTTGCAACAGTTTCCACAAAGTGTCTCTATCAACGCTGTCAAAGGCATTCTCAAAGTCTATGAAGGTTATGTACAGTGAGGCATTCCACTCGAGCGACTGTTCTATGATCACTCTGAGAGTTGCTATTTGGTCAGTACAGGAGCTCTCACTTGGGAAGCCGGCCTGTTCTTCCCATAGCCATTTATCAATTTCTGTCTTCATTCTCTCCAAAAGAATCCTATTGAACACTCTTCCTGGAGTAGACAGTAACATGATGCCCCTCCAGTTCTCGCATTCCTTGAGGTTCTCTCTCTTTGGAAGCTTGATAAGGTAGCCATGTTTCCAGTCTTGTGGGTTCTCTTCAGTGTCCCAAATAGATTATATATCACGTTGACTAATGTCTTACTACCTGCCTTGACTGCTTCTGCAGGGATGTTGTCTGAACCACGTACTTTTCTGTTTTTCAGGTGGGCAGTGGCTTTTCTGATTTCTGCTTTTGTAGGTCTGCTGCTCTTAATCTGCAGTGGTAACTCAGGAAGCTCCATGTGGGCAGGGCAGTTCAGTAGCTCTTCAAAGCGTTCCTTCTATCTACTGAGCTGCTCACTTGGGTTTAACAACACACACCCCTCCATATCCTGTACTGGCTGATCCACTGTATGCCATGACACAGCTAGCTTCCATGTGATGTTATAGAGCTCTTTCAAGTTTCTCTGTCCTGCAGCTTGTTCGGCTTGTTGTGCAAGGTTTTCCACAAAATTCTTCTTGTCCTGTTTTACAGCCTTTTTAACTTCTTTGCTGGCTTCTAAATAGAGTCTCTGAGCTTCCACTTTGGATGTTCTTGTTTTGCTGTTGTTGACTGCTGCATTTCTGTCCTTTCGTTCTTCCACTTTTCTCAGAGTTTCTGCTGTGATCCATTCTTTGTCGCATCTTGTCCTCTTTCCCAATGTTTTAACACAGGTTTCTTTCCAGGCTGTTTTGGTGTGTTCCCAAGTTTGTTCCATGGTAGCATCTTTCGGGATGAGGTTTGCTAAAAGTACATATCCGCTGGACACCTCCACTTGGAAACCAGATCTGGTCTCTAAATCCTTCAACTGCTCTGTGTTGAATCTCAGTCCCAGCTTGGTCACTGTTGTGGTGTAACTCTTGAGGTTGACCTAGAGTTTTACCATGACCAAGTGGTGGTCTGAACCTACATCTGCTCCTCTCCTAGCGTGGATGTCCTGCATTGATCTTCTGAAAGAACTGCTGATACATATGTGATTAATCTGGTTGTCTAACTGGTGGTCAGGTAAAAACCAAGTGACCTTATAGATCCTTCTGTGTGGAAAAACACTACCACCTATCACCAATCTGTTGAAGGAACAAAAGTCACTGAAGCGCTCTCCATTTTCATTCATGTTGCCTAGGCCGCCTTTTCCCATAGTCTGTTCTCTGCCTGTATTTACGCTTCCAATGCAAAAATTGGAAGCATAGATATGGGTCCAGATCAATGAAGCGTAAACCAATAGCTGCCTTAACTATGGAAATCACAATAAAGGAAGCAAACAAGCAAGTGTTATAATAGATTCAAACTGAATAAGACAAAGGATCTACCAGCAAATCAGTCAGTCACAAGTAACTTCAGAGCCCTTGAGATCCCACATGACAACCAGACTCAGAAGGGAGAGGCAATGGCAGACTGTAGAGTGAATGTTGGAGCAGAAGTTCACAGCAGGGAGAAGCAGTCCGCCAAAAGGAAGGACGACCCTGCAACTCACTTGAGCTGCACTCTGGGGAAGTTGACTGTCTGTGTAGAGATGAGTAACAATTTCTCAACATTAAGGCAGACACCCAGAGAGGTCAGGAAAGCACAAAGGGCGAGAATGGCAGAGGTAAGCTCATCAAGATAGCAGGACAAGCAGCTAGTCATCCAGGTAGGGATACACTGAGCAGCCGATGCAGTACACTTGTGCTGCCACCGCAGCAAAGACCATGAAGACCAAACAGCTGTGGTGATGCTCAAAGGGAGGACTTGGAATTGGTAGAGATACAGTCCCACCTGCAAAACGGAAATGCTTCTGATGGACTGGGTGAATGCCAACTTGGAAAGAGGCACCCTTCCTGCTCAGAGCCACAGGCCCTACAGAAAAAATGATTTCTAACCTTTCTGTAACTGTTGTGCTTGAAGATGTGTTGCACACATGCTTTTCACATTGGTGAGAGTGCGTGAGCTGCAGGCACCATCACTGGAAATTTTTTCTTCAGTGACATCAGTCAGGCTGGTCCTAGCTCCCTCTGGTGCTGCACACATGCAGTACAGTCAGCCACACACCTTCTTAGTTCCTTCTTGCCAGGTAACTCCAACAGGAGGCAAGAGAGTTGGTGTGGAAAGGACAGGAACAACACATCTCAAAGAACAGTTATGGAAAATGACCACTTTTCTTCAAGTGGGCCACTCACGGCCATTCCATGTTAGGTGACTCAGAAGCAGGACCCAAGGAGGTGAGCTCAGAAGTCACGGACATGAGAACTGAAACACTGCACTTGTGAACTCAGTCTTTATCCTCACAAGAGATGTCACAGTGGACAGGGAAGGAATGCACTCACAACCAGGTTGCAACCTGGTCTTGGATCAGGACCTGGGTCAGAAACGCTGATGAGGTCTGGTCAAGATGGCAGGAGATGAAGCACCCACATGGTTGTAGTATATCAACACAGGTAGTGATCCAGAATGGGATTCTCTGGGCCAAAATAGATAGGCCTTTCATCTTGTCTGCTATTGCCACAAAGAGCTGCATGGATTTATGAAATGGCGTGGGCCTCTCAGCATAGAAGCCTAAGGTGTATCTAACACCCTACAAGTGGAGAAACCATTCCTCTGCATTCCAGTCTGGTTTCAGGAATAAAATTGGCAGAAAAACAGCCTGGTTAATATGAAATTGTGAGACCATCTTTGGAAGGAATGCTGGGTGGGAGGGTAGATGAACCTTGTCTTAGAACACAGGTTAGGTACATCTGATGTAAGGGTCTTAATTTGCGAGACCCTCCTGGCCAAGGTAATTGCTACCAGGAAGGTGATGTTCCAGGAGAGAAATGACAAGAGGGTATGATGCTAAAGGCTCATAGGACCTGGATAAAACCAGATTTAAGTCCCACCATGAAATCAATTTCCAAATTTGACAGTAAAAAGTCTCTCTTGCTCTTTAAGGAAGCAAATGGACATCTCAGGTAAGACGACCAACCACCATTCACCAAGGGTGGGAGGCTGAGATATCCAATAGACACACCTTGGTAGATAAGAGGATTAAATCCTGTTTCAGACATTCTGTTGGAGTAGATATTTTATTACTGACTGGAGGGATGACTGAGCTTGTGTGAGGCCTTACTGAGCGTGTGAGAGGCCACACTAAGAAATGCTTCCTTCTTGGCTAGATAGCTCTATTGGACAGCTTCTTACTACCCAGAAAGACCTGGTACATGTGCTCCAAACAGGCCTGTTCTTCTGGGTTCAACCATGGGAGCTTCCACAGAGACAGGCAGAGGGCACAGAGATTTGGGTGGGTGACCGCTGATGTAAAACATGGCTCCCACGCTGTCAAGAAGCACTTGCACATTTTTGCCCAACTTCTCTGAGCTCTGACATCTTCCTGGGACATTAGGCCCTGAGTTCTGAGGTGCTCAAGGTAAGCTCCTCAATGTAGACTGGCTACATCCAAAATTAAAAATGCTGAAGTCTACAGAGTGACAAAAGGAACACCCACAGCCAACAATCAGAGACCCTTCCACCACTTAAGACAGACAAGGACCAGGACAGGAACTGTAAGCACCGGAGTCCATGTGGTATCTCTTCAGAGATTACACAGAGGTCAACAAATTTTGCAGGGGTCCCAGCACCATTTTGTGTACCATAGTATGAAAACATATGCAGCCATGTGTACCAAAAGTCTGAGGCAAAACCAGGCTAATATGGTGAAGTGGATGGGCCTTGACTTTGGATATCAGAGTTAATCACAGAATCATAGGGCTGGAAGGGACCTCAGGAGGTCATCTAGTCCAGCCCCCTGCTTCAAGCAGGATCAACCCCTACTAAGTCATCCCAGCCAGGACCTTGTCCAGCCAGGACTTAAAAACCTCAAGGGATGGAGAATCCACCACCTCTCTAGGCAACACATTCCAATGCTTCACCACCCGCCTGGTGAAGAAGTTTTTCCTAATATCTAACATACACCTTTCCCTCTTCAACTTCTGACCATTACTCCTTGTTCTGCCATCAGACACAACTGAGAACAATTTCTCACCCTCATCTTTAGAGCTCCCCTTCAGGAAGCTGAAGGCTGCTATTAAATCACCCCTAAGTCTTCTCTTCTGTAAACTAAACAAGCCCAAATCCCTCAGCCTATCCTCATAGGTCTTGTGTTCCAGACCCTTAATCATTTTTGTTGCCCTTCGCTGAACCTGCTCTAGCAAATCCACATCCTTTTTATACTGGGGCGGGGGGTGCCAAAACTGGACACAATATTCCAGATGTGGCCTCACCAGTGCTGAATAAAGAGGAATAACTACTTCCCTAGATCTGCTTGAAATGCTCCTCCTAATGTACCCTAGTATGCCGTTAGCTTTCTTGGCTACAAGGGCACACTGTTGACTCATATCCAGCCTTTCATCCACCATAACCCCGAGGTCCCTTTCCATCGTACTGCTGCTGAGCCAGTCGGTCCCCAGCCTGTAACAATGTTTGGGATTCTTCCACCCCAGGTGCAGGACTCTTCACTTCTCCTTATTGAACCGCATCAGATTTCTTTTGGCCCAGTCCTCTAATTTATCCAGGTCCCTCTGGATTCTCTCTCTACCCTCTAAAGTATCTACCTCTCCCCCTAGTTTTGTGTCATCTGCAAACTTGCTGAGGGTGCAACCCAGTCCCTCATCCAGGTCATTAAGAAAGATGTTGAATAACACCGGCCCCAGAACCGAGCCTTGTGGCACTCCGCTTGAAACAGACCGCCATCCACATATTGAGCCACTGACCACTATCCGTTGGGCCCACCATCAAGCCAGCTTTCTATCCATCTTATAATCCAAGGATCCAATCCATATTTCCTTAACTTATGGACAAGAATGTTGTGGGAGACCATATCAAAAGCCTTGCTGAAGTCAAGGTATATCACATCCACTGACTTCCTCATGTCCACAGATCTTGTTATGTCGTCATAGAAGCTGATCTGATTGGTGAGGCAGGACTTGCCCCAGGTGAACCCATGTTGGCTACTTTTGATCACTTCCCCCTCTTCCAAGAGCTTAATTAATAATTAAGTCTCCAAAAGGAAACCTCTGCCCAGGGCCAATTCTACTTCTGCACCAATAAACTTTATTCACTGGATGGAAACAAAGGCCAACTTTTGCTTGTTCATCAGCAAGCCCAGTGCATGGAAGATGGCTTGATTCTGTTCTTCGTTTGAGCTTCTGAACAGCTTTGATCAGCCTGTCACTGAGGTCCATGTAGATCTGACTGCCTCACCTTATGAAGAAGGCTGCTACCTCCACCATGCATTTCATGAAAACACCAAGTGTTGCTGACAGATCCAAGGGGAGGAAAGCGAACTGGTAATGGGTTTAGTTTGTGATAAATCTGAGGAAACTTCTGTGGCCTCAGAGGAGGGATATAAAGAAAGAAGAATCTTTCATGCTGAGAGCAGCGCCCAATCCCTCTGCTCGACAGAGGGAATGACAGAACCAAGGAGACCTTGTGGAACCTCAGTTTTTTGAGATAATTATTGAGTCAATGCAGGTCCACAATAGACTCAAGTAGCAATAGAACCAGCAGAACAGACCAGCCACAGTGCAAGGTCCGAGCGGAGGTGCCGTGTGTCCTGCGCTCAGTGTGGCGCCAATAAAGTTTTGTTGAGAGTGAGGCTGGGGCTCAGTGGCTGCTCTCTGCACATCTGCATGAGTCTTCAGGTTCTATTAATCCGGTAACTTGGTTGCCATGATACTGAGCTAGCGGCATGTAATAAAAGATGTAGGACTAAATTAGAAGAATCCTCTCTTTTTCAACTGATAAGTGACATCTATTCAATCCAGTGTTGTGTTCCAAGAAATAATACAGTTTATCAGTTGCTTCTCATAGACATGGACTTTTATTTATAAATAAAAATGTCAGCTGGGGTAGGTCCATAGTGGGAACCTCACAAGTGAAGAGAGAGAGTAGGAACGGTAGCACTGATCCCTCCAGTAAGAAAGGGGCTCCAAATGGCCAGGAGTCTGGGGAGTGCCTGTGCAAATGCTGGAAGACTGAAGCGGTACCCATGGGGCTGGTTAGACCAACGGGAGTGCAGACAGTCGTGGAACAGACAGCATGTGTGCCAGGAACCATTCCAGCACAGTTGGTACACGACAACATGTGGTATCACTGGATTCTTTCTGTGCTTTGCTTTACCTTCAAGGCAGAGAAGCTTAGGCATTAGTGCCACCGGGTTGAGCTGTGACATCTCCCCCAACCTCTCCTGGCTCAGGAAGAAAAGGCTGCACTCAGAAGCAGTACTCCACAAGGACGTGCTCTCTAGCCCACTAGAACGTGTCCTGCCTCTTGTCTGGGCTTGTCCTTGATCATTGGATGTGGGGCATGAAAAGTGCTCATCACTGGCAATGGATGCTGCATAGATGGCTGTGGATGGCTTCCCCCAGCCAGTACTTCTGGAAGTGCCTCCTGCACTTCCCAAGCCCCAGACAAGGAAGACCTACAAATCATGCAGTGAGTGATAATGTGAGCCTCCCCAAGGTAGTAAAGAGACCATTGGTGCTCACTGCTTTCAGAAAAAATGAACACAGGCAAGAAAGAATTTCTAAACCCTGGAACACAGGAAACAGACTGCAGAGTATGTGAGGGGAGAAAGCATAGCCCAGTCAGGGTAGACTAACACTAAATTTCCTGTAGATAGATAGTGGTATATAATAGTAAAAACTATCAAACAAGTATGATACACCAATGGAGCAGGTCACTTTCAGCTAAAAGACCAAGAGCACAAAGGAACACCAGGAGTAAGAGGGAACAGGACGTGTCAACCCAAGCAGCCTATTATAACAACGGCTGGAAGCATGGAAGATCACAAAATACATGTACACACCCGTATTTGGAATACACTTGAGAAAGAAAGAAAATGTTAAAAGGCAAATACAAAATGCGAAGCAATTCAAAATTATTAATTCCCATTTTCATGTTTCCTGGGTTCCTTTACTGTACTGGTCCCAAAAGAACATACAACGCTGTGGTAACAGACCTCCAGGCCTCAGTGGTGTAATGAAAGTGCTTTCTGTCTTCTAATAAACTGTTTTATGACCAATTAAGAATGTGATTTTATCTAATCTAAATAATGAAAGCAAAAATGCCTTGCTTTTACCTCCATATCTATAAATACATGACTTTTTAGCTCCTTATTTGAGTTCTATTACAATGGCTGTTGGAAAGAAATCACGTCCCAAAATGTAGAAGTATTTAACTCTTCAACTCTAGCTCAGTGCACCTACTGGTGTTTTCATCAGTCAGCTCAGACCCTCCCTGAATACAGGAAACCCAACAGCTTTACAATGCTCTCAATTTGTAGACTGACTGGCCAGTGAAGGTGTTAGACAATGAAAGAATTCATAGGGAGACTTACATATTTTCTCCTTGCCTCCTGGAGTGCATCAGACTCTTCTAGCTTTTTAGCTTCATCCCGGAATTTTTTAATGCTTTCTTTCATCTCTTTATTTTTGGCTAATTCCTGTTTGATGTTGTCCACAAATCCTGAAATAAAGCCTTTTCTGCCTCCTGAAGAATAATATCTAGACTAAAAAGAAAATAATTACTGCAGTCTGTACAATCTAAAGAGATTAAATATCAGTCAGGTGGGTTTACCCTTAATGTTTGCCCTGCAAAAAGATGTAGAAATCAAGCCTCTTGAGGACGTCCAAAATACCTTAGTAAAGGAGCACCACGCCTTCAGAACAGCAATCAGAATCCATACACTGCACTGAGCATGAGAACGGTACAGCCAGACAAGCAAAACACGCCACACCCTTCAGAGGCAAAGAAGCCACAGTGCCCTGCCTGAGCTGATAGGGGTCTTTGCCCACGAACAGTTATGTTCCAAAAAATCTGTTAGTCTAAAGGTGCCACAGCACTTCTCATTTTTGCAGATACAGACAAACACAGCTACCCCTCTGATACTGACAGCTTTTGATAACCAGCCATTTGCGGCTCTTGAGGGCTGCACACTAGTGATGTAAAATCTTGTTTAATTACATAACTAGTTAAACATTAAGTTTAACCAGTTAACCATTAAACAGGGTGTGGGGAGGGCAGTTAGGCAGGCCCTCCACCTCTGCCATGGATGGACTAGGGTTTGCCAGCAGGCAGAAGTGCTCCAGCTCCTATTGGTTAATCAGGAACATCCCTATTGCACAAACAGATGGATTTTATCATCTGCTAGCATCATCATCGCTCACTGCTGGCAAACACACATGGAGGGACAAATCCAAACACCAAAAAATCTGTCACATCTTTGAAAGCCACATAGAAGCCTATAACCTAGAGTAGCTACTTGTTAGAAGAATATCAATTTCTAATAGAATATGCTCTGATTTTTACGAAAACACACTTTCAGTCTCACGCAAGCATAAAACCTGGCTCATTAACATACCTGATGTAGCTCTAAAACAGGCCTGCTCATTCTATAAAATATGCCACCAGGGAGTACTGGAGCTGGGTATCTTCCAGATATAAACCTTGTGCCACTGACAAGACATTTCTGCAACAGAAACAAAAAAAAAAACTTTGTTATTGAGAATAAAGAAATAATTAAACCTGCATGAGCCCTGCTCAGTGCTCAGAAAACCAGTGGAAGAAGGGACGTAAAGAATTTTACTGGCTAATCTTTGGATCAGATCAGCAATCTATACTAGAAATACTTCACCAGCGTTTGGATTCACAGAACAAACCACAAAGCACTGCTCCATCCCCAACGCTCACTAGTATAAGACACAGGAAGGACAGACCATATGGTATGCCCCAATACAGGTGAGTTTGTCATTGTTTTGGGAAGATGACATGATACTACTATAACAGCTACGCCCTCACTCCAGAGTAACTAGATGTTTCTGCCACTATTAGCAGTCAAAATTTCATGGTGTAATTCAATTGCCATTTGTAATCTTAAGAGCTAATGTCCAAGAGTTCACACCTCACAGTAACTACTATTTGCAAATGCTGATTACTGGATTAAACTGTATTTGGGATATTCTTTTCAGTTTGAAGGATGAGAAGCATGTTTCGAAAAAGAAAAGTTAACTGTTTTGGCTGAAAAGCAGTGGGAAAGCCTATAACTACTTGCAGCTTCAGGCCTACATCCCCTGCTCCCTGGAGAATTCTGCGCCGCTGTGCCAGCACAGAATTAACATCCTCTACACATCCTCCTCCTCCTGAAGAATAACTGAAGGGCCAAGATATTGTATTATGATGGATTTTGGCCAGTCTTTGTTCAAAAATCCTTAATAAAGTTATACAACGTAGGCCCCAAACCTTCCATTCTAAGTGAACAAGGTATGGCAGAGTCTCTTTTTAGTTACTCAGTATTAAACAAGTGCTAAGTGTTGTGAAAGCAGTAACTGGGGCTCATATTGAAATACAGCATCGTAATTCATTGGAGATGTGTACAAAAGTCTGCAAAAGCAAGATAATGGATCTTCTTCAGCCTAGCTCCAGAAAAGGTCTAATATGTCAACATGTCTACAGATGCCAATCTGAGTCCAGAAAGGAGTAGCAGCATATATGTCTTGCTTATTTGTTCCTTTATGTTTCAAGGCCATATAGGAATGTACCTATGGTAACACCTACTAGAAGGTGTCATCTGACATTCCTAAAGACTAGGAATGGGAATTTAACCTATCTTCTACAAGAGAAAACTTACAATAGCTTTGTAGTCACATGTAAACCTGACCCAAGGGCGGAGCACTTATGTAATCTTTTAGATGACTGACTTATTTGCACTACTTGTGTCTTGCTGATAGCATCTGCCCGGGGTCCTTGGGGAACACCCACCCCCTTTGCTTCTCTCCACTCACTGGCACCCTATATACAGTAAAATTCCTTTAAACCAGCCTCTGATGATTAGGAAATCCCGATGGTCCAGCAACTGGCAAAAATAACCCCATTTACATAGATAATCTGGCAAAATCTGATGGTCCATCATACAGTGGTCCCCTGAGATACATGAGGGTTGCGTGCCACAACACCCTTGCATACCTTAACATTTGCATAAATCAGGGGGCTTGGGTGGTGGGTTGGGGTTATGGGGGAGAGGCAAGAGGATTAAGCCTGGGGTGGGTTAGGGCTGCAGGGGGTGGAGTTGAACCAGGGAGTGCAGGAGTGGTGAGGTGCAGCTGGGGGTGTGTGGGGGTGGTGATGGCCAACAGTCTGGAAAATTTGGTAATCCGGCACCTGTCCGGTGCCAGATATGCTGGACTAAAGGAATTTCACTTAATTCTGTCAGGTTCATTGTGCCTAACAAGCAAAATTGCTCTCCGCCAGCTGCGCATAATAAAGCTCTTGTGTTTGAATGTCTGTTTCTTCAATAATTGATACAGATGGGAAGTTGAAGGGAAGCCACAAGAGGGGTCACTTTGCAATTCCGCCTTTTGTCCACCATGACTGATGAGGTACTAGAAGAAATGGGCCAGAGCCACCAACCTTTGAAAGGAAGGGGGCAGAGGCAGCCTTCCTCATAGCGGCCAGCTTGCGGGGCCACATAGCAAGACACAAAGGGCTTTTTGGGGGATAACACAGCCTGGGAGGTCAGAAGTGGGATGGGACACACTGGGATGGGGCACAAGAGCTAGTGGGGTGACACTGAACAAAGGGCTGACTGGGAGTGGGGGCACAGGGCCACATGGGAGGGAAGGGTGGGTGTGCAGGGCCGGATGGGCGCAGCTATGATTGGGCAAGTGTGGGTGAAGGGAAACATGGAGACGTGAAGATATGCCTGACTGAACAGGAACATTTGGGGATGGGGGAGGGAGGTGCACAGACACAAGGGGAGGGGGCAGATGTGCCTAACTCAATGGAAAATACTAGAAGTCATCCAGGGCAGAAGTTCCCAGATCCCTAACAAATCTCCCCCTCCCACCCACAAACACCACCACTCCAGGTTCATTCCCCAGCTAATGTTCAGCAACTAGTTCCCTCTCCCTGAGCTCCTCCATTACCCTGACCCCTTCAAGTCTTTGCATTGTGGGACCTGTTTCTGTATTGTAGTTTAAATAATTATTACTCAAAGATCTGTATTAGTGTTTTGAGTAAGGAATTCATTTCCTGATTTTTTTGCCTACATTACAGACATACTGATGGGTATTTTGAAATTACCAAAATGATTGAAAGTGCCATGGTTATACTGTATTATTTTAACTAATGAAATATGCAGAATTTTAAAATCTTATGTGCAGAATACTTTGCCACAAAATTTGGCCCGAAGCAATCTCCTTCCTCAGATACATGTCAATGTCCCATTTCAGAAACGAGCCTTGCCCCTGCTCACAACATGGAGGAAGACACTTCTACGGCTTTATGCTAGTGGCAGGGTGACAAAGTACTTTCGTTGCACTGAACAAAAATTGTTAAGCAGCAATGAACTTGGGCTGGGAGAAAACAAATGACAGGTACCTGTTCTGTAACTGGTGTTCTTCAAGATGAGCTGCTCATGTCCATTCCAAGTTGGGTACGTGCGGGCACACGCCCAGTCGCTAGAAGCTTTTTGCCCTAGCTAGTAGCCACAGGGTGGGTGTGGCAACCCCAGAGCAGTGCTGATATGCTGACCAATATATACACTGCACAACACACACACACACCCCACCACGACCCCCTTCCTTCTTGCCAGCTACTCCAACAGCGAGTAGGGTGGGAGGGTTTGAGTATGGACATGAGTAACATATCTCAAAGAACACCAGTTACAGAACAGGCAACTGTATTTTCTTCTTTGAATGATTGCTCATGTCCATTCCAAGTTGGGTGAATACAAGCCAATGCCTAAGAGGTGGGGTCAGAGCCCCAAATGGACTGCAGGACATCCCTGCCCACTGCAGCATCTTCCCATGCAGACTACATCAAAGCATAATGTAATGTAATGTAAACGTATGAACTGAGGTGGCCACCCTACAGATGTCCTATTTACAATAACTTCACTAATAAAGAAAGTTGCAGAGCTTTAACATTTAGATGGAGGCTGGCAGCATTAGCAAGTCTTTGGTTAATCCACAGGCAGTCATGGCTTTCAGCAAGCTCACGGATGCACGGGGAAAGAGTGGTGGAACTGAGCTCCTGCCTCACATACTGCTGTTGGCAGACGTGCCGGGGGGTTGCGGAACCCTGCTTGAGAGTAATGTGATACAGAACGTTGACATTTGTTTTATGTATTCAATAACTAGGTGAGAAAGGGAATGTAACCTTTGGAAAGGTCACCAGCAGTCAGTCTAACGTTATAAATTCTATTATGAAATGACCCACTGAGGCAGTGAGCTACATTTGCTGGACGATGCCCAGAGCGCTGAGGCAGGCACCTCAGGGCCATGCAGGTCAGGGTCCTGGACCGTAACACCCTCTGACCTTCGCTGTTGTCTTTCCCCGCTCAGAGGGGTCGCCCCAGTCCAGCAGCTGGAGGGCGGGAGGGGACCCACCACACTTGGAACAGAATAGCAGCCGGATCGGAGGGGAGCAGACCCGGCTGCGCTCGGCCCGGCCCAGCCCAAGCCCCAAGGGCGATGCCTGGCACTTGGCCTTCTTCCCGCCTCTACCACCGACCACCTCCTCCGGCCCGGTCCCGCCCCGGGACATGCGAGGCTCCCGCCTCCAGCGCAGTCTGGCCCGGCGCCTAGGCCGCTGCCGGGCAGAGGGGCAAGATACAGCCGCTCCTGGAGCCCGCGGCCCCGAAGGCCCAGCTAGGGTCAGGAGAGCAGCTCGCGGCGAGAGCGGCACACGGCGCTCGGCCCGGCTCAGCCCGGCTCGGCTCCCAGCCGCTCCCCGCCCCGCTCACCCGGCAACCCCAGGCCGCCGCCGCCGCCGCCGCCATCTTGGGAGCGAAGCGTGCGTAACCTGCCCGCGGCGCCCCGCTATGACGTCACTCACCCCCGCCGCGCCTTGTTGTCTCTGCCCGGCCCGAAGGCTGCACGTGTCCGGCCCCAAGGGTGGGGTCGCAGGAAGCGGCTCCTCTCGCTCACTGCAGCGGGAGGCTTGCAGAGCAGCGCGGGGCGCCGCGCGTGGGTCCCGGCTTCGAGCGACACCCCGCGAGGAGAAAGCTGCTCGCGCCGGCCGGCTGCAGCGAACGGTTCCCGGCTCAGGCACTGGCAGCAAGGGACCGAGGGAGACGGGGCGCAGCACCCCTTTGGGGAGCATAACACGTCCAGAGGCTCAGCCCGATCGGCTGCTGGGGCTCCGGCCCATTTACCGCATTAAAATGCTGAAGGAGGTTCGTGTGTTTGTTCACATTTCTGTACCGATATTAATAAAGCCTAAAACTTATAGTCTACATGCTCACTTCCGTGGGTCCAGACCCTACTGGAAACTCCCCCCCGCTTGGATTACACGAGACAGGTTGTGGGGGGCCCTGGTAATTGTTGGGACAAAAAAAAGGACCCAACGTAAATTGTTCGCTCACCCTTGCCTTTTATAGTGCAGAACTATGAGAGAACACCAGAGCTGGTGCTTCCACATTTCCAGCACTCATGCATGTGGCAAGCACTGTCCCTTCACCCCAATGTTAAATTGACACAGGCACTTAAAGAATGGGAACTGCTTGCAAAATTACCCAGTCTTGACTAAGTTTTCTACACCTCGTGGAATTTCCAAGTGTAAAAAACACCTAATTGTCTATAGAGCTTTGACTTTTCCACCATGGACTTGGGACCTGGACCCACAAAAGGGAGCAAAACGTAGTGCCTTACTTTTAGATGCCTCAAATCACTGGAACAGTGGGATCCACCAAGCCTTTGCGAGGTACCTAGGCTCCCTGCACAATCAACGGAGTGAGAGGTTCCCATGAATGGAATCCACAACAGCTTGCATATCACTCAATGGCTGTGTTTACAATAGCAGTTCTTTTGAAAGATTTTTCAAAAGGGGGCTCTTGAAAGAGCCCACAGAGCATCTACACACAAAAAGTGTTCTTTTGAAAGTAAATCAAAAGAATGGGGTGCTCCTTTTGATATCACACTTCCTTTGCCATCTCAGGAAGAGCACTTTTCTAAAGCTTTTGAAAGAAAATGTGTGTGGATGCTGCACAGGGCCTCTCTCTTGAAAGAAGGGTTTTCATTTTCAATCCCTCACCCATTCTTCTGAAAGAGCTGGGGGCTGTGTGAACGCTCTTTCGAAAGAGATCACTCTTTTGATCTGCTCTTTCGTGTGTGGATGCACTCTTTTGAAAGTTCTTTTGGAAGAGATCTTCCGGAAGAGCTTCTTTCAAAAGAATGCTATATTTTAGACATAGCTAGTATGTTTGAGGTGCTCATGCCTGTTGTATCCTTTGCATCCAGCCTAACAGATGCCAAGTCTATGCTGCAGGGAAGCACTTACCCTGTTCGTGATCCACAGTGGAACACCCTGTACTTGGCCACATCTACACTAGCCCCTTCCTTTTGGAAGGGGCATGGTAATGAGTTGGGAAGATGCTAATGAGGCACTGCAATGAATATGCAGTGTCATTAGCATAATGGCAGCTGCACTTTCGAATCACACATGGCCACCATTATTCATGGCAGCATTATTAACTCATTAGCTCCTTCCTGACTCGCTCATTACCATGTCCCTTCTGAGAGGAAGGGGCTAGTGTAGACATAGCCCTGGAGTCAGGTTGCTTGGACATCAAAGAAGTTTCTGCCAGTGATGGTGGTGATAGTGCCTGCCTGCTTTATAAAACTTATCCCAGTGGTTAGATCGCTGAGCCTTGGTCTCCACATCCTGGCAGAGTTTCCCCTTCTGCTCACCAGGAAAAGGAGAGAGCCAAATTTGAATCCTAGCTCTCGAGAACATGTCCTAACAACTGGACTATACAACACTGACAGAGGTCTCCCAGTTGAAGCTGTTGCACTGTGTGTGAAAGTTTGTTCTGTGAACATGGAACTAGACCCTGGGATCCCCCATTTGCCAGGTGAGTGCTCTAACTATTGAGCTGAGTTAGAGAAGGTAACATTACACGTCCAGCCAGATTTTGATCAGGGGCTGAGCTGGTAGGCATGCTCACAGCATGCCTCAGAAGGTTGAGTACAGTAGGAAAGATACATGTTCCTTTTTCTCTCTCCCCATTTTGTTGATCAGGCATGAGACAGGCACTTTGGCACGTACAATAAAACAGCAGTGCATATGCACAGAGGCAGGAATTTAGGTGGTGAGCAAATCTAAGCACCTACAAGGTTTGGCAGCTAAAACGGGGGTTTGGCACATACATCCCTTTGTGGATCTGAGCCAAAATACCAGACAATGTTCAAGTGAGACTCAGTCTCAGTATTTTTTTCTCACCTCATTTCAGGCAAGATTTCATTTTCATGCACAGGGACACACTTAATTCGCTTAAGTTTCACTGTAAGTATCTCCAAGTCACACTTCACTATTTAGTCAATACCTTGAGCTAAAATAAAGAATGGTTTTCTTTCTGCTCTGGGTATGGTTGGGACGATTGCATGTTGCAAATAGGGTCTACCTCCTTAAATAAGTCTAGGGAATAGCAAGGAACCCTGTTCCCTACAAAATAGTTCCTGGACAACTCGCCCTGGTAGAAGATCTCTTGAAATGGCAGTTTCCACTTGGGTTCCTGCTTCCAACATGAGACTGAGGGTGAAATCCACTCAGGTGGGGCCACAGACATTCAGATATTGAAGCTAGTGTGCAAAAACCAGTATAGTTTTAAGTCTTATGTTGAAAGTTTTAAAAGCTAGTTTAAAAGTGATTACAGACGGGGTATATTTCACAGGATCACAAGCACTCTAGGTTTCTGAATTACTTACGCTAAGATTTTTCTAAGTATAAGACAGCTGTGGACATGAAGTCAGTGGATGTGATATACCTCGACTTCAGCAAGGCTTTTGATAAGGTCTCCCACAACATTCTTGTCCATAAGTTAAGGAAATATGGATTGGATCCTTCAACTATAAGATGGATAGAAAGCTGGCTTGATGGTCAGGCCCAACGGGTAGTGGTCAATATCTGGATGGCGGTCTGTTTCAAGCGGAGTGCCGCAAGGCTCGGTTCTGGGGCTGGTGTTATTCAACATCTTTATTAACGACCTGGATGAGGGACTGGGTTGCACCCTCAGCAAGTTTGCGGATGTCACAAAACTAGGGGGAGAGATAGATACGTTGGAGGGTAGAGAGAGAACCGGACGGACCTGGATAAATTGGAGGACTGGGCCAAAAGAAATCTGATGCGGTTCAATAAGGAGAAGTAAAGAGACCTGCACCTGGGGCAGAAGAATCCCAAACATTGTTACAGGCTGGGGACCAACTGGCTCAGCAGCAGTACGATGGAAAGGGACCTCAGGGTTATGGTGGATGAAAGGCTGGATATGAGTAAACAGTGTGTGCCAGGAAAGCTAACGGCATACTCGGGTGCATTAGGAGGATCATTTCGAGCAGATCTAGGCAAGTAGTTATTCCTCTTTATTCGGCACTGGTGAGGCCACATCTGGAATATTGTGTCCAGTTCCACCCCCCCCCGCCAGTATAAAAAGGATGTGGATTTGCTAGAGCAGGTTCAGCGAAGGGCAACAAAAATCATTAAGGGTCTGGAACACAAGACTTATGAGGATAGGCTGAGGGATTTGGGCTTGTTTAGTTTAACACAAGAGAAGACTTAGAGGTGACTTAATAGCAGCCTTCAACTTCCTGAAGGGGAGCTCTAAAGATGAGGGTGAGAAATTGTTCTCAGTGGTGTCAGATGGCAGAACAAGGAGTAATGGTCAGAAGTTGAAGAGGGAAAGGTGTAGGTTAGATATTAGGAAAAACTTCTTCACCAGGCAGGTGGTGAAGCATTGGAATGCGATGCCTAGAGAGGTGGTGGATTCTCCATCCCTTGAGGTTTTTAAGTCCTGGCTGGACAAGGTCCTGGCTGGGATGACTGAGTAGGGGTTGATCCTGCTTGAAGCAGGGAGCTGGACTAGATGACCTCCTGAGGTCCCTTCCAGCCCTATGATTCTGTGATTTGCTGACAGTAACTGATGCGTCAACGATAGAAAGCTTTCAGTAACTGGCATTTATTATCAAAGTCATACCATATACATCCGTTATGTCAACAAGATGCCACAACTACAAAAAAGATTGTGCACATTGCCATTTCAATGCAAAACAGTAAAATGGAAATCGATTTGTTAAAAAAGTACTTAAAATTACTCCAGAAAGCAAGAGAATTGTTGTAATGTCTTTACACCCAGTCAAATTAAAATGGCTAACAAGAAAAATACAAATTCAAAATATCTGGTACAGTGTTTAAAAGGCAACTAATTTAAGCATTTCTATCAATTCGCACATCAATTTCCCTGCCACGAAGCTGTATCCCATTCATCATTCGGCAAGCTCTCTCAGCCACTTCCGGGGACTCAAATCTAACAACGCCACATCCTTTTGATTTCCCATTCTCCATCTTGATGTCTGCATACAGAACATGACCTGGAAAAAGCGTTTGTATTTAGTGTAATACAATCACTCCATAAGGCAATATCTAACCAGGTTCCTACACAGAACAATCTTGCAACTGCAGCACTCTGAAAGGTCTCGAATACAGCATTCCAAACAACAATAAAAAGCATGCATTTAGAACGCTTTTTGGAATCAAATTTAGGTGTGACTGACTCCACATTTATGAAGGATTGTTCTTAAAATTAAACATACACTTAAGAAATTTGATTGGAATCTGTTTCTTTCCACTAATCTGCACCATTCACGCATTTCCCACTCTTAGGAAGATACTGCTTGACTGTTTTCAGAAAGCCAGACAAGACCTGCCCTCCTTTTTTCAAAGGGGTTCACAGGAAAAGTGCACAGATGACCCTCTTTAATTTTGTAGTGAAGGCCACAGTGCAGTATTCTTATTCACCAGAATGAGCAAGGAGTCAGCATAACGAACTAACCATAGATAAATAAATCTCAAACTGCTTCCTAACTGGCACCCTCCTTTCCATGATATCCCTACAAAGCCATTCCAACAAAATACATGAGCCATATTGTTAAATTAATCTACCCATGTCCAGAAATCCTTTCAGGACAGCAGGGAATATATGCGTCTATTAATTGAATGGTTCTAAACTTTGTGTTCTGAAATAGTTCTGCGTGGAAGGCATACATCATCTGAGCCAGCAGTTCTCACTCTTCTCCATATCATGACACTATCTAAGAGGAAGAATTTCTGAATCTGCCTCCCACATGTGACTGGAGATGATTTAAAGATTAAGTTTAAATCTAATCACATTCCTTCAATCCTTTATTGGATGAATCTGCAAGACACAGGACCTGAGTTTTTAAAGTGAACAAGAGGCCCAGAATCTTGCTATCAGCCTACAACTGGAAGGTGGAATTCTGAACTCATGGCTCATTGTTACAGAAAAAGTATTTTAGTACTTTAGGGTTGGGGCATAAAGTTTTCTATTACAGGAGTATTTAACTGTCTGATATATTAAATCCCTGTAAGAAACTCACTAGTAGTCCCATCCCTATCCGTAACTGTAGAAAGCCTGATGTACCCAGTAGGATTCCCAAGTGTCCAGTTTTCAACCAGAATGGTCCTGGCTGACCAGGCCATCCAAAGTCCAATTGCCAGAGCTCGCAAGCTCCCTACCTGACTCAGTACAGATCCCAGAAGCAGCATTATGACCCTCTAGCTCCTAAGCGCAGGGATGACCAAGGGGGCTCTACATGCTGCCCCTGCCACATGCACTGGCTCTGCAATTCCAGCTGGTTGGGAACCACAGATAATGGGAACTGCAGGGGCAGCATCTGTGCATGGAAACAACATGCACTCTGCAGAGCTGCCTAGCTTCCCCTATGCCTAGGAGCCAAAGAACATGTTGCACCTTCCAGGAAGCCTCTCCCCAGCCCCCTCAAGGTAAAGCTGCCTGTCCAGTGGTCATACTTCCTCCCACACTCCAACCCTGACTCAGCAGAGTCTCCTCCCATGCTCCAAACGCCTCAGCTTTATCCCCCCGACCCAGGCCTGTAACTCCCTCCTGCAACCCAAATCACTAATTCTCGGGCCAGTCCAACCCTCTGCCCCAGCCAGGAATTCAGCCCACCAATCTTAACCCCTCATTTCTGGCTTCACCCTAGAGCTGGCACCCCCAGCCAGGGCCCTCATCCCCTAGCTCAGTAAAAATTTAGGGTGAGTTCAGTGACAGAGCAAGTGACAGAGAGAAGGGGTAAATGGAAAGACCAGTGGGGGAAGCCTTGGGGAGGGGGCCAGGCAGAAGTGTTCAGTTTTGAGCAATTTGGAAGCTGCCAATTCCGGTACCCAAGGCTGTCTCTTAAGGCTTATGTTAACACTATGAAATAAAGCTGAACTTAAAGTTGGCTTTTTAATGCTAGATTTTATAAAGTAGAAGTTGTGTCCACAAGTGTTCAGGAAGTTGACTTACCATGTCTCCATCGCCTAATCTATGTTTGACTGTGAGCAATGCATTTTGGGTACCTATCCCACAGTACCTTTTGCCCTGCTGCATTCTGGGTTTTTGTGCCAGTGGCTTGTGGGAAAAAAATGCACCGCGAGTGCTTGTGGATGTCTGATGTCATCATCGCAGAATGCAAAGTACCCACCCCTACCAGAAAACAGCTGACTTTGCGCCTTTTTTTTTGGCCATTTTCCAAAGCCCGTCCTGGACTCACGCCACTGCACAATTCTAGAACTGCTTCTAGCCATTGCAGAGTGCGTTATGGCCTCTATGGAGTGTTGTGGAGTATTCAGACAAAGGCAATGGGAGGATGAGCTGGATCTGGAGTGCACTGCTTACAAGGGAGTGCCATTTCTGGAGATATGAAACCAGCACATACTGGTTGGACCACATCATTTTGGCGTTCTGGGACAAATGGCAGTGGGTGCAGAACTTCTGCATCAGCAAGGCCACTTTCACAGAACTTCATGATTTGCTGTCCCCTGCCCTGAACCACAGTGATACCAGAAGGAGACCTGCTTTGATAGTTCACAAATGAGTGGCGATGGCTCTGTGGAACTCTGCAATGTCCAACAGCTACCCATCAGTTGCAAATCGATTCAAGGTAGGCAGATTTACAGTGGGGGCCACGGTGATGCAGATAGCCAATGCAATCTGTTGCTATCTCATGCAGAGAACTGTGACCCTGGGAAATGTCTAGCACCTATTGGACAGCTTTGCTGCCATGGGGTTTCCTAACTGCAGTATGGTGATAGATGGAATGACATCCCCATTATTGCCCCAGACCACCTGGCCTCAGAATACACAAACTGAAAGGGGTACTTCTCCATGGTGTTGCAGGTGTTGGAGGATCACAAAGGTCGTTTCACCCATATCATGGGACGGTTGGGAAAGATGCACGATGCACACAGCTTTAGAAATTTGGGCCTGTAGAGAAAGCTCCTGGATGGGGCTCTCTTCACAGACCAGAAAAATTAACACTGGCAACACGGAGATGCCCATAGTGATAGTGAGTGACCCTGCTTACTCCTTGCTCCCTTGCCTCTTGAAGCCATATACAAGCACCCTGGACTGCAGTCAGGAACATATCAGCTACACACTGAGCAAATGCAGAATGGCAGTGGAATAATGCTTTGGCCATTTAATAGCCAGATTCACGTGCCTTTTGACCTGTTTGGACCTTTCTAAACCAACAATCCCACCATGGTTGCAGTGTGCTGTATTCTACTCATTTGTCAATCAAGGAAGGAGAATTGCATGCCAGACTGTGTTGCAGAGGCAGATGCCATGAGTAGGGCTTACGCACATGGACATTCACAATGCACAACGAGAGGCAACAGCAATCAGGGAGGCTTTTAAAAATTGCTTTATAAATGAGCAGGAAGCCACATGATTCTGCTGCATTTCACTGTTGTGATACCCCCACAATGATCTGTACACCCCACCCCACGTGAATCAATAAATGAGACTGGCCTTCCACAAACAATATTTTTATTTGGGGGGGGGGGGGGGGGCACAGTTAAGGTGCAGGAAAAAAGGGATGTCAAGAGTGGTGGAATAGCCTTCTGCAGTGGGGAGAGGGCATGGTGATGGAGCAGGACCATTACGGGTGTGGGGGGAAGGTGTCAATCTGTATCAAGGGGAGCCTGGGCAGCAGGAAGTGGAGTCTGCATAACGAATCCTGCACTGGGCATCCCCCTGCAGCTCCCTATGGAGCCCAGAATCTCGATTTGCTCCGACAGTCATCAGGAGCTCTCTCGAGTCCTCTTTCCTGTACTGGAGCATGCTTTCACAGGACTGCAGGACACGCTTCCATCCATTCTCTGTCAACTTTTGGTGAACAGTGGCTCCAGTCGGCCTTCTCCAGCTGCTGCAGAATATGGTCCTGTTTGCATCTTTTTCTTCTCCTCATTGTTGCAACCTTGTCTCCCCCATTGATCCTGCCTGCTGAAGAAAGTGAAGGACAAAGTTAGATACAGTTGACACAAAGCACTTACCCATAGAATGAATGGGTCTCTGACAATCACTGCAACTGCCTCCCCAACCCAGGCCACTTTTGGCTTCTTAAAGATGAGTATAAATCAACATCTACAGAACAGAAGATTTTACTTATCCAGACCATTTCACTGTGGACATGGTAAGTTCTTGCTGCTTCAGAAGCGGGTGGGGGTTTGAAATTAAAGTTGTGTAAAATTCTGAACTCTAAAGTGCATGGCTAGGGGGAGGGTTTGATTCCGCCACTTGTGTGGTGAGCTGGATTGGTGGGTGATCCCTGTAAAGTGGAAAGCATGGAAAAAATTCTTGGAAGCTCCTCACCAAGCCAGCAACATGATTATGTTATATAGAAATATACTTATGTCACAGAGCTGGAAGGGACCTTCAGAGGTCACCGAGTCGAATCCCCTGCACTCACAGCAGGACCTATCACCATCCCTGATAGATTTAAATAAACAAATTTGTCCCAGATCCCAAAATCCTGCCCTCCCCCAGGGACTGGACTCAACTGTGGGTTGGGTTTTTTTGTTTTTTTTTAAATGGAGATGTATATCTTCTAGAACTGGAAGGGACCTTGGGAGGTCATCTAGTCCAGTCCCCTGCCCTCTTGGCAGGACTAAGCACCATCCCTGACATCTATTTGCCCCAATCCCTAAATGGCCTCAAGGATTGAGCTCGCAACTCTGGGTTTTAGCAGGCCAATGCTCAACCCACTGAGCTATCCCTCCCCCGCACACAAGGAGGTTGGGGGAGAAAAGGAAGACACACCAACAACTGAAAGCCTGCCAGCCACATGGTGCAGTAAGGCAGTCCTGGGAAATGTGAATGGCCAGGGAGCAGTGCAAAAAAAAAAAAAAGTCTAATAATTCATGTGCATCTTTAGGTTGCTAAGAGACATCAGCCTCCTAAGAATAACAGACACAAAAAGAAAATATGCTCATCCTGTGAGCACAAGGCTGGAAAATTTGCCAAAATGCTGTGAGGCACCATGATACCAGATAACTTACTGGCTGCCTTGCATGGCAAGGTGTGCTATCATGGAAGCTGCAATAAGTCAGGCCTTCCCAAAAACCTCATGCACAAAGTAAGAGTACCTGGCTGAGACCTTCATGGAGATTTCCAGAAAGGATAAGCACTCCATCCCCAGAAAAATATTAACAAGCTGTTCTGAGGGGGCATACATCCTCCATGCCTGACCCCAAGCCTGCTTGTAACAGTTTAAAAATTGTACTCACAAACAAATCTATACCTAAACCCAGACACATCCCACTTCTCATTCTAAAAGAAATACTCACTAGAAGAGCTGGTCCCCAGAGGTTCAGATGTCGATGATGAGGGGACACCCAAAGTTGAGGGTGAAGAGCTCCGGGTGGCAGGATCAGCTTCACAGAGCCCCTGCTGATGTCACTGTCCTCTTCATCAACCTCTGCCACCTGCTCCCCTTCTTGGTTCAGCTCCTCTCAGCTCCCACTGGACTCCTCAGTACAGCCTCCTGAAGAGTCCCAGTTAAGGTAGGAGAGCATGGTTGGGTCCCCCGCAAAAATAGAGTCCAGCTGTTCGTAGTACTGCCATGTCTTCGGAGAGGACCAAGATCACCCGTTGGCTTCCTAGACTTTGTTAGTCTGTCAGAGCTCCTTCACTTTCACCTGTCATTGTTGAGCATCCCGAGAGTAACCTTTTGCCATCATCTCCCACAAAATCTCTTAATAAGTGTCCATATTTTACTTGTGGACTCAGTTTGCCCAGCACTGACTCCTCTCCCCAAACAGCAATGAACTGTAGGATCTTATTATGGGTCCATGCTGGAGACCTCTTGCAACCCTGAGAACTCACATCAGAAGAACCCTAAGTGCTCATGATGGCGAAATGGCTACATTAGATGGTTAGAGATGCGAAGCCTCAATGCAATGGAGGACTCCTGAGGTGTGCTGTTCACACTGATCAGAAAGAAAATTAATTCAAGTTCCCAAGCTTCCTGGTGCCTACTTCTGTGCACCAGGTGAGCAGCAGAGATAAAAGCAGCCAGAACGGACAACTGTGGGGCATTCTGGGATACATGTGGGGCAACTCTGCAGGCCAATAAAAATTGATTTATTTAAAGTAATGCTGTTTCTACACTAGAATTAATCTGACCTTTTACATTCAAACTCCGACTCTGATGGCGGATGCAAGAATGTCAACCTTAGCACTCCCTAAAATCCAACTAATGGTATTTTCAGTGAAGACAGTGACATTGTCAAAAAAAATTGAGCTAACTGCCTTAAATTCGACTTTACGCCGTAGTGTAGACATAGCTTAACTATTGCAAGATGTACAATTACTGCATGTTACTTTTGGTGGAGTATATTGCCTCTAGATGGCAGAATTATAAAGAAGAATTAAAAAAAATGATACAGTTGATTAATGAAGTTTTGGTTAAGTACAGACAGCAGCTGAAGGCATGATTCAAGATATTTGATGTTACACAATGATTTTCCTCCAACAGTCAGTTGTTTGAGGTGCTTTGGTAGTTAAAAGTAACTTACCACACTCATTAAATTTGTCCTTCAGCATCTTCCATGTGAAATCAAAAGGAAGCTGGAGAAAGAAAGCAGTCACATGGTTTATCAATATATCATCAATATAAGTGTTGTTGGCAGAGCATTGTGGAACACACGATTGTGTGCAGTTATAAATTATGGATTTTTCTACTCAGACCTTATAGAAATGATCCCTGTGTATCATTAATACATTTGATGAATACTACAAATACTTAAGATAGTCTAACAATCAAAATGTGCAATACAAACTTTACCGTGTGAAGAAATACTAATACTATGCACCACCACAAAAGGGCTCTGTGAAGTTTAACTAGATTATTCAAGTGTTACTCACATTTCTCACAAATATCTGGCAGGCTTTTCTGGCCACCCCAGCTGGAGGTCCTCCGGTTCCTCCCAGAGTACCTGGAAAACTGCCCGTGAAGTTTCCACGTTCCATGTCCATTGTTCTTTCAAAACTGCTTCCCATTGCAAGTCCCATCCGATCTATACCTGCTCCTATTCCCTGCCCCATGGTAGGCCCCATTCTTTCCATGGGAGTGGCACCCATGCGCTCCAATCCCATTCTGTCCATAGTAGCGGCACCCATACGATCTAATCCTATTCTCTCCATACTAGTTGCTCCCATGCGATCTAGTCCAGCAGGCATTCTATCAATCACTTGACCCATTCCAGTTCCCATTCCAGCTGGTACCATACGATCCATACCTAGAGCCATCCTGTCCATGCCAGAACCCATGCGATCTACTCCTGACCCCATTCGGTCCATAGTTGTACTAACACGATCAATAGCAGAACCCATTCTATCAATGCCAAAACTTATACCAGAACTCATTCGCTCAATGGCTGGGCCCATTCGCTCAATGGCTGGGCCCATTCGCTCAATGCTGGAAGCTATGTGATCTATGCCCAGAGGGGCCATCCGATCAATTCCTGGGGCCATCCGATCAACATTAGAACCCATGCGATCCAAAACAAGACCCATTCTATCTATTTCCGACCCAACTCTCTCCATGCCATGCCCCATCCCAGAAGGTATTCTTTCTATTCCTGCACCCAGCCGATCAATGCCAGGTGCCATCCTTTCAATTCCAGGAATGCTGGCACTTCCACCTAGAACACAATACATGAAGATTTCATTATCTGCAGCATGTGAAGAGGATATTAAATTTGACACATTTGGGTATTTCTGATGTTAGATACTGTACAATTTGCTCAAAGTTTTCAGTGTCCTACTTATTCTGTAGCTGCAGATGTTTAGGCTGACCTGTGATTGAAAAAACTAGATTCTTAATGAGTAGCCCAGTTTCTAGCTCTTTTACATAAAGCTATATTTGGTTCCCACTGGAAAAGAGATGAAAAGTTTGAAGCCATTTGCAAAGTCCAAAGAACAGAAATATGTCATTTCAGCTGTCAAAACATTAACCTGACCATGCACTGCATGGCACCCACAGGGTTAGGGGTGGACATCAAGGTAGGTAGTTGCTGGTGAGTGGAAGGAGTTCAAGACCCTTCTCCCAAAAGGATCAGAATAGACTCTGAAAAGCCTTTGATTTTCCCAGATGCAAAAACCAACAAATTGCATTGGGATGCAACCAGAACAGCTGGCTACAGCAGCTTCGTGAAAAGTGAATATTGCTGGCCACTGAATTAATAGTTTTCTGTTCCCTGAGTGACTATTTGGATGACGTGAGAGCCCAAGCGCACCCAGTGCTAAAGCCCCTCCCCCAGCCTAGTGGGAGGGTCCTGGGCCCAACTGAGTTCTTGGGACAACAACTGAGAAACACAGGAGTGGCAGTGCAGGTCACAGGCTTAAAATGAGGGAACCAGAGGGGGACATCAACCAGGGAGCATCAGATGTTCCCAGAGTAATCAGAACAAGGGCTACTACAGAACCATCCGGGGAAGGTTTTAGAGCCAATTAAGACAGGCAGAGACCTAAGCCTGTTAAGCACTTGTGTAAAACAGGAGAGACAGGCTAATCAGAACACATGCCACCCCTTAAGTACCTGGGTAACTAGTTTGAAAGGCTTCCCTTCAGGGAGGGTGAGGTGCTAAGTACCAGGACTGAGGTGGTGTGCTGTGGAAGACCTAGAAGGAAAATGTCAGGTACCAGGAGAAAGGTGCTGGAAGAGTCATTTGGCAAAGTGTCTCAGGGAATGGCTGTAGCTCAGGGAGTGGTGGAAAAATGTACCTGTTGCCACTGCTACTGGGGTCCCTGGGCTGGAACCTGTAGTAGAGGGTGGGTTCAGGTTCTCCCCAACCCTCCCCACACTACTACAGAGACAACCCATGAGAGTGAGGGTTGAGACCAAGGAGGGGTTTCACCCCAAACCTATTGGCTGAACTACGATGAAGGTGGATCAACAGAATGTGACTCTTGCCTCCAGAAAAAGGAGAGGCTAAGTTGAGGGTCACAGCGAGTCTCTGATGCAAGCTTTAACTGCCTAGAAGTGCAAGATGCTCCCCAGTGCAAAGCCAGAGCTCCGCCTCATCATATATCTTCAGCAGCCCATGTACTCACTGCTAAATCAATCAACAGCCTGCAGTCTATTTAACTTTTTAATGGGCAAAGAAGCAAATAAAAAATATTCCTTTAGCTTTTGTGCACTGATCATGTCATTTGCATGTATTCCTCAGTTTCTGAATGCTCATAAATTTCTACAGAATTTTTGCTTTTTACAGAAACCAGACGGCCTTTCCATACAATTTGAGTGTCACTTGATGTGGTATACAGGCTCCCATTAATTGACTTTATAGATAACTTGTTACTTTTTAAAGTTCTGCACATCTAAGCATATATAAGGGTTGCAACCAAATCCAATTTTAATCACCTGAATTTCTGGTTGGAAAATCTTAGTCTGAAAAGCATCAGATTCACTAGGTAGCACCCTAACACTAAAATGGCCTGAAATTGATTGTGCCTCTCTTTGTAGGTCCCAGATGCTAATGTGATACAGACAGCACTACATGCCAGGGAATGGTTCTCCCTGAATAAGACATTTGACATGTGTGTGACATGCCCAGAAGAGCATACGGCAAAATGCACAGCATTGAAATAATGTTTTTCCGCAATGAGAACAAGCATAATGAACAATGAAACTGTCCTTAAAAATTTATGATCTACTCTAAATCTAACCTAAAATTATTCTAAAAAACTACAGACTAGTAACTCTAAAACTTCAACATAAGGTAAGGCACTATGTAAGCAGATCAGAGCAGTGGTTCACATCCTCTCACTTCATGTGAATCAGAGGCAGATTTTAAACGCTGACTATTTAAAACAAATGTTGGATAAGTTGTAATCAAAGTTCTCTGATATCAGAAAAAGCTAAGATTTTAATTTAGACTCCATGTGAACCCAGAATGAATGAGTGGTAGGAGAAGGTATAAATATACAGAATTTACCTCAAAGAACTCTGGTTACAGGCAGTCTACCTTCACTATTTCATGTGTCCTCTGCATATTCCCACTCTTAAGAGAGTTTGGCAACCACCACAGTACACTAGATGAAAGAATGTGGATTTCTATTTTTACAAGAACTGGCATACTATTCTACCACACTAGGATTAGAGACTCAAGGCATAATGTATTTTTATAATACACATCTCCTAGAACTGGAAGAGACCTCAGGAGGTCATCTAGTCCAGTCCCCTGCCCTCTTGGCAGGACCAAGCACTATCCCCGACATCTATTTGCCCCAATCCCTTAATGGCCTCCTCAAGGATTGAGCTCACAACACTGGGTTTAATAGGCCAATGCTCAAACCACTGAGCTATCCCTCCCCCTATGGTGAAATGATTTCACCATTCCAGCTTTGTACACTTCAAAACAAGCAGCATGTCTATTAAAAAGTAGCCCATTTAGAGCAGTAACAGTATAAGTAGGGGAACGCCTCTCCAAAATTCTTCAGTGCACTGTAACCGCACAACCTTCCAAGGCCCCTCAAAAATCCAATTGTCATTTCGTTTGGAATCTTCAATGATTTAGATAACGGCAGAGAGAGTACACTTATAAGAGCTGTGGAAAATATTGAGATGGGTTGCAAGTACTTTGGAAGACAGGATTATAATTCAAAATGATCTGGACTAATGGTGTGAGGTAAATAGGATGAAATTCAATAAATTCAAACTAAATACTTTGTTGAGGAAGGAACAAACTGGTTCCATATATACAACATGGGAAATGACTGCTAAGGAAGGAGTACTGCAGGAAGGAATCTAGAGGTCATAGTGGATCACAAGCAAAATGAGTATCTATGGTGCAATACTTTAAAAAAAAAAATCTGGTATTCGCAGAAGTTTTGTAAGCAAGACAAGCAGTAATTCTTCCACTCTCCTCTGGGCTGATTAGGCCTCAACTGGAGTAGTGTGTCCAGTTCTGGGTATCCATTTCAGGAAAGAGGTGGACAAACTGTAAAGGTCTCATAGAGCAATAAAAATGATTAAAAAGCATGATCTATGAGGGAAGACAAAGAACTGGGTTTGTTTAAAACCTCGAAGAGAGAAGACTGAAGAGGGACATAATGTACCTAAAAGGTTATTAAAAGGACAAGGGAAAAAACCTGTTCTCCTTAACCTCTCAAGATAGATCAAGAAACAATGGGCATACATTGGGGGGAGGGGCACATTGTGTTAGGTTGGACATTAGAAAAGACTTCCTGTCAGGGTGATTAGGCACTGAAATAATTGGCTTGGGGAGGTTATGGAATCTGTATTTTCAGAGATTTTTAAGTGGTTAGACCAAGGGTGGGCAACCAAAATAGCAAGAAGAGACATCTTTTCCAATTTGGTAAAAAAACTTGAAAGCCACAATTCATGTGAATATGAGAGGGTCCTTACTAAATAATATCAAACCAAAATTTTTAAAGCTCTATTTGAAGAGCACTGTACACACAATGCTTTATAATGCAATACATGTTTTCCGTAGGACATTCACAAACTTTTTACATATTCTATTTCCTCACACCGTGCGTGTGTGTGTCTTGGTACAACTGTCTTCCTCGCCTTCACTCGAACCTTCTTCTCTCTGGAGGATACCAGAGGGAGTTATCCAAAGTTTGAAGATCAGGTATCATTTGCTATTTAGATATAAGTTGTTCATTTTTGTGCTTTTAAATGTTCACCATTTATCGAAAATCAGGGTTTTTTGTTTTTTTAAACTTTGCAATTACAGTGTAGGGAACCAGAAAGAAGTCCTTAAAGAGCTGCACATTGCAGACCATATTACCTGCCAGGGATGGTCTAAATGGTGCTTGGTCCTGTACCAGGGAGTGGACTTGGAGAGGAGTGACCTCTCAATGTTCCTCCCAGTTTTCAGATTAGAAAATGTAGAACAGCTGTTCATGTGATGGAGAAAACCTGATATTGCTAATGAGTGATGGAACCAATTGACAAACCCTGATGTTTTAGGTGCAGTAAATTATCCAGGAGATGGATGCATTAAGGAACTGCCCTGGCAAAAGACCAGCCAGCAAAACACTTCCACGTATACATGGTGGAGAACTTTCTAATATTTAACAAATCATTTGCTTGGTACAAGTTCAGACTCCTCTGGGATTTAGGTGTAGAATCTCCAGGCTGTTACATGAAGTACCCACGCAAATGTTTGTGTGCAACAGACAAACTGATATTATGAGATTAAGTTTAGGTCTCATGGAAACAAAATAGAAGTCTCCAGTGAGTGACCCAGGAGAGGGGAGAAACCAGTGCTACTAAGGCCACACTGGAGCTATTAACATAGACAGGGAAGGGTTCCTTTTATCTTTGGCAACACTATGGAAGAGTGGAACTGGGAGGCTGGGGAAGCATAGTAGTTCTTCATACCCGCACACAGCAGTGTGTAGCAACACAAGGCACTTGAGCCAGCCCAGTAGGTACCACTGAAGGATAATTTCCTGATTGCATGTATGCATTCCATGCACAATCATCTGAAGAACCACAGTTTGGGATAAAGGCACTTAACCACTCAAAGGCATGCTTTCAAATACATTTTAGAGAGAACAATACATTTTAGTCAGTGCTGTAACTGCATCAACACCACAGCTGTAGAGATTCTTCCAATTACTTGTAACTATTGTATGCATAATTCAGATGAACAGCACACCACACACACACAGACTTCATTTGCTTACCTATTCCCCTCTCCAAGTTGTCTCCAAAACTACGAGAAATTCCCATCTCATTTCTGCCAAATTCTCTGTCAAATCCTGCACCCATAGCACGATCTATCTCTGCAGAAAGTATTAGTTTAGTATGTTTCCAGGCCAAGTTAGACATCTGAAGACAATGCATATCTTGTAATATTTTAGCAGGTGAACTGTGAAGCAAGTGATTTTCCTACATTCTGCTTCTTAAAGCTGAGGGGGGAACCTTTGTTGGGAATCAGTCAAGGGCCATATGGCAAGCAAGAAGCACGTGCCTGTGCCCACCCATCCACATCCCCCCTGCATCTCAGATGTGGCACCAAACTGAAGCAGACTTCACCTTACTATCCTCAAGCTCCAGCCCAGAGCCTAAAGGGGCTGGGCTAGCAGATTTTTGTGGGGCTCCCCAGGCTCTGGGTTGGAGACAAAAACAAGAGGTTCAGTGCACAGAAGAGGGCAGCCATAGAGTGGCTGCTGGTGTGGGGCACAGACAGGAGGGAAGGTGCAGAAGTGAGGTCTGGGTGGAAGTACATGGGGATGGGAGACACCGCAGAAGTGGGCTGGGGAGCATACTTGGTTGAGAAGGGGAAGGTGCAGGATAAGGGGGCATGGCCTTCTTCAAACAGGCACAGCTGGCAGGTTGGGGGGGGCAGGGGGTCTTTGACATGGTTCTGCATGCTGCAGAGAAGTGCTCCCACTACTCTCCCATGGACCACTGATGGGGTGGGGGAGGAGAGGGACACAGTGCCTGCACTCAGCACTTCCCCATCCTGTAAACCCCATGGGCCAGATTGGGCTCATGAAGCATGGTGCCTCTCCCTGCAATAGTATCACTGTTTACTTGTGCAAACACCCTTTTGGGTGAGGCGCTTCAGAGGCTGGATCCTGCCTGTGCGCCATCGGTTTCCCACCCGTCAGAGAGATACAGAGTTTCTTCACATATGTAGGGTGTATATTTTATTCTCTCACACACACCCATTTGAAATGTCAAGTCCTCATGTTTCAGTTTCTTAGTGGATCTTGGCAAACTGTTTGGAAGACTTGTATCTATGGGTTGCACAGAACTAACTCAAGCTCCTGCTCTGCCCCTTAACAGAGCATTAGCTGTACTCTGACTACCTACTCATGATGAGGGCACCAAACTTTGCAAGTTACAACCATAGTATCACTCTATCCACATCCTCTCAAGAGCTAATCAAAGATTTCTTCAAAGTTAGGATTTAATGCTGCAGTGTTAGAAAGTGGTCAGAGAAAAACCTGTATATTTTAGACTGTTTTATATCCCATAAGAGCAAACAAGAGTTTGTTTTTAAATGTGAATCTGCAAGAGAAAGAGGTTGATGGTGCTCATTTTTGGTTAAATGTTTACTGAGAAAAATGTAAGATCTTTGTTGAAGATGCACTGCTCCCATTCCTAAATGAAGAAGTATCAGAGAGGTAGCTGTGTTAGTCTGCATCTTTGAGAACAAGAAGAAGTCCTGTGGCATTGTATAGACATTGTATAGAGTCATGCATCTGATGAAGTGGGTCTTTGCCCACCAAAGCATATGCTCCAAAATAAGGTTAGTCCATACAGTGCCACAGGACTTCTTGTTCCTAAAGGAAGAGATTGAGAAGTTTCTTCAAGGAAGATGTGCCCGGGGGTAGGGGAGAGGAAACGACACCTTTCAGATGGTCTTTCATCATCATACCGGAAATGTTTCTTCTCCCCCCACCCCCTCCTTTTTTTTTTTTTTTTTTTAAAAGCAAGCCTTAAAACATATCATGCTCCAACAGCACAGCCAGTCACTAATTCAATTAGACTGTCCAGATTTAAAAGGAGTTCCATGAAATTTATTGTGTCTGAGCATCTGTAATGCAGGAATTAGTGCCTCACCGCTCATTCTGCCCATATTCATTCCAGATGGAAAGCGACCCAGATTGTCCATGCCACCAAAAGGACCTTCCATCCCTGAAAGAGATTCCCCAGTCTCAGAGATGAGTCTGTTCTGATCTAGATATGGTCTGAAGAAATGGGTCTGTCCCACGAAAGCTCACCTAATAAACTATTTTGCTAGTATTTAAAGTGTTACTTGACTGCTTTTTGTTTTACTAACAAGTACCTTTGAAATAAGACATCATACTAGATCAGCATCTTATTCTATCCATTTACACTCTAGCAATGCTGATAGGAATATTTTAGGAAAAATCAGTCACATAAAATGCCATCTCAAAAATGGTATATCTTGGAGGCATATGGGAATGTTTACAATATTATAACTAGCATTAACAAAGAAATTCCTTATAACTGAACTGTTCAGTTTAGTCTCAAGATGGAGTACGGGCACAACCCCCTATCCCATGATATTTTCCACATATCTGGCAGCAGTCTTCCAGAGTCTCATGTGGTCAACAGCTTGGTTTATATTTCAACCCTCGAGGGGCACAACACATGGGTCGTGTCTACACTAGCCCAAATCTTCGAAATGACCATGCAAATGCAAATGGCCATTTCAAAGATTACTAATGAGGTAATAGCTGTTGATAGGAATGAAGGGATTTTGAAGTTGGCGGGGTCCTCTCAAAAAAGAGCCCTGTCTGGATGACCCGTGTGGCAGCAAGCCACAGCAATTTCAAAATGCCATGGCCAGCGGCATGCTAATGAGGCACTGAATATGTATTTCAGCACCTCATTAGTAATCTTCAAAATGGCCATTTGCATGGCCATTTCGAAGATTTGGGCTAGTGTAGACATAGCCATGGTAATTTATTACTGCTTCAAAAACATGAGTCACTTAAGTCAGCAACTGTCTCCCAGTTAACATATGCCTACCTTACATTATTCTCCCTAACTTACATATTTCCAGGGCAATGTAAGACTACATAAATTTTACATAATGCCAAAAACATACATATTATATATAAAAAGCTATCTGCTCTTCAGAACTGCACGTACAGCAGCTTACCTCCTATTTTATTCATTCCAAAGCCCATGCCTTCCATTCCCATCCCTCAAAACATAAAAAGAAAGCATTATTTACAGATGGAATTATACATGCATACAATCTGCTGTTTGAGCTTCTCAAGCTATGGCTTATACTAAGAAAGGTAGTGAATAAGTGGATCTACTAATCATTAAGTGCTCTTTGGACAGCATAACAGGAAATCCTTTCTAAAAGGTCAAAACAGCAGAAAAATTTAAAAAATTGAGAGTTGTTACATGTGGTTTTACTCAGTTGGTTCTTTAAACAGTAACACGTAACATATCCACTATTCATTTTTATGGCAACTTAGAATGGAGATCAAAATAGCAGTTATGTCGTCTGGTATCTAGTAGGAAGACAAACCAGTTATGGATTATGACAATACTTTGAAATGCAACACCTTCAGGAATCTGACTTGGAAACTGTTATATCCTGAAAAGAAAACTATAGTTTATTACAGCGCCAGTGAAGTGCCACTTCCCTATGGGATATGAAAAGAACGACTGCCCAAAGCACAAACAATCCCACCTCAGAACATTACCAAAGGACTCTGATAACCCTTTAGAGCTTTAAACAAATTATGAAATCAAGTCTTTCCAAACTCAATAGTAGTAATAGGCATCCTTCAGTCTGCATAGACTATGGATCGCGCACTTTAAAGTTTCAATTGAGGACTTCATTTATAGTCACAATAGACGCTGTAAAGACCCACACGAGAGTGACAGTCCTTGCTGCATCTCTTGCAGATGTAGTGGGTGTCTGGCAAGTCCTTATTGTGCTTTCTGTGCGCTCGCTTCTCCTCTGCTAGCTGTCTGATCTTCAACTCGCCCTTCTGAAGGCCCTTGTGTAACCCCTGCCTCCATCTGCTGCGGTCGTCTGCTAGTTCTTCCCAGTTGTCCAGCTCGACGTCTACCTCTCTGAAGTCTCTCTTGCAGACATCTTTGTAACGCAACTGGGGGCGTCTGAGAGCTCTTTTGCCAGAGGCTAGCTCACCATACAGGATGTCTTTTGGAATCCTTCCAGAATGCATCCTGTGGACGTGGCCAAGCCAGCGGAGTCGACGCTGCCTGAGGAGGGTGTGCATGGTTGGGATTCCAGCTTCCTCAAGGACAGCGGTGTTGGGCACTCTGTCCTTCCATGATATTCCAAGGATGCGCCTGAGGCAGTGCAAGTGGAAGACGTTCAGCCTCTTTTCCTGGCAGGCATACAGGGTCCAAGTCTCGCTGCCATAAAGGAGGGTGCTGAGGATGCAGGCTCTGTAGACTTGCATTTTGGTGAGAGCGTACAGCTTGTTGTTATTCCACACTCTCTTGGTGAGTCTGGACAGAGTTGTGGCCGCTTTTCTGATCCTCCTATTTAGCTCAGTGTCCAACGACAGGGTGTCAGTGATGGTGGACCCGAGGTAAACGAACTCGTGGACGACCTCTAACGTATAGTTGTCAATGCTGATTGATGGGGATTCAGCAACATCCTGACCGAATACGTTCGTCTTCTTTAGGCTGATGATAAGCCCAAAGTCCTTGCACGCTTTGGAGAACTGATCCAGCAGTTTTTGAAGCTGGTCTTCTGTGAGAGACACTACAGCAGCATCGTCTGCGAACAGCATGTCTCTGATGAGGACTTCCCGCACCTTAGACTTAGCTTTCAGCCTTGCAAGATTAAACAGTTTCCCATCAGATCTTGTGTGCAGCAAGATGCCCTCTGTTGAAGATCCAAAGGCATGCTTCAGGAGGAGCGCGAAGAAGATCACGAACAATGTCGGAGCAAGCATGCATCCTTGTTTGACACCGCTCCCGATTCTGAAAGCATCTGATAATGCGCCGTCGTATTGGATGGTTCCTCTCATGTCTTTGTGGAACGACTGGATCATCTTCAGTAACCGTGGAGGACAGCCTATCTTGTGGAGCAGTTTGAACAGACCATCCCTGCTGACCAAGTCAAAAGCCTTGGTCAAGTCGATGAAGGCTATGTAGAGTGGCTTTCTCTGCTCCCTGCACTTCTCCTGCAGCTGCCTTAGAGAGAAGACCATGTCAACGGTAGACCTCTCTGCACGGAATCCGCACTGCGATTCGGGGTACACCCTCTCAGCAATCTTCTGGAGTCTGCCAAGGATGACGCGAGCGAACAGTTTACCAGTGACGCTTAGGAGGGAGATTCCACGGTAGTTGTTGCAGTCGCTTCTGTCTCCTTTGTTCTTATACAACGTTACAATGTTAGCATCGCGCATATCCTGTGGAATCTCACCCTCTTTCCAGCACAGGCACAGTAGCTCATGTAGGGGTTCCAGGAGTGTGTCCGTGGCACATTTGATTACCTGTGGTGGTATACCATCCTGACCAGGGGCCTTTCCTGCTGCAATGCTGTCGATGGCTCTCTTCAGTTCATCCACAGCCGGTTCTTGATCCAATTCGTCCATTACTGGTAGGAGCTCGACGGCATCGAGGGCTGCGTCAACCACAACGTTCTCGCGTGAGTACAGCTCGGAGTAGTGCTCAACCCAGCGCTCCATCTGTTTGGCTTTGTCAGCGATGAGTTCACCAGATTTGGATTTCAGAGGTGCCATCTTGTTCTCATTGATAGAAGACTACTAAAAAAGGATGTTAAACTTCTAAAGTGCTGGCTTATGCACAAGAACCAAAAAACTATATGTGAGCTTGATGTTTCATCTAGTCAAGAATTTAAGGTGATACATGAACCAACATTAAGGAATCATTTAGTGAGACCACTTAAGTTGTTGTCCTCCTTAATGATCAGCGCTAATTTCAGCAGTTTGGATTTTTCTGAAGCACCTAGCAATCTTAGGTCACATGATAACCTAGGGAAAAAAACCACAGTGAAACCTGTGCACACAGTAGAAGCATGATTTTCTTACCTCCAGGTCCCATGTTGGGCATTCCTATGCCTTTGTTTAAATGAGTTGCATCTATAGGCTGACCTCCTGGTCCTAATCCCATGCCAATACCACCAAGCCCATCTAGAAAAAACAGTAATTTATTTATTTTGTGGCAGAGGTAATAGCAAACATTGAAAAAACAGAACAAACTAGTGATTTTGTCACCATAGGGTAGATTCCCGCTGTTGGGTGTTTATTTCTAGCACTTAAATAAGTGGAAACTCTCCAAGCTCTGAAGCTGGATCTGAACTAGAGATGGGATCTCCCTCTTCCTCTCCCACCCAAGCATCCCCATCTCCCCATCCTGGGTATTTTCCAAGGTCAACTCCTATGAAAAAGCTGAAGGTCTTCTAAACAAGATGGAAAAAATAAAACACTTGCTTTTGAATGATGGAGGAAAAGGAATGGGTGAATATAAAAAGTCAATTCCCTTCAATCTGAGATCAATGGAAATCCAGTGGGTCGCTCCTCAGCCTTCTCAGAGCATCAGCATCCAAAGTTAGGAAACAGGCAACTTACTAGGGACTGTAGATGCATTCTTGCCAATACTTAAATGCTAGCACCCAAAGCACAAAGCCAGTCTCCTTCCTTTAAGGCCACGTTGTTTCCAAATACCACACACTTTCCATTAATCCACAAATGACTGAGGGTTTCCCAAACCACAGACACTGACTCCTCCTGATGCCTTGAGTACCTGAAATGAAAGCCTTTCCTCTGCTCGTCTACAACATCAGCTTTGTAACACTCCTTGGCCATTCCCGCAGTACAGCACACTGAGCTTCTTGAAGCTAAAAAGTCAAGATGTTAATTTTGATGCGGGGGGGAAAAAAAAAAGACTTACGAGGAAGCTGTTGAGGTCGTTCTGGAGGAAAGAAGTCTCCCTTTGGAAAAGCTCGCTCATCCTAAAAATAGTTAAACAGTAGTGTTAGACAACGTGAGGTTTTTTGGCACAATCTTTTAATGGAAGAAGCAGCATTTTGTCAGGTATTGCTATAGCTTTCAAACATCCATAGTTACAGTATGCACTTACTGCCAAGCAAGTAGTTCATAAATAAGTTACATTTTGGCAATTACTACACAAAAGTAATTGCCAAAACATACTTTACTTATGAATTACTGTCAAGGCACTAGAACCAACTGCAATTCCAAAGACTGAAAAACTTGGAAATCTGAATTTAGCTATATTAACAAGGTCAAATCAAAACAAAGAAAGCACCTGTAGCACCTTAAAGACGAAATATGATTTATTAGGTAATCACCTAATAATATGGTTATTATTTAAGGTGCTCTAGGGCTGCTTTCCTTGTTTTGTGAAGATACAGACTAACACTAACCTCTCAGACTATGATCAAATGTGTATAATTGTTTAAGTACTTGCTGATGGTATAAAATAAAGTTATTTTAACCTGCACTGAAGGATTCTGTTAAAGCAGGGGAAGGAAAGATACAGCCTATAGGCTGTGTACCTCGCTCCTCTGGGTGCTGGGAGCCGGGAGGCAGCTTCAAGCAATGCTTCCACCCCCTTGCAAACAATAGCTCAGATTCTGCCCGCCGGGGGCACAGCTCACAAAGCCCCTCCCTCCCCTCTGGCATCTGGGAGTAGAGCACTACAGGGAACAGCCAGATGTTTTGAGCTGTCTGGGGCTACAGCAAGCAGAGAGCCTGCAGCAGGGCTTCTGGCTGGGAGCCATGCAGGTAAGTCTCCCAGACAGAACCTGCCTCTGGCACCCCAGCCCTCCCTCCCACAACCTTCTGTTCCTTCTCCTGCACCCATAATCCCTCCCAGCCTCTGCACCTCAGTACCCTGGGTCTCAACTCCTTCTTTCCCACCCTGGGCCACAACCCAAGCCCCCCAAACTTGCCCCCACCAGAACTCGAGTCCCCTGTCCCAGGTCACAACCCCCTCCTACCTTAGGTCAGAGCCCAAACCCCAGTACCTCCTCCTGCTTCCCAGACCCCTATCCCAGGTGACAACCGTTTCCTTCACTCAAACTCCATCCCAGACCCTGCACTTCCTCAATTTGTATGGAGAAGTGCTGCCCTGACTATTTTCCAAATTCTTGGAGTGGCCCCCATCAATTATTGCCTACACCTGTGTTAAAAAAATTACAGCTGTCCTCAAGACAGCTCTACAGTGATCCTATCCATTTGACAGATATGAATCAGTAAACAAAATCAGCTCCGATTCATGAAACCAGTTAAAAAAATCCAGATTCATTGGTTCTTTTGCCTCTTATGCTGCTATACCACCACTCTATGGCAGCTGCCTTTATCTATGTGCTTGGGCTGGGTTTGAAGCAGCAACATGGAGAAGAGCCCCGAGAGCTTAACCCCTCTGATGACCTCTCATGTTTCATCCCACAAACGACATGTGAGGAAATAATCCTCACAGCTGCACCTTCATTTCTCTCCTTGCCTTCCCCAAACTCACTGCCTGCTTCAATTTGTGAGCGTTCCATAGGCCACAGTATGAATTACATAGTAAGAGGACAATGTACTTGCCATTTTTACATGCATTGGTCTGTCAAAAAGCAGCTGCCCATTGAACATTGCTAATACTTAAGTTAAGGATGATTTTTTAAAATTTTAAATTCAAAACTTCATACTGGTAAAAAGAACAACCGTCTGGCATTGTATCAGCTCTACCCCTAAGCCTTAAGAGCAGAGAGGCTCTTAAGTAAAGTAGGCAGCCATGAAATAAGTAACTGGCAACTCATGTTTCACTAAAGTTGTGTCTACACTTGTATTCCTTTCAAAAGAGGAATGTAAATGAGGGAAATCGAAATTGCAAATAAGGGACTGATGTATTTTGTGCTTCATTTGCATATCTCTTTCAAAAAACAAACCCCATCTTTGAAAGACCCCTTCCTCCAAAAATAAAATAGGAAGAAAGATTCTTTTGAAGATGGGATTTATTTTCAAAAGCACCCCATTTACACTGCATTCTTCTTTCAAAAGAATCTCTTCCAAAAAGATTATGCAAATAAAGCATGGGATATGTAAATCAATCCCTTATTTGCATTTTTGATTTCCCTCATTTGCATTCCTCTTTTGAAAGAGGAATGCAATTGTAGACACAGCCGAACTGCTTAAGAGATAGGATGCAGAGGAAAAGAATAAATGCCGTTTTCACAGAAGAGATAAATACCAGGGTCTCCTCCCAAGGATCTGTACTGGGACCTGTGACAGTCAAAATATATTCATAAATGACCAGGAAAAGGAGTAAACAGTGAGGTAGAAAAGGGCTGCCTTCAGGTCTGTAAAAGCTTCTTTTGTTGCATTCATCCATTTTTGTTTTCCCTCCCTGGGTTAGTCTCCACAGAACTGGATCCAGATTCCAGCTTGCCAGGGTGAACTGGAGTCATCCCTGTCAGCTGGACAAAATTCCTTACCTAGGAGAGCAGCCTTTTGCTTCTGGCTCAAAGTCCTGGTTCATAACTTCATGCCCACCCTCTTCTCTCATCTAGTTTTCAAATGCTTCCAAGTTGTAGGGAATATGTCCTGGGCTAATTCACATATGACTGGCTCAGGGCTTTCTACGGGGGTCCTCACAACAATCCAGGGTCTCTACCATCGTGACCCATCCTCCAGTAGTGGGTTTCCAAACAAGTCACAGCCTCTGAAGACTGGATACAAGAGCTTCTGGACCACCCCCAATGTAACCTTTGAGGTACTTCCCTGGACTTCAATTTGTGTAGAGATGGTCAAATAGTGACTGATAGCACCAAGTACACGTGTTATTTCTGTGCACATGGCCCAAGGAAGTTGATCTATTCCACTAGTTTCCCTGCGACCAGGATGACGACACTCCCAAAGTCCACTAATGTAGTGGTCTTTATACTACACATCCTAACTTGCCATGTGTATCTGGATGTATGTGCACGCACACCATGGCAACTCCCCCAAGGTTTGCCAGATTACACAGATCTTTATGACCACACAGACTACACTGCTTGGGCTCCTTCACGTTAGGGCCCAGGGCTGCTATATGCCCTACTTCCCCACAAGCACAACACCCATATCCCATTTGAGGCATCCTCTTTTTCTTTGGACCACTGGATCTTACCCCAGGGCCCTCTCCCCAAGCCTCAGTAACCTCAGGCTGATTTTCACTGTCCTTCCTCCCCAATATAGTTTTGCCCAGCACTGCAGGAGCCTGGCCCTCAGAACAGCCTGGCCTCTTGACTAGTCGTCACAGAAAAATCGTTGGCCAGTAAGTGCTTCTCTAAAGGGCCATTAATTCAGGGGAGGAAGGATCATTTTGTCTTACTCCTCCTCAGCTGAGAGGCTATCCTCATGTACCTGTCCAACACTATGAATTCCATAACCTTCTCTTTGCATCTGAGGGTACAGCTATTTCTGAGTCACACGGATCAGGTCAAATAGATGTCCTCAGCCCTGACCTTGGCCCTTCACTGATGGCAATCTGTAGCAATTTCTGCTGTCTTGTCCTGGTAGGCCTCCCCACATAGGAACAGGGCAAGGATGCAGACCTTGCTGGTCTTCAGGACAGGTGTCACATAGAACCATGTCGCAAAAGAGGAGGTGGTATGCCACCACATCATCTTCCATAGGTAGCACCAAGTCCTTAGTGACCATGGCCACATGTCAGAGAAGTCAGGGCCTTCAGCTGGTTACCGCCTGCAAGGTGGCTTGATCTTGAGCTGCCTAACTCATCCGCAATTGATCTGTTTACTATGGTAGCTAGAGAAGCTTATTTCCTTGCTGCTGCTAGCTTCTATTCCCCCCGACATCCCCCACTTCTTTCTACCTGGAAGATGGGCTTTTCAGGCCTCAGGCAGCCCTTAACTGGATTCAGGAGTCTTTGATTAACCTTCTCAGCTTGTAAGAAAAAGGGCCTTTAACATTCTAGGAGTAACATACCAGCCTTCTAGGATCCTCTTGTAATTGTGTGGCTGAACTTCACTTTTATGTTGCATGAAGGTCTGAACCTTTTAACACTTACTTGCTTTTTCCTGTAAATTCTGGTACTGTCTAACTTGTATGACAGCGTGCCACAAACATTTCTCCTCCCCTGCTATTTCCTTCACTGGCCATCTGTAAAGGGGTTTTAAAAATAAATACAGCTTAAGTGTACCTAATAATTAAACACAAGAGACAGCTGTGTACATTTCCAGAACATACAGTATGTTCCAAAACAAAGTCCTTTCCAAAACACCAAAGTTTCTTCAGATTTCCTCAGTGTGTATGACAAGGTACAATGAGCCAAAATGATGGTGCTTAATTTCAATGCTAGAGACAGAAGCAATATGTTTTCAGAGTCTAATTAGCACCAATTATAATAGCCTGCCATTTGCTTTCACACAAGAAATGAGATGGGGTATGAACTGGAAATTGTTCGGTACCAAGAAAGTCTCATTTTAAGTGTATTTGCTTAACTATTGCAGAGTTTCTTCTGAAAGGATACATATAGCCTGAACAGCTTCAATAGACTGTTCAAAAGTAACAGTGCCAATCCCACGGCTTTTGCCATCTTTGTCTTCCAGTATGTCAGCTCGAACTACCACACCGGCCATGCTGAACACTTCCTTCAGTTTCTTCCAGCCAACCTTGTAATCCAACTGAAGGCAAATATATCGCTTAGAAACATTAGAGAGAAAATTTCATCTAGCAAATAGCACCAAACATTTCATACTGCGAGCATCCCGAACTAGGATACCATAGATTTGAGAATAAACTCAACCATCTTTGCAATAAAGTTAACTCAAAAATAGTCAGCTGTGAAAGCTTAAAAACAGAACAAAGTGAATACAAGCCTTTCATGCATAATGAGTATCTTTATTCTAAAAACAGTCCCACTGATCCGTATTTGTGACAGAAAAACCCTTTAATGGGAGGTAGTTATGCTACAGTACTAAGTGCACAGCAACAAGTAATGCTTAATAAAGCAATATGTTTACTGATAGATAGATGTTTAGCTTATACTTAGTAACGCAGTAGTCTGCGGATTCAGAGCAGATGCAGTAGTAAGGTTTCCACTATGTGGAATGTGCACTTTTTTTGGCTGTACGTCATGAGAAGCTTGAGTTCTTCCTCTGGTTTAGGAAATGTACTCAGTGTCACAGCTAAATACAAGGAGGAACAGATTTAGAGTAAGTAGTTAACACATTTTAAGGGATCATTCAAGGTGAAGTGGCCCCAGTAAATGTATTGAATGTCTGAACTGTGTGCGGTGAAACCAAGCCAATCACCACATTCTCAAAGGAACTCACAGGGAAATGATAAAATAGACAAACACCAAGTTATCTGTGGGTGAGCACTTTTCACAAAGAACACTCTCCAGCTGACCATTTCATACACATCCTCAAAGGAAACCCATAGAACGCTTTCAAGAGATGAGCCTGGGAGCTTAAAAATCATGGACTGAAAAGTCACTGTGGATTATATATTGTTATGCACCACAGGAATAGCCCTCCCCTCAGCATCTTCCTCCTCTCTATGATGGGAGTCAACAACAGAACACCACTCATTATTAACCACAGCCCCCACAACTCAAACCACTGCAATGCATCAAAGACGACTTACAACCTATCCTAAATCATGATTGCACACTCCAGAAGGCCCTAGGTGATAGAACTGTTCTCTCCTACAGACAACCTCCTAACCTTATGAGGATTCTCACTAGCAATCACAGGCTATATCACAATAATACCAATCCTGGAACTTTTCCTTGCAACAAACCCCATTGACAACTTTGTCCACATATCTATTCTGGAGATACCATCACTGGACCCAACCACGGTAATTACAAGATTGGGGCACATTCTCCCGTTCCTCAACTAACATTATATATGCCATCATGTGCCAGCAATGCCCATCCACTATGCACATTGGGCAAACTGCAAACACTCATCCTCAAAGAATAAATGGACAGAGAGCAAACATTAAAAAATCTCCAACCGCACAAACCTGTCAGCCAGCACTTTAATGGAATGGGCCATTCTGTTAAAGACTTGAGATTTTGTGTTCTGGAGAAAAGAGAATTCAACAATCGTCTGCACAGAATGTTCAGAACTAACATTCATACTCAAATTCAACACATTAACGTATGGTTTGAACAGGGACGGCAATTACCTGACCCATTATAAGGACTCTTTCTCATACACTCATCCCTCATTATATGAGCACAAACCGGTTCCCAACTTTTTGCTCTTAGGTGAAAACTTGTAAGAGGGACACTAAATCCCATTAAAATACATGTAAAAGTCTCTGGTTGGTTCTAAGTGCTCAGAGCAGCAGCAGGTGGGGCTGCTTCTGAAAGGTAAGTAAACCTGGGGTTGGGTGGGATTAAAGGCTGGGGGCAGTTTGGGGACATGAGTGGAAGGGAGGGTTAAAACATAGTAGCAGGTTGGGTCTGTGGGGGGGGCAGGGTTCAGGCTGCTGTAGGTTGGGTCTGTGGGACTTGCGGTGCGGGGGGTAGGGCTGTGACAGTTTTGGTCTGCAGGACTGGTGGAGTTAGGCTGTGGTGGTTTAGGTGTGTGAGGCCCGCAGGAAGTGGGAGGGGTTAGGTTTCAGCAGTCTGGGGTGTGCAGGGCCAGCGGGAAGGTTTAGGTTTCAGCGTGAAGGGCCAGCCGGGGGTGGTTTAGGTTTCAACAGTTTGGGTGTGTGGGGCCAGCAGGAGAGGGGTTAGGTTTTGGCAGTTTAGGTGTGCAGGGCCAGTGGGGGTGAAAGACTCATATTAGCGGGGGGGTAATTCACTTGTCCAGTGAACAAACAGTAGTATGTGTCCCTCGTTTCAGCAAGTACTTGTAAATAAAGTACTTGTTTAAACAAGGGACAAGTGTACTTTGATGTTTGATCAAGCACTTAACTTCCCCCTCCCCTCACTCCCCTCTTTCTGCTCTTCTATCTGATTTGCCAACCTTGATAATTTTTGGACCTCTGATTCATATATTAAGTCAGTTCTGGTAAGGCTACAGATCTGAAGAACTGGGTCTGTCCCAAAAAAGCTCATCACCTAATAAATTATTTTGTTAGTCTTTAAAAGCGCTACATGACTGCTGTTTTGTTTTGATAGAATACAGACTAACACAGCTACCTCTCGGCTACTATGACTGGAGGAGTGTTAGCTGACAACTTCACCTTGAGTGGTACCTTGAAATGTGTTAATTATCAGAAATAATCTGTTCCTCCTTACATTTAGCTGTGACACTTAAGTTTCCCATACCACAAGAATATGTCTATGGAAGCTCAAAAGCTTATGTCTCTCACCAACAGTAGCTGGTTCAATAAAAGACAACCCTTCACCCATCACGTTGATTAGTACTTTGCTCAGCAAAGAGGCCAACTGAAGATAACAAGACTAGTTACAAAGTAAGACACTATTCATAGATTTCATGATCACAAGGAGCCCCATCAACTCTGAATACTCAATGCAAGTAAATTTGCCAGAATCAACCTTGGTCCTCGGTAGATAGCTCTTTGTCTGGAGAGCACTGTCTAATCCAGTTAATCCCAAATCTTCTGTCCAGATTCCACACTATGCTTACATTTGCAACAAATACTGTACTGCCAAGTCTCCCAGCCTGTAAAGCATGGATAATCTCATTGGGTATGTTGGGATTATTGAGGATGCTAGGTGGTATATTGATCATTCCAGGGCCACCAGGTCCTGGCCCAATGCCCATGCCACCAGCTGCTGCCATAGCCTTCTGCATTGCTCTTCTGGCATGTTCACCATCAGGATCCTGCAAATCATTAAGAGTAACACATTTAGTAAAATGGCAAAAAGAGCCAAAAACTTGATTCCTAGTAATACACAGCGTTAATGGAAACAACTCCCATGACTCAATAGTAATCTGTAAATAGTTCATATGCCAGTGAAAGGCACCATTTTAGTTTTTTGAGAAAATTTAATAAGTAAAGAACACCAATACAACAATACCTCAATCATACATGAAAGTTCAAACTGTACTGAATGAATTGAGTGAAAGCTATCTGAAGGAACATGAAAGGCAATGAATGACAGCACAGTTCAGTGAACAAACTACTCAGATATTTCGGATGCAAGTTATAAAAATACCTCATGTTCCAGGTTCTTTGAACAGCAAGCTATATGTGCAAAGGATACTAAATTGTAACAGAGCATCAGTGTAGATAGATCACAGGAATGCAGAAAGGCAGAAAGTTAGATTCAGTCTAGGATAGAAGCTCTGTCTATATTAGTTTTAGCCACTGGAGCAGCTACACCAATATTGTTGTACAGCTGACTAAGCCCCTATGTAGGCAAGCCAAAAGAAAGCTTCCACCTGAAGAAAATCCAGAAGAGAATTAATATGTGAAAAGCCATGATGTAAAATATCTAAACAGGAGACCATGGACAGAAATTTGTAGTTACAAGCTTGTGATGCAATATGGAACCAAAGAGCGGGTCTTTGCCCACGAAAGCTTATGCTCCAAAGTATCTGTTAGTCTATAAGGAGCCACAGGACCTCTTGTTGTTCTCAAAGAGCTACATGTAACCCAAAATTACTCAAGTTTGAAGCAGTGAAATAGTGATCCTATAAGATAGACAGACAGACTTCACTCCAGTCACTTGATGCAGTTCTAGAAAGACAAGACACCAAAGAAATAAGATGTAGAACATGCAGAAAAGAATTAAGCGGGTTATGGGACTAGAATAGTTAATTTGAGAGTAAATATTGAGCGGTTTAAAAAGAAGACATTCAGAAGGCATAGAAACGCTCAATTAAGGTCACCCAAATGAATATAAATTCTAGAAACAGACATGCCCACCACAAGATCATTAAAAGGAATTACATAGGAAATAAGCAGGATTCTTTGGGGAAGTTTATGTTTTTCTGCCTTCTTAGCCTAGAATTCCCTGGTAGGCACTAGTTTGGACAATCACAACTAGCTAGAGATTCTGGAAGAGTTGATAAATTCTTGTGACTTTAAATTCTGGGTTAAGATTTAACTTTTTTGAAAAAGTCTTCAGAAGATTCCTCAGTAACAGCTCACTCAAACCCTGCAAGCCATACAGGGACCCATCTCATTGGCCCCAGACAAAGCTCTCTCCATTCCTTTCAGGACCCACTGTTCCCCAAAAGGACTGTCATCTCCTCGTTCCATACTAGACACATTTACTCATTTGGATTCACTGGCAGTAACTGCAACCATCCATACACTGCAAAGCATGCAAACTGGCATGACCAAAATCAAATATACTTTAGTATTTGTGGTAAATCTCCTTCACTGGTTTCAAAAGGGCTTTTCTCCTTGTAAAATAGCACAGAAATGTACATAAATCTGTCCTTGAGATACAAAGAGCCAAAAGCATATTACTGAGTAATTTTATTAAATTACTCTTAGCTTGATATTTGGAACCCTCAAAGCTGAAGTATCCTTCCCTGTTCTGCATAAAAATCTGATTCAGACAAATAAGGTATATCAAAGATGGAGATTCCACCACCGTCCTAGATAACCCATTCCTGTGCTGAACTACTCTCCTACTGAAACAGATTTTCCTAATAACCAGCCTGGACATCCCCACTGCAACTTGAGACCGTTGCTCCTTATACATATCTCAGAACTACCACTTCCATGTCCTCTAAGAAGGACCAAACACCATCCTTGACAGACTAAAAAGAAACACCATTATTTGTCCCAGACCCCTAAATGGCCACCTCATGGATTGAGCTCACAACCCTGAGTTTACAAGGCCAATGCTTAAACCACTGAGCTATCCCTCTCCTTCCCCCACCCATCCTCCGTACTTGTTCTGTCATCTGCCATCGCTGAGAATAGCTTTGACAATTCAGTTCTTAGCTGATGAACTGATTTTGGAAAAAGGTTTTAGTTCACTTTATGTACACATATCCTTTTGGTGATTTCATATCCCAATTTGTCAGGCGTAACATTTATTAAATGAAGAACTTTAAAAACCAAGACAGTACATTTAAATCTTACTTCTTTCACTTTAAGAGGTCTTCCACTGAGACTATGCTTGTTCAGAACCTCAGCTGCCTTCTTCATGCTTTCTTCCATCTTAAATTCAACAACACTATGAGGAGACAAGACAGATAACTAAGAATACTGTTTGTAGTTTGAAATTTCCCACCCCCGTAATAACTGATAAATAAACTTACGCGCATCCCTTGATGTGTTTTCATGGATGAGTAACATGAAGGGAAAGAGGGAAAAAGAGGAAAGTAAGTAAAGAACAAAACCCAAAAGTTTACTTTAAAAAGCATTAAAAAAAAAACAACTTACTTGGTTTATAATTTAACCCTAAAAAAATAGTAAGAACAAAATACAAGCTTACCTAACAATCTTCTTTACCTGGATTCCATAAAATACTAACTTCTACACATTATCAGGATTATACTGTAGTTTCTGAAGTTGTAATAAGCAATACTAAGTTGAGGTTCTCCAAGAAAACACCACACTTCTAACATTTCCTGTTCCCTGTAGCCTGTCAAAATCCTAACCATGTTCCTTTATCCTAAATCCATATCCTTTCGGTACACTTAACTGAACTTGTACAATGACTTTTCTAAAAGATTCCTTCACTTAAACAGAAAGTAGCTTGACACCTACTAAAGCTACGCGTGTCTTAAAAGTTTAAACATTTCCCTTCTATTAACTGTCATAGGAAGTATGTTTACAGAACCTACTTTTGCACACAACTTTAAATTCACCAACCACACGTGACATCTTCAAAGACACGTTTTACATTAATATACCACTGGAGATACTGCTAGGGCCTATGCATAATTCACTCACAGCCAACACCAACTGAACACAATGCTGATTCTGTCTGCACATCCCATCCCTCCTCCTCCCCATCCCAGAGGGGTGCTGGGCAATTCCTAGATACATAGCCACTATCCATACACACTACCTTCTTGATTTCATTTGATTCCACGCCACCATACAATTACATATGTCATGTAGTAAAATCCACAGAAGAAATTCTCTCAATCACTTACCCTTGACTTTCCTTCAGCGTCCATTAACAGCTCCACGTATGTTACCTCACCAACTACAAATCAGATTCCAGACGACACATATACCAAGGGAGAAAAGCCAAGAAAACAATGGGAATTTAGAACAGTCAACAACCTTGTATGGCGCCTCTGCCTTATAAGAAAGCCCAGAAACACTGCATATAGTCTAAACCACCACGCTGGACATTACAGGTGTGCAGTAAAGTCTTAAAATGGTAATGAAACAGGGTTCTTGATTTACCTCCACTCAAAACAAGCTATTTCCACAATACCAGTTTCCTCAGCCTTTAATACTCAAAATCACTTGTGGCAATCCAAATCCCTGCAAAATCACCTGCAACGGTAGTTTTCCTTTTTCCAGTGATCAGATTTTTACTGGAAACCAACATTTTGTAGACTTCTGTATAAACATTCCAGACATTAGCCAGCTTGTACGAGTTCATGTTTTACTCTGAATTCTACTAGCAACAGCTGGAGTCTTCTCCAAAAACAAAAATACTGTATGTACCCAAATCAGTATCTCAGCTAGTGTTTACTTAAACTAGATTAGCCTCCCAATTAGTCTGAAGGAAAATGTAAACAATTTTTAGATCTCTTATTACCAAACTTCATTAAGAAAATTGTTGCAAATTTTCATTCCTAAAACAAGTGAATGTTCAGACTCTATAGCAAAGACTAATATGTAGGAAAACCATACCCGCATTTTTCCACAAAAGATTAGGATTGCCAATTCATGATCACTATAACTAGACTGTACACCTCCAAAACACAACTACCAAAATGGCTCATGAGTTTGAAGCAAATGGCATGCAGAAATAGTACAGAGGAAGAACCCCATTAAGGCATGCTTTCCTGGCTTATTTGTGTAAAATGAATGCATCCAAACAGTTTAAATTCCTAGAACACCACTCACTGATTAACATTCAGGTCAGAGGACTTCCATGTAGCTTTTCAGATGTATTCATTTACATGATCTACATATGGAAAGGAGACTAATAGGATATTTAAGCCCAGGGAGGTGTTACTGCACCCTCTCCTTCATTTGGATTAATCAGAAATGAGCAGGATCAGACAGTCAACACAGAAAATGAAGTAAAGATTTTTAATGAACACTGATCAGTTACTGATTCCATGGTAGTGTCAAAAGCGTAAGGCTGGATGGGACCACGAAAGGTTATTTAGTCCAGCCTCCACAGGCTGAAATGGAGCCAAGTAAACCTAGGCCATTCAGCAAAAGGTATGTGTCTAACCTAGTCTCAAAAACATCCAACGAAGGGGATTCCACAAGCTTTCTTGGAAGTCAATTCCACTTCTCAACTGTCTATCATTAGAAAGGACTTCCTAAAATTAATCTAAAATTTCCCTTGCTGCAGATTTTCCATTGTAGCTTCAATGTGCAAACAGTTGTAACTATTAACCTCTCTGAAGGCTTATCAGGTCTGCCCCAGTCACTGCCTCTCAAGACTGAAGATCTCCAGATTGTTTAACGATACCTCAGAGGCCAGGTTCTCTAAACCTTTTATCATTTTTGTTGTTCTCCAGACTCTAAAGTCTGTCCACATCTTCAAAGTGCAGAGCCCAGAACTGGACTAATATGCAGTACTGTGACCTCACCAGTGCAAAGGAGAGCAGAACAATTGTGTCATACACATGTTAATAGACCCGAGAATTACCTTGTAGCTAAGTACTTAGAGTGGTACCATCTCCAGAGACTACAGCTGCCAACATGTGGATCCAAACAGTTCTCTTCTATCAAGATAACCACAAGCCTATAACAGATGCATCCATGACTTACACCTCTGTATTGGGAGGGCAGCCTTCACCTCACGTTGCATACACACTAAGTACCATCCTTGAGTACTCTCCTTCTAATGTAGCCAAAAAAATCCTTTCCAACAACTACTTTGGGCATAAATATTCAGCATGATGAGGAAAGTCTGAAGCCATTTGTTTAAAACAGCAGAGTCTAGCCACACTATTTAATGCAAATTTTATGTGGTAATTTAAAAACAAATTCTCAGATTACCTGAAATACAGACAATCCACTTCACAAAAGCCAGAAGTGAAAGTTGCAAGGTTGGAAATCAGCAGCAACCTTAAGCCCCCAAAGTAACAGAGCTAGCTGTTTTAGTCTGTATCCTAACAAAACAAAAAAGCATTCATGTCTCACTTCAAAGACTAACAAAATAATTTGTTAGAGCTGAAGAAGTGGGTCTGCCCCACGAAAGCTCATCACCTAATAAATTATTTTGTTAGTCTTTGAAGTACTACATGACTGCTCTTTTTGTTTTCTTATGTTCCCAATAATTCTGTGGGTCCACTGGAAAATACTGATCTGCACTCCAAACTACTAATCAAATCAGCTGCCACTAAAACACAAAAAAACTACACCAACTCCTCAAACAAGTTTTCTCCCCCTTGATCATTGGGCTCAGTTGTAACAAAGCCACAGTGAAATGATTTAACACTTATCCTTGTAATCAGTCTGGTGACCCTTTAGAGAAGTTAACTTTGAAACGAGATTTACTGAAGATGTCCCCAATCGATAATTCACATCTCTTATAAGAAACAGTGTTTGTACCAATTTTATTCTGAGATCTGTGTTCAAGTTTTTTTACATTAATATTTAAAAAGTCATCTAACATTGTTACCCTTCACCTATTTGAGCCTCCTTCCAGGAGCAGCCAAATTTCAGAACAGGGCACCATGTGACAAGCACCATCCGTGAAAGTAAGTTTAGATTACAGAAGAAATATGATAAAGTCCACATCAGCGTTCCCTTTAAGATGAGTACTTGAAAAGCCACCCAGTTCTTCAAATCAGAAGGTAAAGAAAAGGCCTCATGGGACCTTTTTCAAGTACCACTGGGAAAGTACACATTAAGAGACATATCAGTCATGGAAGTACTCTTACCATACAGCTGCATGACATTCTGTGCCCCAATACTGCATTTCCCTTTCCATTACTGGGACCGTGCAAGGAGAAAAAAGGAAAAGTAAAAAAATACCACAAAATGGGGAGGACGGGTCACAACGCTACCCTCTATCAGTAGCCAAGAAATCAGACTGCACTGGGCCACCAACACAGAATGGTACATGAATCCTTTCGGGGAATCCAATCTTTCAGCTACCATACAAAGGCACTGCTGTTTGATCAGAGTTTTTCCTACCTCAATGAACATAAGAATGGCCATACTGGGTCAGACCAAAGGTCCATCCAGCCCAGCATCCCATCTGCCGACGGTGGCCAATGCCAGGTGCCCCAGAGAAGGAGAACAGAAGACAATGATCAAGTGATTTATCTCCTGCCATCCATCTCCTGCCCTTGTTATGAAGGCTGGGGCACCATACTTTATCCCTGGCTAATAGCCATTTATGGACCTAACCTGCAAAAATTTATCAAGCTCTTTTTTAAACCCTAATAGAGTCCTGGCCTTCACAGCCTCCTCGGGCAAGGAGTTCCACAGGTTGACTGTGCGCTGTGTGAAGAAAAATTTCCTTTTATTAGTTTTGAACCTACTACCCATCAATTTCATTTGGTGTCCCCTAGTTCTTGTATTATGGGAAAAGGTAAATAATTTTTCTATATTCACTTTCTCCACACCATTCATGATTTTATATACCTCTATCATATCGCCCCTCAATCGCCTTTTTTCCAAACTGAAAAGTCCCAGTCTCTCTAGCCTCTCCCCATATGGGACCCTTTCCAAGCCCCTAATCATCTTAGTCGCCCTTTTCTGAACCTTTTCTAATGCCAATATATCTTTTTTGAGGTGAGGAGACCACATCTGCACGCAGTACTCGAGATGTGGGCGTACCATAGTTTTATATAGGGGAAGTATGATCTCTTTTGTCTTATTATCGATCCCTTTTTTTTTTTTTAATAATTCCTAACATCCTATTTGCCTTACTAACTGCCGCTGCACACTGCATGGATGTCTTCAGAGAACTATCCACTATAACTCCAAGATCCCTTTCCTGATCTGTCGTAGCTAAATTTGACCCCATCATGTAGTACGTGTAATTTGGGTTATTTTTCCAACATGCATTACCTTACACTTACCCACATTAAATTTCATTTGCCATTTTGCTGCCCAATCACTCAGTTTGCTAAGATCTTTTTGTAGTTCTTCACAATCCCTTTTGCTTTTGACTGTCCTGAACAACTTGGTGTCATCTGCAAACTTTGCCACCTCACTGCTTACACCATTTTCTAGATCATTGATGAACAAGTTGAACAGGATCGGTCCCAGGACTGACCCCTGGGGAACACCACTAGTTACCCTCCTCCATTGTGAAAATTTACCATTTATTCCCACCCTTTGTTTTCTGTCTTTTAACCAATTCCCGATCCATGAAAGGACCTTTCCTCTACCCTATGGTAGATTATAATGGGGGACCTGGCAGAAATTAGAGATTTTTTTATTTTGTTTTAAAAAAATGTTCTAACAAAGTTTAAAATAAAGTTGATCAAGTGGGAAAGAACCACTGCATTACAACTACTGAGTTAAGAAATATTAGCCAGGTATCAAATAAGGGCATGTAAGGATTACTAAAGCTTACGGACTAATACAAGGCAACTATAACCTACAGAAAGGCTGTTTCTACACTAGCCCCCTTCTTTGAAAAATTTTGGGAGCAACAGCAATTTGAAGTACCCCTGCAACTTCCAAGTGCCTGCAGCTACATGGCATGCCAGCACTTCAAAGTTTGCCACGGTGAAAATCAGCCTAATGGAGGTGCTGCATATTCATCACAGCACCTCACTGTTATTCCCCACTCGGGCTGATTACCATGCCCCCTTCAAAGAAGGGCGCTAGTGTAGACACAGCCTTTTAAAAATATGAGCTCAATGATCTATTAAATTTTGCCCAATCCAGATACATATTTCTCCTAGCCTCTGTTTGGTCGTTGTAATACTATGTGGAATGACAGAATGTTTTGAATACAGTAAAACTCTTTTATTCAATATTCATTCAACCAGAAGTCTCAGATGACTGGCACAAACATGCCACTTTCTGATCTTAGCGCATAACTGACCATGGATATTACTCCCAGCCCCAGCGCTACCAGACTTCCCCCAGTCTGCGTCTCGGTGCTGGAGCGGCTAGCACTCCCCCATACTCCGGCTGTCTCTCTGGCCCCAAAGCAGCCAGTGTTTCCCTGAAGCCACCAGCGGCGCCCCCCGCCCCCCACCCCCCAGCCTAGAAGTGGCTTCCTGGCCCCAGAGTGGACAGGGATTGTGCAGCTTTGTCTCCTCTTAGCTGCATGTGCCTCTGTTAACCGGTATATTTGCATATCCAGCAACCTGCTGGTCAGGGGGTTGAAGGATACGAGTTTACTATACCATATGTTAAAGATAAGCTATGCAGCTCAAAGAAAAGAACTAAAATGTTCTGAAAACACAAAGTATCAAAGCAACTTGTTACTACAGCAACCGAAAACACATGCCCCAGGAATTCTGCAATGTACCAAGTTTAATGGATGTGGGTATTTGCTATTGTCATTTTCAGCAGAATTTTACTGTAAATAAAGTTAGGTTTCCAAGTTGCAAAGATTCTTCCACATGGCAAAATTTGTAATTGTGCTTACAGAGGAATGAAATGACGATCTTGGATTCATCTGAAAAGGCATGCCTTAAGAATTTTTTTTTAATATATATATATATATATACATATACACACACACACACACACACACATACATACACACACACACAAAGATGAAAGATAAGGGCACTATCAAAATTTGTTTATCTGTAAATTTTCAAGACCATGAAAAGGGAGGAAAAAGTCTTATTAAACATGAAAATAAAGACCTATTAGCTTGTTCCATTACCTCGCCTATAAAGAATTATTACCTATTGTATATTTGTTTTGTTTGGAAACTAGTAGTCTGGGGAGAAGGAAGAGGATGAATTAAAACAAAAATGATTAAGTAAATGAGATTTTCATTAAGTGTTGATTATTTGAAAATCTGATGTAGAAAAACTGGCATGACTGTCAAGTTTCCACAAAATTTGACCTTTCCCACAAGATGGCAACTCAGAAGTAACCATTAAAGCATAAAGCTTGCTCTGAGCAAAATGGGTGCCGTTCTCTCAAAAAAAGTCAGTTTTCTTTTCCTTTTTTAATTTGTCCACTATTTTATATAAATTCAAAATTTGACAAACTCTCTAAATTTTTAATTACATTTGACTCATTAGTCCCATTAGAAAAGCAGCGTTCATTTCAATATGGCTTGTTTTAAGATATTTCATGCAAGCTCTTTTTAATACAAGCCATAAATAGACTTCCAAAATAGATACACACTGTAGTGTGTAACTCTTTTGTTAGGTGTGTATTATGATATCCAATTAAAGCAGGACTAATAATTGTATTATACTTGCTGAATGCAATCTTCAAGCTTGACAATGAGTGTGTGTGTCCTTGATTTCTGAAATTTAAAACTGTCACTTGTTGAGAAAGCCTTGTAAAAAAGCGTTAAGACATGCCTGACTTTGAGTGTCTTAAGTTTTACTAGATCTCACCCATTCACTTCTAGACTATCCCAGACATATGAAATATAGTTAGAGCTGAAATGTGTTACTTCTAAAACCGATTACCCAAATTTCCATGATCTGAAGCAGGCAGATATAATCAATTGTACTGTATATATTCCAGAGACTTGACAAAAAAGAGCAGGTATTTAATCCATCTAACTCCTACTGGTTTTTAGCAACCTGAAAAGCAAGAACTTTGGTTCATTTTTCAGCCATGAAGCTTATAAAGGTTTAGAAAACTTGACATGAAAGCCTAGATCAGGAGTGTCCAGCCCGCAGGCCACATACAGCCCTGGACAGCTAGTAATGCGGCCCCACAAGATCATAAACTTTTAACATTATGATGTGATTTATATACATTAACTATATTATATATTTTATATGCGACCCTCTTCACTCAATGCGGCCCAGGCAAGCCAAAAGGTTGGACACCCATGGCCTAGATCATAGAATACTCCTTTGACGACAAACATCCTGATAATCTGTTAAATATAGTTATGTCGGGACCATCACAAAAATCAGAGTCTCATTTAATAAACTTCCACATATCTGGCTTCTAATTGGTAGTAGAAAGTATGATACAATCAGTTTGACCACATCTCAGTTTGGAACTCTGAGCAGAAAAAGTCCAAAGATTGTTCCACCTGTTGCTAGGATGGTGCTCAAAGCTTTTCATGGTCCCCAAGTTTTGAGCATCAGATAAAGCCAAGGTGAAATGTGTTACAATAAAGAGATTCACTGAGAATCAGTATTACCAAAAATATTCTTCAGTAAAAACTGAAAACAGCAGAAAATACATCCATAATGACAATGCACTAAAAAACTGGTATGTTGAAGGAAACTGTTTCCTTGTGATTTTTGGGTTTTTAAGGAAACATTTTCTCAAGTTCTGATGGCACTACATTTCTTTCAAAATGCTTTAAAATTCCTGGTGCTCCCTATGCCAAAGTTTATATAGTTAATAGCGTAATATAATGAATTATGGTTACAGGTACGTCTAGGTGACCTGTGTGACAAGCTGGGCTGTAAATCTGCAGTGCTTAGTGTTCCACATATTTACTGTCTATGTGGCCCCTGCCACTATGCACTACAACTCCCCTATTGTACAACAAGCAAGCATAGTATGTCGATGGGGTACAGTGTATGAAGTTACATCCAAGATGCTGGTTTCCAAGGTTACAAATAAATACATATTTTAGAACACTACTTATTTCAAACTAAGAACAGGCTAGAGTTTAAAAGTAACAAGCTGTTTTAAAATAAAAAAGAGAACAAGGCGTGCCTACCATAAACTTAAGTCTGGCTGGTAGGCACGCTGATGGAGCTTCCAGTAGTGATTAGGTTTGTGTGACCAACTGTAATATAAAATGTTAAGTAACAAATCCAGAGCACTTAATTCGAGCTGTTTTTCAAAAAAACCCACTTTGCCTGCATCATACTTTCTGGGCACAAACTACCTCAGTATCCAATTCATGGAGAGAAGCCAACAAGAATATCTAAAGCAGCGGTTCTTAACCTGGAGTACACACCCCCCCTGCGGGTGCAGGACATGCTAGTGTTTTTTTTAGAAGGGAAATCACTGAACACACAAATTAAGCACCAACATCTTTTCGGGGTAGTACCTGTGTATTTTTTTATGCCTACTGTACACTATTTGTGGTAATAACAGAACTATTTTACATTCATTTAATATGCATTTAAAAGTATATAGGTCCCCAACCTCCATTTTTGATATGGGGTGCAAGAAAATATTTTGAGAACCAAAGGGGTGCAGGCTGCACTAAAGGTTAAGAACCACTGATCTAAAGAGTTGACAGGGATGAGTGGGAAACGATGACGTTTCACTATATGTTTACTATTGGAAATTTTTTGCAGCTCTGTTCATCTACATAGACCTACCGATCATCTCATCAAGAAACAGTTTTGCATACTGCCTTTCTTTCTACACTGAATACAAATTCAGATTGTGATGTTTCCATATTTGTATTATTTCTCACAATTAGGATACAAAGATGTAGCCACGATTACTGCAGATGCAGTCAGTGATTCCTAGAACGGTTACTCATTTTTCATGACTGCATGAGATGTTCATGTCCACTCCAAGTAGGTGTATACGATCATGCACAGAAGCTGGAAGTTTTTTGTTTTTGGGGTTTTTTTTTTGGTTTTTTTTTTGCGCCTAGCAGCAACCATTGGATCAACCTTGACATCCTCTGGAGTGGCACAGTTATTGCTGACTGGCCAACCACCCTGGTTCGTCTTACCTTTACTCCGACAGAGGGATAAGAGGGTGGGTATTTGAACAGACATGAATACCACATCCTGAACAGTTATGAAAGGTAACTTTCTTCAAGTGCTTGTTCATGTGCTTTCCAATCAGGTGACTCACAAGCTGAAGTGTTTGGAGTTGGTATCGGAGCCACAAGCTGAGGGGAGCACTACACTACCACTTCTCTGGCCTGCTGCGTGACTGTATAATGTGCAGTGAACTTAAGGATGGAAGACCATGTCCCGTTCCAAAGCTATGTAGAGCAGTGACATGCATGAGAAACACTGTGGCTGAAAGTTGCAACCTGGTGAAATGAGCCACAGCTGCAGGAGCAGAGACCCGTGGAAAACTGTAGCATTTGCAAAGGCAGAAGACTATCCAGGAAGAGACCTGCCGAGATGACACAAGCTGGCCTTTAATCCTATCTGCAACAGCTACAAATAACTGGGCTGATTTCTTAAACAATCTAGTTCCCTCAATGTAAGAGGCCAATGCCCCTGCATAGGTCCAGGATACGGAGTCTTTGTCCTCAACTCCTGAAATGCAATTTAGGATAAAAGCACCAGGAGAAATATGTGCTGATTGATGTGGAACTGAGAAACCACCTTAGGCAGCAATGCCACGTGAGGTCTTAACCGCACCTTGTCTTTGAAGAAAATGGTAGAGGGTGGTTCTGACATTAGGGCCCTAAGTTCTGACACTCTCCTGGTTGCGCTTATAGCCACCAGGAAATCCACCCCCAAAGAGACAACATGTAGTCACAGGGTTCAAATGGACAACACACGAAGCCTTGAAAGAATTAAGGGACCTCTGGCTGTAGGCTGTCCAGACCTTTTAGAAACCATCTAAGCATGGGATCAGAATACTATATGGCCTTGTACGCCAATATTGTGTCTAGGAGGACGACCCTTAATAGACGAAATTGAAAGACCTTGTTGTTTAGGGTGATGGAGGAGAAGTGGAATTGGTACCGACATAGATGAGTCATGCTGAGATGTCCAGATGAAGAAGCTTTTCCATTTGGGCAGCTAAGTGGCTCTTGGGGAAGGTTTTCGTCTACCCATGAAAACTCTATAATCTTGGTCTGAGCAAAGCAGCTCTCTAGTGTTCAGCCACAGAGCTGTGCAATGTATGGACTCAAGATTCAGAGGCTGGAGACAACTGTCTTGAGCATAAAGACCCAGGTAGAGATAAAGTGTGGCATGTATTTCCACTGACATGTCCACAAAGGACACTTACCAGCCCTGATGAGGTCAGGCTGGCGATATAAAGGGTCACCTGTGCTTAAGCCCTCTTTATTTTGAGTACTGTGAACCAACAAGATCAGTGGGAAGGTGTAGAGGAAATGATGTGTACATGGGAAAAAGAACAAAAACCAGAGACACTTCATGTCCTCTTGTGGTGCGTGGCGAACAAATCCATTTGGGGAGCATGAAGTCGGCAGTATCAGGGCAAAAAGAACAACCAAACAAAAAAAAAAAAAAACCCACACACTTAAGCCCATGGGAAACCCGCTGAGATGGTCTGCCAGCTTGTTATGAGCTCCAGGAATACAAGATGCTTCCAGATGAACTGACTGTTCCACAACGATGTCCCATAGAAAGAGGCCTTTTCTGAACAGGGGAGAGGAGTGTACACGTTTGTTGATAAAAGAACAGCCATCATATTGTCAGTCAAACGGTGCTCTGTTATGCGTACACTGAAAGTCTGGCATGTGAGACATACTACCCTCAGATCCCTGCCGTTGATATGCAGAATTAAATTGGCTTGGGACCAGTGACCTGGAGCCCTGAGGTCCTTCTAACTCAAGATGGACATGTCTATCACTAATACCTGGGTCAGCTGATGAAATGCAAAGGGGACTCCAGAGTGAGTGTTGCTGGTGTCCACTCGCCACCCCAAGCAGTACAGCACGAGGCCCAGAAGGGTCACAATCATGGCCAGGCTATGGGGGCTGGTCAGCATACTGATGGACACATTTGAAGAGTCCTGAACCTGGCACAGTGCACCATACATACATGCACCAATGTATCAGAGAAGCTTCAGGCAGTTTTACACTGTGATGGTAGGGAACAGCGCGAGTCTCTGGATGATGTCAAAGACTGGAATCTGGGGTATGGTAGATATGCCCCGGCTGGGACTGAGTCTAGAATCTCCCCAGTAAATTCTATCCTTTGAATCAGTGGCAGCAGATTTTGCCATTAGTCATCCAGACAAGGAACACTTGCACATTGCATTCACACAGCAACACTGCTACAACTACCACGCATTTTGTAAAGAGCAGAAGGGCTGAGGATAGGCTGAATGGCAGGATTGTCAATTGGCAGCAGCTGTTATTCACTACAAATCTGAGATTTCTCATGTGGTGGAGTGATGGCTATATGGAAAATATATGTTCTCTAGGTCAAGGGTAGCATACTAGTCTGCCGGATCCAGAGATGAGATAATGGAGGAAGGGGAAACCATGTAGAACTCGAGTTCTCGCAAGTCAAGAATGGACCCGAGACTGCCCTTGGGTATTAGGAAATACCTGGAGTAAAAACCCTTGGCCCTGTGCTTGTGAGAACCCACCTCTATTGCCCCTAGAGATAAAAAGGAACTGCACCTCCTGTATAAAGGAGCTGCTTGTCAGAAGGGACACTGAAGAGGGACAAGGAGTGAAGGCAGAAGGGAAGAGAATTGGCATGGCATATCCCTTCTCTACCATGCTGAGCACCCCAGAGTCTGAGGATGAGGCAAGGTAGAATGGGGGTAGTCAGGAGGCAAAGGTAAAACAGTTTGGCTACAGAGGGACAACTGTTTTCAAGTGCATCTTCAAAAGACTTGTTTCAGACTAGAGGGAGGCTTAAGCTGGCAAGAGATTGTGCTAGAGTCAAGGTGTTAGCTCTTTTTACCTCATTAGTTTCTCCTATGGAAGGAGTCATGGTGGCTCAAGGGTTGCAGATGCAACAATTTTCTTTTTGGGACCCTCATCCACACACTTTAAACACTGAATGTGAGGGTTTCTTTTGGCATCAGTTTGCCACAAGCCTGGCACGTTTTAAACTATAACTATCAAGGGCAACCCCCGTACAGGGAAAAGAAAGAGGGGGTATTACCCCCTCAAACTATTTTAACTATGAGCTACAAACTACATACACTGATTGTTGCTTTGAGCGCTTATTAGGCAAGAGTGTTCAGCTCCAGTTGCAGTCAATGAGGCAGTAAGAAGGAATTGTGGGTTGGCAAGTAAGCAAAGCATTATATTAGGCATCTAGGATGACCTGACAGGCTGTTAGGCAAAAAATTTTCTAGCTTCTGTGCACATGTGAGAGCACACACCTGATTGGAATGGACATAAAACAAGTATGTGAAAAAGAACTATTATCTTCCAGTCTTAAATATGTCTTGAGGGCAGTTCCAATTACTGCTCTTGCCAGTTTGCGTCTTCAACAGCTAGTTATTTTCTCTTAACTTGTGATTCATATAGTGTGGCTCCATCTCACAACTGACAGTCCTCGTTAACTACTTTCTCCCAATTTTAGAAACTATTAGAAGTCAGGGTTTTAGTAGAATGAGATCAAATATTTCATATAAAATTGAGTTTAATATGTTGCCTGTCATCTCGCTCCAAATGAGAGAGTTGGTAACGAGGGCTGATAAAAGATTTAAGAAGTTGTGATTAATCATATGATTAATTGTACTATTAAACTGAAAACTATTTAAATATCTTTGCACATTTTTTACATTTTCAAATATTTTCTTTCAATTGTAACAGAATGTGAAGTGTGCAGTGCTTACCTGATATTAGCTTGATTACAAAAGACAAGGATAGCATTTTTGAATTCACCTAAGTACAGAAGTGCAACCTCTATTATGAATGTTGAACTTACAAATGTAGGATTATGTACAAAAACTAACTGCATTCAAAAACTATTTAAAACTTTAGAGTTTAGCAAGTCCACTCTGTCCTACTTCCTGTTTAGTCAATTGCTCAAAACAAGCTTATATTTGCAGAAAATAATGCTGCCGACTTCATGACATCTGAAAGTGAGAACAGGCAATATGGCAGCATGATAGCCAGTATCACCAGATACTGCCAGACGTGCTAAAGATTCATATGTCCCTTCATGCTTCAATAACAATCCCGGAGGACATGTCCATGCTGACAACAGGTTTTTTAGCTAATGACAAAGCAGTGCAGACCAAAACATTCACTTTTGTCATCTGAGTCAGATGCCCCCAGTAGAAGGTTGATTTTTCCTTTTCAGTAGTTTGGATTCTGTAGTTTCCACATCAGTGTCTTGTACTTTTAAGGCTTCGAGAAGCATGCTCCATGCTTTGTCCCTCAAACTTTGGAAGACACTTCAGATTCTTAAACCTTGGGTCGAGTGCTGTGGCTATCTTTAGAAACTTCACATTGCTCCTTTCTTTAAATTTTGTCAAGTCTGCAGTGAAAAAGGGTCTTAAAAGGCTACCACCACATAATGAGGCCTCATCTGAGAATGCTATAGCAGAAAATATGGCAAAACACATAAGTAACAGCAGGAGACATACAATTCCCCCTCCCCTGCCAGTTCAGTCACAAATTTAACGCTTAAAAAGACCACAAGCATTGTCAGCACGGAAGCATGTCATATGAAACAGCAGCCAAAGCATGAAGAGGCAAACAAATATTTAACATATCTGGCATGTAAATACCTTGCGACACCAGCTATGGAAATGCCATGATAGTGCCTGTTCTCTCTCTCACGTGAGATTGTGAATACCTGCTAGAAATGAAAGCTTTTTCTTAGCATTTGTTTGAACGAGTAGAAAAACTGAGCGGACTTCTAGGTACTAAAGTTTTACATTGTCACATAACTGCCCTCAAAAAACAAAACAAAATCTATATTTGAGCTGCATTTTGATAATTAAGAGATTGTGTTACACTACAGGTATTTGGTTAAAAAAAGCACAAACTATTTTGTATCTGTGTTGTAACTGAAATCAATAATTGAAAATGTAGGAAACATCCAAAATAGTTAATAAATGTCAATTGGTATTCTATTGTTTAACAGAACCATTAAAACTGTGGTTACTCATGATTTTTAAAAATAGCCGTATGGGTAACCTGAACTGCTAACAGCTCTACAATATCAGATTAAAAGGGAACTACATTAGCTTCTCCACATACCACCACCACCTCTTTCATTTGTTAGGTGAACACTATAGAGAGCTACAGTAAACTCTTCCATATCTGGCAGCCCCAAGACCAGGAGGTTGCCAGATATTCAAATATTCTGGATAATACAGTGGTATTCCTAGCAATGCACAACATTCAAGAAAAACAATATATTAAGAAGCAAACAAAAATGTATGCAGAGTATTTACTAACAGTAGTACTGTACACTATAAAGTTAGTGTATTTGTATTTACTTTTATTATACTGTACTTATGGAAAACATAACTAAAATTTACTTAAGATTAAAATGACAAATTTGAAAGCTCAGATGACAGAATGTCGGATATGAAAGAGTTTACAGTATTTGGCATCCAACCTTTTTCTACCTTTAAACTTCACATACTAAAATGGCATTTCACCAAAAGATATGCATAGCCTCATTCATCTGCAGAACCTTTTTGCTACGTGCAATGCTACTGACATCAGCGTAGCTCAACATGTTCTGTTAACCAATACAGGGGAGTTTCAAACAAGAACGTCTGAGTTTTATTAAAAAAAGTGAGGATACTGCACACCTGTAATTCCAAGTTTCACCAATGCACTGAAAATGACAACCAAGGCACCACTCTTCAGAGTGATATGCCACCTTTTGAAAGAGATTTCAGATGTACACATCAGAAAACCAAATTGGAGAGATGAGCAGACCTCTAAAGCTCGTGTCTCCTAAACCATACTTACTGGCACAAAAAAGCTGATTGAGGTGAATTGCTTCTAAGTTCAGCAACCTCCTATGTCATTGGCATAAATAACTTAAAAAAAATCTTCTAAATGATTGCTGAGTGATGGAGCAGTAAAAATATCACCTATATTTATCCTTTATGTTCAAAGCTGTTTCACATACTCCCAAAATTTTAAACTTTGGGCCTGTAATTCTTACACATACAAACCAAGAGTTCAAACAGAATTTTCAAAGCCACATTCCTGGTTCTTGGAACTACTACACCTTTTATCAAGAGATACCAATTCAGCAAGTTCAAGCATAGCACAAGAAAACCAATTTGGGAAAAATCAATGACCATTTAAAATAGATCACAACTACACAGCAAATCTAAACTGTTAACATTTTCGGGCAGTCCCAAAAACCAAGAACAATGCATCTGAATATTTATCATAACAAGGCCTGCAGACAGAATGAAGAGGTTTCACTGTTCCCCTAGGAGCATTTGCAGGATTGAGAAGCTGAACAGCAAGGCAGGAAACAATCTCACATCGGACTTTTCCATCCACGTGAACTGGAGAAAAACCACAAGACACTCGGAATGGAATTCAACACAGTACTTAAAGACATCTACACATAGAAAAACTCCGGTTACTCAATGTTTCTTGCACATCCAATAAAAATAATACAGTTCTAAAACACAGGATCATTCATAATTAATGCTATTGGCAAGCAGTTAAATACAGGTACCACTATTTTATTGTGTCAAATCAGGACATTAATTATGAATGTTCCCCATGACCTACAGTCCTTTTTAGTTACATGCATTCAATTCCAGTTTTCATCCAGAAAAAAAAATGAGAGCCTTTTGGGAATGTGTGTTCCCTTTCGTTTAGGCCACAGCTTGTGAGTACATTACCTAATATTCCTTACCTAGTTTATGCCACAATTAACCATTAGTCGCTAATTTGCAAGACATATCTAATTATCTCTCATTCTCTTACTATGTATTTAAGAAGTGACCTACAAGAGAAAACGGGTATGCTATTATAAATCTTTAAAAAAATTGAGACCTTTAAGTCATAAGCAGGTTCTCCTGATATACACATAAGAAATTCAGATCTTGACACTCATTTTCCAGTCTTCCTGCAAACATTAATGAAAGCAAACAAGTAAAACTTAAGTGAGTGGGAAGCATTTTAGAATACTGGCAGAAGTCCAAATTAATTCTGTTTTTTTCTGACAGATTCAGAATCCTTACCTGCTCAAATACACAAATCAGTAATTTAATATGAAAAACTGTTTGGGGAGGAATGGAAAAGGGGAAGAACAAACACAAACACTTTTTCAAGGCCTCCTTTACAAATAACAGCAAATACTGAGGCACAAACCAATTCTCCACCTTTGCAGGTCACACTTAAATACATTTAAGTTCTCCTGAATACAATACAACAATACTGATTATCTAAACACGAGTCACACTATTCAATTTTGATTCTAGGACAGCTACATATACTAAATCAGCAATTAAATGGACAACCTACATTAGCCCAAAACATGACATACTTCAGAGCATGTTTAGTACCTCTAAAACAAGTCCTGATGTAGAAAGTCTGATGTTTTCCATAAGACAATGGCACCTTTCAAGCTTTGAAGCACTATTAACCACATGCCAACGCAGGAACTATTCTGTATAGAAAGCTGCCTAAGAACGAATATCGTGCAACACCAAAAAGGCTTTAATGTAGACTCCTGACAAAGCATCACTAATTCTATCCAGATCAACTAATAAATTACAATTGTGAGGACACAGTCAGGCACAGTTGACAGACACCACTCTGCCACCCAAAGCATCCATTACCTTTCTCTTTCACCAGGTCTTTGAGAGACTGCCACTTCACATCAAATGGAATATTTGTAATAAAAGCACGATATCTTTTAGAAGGGTTGGCATATGGCTCAAAACGATTTCCACCTCTTTTGACACTTTTCTCTTTCCTTTTTTCATTCTGGGTTGGTCGTTCACCTTCACTGCAAGCAAAAATACAAGTATTTAGATTGAATTTAGCAATGTCTGCATTAGATGAAGTCTAATCACACCTTTCAAGATCATACCTTTAAATACATAAAGAAACAGTTCATACACATACACCACTACATTGCTTGGAACTATGGCAATTTGTAACTAACGTTAACTTTAGTTACATTTTGGTTTCATGATAGAAGTATGACTGAACTATTAAACAGCTGCATTTCAAATGAGTAGGTCTTGGAGATTGTGACCTGTCTACCACCTGGCTGCAGATACTTAACCTAATGCCTCCCACCCCAAATAGAATGTAGTTAAAAGGTGCTCCTCTCCCCATGCAGGCCATCTAGATTTGCAACCCATTTAACGTCTTTTTTTAGTATAAACGGGCAGATTTTGCACTAAAATGTTGACAATTTTTTTTCAGTACTCCTTTCTGGCAAATTAAGATAAGAAATCACAGTTTCCATCAAGAATATATTTCACATAGAAATAGACTTTCAAATTAGGTCAATTTTTAAAAACAAAGGGTGAAAAAGCTACCAGAAAAGTTTAAATTTTATCTATCCAGGGAGAGTTCACTGGCATCTGGGGAGGCATGTATGAAGGAAGTGATTTTGTTTTTCCACTCAAATAGTTTTAAACATTTATCAGGCCATTTAGGAGAAGAGTTCCATTGGATTCAGGAGCTTCACTTTACCTTGGATCACAAATCATCAATCCACATATAAACCAGCCCACGATTACTTTTGTAACACCGCTGTTTTATGCTGTTGTCAGCATTTTAGGATAAAAACTTAAGCTTCAAGAAATGATTAGAAGAGGGCATAGGCTCAACTGCATATCAATCAATTATGACTAAGCCTGTAGAAACAGTAATGACGCTTATTTTGAAGGATTCTATTTGCCTTAGTTTTCCCATTTTTATGCTTCAAATTTCACAGTATGAAGGCTACCTGATTTCACTATCGCTGGCAAACAGAAAGCAAGCACACTAAAAACCTTGAAGCCTTTATAAATCAGGCATCCATGCAAGACCCCACAGAACAAGGCTTTACTTATACTAGACAAGAAATTATAACACACACTTCCACCTCCTGCAAAAAAAAAGAGAGTTACCTGTTCCGTCACTGGTATTCTTCGAGATGTGTTGCTCACGTCCATTCCAATTTGGGTGCGCGCCAAGCACATGCCCAGTTGCCAGAAGCTTTTTGCCCCAGCTGGTAGCCTTAGGGTCAGTGTGGTGCCCATATGGCCACCCATATATGCACTGCCTGCGCCACCCCCACCCCGTCAGTTCCTTCTTGCAGGCTACTCCAACAGAGGGGAAGGTGGGAGGGTTTTGGAATGGACATGAGCAACACATCTCGAAGAACACCAGTTACGGAACAGGTAACTGTCTTTTCTTCGAGTGATTGCTCGTGTGCATTCCAATTTGGGTGACTGCAAGCCAATGCCTAGGAGGCTGGGTCGGAGCCCCAAAAGGAGTGCAGGACAGCCCTGCCCACTGCAGTGTCTTCCCATGCATGCTGCATAACGCGCTGCAAACATGCGAATGGAGAACCAAGTGGCCGCTCTGCTGATGTCCTGGATAGGGACTTTGGCCAAGAACGCCACAGAGGACACCTGTGCCCTTGTGGAGTGCGCCCTGATTGGCAGACGGGGAACCCCCACCAGTTTGTAACACTCACTGATACAGGCTACTATCCAGGAGGAGATCTGCTGAGACGAGACTGGATGCCCCTTCATCCTGTCTGCCACTGCAACGAACAGCTGCTGTGACCTCCGGATGGGTTTGGTCCTGTCCATATAGAAGGCCAGTGCCCTCCGGACATCCAAGGTGTGTAGACTCTGCTCCCTAGGGGAGGCATGGGGCTTTGGGTAAAACATCAGCAAGGTGATGTCTTGGTTAATATGGAAAGGGGAGACCACCTTAGGCAGAAATGCCGGTTGGGGTCTTAGTCTAACCTTGTCTTTGTGGAACTCTGTATAAACTGGGTCCACCGTCAGGCGCCTTAGCTCTGACACCCTTCTGGCTGAGGCAATGGCCACCGGGAATGCCACGTTGTAGGTAAGGAACAACATAGAACAAGAGGCGAGAGGTTCAAAAAAAGGGGGAGCAATCAACTTAGACAAAACCAAATTAAGGTCCCACATTGGCAGGGGGGCCCGAACCTGTGGTTTAAACTCTCTCCATTCCCTTCATAAACCTTTTTACCACCGGGTCCGAGAAGACCGAAAACCTCCCATCCCCTGGGTGAAACGCTGAAATGGTTGCCAGGTGTACCTTTAGGAAAGATACTGACAGCCCCATCTGGCTCAGAGCCAGCAAGTAATCTAGGACACTCGGTATTGGGGCCTCTCCCGGGGACATCCCCTTTTAGGTGGCCCAAATGGTAAATCTTTTCCATTTGGCTACATATGCTACCCTTGTAGAGGGTTTCCTCCTATTCAGCAATATTTCCTTGACAGGTTCAGAACAGGCCAGCTCAACTGGTCTCAGCTATGGAGCCTCCATGCTGCGAGATGCAGCGCTTGGAGATCGGGGCCTAACATGTCGAACGTTGCTCTTATTAGCTGTACATGTTTCAACACCTGTCCTTGTGACCGACCGCTGATCAGCCAGTCGTCTAGGTAAGTGAACAGATGCACACCCTGTGTGCGTAGGAAGGCTGCCACTACTGACATACATTTGGTAAAGACTCTCGGAGCTGAGGACAGTCCAAATGGAAGGACTGTGAATTGATAATGGTCCTTCCCTAGCACAAATCTGAGGAACCTCCTGTGAGGTGAATAAACTGTTATATGGAAATACGCATCCCGTTAAGTCGAGAGCGGCAAACCAGTCCCCTCATTCCAGCATTGGGATAATTATGCCCAGGGACATCATACAAAAACTCTCTTCTTTACAAATTTGTTCAGATTTCATAGGTCCAAGATTGGCCTCAGTCCCCCTTTCACTTTCGGAATGAGGAAGTAGTGGGAATAGAATCCCTGTCCCAGAAATTCCTGGGAAACTTCCTCTCTAGCCCCCTTTTGCAGGAGGGTTCCTATCTCCTGTCTGAGAGCTCTCTCATAAGAGGGGTCCCTGAAGAGGGATGGGGAAGGGGGGTTAAGAAGAAAATTGTATAGCATATCCCTTTTCTACCATGCGGAGGACCCACCGGTCCGATGTTATGCTGCACCATGCATGGTAGAATGGGGATAGGCGGAGTGACAATAAACCCTGGGCTGGAACTATGGGAGTGGATGGTGCATCGCTCCCGACGGCCCCATCAAAATTGGTGTCTGGGTGCAGGAGGGGTTTTAGTGTGGCCCTAGTCCTATGTCTGATGACCCTGCCACCTCCTATTATGGCGGCCCCTTCTCCTGTTCCCATACCGTTGCTGCTGGGGGAACTGCCTGAACTGGGGCCTAGGGTTAAACTGTCTTCTCTGGGTCGCCGGTGCGTATAGACCCAGTGAGCGTAGTGTGGACCGAGTCTCCTTCATGCTATGAAGTCTCTCATCAATTTTCTCTGAAAATAAGGAGGGACCTTCAAAAGGGAGGTCTTGAATGGACTGCTGCACCTCTTGTGAGAGTCCCGAGACCTGAAGCCATGCTCCCCTTCTCATGGCAATACCCGAGGCCACGATCTTAGTGGCTGCATCTGGGGCAGCCTGCAGTGCTGTTCTGGATATGAGCCTCTGCTCCGCTACCAGGGCCATAAATTCTGTCTTGGCGTCCGGTGGGAGTAGTTCAGTGAAACGGTCCATGGAGCTGGCTGTATTGTACGCATACCTGCTAACCATGGCATGCTGGTTAGCAATTCTCAACTGTAGACCACCTGTGGAGTAAACTTTTCTACCGTATAGGTCCAGTCTTTTGGCATCTTTGTTCCTGGGGGAACCCCCATCTCTCCCTACTGTTCACAGCATCCACAACAAGGGAGTCAGGGGGAGGATGGGTGAACAGATGTTCATTTCCCTGTGCCGGGACAAAATACCACTGTTCATTTTTCCTAGCCATGGGCAAGGCTGAGGCTGGGGTTTGCCACACTGTCTTGGCTGTGTTGACAATTGTCTTTCTAATGGGCAGTGTCACCCTGGACAGTCCAGGGGTTGAGAGGATGCTTGTAACAGGGTCTATTTCACCCCTGACCTCTGCCGCCTGTACCCCCAGACTCCAGGCGACTCTCCTCTATACTTGCTGGTACGTGCTTCCATCCTCCAGAACTGGGATGCAGAGGATCCAGCTAATGCCTCATCTGGAGAAGACGAAGATGAAGTCAATATGCCCTCCAAGCCCGCTGGTGAGGAGGATTCCAGCACTTCTACTTGAGTCTGTGGTGCTGTGCTCAGTGCCTGGGGTGGAGGGCCCCCTAGTGGTCCCTGGTATGGTACCACGAAGACGGGGCCACTCTGCACCTGGGACGGCACCGGTTTGGTCGGCGCTGGTGCCCACTGCACCACAGTCCCCGGTGTCTGTACGAGCAGCACCCTCGCCTGGGTTGCTTCTAACTGTCCCAGTGCCAATGTCTATGCCGACGACGGTGCCGGCGCTGCCATTGGCATCTGCGCCGCCTTCTGTGCCAGTGCCGACGACTCCACCTGCTCCTTCGGCAGGACTCCAAGAGATGCTGTCGGCACCAATCTCGGCACCTGGGGAGTGCCTGGAACCCTGAACAGGAGTTCTGCATCCCCTCCTTGCTCCTCGTGGATCGCCCACTGGGTCCAGAAGGGCCATTGCAGTGCCCCCAATGGGGCCTTTGCCACTCTCCTTCTAGGGAGCTTCCGTAGTGGCGCCGGTGCCCACTGTGTTGCGATGACCTTGTACTCTCGCTCTGCACCCAGCTGGAGTAAAGGGAGTCTGATTCCGACGTGGAACCTGACGCCAACGACCATGGTGGTGCCAAGGGTCCCATACCTCTCGTTGGCTCCTGCAGGCTCTGTACTGTTTGCATGGTGCCGGTCATTTGTTGGGACCCACCGGTGTCGGGAACCATGCCGGGGTCCCTGGAGCCAGACCTGGTGTCTGGAGCAAGGGTGACGAAGACTCCCGGTGCAGCCTTTGTAGCGGCACTGTAAATTGCAGGAGCCTTTGTGCAGTACTAAAAGTCTCCGGCATCAAGGGCAGCCTGCGAAAGCGCGGGCTCCTGCCTCGCGCTGGAGTCGACGCCCGGACTTTGTAACCTCGCTCACGGTGAGATCTGGTGGACTCTCCCAATGCCTGTCTTCACCCTCTTCTTTCTTGGGAACGGCCCCAGTCCCATCTCTTCTTACGAGGCACCAGGAACTGGCTCTTATGGCGCCGGGAGGTGCTAAGTGCCAAGTCCAGCTCTCGGCGCCGGGAGCCCTCTGACTGCACCGATGGTGCTGGAACACTCTGCACCGAAGATGCAGTGTTCTGTGTTCCCGCCAAGGAACCGTCCAGGCACAAAGCTGACTCCATCAGGAAAACTTTCAGCCTTTCAGCTCTATCTTTTAGAGTCCTGGGTTTGAAGGTCTTGCAGACAGAGCAGCACTCTCGGAGATGAGTCTCACCGAGACAGCCCAGACAGGCTTTTGGCGGGTCACTTTTGGGCATGCGTTTGCCACATTTAGAACAGTTTTTAAACCCTGGAGAGCTAGACATCACCTGGCACTGAGGGGGTTAAAGACCCACCTTGGCTTACTAAATGCTGAAGACAATATTTTCCTACAAAGATAACGATCTAAACTATTTACAACTAATTAAAACAACAAAAGTTACCAGCGACTCTCAGCAAGAGTCAAGCTCCAGCAACTGACAGCCCAAGAAGAAACTGGGGGGGGGGGGGGCAGGCGGGCGGCGGTGCATATATGGGTGGCCATACAGGCACCACTCCAGGGGGCACCGCATTGACCCTAAGGCTACCGGCTAGGGCAAAAAGCTTCTGGCAACTGGGCACGCGCTTGGTGCACACCCAAATTGGAATGTACATGAGCATTCACTCGAAGAAGAAAAGAGAATAAATTTTCTAAATTACTTCATACCTCAGGACACTACAACTAAACAATATTGTTAACCTTCTCGGCTACCAACTCAGCCCAGCAGAAGAGTCTTATCCCAGGGTCTTTCCTTCTGCCCTACTTCTTCCACAAACTTAATACAATTCTGTGGTGACCCTGAAGCCTTCTTTTGCCGCCTCCATCTAAAGAAATTCTTTCAATACAACTATGAGTAACAGTCTGACTCTCTCGATCCCTCCCCCCACCGACCAACACCACAAGAAGAACTCCATGTGGACTCCCCCCGACGGTCATAGTGAAAGTCTGGATTTCTACATACAATGCTTCCGCAACCATGCTCAGACGGACGTTATACGCAAACAATGCCAAATGAGAGAATCTCAACTATGCTGAATTCTATGCTGTCCCAAATCTCAAAAATAACCCAGACATTATAATCAAACCAGCTGACAAAAGGGGGTGCTGTTGTCATCATGAATAAGTCAGACTATGAACAGGAAGCAGACAGACAACTCTCCAACACCGTATTTTACAGACCTCTCTCCTCTGATCCCACTTTGGAATTCCAAAAGAAATCACACCACCTACTACTTAAGGAACTCCCTGCTGCTACTCAGGACCTTATTCACTCAGACACACCATCTGAGCCCCAGCCCGGATTATTCTATTTACCTCCCAAAATCCACAAACCTGGGAACCCCGGACACCCTATCATTTCACTTATTGGCACCCTTACCACCAGACTATTCAGTTATGTGGACTCTCTCCTCAAATCCTATGACACCAACACTCCCAGCTATCTCCAAGATACCACTGACTTCCTGAGGAAATTACAAAACATTGGAAAAGTTCCTGACAACACCATCCTTGCCACCATGGATGTAGAGGCTCTGTACACGAATATTCCACATGAAGATGGATTACAAGCCATCAGGAATACCATCCCTGATGTCACCACAGCCAATCTGGTGTCTGACCTCTGTAACTTTGTTCTCACCCACAATTATTTCCAATTTGGGGACAATTTATACCTCCAGATTAGTGGAACTGCTATGGGCACCTGCATGCCCCCACAATCTCCTAATGTATTTATGGCTGACCTGGAACAATGACTCCTCAGCTCTTGTCCCCTATCACCCCTCCTCTGCTTAAGATACATTGATGACATCTTTATAATTTGGACGCATGGTAGAGAGAGACTCTAGAAGAATTCCACAGAGATTTCAACAATCTGCACCCCACCATAAACTTATGCCTCGATTACTCCACACGAGAGATACATTTCCTGGACACTACAGTACAAATCAAGGATGGCCTGATCGGAACCACACTCTACCAGAAACCCACTGATCACTATACTTACCTACACCCATCTAGCTTCCATCCTACACACACAACTAGATCCATTGTCATGCCCTTAGGTACAATCACATTTGCTCTTACCTTACTGACAGAGACCAAAAACTACAAGATCTTTAACAAATATTCATAAACCTGAATTACCCACCAGGAGAAATAAAAAAACAAAATCAACAGGGCCAGACAAATACCCAGAAACCAGCTACTCCAAGATAGGCCCAAAAAAAGCCAAGAACAGAACATCAATGGTCATTACCTACAACCCCCAACTCAAACCACTGCAACACATTATTAAAGACCTACAACCAATCCTTGATCAGGATGCCACACTCCAGAATGCCCTAGGTGACAGGCATGTTCTCTCCTACAGACAACCTCCCAACCTTATGAGGATTCTCACCAACAGTAGTAGTGGGCATCCTTCAGTCTAAGTAGACTATGGATTGCACCCTTCATAGTTCCATCTGGAATCATCATTTGCAGCGTCGACTGTGACGGCCCACACAAGAGTCACAGTCCTTGCTGCATCTGTTGCATGTGTAATGGGTGTCTGGCAGGTCCTTACTGTGCTTTCTGTGGGCTCACTTCTCTTCTGCTAGCTGTCTGATCCTCATATCTCACCCTTCTGAATGCCCTTGTGTAGTTTCTGCCTCCATCCGATGCGATCGTCTGCCAGTTCCTCCCAGCTGTTCGGCTCAATGTCTACCTCCCTGAGGTCCCTCTTGCAGACATCTTTGTAGCGCAACTGGGGGCATTCGGGAGGTCTTTTGTCAGAGGCTAGCTCACCACACAGGATGTATTTTGGGATCCTTCCATCATTCGTCCTGTGGACGTGGCCAAGCCAGCGGAGCCGACGCTGCCTGAGGAGGGTGTGCATGGTTGGGATACCAGCTTGCTCAAGGACGGCGGTGTTGGGCACTCTATCCCTCCATGATATTCCAAGGATGCGCCGAGGCAGTGCAAGTGGAAGACATTCAGCCTCTTTTCCTGGCGGGCGTACACGATCCAAGACTCGCTGCCGTAAAGGAGGGTGCTGAGGATGCAGGCTCTGTAGACTTGCATTTTGGTGTGGGTGTACAACTTGGATGTTATTCCACACACTCTCACTCAGTCTGGACAGAGTTGTGGCTGCTTTTCCGATCCTCTAATTTGCTCAGTGTCCAACGACAGGGTGTCAGTGATGGTGGACCCAACATAAACGAACTTATGGACGACCTCTAACGTATAGTTGTCAATGCTGATTGATGGAGGTTCAGCAACATCCTAAGCAAGTACATTTGTCTTCTTTAGGCTGATGGAAAGCCCAAAGTCCTTGCATGCTTTGGAGAACTGATCCAGCAGTTTCTGAAGCTGGTCTTCTGTATGTGACACTACAGCAAAGTCATCTGCGAACAGCATCTCTCTGATGAGGACTTCCCACACCTGCGATTTAGCTTTCAGCCTTGCAAGATTAAACAGTTTCCCCATCAGATCTTGTGTGCAAAAAGATGTCCTCTGTTGAAGATCCAAGGCGTGCTTCAGGAAGAGCGTGAAGAAGATCCCGAAAAACATCGGAGCAAGGACGCATCCTTGTTTGACGCCACTCCTGATGCTGAAAACATCTGATAACGTGCTGTCATATTCGATGGTTCCTCTCATGTCTTCGTGGAAAGACTGGATCATCTTGAGTAACCGTGGTGGACAGCCTATCTTGTGGAGCAGTCTGAACAGTCCATCCCTGCTGACCAAGTCGAAGGCCTTGGTCAGGTCGATGAAGGTGATTAGAGCAGCTTCCTCTGCTCCCTGCATTTCTCCTGCAGCTGTCTTAGAGAGAAGACCACATCAATGGCAGATCTCTCTGCGCGGAATCTGCACTGTGATTCGGGATACACCCTCTCAGAAATCTTCTGGAGTCTGCCGAGGATGACGCGAGCAAACAGTTTACCAGTGATGCTTAGGAGGGAGATTCCACGGTAATTGTTGCAGTCGCTTCTGTCTCCTTTGTTCTTATACAAGGTTACAATGTTAGCATCGCGCATATCCTATGGAACCTCTCCCTCTCTCCAGCACAGGCACAGCAGCTCATGTAGGGGTTCCAGGAGGGTGCCTGTGGCACACAATTACCTCTGGTGGTATACCATCCTGGCCTGGGGCCTTTCCTACCATAATCCTGTTGATGGCTTTCTTCAGTTCATCCACAGTTGGTTCCTGATCCAGTTCATCCATTACTGATAGGAGCTCGACGGCATCGAGGGCTGTATCAACCACAATGTCCTCGCATGAGTACAGCTCAGAGTAGTGCTCGACCCAGCACTCCGTTTGGCTTTGTCAGTGATGACTTCACCAGATTTGGATTTCAGGAAGTGCCATCTTGTTCTGGGTGGGTCATAATGCCTTCTTCATGCCCTCATACATTCCCCTGAGATTACCAAAGTCACCACTGGTCTGGATGCTGCTACATAGCTCGAGCCAGTAGCTGTTGGCAGAGCACCTGCCTGCTCTGCTGTACTGTTTTTCTGGCTGCTCTGAGCGCTTGCAGGGTACTCTGGCTCGGTGAGCGTTTGTACTCCAGGGGTGCAGCGCACTTCTTTTCGATGGCTGGAATCATCTAACGGAAGTTAGCTTCTAAGCAGTCGTTTGTGTTTCTAGCTCTTCTTCCAAATACCGACAAGGCCGTCTTGTAAATTGTATCCCTCAGATGCTGCCATCTGGATGGCACATCGGCACCCCCAGGGCTGCTGCGCAGATTCTCCTCGAGGGTCACTGTGACCTTTTCGGCTCTCTCCGAGTTTGCTGGCTTTCTGGCATCAATGTGGGGCCTTCCAGTTCGTTTAGAGTGGTACAGCTTCTTGGGTCTCACCTTGAGTTTGGAGCAAACTACCAAGTGATTGTATCACAGTCGGCACTATGATAGCTGCTTGTCAGAAGGACATTTCTGAGGTTATCACATCTAGTGATGATCATGTCTAGTTGATGCCAGTGTTTCGAGCGTGGGTGTCTCCATGACACACTGTGCTGTAGCTTGATTTGGAAAAATGTGTTTGGAATGCACAGATTGTGGTATGTGCAAAGTTCAAGAAGACGCTGTCTGTTTTCATTCATTTTTCCCACACCAAAGTGGCCTAAGCAGGAAGGCCATGAGTCACGATCGGCTCTAACTCTCGCACTGAAGTCAACCAAAATGTACAGTTGTTCGCGAGCAAGTATATGCGCTATGGCAGCACTAAGCATGTCATAGAACTTGTCTTTTACTTCTGGTGTGGCATACAGGGTTGTAGCGTAAGCACTGATCAGGTGGACAGGACCGGTGCAAGTTTGAAGTATGACCTGAACGAGTCTTTCTGATCCGTCCATGACTAATTCCACCATTTGTAGAAGCGTGTTTCTGACGGCGAAGCCAACACCATGCTCCCTGGGTTCATCTTGGGCTTTACCCTGCCAGAAAAAGGTGTAGTCCTTTTCCTTTAGAGATCCCAAATCTGCAAGTTGCATCTCTTGCGGAGCAGCAATGTCAACTTGGAGCCTCTTCAGTTCCTCATTGATGACAGCGGTCTTTCGGGTATCACTGATGTTCTGAAGAGTTTCAGTCAAACCGGTCAGCATGGTCTGCACATTCCAGCAAGCAAGCTTAAAACTTTGATGGTGTCCTTTTCTTGTTGATTTTCTTACTGGTTTGCCTGGTGCTCAAATTTCAGTCACTTGTCAGGTTTGGGAACCTTAAGCCTCACGCACCCAGTGAGGCAGGTGAACTGTTGCACGACAGTACCCTTCTGGCTGGGGGCTGCCCAGCTTGAGGCGGGCGGTGACTGTCCAGTGAGATCTGTCGAAGGCAATCCCTAGCGCTTGTTCTCTACACCAGTCGAGCAAGAGCTTATAACTGGTATCTGTTACCTCCTGTGTTGGTTCAACGCTGTTAAGCGATGCTAGAGTACCTCTCCAGGCACGAGCCTGGGCAATTTTTTTGGGACCCTGGGCTGCCCAGACGCCAATGTCCCCCTCTCGGTTTTACTGATATAGTGCAAAGGAGAAGACAACCTCTATGTCTGGTACCAGCTCAGCTGCAGGAGTTGCCGCGTCAATGCCAGAAGTTGGTACAGAACCGCCTTAGGACTCCCCTCTACCATCACCAGCTACCATCACCCCCAGATTCCCCCCTCCCTGCCCCTTGCCCCCCCCACCCACTCATGTCCCCCCATCGCACCACACTGTCACCCATCAGCTTTCATCGCCCCCAGGTCCCCCCATCCCCCAGCCTCTCTGCACCCAGCCACTCGCTGCTGCAGCCCCACTTCCTCCAGGAAGGTGCCAATCTCATGGCCAGCGGCGCCCTGGGTCCCCCACGAAGCTGCTGCGGGACGCACGTGCCGGGAACGCAGGACTGGGCCTGAAAGCCCAGGCAATCTGAGCCAGGCATGCCACCACCAGCCTCCGGGGGCACTGTCATCCGCACAGCCGTACCACATGCCTCCAAACCACATGCCCACCATCGACGACCCTCGGTCATGACCCCCGCCCCCAACACTCCCCCAAGTCCACCTGCGTCATGCTGCACCCCAGGGGCAGCGGGTGCCTCAGCTCCAGCCAGCAGTTGGGAATGCCACCGCCGTCACCATCTTGCCGCCCCTTACCCCTGTAGAAGTAACTAGCTCCCTCTAAGCTCCCCCTCCTAAATTCCCCTCTCACCAACAGCCACATTCTGTACCGCAGGAACACCAGTCTTGGGACTTTTCCTTGCAACAAAGCCCGCTGCCAGCTTTGTCCACACGTCTATTCTGGGGATACCATCACTGGATCTAACCAGGTTAGTCACAAAATCACGGGCACATTCTCATGTTCCTCAACTAACATCATATATGCCATCACATGCCAACAATGCCCAGATGCTCTGTATATTGGACAGACTTCAAACTCTCTTAGACAAAAAGAGTTAATGGGCACAAAACAGATATAAAAACACTCCTGATCCACAAACTGGTCAGCCAACATTTTCATGGAGTGGGCCATTCTGTTAATGACTCAAGAGTTTGCATCTTACTGAAGAGGAATTTTCATACTACTTTGGAAAGAGGCTGCTGAATTTTTTTTATATTCAAATTCAACACATTAACAAGTGGTTTGAACTGGGATGCAGACCTTCTGGGTCATTAGAGGGCCTCTTTTGCATACTTGGCTTAATCTAATTCTTGACCCTCTCTCCCCCGCCCCCCCGCTCTGATTTGCTCACCTTGATAATTTTTTTCTGATTTGTCAACCTTGATTACTATTTTTGGTTCTCTATGCCTTAAATATTGAGTCTGTTCTGGTATGACTATGGTCTGAAGAAGTGCGTCTGTCCCTTAAAAGCTCACCCAATAAATTATTTTGTTAGTCTTTGAAGTGGTACTTTGGCTTGAAACACAAAGGCTTTAAAACAAAAAAGCAATACTTATGTTACATGCACAAAACAAATTAAGGAAATTAAAGTTCACATTCCCTAGTTCAGGGGTCTGCAACCGAAATAGTGAGAAGAGGCATTCTTTCAAATTCAGTTACAAAAATCAATACTTCAGGAGCTGTAGTGTATGTGAATATGAGGCAGTCCTTAATAACTAAAGTCAAATCATACTTTGTCACCCCTATTTCAAGAACAGCACATACACAACGATTTCTACCAGTAAGAAAGTTAAGTTACCCCCATCTCCAGGCTTTACCCACCTCTGCCCCCCAATCCATGCCCCCATCCCCAAGCTTTACCACCCTCCCTGCAAACCCACTCTCCCATCCCCAAGTTTAATCTCTCTCAGCCCCAGGCCACCCCCCCAATCCCCACGTTTAACCTCTCTCAGCCCAGAACCACCATCTCAACCCCAGGCTTCACCTCTCTCAGCCCCAAACTCACCCACTTGTCATCCCCAGGATTTACCTGCCTCAGCCAATGAGCTCTGTGTCCTGCCACTGCTTCTCCACAGCCACCGCCTCTCCTCACTGCTCCCGCAGCTGCCCCCTTCTCAGCATAGCTGCACAGCAACAGCAGGGCAGGTGCAGCCACCCCTCCCGCAGGCTGACTTCCCCAATGTGGAGCACACAGGCAACTCCCTACCCTGTCAACTTCCCCCCGCCATAGTGACTGTTCAAGCGGCTCTGGAGGCTGCCACCAGTTAGACAAAAAACCTCAATTCCGTTTTAACTATGGACACTGTTTAAGTGGCAGCAGCCTCCAGAGCCCCAAGTGGAGTCAGTAGCAGCAACAGTACTTGGAGCCAAAGTGGCTCCTTAAAGAGCATAGCTACTCCCTGTGCCCTTTGTAAGGGCCTGAATATTAAATTCTGCCCTCTTTCAGTACCATCACCTATTAGTACTCCACCCTCACAGATGCTAGCAAACCAGGCTCGGGCCGGGCCGGGCCGGGCCGGGCCGGGCCGGGATAGTAGTCCAACTGAGAGGAAGCTCAGGTTTAGGTCTGGCACAGTAGACAGGATGTGTCTAAATCAGACAATCTATCATATTTCCACAAAACAATCTTGTACCATACCTGCACTCTGATCTTGAGGATTCCTGAGACGTTGGCTTCACTTAACTCTCATGAAGTCCCAGATACTGCTGTCATGTCAGATTGCAGACGGTATCGATGGCAAGAAACCCCACCCCATGCACCTCTGAACACTTCTAGAATTTGTTGTAGAAATGAGGCTTAAAGCTTCAAGAGATTTACACACCTGTCAGTGACAGTTCTGCCAACCTGCTCAAATCTCCTCATCATTTACTACAGCTACCCTGAATGCTCCATGATGGAGCTCTTTTGTGACCTTGTGACCTCATACCCAGATGTGCTGCTGGGGTTCGCACTTGAGGTCTGCGAAATACAACGGCAATGAACTCAGAATTCCTAGGCTGCTCCCTGACGAGCTGGAGAGCAGCAGAGGTGAAAGCAATGGCTAGAATGGGGGAATTGGGGGATACTTCTGGAGGCCAATAACATTGATTTTAATAACTACATCTACACTAGCCTAAGGCTGACCTTGCAAATTCAAATTTTGCATTACTTCTCATGGAAAAAAAATAGGAATACAAAAGTTAAACTTAGAACCCCTTAAAATCAATATAATGATAACTGCAGTGAAGACTGGTGCATTGTAAAATCCACCTAAGCCCCTTCAAAATTGATTTTATGCTCTAATGTAGACCAAGCCTGAGAGTGGTCTTGATTAGGCAAACCCTAAGGCATCAGGATGCTTTACAGGCTTTTCTGAGGGCTTGCCTACTCTTGAAATGCTACAGTCACACATCTGCAGCACAGGAGCTGTGCAACCGTAGCACTTCGGCATAAACACTCAATACATTAGAAGAGAGAGTCCCATCATCAGCAAAAGAATTTGGTCATTCTAGCTCTATCTACTCCACTGGAAGGATCGGGGGTAACCCCAGGCTCTGCACTGCAGAGCTTCCTGAAGCCTGAGCAGCACCAGGGGCTGTATAATCAATTCCACTCTGCCACTCAAAAAAGAGAGGGTTAGAGGTGTGGGAGGAAGGTTGGAGTCGGGGCAGAGTTGGAAGCAGGAAGAGGCAGGCAAGCCAGCCATCCTGGACAACACCCCCCCGGCCCCCAGACTGCTCTTACTCGAGGGTGTTAGGTATGCCTACCCATCTCACTCAAGTATGTGCTTTTTTCATACCCCTTAACAACGTAGATGAGTAGACCTGGCTGAACTGAGGAATATCCTACAGTATATGTGCGCTAGCTACACATACAAACATCAAAGAAAATTGCCAATTGCCACAGGCAAACTAACAATTAAATGGATGGAGGGGGAGCTGGAGCAGACCCCCTGCTAGAAACAGGGGCTGCTCCTGTCACAGTGCAACGCAGGCAAGGTCCTTCTCGCCTGACGGAGCAGACCCCACCTGCAGCAGGCAGGTCACTGAAGCCTGGCTGGGCTGGAGTGGCCTCCCCAGCCACCCTCCTCCCTGGGGCTGTCACAGACTGGCCACTCCAGCCTGCAACAGTTAACCATAACTGGTAAGCCCAAGCTGTTTAGAGTGAGGTTTACCAGTTAACCAGCTAAACTTTTAACATCCCTTGAGAAATTTGCTGCTTACCAGGAGTGAGAATACAGGACATAACAAACAGTTGTCCAAAAAATCATCAAACCTGCAGATTACTACCCCTTCCTACTTCTCCATGTAGGAACCAATGACACAAAAAAAGAACAACCTTGAGCAGATGACCCGCAGATTATGTAACTCTGGGAAGAAAGACTGAGGAATATGGAACACAAGTGGTATTCTCGTCCATCCTCCCTGTTGAAGGAAGGAGTCCAGGCAGGGATCATCAAATCATGGAAGTAGATGTGTGGTTACGCAGGTGGTGTCAGAGAGAGGGATTTGGTTTCGTTGACTGTAGGACTCTGTTTTGGGAACAAGGATTCCTAACAAGGGACAAGACCCACCTAACAAAGAGAGGGAAGAGCATCTTTGTGCACAGGCTTGCAAACCTAGTGAAGAGGGCTTTCAACTACATTCATTAGGGGACGGTTACAAGCCCTGAGGTAAGTGGGGAAGGAACAACGAACAACAAAAGACAACTCCAGATTCAAAAGGGGAGATTAGGCCAATCAGCTAATTTTCTAAGTATCGGAGAGGTAGCCGTGTTAGTCTGTATCTTCCAGAACAACAAGAAGTCCTGTGGCACCTTATACACTAACAGATATTTTGGAGCATAAGATTTCATGGGCAAAGACCTGCTTCATCAGATGCATCTGATGAAGTGGGCCTTTGCCCACCAAAGTTTATGCTCCAAAATATCTGTTAGTCTATAAGGTGCCACAGGACTTCTTGGTAGTAGTAGTAAGGTGTTTGTACACAAATGCAAGAAGCCTGGGAAACAAACAGGAACAATTAGAGGCCCTGGCACAGTCAAAAGAAGAAGAAGTGACTGAAGTAATAAAGGCTTGGTGGGATGACTCTCATAACCAGAGCACCGCCGTGGAAGGATAAAAAACAGATCAGTAAGGACAGGCAGGGCAGAAAAGGAAGAGGAGTGGGACTGTACATGAGAAAGCAGTATGATTGCTCAGAGCTCCAGTAGATGGAGGGAGAAAAGCCAGTTGACAGTCTTTGGGCTAAGCTTAGAGGTGGAAGCAACAGAGGTGATGTTGTGATTGGTGCCTGCTATAGACCACCAGACGAGCTAGATGAGCATTTCTTAGGACAACTAAGAGAAGCTTCCAAATCACCGTCCCTTGTTCTCATGGGAGATATTAATCACCCTGACATTTGTTGGAAGACCAATACAGAAGCGCACAGATAACTGAGGAAACTCTTGGAGAACGCTGGGGATAACTTCTTGGTATAAGCGCTAAAGGAACCAACTAGGGGCTTGCACAGCTTGACCTGCAGCTCACAAACAGGGAAGAACTAGTAAGATATATAGAAGTGGGTGGCAACCTGGGCTACAGCAATCATGAGCTGGTGGATTTCAGGATTCTGACAAAAGGAAGAAAGTTGAGCAGTAAAACACAGACCTCAGATTTCAGAAGAGCAGTCTTTGACGCTCAGAAAACTGATAGGCTGAATCCCCTGGGAAGCTAATATGAAGGGGGAAAGGAGTTCAGGAGAACTGGCAGTATTTTGAAAAAGTTTTGTTCAAGGCACAGGAACAAACCATCCCGATGTGCAGTAAGAAAAGTAAATATGGCAGGCAACCAGCTTAGCTTACCAGGGAAACCCTTGCCAAGCTTAAATGCAAAAAGGATGTGAATAAGAAGTGGAAACATGGACAAATGACTAAGCAGAAGTATAAATATTTTGCTGGAGAATGCAGAGGAGTAATCAGGAAGGGAAAAGCACAATTGGAACTACAGCTAGCAAGGAATGTGAATGGTAACAAGAAGGGTTTTTACAGATATTTTAACAATAATAGGGTGATCAAGGAAGATGTGGAGCCACTACCGGATGAGAAAGGCAACCTGGTGACAGATGATGTGGGGAAAGCTGAAGCAGTCAATGCTTTTTTAGCTTCTGTCTTCACAGACAAGGTCAGTTCCCAGACTATAGCACTAGGCAAGGCAGCAGTATGGGAAGGAGCTGGGAAGCTCTTGGTGGGGAAAGAACAGGTTAAGGGCTGTTTAGAAAAACTAGACACACAAATCCATGGATCTGGATTTAATGCATCCAAGGGTACTGAGGGAACTGGCATTTGTCATTGCAGAGCCTTTGGACTTTATCTTTGAAAATTCGTGGAGATTGGGAGAGGTCTCCAATGACTGGAAAAAGGCAAATGTAGCACCCATGTTTCAGAAAAGGAAAAAAAAAAGATGAGCCAGGGAATTACGGACCAGTCATCCTTACCTTAGTCCCTGGAAAAAACCATGGAGGGGATCCTCAAGGAATCCATTATGAAGCACTTGGAAGAGGGGAGTCAAGAGCAGTCAACAGCAATTCACCAAGGACAAGTCCTGCCTGACCAATCTGATTAGCTTCTATCATGAGGTGAGTAGCTCTAAGGACATGGGGAAGTCAATGGATGTGATACACCTTGGTTTTAGCAAAACTTTTGATATAGTCTCCCACAGTAACACCCATAAATTAAGGAAGTATGGACTGGATTAATGGACTAAGAGGAATAAAAGAGACTGGTGCTGCTGCCAGAGCTCAGCACCAGCCAGCCTAGCCACAGGGAAAGGGGTCGGGAGTTTCCCTCAGCCCTGACCAGCTTCCAGCTGACATCCCACCACGGCCAGGGCCCTGCCCCAGCTGGCTTCCAGCCATGCAGGGGCTATCTTCCCTGCCCAGCCCGGGTTCTTCAGCTGGGTCTACCAGTCGGGGCTCTGCCCCAGCCAGCTTCTAGCCACAGGGGGTCAGAGGCTCCCCTTATACCAGCCAGGGTTCCTGCACCTGGTGCTGCTAGCTGGGCCTCTGAGCCCCAGCCAGCTTCCAGCTGTGGGGGTCAGGGTTCTCCCTGCACCCAGGTGGCTGGCACTGCCTGCTAGACCTCCATGCCCCAGCTGGATTCCAGCCACAAGGGTCCCTGTGCCTCCAGCCTGAGTGACTCCTAGCCCAAGTGCAACTCCCCTAGCCCCCTCCAGCCCCTGACTGTGACTCCCCTAGACCCCTGCAGCCCAAGTGAGACACCCCAACCCGAGACACCCTTAGCCCCCTCTAGCCCGAGTGTGACTCCTAGCCCCCTCTAGCCCCTGAATTGGACTTCCCTAGCTCCTGATTGTGGGGTTTATGCTGGGAGGAAAAATTTGGGGGTGTGTCTTTCCACCACCACCACTCTGATTAACTATAGTAAGTCTAGTGTTCTAATTTTATTAAATATATTTCCTCTTTTCTATGAAATAACTATTATGGATATATAAACACAAGGGAGCACAATTTTATATTCTTGCCTCAGGTGCAAATTGGCTAGTTATGGCACTGCCCACTCACCCCCATTTTTGAATTGCTGTGGGTCACTAAGTCTTCCAGATTTGTCAAAATGGGTCCCCATCCGGAAAAGGTTAGGAACCATTGGTCTAAAGTTAGAGGGGGAGGTGTAGGTTGGATATTAGGAATAACTATTTCATCAGGACAGTGGTGATGAAGCACTGACACGCATTACCTAGAGAGGTGGTGGAATCTCCATCACTAGAGGTTTTTAAGTCCCAGCTTGACCAAGTCCTGACTGGGATGATTTAGTTAGGGTTGACCTCCTGAGGTCCCTTCCACCCCTAAGATTCTAGGATTTCATATCTTGACTCAATTTTGATGTCTAGAGATTGAGCCAACTGATTACCTGCCCCATGAAAAAGTTGAATCTCATGTGAAATCAGAATTCTGCCTCTCTAGTGGATTTCTTTGGTTCCTCCAGGAACCAAATTTACAGAGCAGTAGGTCTCACTGAAGGCAGTCATCTTGCCCTTGCTGCTCAATAATTGCCAAGCCTCAACTGCAACGTGACCAAAACCTAAAACTACTATATGAAGTCCCACTATATTGCCACCACCACACACCAGTTCATGTTTGCACTCATGCAGCTGTCGCCTTTGGTTGAAAATACACACCTACAATGGGTCACTTCAGTCTGTGGCTGAGGAGCACACCTAGACAGAGTAGAAAACATCACTCACAGAAGTAGCTCTCCCCAGTTGGGTAGGAGACTCCAGCCCACCCTGGCAAATTGTGACCCTGCCTTCATTAAATCACATCTGTTACTTCTCAGCTGGACTACTACAGCAATGCAAAACATCTGGGCATGCAGTATTCCATACTTCGAGAACGTCATCAGATAGCACATACTAAAGCATGTACCCTAAGCAACACCAGCTACCCTGAACACATTACACCTGTCCTTCACTCCCCAAAACAGCTTCTGGTTTGGGGAGCAGGAGAAACATGGGAAGCTATAAATCACCATATCAGAGGGGTACGGCCGCTCTCTGTCGCCACCACTCACTACTATATAGTGTGCCCTGATCTGAACAGGCCACATGACCAGTGGTTCCAACCAGATGCCAGGCTCCAGCTCCTACTACAAGCTGCGCTGGAGGGAGGGGTCAAGGTGTGGGCCAACCTCCTTACCTAACAGCTGAATGAAGAAAGCAGTACAGGGTATGCACAACTTGTCACTCACGTTGCAGAGCCATATGGATATGCTTAAATGCCTATTAAGAAACGATCAAAAAAAATCCTGAATCTTTTTTGTCGCACTGCTACAAACATACTTGCAGATGGTATTTTCAAATAAATTACCAAAACTGAAAGTTGTGATCACAGTGTGTTATTTTAACAATATGCAGAATTTTGTAAAATTATAAAACAATTTTTTGGCGCAGTATTCCCTCAGGAGTAATCTATGCAGGAAACAGAATTCAGTGACTGACCCAAAACTAGAATAAACTCCTCATGAATTAAGGACCGTTACATATTTCCCCCTTCCATTCCACTTGAAGGGCCAGGAACATTTCTTTAAACCTCCTCTTGAGTAACAAAAATAGCAATTATGTGAATATGCATATTAAAATAATTCCAAAACAAGACATACCACTGCACACACTTACACTTCTCCCACTCAAGAGACAACATCGGAATACTGCATGACAGACATTGTTTAGTGCAATTCTGGAAGGCGCACAGCCCGAGTTAGCTTCAAACCAGTGTTTGTCGGTGTTTGGAAGAAGAGCTAGAAACACGAATGACTGGTTCAAAGCTAACTCTGATGAGATGATTCCAGTCATTGAAAAGAAGCGCGCTGCACTCCTGGGCTGCGTCTACACGTGCACGCTACTTCGAAGTAGCGGCAGTAACTTCGAAATAGCGCCCGTCACGTCTACACGTGTTGGGCGCTATTTCGAAGTTGAAATCGACGTTAGGCGGCGAGACGTCGAAGTCGCTAACCCCATGAGGGGATGGGAATAGCGCCCTACTTCGACGTTCAACATCGAAGTAGGGACGTGTAGACTATCCGCGTCCCGCAACATCGAAATAGCGGGGTCCTCCATGGCGGCCATCAGCTGGGGGGTTGAGAGATACTCTCTCTCCAGCCCTTGCGGGGCTCTGTGGTCACCGTGGGCAGCAGCCCTTAGCCCAGGGCTTCTGGCTGCTGCTGCTGCAGCTGGGGGTCCGTGCTGCATATACAGGGTCTGCAACTAGTTGTTGGCTCTGTGTATCTTGCACTGTTTAATGAAAGTGTGTCTGGGAGGGGCCCTCTAAGGGAGCGACTTGCTGTTGAGTCCGCCCCGTGACCCTGTCTGCAGCTGTGCCTGGCTCCCTTATTTCGATGTGTGCTACTTTGCCGTGTAGACGTTCCCTCGCTGTGCCTATTTCGATGTTGGGCTGAGCAACGTCGAAGTTGAACATCGACGTTGCCAGCCCTGGAGGACGTGTAGACGTTATTCATCGAAATAGCCTATTTCGATGTCGCCACATCGAAATAGGCTACTTCGATGTAGCCTTCACGTGTAGACGTAGCCCTGGAGTACAAAAGCTCACCGAGCCAGAGTACCCAGCAAGCGCTTAGAGAGGCCAGAAGAACAGTACAGCAGACAGCCAGGCACTGTGCTAACAACCACTGGCTCCAGCTATGTAGCAGCATTCAGACCTGTGCCGACTTTGGTAATCTCAGAGGAATGTACGAGGGTATGAAGAAGGTATTAGGACCCACCCAGAACAAGATGGCACCTCTGAAATCCAAATCTGGTGAAGTCATCGCTGACAAAGCCAAACAGATGGAGCGCTGGGTTGAGCACTACTCCGAGCTGTACTCACACGAGAATGTTGTGGTTGACGCAGCCCTCAATGCCGTCGAGCTCCTACCAGTAATGGACGAATTGGATCAAGAGCCGACTGTGGATGAACTGAAGAGAGCCATCAACAGCACTGCAGCTGGAAAGGCCCCTGGTCAGGATGGTATACCACCACAGGTAATCAAATGTGCCGCAGACACACTCCTGGAACCCCTGCATGAGCTACTGTGCCTGTGCTGGAAAGAGGGTGAGGTTCCACAGGATATGTGTGACGCTAACATTGTAACATGGTATAAGAACAAAGGAGACAGAAGCGACTGCAACAACTACCGTGGAATCTCCCTCCTAAGCGTCACTGGTAAACTGTTCGTTCGCATCATCCTTGGCAGACTCCAGAAGATTGCTGAGAGGGTGTACCCCGAATCGCAGTGCGGATTCCGTGCAGAGAGGTCTACCGTTGATATGGTCTTCTCTCTAAGACAGCTGCAGGAGAAGTGCAGGGAGCAGAGAAAGCCACTCTACATAGCCTTCATCGACTTGACCAAGGCTTTTGACTTGGTCAGCAGGGATGGTCTGTTCAAACTGCTCCACAAGATAGGCTGTCCTCCACGGTTACTCAAGATGATCCAGTCGTTCCACGAAGACATGAGAGGAACCATCCAATATGACGGCGCATTATCGGATGCTTTCAGAACCAGGAGCGGCGTCAAACAAGGATGCGTGCTTGCTCCGACATTGTTTGGGATCTTCTTCGCGCTCCTCCTGAAGCATGCCTTTGGATCTTCAACAGAGGGCATCTTGCTGCACACAAGATCCGATGGGAAACTGTTTAAACTTGCAAGGCTGAAAGCTAAGTCTAAGGTGCGAGAAGTCCTCATCAGAGACATGCTGTTCGCAGACGATGCTGCTGTAGTGTCTCACACAGAAGACCAGCTTCAAAAACTGCTGGATCGGTTCTCCAAAGCGTGCAAGGACTTCGGGCTTACCATCAGCCTAAAGACGACGAACGTACTCGGTCAGGATGTTGCTGAATCTCCATCAATCAGCATTGACAACTATACGTTAGAGGTTGTCCATGAGTTCGTTTACCTCGGGTCCACCATCACTGACACCCTGTCGTTGGACACTGAGCTAGATAGGAGGATCGGAAAAGAGGCCACAACACTGCCCAGACTCAGCAAGAGAGTGTGGAATAACAACAAACTGTACACTCACACCAAAATGCAAGTCTACAGAGCCTGAATGCTCAGCACCCTCTTTTATGGCAGCCAGACTTGGACCCTGTATGCCCGCCAGGAAAAGAGGCTGAACGTCTTCCACTTGCGCTGCCTCAGGCGCATCCTTGGAATATCATGGAAGGACAGAGTGCCCAACACCGCTGTCCTTGAGCAAGCTGGAATCCCAACCACGCATACCCTCCTCAGGCAGTGCCGGCTCCGCTGGCTTGGCCACGTCCACAGGATGAATGATGGAAGGATTCCAAAAGACATCCTGTATGGTGAGCTAGCCTCTGGCAAAAGACCTCCCAGACGCCCCCAGTTGTGTTACAAAGATGTCTGCAAGAGAGACCTCAGAGAGGTAGACATCGAGCTGGACAACTGGGAAGAACTAGCAGACAACCGCAGCAGATGGAGGCAGGAGTTACACAAGGGCCTTCAGAAGGGCGAGTTGAAGATCAGACAGCTAGCAGAGGAGAAGCGAGCGCACAGAAAGCACAATAAGGACTTTCCAGACACCCACTACATCTGCAAGAGATGCAGCAAGGACTGTCACTCTCGTGTGGGTCTTTACAGCATCTATTGTGACTATAAATGAAGTCCTCAATTGAAACTTTAAAGGGCGCAATCCATAGTCTATGCAGACTGAAGGATGCCTACTACTGAAAGGAGCACAGAGGGTGTGGTGATTAGTTTGGTATACCTCACTGTACAGCAGAGGTGAAGAAACTTTTTTCGATCGGGCTGCTGACATTGAAAAAAATATCAGCAAGGGTCCACACAAAAGTCAAAAGCAAAAAGCCAACCTCACTGATGTGGCCCCTGAGCAACACACCTTCCTCCCCTCACAATCCAGCCCCACAGGAAGGCAGTGGGATGGGAGAGCCAGGACTACTAGATTTTGTGGGCCTCCACTTGGCTCCATTTTTGGTTAGGGACAAAAGTGAGGGTTTCAACATGCAAGAGGTGGCTACAGGTCTGGAGTCTGGGAGGGAGGGGGCAGGAACAGGCTAGAAGTGGGTATGCGGGGTCTGGGCACGAGGGATGTGGTGGAGTCACTTACCTGCCCAGCTCCGCAGGGACACATATCACCACTCCAAGGAACCACACCTTGAACTGCTCCAATTGGCCATGAGTCCAGCCAACAGGAGCAGCCAATGGTGAGGAGGGGGGAAGCCTCCAGGTGAGAACTTCCCTATGCTGCTATCCCCCTAGCTGAGGGGGAAGTGGGAGAGGAGGAAACGGCTGCTTCCTCTCCCCACTCCAGGCAGGGGCACCAACATGGGCTCCCTGCTGCGGGAAGGGAGGGGGCAGATCCAAGCAAGCCTACATTTCCCACCCCAATACACACAGATTAAACTCCAAAAATAGAGGCAAAATCAACAGAATCATATAATACGAGAAGTGGAAGGGTCTCGAAACAGTCATCAAGTCCAATCCCCTGCCTTTCATCAGGGCCAATCACCAACTCTGTCATCCTCATGAGTTATTTATCTAACATGTTCTTAAATATATCCAATGATGGAGATTCTACAACCATTCTAGGCAATTCATTCCAGTAATTAACCACACTAACAGTAAGGAATATTTTTTTCTAATGTCCAAACTAAACCTTCCTTGCTTCAATTTAAGACCATTGCTGTGTGTCCTATTTTCAGAGGCTAAGGAGAATCATTTTTCTTCCTCATCCTTGTGATGCCCTTTTAGGTACTCAAAGGCTGTTATCATGTCCCCTCTTAGCCCTCTCTTTCCCAAACTGAACAAACCCAATTCTCCTAATCTTGGGGTGGGGGGAGGGGAACTCTCAGTGGTTAGAGTTCAAACCTTGAGGGGGCCTTTCAGTGGTCTGGGGCAGATTAGATTTACACACACACACCCAAAAAAAAAAGTCAGGGATGGTGACAGATCCTGATGTGAGTGCAGAGGTCTGTACTTGATGACCTGTCAAGGTCCCTTCCACTTCTGAGAGATGTGTCTCTCTCCATGTTTTTAATCTCTCATAGGCCACATTTTCTAAACCTTTAATCATTTTAGTTGCTCTTCTCTGAACCTTCTCCAATTTTTGCACATCCACCCTAAAGTAGTTTAAAAGTAACAACCTTTATTACAGTCTAAATCAGAAAGATTAAGAGAATAAGACCCGACTGACTCAAGATGATATAACTAGTTTTTTTTGTGTCAATGGAGGCATATTACTATCTGCCAGAGATGGTGTCAGGTCCTGCTGTGAGTGCAGGGAGTGGGATTCAATCTCCTGAGGTCCCTTCTAGCCTTATGAATCTATGATTCCTCAATCTTCCTGGTGGAGGAAGCTTCCACAATCTCTGATGCTAAGACAGCAACCGCTGAAGGAGCTGTGCCAGTGGCTTCTCCTGCACTCTTCTCTAAGCATAGAAGGAACACCTTTGCTAGTACCCTGCACCCCCCTTTACATCAAGATGGGAGCACGAGAATTTATCAGCACCCTGATTCTTCTGCCTCACCCTCCAGCCCAGGAACAACTTGCACATGCCAAGCAGCTGATTTAAAGCCCCAAACTGGCTAAGGCGGCTCAATAACGAAACACGGGCATTTGTTAAGACCCCATCTGATCTCCGATATCAAAAGCATGCGACTCTGATGACATTACTGCATTGCACGAGACATAGATCTCTGAAGAGTAGCTGTGTTAGTCTGTAAGTTCATAAAAACAAGCAGTCCTGTAGCACCTTAAAGACTAAATTTTAAGTATTAGGTTGTGAGCTTTCACAGGTAAGACCCACTTCATCAGATCTGGAATGGAGATAATAATACAGGATTTATATAATGGGAAAGAGAAGAAAGCAGGAAAGGGGGAAAAAGTCTCAATTTACCACCCCAGGCACTTCAGCCATGCTAATGAGCCCAAATCAGGCACAACAGCAGCCATACTGGTCACATCAAAGGTCCATCTGGCCCACTATCCCCCCTTCCACCCATACCAAGTACCAAGTGCCCCAGAGGCAACAAACAGAACGGGGAATGCGAAGTGATCTGTTCACTGCTGCCCGTGCCCAGCTTCTGGAAAAGAGACTGGGGAAACCATCGCCCCCATCCTGGCTAACAACCCTTGCGGGACCCACCCTACGTGATCTGCGCGCACCTACAGCCTCAAGTCAACGAGCAGAACCAGCCTCAGGGAGAGGAAACCCGAGGCGGCAGGGCCCCGACGCGCCCTGGCGAGAGCGCGGGCGCGGCGCGGGGCCGCCGCACACCGGGGCAGAGGTTTCGTGGCGTCTCCTGCTGCCGAACGCAGTTCAAGGTAGCCTGGGCCACACTCGCCTTCCCCGCCCGGACCAGGGCTGGGAACAAGCGGGAGCGGGGCAGGGGCAGAGGCAGAGCACCAGCCCCACGGACCGCTCCGGGGGGGGGGGCACGCACCGGCCCCTTCCCCCTGCCCCCCACCCGTACCTCCGCCAGGCGGGACCCCGGCTCCTGCATCGACACCGCACAAGCCCCGACCTCTTCGCACCGAGTTCCCCAGCTCGCCAGGCGCGACGCCCGACCACCCCCCGGCCGCCGAGCCACATCCCGCCCCTCGGCCGGCAGCGCCGCACCTCTTGGGGGGCCCGTCTCCGGCGCTGCCCGCCCCGTTGGCCGCCGGCGCTTCCTCCATTTTACCACTGCCCTCGGTCCCCACGGCCGCCATTTCCTGCGCGCCTTTGTGTAAGCAGCGCCGCCCGCGCTGTGCCGCGCAGCACGCTGGGAAAGAGGCGGGGCTGGGACGAGGCGGGAGCGCCCGGGCACGTGGCGCAGTTCTGTGACGTCACGGGGTGCCCCCCCCCTTCGGCTGTTCCCGCTGCTGGGTCGGGGGGGTTCCGGCCCAGGCTTGCGGGGTACAGAGCTGTGCGCGGTCGTGAGCGTACGCGCAGACGCCAGTCCCATAGGGCTGGAAGGAACCTCAGGAGGTTATGGAGTCCAGTCCTCTGCCCTTGGCAGGGCCAAGCACCAGCCTCCCCGCCCCCCCCTTTTTTTTTTTTTTAAAGTTCTGTTTGCCCCAAATCCCTAACTGGCCCCCTGGAGGGCTGAACTCACAACGTTGGTTTAAGCAGGCCAATGCCCACACCACTCAGCTATCCGTCCCCCAGGTGGTGACACTTGGCTGTTCGTGTTACCTCGGGTCAGGTGCACACTGCGGTCCCCCTGCACTGGCTAGCACCTGCGGGAGTGGACCTGCTGGTGTGGGTTCAACTGGACACCCTGAAAACTACAAGGGGGAACCTTCTGGCACACTGAATTATAAATGTCAGTCACTGTGCCCACTCCAAGCTCAGCCTCTCCCCTCACCTACCAAGTCACTCAGAGCTGTCCTCTACGTCCCCCTCAAACTTTCCCCAGACTCTCTCTCCCTGCCAGTGCATCTAGTCCACACCCCCTTTGTTTCCTGTGTTTTAACCAGTCACTGATCCCTTTTATCTCCTGGACAGTTCCCTTTACTTAAGAGCCTTTAGCAGACTAACTTTGTCAAAGGCTTTCTGGAATCTTGAGTACCCAGTGGAGAGTTCCAGTAGCGTGGGGTGGCATGATTTCTCTTTACAGAAACTGTGTCAACTCTTCCCCAACCACTCATGTTCATCCATGTCTCTGATAATTCTGTTCTTTGCTATAGTTTCAACTACCTTGACCGGTGCTCACGTTAGACTGACCAGCCTGTAATTGCCAGGAGCACCTCTGGAGTCTTTTTAAAAAAACTAACCAGTCTTCTGGTCCAGATGAGCCGACGTGAACAGTAGGTTGCAGACCACAGGCTCTCAATCCCCAGCTACATCCCCTTCCTGCTGCTGATGAACTGCTCTCCTGACCCCCACAGCCTCCTCTTTCCCCCGATATTCTTAAACTGAACCTGCAGCCCACATCTTTTACTAATTCACCAAAGTCCACCCTCTCTGCCCCTCACATACCTCAATCCCAGCTCTCAGTTCCTTATGAAGTTACACACCAGCCCCGAGAGAAGGTGGCCTTTGTCTTCTTCAAGCAGTGTCCCAGCCAGCCCCTGCTAGATGTCACAGCACTTGTCTGCCAAATGCTATGCAGCTTTGAGGGGGGAATCTTTGACAATTCTGCCCCTCTCCATCTATCAGGGCTGCTGGGCTCTGTCCCCAGCAGAACTGGCTGGATAGGAATCCTAGTACTCAGCGCACAGGGTCTGTGCTGTGCCTCCAGCAGGTGTGTCAGTGTTGTTGGAACCCTGGGGTGCTAGAAGAGACTCTCCTCTACCTTACAAGGTAAGTCAGAAAAGTTCACTCATGACTGATTCAGCCGGGGCAATTCCCCATTGAGAGGCCCAGGGACAAGGGGTTTCTCCATCACATGGATTCCCTGAATCATGACTAGTAGTAGGCATCCTTCAGTCTGCATAGACTATGGATCGCGCCCTTTAAAGTTTCAATTTAGGACTTCATTTACAGCATCTATTGTGACTATGGAGACCCACACGAGAGTGACAATCCTTGCTGCATCTCTTGCAGATGTAGTGGGTGTCTGGCAAGTCCTTATTGTGTTTTTTGTGTGCTAGCTTCTCCTCTGCTAGCTGTCTGATCTTCATCTCGCCCTTCTGAAGGCCCTTGTGTAACCCCTGCCTCCATCTGCCGCAGTCGTCTGCTAGTTCTTCCCAGTTGTCCAGCTCGATGTCTACCTCTCTGAGGTCTCTCTTGCAGACATCTTTGTAGCGCAACTGGGGGCGTCCGGGAGGTCTTTTGCCAGAGGCTAGCTCACCATACAGGATGTCTTTTGGAATCCTTCCATCATTCATCCTGTGGAAGTGGCCAAGCCAGCGTAGTCGACGCTGCCTGAGGAGGGTGTGCATGGTTGGGATTCCAGCTTGCTCGAGGACGGCGACTAAATGTGTCTCAAAAGTGCTGCTCTGGCTCAACCACAAAGTATGGGTTTGCTGCAGGACCTCCTGGGTGAAACTCTGGAAGCTATTCAGAGTGGATGAGTCATGGCAGGCCTGAATCTCCAAGGTGCAACATTTCTCCCTGACTCAGCCTCATGCCAGCTTTATGCATATGGAATAAAGTCACTCAGCTGCCAGCTTTGCAACGACTCACTGCCTGAGCCACAGCCAGGGAGTGACCCTCTGTGAGATACACCACCATGCTTGACTTTGGCTGGTGGTTGGGGGCAGCTGAGCAGGTAGGAGGGAGGCCTGTCATGTCACGGACACCCAGCGGGACTGTGGCCTTTGGGTCCCCTGAGGACACAAGGTGAATTGAACAGATCCCTGGTAGTGGGAGATGGGGAGAGACTTTAAACCAGAAGACTAATGGCCAGCTCTGAATGTGGCCCTGATTTAAAGTGCCTTAAGGTCTGGATGCCCAGGTGTGAAGCCAGGCAGACCATCAGACACCTAGTCTGTGCTCCAGCATCAAATGCGCCTGAAACATGCCTGTGACTGGTGAAGTATAACTCCTGGAATAAACCACCTCTGGCTTTCCCATCCTGGATTGTCTCACTGACAGGGGTCTGGAACCGGTGGCTGGATGGAGAGGCCCAGAGGCCTGTCTGCCAAGCAAAAGGCTCAGTTGCTTTCAGACAGTTTTGCTGGGTGTCCAGTGTTTCATTCTCCCCTCCCCCATCTGCTCAACAACAAGATCCCATCACTCCACAGCATGTGAGACCCCGGAGGTGAGAACACTGGCGTGCGCAGGAATACATTTTCAAGGGCAGAACCAGGAAGAGGCTGCAGAAATTGCCATTATTTGAGAATCGATGTGTGATTGTCCATCAGCAAAGCAGCTGAAGCCAGAACTCTGTGGCAGGAGAATGTGTTCCTACTCAGCTCGGAACCCGCCAGGGCAGCTTTTCAGGGAATACCGGGCGCTGGGGAAGTGACTCACTTGTCCCAACTGTTCAGAGGGTGGTTAGGACACAGGGGAAAAAATGAACACACACACACACCTTGCCACAAACTGGGAAGTTTCCCAAAAGGCTGGGGGCTGGTCTGGCTGCACAGGGCAGAGGGATTGTGGAAGGTGATCTAGGATGTAGAAGCTCTGCAGAAGCTCTGTGTGCCTTTTGGGTCCCCATTAAAGCAGCACATGGGAGGGTTCACCAGGAGGGAGGGAGGGGAGCCGGACAGCCATGAGACGAGGGCAGGCCCAGCATGGGCTGCTCTATGCCCAACGCAGTGATCCAGGTGGCTCCTGGCCGGCTCTCACTACAGCAGGTTGATGCATTTGGGGGAAGGGCAGGATAGTAGATGGAAGGGAGGGGTGTTGCTGAAAGAGGGAAGCCAGTGTAGATTGGCTGCTGGCGCCACAAACCGGAGGTGACACTGCTACAGGCTGTGCTTGGCCCTCACTCACTCCCAGCTGGGGGCTGGCCTGGCACTAGCAGAAGAGCAACCACAGCCCCAGCCTGCTGGGGATAACTACAGTCACAGAGGAAGCTGCTGCACTGTGGAGACCCCATCTCTCTCCAGCTGCAGCTGCACCCAGCTAACGTGGACACCTGCAGTGGGACGCACCCTCTGCCCTGGGCTGGCAGACAGCACCATTCCAGAGGCACATTGCAGGACTGCGGAGCAGGGCTGGTGCCATGGGTCCCTCTTCAGGCTGCACTGGCCCTGCCAAGCTCCAAGTGCACAGAGGCAGAAGCCAGCCCTCAGGGGCCTTGCACTGGGCACAGCAGAGCAGGGCACCACTGTGGGTGCTTTGGAGCATGCAGATGAGGCTGCCACAGGCTTGGCCCCAGCTTCACAGTATAAAAGGGGGGTCCCGCAAGGTCACACAGAATCACAGAATCACAGGGCTGGAAGGGACCTCAGGAGGTCATCTAGTCCGGCTCCCAGGATGGCAGATGGAAAGTACTGGGTCACATGATGGCAGGATGTTTAGCATGGAAAGGCAGAAATGGCTGGAAGTCTGCCCTTGGGCAAACACACCAAGAGCTGCCCCAGGCAGCCAGCATATCCCTCTGCATTTGATGCTCTGTCTCACGAGAAATGGGACCAGAACAGGCTGCTCTGGCATCTCTGCCCCTTCACTGGATCAGCCAGCTGCTGCAGGACTGCAAGTAGCACTTCACTGCTGTTTCCTCTGCCAGTCAAAGGATTGGTCCTGCGTGTGCTGCTGCTGGGCCTTGCTGCTGCTTGGATCCATTTGCCACCTCAGTATGTGGAACCACCAGGACAGCAGATGACCCGCTGTTCTCATGTTGCTGCTGTGTGAGGTGTTGGAGCAGCCTGGATAGCAGAGAGGGGCCAGTGTGAGTTGTTTATCCCCAGGTCATCCCTATGCTGCCATCACAGATCAGCCTTGCCCAGTGGTTAAAGAAGAGGTCTGGGAGCCAGGAGACCTATGGCTCATCCTCTTCTCTGGGCTGTGGTTTCCTTCTGTGGGAGACCTGGGAGGGGAGGGAACACAAACATTGCCCAGAACATGGCAATCATCAAAGAGTGTCTGGACCTTTGGGTGACGAAGAGGAATTGCCAACATTCTAATGAGTGACCCTGGGGCACAGAAGAAAGTGTCACTCTTTTGCATAAGCCAGGTGTTAACTGCTAAGGGCCAGGCGAGACCTGTCTCTTCCCCTCAGTTGCCTGGTGTTACTCCTCCCGCCCCACCACACACACACAGAGACAGACAGAGAGAGAGCACATGTGCATTCTGACTCTGATCCAGCCCTTCACGTTGGTTGATTCAGTGATAGTTCCACCACTCTGTTGCTCTCAGAGGTGAGGCAGGTGCTAAAAAAGGAGCAGACCCACACCTGCCTAAAGGGCACCCTTGCTTGCCACTAACTCCTGCCCTGCACCCCCAGCTGCCCCATTATGGCTGCTGGCCCTGCCCGAGACTAGCACATCCTGCACCAGTGCTAGGCAACTTCACAGTCCCAGCTCCACCCCACCACCTAAGCAGCTGCACCATAGCCCTAGCCTTCCTGGGCATCCCAGCTGGCTGGAGAATGGACAGGGACACACTGTCTTTTTTAGAAGGCAATGCTTTCCCTTGCCTACCTTATACAGTGCCCCTGAGTGCAGGTCTGGGTTCCCCTATCAGTCACGGAGAAACCACACAGGACTGTTGGAGACACCCATTGGCTAGCTGATCCAGGAGCACTTTGAAACCACATGTAGCAGGGCCATGGTGCTAGCAGCTGGAAGGAACGGACAATGGACCAGGTGAAAGCTAATCCTCGACCTGGCCTGAGGTGGTGCCTGTACCCCATTACAGTGCACAAACAGGAGAAACTCCAGTACAAACAGAGACATTCTTTCACCTCTGGACTCAACCCTGATGCTGGAGTAGTGGCTCCATTCTGGTGCTTTCAGTTCAAGAAGGATGTGGATAAATTGGGGTGGGCTCAGAGAAGAGCCAGAAGAATGATTAAAGGGTTAGAAAATCTGCCTTACTGTGAGACTCAAAAGAGCTCAATACACAGAGAGAGGGTTTGTGAGATGTGATTTCACCTACATGGGGAACAAAGATTTAATGATGGGCTCTGTGACCAAGCAGGGATAGGTCTAACAAGACCCAGGAGCTGGAAGCTGGAGCTGGAAATTGAAGCTCGATCAGTTCGGACTGGAAATAGGGTGAGTGTGTTTATCAGTGAAGGCAACAATTTGCCAAGTAGCTCGGTGGATCATCTGTCACTGGTGATTTGAAGCTGGGCTGTTCTTCTACAGCTCTGCTCTTGGAGTTCTTCGAGGTCAGGGCTCTGGCCCATGCTAACTCCAACCCTACACTCAGATGAGACTATCACAGTCATGTCTTAGACTGATTTGAGTGCATGCTGTGCAACAGACCAGTTTTGTGGGCTCAGGATCATCCTGGATGTCCTCAGTTTTGGCTCCTTAAGAAACGGTTGGGGAGGCACCCTGTGCACTGGGGTAAGGCTCCCCTACAGGAATCCCTGTCCATGGTGGAGCTGACTGAGGTTAAATACAGGGCAGTGTGTGGCCGAGGCACTATTGTAATACTTGTCTGCGCAGGACAATGAAGGGGATGAAACAAGCCAGGCTGAGCTCCATGATGGGGCTGGAGGCCAGGGTGCCAATGGGTGCGGGAGAGGTTGGGACACTTCCCCCCTTGAGTTTCTTACCAAATTAAGATTTTCAAACCAGGAAAGTGCAGGGGTGCTTGTGGGGGCCAGGACTGACTTGATTTATACCCTTGGACTCTGTATGAAGCATAGGTCATCTACAAGTCTCCTCCACTTCACTCTATTTTGGGACAAAACTTCTATCTGGCTCCAGGAGTACCCCAGTTGTTGGCCTTCAATTGCAGTAGACCTTCTCCATGTTTTCCGAGGTCTTCCTCTTTTGCGTTTTCCGTGCAGGTTCCATGTGAGAACTTGGTGGACTGTGCTGGATGATGGTTTTTTGAGTGGGGCCTAGCCATTCCCACATTCTTCTCTTGATTTCAATGTCAGTTGGTTCTTGTCTTGTTCTGTTCCAAAGCTCCTCATTTGTGATGAAGTCTTGACATTTAATGTGAAGGACGTACCTCAGGCATCTGTTTATAAATGTCTGTAGCTTGTGATCTGAAGACTTTTTAGTATGCCAGGTCTCACATCCGTACAAGAGCACACCCCTCACATTTGTGTTGAAGATCCTCAGTTTCGTCTTTGCAGATGTTATTTGTGAACTCCATATGGGACGAAGAGGCTTGAATGCAGCTGTTGTTTCCATATCCTGGCACTGATATCCTTGTCTGTTCCTCCATCTATGTCCATAGAATCATGGAACACTAGAACTGGAAGGTACCTTGGGAGGTCATCGAATCCAGTCCCCTGCCCTCACGGCAAGACCAAGCAATGATAAGCCCCCGTGGTAGAACAAAAGGAGTTCATGAACCTACCCAGGAGTTTTTGCTGAGTGGTTATCCTTATGCATGTGTTCAAATTGTACAAAAAGAAAAAAGACAGCTTGAAACAAAGCTGAAAACGTAGGTCCTGACCCTGGGACACAGGCTTCTGGTGCAGGTCAAAAAGTGTTGTTGGTGATGTGAGAAGAAAAAGCTGTTTCCTGCTATTTGGTTTTTCTGTGTTCAGAGGCACAGAGCACATGCATTCTTTGTAAATAAAATCAGATTGCAAAGAAATGCCCATCACCAATTTCTGAACCCCACTAACTCATCAGTGAGGGAGGGATTTAAAATCCCAATTAGTTAACCAGTTAACTGATTAAAAGGTGGCGGCTGAGTTCAGAGGGGTGAGGGGATGGCTCTCCTGCTGGGCTGAAGAGCCTCCTCCCCACTGCCTGTTACCAGGGGCTGCTCTAGCCAAGCTAGAGCCCACTCCTCCCTTTGCCCATGGCACTCCTGAGGTGGCCACTGATGGGGCTTCTCTGGCCAGGCTGCAGCCCCATCCCATACTGGGGATGGGAGATGCTCCAGCCCCTACCAGTTAACTGTAACTGGTAACCCCCAAATATTTAGGCTTACCATTTAACCAGTTAACCTTTAACATTCCTCTCACTGAGAGTCCTAAACACTGACTAACCAGTCAAGTCAAAGAGTGAAATAGCACTTAGGTACTTCTAAGAGTGCTGTTAGGCACACAACCTGCTTATGTGGCTAATGCCCACTGATTTGAATGGACAGTAGGTACCTAAATTTGGATTGGAGATGTGAAACCATAAGGAAAAATAAGATGCCATACATACATACACACTTAACCTGTACATTATCAAAACAAAAAGCAGTCAAGTAGCACTTTAAAGACTAGCAAAGTGGTTTATTAGGTGAGCTTTTGTGGGACAGACCCACTTCTTCAGACCATAGCCAGACTAGAACAGACTCAACATTTAAAGCACAGAGAACCAAAAACAGTAAGCAAGGAGGACAAATCAGAAAAAGATAATCAAGGTGAGCAAATCAGAGAGTGGAGGGGTGGGGGGGAAGGTCAAGAATTAGATTGAGCCAAGTATGCAGACAAGCCCCTATAGTGACTCAGAAAGTTCCCATCACGATTTAAACCATGTGTTAATATGCCGAATTTGAATATAAAAGCCAGCTCGGCTGCTTCCCTTTCCAGAACAGTGCGATAATTCCTCTTCAGTAACACACGTACCTTTAGGTCATTGTGTACAGAGTACCCCTCCACTCTCTGATTTGCTCACCTTGGCCGTGTCTACACGTGCCCCAAACTTCGAAATGGCCATGCAAATGGCCATTTCGAAGTTTACTAATGAAGCGCTGAAATGCATATTCAGCGCTTCATTAGCATGCGGGCGGCAGCGGCGCTTCGAAATTGACGCTCCTTGCCGCCGTGCGGCGCGTCCAGATGGGGCTCCTTTTCGAAATCACGCCACCTACTTCGAAGTCCCCTTATTCCCGTGAGCTCATGGGAATAAGGGGACTTCGAAGTAGGTGGGGCCCTTTTGAAAAGGAGCCCTGTCTGGACGCGCCGCGCGGCGGCAACGCGCGTCAATTTCGAAGCGTCGCTGCCGCCCGCATGCTAATGAAGCGCTGAATATGCATTTCAGCGCTTCATTAGTAAACTTCGAAATGGCCATTTGCATGGCCATTTCGAAGTTTGGGGCACGTGTAGACGTAGCCCTTGATTATCTTTTTCTGATTTGTCCTCGTTGCTTACTGTTTTTGGTTCCCTGTGCCTTAAATATTGAATCTGTTCTGGTCTGGCTACGGTCTGAAGAAGTGGGTCTGTCCCACGAAAGCTCACCTAATAAACTATTTTGCTAGTCTTTAAAGTGCTACTTGACTGCTTTTTGTTTTGATAGTGTATAGACTAGCATGGCTTCCTCTCTGTTACTATTCAACCTGTACATTATGTTTATTAAACACCTACTGGGTTTTTCAGAAGCACCTATCTTCAAAAATCTGGCTCACCTTGGTCACAAATCAACTTACTAACTACATTTAAGTGAAAAAGGTCTTTATGCTTACTTTTGATCCATGTCTACATAGGGAGCCTCTGTCGACAGAGGTCACTGTCGACAATGATACCTTGGCAGTACCTCTGTTGACAGATCAGGGCTCTATACCAGAGCAGCTTGGAACAGTGATACCCTCACTCAACAGAAAGCGGCCACACACGCCAGGCACTCTGTCAACAATACTGGCCCCTATGTCACCTGAACAGGCTCTGTAACCCTGGTAGGTGGCGCACATGGAAGGAAAACCGTTCCTGGAGCATCGGCCCCATGCACCTTTAAAGGACATCCCTGACCCACACTCCCTCCCATGCTGAGGCTTACCTTCCTGAGGGAAAGCAAAGCTCCTGCCAGGCTCCCTTGCCACTTGAGAGAGATCCGTATCTTTCAAACCGCTTCCAGACCACAAGAGCCTGCAGGCTTGCCCTGGCCTGAGGACCACCTCATGTTGGCCCTGCCACACCTGATCATCAGGTTCTTCCACCACATCTGCTAGGAGGGATGCCCCCAACCAGGCAGCCTGCTAAGAAGGCCCATGATGCCACAGTTCCTGAGCCGCCTTCACCCCCTCAGGTCTGGCAGTACCCCACCAGCCCTGATTGGTGGGACCACCTGGTCATGGGACAATGTGGGGGAGGAAAAATCAATGAACCAAGAACTTCCAGATGCACAAGAATACTTTCCTCCAACTGCGCCGAGAAACGGGTTGTGATGCGCCGAGAAACGGGTTGTGATGTCCCTGTGGCAGCTGGGCACCCCCAACAGCTACTGCTCTGGGGGCCACCAGTTCGATGTCAGGAGGCCCACTGTTGGGGCCACACTAACACAAGTACAACACCCTGGGGTCACAGGCCCTGCCTGGGGCAAGAGGAAAAGGAGGGGGAGGAGGGCAGATGGAATGGGAGAGAGGGAGAGAGAGGCAAAGGGGAACGGGGGGAGGCTGATGGACATGGGCTCGCCTGAGCCCAGGGCCGCTACTCCCCTGGATCCTCATGGGCATGTCTGGTCTTCTCGCACCACAGGCAGTGCAGGCCATCAGTGCCATCCTGCTGCAGTGACTCATCCTAATCAGTGACGTGGACGCCCTCGTGGCTGGCTTCAAACGGCTCGGTTTCCCCAGCTGCTTTGGGACACTAGATAGGACCCACATTCCGATCCGGGCCCCGGAACACAGTACTATGGGCAATGTTTACCTCAGGTGGTTCCTAGGAAGCACCTAGGCCTGGAGCCAGAGTACAGGGTGATGCCTGCAGTGCAGTCAGGAGCAGCATGCAGAGCCACATGGCTGCCCCTGCACCTAGGAGCAAGAGGAACATGCCAGTTGCTTCCAGGGGCTGCATGGAGCCAGCCCCTCCAGCCAAGCAGCCTTTCAGTGGCTCAGTCATCTCTGCTGATTGGAGACACCAGGGTCCCATTCTCACAGGGAGTTCCAGTTGAAAACTGGACTCCTGGAACCTTAACTGTGAGCTTAGCTGTGCAAAGGGAGTGGAAGCTCAGAGTCACAAGAGTCTCCAGTGGCAACTGCAGAAGGGGAGGCTTCTTGTGTCTCAACAAGCAGAGTGGCTGATGTCACCATGTGAGGCTTGACTTTAGCCCTGTCCTGATAAACGGGGCACTGGTTAGAAAGGGCATGTGGGGAGAGAGGGCCCCACTGGTCACGTGACTCCTTCCTGTGCCAGTGCCCATGCTGCCCCAGGCTCTACCCCACCCCACCTCCTCCTACCAATGCACTGCTCTTCCTGCCCTTGCTGCGCCTCGCCAGGGGACCAGCAGGGGTGGGCCCTTCACACCCACCAGCAACAACTCCGCTCCCCCAGCTGCACTGCTCTGCTTCCCGCCAGTGAGCGGGGGGCACAGTACCACCTTCCCCTCAGTAACGCAGGCCCCTGCTAGTCACTGGCCGACCAGGAGGCTCTGGCCCTTGCGCCTCCTGCCTGCAGCACTGGGGAGGCACAGAGCCCTTCCACCCATGCACCCCATACACACACATTGCCCACGCTGGCAAACACGAGAGATGTGGGAGGGCAAATTAACAGACCAAAATTAGCGAGTTGGAAATCAGCCTTAACTGGTGGGAAAATCACAAGGGGCTGAGCTCCTCTGGACCCCCGCTGCCCTCTGTGGGGCTGGCTGGAGCAACATCAGCTGGCTGAAAGGCATAAGAGTCATCACCACCACTCTGGGCTCCAGCCAGCACGACATCTAAGTGCCTCCTCCTGCCTTAACCCTGAGAGAAATGGCCTGCCCTTACAGCACCAGAAAGGGACATAAATGACACCACCAGCTCTGGCAAAATCCCCATCCCCACTCGGAAAGTGAAATATTGTCCTCTTCATTTCACTGACGCTTCTGTTCCTTCCCTACCTCGTCTGTCTCCCACCAGCCTTCTCCTTTTGCCGGGTGAGTCTGGCTCAAAGGGCCAAGAGGAGTTATCTGCAACAGTGCTGCAAGCCTGTGACCAGAGAGGCAGTTACAAACAATACACTAAAAATCCCAGATGCCAGCAGGCATTAGCAGCCACTCTAAGACCCAGCAAAGACACGGTGTGATGTGCTTGAGCCGCTTCCAGCCGCAAGGATAAGTCAACACCAAAGCCAGCAGCTGTGTTTTCTTTGCAGTTCTGCCCTTCCTGTGTGCGCATTTGGTCCAGTCTTGGCTGCTGGGAAAGGGGGCTGGGTGTGCACAACCACAGTCCAGCTCAGCTAAATTCTCTTTTCCCCAAGAGGGACAGCTGTGTTTAACATTACCCAGGGGCCTCTCACTGGAGGGTTTCGAGGGGACTCTCTCCATCTGGAAGGGGAAGGAACAAGGGCTGTTGTTAACACAAAGGCCCTATTCAGTGCTTTACCTTTGCAATGCCCTGGCTTCTCAATCTCTCACTACCTCCAACAGCAGACGACAAGGGGGCGGGGTTTGCCAGCTACGGGGCAGGCACAGGTTTCTGGACAAAAAAAACCCCTTGATCAGCATCGTGTAACCATGGATTGTTCTGGGGCACACTGTTGACCTGTGGCTCCAGACTCCTCTGTCACATCCCCAGCACCGGCCTGAGGGCTCATGCAATACACTCTTCTCTCCCTATACCAGCACAACTGGTTCCCAACTTTCTGCTCATAGGCGAAAACCCATACGAGGGGCGCTAATTCTCATTAAAATACAGGTAAAACTCTCTGATCGGTTCCTAGTGCTCCCAACTCTGTGAAGCAGTGGCTGCATGTGGCGCTGCTTTTGAAAGGTAAGTGAGCCTTGGGCTTGGAGGGTGGTGGGGTTGGGGAGGGTTAAAGGCTGGAGGCAGTTGGGGACCATGAGTGGGAGGGAGGGTAAAACCTGGTGGCGGGTTGGGTCCATGGGGCAGAAGCAGGGGGGGTCAGGCTGCAGCGGATTGGGGCTGCAGGGCCGGCAGGGGGGTCAGGCTGTGGAGGGTTGGGGCTGTGGGGCCGGCGGGGGGGTCAGGCTGTGGAGGGTTGGGGCTGTGGGGCCGGCGGTTGGGGGGTCAGGCTGCGGAGGGTTGGGGCTGTGGGGCCAGTGGTTGGGGTGTCAGGCTGCGGAGGGTTGGGGCTGTGGGGCTGGCGGGGGGTTCAGGTTGCGGAGGGTTGGGGCTGTGGGGCCAGCAGTTGGGGGGGTTAGGCTGTGGAGGGTTGGGGCTGTGGGGCCGGCGGTTGGGGGGTCAGGCTGCGGAGGGTTGGGGCTGTGGGGCTGGCAGGGGGGTCAGGCTGTGGAGGGTTGGGGCTGTGGGGCCGGCGGTTGGGGGGTCAGGCTGCGGAGGGTTGGGGCTGTGGGGCCAGCGGTTGGGGGGTCAGGCTGCGGAGGGTTGGGGCTGTGGGGCTGGCAGGGGGGTCAGGCTGCGGAGGGTGGAGCCGTGGGGAGGGTGTAAGGCTCGTATTAGTGGGGGGAGTTCGCTTGTCCAGTGAACCAAGGTAGGTACACATGTCCCTCATTTAAGCGAGTACTCATAAGTAAAGTACTCACTTAACGAGGATGAGTGTACAGTACACCCTGCCAAAGCCTCCATCTCCTGCTGCCAAGGGGTCAGCGCAGAGCCGTGTTGTCAGCTCCAGTCTACACCAGTAAGGGGCATGACCCCATCTTACATTTGATCACCCTGGCAATCACCCACCCTCCCTCCTGAGCCATCTCCACCAGCCACACGCTGCTCAGGGGACTCTGGGCACGTAGCATGTCCCAGCTCTGGACAGGATCATGCCAGAGCTCCAAGCTGCCTCAGGCCTGGATGAGTGACTGACACCCTGGGCTGCTCCAGGTCCATGCCTGTCTCTGCACAAAGCAAGCGCTACCAACGGGCCACTGTGCCTTCAAACACCATCAAGTCCTCCATTTGCACCCTGGCCTGGCACTGCCCCAGAGTGGGAGCTGCTGCCACTGCGGAACCCACAATGGAGCGGGACATGCCAGCGTGGGATCCAGGCTACAGGGCACGTGTGCAAAACCAGGTTGAGAGTAGGAAGACAGGGTGGGGAGGGGAAGCAGAAGTGGGGAAGGAGAGGAAGTCTTGGCCAGAAGAGCAGAAGATGGGGGAGCAGAGAGGGGTGGCTGGATATAGCCCCTGCAGGATGGAGTGGGGTGGGGGAAGCCACGAGGAGGGACTCAGCAGGAAGGCCCAGTGCCTGTGTGGCAGGGGGTGTTTGGGGTTCAGCTCCTGGGCATGATGGAAGAACCTGACCTGTGAGAGGCCAGGAACAGACAGAGCAAGTGGGGAGGTGCTTGAGGCTGAGGGGGAATTTGAGAGAATAGGCTAGAGCAGGGCCTGGGTTATGCCACAGGGTGTGCGTGTGTTTAACCAGTGACTGATAGTAGGGGCAGTGTGTGCCCACAGACTGGAAGGAGACAGGACCCATGAAGGTCTGCGTGACGCAGGCAGGACCATGGTGCTCAGGGTCACTGTTGAGAAGCAACCTGCGTGGGATGCTGCATTTCAGGAGTCCGACGGGCACCTAGCAGTGCTGCAATAGGGTTACAAAGGAAACATGTCTCCATCTTCTTTGGACTGAGCTGCCATTAGCTGCAGCAGCACAGCAGGGTCCCAGAAAAACAGAAAGGGATGACGGAAGTCAGGAGGGGATGCGCAGAGAACAGGAAACATGCCCCTTCAGGAGGTCCACACACTCTTTTCCAGCGTAGACTCCCATGTAGTAATGAGAGATTCCAGTCATTGCCCCCAACACCCAAGCACCCCACCTTCATTCCCTGATGGGGAATTTCTGACTTTGAATCTGGAGGCTTTCTTTGCTGCTCCTTCCTTGCCTTAAACTGCTTTGTATTGTTGCTGTGACCTGCAAAACAGCTGCTATGTTCCAGCCCAGAGGTAGCTGCACTTTACTGGCAAGCTCCAAAGGGATGGTCTTAACGCTCCCAATTCCAGTCAGGACAGAATTAGAAAGGCCAGGGCATGAAATGAGCTAGACAGAAAAATGGCAACAAGAAAACATTCTACAAACACTGTAAAAGAGGGTCTTTCAAACTTCATTGCATCACAACCCCTTTAAGACAGGAAAGTAATTACACAAACACATCATCACCATCATCAAACATGGGTTCAGCACCCATTGGTGTCCCATGCCTCCCTCACTAGTTCCTTCCATCTTTCCCTGTCCAGTGTGGAGAGGTTTAGTTTCTGTAGCCTAGCTCTGCACCAATCTGCTGTATCATCTACCCATTCTCTGTGGGGTCTGCCTCTGCTATTCCAACCGTCCATTATGCCGAATACCAGAGTCTGGATTTTTTTTCGTCATTCGTGCTGCAGATATGCCTGAATAGATGTAACTAGTGTTGTATAACCTTCTGCAGTGGGTTCTCTTTCGGCTGTATCTTCCTATATAATTCCTCATTAGTGACCTTCTGCATCCATCCTATTCTCAGGATCTTTCTATAAAAACTCCTTTCAAATGCCAATATTCTTCTCTTCAAATCTTTCATTATCGCCCATGTATCACATCCATACAACAAGCCACTGAATACACACATTTTCAAGGTGCTCAGCTTCATTCCTAAGCTAACCATTTTGCTTTTCCAGATGTTATCCATCTCCTTCAAACTTGCTCTTGCTTTCACTATTCTAGTTGCTATTTCCTTCTTACAGTCTAGATCATACATCATGTCACTACCCAGATACATGAACTTCTCTACATTCTCTGCACTACCCTGATCTTCCTTTCTATTTCCTTATCTTCAAATACCATTGTTTTTATCGATGTTCATAATCAGTCTGTACCACTTCCCTTCCTTGTTTAGCACCTGCACTGTTCTCACTAGCTTCTCTTTATCTTCCTCGATAACCATCCACAGACCTCAAGCTGTTAATTCTCATCCTGTGTACTGATATCCTTTCTATCTCTTCCTCGATCTTGTCCATCGCTCTCTCAGGCTGGCTGTTTCTACACGGGCCACTTTCTTTGAAAGTGGCATGCTAATACACAGCCCGAAATAGGTTAGTGACGTGCCGATGCAAATTCCCCATGCCTCATTAGCATAAGGTCACGTGATTTGGAGTCTGGAAGACCGTTCTTCTGGACTCCAAAATGCTGTTTAGAAGCATGGCCCCCAGGGGGTCTTCCAGAAGGAAGTCCTTCTTCCAGAGCCCCCTTCTTCCCAAAAAATGCAAGCGTAGACACACCCTTAGTGTGTGACGAAGATACTCGCTGATATCGGATCTCCTTGTCTCATACCTCTACTCATTCTAAACCAGCTTCCCAAATCTCTGTGCTTTATCACTGCTGCCTCCACATTGTCACTGATACCCTTCAAAAACCGTATCAGTCTGCTATCCACTCCACACGACTCCAGCACCGCCCAAGTCACTTTCTGAGCTATACTGTCAAATTCCTTCTGAAAATCAACAAAGCACTTGTAGATGTTCTTGTTTTTTCGTTGAGCTTTCTCCACTCTCAATCTTATCGGCTGAATGGTGCTTCTATCTTTCCTGAACCCCACTTGCTTGTCCACTAGATGTTCTTCTATCTGCGATCTCAGTCTCTCTACCAGTATCAGCAGCAGCACCTTGCCTAGATGACTCATTAGGGCAATCATTCTGTAGTTCTTACACTCCAACGCACTTCCTTTCTTGTGTATTGTCACTGGCATGGATCTTGTCCATTTCTTAGGTGTCTTCCCTTCTTTACATGCTATATTACATAGTTGGTGTATTTCCTGAGTCACACTTTCTCTGCCATGTTTGATCATCTCTCCCACGATCTTACCATTTCCGGGGCTCTTGTTGTTCATTAGTTATTTCACTGCTCTTTCTACTTCCTCCTTCAAAATATGGGTCTCTCTCTCAATGCTCAGTGGAGATATCTTTTTTGGTCCTTGGATTAGTGTCTCTGAGACACTTGAGTCCAACACAAAAATAGGAGCGGGGAAAAGCCTAAGCCCCACCACACTAGGTAGGGGGGACCTAGAATTTGCACCCTACCACCCAGAGCTGAAGCTTTCAAGCTTCGGTCCAAGGCAGTGGGGCTTGGGCTTTGGCTTCAGCCTCAGTAGCCAGGAAGTCTAATGCCAGCCCTGGTGGCCCCATTAGAACAGCATCCTGATCCAGTTTGAGAACTGGTGCACTAGATGCAAGAGGGAGACCAAGGCCAGGGAAGGCCCTCACTCGATAAGGTAAGGAAACAACAGCAGGAAGTGTGGCAATGGCAGAAGTGCTAAACTGCTTTCACTATAAGCTGTGCACCTGCATGGCCCACAGCACTCGATTAAGTGATGTGCAGGCATGCACATTTGCTGGGCAGTGACCAGGGCAGGGCTCGCCAACAGCATCAGGAGTGGCCCTGGAATAGCGAATGCCAGGGAAGATGGAGCTAGACAGCTGGAGAGGAACTGGCTGGTGAAGAGCACAGGCCACCATAGCTCACAGCAGCAAAGGGACCAGGAGACAATTGGCTGAGTTGCCCAAGCCCTGCTTAGTGCAGCAATACCAAGTACTTGAACTGCTTCAACACAGACAGCAGGCGTGTGATTGGCCCACAAAGGGGAACCCAAACTGGGAAACAAGAGCTCAGGAATATTGGGGCTGGGGAGCATTTGGATCCAGAGGCCTGGGTCCAATGCTGGGCTGCCACAGCTGCCTGCACTCTGCAGAACAGGGTGTGGGAGGGCACCGGAATACCTGGAAATGATTTTTTATTTAAAGCAAAATTTTAATTGCACTTTAATTCTAGATCCTGCATTGCTTCCCCTATGCCCTTCCTTCCCTCAGATCGCGCAACTCCTTTGAGACAGCCTGCTTGTTAGCCAGTAGCTCAATCAGGAGTCCAGGTGCAACATAGCTTAAAAAAGAAATAAAAAAAAAGAAATGGGATGCCAGCCCTGGAGGACGTGTAGACGTTATTCATCGAAATAGACTATTTCGATGTCGCTACATTGAAATAAGCTATTTCAATGTAGCGTACACGTGTAGACGTAGCCCAGGGCTGGCAACGTCGACGTTCAACTTCGACGTTGGGCAGCACCACATCGAAATAGGCGCTGCGAGGGAACGGCTACACTCCAAAGTAGCACACATCGAAATAAGGGTGCCAGGAACAGCTGCAGACAGGGTCACAGGGAGGACTCAACAGCAAGCCGCTCCCTTAAAGGGCCCCTCCCAGACACAGTTGCACTAAACAACACAAGATACACAGAGCCGACAACTGGTTGCAGACCCTGTGCATACAGTATGGATCCCCAGCTGCCGCAGCAGCAGCCAGAAGCCCTGGGCTAAGGGCTGCTGCACATGATGACCATAGAGCCCCGCAGGGGCTGGAGAGAGAGCGTCTCTCAAACCCTCAACTGACAGCTGCCATGGCGGACCCCGCTATTTCGATGTTGCGGGACGCAGATCGTCTACACGTGCCCTACTTCGACGTTCAACTTCGAAGTAGGACGCTATTCCCATCCCCTCATGGGGGTTAGCAACTTTGACATCTTGCCACCTAACGTCGATTTCAACTTCGAAATGGTGCCCAACAGGTGTAGCCATGACGGGCGCTATTTCAAAGTTGGTGCCGCTACTTCGAAGTAGCATGCACGTGTAGACGCAGCCAAGGGCTGTGGCCACACTTGGCCAAAACTTCGAAATGGCCATGCAAATGGCCATTTCAAAGATTACTAATGAGGCACTGGATTGAATATTCAGCGCCTCATTAGCATTAGGATGCTTCCGGTCGCGATGCTTTGAAAGCGCCACTTTCGAAAGCGCATGGCTCAGCACAGCTACACAAGAGTCCTTTTTGAAAGGACCCTACTCCTTTCGAAATCCCCTTATTCCTCTCAGCAGAGGGGAATGAGGGGACTTCAAAAGGAGCGGGGTCCTTTCGAAAAGGACCCTTGTGTAGCCACGCCAAGCCTTGCATTTTTCAAAGCACCGCGGCCGGAAGCGTCCTAATGCTAATGAGGCACTGAATATTCAATTCAGTGCCTCATTAGTAATCTTCGAAATGGCCATTAGCACGGCCATTTCGAAGTTTTGGCCAAGTGTGGCCAAAGCCAAGGCTGTGTCTATACGTGCCCCTTCCTTTCAAAAGGGGCATGTTAATGAGCGGGTTCGAAAGATGGAAGAAGGGCTTTCGAAAACTGGCAGTGTCCTTTCGGAAGGTCCGGTCTCCACGGGTGGTGCGCGATTCGAAAAGCACTTTCGAATCGCCGCAGTCACCATTATGCTAATGAGTCACTGCAGATTCATTGCAGTGCCTCATTAGCATCTTTTGAACCCGCTCATTAACACGCCTCTTTCGAACGGAAGGGGTACGTATAGACCCAGTCCAAATTTTTGATCAAAACAAAAAAGCAGTCAAGTAGCTCCTTAAAGACTAACAAAATAATGTATTTGGTGATGAGCTTTCGTGGGACAGACCCACTTCTTCAGACCACAGCCATACCAGCATATGCCCTAAATATTGAGTCTTCTGGTATGGCTATTGTCTGAAGAAGTGGGTCTGTCCCATGAAAGCTGAACTAATAAATTATTTTTTGATAGTCTTTAAAGTGCTACTGAACTGCTTTTATGTTTTGATAGTGTATAGTATAGACTAACACGGCTTTCTCTTTGTTACTAATCAAATTTTTGATGGATAACAAGAAGTCCTGTGGCACCTTATAGACTAACAGATATTTTGGAGCATAAGCTTTCATGGGTGAAGACCCACTTCATCAGATGAAGCAGGTCTTTGCCCACGGAAGCTTATGCTCCAAAATATCAGTTAGTCTATAAGGTGCCACAGGACTTCTTGTTGTTCTCAAAGATACAGACTAATTTTTGATGGATATTACTGTTGAAGCAAATGCAGAGTTCTGTCAAGGATCTGTCGACAGAATGCTTTTCATGCAGGCGCTCCCTGACTTTTGTTGACAGATGGCCCAGCCTAGATCTGCTGGAAATGTTCCTGCTAATGCACCCCAATATGCCATTAACCTTCTTAGCTACAAGGACACACTGTTGACTCATATCCAGCCTCTCTCCCACCATAATCTCCAGGTCCTTTTCTGCTGCACGGCTACTTAACCAGTCAGCACCCAGCCTGTAACAATGCTTGGGATTCTTCTACCCTAAGTGCAGCACTCCACACTTGTTTTTGTTGAACCTCATCAAATTTCTTTTGGCCCAATCCTCCAATTTCTCCAGGTCACTCTGGACCCTATCCCTACCCTCCAATGAATCTACCTCTCCTGCTAGCTTAGTGTCATCTGCAAATTTGTTGAGGGTTCCATCCATCCCGTCATCCATGGCATTAATAAAGATGTTGAACAATACCAGCTCTAGAACCGATCCGTGGGGCACCCCACTTGAAACTGACCAACAACCAGACATTGAGCCATTGATCACTCCCCATTGGGCCTGACCATCTAGCCAGCTTTCTATCCCCTTTGGTCCATTAATCCAGTCCATACTTCCTTAATTTATGGGTAAGAATATTGCTGGAGATTATATCAAAAGCTTTGCTAAAGTCAAGGTATATCACAACCATTGACTTCCCCATGTCCTCAGAGCCAGTAACCTCGTCATAGAAGCTAATCAGATTGGTCAGGCATGACTTGCCCTTGGTGAATCTATGTTGACTATTCTTGATCACTTTCCTCTATTCCAAGTGCTTCAAAATGGATTCCTTGAGGATCCCCTCCATGATTTTTCCAGGATTAAGTTAAGGCTGACTGGTCTATAGTTCCCTGAATTGTCCTTCTTTCCTTTTTGAAAGATGGGCACTACATTTGCTTTTTCTAGTATCTGGGACTCTTCCTGGTCCCCAAGGCTGGGTCTACACTAGCGAGTTTTGTTGACAGAAGGAGTCTTCTGTTGACTACTCAAGGCATGTCGACACACTTAAATCAGAGGCTACGTCTACACGTGCCCCAAACTTCGAAATGGCCATGCAAATGGCCATTTCGAAGTTTACTAATGAAGCGCTGAAATGCATATTCAGCGCTTCATTAGCATGCGGGCGGCAGCAGCACTTCGAAATTGACGAGCCTTGCCGCCGCGCGGCGCGTCCAGACGGGGCTCCTTTTCAAAAGGACGCCACCTTCTTCGAAGTCCCCTTATTCCCATGAGCTCATGGGAATAAGGGGACTTCGAAGTAGGCGGGGCCCTTTCGAAAAGGAGCCCCGTCTGGACGTGCCGCACGGCGGCAAGGAGCATCAATTTCGAAGCGCCGCTGCCGCCCGCATGCTAATGAAGTGCTGAATATGCATTTCAGCGCTTCATTAGTAAACTTCGAAATGGCCATTTGCATGGCCATTTCGAAGTTTGGGGCACGTGTAGACACAGCCTCTGACAACAAAGTCTCAACAGAACTCTGCATTTTGCTCAACAGTATTATCCTTCAAAAATTTGAGGCATAACAATCTCTGGACAGAGTACTGTCAACACAAATGCAGTGTAGGCACTTCTGTCGACAGAGAGGGCTTTCAGGTGCCAGGCAGCCCTCTTTGCACAGCTGCCATCCTGCATTCTGGCACCAGAGAGCAGTGCAGTCTGGCAGTTCTCTGTCAACAGAGCAAGTTGTGTGCAGATGCAATGTGTTGACATAGAGTCTGTTAAGATCACCCTGTCGACAGATGCTTCTGGTGTAGACGTAGCCCAAGAGTTTTCAAAGATTACCAAAAGGTCTGCAATGACATCTGCCAATTCCCTCAGTATCCTGGGATGTATTAAATCTGGACCCATGGTTTTGTGTGTCTCAATTTTCTAAAGAGCTCTTAATGGCCATGGCTACACTACCCCACCCTTTCAAAAGAAGCATGTAAATTACAGCTATTTGAAAATGCAAATTAGGTACTTATATGCCTACTCAGCACCTCATTTGCATTATAGCAGACACGTGGCCTATTGAAAGTGTTGATTTCAAAATAAAAATAGCTGGTTAGCCAAGGTTTCTTTGAAAAAGTGTCCTGATTTCAAAAGCACCCACGGTTTTGAAGGCACCCCGGCTACCCAGCTATTTTTATTTTGAAATCAGCACTTTAGATAAGCTGCGTGGTCACCATTGTACTAGTGAGGAGCTGAGTATTAGTATAAGTGCCTTATTTCCATTTTTGAATGGCCGTAATTTACATGCCCCTTCTGAAATGGAATAGTATAGCCATGGCCAACCTGCTTTTTCCCCACAGAGGGAGGCCCACCTCCTCCCCATGCTACTGTAAGGAATGTGCCAGCAGGAACTCAGTGCTGCTGAATGCTGGGAGGAATGTGTCTCCCAGAGATCATTTGCATGAGAATGCAAAGGTGTACATGTGTGATACCTTGCAAACAAAGACTCATGGGTAGTAAGGAAGCAATAAGATTTTGTCTATTGTAAACACGTTGTAAAATCAAAATTTATGTTAACACTCAGTATAAGAATTGTGAAATCTCAGCAATGCTCCAAGTCATTGTGGGGGACAGGGTAGTCGCTATAACTACGTAAGACATGGATTACGCAGGGCTCCCTGGCTTAAAACATTGTGAAAAAGATGAAAAGAAATATGGGGTGAGCCAGTTAGCTGACTGCTTTGTCTCTATAGTTATAAGCCTAGTTTGTCTAGTGTTCCTTATCTGTTAGAAAATAGAGCTGTATGCTACTGTTTTTATGAAACTGTACTTTGGCAGATAATAAGAGCTGAAATCACAGGGCTTTGCCTCAGCCCAAGATCACTGTGGCAGACAGGTAGGACAACTGGCTGGCAGTGGGACAGTGTGACCAGTGAACAGCCAGTAGAAGGAGCAGCAGGGGGATAGATGGCATGACTGGCAGACAGGTGACAGGAGCAAGAAAAAGGCTGGACAGGCACAAAGGTGACATTGTCTCAGGTTCCATGAGGGAATGCATCAGCGTGAGGAGTCAGTGCCTGCATGGACTGGACCAACTTGCAAGTGGGGCATTTGAACTGCGGGGGTGCAGAGAAAGTTGGGTGTGTGGATTGGCTGTTTACAGTATTGGACTGGTGAGCCTGAGAGGCCAAGGACATTGCTCAATGCATTTGAGCTGGGACAGTTACTTGAGGATTGGTTATGAACTCTGGGTGTGATAATTTTCCCAAGCTTATGTTAACTGACTTTTCTGCTTCTTCTATTGAAAGTTCTTTTCTACAGTTAGACTCTGTGCTTGTGAGAGGAGAAGCATTGCCTCCTCAAGGCGCTCAGGGGTGTGAGTCTTTCCCAGGCTACTGGGTGGGGGCTCGAGTCGGTTCTGTGTGAGATGGATGAAAAGGCACCCCAAGATGTTGAACCTGGTCCTGGTTGCTGCCAATTCCTTCTGGCAGAAGGGTTACACTACATTGCCCAGTGCAGTAATCTGGGAGCTGACTTTGTCTGTGAATACTGAGGCAAAGAAAGCATTGAGTACTTCAGCTTTTCCCACATTATCTATCACCAAAACAAAAAGCAGTCAAGTAGCACTTTAAAGACTAGCAAAATAATTTATTAGGTGAGCTTTCGGGGGACAGACCCACTTCTTCAGACCATAGCCAGACCAGAACAGACTCAATATTTAAAGCACAGAGAACCAAAAACAGTAATCAAGGAGGACAAATCAGAAAAAAATGATCAAGGTGAGCAAATCAGAGAGTGGAGGGGGAGGGAGGGAGGTCAAGAATTAGATTACGCCAAGTATGCAGACAAACCCCTATAGTGACTCAGAAAATTCCGATCCCGATTCAAATCACATGTTAATGTGCCGAATTTGAATATAAAAGCCAGCTCGGCTGCTTCCCTTTGATAGCGGTGCGAAAGGTTTTTTTCAGTAACACGCATACTTTTAAGTCTTTAACAGAATGCCCCATTCAATTAAAATGTTGACTAACTGGTTTGTGGATCACTGAAAAAAAAAACGTTACTGAAAAAAACTTTCACACTGCTATTCAAAGGGAAGCAGCCGAGCTGGCTTTCATAGTCAAATTCGGCACATTAACTTGTGGTTTGAACCGGGATGGGAATTTTCTGAGTCACTATGGGGTGTGTCTGCATACATGGTTTAATCTAATTCTTGACACCCCGCCCCCCCCAGATTTGCTCACCTTGATCATTTTTTTCTGATTTGTCCTCCTTGATTACCGTTTTTGGTTCCTGTGCCTTAAATTTTGAGTCTGTTCTGGTCTGGCTACGGTCTGAAGAAGTGGGTCTGTCCCACGAAAGCTCACTTAATAAATTATTTTGCAAGTCTTTAAAGTGCTACTTGACTGCTTTTTGTTTTGGTAGTGTATAGACTAGCACGGCTCCCTCTCTGTTACTATCTATCACCAAGTTACGTCCCTCACCCATTTAGAGCCCCACACCTCCCTGATAACCCTATCATTGGTAGCATGCCTGTAGAAACCCTTCTTGTTACCCTTCACATGCTTTGCCAACTGCAGTTCCAATTGTGCTTTTGCTTTACTGGTTATTCCCCTGCATTCTCCAGCCATATATTTATACTCCTCCTTAGTCATCTGTCCAAGGTTCCACTTCTTACACGCATCCTTTTTGAATTTAAGCTCGCCAAGGATTTCCCTGGTAAACCAAGCTGGTTGCCTGCCGTATTTGTTTTTGTTACAATGCATCAGGATGGTTTGTTCCTGTGCTGTCAATAAGACTTCTTTAAAATACTGCCAGGTCTCTGGAACTGCTTTCCGCTTCATATTAGCTTTCTAGAGGATCTTGCCCATCAGTTATCTCAGGGAGTCGAAGTCTGCTCTTCTGAAATCTAGGGTCTGTATTTTACTGCTCACTTTTCTTCCTTTTGTCAGAATCCTGAAATCCACCATTTCATGGTTGCTGAAGCCCAGGCTGCCACTCACTTCTACATCTCCTAGTAGTTCTTCCCTGTTTGTGAGCAGCAGGTCGACCTGTGCGTGGCCCCTGGCTTGTACCAGGAAGTTATCCCCAACATCCTCCAAAAACTTTATGGATTGTCTGTGTGCTGCTGTATTGGTCTCCCAACACATGCTAGGGTGATTAATGTCTCCCGTGAAAACCAGGGCTGGTGATTTGGAAGCTTCTCTTAGCTGTCCTAAGAAATGCTCGTCTACTTCATTTGGTGATCTATAGCAGGCACCAACCACAAGATCACCTCTGTTGCTTCTGCCTCTAAACTTAATGCAAGGACTCTCAACTGGCTTTTCTCCCTCTATCTACTGGAGGTCTGAGCGCTCATACCTACAGCCCTCAGCGTTCCCCAGGGTACTTCCCCGTGGGCCTTGCAGCTTATTGGCCATCATGTCAAGGCCACATCTTGGCAGGTACCAGGCTAAAGATCCTCTCTGCTCCCCTTGAGCATGCCCAGCACTAAAGTGTGTCTCCCAGGGAAGCAGTCCTATACCCTTGCTGGTCATGACCCAGATGGTCTCCCTGCTACTCAGCAGCTCCTTATAACAGGGCTACTCCCACAAGCCACTCTCTCATTGGCTCCCTACAAGCCACCCTCTGATTGGCCAGGCTCTGCACAGACAAGCTTATTCCCTCGTTTAATCCCTTCTGGCCAGTGTGAGGCAGCTACCCCACTACAAACAGCAGTTGATTTATGTGTAGATTTTAGTTGCACAAGTCTGTGCTTTTTAAAAAACAGGCTATTGAGGAGGATGTTTTTTGTGGTAAAAGATGACAAATTAAATAGATGCAAGTTTCCACTTAGAAACTCTTTAAATGCTAACTACAGATAATGCTTCAAGAGACTAGATAAAGAACTTGCACATCCAAAACAAAAAAGCAGTCATGCAGCACTTTAAAGACTAACAAAACTATTTATTAGATGATGAGCTTTTGTGGGATAGACCCAGTTCTTCAGAACTGAAGAAGTGGGTCTGTCGCACAAAAGCTCATCACTTAATGGCCGTGTCTACACGTGCCCCAAACTTCGAAATGGCCATTTCGAAGTTTACTAATGAAGCGCTGAAATGCATATTCAGCGCTTCATTAGCATGTGGGCGGCAGCAGCGCTTCGAAATTGACGCGCCTTGCCGCCACGCGGCGCGTCCAGACGGGGCTCCTTTTTGAAAGGAAGCCACCTACTTCGAAGTCCCCTTATTCCCATGAGCTCATGGGAATAAGGGGACTTGGAAATAGGCAGGGCCCTTTCGAAAAGGAGCCCCGTCTGGACGCGCTGCGTGGCGGCAAGGCGCGTCAATTTCGAAGCGCCGCTGCCGCCCACATGCTAATGAAGCGCTGAATATGCATTTCAGCGCTTCATTAGTAAACTTCGAAATGGCCATTTGCATGGCCATTTCGAAGTTTGGGGCACGTGTAGACGTAGCCAATAAATTATTTTGTTAGTCTTTGAAGTGCTTGCTTTTTTTTTTGTGATAGCATGCAGACTAACATGACTATCTCTCTGTCACTATCCAGAAACAGTGGTTTCTTATGAACTTTGGCAGAGAAAGCCTGATCTTTGTGGATATGTTGTTTGATTTTGAAACTTTAAACTGTTTTGAGTAAAGGGGTGTGGTATTAATCTAGCTGGGTCCTTCATTGTATGCTGACTCCTGTCCCCGTTGCAAAAACTCGCATGTGATATGCTGAATAATTTGGCAAATGTTGACAATTAGTTCAATATGCAGAAGCAGCAACCCATGGAAATAATGTAACAGTCAATACTACATTTCTAGAAGCACGAAATAAGAAGAAGGGGCTTTTGAAGGCCGGGGATCCTTTCGAAAAGTCCCCATCTACACAAGGTGCACAATTCGAAAGTGGCACTTTTGAATTGTGTGCAGCCACCATTATGCTAATGAGGCACTGCATATTCATGGAAGCGCCTCATTAGCATCTTTGCAGCTCACTCATTACCATGCCCCTTCTGAAAGGAAGGGGCTCATGTAAATGCAGCCTACACGTATAACTCACTTTAAAGACGACTAATAGAAATTCTAATCTTCAGACTGCATGGGTGGAAAGCAAGTCTCAGCTTTGAAGTTTATACATAAAGATTTGGATTTTGTTTGCAGATTTCTCATTAGTAGAATACTGTGTACAAATACTTCACTATACAAGTAGACACCAGCCGTCTTATTTTCAAACTGACAGATTGAATGCTTGAGGTTGCCAGATAATAGGTGGACTGAATTTTTAAATCTATTGAACATGAAGATCCCAAACAATGTCGGTGCAAGCATGCATCCTTGTTTGACGCCGCCAAACAAGGATGCGTGCTTGCTCCGACATTGTTTGGGATCTTCTTCGCGCTCCTCCTGAAGCATGCCTTTGGATCTTCAACAGAGGGCATCTTGCTGCACACAAGATCTGATGGGAAACTGTTTAACCTTGCAAGGCTGAAAGCTAAGTCTAAGGTGCGAGAAGTCCTCATCAGAGACATGCTGTTCGCAGACGATGCTGCTGTAGTGTCTCACACAAAAGACCAGCTTCAGAAACTGCTGGATCAGTTCTCCAAAGCGTGCAAGGACTTTGGGCTTATCATTAGCCTAAAGAAGACGAATGTACTCGGTCAGGATGTTGCTGAATCCCCATCAATCAGCATTGACAACTATACGTTAGAGGTTGTCCACGAGTACGTTTACCTCAGGTCCACCATCACTGACACCCTGTCATTGGACACTGAGCTAAATAGGAGGATCAGAAAAGCGGCCACAACTCTGTCCAGACTCACCAAGAGAGTGTGGAATAACAACAAGCTGTACACTCACACCAAAATGCAAGTCTACAGAGCCTGCATCCTCAGCACCCTCCTTTATGGCAGCCAGACTTGGACCCTGTATGCCCGCCAGGAAAAGAGGCTGAATGTCTTCCACTTGCGCTGCCTCAGGCGCATCCTTGGAATATCATGGAAGGACAGAGTGACCAACACCGCCGTCCTCGAGCAAGCTGGAATCCCAACCATGCACATCCTCCTCAGGCAGCGTCGACTCCGCTGGCTTGGCCACGTCCACAGGATGCATGCTGGAAGGATTCCAAAAGACATCCTGTATGGTGAGCTAGCCTCTGGCAAAAGACCTCCCGGACGCCCCCAGTTGCGTTACAAAGATGTCTGCAAGAGAGACCTCAGAGAGGTAGACATCGAGCTGGACAACTGGGAAGAACTAGCAGACGACCGCGGCAGATGGAGGCAGGGGTTACACAAGGGCCTTCAGAAAGGCGAGTTGAAGATCAGACAGCTAGCAGAGGAGAAGCGAGCGCACCGAAAGCACAATAAGGACTTGCCAGACACCCACCACATCTGCAAGAGATGCAGCAAGGACTGTCACTCTCGTGTGGGTCTTTATAGTCACAATAGACGCTGTAAATGAAGTCCTCAATTGAAACTTTAAAGGGCGCAATCCATAGTCTATGCAGACTGAAGTATGCCTACTACTACTACTACTACTGAACATGAAGGAAACAATCCAGCTTGAAATATGTTGCTGATTGTAGAGTTTTGGAACTATTTGCCACTAAAAGCCAAATTCTGCCATCAACAGCTGAGCAGTGCTCCCATGGGAATTTCTGCGCAAGCCAAGCGCATGCATTTTGGCCCTGGTTTAAGTTACTGCCTTACCACTAGTGGAAAAATGAGGTCACCTCAGTTACCACTTTTAAGCTGCGTCTACACGCGTCGGGCGCTATTTTGAAGTTAACTTCGACGTTAGGCGGCGAGACGTCGAAGTTGCTAACCTCATGAGGAGATAGGAATAGCGCCCTACTTCGACGTTCAACGTCGAAGTAGGGACCGTGTAGACGATCCGCGTCCCGCAACGTCGAAATTGCCGGGTCCTCCATGGCGGCCATCAGCTGAGGGGTTGAGAGATGCTCTCTCTCCAGCCCCTGCGGGGCTCTATGGTCACCGTGGGCAGCAGCCCTTAGCCCAGGGCTTCTGGCTGCTTCTGCGGCAGCTGGGGATCTATGCTGCAGGCACAGGGTCTGCAACCAGTTGTCGGCTCTGTGTATCTTGTGTTGTTTAGTGCAACTGTGTCTGGGAGGGGCCCTTTAAGGGAGCGGCTTGCTGTTGAGTCCGCCCTGTGACCCTGTCTGCAGCTGTGCCTGGCATCCCTATTTCGATGTGTGCTACTTTGATGTGTAGACGTTCCCTCGCTGCGCCTATTTCGATGTTGGCTGCACGTGTAGACGTAGCCTTAGAAACTAGCACAACACTTGCTTTCTTCCAGCCTTTTAGAAATTCCCCAGTGCTCTAGCATTTACTGAAAAACAACAACATCCTCATCCATCAGGTCTTTTAAAACTCCCAGACCTGGTGATTTAAAAATGTCTAACTTCAGTAACTTCTGTTTAACATCCCCCTGAGAAATTAGTGCAAGGGAAAGAGCATTTCCACCAAACAATTTCCCCAGATAAAGAACAGAAATATTTATTAAAAACATCTCTCTTTTCCGGATTATTGATAATTCCAGCACTTCTGTCTACTAATGGACCAACACCATATCCAGCTGTTGTTTTGTGCCTAACATATTTAAAAAAAATCCTCCATCTTGTCCTTAAGTCTTCTGGCCACAGATGTCGCTCTGTTCCTTTTTTAATGCTTTAGAATTCTTAACTTCTGATTTATACTCATTATTATCAACTTCCCCTTTCTACCATTTATTTTATAAATTGTTTTTATAGTTGCCATCTTTTCCCTTTTTAACCAGGCTAATTTTTTAATCATCATGACTGTCTTCCTCAGCTGTGCTCTTCTGGATGCTGAAGCAAAGGAACGTACTTGTATTTGTACGCCTTAGCCAGAAGGCAGCTTTCTACTGTGACCTAGCAGCTTTCAATCATGTATTGGCTATGTGAGACGTGAAAGCTGTTTCTTTATGTAACCCTTCTGCTGGAAGGAGTCGGCAGCAACCAGGGCCGGGTTCAACATCTAGGGGTTCCTTTTCATCCATCTCACATAGACCCGGCTCGAGCCCCCACCCAGTAGCCTGGGAAATTCACCCGCCCCCTGGGTGCCTTGGAAAGGCAATGCTTCCCCACTCGCAAGCACAGAATCAGAGTGTAGAAAAGAAACTTTTAATGAAAGAGACAGAAAAGTCACATGGCATAAGCTTGGGAAAATACCACACCCAGTGCCCTTCTTACGTCAAGTAAGTGCAACCGCGCCTCTTCATTTGGGTTGTGAGGCTTAGGATAGAACGAGGGCAGCACTATTGGTTCGTTGATATGAAAATGTGAAGAGACCTTCGGAACGAAGGCTGGGTGTAATCGTAAGACCACCGCTTCTTTTGAGAAGATCGTGCAAGGTGGTGTGGACATTATGGCCGCGAGCTCACTCACTCTGCGAGCTGACGTGATTGCCAGGAGGAAAGCCGTTTTAATGGTAAGTAGTCGGAGCGGCACCGTAGCCAATGGTTCAAAGGGCAGTCCCGAGAGGGTATGTAGAGCTAGGTCTACATAACAATCCTCAAGTAGCCGTCCCAGCTCAAATGGACTGAGCAGTGTCCTTTGCCTCTCAGGCTCACCAACCCAATACTGTAACCAGCCAATCCACACACCCAAACTTTCTCTGTACCCCGCCCCCCCCTTCAAATGCCCCACTTACAACTTGATCCAGTCCATGCAGGCCCTGACACCTCATCCTGATGCATTCCCTCAGGCTGGGTCTACACGTGCCCCTTCCTTTCAAAAGGGGCATGTTAATGAGCAGGTTTGAAAGATGCTAATGAGGTGCTGCAATGAATATGCAGTGCCTCATTAGCATAATGGCGGCTGCAGCAATTCGAAAGTGTGGCTTTTCGAATCGTGTGCTGCCTGTGGAGATGGGACCTTCCGAAAGGACCCCACCCCCAGTTTTTGAAAGCCTTTCCTCCTTTCTGGTGATCGGAAGAAGGGCCTTCGAAAACTGGGGTGGTCCTTTCGGAAGGTCCCGTCTCTACAAGCAGCGCATGCTTTGAAAAAGAGAAGTTACTCACCTGTGTAGTAACGATGGTTCTTTGAGATGTGTCCCCGTGGGTGCTCCACAGTAGGTGTCGGGCTTGCCCCGGTGCCGCAGCTCGGAAAATGTTCAGCAGTCTCCGTCGGGTTGCGCATGCGCTGATGCAGGTCGGCTCTTTGCGCGCTTACGGTCACGTGCGCGATCTGGTCCCCTCCAGTTCCTGATCAACCGCTCCGGACGCCCCTGAAAACACACAAACAGAGCTCCGAAGTGGGGAGGAACGGGTGGGTAGTGGAGCACCCACGGGGACACATCTCGAAGAACCATCGTTACTACACAGGTGAGTAACTTCTCTTTCTTCTTCGAGTGGTCCCCGTGGGTGCTCCACAGTAGGTGACTACCCAGCAGTAACCCCCCCCCAAAAAAGGAGGTGGGTACCCGATTTATGCGCAGGTTGCCCGTGAAAGGACTGCTGTCGACAGGCGTGTATCCTCATCAAGCATCCTGTGCATGGTGTAGTGCTTGGCGAAGGTGTCATAGGAAGACCACGTTGCCGCTCTGCAGATATCTCTCAGCGCGATGCCTTTGAAGAAGGCCGTTGATGCCGCCATCACCCTCGTAGAGTGGGCTCTTGGCGGAACTGGCAGAGGAGTCTTGCGAATCTCGTAACACAGTCTTATGCAAGACACAATGTGATTTGAAAACCTCTGCGAAGATAGCGCTTCTCCTTTTGACCTGGATGCAATGGACACCAGGAGTCTGTCCGTTTTCCGGAAAGGTTTAGTTCTATCGATGTAGAAGGCCAGTGCCCTTCTTACATCAAGTAAGTGCAACCGCGCCTCTTCATTTGAGTTGTGAGGCTTAGGATAGAACGAGGGCAGCACTATTGGTTTGTTGATATGAAAATGTGAAGAGACCTTCGGAACAAAGGCTGGGTGTAATCGTAAGACCACCGCTTCTTTTGAGAAGATCATGTAGGGTGGTGTGGACATTATGGCCGCAAGCTCACTCACTCTGCGAGCTGACATGATTGCCAGGAGCAAAGCCGTTTTAATGGTAAGTAGTCGGAGGGGGACTGTAGCCAATGGTTCAAAGGGCAGTCCTGAGAGGGTATGTAGAACTAGGTCTAAACTCCATGACGGCGGTATTGGTTTCCGAGTGGGGTACAGGTTCACCAACCCCTTCAGGAAACGTGAGACAACAGGATGGGCAAATGTGGTTGATCCATCCTCTTCATGCCGAAACGCTGATATAGCTGCCAGATGCACCTTTATAGAGGATAGCGAAAGTCCGTTTTGTTTGAGTTGTAGAAAATAATCCAGAATCGTAGGTATGGTGGCGTCCTGGGGTATTAGTTGCCTGGAGGAACACCATTCGGAAAAACGTGACCATTCATTGCAGCACCTCATTAGCATCTTAGGAATCCACTCATTAACATGCCCCTTTTGAAAGGAAGGGGCACATGTAGACACAAGGTCATTGAACCTGTGGCAATGCCACCTTTGTGCTGGTCCAGCCGTCCACTTGCTCCTTGCCAGCTGCCCCACCAGCCATCAGCCAGTCACTCCTCCCACCCAGCCATCAGTTGTACCTGCTACCCCTGGTCACCCACTGCTGTCTTGTGGGTTTTGCAGTAGGCAAAATCTTGTGATTCCAGGTCTCCACAACTTCAGCTACCCCTGATTTTAGCTCAAAATGGCGTTTAGCTCCCAACCTAATCACAGTACCTCAGTAGCTACCAAGCTGGATTCTCACAGAATAACTGTAGACCTATCTTTAGACCTACTTTTGAACTAGGGCAGTAGGATAATAACTAATCAAACCAGTCTTACAGCTATATGCCCCAAAAGCTTCTAACCACCTAGTTCAACCAATATTCTTTCACCTCACAATGCTTAGACACAGGGATTCCTCTGCAATCCATATCTTGCACAGTGGTGATGACTGCCCTGTACCTCCACAACAAGCTCAAACATTGGTGAGACTCCACAATTCTTACACTGGGTCATAGCATAAATTGTGACTTTACAAAAACATGTTGTTTACAAAAGCCAACACTCATTGCTTCACCTGCTCCCATCAGGCTTTGTTTACAAGGTATTACATATGCACAACTTTGCATTTTCATGCAAATAATCTCCAAAGGACACATTCTCCAAATCCTTCAGCAGTATTGAGCCCCTGCAGGTACATCTCTTACATCTATAGCAACCATTTGCCACTGAGCACATGCTGCTTCTTCCAATAGTGACATAACAATCACAAAAGTTGTTTTGCTTTTATTTACATAATGACATGGTGTATTATGTAATATAGGACACTAGAATGTGTGAGAGCAGAGACACTGATTTTCCGGGGTCCACAAGAGTGAACTGTCACAGCTGGGAAGGAAGTGTCTCTAGAGAATTCAAAAGTTGGTATCACCATTTTAGAGGGGCAGATGCAAGAACCCAGATTACTTGGAAGGTATTGTAAATACAAGGATGCCATGAGCAAATAAAGCTACTCTGCTATGGGAGAGGATTAGCCCCCCCACCCCATGCCCCGAACCGAGAGAGACTCAAGTTTCACAGTTGTCGATATGAATCAATACCAGCTGTCTATTGGAAAGACTGGTTACATTAGCAGCTTTACTGTTATCATGAACACATATATGACTATGGGTTGAATTTGAAGGCTTATTTCTGGGCTAGATGTGTCACAGCAACCACTTCCCAGAGGCTGAGGGGATCTGGGGAGGTCAAATAAAAGGGAAGCATACCTAAGACACAGGTGTCTGCACTGTGAATTGTGGTAATAAGCTCTCACACCCTGGGGGAGGAATGAAGTGGTATGTGCAACAGATTATTGCAGAAAACAGCAAGGACTGGGAGGCAGCTGCTGCTTAAGCGCAGTTAAGCCTGTAAGTGTGGCTGTGCTCTTCCAGTAACACAGCAGCCAGGGTCAGCGAGCTCTTGGAAAGCTCTGGCCAAACCAGTGGAGCAACTGCAGTCAGGGGCTGGTAGGAGTCTGAATGAGCTCCTTGTGATGCCTTGTGATTTCACACAAAAGCAAACAGTTGCACAGACACCCACTAGCCTGGCAGATTTCCCCTCAGCTACAGGAGCCTTTCACAGCTCTCTGGGGCTCTAGGAGTTCTGTAGGGTACGTAACTGCCACTAGAGAACTCAAACCTGGAGCCTCTGGAACTTATTGCAGGAGGCTCTACCATTTGAGCTAAAAGCAGCCAGCTCTCAGCTAAGGCTGCAGAGGAGATGCATTTCTTCTTTCTCTGTGGGTGGTCTAAGAGCCACTGCAAAGGACAGTGAACCACAGCCAGTCAGTGTGTGTGTTACATATGCCAGGGGCCTGGGAGAGTCTTGATCAGCCTGAAGAGGGAAGGAATGGCTGTTCCTGGAATGAAGGGTAACCAGCAGGAGGGAAGAGAGAAGGGCCTTTCCAGGCAGTTGGGAAGAAAGGCAGCAGTAGGAAGAGGGGACGCAAAGGCTCTGCAGTGTATGGATGTGACGCAGGAGGGCGCCATTGTCCCAGGTACCGAGGAGTGGGAGACACCTGCTCAGCTAGGTGAGGAGAGGAGAGCTGAAGAGTGCAAGGCATGTGCAGCTGGGGAGCTGGCCACACAGCACAGCCCTGGCCAGATGGAACCATCAACCTCAAAGCTACGTCTACGCTAGCGAGTACTTTTGAAATTTCAGGCCCTCTTTGGAAAGTGAGCACAGAGCATCTACACACACTGCGCGCTCCTTCAGAAGGGCAACCGCAGGGATGTGCCCCGCTTTCGAAATCGCTCTTCCAAACGGGAAATGGGCACAGCTCCCTCTTTCAAGAGGCTCTTCTGAAAGAAAGCGCCTGGAGATGCTCCATGACCTGCTCTTTTGAAAGAGTGGGTCCACCATGGCACCAGCCAGCTGGGATGCAAATACTTGCTGCCCAGAGGCTGTGGGGCTCTATGGTCTGTGCATGCAGCAGCCCGTCAAGCTGTACGGACCCAGAAACCCCGTTGCAGGAAGCTGAGAGCATGTGGGCAGCAACCTTTGCAAGTGCTGCCCCTGTACGCCCCAGTGAGACCTCCAGCAGCTCCCAGAGCAGCATGGCGAGTGCCCAGCCACACAAGGAGCCTCAGGACCCCACCTCCAAGCATGCCCAGGGCTTGCAGGGGTCTAGCTGGGAGGGTGGGGGGGAAGCAAGCCCTCTCCTGGACTGAACATGAGCTAAGAGACCTCCTGGGCCTCTGGAAGGAGGAGGAAGAGGAGGTCCTGGAGGAGATGGGCACAAAGCAGTGAAACGCGGCCACTTTTGCCCAGCTGGCCGAGGGCCTGTCCTCCTGGGGCCACCCTGTCCATACTCCTGACCAAGTCAGGAGCAAAGTTAAGGAGCTGCGACAGGGATATGCCCAGACTAGTGACTCGGCCAGATGAGCAGGGATGACACCTGCCCCTTTCATAAGGAGCTGCGGGGCCTCCTTGGGCCCAGGGAGCGCACACACACACACACACACACACACACACACCCCCATCCTCGACACCGCCGCCAAGGAGCCCCACCCTGGGACACCAACGAGATGGAACTTGCAGCCAGCCCCACCACACCAGGACCAGAGCCAGAGCCAGAGCCAGAGCCAGCTCCAGAGTGGTCCAGCAAGGAGGGTGAGCTGGTCATCAAGCTCCTCTCCAGCCATGCCTCTGGCAGCCAGGCATCCCCTAACCTCAGCAGTGGACCCTCATGTAAATACCTGACAGGGCACACACCCCAGACCACAGAAGAGGGGCTCCATACCCACCAGAGGACCCCCCCCGCCCTCATACTCCCTGCAGACCCTGGCCAGCCACAGCCCAGTCAGTCTGTGGCCCTAAGGAGGATGTCACAGCTGCCAGTGGCCTTCAGCACACACTTACATGGATAGCAGTGCGGCCTGTTCCTTGGGGGGAGGGGGTGGGCGGGGCCAGACCTCACAAGGGTGTCGCCCCCCAGGGGGCTAGGGACCCCTCTGCCTCCTTGATCCCCCAGGCCAGCCACGCCGTCGGACCGGGGACAGGGACCTGCTGCCCAAAGGGGATGGGGGTGTGGCCCACAGGGCAAGGGGTCGGGAGTCACAGACTATCTCTCTCTTGGCTTCCATTCCTGTTCCTGAGCCATCAGAGGCCCAGGAGAGTCTAGAACCATCCGTGGTCCTGGACAGTCCCCCAGAGGTGAGGGACGGAGACCCCCACCACCAGCACCAGGGCACCCCTGCTCCAGGAGGGGCAGAGGTGCACCACCGAGGACCTCCAGCTCACCTCCTCCGTCCTGCACCAGGCGGAGGCGGCGGAGTGGTGCCTCTGTTTGGAGAAGGCTGAGGTGACCTGGCAGTGGGCAGCCTGGGGGTGGGGGTTGATGGGCACCCTGAGGGATGTGGTGGGCATCTGCAGGGAGCTTCTGGCCTGGATGCTCCCTCCTGCCGCCCCTCCCGCCCCCGCCTGCCCCCTGAAGAGACCCTCATCACAACCAATCCCCTGGCTGAGGTGCACCCCTGGTCCTACCTCCCCAACCCAGCCCCGCCAGGGACCCCGAATCTGGGGTGGGTGGTCTTGCAGATCCCGGACAGCATGGCTCGAGGCCCTTCACCCCTTCCCTGCACCCATGTCCCCTGCTCTGTTGTAAATAGTTCAATGGTTCTGTTTTATGTTGCTGTTAATGACCACATTGTTCTGTTCAAAGGAATATATTTTATTTAGCTCACATTCCTGTGTACTTGGGATGGGGGATGGAGGGGAATGTGAGCCGGGGAAGGGGAGCGTGCAGATGGGGGTGGCTGGGGCTGATATCATTGCGGCCCCTGAGCAAAGTGCTCACGCAGGGCTTCCAGTACACGGACTCCGTCCTGGTAGATCTGACAGCTTGGGGTGGCGCCTGGCTGTGGGTAGCCCAGGCTGAACACAACCACCCACCCCTGGATGAATGCCTCCCCCTTACTCGCCACACTATTATGGAGAGTACAGCAGGCACCCACCACCTGGAGGATATTCAGGAGGCCCACCTCCAAGTGCGCCAGGAGACAGTGCCGCCGGCCCTTCAGATGCCCAAAGATGTGCTCCACCATGTTTTGGGTGTGGTTTAGCTGGGCATTGAAGTGCTCCTGCCTGGGGTTGGGGTGGCCTTTATAGGGCCACATGAGCCAGGCATGGAGGGGATAGGCAGCATCCACCACCATGCACAGGGGCACTGTGGTGTCCCTGAGTGGGCTCTCCCTCTGGGGATATAAGTTCCTGCCTCCATGCAGTGGAACAGGCCAGAGTTTCTGAACACCCACACATCATGGGTGCAGCCAGGCCAGCTCACGTAGCCATCCTGGAATTGGCCCCTGCTGTACACCATGACCTGCAGCACCACAGAGTGGTAGCCTTTCCTGTTTATATGTTGGCCCCCCACTGTGTTCCAGGATATGGAGCCCGCTGAGGGTGTCAAAACAGTTTGAAACCCGAGCGCTGTGAAGCCAGAGATGGCCATGTCCAGGTCCCCACCCCCACAGATTACCCTCTGCAGTAGCATGGTATACAATGGTCAAACCACCTGCAAGGGACCGCAATTATTTGCACCCATGAAGGCATGTGGGGTGTGCCAGGCCCCCATGCCGCCCCCCCCCAGGGCCCAATTGGCCCCCTTTTCTTGGGATCCCTCGCCCCTTTGTGGGTGTTTGGCTCAGCCTTCCTTACCTCCATTACAATAGCCCCAACTGTGGCCTTGCCCATGCCAAACTGGTGGCCCACAGAGCAGTAGCTGCCTGCAGTGGCCAGCTTCCTCGATCCTCTGCTTGACAAGGAGGGCACCCCTCATCCAGGTGTCCTGATGTCACAAGGCAGGGGCTAGCCACTGGCAGAGCTCCAGGAAGGTCTGCCACCTCATTTGGAAATTCTGGAGCCACCTGTCGTTGTCCCATTCCCCCATCACCAGATGCTCCCACCACTTGGAGCTAGTGGGGTAGCTCCTGAGTTGGCAGAGAACCCAAGGGGGCAGGCCACAGAGGAGTCAAGGGATCAAGGGGTCCATGGCTCTGCCAGAGGGGTGGCGCCCGGCAGGAGGTGAAGGGCAGCTTCCACTGCTGTGGACAACAGGGCGACCATGCAGCTGATGACAGCCAGAAACATCTCCAGCTGCTGCTGCTGCTGCTCCATGTTTAGCCCTCTGAGCACTGGCATCTGCTGGGCTCGTGGCAGCTCCGCAGACCTTGTGACGTGCAGGGTGAGGGTGCTGGGGAGGGGTGGTTTAGAGAAGCAGCTGGCTGTGGTTCCGGAAGGGCTTGTCTGACATGCAACCTTGTCCGTAGCATTTCCTGGCCCTTCTGTTGAAGGGGCGCTTGGGACAGTGTACATGTTCCCTTTCAATAGGGTGGGTGGGCAGTGCCAGCCTGCACTCGTGTGTGGACGCTCTGCTTCACAAGGGCGTCTTTCAAGTTGTCATTCTCAAAAGGGGCCTTTGGAAAATGGGCGTTAGCATAGCCATAGCTCCAGCAAGAGAGAGCTCAGCATTTTGCGTGACGACTCAGGCAAGCTCTGATGCGCGAAGACATTTTAATTTCATCCATATGAAAAGGCAGGGCGGAGAGGAGCTGCCGTGGAGAAAGAACCCTGCTCTGCCAGGCAGGAGAGAGAAAGGAAGAGGACAGGTTGGATTTAAAATCCAGCAGTTTCAGCCGGGCCTTAGCAAGGACTTGCCTCAGACTCAGGACTGAAGGGATGCAGTAAAGCCCCGGCCCAGGAGTGGGGTGTAGCCCCCTACCCCCTCCCTCCAGGAACTCCGCTGGCTCCCGGGTCCTCCATCCCAGCACAGCCAGCCAGCCGTGTGCAAGCAGTGGCAGCTGCTGCGTGGTGTGAAACCTGAGCTTGCTGCCTGCAACCGGGCCCTGCACCCCAGGGAGCCAGGTGGGGGGCACCAGAAGGCCACTGCTGAGCAGCCCTGATGTGCTCTGGAGGCTGTGGGGGAGGAGAGGGAGCCATGGGTAAGCGAGCTGCACCACTCCACTCCTGCCTTGCCCGCCCAGGGGAAGGGGGCATGGGGAGCCTTGAACTGTGCAGCCAGCTTTACCTGGGCTTCTCTGGATGCCCCATGAGGAGATGCCAGGGGCGCAGGTGCAAGTTCTAGGCATGGGGGGAGTGTAGAGGGGCAGGAGGTGAGCCCCAGTTGTGCCTGGGACAGTGTGTGAGGGACCCCAGAGGCTGGAGATGCCTCTCTGCTGCCAGGAGATTTGCCTGCAGTGTGAGCCCTGCTAAATGTGATGCCCTAGCACAGGTGTGCGCAAAGGTGGGAGTTATGCCATTTCTCTAGGGAGGGCAGCGCAGTTGGCCTGCCTCCCCCGCAGCCTCTGCTGCCTTCCCCAACCCACACCCCCTCCATGGAAGCACAGTGTGTCGCTTTGGGGAGACCTCTGCTCACTTCTTGGGACATTGGTGGGGGCTCTGATAGTTGCAAGGACAAAAAGTGGGGCCCAACACAAAATATTTGCTCACCCCAGGGTAAGCTGTGGTGTTGCCAAAAGCGTGGTCGCTTGGCACTCTCCATTTCCTGCACCAAGTGCCAGGGCTGCTGTGCTCCATCCCTTGAAGGCACAGAGTGGCTGCGCCGGTAACAGGGTGCCCCGTGTGGCAGGTGGGTGCCTTGTGTGAGCGGAAGTCGGGGCAGGCTCATGTGAGGTGCTGGGAGAGGTATAGCAGAGCAGGAAGTTGCGTGGCAACCCTGTGGCTCAGTGCTAAGGTGCAGAATGCAAAGGAGCCACACCCCACCTGGCTCAGTCCATTTCCCCAATTTTTCCAGATCATTTTGAATTATGACCCTGTCTTCCAAAGCAGTTGCAACCCCTCCCAGCTTGTATCATCTGCAAACTTAATAAGCGTATTCTCTATGAAAATATCTAAGTCGTTGATCAAGATATTGAACAGAACCACTCCTAAAACAGACCCCTGTGGAATCCCACTTGTTATACTTTTCCAGCAGGATTGAGAACCATTAACAGCTACTCTCTGGGTACAGTTATCTAGCCAGTTATGCACCCACCTTATAGTAGCTTCATCTAAGGTGTATCTGCCTAGTTTATTAATAAGAATATCAATAGAGACTGTATCAAATGCTTTACTAAAGTCTATATATACCACATCCACAAGGCTTGTTATCCTATCAAAGAAACCTTTCAGATTGGTTTGACATGATTTGTTCTTTACAAATCCATGCTGGCTGTTCCCTGTTACCTTATCACCTTCCAAGTGCTGGCAGATGATTTCTTTAATTACCTGCTCCATTATCTTTCCTGGCACAGAAGTTAAGCTGACTGGCCTGTAGTTTCCTGGGTTATTCTTATTTCCCTTTTTATAGATGGGCACTATATTGGCCCTTTTCCAGTCTTCTGGAATCTCTCCTGTCTCCCATGATTTTCCAAAGATGATAGCTAAAGGCTGAGATACCTCCTCTATCACCTCCTTGGTATTCTAGGGTGCATTTCATCAGGCCCTGGTGACTTGCAGACATGTAATTTTTCTGTGTAATTTTTAACTTGTTTTTTTATTTCAACTTCTAACCCTACCCCTTTCCCACTAGCATTCACTATGTTGGGCATTCCTTCATCAGACTTCTCAGTGACGACCGAAACAAAGAAGTCATTGAGCATCTCTGCCATTTCCAAGTTCCCTGTTACTGTTTCTTCCTCCTCACTGAGCAATGGTCCGACCCTATCCCTGGTCGTCCTCTTGTTTCTAATGTATTTATAAAAAGCCTTCTTGCTTCCCTTTATGCCTATAGCTAGTTTGAGCTCATTTTGCCTTTCTAATCTTGCTCCTGCATTCTTGTGTTGTTTGCCTATATTCAACCTTTGTAATTTTTCCTTGGTTCCATTTTTATACGATTCCTTTTTTATTTTGAGATCGTGCAAGATCTCCTGGTTAACCCAAGACAGATTTTTGCCATGTTTTCTATCTTTCCTACGCAGCAGGATAGCTTGCTTTTGGGCCCTTAATAATGTCCCTTTGAAAAACTGCCAACTCTCCTCAGCTGTTTTTCCCCCCACCTACCAGCTCTCTGAGTTTACCAAAATCTGCCCTCCTGAAATCCTTTATCTCTATTTTGCTGTTTTAACTTCTACCCTTCCTTAACTCTCTGATTTCATAATCACTTTCACCCAAGCTGCCTTCCACTTGTAAATTCTCAACCAATTCCTCCCTATTTGTTAAAATCAAATCTAGAACAGCTTCTCCCCCGGTAGCTTTTTCAACCTTTAGGAATAAAAAATTGTCTCCAATGCAGTCCAAGAACTTATTGGATAGTCTCTGCCCTGCTGTATTAGTTTCCCAACATATATCTGGATAGTTGAAGTCCCCCCATCACCACCAAATCCTGGGCCCTGCATGACTTGGTTAGTTGTTTAAAAAAGCCTCATCCACCTCTTCCAGCTGGCTAGGCGGCCTGCAGTAGACCCCTAGCAGGACATCACTCTTGTTTTTTACCCCTCCTAGTCTAACCCAGAGACTCAACACGTCCATCTCCTATGGTCATCTCCATGTCAGTCCACGTGTGTACATTTTTAATATATAAGGCAACATTGCCTCCCTTTCTTCCCTGTCTATCCTTCCTAAGCAGGCTGTAGCCTTCAATACCAACATACCAATCATTTGTATTATCCGACCAAGTTTCTGTGATGCCAACGATGTCATAGTTGTATTTATTTATTAGCACTTCCAGTTCTTCCTGCTTATTACCCATACTTCTTGCATTTGTATACAGGCATCTAAGATATTGATTCAATCTTGCCTCCCCGTTTTGCCCTGACCCTCTTTTTACTTGGACATTGTTGCCCATACTCCCTCCCATTTCCAACCCATCTCCCAGGTTTCCATGTTCTCCACTTACGTGTGGGCTTTGCTCCCCAAACCTAGTTTGGCTGGGCCACCTACTTTTGAGGGGGAGGGAGGGAGGGCTCCCTGGCACAGTGCCCTGACGTTCCTCTAGCTGGGGGTTACAAAAAGTAGGCTTTGAGGTTATTTAAGCACTGTCTCATATTCATGTGCATTGCAGCTCTTGAAGTGTTGATTTTGTAGCAGAATTTGAAAAAATGGCTCTTCCTGTTGTTAACGGTTGCTGACCCCTGGATTGGGGTAACGTGTATCACTGGTGGGGTTTGTGGGGGGCAAGCACCAGGCTGCATGAGTCTGCAGAAATCTTGGTGGTGCCCAGGACAAATTTGAGCCCCTCTTCCCCCTACCTGCCTTAGGCTCTGGGTGGGAAGTTTGGCTGGGGAGTGGTGTGGGCTGGAGTGGGAATGCAGGATGGGTGAGGATGAAAGCTCTGGGATGAAGTCTGGGTGCAAGAGGGGTGCATGAGGGTGGGGTGAGAGGTGTAGTGCTGTAGATCACCCTGTGGCAGTGGTTTCTAGGTGAGGGTCTCTAGACCATGCTCTCTGTGTGCTCCTGCCATCAGGCACTGCCCCCCACAGCTCCCATTGGCTGCAGGAGTGCTTGGGGAGGGGGCAGGATGTTGAGATGTGCTCCCCGCCCCATATAAGAGCTGCAATGTTGTGCTGTCAGTCATCTGTGGAGCAAGTGCAGACTCTAGCCTTGTGAGGGCCTAGGCCCTTTAAAATCTCATGGGCTTGGGAGGTGGAATCAGGACACTTTCTGTGGGCAAGTATGTGGGGGTGGCAGACAGGGCAGGGGACAGACCTGGCCCTGAATTTTGTTGGAGCTGGACTCCTGGGCCAAGAAAGTTCCTGGAACCCAAGTGCCTGTGTAACCTGCCACCTCTGTGTTTGGGGAGTTGGGCAGGGAATCAGTGCAGGGTGAGATAGTGCTGCTGATCAGAACGTTGCCATAGGCAATATTGGCTCACTTCTTGCAGGCCTAAGCGGAGCACAGAGAACAAGGAAAATGAACAGTAGCCTGGATAAACTCAGATTTGCCATGTCTACACTAGCCCCAAACTCGAAATGGCCCCGCAAATGGCCATTTCGAAGTTTACTAATGAAGCGCTGAAATGCATATGCAGTGCTTCATTAGCATGCAGGCGGCCACGGCGCTTCGAAATTGACGCGGCTCGCCCCCGTGCGGCTTGTCCAGACGGGGCTCCTTTTCGAAAGGACCCTGCCTACTTCGAAGTCCCCTTATTCACATGAGCTGATGGGAATAAGGGGACTTCGAAGTAGGCCGGGTCCTTTTGAAAAGGAGCCCCGTTGGGATGAGACACGCGGCGGCGAGCCACGTCAATTTCGAAGCGCCGCGGCCGCCCGCATGCTAATGAAGCGCTGAATATGCATTTCAGTGCTTCATTAGTAAACTTCGAAATGGCCATTTGCGTGGCCATTTCAAAGTTTGGGGCTAGTGTAGACGTAGCCATTGTGAGGAAGGGAGCTCGGGTGGCTTTGCAAGGCTGGGGAAGAGATCAGCGTATATAGTAACAGATGCTCTAGTGACAGCATAGCAGGAGTGCCTGAATCCAAGTACAAGGGGACACTGGGCCAAGTTGAAAAGTGGAAAGTTTGTGACCTGTAATGTGACTCTGGAACTTGCTGCCACAAGAAGTGTTTGAGGCCAAAAACCTAAAAAGCATTCCAAGAGAGATTGGACAGTTCTGTAACTTCTGGAAATTGGTACTTGTCAATTTATTGTCACATTTTTGGAAGAGAGATTAAATCTTATCCTTTATGTATGAACCAACTGCTAACTATTAAAGACTAGGATGAAATCTAATGTGTGTGGGGTAAATTGTAAAACAAATTACTGTGCTGGCTGGGTCTCTATGGCTGGTTCTACACGTGCCCCTTCCTTTCAAAAGGGCCATGTTAATGAGCAAGTTCCAATCACCAGGTAGGAAGAAGGGCTTTTGAAAACTGGGGATGGGGGGGGTGTCCTTTCGGAAGGTCCCGTCTCCACAGGCGGCGCGCAATTTGAAAAGCCGCACTTTCGACTTACCACAGCCGCCATTATGCTAATGAGGCGCTGCATATTCATTGCAGTGCCTCATTAGCATCTTTCAAACCCACTCATTAACATGCCCTTTTTGAAAGGAAGGGACACGTGTAGACACAGGGTATATGTGTGGCTCATCCACAAACAGCCCCTAAAAGGTGTGTCTTCTCCCAGAAGGGAGGGTTACTGGACCAAGGAAGTAAACTCTGAAAAGAAGGTCAGGAGAGTGGGTGCTTCTTGCCTGGTTGAGAGGACAAAAGTTTAAGGAATCAGCAGCAGGAAGAGGGCTCTCTCTTTCTCTCCTTACAGTAGTAATAACAGCAGAACATGTATGTGATCTTGTTCCTATAACATTCCAGGTGCTCTGCCAGCTGGTGCTAACCCAAGAGAAGGAAACCATAAGGTCTCACAATAGTGTAACTACAGTCATCCCCTCTGAACTTATTTACACTATCTTCTACGTCGCCCAAATTAGATAATGTTGAAATTATCTAACTTGATACCATCAGTTCCTCTCCTCTGGTGATCAGAGGGGAACAAAGCTTTGCTTGCCACTGCATTGATTTAAACTAGAATGTGCTGTAAGCAGAACTGTACACTACAGGTACTACATGCTGATGACCCCGGAGGGCTGTGTGCTCTAGCACGTCTCTTGTTAGTAGGGCACTACCAAAGTCTTGGTTCCTTTGATCAATTTCCTGGTCATAGGATTTTAAAAATTGTAAAATTCATGGTTTCAGGTGTCTTAAATCTCCGATTTCACAGCCTTGAAATCATTGGGGTTGTGACCAAAAAGGAGTCTTGGGGAGAGCTGTCACATGGGTCTTGTAGGCAGGGTTGCGGTCTGTGTTCCCTGCAACGTTTCCCAAGTGGAAAGAATTCTCTTTGCTGGGTCTACAGGGGAGACCCCTGTCGAAAGGGCGAAAATTGACATTCGGTGGTCGAAATAGTGGTTTTCAAAAGGGAGCACCCGACGCCATTAGTGGATCGACATTTCGCTCCGCTCTTTTGAAGTGCTGCCGCGGTCTTTCGAAAGAGACTGTCCACACAGCTCCAAGCCCTCTTTCGAAAGGGAGGCAGGAAATGCCACAGACTGGGACCCATGGCTGACAATCCCTTCCGGGGCCACAGCCAGCCGCCCCCTTTAAAGTCCCCCCTACCCAACTCCGCACAAGCCAAGTGCTGCCCAGCTTTTCCCAGCCCGGCAGAGCCCACTCGTGAGCAAGATGGAGGCCCAGCGACAGCTCTTGCAAGGGGCACCCTCATCATGGACACACTGCTGGCAGTGCTGTGCTCCATCACCGCAGGGGCACCTGATCTCATCGGGTGGCTGGGCAGTCCCCATGGGGCTCCCCCACCCAAGGCACCACTGGGTGCCTCGACGCCTCTGGACCCACCCCAGCAGCACTGACTGGTAGGAGCGCCTGGTGCTGGGGTAGTGGGGCGAGGAGAAGTGGCTGCAGAACTACCGCATGTCAAGGCAGACCTTCGAGGAATCTGCCGCTGGCTCGCCCCCGCACTCCAGCCGCAGGACACCTGCACACGGCCAGCCCTCACCCTGCAGAAACGGGTCACAATTGCCAGCTGGAAGCTGGCCACCCCGGACTCCTGCTGCTCTGTGGGACAACAGTTCGGGGTGGGCAAGGCCACCGTCGGGGCTGTACTTATGGAGGTAAGCTAGGGCTGGGTTACACGCCCCCCCAAGGGTGCGGGGGGCTGGAGCGAGAGGAACCCACTGCTGCAAGGGGCCAGATGGGGAGGTGCTGCGGCCAGATGGGAAAGGGGACAGAATGGGCCCGAGGTCGGGGGGGGAGACAGCCACCGCACCTGCACTAGAGCATGTGTCCCCCTCCCCCACCATGCAGGTCATCAGAGCCATCAACACGATGCTGCTCCATAGGGTCATCCGCGTGGGGGATCTGGACAACACCATCGCTGGCTTCCAGGACCTGGGCTTTCCAAACTGCATCGACACTTTGGATGGCGCACACCCCCATCCACGCCCCACCACACAGCACCGGCCAGTACATCAACAGGAAGGGCTACCATTCGGTGGTACTCCAGGCCCTGGTGGACGTGAGGGGCCAGTTCACTGACATCTATGTGGGCTGGGCCGGCCGCACCCACGATGCCCGGATCTTTCAGAACTCCGGGCTCTGCCGGTGCATGGGCGCTGGCACATTCGTCCCCCAGCGGGAGATCCCGGTGGCGGAGGATGTCATCATGCCACTCTGCATGGTGGCAGATGCGGTGTATCCCCTGCAGCTGTGGCTCATGAGGCTGTACATGGGACACCTCGACCCCACCCAGGAGGCGTTCAATCAGTGCCTCAACCATTCTTGCAACATGGTGGAGCGGGCCTTCGGGCACCTAAAGGGGCAGTGGAGGTGGCTCCACACACGGCTGGAGGTTGGGGTCCTCAACGTGCCCCAGGTGGTGGGCACCTGTTGTGTCCTCCACAATGTTGTGGAGGGAAAGGGGGATGCCTATGTCCCCGGGGGGGGCGGGCGGGGAGCCTGTGTCCAGCCCAGCTATGAGCAACTGGGCACCGACCCCATCTGCCAGGCCCACCGGGATGGCCACTGCATCAGGGAGGCCCTTAGGCAGGCCTTTGCCAATGGCCACCTCTGACCCGCATGCACACCCACATCCCATGCACATCCACCACCCCCTGTCCCTGCCACCCCCACCCCCACCCCCACCAGCATTGCACCCACACAACCACCACCGACCATCCCCGAGGAGCACAGTACGGAGTGGTGAAGAGTAAATAAACATTTATCGAGACCATGTGTTGTGAACTATGTACAGGTGGGAGGAACCTAACTTGGCAGGGGTGGGGAGCTGATTCCAGGGAAGGGGTGGTGGGCTGCAAGCCCTGTTGGCCCCTGGAGCCCCTGTCTCCCCAGGTGCGGGGTCCCCGGAGGGGAGGAAAAGGTGCAGGAACACCGGCAGGTAAGGCTCGAGAGTGGGCCCAGTTGGGGGCAGGCTCAGTGGAGGCGGGCTCAGTGGGGGCGGAGGGGGCAGGCTCAGTGGGGGGAGCTGCTGGAGGGGCCAGGAGGCAGGTAGCGTTGGCCACATGGTCCCAGAGGGTCTGGCCAATGCCCTCAAGGGTCTGCAGCAGCCTCTCCCAGGCTGCCCTCCGCCACTCCATCTCAGCCTCAGCAAGCCACAGGTGCTGCTCGGCCACCGCGGCCTGGCACTGGCTGTCAGGGTCTTCCTTGGCCCAGTGGGGGCCCTCTGGCCTCGGCCCCACTGGTGCACGGCATAGGGTGGTGCCCAGGCACCTCTGATGTCTGCTGGGGGGTTCTTGGGGACGAGTGATGGCACTGGGCTCTCCCAGCCCATGGATGGTGCAGCTGTACGGAGAGGGGGGACAGCATGTGAGTAATGTGCCCTGGATGGAGGGGGATCTGGTTTATGCCCACCTGCTCAAGCCCCTCGCATGGGGCCCCCACCCTCCCGAGGGGCACTGACCCACCCCCCCCAGGCTTGGCACCCCATCCAATGGGGGTGCATCCAGAGGGGTCTCGTGTGGGTGGCCCAGCCTGGCCTGCAGTGTGGAGTCCACGGGCGTTGTCCAGCACAGAGCAGCCACTGCCCACGTGTGGCTTGTGGCGCTGTCCACTGGGGGTGGGTGCTGGGCATCACTGGTTGGCCACCACGGGGTGCCGCATAATATGGTGGGCTGGCATGTGTGCAGCCTGGGACCAGTGGTCCTGTGTGCGGCCCACTAGCTGTTGCATCACCCCCACCCTCTGTGTATGTACCAGAGGATCCCTCTGTGATGTCCGGGGCTGCCCAGCTGGATGCGTGGGATTTGATGTAGATGGCAAGGTCCCCCTCCTAGCTCGACCACTCAGCAGTTCCCTCACCCTCCTGGGTTACCAGTCCAGGCTGCCCCTCTGCCTCCGGCTGCAGGTCATCATCGGACGTGTCCAGGAACGCCGTGGGTGGGGAGCTGTCCCAGGGTCCCAGGATGCCCTGGAGCTCCCGGAAGAAGGGGCATGTGGGTTGGAGTAGCCCTGCAGCAACTGCCCCAGTCCCTGGCCTGGGCATAGCCCGGCCGCAGCTCCTCAACCTTGGAGCCTACCTGCTCCGCAGTACACTCTGGGTGGCCCTGGGCGAGGAGGCCCTGAGCCAGGCGACCAAAAGCAGCATCATTGCGCCACTTCACTCCCATCTCATGGAGGACCTTCTCCTCCAACAGCTCAAGGAGGTCCCGCAGCTCCTGCTCCATCCAGGAGGCGGCCCTTTATTTTTAGCTCTCTCTGGGAGCCCTGTGGGGACTTGGAGGGGGGACTATGGGGCTCGCGCGGGGGCTGGCTGCTGGCCATGGCTGCGGTGCTGGAGCGTGAGGCTGGAGCATATGCGGAGGCTGCTCCTAGCACACTCTCAGCTTCCTGCCACAGGTTTCCTGCCTGTGTGCAGCTTTAAGGCAGATGGACGCAGGGACCACAGAGCCCCGCTACTGCCGGCTGGAGCGGCCCTGCACTCCACCTGACCGGCACCATGGTGGACCCGTATTTCAAAAAAGCGGAATGTGGAGCATCCACAGGTGAACTCTTTCAACTTATCGAGGGGTAGCCGTGTTAGTCTGGATCTGTAACAGCAACGAAGGGTCCTGTGGCACCTTATAGACTAAAAGAAAAGTTTTCAGCACGAGCTTTTGTGAGCACAGACTCACTTCACCAGATGCATCTGATGAAGTGAGTCTGTGCTCACGGAAGCTCATGCTCAAAACTTTTCTGATAGTCTATAAGGTGCCACAGGACCCTTCGTTGTTCTTTCGATTTAGTTTTCCGAAAGGGGCCTATCTTCCTGATACGGGATCAGGCTTTGGATTGTGACGTCTGCGCCCCATTCCATTGATTTCCTTTCGAAAGAGGGCGTTACGCAAGTGGCCGCTTCTCCCATTCTTTCGAAAGAGGGCCGCTTATTTCGATGTTTTGTGCACATGTAGACACAGCTTTTATGTGCACCTCCATTTTGGAGCTGATGTGCACATAATCAAATGGATGTGGCGGGAGTGAGGTCAAGAGCTTCCGAGGGTGGGACGCAGCTCAGGGCTGTGGCAGAGAGTTAGGGTGCAAGGGCTCTGGCTGGGAGAGTGCAAGCTATGGGGTGGGTCTGGAGAAGAGGAGTTGGGGTGCAAGAGAGGGGCTTTGGGTTTGAGGAGGAGCTCTGGGCTGGGGTGTGGGCTTTACGGTAGGGCTGAGGATTAGGGCTTTGGGGTACAGGAGGGTGCTCCAGGCTAGGTGGGGTAAGGGCTGGGGCTCAGGTTTACCTGGGCAGATTTCTGCAGGGGCTGGTAGGGAGGGGTTCCCCTCTTGCCAGCTGTGGCTGGTGGGGAAGGGTGCCCCCCTTCACCAGCCTTGGCAGCTACAGGGCTTAGGCAGAGAGATCTCTCCCCACTGCAGCCCTAAATCCCAGAGTAATGTTAATGGGAAGCTGCCCAGCCTACAGGAAACAGGCTGTAGTGCAGCGACCCTTCCACACTACTGCTGGTGGCAATGTTCCTTCAGACCTGAGCAGCTGGACAGTGGCAGAAGCTGGCCTGGAGTCCACCTCTGAAGGCAGAACCAATGCTAGCAGCAGTGCAGACTAACAGAGGGCCTGGTATGATAGTGTATTGTCCCCTTTACTTCCACACTGCTGCTGGAAGGGCGCTGCCTTCAGTGCTGGGTGCCCAGTTAACAGCCACCACATGCTGGAAGCCCAGCTCTGCAGTCAGGGCAGAGGTCAAGGTGACATGACACGACACGACACGACACGACACACACACACACACACTGCAACAAGGGGGGCGCAATTTTCTATTCTTGACTCAGGCGCAAAATTAGCTAGTTACTGCCCTGAGTTTGAGAGCTGCAGGGCTAAGGCTCAGTACTGTGCTAGCCAAGCTAAATGTTACCTGTGGGTTCAGTGACTTGAGTCTGAGAATCAGCGCATGGATGCAAGTACAGACCCATAATCCAACCCTGCCTGCTCTTCATTAGTGCCCTTCACACTTGCACTATTTGGATCTCAGAATATTGCTCTCCAAAAGAGCTCTTCTTAATCAGAGCACTTGCAAAGGCCACACTTGCTGAACCTGAGTTACAGAGCTCCTGCAGACTAGCACTGTGTTCCGGGGCGTGAAACCAAGCGCTGTGTCCAGCCGAATATTAAATATAGGCAGGATTCTTTGGAGGTTGAGAAGGGATGAGGCAAGGACTGACGGCCAAAGCCAGGAAGAGGAACATTTCTATTAGACATGCAGGAGGAGTTGCTGAAATCACTTGGCAGATCTGACATAGCAAAGTGCCAAGGGCCACTCGCTAAACACTGTGAAAGCAACGGGGTGCATTTTGGGCTGGGGACGGGAAAAGGGAGTAACTCCTGCCTTGGACTAGACTAGAGTGACCCAGGAGCCCACTCTACCCTGAAAAGCTGTTAGATCCCAGGCCACAATTTCAGTGACTCTCTCCAAATAGCAGCCCCTTCTCTGCTCCTCAGGATGCAGAACATGAGTATGCCCAGTAAGGGCCCTGCAGCAGTTTGTGGTCAGACTTTTCCCTGTGCACAATGTTGATCTCAGAGAACCTGAAAGGGTTACACCGGCCACTGAGAACCCAACCTTACTCTTCAGGGGGTGGCAAAAGTTCCTCTCTCAGATAGTTTTATGCAAATAAGCACCTAGGCACTACTTGTTAGAACCCTATCATCTTCGCACTGTGTTATGGCTAACGGGTGGTAACACAACAGTTGGACACAGGAGAGTCGTGGGGATAAAGTGATAATTTCATATTTTATGAGCTCACAGCTTCAAGTCAGAGTCTTCATATTCTGAAACACTGTGATATTTGCAAGATTACAGTATATTACAATATAAAATGTCTCCATTCAGTATTATAGCATTTTACTCCTTCTGGGACTATAATAATTATTATAAAACACAGCACCTTCTCAAAAGGACAATACCATCACTACAGAGAACAAAGGAGAAAACTTACTGCAATGATCTCAAAACCCATTTAGTGCAAAGGAGGTGGGAACTTTTAGAAACGTCCAATGAGAAGTGTTCTTTAAATGCTCATTTTGAGAAACGGCATAGAGTCAACCTCTGAATGAGATCAGGCTGCCAGCTTCCATACTGAAGCTTAGAACAATGTCTATATCAACATAAACGGACTGAAACACAATATGCATGGCCATTAAAAATATTTATATATAGATACATAGAGGGATTATTTCCACACAATGTATTTAGTTTTAAGAAAGAATTCTGGCATATAAACACCTCTGGCTTTCTGTCTCTGTGGACTCAGAGCCCTTGGGGGCCATCTCACACAGCCAGATGTTTATCAACTGTTTGTCTCAAACTCAAGTAGGCGCTGAGCGCAAAGTCCTTTGGTTGGGATGATTGTTTTGCCAGATCCCTGCAGCCACTGTACACTTTGTCCACAGCAAAAGATTCAATCTGCTTCTCTGCTGATGCTCCTGCAGAGCCACTCTCTGCCTCACCTTGCTCACAGCTGCCCCATTTGGGGGCAACGTGACATGGGATAACTCACACAGTTGTTTCATCTGCATTCTTCTTCATGAGCTTGGTGGAGAGCTGGGAATGCTGGAGAGGATGAGGGCTCTTGGAGTCCGGAATCATTAAGCGGACTTTCTGATTGGTCCTTCTCCACTCTGAATACAGCTGGCAATGATAGCGGAATGAAACCTGATGGACAACAAAGTATCAGTTTAATTACTGAGCTGCCTGGGTCTGCCACAGAATGGTTGGGAGGCAAATGGCTGTGCTCAACAGAACAAAGCTGGGAGAGCTAGTGGGACATCATGACAGCACTCATCCCTGCAAAACATATTCCTGCACACATTCCACATGCCAGCAAAGCCAAGGGAGACAAAACTGGGCCTGACATGGCTGGGACATATCACTTCAGGCCTGTGCTAAGGAATTTCACTGATTAGTTACAAACTCAAGACATGGGGCTCTGTAGGGTTTTTTATTTTAAAAAAAACTGTCCCTAACTAGTACTACAGAGAGCTGGATTTGCTGATACCATATTTCCGGGCTAGGGTTTGCTTGATGTGGTTGGCACCGGCCACAGTGCCCTCTGGAGAGGGTCAATGGAGATAGTTCAGGGTACCAGTGTAAGGGATTGCAACAGGAATCTTATTCCTGTGCATGAGTGAAATAGAGAAATGTTTTTCAACCAAGAGTGCATGTGCCCTTGGGGGTACACTGAGATCTTCCAGGGCTACATCAACTCATCCAGATATCTGCCTACTTTTACAACAGGTTACATAAAAAACACTAGTAAAGTCAATATTATCTAGAAGTTAATTTACACAATGATTTGTTTCTACTGCTTCATATGCCTTATGCTGAAATGTAAATACAATATTTCTATTCTAATTCATTTATTTGATAGTAAAATGGCAGGAAATCAGCACATTTTCAGTAGTCTTCTGTGATATTTTTGCATGTTTATTAAGTAGTTTTTAAGTGAGGTATAAATTGACTGTATGCAAAACATATCTGACTCCTGAAAAGGGTATGGTAATCTGCAAAGGTTGAATGACACTTGTTTCAAGACCTCAGATTACTTTAGGACCACGTTTCTCAACTGATGGTACACGAGAGGTATGCAAGAGAAGACTGGGGGAACTTTTTTTTTTCCCCCTGAAAGAGGGGTGCTTTATAAAAAGAGGTTGATAAACACTGACATAGAGCACCAGATCTGGGGTTAGAATGAACGACCCCTGCAGGCATTCTGGAAGGGGACATCTGACAAGGCTGGCCTATAGCAGGATCGGTATGGTGAGGGACTCACAAGGACAAATCCCTACAATTGGCAGGTGATGTTGGAGCTTGGTCTCATGCTCTGGTTTTTGAAGCTCTTGCAGTAACTTGTTTCCCTGTTTGCCATGACTACACTTTCAGTCTGTCTTAATTTCTCTCTGAAAACATTTCTGTTCCCAGAGGGACTTGTAGTTTCTCCTACAGCTGAGCCAATGTCTCAGTTTGAATCCAGAAGTGAGGTAACTGAAGCCTGCCAGGCTATATGGCAGGATGGACCAGGAATCCCTGAAGCAGGCTGGGACAGTGGACATGGGACTCCACAAACTGTTTCAAATCTGGATGCTGCAGGGAGCCTTGGGCTGTTTTCACACCGGACCTGGGGTTCCCAAAGTTGAAGGGGAGTGGAACATACTTGTTCTGGCCCACCTACAGACCTGTGAACCACCAACCGCCTATTTCCTCCTTGCTTCCAAAGTTCTCCCTCTCTAGTGTGTTTGTGTGTGTGCATGCATGCACTATGCAAAAAGGATGGAGACACAAAACGAAAACAAAGGCCTACATCCAAAAACCCACAGAAAAACTGGACAGAAAACTGTGGAACCACAACACAGGGAGGGGCATAATACTGAAGGAAAGGGGCAGCAATCTATGGGGCCTCCAGCTAAAGAAGGCTGGGAACTTTGGTCAGTTCTTTATGAGTTAGGAAGCAGGGGTGAGCACACAGATACCATGGGACACAACTCTGAATTCAGATGTCAAATTCAGACAGATTGTCCCTTCCCAGGCTATGTGCTCCCGATTGACTGATTCTACATGCCCTGGAGGGCTGCAAGTGGGCAGCATGCAGAATGAAGCTGTTCCAGTAACACTGCCCTGAGCATCCCATGCAAACCTGCGGCAGAGAGCCCAGAAACAATTGCAGTTGAAACTTCTCCCATAGTCTGTGGTGCTTTGTTAACTCCAAGGCAGTAGCAGACAGTTTTAAAGCAGTATTGTTGGACTGGTCTATTAAAATAGAGAGCTCTGCATATTGTGGGTAAGAATGGAAGCTTACAGTTACAATTTCTCAAGTGAGAAGGGAAAGGCAGGTCTTCTCCAGCTTGACTTGAGTCTTACTTTTAAATAGACTACCTTGTGGCCCCTGGCCATTTCTTACAGCTTATATGAAATCCTTTTGGTAGCTTCCCACTTGAATTTCAGTGATCCTAGCTGATTTCCAAGAGACCATTCTATAGCCTAATGCACCTTCCCCCCTTGCCATGACAACGCTACTCTTGCACAGCCCCCGATTAGCTCCTGCTGGCACATTTCATGGCGCCTTAGACGAGGCTGACAGGAGTGCAGATTCCTGTGCTCTTCAAGTGTCTCGGACAGTTATTTTATCCACAATAAAGTCTGAAACAAAGCACTGAGAACCTGAGATTTGTCTTATTTCATAGAACAACAGAGCTGAAAGAGACCTAAAAAAGCCATTGAGTCCAGCCCCCTGCTCCAAGCAGGACCAAACCCATCAGATTAGCCCCGCCAGGGCTTTGTTGAGGCGAGACATAAACACCTCCAGTGATGGAGACTCCACCACGTCCCTGGATAGACCATCCCAATGTTTCACCACCCTCTTAGTGAAAAAGTTTTTCCTAATGTTCAATCTGGACCTTTCCAACCACAACTTGAGACCATTGTTCCGTGTTCTGCCATCCGTGACCACTGTGAACAGCCTCTCTCCAGCCTCTTTGCACCCTCCCTTCTGTAAGTTGAAAGCTGTTATCAAGTCCCCCCTCAGTCGTCTTCTGCAGACTAAACAGTCCGAATTCCCTCAACCTTTCTTCATAAGTCATATGCTCCAGCCCCCTTATTATTTTGGTCACCCTCCGCTGGACCCTCTCCAGTGTATTCACATCCTTCCTATAAATGGGGGTCCAGAACTGGACACAGTACTCTAAATGCAGCCTCACCAAAGCCAAATAAAGGGGAACAATCACTTCCCTGGATCTACTGGCAACGCTCCTCTTGATGCAACCTAATATGCCATTAGCTTTCTTGGCTACAACGGCACACTGTTGACTCATGTCCAGCTTCTCGTCCACTACAACTCCCAGGTCCTTTTCTGAAAAACTACTACCGAGCCAGTTGGACCCCAGCCTGTAAAAATGCTTGGGATTCTTCCAGCCCAAGTGCAGGACTCTGCAACTTGCCCTTATTGAACCTCATCAGACTTCTTGCAGCCCAGTCTTCCAATTTGTCTAAGTCAGTCTGGACCCTGTCCCTACCCTCCAGTGTATCTACCTCTCCCCCTAGCTTAGTGTCATCCACAAACTTGCTGAGGGTGCAATCCAACCCCTCATCCAGGTCATTGATAAATATGTTGAACAGAACAGGACCCAGAACCAAATCTTGGGGCACTCCACTAGAAACCGACCACCATCCCGACATCGAGCCGTTGATCACTACCTGCTGGACCCGACCTTCTAGCCGGTTTTCTATCCGTCCTACCATCCATTTATTCAATCCAGACTCCTTTAACTTGCCAACAAGAATATTGTGGGAGACCGTATCAAAAGCTTTGCTAAAGTCAAGATAAATCACATCCATTGATTCTCCCCTATCCACAGAGCCAGTTATCTCATCATAGAAACTAATTAGATTGGTCAGGCATGACTTCCCCTTCATGAATCCATGCGGACTATTCATGATCACTCTCCCCTCCTCCACGTGCCTCAAAATAACGTACTTGAGGAGCTCCTCCATGATTTTTCCAGGGACTGATGTAAGACTGACCGGTCTATAGTTCCCTGGATCATCCTTCCTCCCTTTTTAAAGATGGGCACTACATTTGCCTTTTTCCAATCATCTGGGATCTCTCCCAATCTTCATGAATTTTCAAAGATAACAGCCAAGGGCTCGTCAACAACATACGCCAACTCCCTCAGAACCCTAGGATGAATTAGGTCCAGGCCCATCGCTTTATGTTCATTTAGCTTTTTTAGATAGCTCCTAACCTGTTCTTTCCCCACCAAAGGCTGTCCACCTTCATCCCACAATGCATCACTTATCGCATTAGTCTGGGAGCTGTCTTTGTCCGTGAACACAGAGGCAAAGAAAGCATTAAGTACTTCAGCTTTCCCTACATCATCTGTCACTGGGTTACCTCCCTCACACAATAGGGTACCATGCCCTCTCTGATCACCTTCTTCTTGCTAACATGCCTGTAGAAACTTTTCTTGTTCTCCTTCACATTCCTCACGCGTCACAATTCCAGTTGCACTTTCGCCTTCCTGATTACTGCTCTACATTCTCGAGCTATACGTTTATACCCCTCCCTAGACATCTGTCCCAGTTTCCACTTTTTATAAGCTCCCTTTTTGTACCTAAGTTTTCCAAGGATTTCCCCATTAAGCCAGTCTGGTCTCCTACCATATTTATTTCTCTTGCTGCGCATCAGGACAGTTTCTTTCTGCGCCTTCAATACGGCTTCCTCAAAATACTGCCAGTTTTCCTTTTCCCTTCATGGTAGCATCCCAGGGGATTCTGCCCATCAGGGTCCCGAAGGAGTTCTAAGTCTGCTTTTCTGAAGTCCAAGGTGCGTAATCTGCTGCTCTCTTTCCTTTCTTTGGTCAGAATCCTGAAGTCTACCATCTCATGATCACTGCTTCCCAGGTTGCCCCCACCTCTACCTTCCCTATTAGTTCCTCCCTGTTTGTAAGCAGCAGGTTGAGCCATGCACGACCTCTGGTTGGGTCCTTCAGCACTTGTACCAAGAAGTGATCCCCAACATTCTCCAGAAATTTCCTGGACTGCTTGTGTGCCGCCGTATTGATCTCCCAACAGATGTCAGGGTAATTGAAGTCTCCCATGATAACGAGAGCCCGCGATCTGGAAACTTCTCTCAGTTGTCTAAAAAAAGCGCCTCATCTACCTCATCATCCTAATTTGGCGGCCTGTAGCAGACACCAACCACCACATTTCCAGTGCTGCCTACACCACTAAGCTTGACCCATAGATTCTCAACAGGCTTTTCTCCCTCTATGTACTGGAGTTCCAAGCAATCATAGTGCTCTCTTACATACAGTGCAACCCCTTCCTCCTTTTCTCCCTTACCTGTTCTTCTTAAACAGTTTATACCCTTTCATGGCAGCGCTCCAGTCATGCGAGTCATCCCACCAAGTCTCTGTTATCCCAAGCAAGTCATAGCTCTTGGACTGAGCCAGGGCTTATAATTCCTCCTGTGGTTGATGCAGCCCTCGATGCCGTCGAGCTCCTACCAGTAATGGACGAACTGGATCAAGAACCGACTGTGGATGAACTGAAGAGAGCCAATCGACAGCACTGCAGCTGGAAAGGCCCCATGTCAGGATGGTATACCACCACAGGTAATCAAATGTGCCGCGGACACACTCCTGGAACCCCTACATGAGCTACTGTGCCTGTGCTGGAAAGAGGGTGAGGTTCCACAGGATGCGCGCGACACTAACATTGTAACGTTGTATAAGCACAGAGGAGACAGAAGCGACTGCAACAACTACCGTGGAATCTCCCTCCTAAGTGTCACTGGTAAACTGTTCGCTCGTGTCATCCTTGGCAGACTCCAGAAGATTGCTGAGAGGGTGTACCCCGAATCGCAGTGCGGATTCCGCTCAGAGAGGTCTACCGTTGACATGGTCTTCTCTCTAAGGCAGCTGCAGGAGAAGTGCAGGGAGCAGAGAAAGCCACTCTACATAGCCTTTATCGACTTGACCAAGGCCTTTGACTTGGTCAGCAGGGATGGTCTGTTCAAACTGCTCCACAAGATAGGCTGTCCTCCACGGTTACTCAAGATGATCCAGTCGTTCCACGAAGACATGAGAGGAACCGTGCAATATCACGGCGCATTATCGGATGCTTTCAGAATCAGGATCGGCGTCAAACAAGGATGCGTGCTTGCTCCGACATTGTTCGGGATCTTCTTCGCACTCCTCCTGAAGCATGCCTTTGGATCTTCAACAGAGGGCATCTTGCTGCACACAAGATCTGATGGGAAACTGTTTAACCTTGCAAGGCTGAAAGCTAAGTCTAAGGTGCGAGAAGTCCTCATCAGAGACATGCTGTTCACAGACGATGCTGCTGTAGTGTCTCACACAGAAGACCAGCTTCAGAAACTGCTGGATCAGTTCTCCAAAGCGTGCAAGGATTTTGGGCTTACCATCAGCCTAAAGAAGACAAAACGTACTCGGTCAGGATGTTGCTGAATCCCCATTAATCAGCATTGACAACTATACGTTAGAGGTCGTCCACGAGTTCGTTTACCTCGGATCCACCATCACTGACACCCTGTCATTGGACACTGAGCTAAATAGGAGGATCGGAAAAGCGGCCACAACTCTGTCCAGACTCACCAAGAGAGTGTGGAATAACAACAAGCTGTACACTCACACCAAAATGCAAGTCTACAGAGCCTGCATCCTCAGCACCCTCTTTTATGGCAGCCAGACTTGGACCCTGTATGCCTGCCAGGAAAAGAGGCTGAACGTTTTCCACTTGCGCTGCCTCAGGCGCATCCTTGGAATATCATGGAAGGACAGAGTGACCAACACCGCCGTCCTCGAGCAAGCTGGAATCCCAACCATGCACACCCTCCTCAGGCAGCGTCAACTCCGCTGGCTTGGCCATGTCCACAGGATGAATGATGGAAGGATTCCAGAAGACATCCTGTATGGTAAGCTAGCCTCTGGCAAAAGACCTCCCGGACTCCCCCAGTTGTGCTACAAAGATGTCTGCAAGAGAGACCTCAGAGAGGTAGACATCGAGCTGGACAACTGGGAAGAACTAGCAGATGACCGCAGCAGATGGAGGCCGGGGTTACACAAGGGCCTTCAGAAGGGCGAGATGAAGACCAGATTGCTAGCAGAGGAGAAGCGAGCGCACAAAAGGCACAGTAAGGACTTGCCAGACACCCACTACATCTGCAAGAGATGCAGCAAGGACTGTCACTCTCGTGTGGGTCTTCATAGTCACAATAGACGCTGTAAATGAAGTCCTCAATTGAAACTTTAAAGGGCGCGATCCATAGTCTATGCAGACTGAAGGATGCCTACTACTTGTTACCCAGGCTTCTGGCATTGGGGTACAAACACCTTAGATAACCAGTCACTCCCCGCCCTCACTACTTGAACCAAAGGTCCACTTTTGTTGTACATTCCTCTTTGCATTTCTTCCCGGCCTCCAAGTTCCTTTCTACCCACAGGGTTTTGGTCATCTTCCCCCAGCAAACCTAGTTTAAAGCTCTCCTCACTAAGTTTGCAAGCCTACTTGCGAAAATGCTCTTTCCTCTCTTTGTTAGGTGGACCCCATCTCTTCCCAATAATCCTTGTGCCCGAACAGCATCCCATGATCAAAGAATCTAAAGCCCTCTCTCCAACACCACCTGCGTAACCATGCATTTACTTCCTCAATTTGACAGTCCCTATCTAGCCCTTCCCCTTCAACAGGAAGGGTGGACGAAAATACCACTTGTGCTCCAAATTCTTTGACCCTTCTTCCCAGTGCCACATAATCTGCAGTAACGCGCTCAAGGTCATTCTTGGCCATATCATTAGTTTCCACATGTAGAAGTAGGAAGGGGTAGTATTCTGAAGGCTTGAGCAGTTTTGTAAGGCTCTTAGTCATCCTGAATTCGAGCTCCTGGTAAAGAGCACACCTCACGAGATTGCAGGTCCGGTCGGCAGATGGATGGTTCAGTCCCTCTTAGGATGGAGTCCCCTACCACCACCACCCATCTTTTTTTTCTGGGGGTGGTCGTCATTGAACCCCCATCCCTAGGACTACACATCCTCTGTCCTGTAGTAGAAGCAGTTCTTTTGCGATTTTCTTCCTGTGAGGCTCCTTCCAAAGCATTCACCACTGCAGAACCAGTGGAGAGTGCCTGAAAGTGATTATTTATCTCTATATCAATGGGGGACTCGTGTACCGGCCTACTTTTTCTTCTAGAAGTTACATGCTGTCAATTCTCCATTTCATCCCTTACCACCTTCCCTGGTTCTTCCGCCTGCCTTGCTTGCAAGATTAAACGCTCCCTTCTGTCAAGGAAATCTTCATCCTCCCTGATTGAGCGTAGGGTCAACGCTCAACTATTTAAAGCAGGAAGACACAGAACTGCCGGACCTTGTACTTCTCTCCCCAAGCTCACTAACCACACCAGTCCCCATGGTGATATTCGGCTTGGTCTGCCCAGTTCTACATCCTACACTGCACACAGTACACCCAAAGGGCATGTTGGAATCCTAGAAGATTAGGGCTGGAAGAGACTTCAGGAGGCCATCTAGTCAATGGCCCTGGTTGAAACAGGACCAAACCCAATTAAATCATCCCAGCTAGAGCTTTGTCATGCCTGGCCTTAAAAACCTATCAGGATGGAGTAAGTGCTAGGACCACAATGGCTTCCAGCTGGCTGTTGAACTGCAAGTGATGCATCTGATGAAGTGGGTCTTTACCCATAAAATCTCATGCTCCAAAAATGTTGTTAGTCTATAAGGCCACAGGACTTCTTGTTGTTTTCACCACCTCCCTAGGTAACATATTCCAGTGCTTCATCTTCCTCCTACTGAAACAGATTTTCCTAATATCCAACCTAGACCTCCCCCGCTGCAACTTGAGACCATTGCTTCTTATTCTGTAATCTGCTGCCACTGAGAATAGCCTACCGTCATGCTCTCTGGAACCCCCCATCCAGGTGGTCAAAGGTTGCTATCAAATTCCCACTCCCTCGCCAGCAGACATTTCCAATGGTGTGCCATGAGCTACCATTTTCACGTGGTATTGACCTCAGCAGATTACATTTTAAAATTTCATTTATTTGTTCTAAGATTTGGGATAGGCTTGGTAGCTATTGGAGGACCTGTAGACACAGCCATGACTGAACTCTGAGTACACAGCTCACCAGATGTTGTGCTCTGAATTCCTGTAGCTCAGAAACTCCTTTAAATATAACAGGGCCCTGGGTTCAGGTACTGGCTGGCACTTAGCATCTATTGCACTGTGCTGTTCACTCACCAGTGTCCAAAGGATGTAGATAGTAAAAAGTGCAATAGTAAGTGCTATGAGCCCAATGGCTTCCAGCCGGCTGTTGAACTGCAAGTGATCCTGGGCACCCCGAAGACACAGCCAGCCCGAGATTGCTGCCAGAGGAGTAATGAACAGAAAACACACCATGTCACAGAAGAGGGTCCTCTTCTCATTACGAGGGCCAGGATCCTTCAGCCACTGCAAGAAGAAAAGGGAACAGTGATTAGTCAGTGATACACAAGAGCTAATGCAAACAAACGTGCGGAAGCAAAACATAGGCTGCTATTCTGCAGAGTTTGCTTCTCATTATTTGCGCCCTTTAAATGCACCTGGTGCTTTACAGCAATGCTTCCTGAAGCCTTATGAAATCTGGTTAAAAATGCAGAACATGTTTTTCAATACTAACCACAAATGTAGGAGGTGCTAACACATCTGTGGATCTCGAGGGAAACACCAGACTAAGAGTGCTCAAAGCTGAGTGCTGCTGCTCTGCAGACAGAGCAGCAAAGGACAACCTGCTGCTGCTGGAGATGGCATCTCAGACACAGAGTGCAGATCTTTCTAAGAGATGTTTACTGTAATCTTATAATGGGAATGAACCAGCCTTTTCTTCCTCCACAGTTTGTGCAGGATTCATTGCTCTGGCAAGGAGGATTAATCTCTTGGATTAAAAGATTTTGTTTTAGGCCCGGAATCCAATCTAGCTGGCTCTTGAACCGGGGCAGGGAGCTGAGAGGAGGCAGGAGTTCTGCTCACTCTGCCAGCATCAGACAGTTCTTTCACTGAATTAGAGCGCAAATACATCCTCCACAGGGTGCTGAACCTGAGTGATCTCAAACATGCCACAACAGTCAGAACACAGCAGAGCTGGTTAGAACATTTCTAACAAAATCATGGACACAGTTTGATTTTGCCGAAAATCTGATGGAACTTGGCATGGCTCTGACAGAAACCTACCTGGTTTTCCAGCAGTCTGTCCACCCTGGGCTCCCTGTCACAGCCCACCAAGCAGACAGCCCAGGGGTAAGACGCTGTTCCCGTCTGGAGAATCTAAATGTTTCTGGGATTTATTCCTAATGAAGCCTTTCATGAAATCGAACTGTCTTTCTCTGCAAGTTCTAAAACAGTGAGATCTCCAAAACTTTGCATCACCTTGGGCCTCAGCCAGGTCCTGCAGCCCTATGCCCCTGTCGATGCTGAGCCAGAGCTTTCTGTTAAATCATAGAATCACAGAGCTGGAAAGGAACTCAAGAGGTCATCAAGTCCCACCCCCTGCCCCAAGCAGGATCAATCCCACTGAAGGAACAATTCACTCCAAGCAAGGAATTCGGGATGTTGTCATCTCCTCAGAGGCACCAAACTGGAGCAAAACAATCCATGATGAAGAAACTAAGTTGGCCACCAGGATGAGAAGAGACCACATAGGACGTGCACTGAAAGCTTCTTGTCTGAACATAGCAGGTTGGTTGCTGAGTGTTGGCAAACCAAGTCCAGACAGGTGAGACAACTCAGACCCACCTTCTCTCCTAGCGTGCCCTCTGCCAAAAGCTCTGACTGAGCTGTAAAACAACTCCAAGTACTAGAAAAGCGTTCCCCAGAGTGCTCAATTGCTCTTCCAACAGGTCTCAGGCAAGCCTCCAATGCTGGGGAAGGGATGCTGCTATTTGTTGAAATAAAGCTATGGGCAAAGAAACTAAAACCTGTTTGACTTTGAGCTTTGTCATTTCCATCATTTTGGGATGAGCTATCTGCAGCTACATTGCACGACCATCTCCAAGATGCCAGTCAAAGCAAGAAACATGGATCAGGAGACTCACCAGACAAAGAACTCACTGCCATGATTCTCCTTCCCTTCTCTGTGACCTTGCTCCCCTTCACCCGCTATGCATTTGGTGACAGAGTGATTTCCCCCACAAAGAACCCTTGTTCTGTATTACGAGCATAAACCTGTGTAAATGTTCTCCTTCTAGTTAATCAATCCGAAGATAGGAAGCTGTTTGAGTATGAACCCAGTTCCTTCCGACTTCCCAGACAGAGGATGCTGGTACCACGTTATTTGTTTTTTGTGAATGGTCTTGCTTTGGTAAAAGTGCTGGGTAATCTTTATGTTGGACACCAAGTTTTACAACAGGAATTGCTCTTCTCTAGGGCTGTATTATATTTAACCTTGTTTAAAGAAGAAAAGAAAAGAAGGAAGGACGCCATGGGTGCGAGCCACACTCCAAGTTTCCACGATGAAGTGTAACGTAGACCAAGCTTTCGGCTTCCTGTGCTCCAGGACTGTTGGGTTTCTTCTCATTCAAAAATTATTGAACAAACAAAAGAAAGAAGAAAGAAATTGTCACATAACGAAATTGTCACAGTAGAGGGAAGGAAAGACAGCCCAAGAGAACCAGTGGCCATGCAGCCATAAGACTCGTAACAGAGAAGACTGCAGTGAGGACAGTTCTATGGTAGGGTCACTGGGAAGGAAGAGTCCAGAAAAGCAACTGCGCCATAGTTAATGGTATAATTAAAAATTCACCACAGGATAACAAGAGCTTAAGCTTATGTCTCCCCTGTCTACCACAGGAGATCCTTCTGCAAAGGATTCCCTGGGTACACACTGCTACAGGGGCAGACTGAGCCAACAGGACAGTGGTTAGGCACCCGCAGGTACAGGCTGAGCATGATAGCAAGAGGGCCAGAGGAACCTCACCTCCCATGTGCCTCACAGACCCACTCCCTCACCGGTCACTGGGCAGAACTCAGCTGGACAGGCTGGTGTTTGGCGAAGGGCAAAGCTTGGAGAAGAGCTAGAGACCTTGTGGCTGCAGGGATGCGCGTGCCAGCAGCCAGGGTGAGCAAGCATCTGGAAGCTGCTCTGGCCTCACTGTGCTGCTAGCAGGGCCACTGGGGTATTTTACAGTTGCCCAGGATGGCAGAGCCCCAGCAGCTGATGTCTTCTTCCTCTGCTCGCTTGTAGGAGTTGTGCCACTACCCTAAGCTATCTGATAGCAGTAGGCTACAGCCCTGTCCCCTGGGTCGCACTGCTCAAGGACTCCACCAGCATGGCTATAGTGCTGCCACCTGAGCACCGCCTGACCAGCCACAGCAGTGACACTCTCACTCTTCCCTCCCCTTGGACTAATTTGCTGCTCACCACACTATGCAATTTTTGGAAAGTCACGGGAGATGGGACTGATTCCAGAAGACTGGAAAAGGGCAAATATAGTACCCATTTATAAAAAGGGGAACAAGAATAACCCGGGAAACTACAGGCCAGTCAGCTTAACTTCTGTGCCAGGAAAGATAATGGAGCAGGTCATTAAAGAAATCATCTGCAAGCAATTGGAAGGTGGTAAGGTGATAGGGAACAGCCAGCACGGTTTTGTTGAAAAGAGATCATGTCAAACCAATCTAATAGCTTTCTTTGATAGAATAACGAGCCTTGTGGATAAGGGAGAAGCGGTGGATGTGATATACCTAGACTTCAGTAAAGCATTTGACATGGTTTCACATAATATACTTATCAATAAACTACTCAAATACAACTTAGATGGGGCTACTATAAGGTGGGTGAACAACTGGCTGGATAACCGTACCCAGAGAGTAGTTATTAATGGCTTTCAATCCTGCTGGAAAAGTATAACTAGTGGGGTTCCACAGGGGGTCTGTTTTAGGGCCGGTTCTGTTCAATATCTTCATTAACGATTTAGATATTGACATAGAAAGCGCATTTATTAAATTTGCAGATGATACCAAGCTGGGAGGGGTTGCAACTTCTTTGGAGGATAGGGTCATAATTCAAAAGGATCTGGATAAACTGGAGAAATGGGCTGAGGTAAACAGGATGAAGTTTAATAAGCCCAAATGCAAAGTGCTCCACTTAGGAAGGAACAATCAGTGTCACACATACAGAATGGGAAAGGACTGCCTAGGAATGAGTACAGCAGAAAGTGATCTAGGGGTTATAGAGGACCACAAGTTAAATACGAGTCAACAGTGTGATGCTGTTGCAAAAAAAAGCAAACATGATTCTAGGATGCATAAACAGGTGTGTTGTGAACAAAACACGAGAAGTCATTCTCCCACTCTACTCTGCACTGGTTAGGCCTCAGCTGGAGTAGTGTGTCCAGTTCTGGGCACCACAGTTCAGGAAGGATGTGGAGAAATTGGAGAGGGTCCAGAGGAGAGCAACGAGAATGATCAAAGGTCTAGAGAACATGACCTATGAAGGAAGGCTGAGAGAACTGGGCTTGTTTAGTTTGGAAAAGAGAAGATTGAGGGGGGACATGATAGCAGCTTTCAGGTATCTAAAAGCGTGTCATAAGGCAGAGGAAGGGAACTTGCTCTTCCTTGCCTCTGAGGATAGAGCAAGAGGCAATGGACTTAAATTGCAGCAGGGGAGGTTCAGGTTGGACATTAGGAAAAAGTTCCTAACTGTCAGTGATCAAACACTGGAACGAATTGCCAAGGGAGGTGGTAGAATCTCCATCACTGGAGATATTTAAGAACAGGTTAGATAGATGTCTATCAGGGGTGGCTTAGACAGTACTTGGTCCTACCATTGGGGCAGGGGGCTGGACTCGATGGCCTCTCGAGGTCCCTTCCAGTCCTACTATTCTATGATTCTATGCAGGTGAGATCCTGCTCACTACCCTCTCTCTTTGCAGTGTGCCTCAATCAGCCATGCTGCAGCCTCTGCTTCCTTCAATACCTCCTTCACCAAGTGCACCAAGCAATGCTACAAACCCCATTCACATCACGTGGGTCTGGCTATTCCACCAGAGGGAAGTGCAGTTTTGCTAGGATTCCAGCTGAAGGCATATCCACTGAGGAGGGAGTAGCAAGCTGAGTACTTGGGCAGGGAGAAGAAGAGGACAGGGAGCTGGGCATGACCTAGAGCAGTGGCACAGTTGCTGAATGAGGGCTGAGCAAGAAAAGGCTGGCTTCTGGGGTTCTGCTTTCTGCCAGTGCCCCACAGACAGTCCAGGATCCCTCCAACCAGCCCTCTTCAGGCTGCACTCTCCAATTGAGGCAGCACGTTGCTGTCCACTGGCCTGAAGGGTGGCAGCGATGGATGGGTGAGAAGAGGCGATGGAGACATAAGCCTCTTAAACCACTTCCGAAGATCAGGGAGACAAAAGTGTATCGATGAAAACTACTTCTCTGAGCAGCTGTCTGTTGGTGGCTCTAGTGTATTTATTCCACTCATTTCTCCTTCTGTTAGCAAATCGCCAGCCCTGTTGCCATTGTGCTCAGCCTGTACCTGAGGGTGCCTAACCCCTGTCCTGTTGGCTCAGTCTGCCTCGGCAGCAGTGGGTACCCAGGGAATCCTTTGCAGCAGGAGATCCCATGGGAAACTGGAATAACGTTAGAGAACACAGGTAGGGTGTGGATAGGCTGCAAAGGGCAATGAATGTGAACATAAGCAGTGTATGTCTGATGTGACAAATGAGTAACAGAGACATGGTCGAAGCAACAGTCTAGGACCACAATCTTTGAGGAAGCATCCTGAACAGATATGAAACAGAAGGGGGAGGGGAGAGCAGCGGGGGGCTGTCTCATTACCATGTAAACTTAGAATCACAGGGTTAAAAGGGACCACAAGGGTCACCTGGTCTAAAGGCGTGTCAAGATGCAGGATTCATTATTTCTAAACCAACAGAGACAGATGGCTGCCCAGCCTCTTTTTGAAAATTTCTAGCAAAGGAGCTTCCATGATCTTCCTAGGTGCCTGTTCCATTGTCCTGCTGCTCTTACAGTTACAAAGCTTTTCCTGAGATTTAATCTAAACTTGCTATGCTGTAGCTTGGATCCACAGCCCCTTGTCCTGCCCTCCATAGCAAGAGAGCAACTTTGCTCTCTTTCATGGTAGCCTTTCAAGTATGTGAAGAACGTTATCCTGTCCCACCTCAATCTCCTCTTTTCCAAACTAAATATATCCAGTTCCTTCAGACTTGGCTCACGTGGCTGCATTCCATCCCATTCATCATCTTTGTTGCTTGCCTCTGTTTCTAGTTTCTCCACATCCTTTCTATAGGACGGTGACCAAAATTGGACAAAATACTCCATCTGAAACCTAATCAGCACCAAGCAGAATGGTACTATCACCTCCCATAAGATGCATTCAGTCTCTTTGCTAATGCAACCTAATACTGCATTTGCCTTTTTTTCCCCCCTTGGAGTAGCGGGGAAGGGTAACTATCAAATTCTGACTCATGTTGAAGCTAAGATCCACCACAATTCTCAGACCCTCCTTCCCAGTGCTACTGCCAAGCCAGTTATCCCACATTTGGAATTTCCCTTTTCCAGTCTCCTGAAATCAATTCTGCCCATGACTTTTCAAAGACGATAGCTAATGGCTCATATATCTCCTTTATCAGCTCCTTGAGTATTCTGGGATAAATTTGATCAGAGCCTGGTGACTTGAAGACATCTAACTTTTCAAAGTCATTTTTAACTTATTCTTTTCCTGTTTCAACTTCTGAGGGCTAGGCATCTAGGGGATGTCAGTGTGAGAGGCAGAGATTGAGCTGGGACAGGAGACAGGTCTCAAGCAGAGAAATATTGGTAGTAGAGTGGAGTAGATTGGCAAGAAAAAGGGAAGACACTATTCAGCACACACACACTTTTGCCACAGACAACCCATCACAGCTTCTGGGCATCAGAGAGACCTAACTGAGAATATTTGGAATTAATTCCCCCAGATAAAGAAAGAATGTTTCCAGTGTATGCAATGTAAGAAGACCATGCTGGGCCTAGCTGCAAGGATGAAACATAAGGAAAATTAATTATTGGGAGAAAATTATGTGTATAAAGCTGTGGATATGGCTGAAGAAGAGCAGACTTCAACTCCCTGAGAGAACCGATGGGCAGGAGCCCCTGGGAAGCTAAAATGAAGGGGAAAGGAGTTCAGGAGAACCGGCACTATTTTGAAGGCAGCACAGGAACAGCCATCCTCATTGCGCAGTCAGAAAAGCAAATATGGTAGGCAACCAGTTTGGTTATCAGGGAAGTCCTTGGCAAGCTTAAAGTCAAAAGGGATGTACATAAATGGAAACTTGAACAGATGACTAAGGAGGAGTATAAATATAGTGCTGTAGAATGCCGGGGAACAATCATAGAGTCATAGAGCTGGAAGGGACCTCAGGAGGTCATCTGGTCCAGCACCCTCCTTCAAGCAGGATCAACCCCCACTAATCCATCCCAGCCAGGACCTTGGCAAGCTGGAACTTAAAAACCTCTAGGCATGCAGATTCCATCACCTCTCTAGGCAACGCATTCCAACGCTTTACCACCCTCCTGCTGAAGTAGTTTTTCCTAATATCTAACCTACACCTTTCCTTCTTTAACTTCAGGCCATTACTCCTTGTTCTGCCATCAGACACCACTGAGAACAATTTCTCACCTTCCTCTTTAGAGCTCCCCTTCAGGAAGTTGAAGGCTGCTATTAAATCACCCCTCAGTCTTTTCTTTAAACTAAACAAGCCCAAATCCCTCAGCCTAACCTCACAGATCTTGTGCTCTAGCCCCCTTATCATTTTTGTTGCCCCCTGCTCGACCTGCTCCATCAAATCCACATCCTTGTTATACTGGGGGGCCCAGAACTGGACACAATATTCCAGATGTGGCCTCACAAGTGCTGAATAGAGGGGAACAACTACTTCTATAGATCTGCTCGAGATGCTCCTCCTAATGCACCCTAGGATGCTGTCAGCCTTCTTGGCTACAAGGGCACACTGTTTACTCATATCCAGCCTTTCATCCACCATAACCCCTAGGTCTCTTTCCGTTGTATAGGCCAGTTGGTCCCCAGCCTACAATAAAGCTTGGGACTCTTCCGTTCCAGGTGCAGGACCCTATACTTCTCCTTGTTGAACCGCATCAGATTTCTTTTGGCCCAGTCCTCCAATTTATCCAGGTCCCTCTGGATACTCTCTCTACTCTCCAACGTATCTACCTCCCCCCTAGTTTTGTATCATCCACAAACTTGCTGAGGGTGCAATCCAGTCCTGTATCCAGGTCATTAATAAAAGATGTTCAACAATACCGACCTCAGAACCGAGCCTTGTGACACTCCGCTTGAAACCAACTACCACGCAGATAATGAGCTATTGACCACTACTCGTTGGGCCTAACCATCAAGCCAGCTTTCTATCCATTTTATAGGCCAAGGACTCAATCCATATTTCCTTAACTTATGGGCAAGAATGTTGTGGGAGACTATATCAACAGCTTTGCTGAAGTCAAGGTATATCATATCCCCTGAGTTCCCCGTGTCCACAGAGCCTGTTACCTCCTCATAGAAGCTAATCAGATTGGTCAGGCATGAGGGAGGTAGCCTGGTAACTTGCCCTGGTGAATCCATGTTGGATACTTTTATTCACTTTCCCCTCGTCCAAGTGCTCCAGAATGGATTCCTTGAGGATTCCCTCCATTATTTTCCCAGGGACTGAGGTAAGGCTGACCAGTCTATAGTTGCCTGTAACTATATCAGAACCAATCAGGAAGGTGAAAGCACAACTGGAACTGTAAACTAGCAAAGAATGTGAAGAGTATCAAGAAGGGTTCCTACAGGCATGTTAACAATAAGAGGGTTATCAGGGAGGGTATGGGACCATTACTGGATGAGGGAAATAATCTGATGACAGATGATGTCAGAAAGGCTGAAGTACTCAGTACTCTTTTTGTTTCAGTCTTCACAGACAAGGTCAGCTCTCCGACTATGGTACTAGACAATGCAGTATTGGAAGGAGATGGGCAGCCCTCAGTGGGGAAAAGAACAGGTTAAAGGCTATTTAGAAAAGCTAGACATACAGAAATCCATTGGTCCAAACTTAATGCATTCAAGGGCATTGAGGGAATTGGCAGATGTCATTACAGAGCCTTTGGCTATTATCTCTGAAAACTTGCGGAGATCGGGAGAGGTCCTGGATGATTGGAAAAAGGCAAATGTAGCACCCATCTTTAAAAAAGGAAATAAGGACAATACAGGGAAATGTAGACTGGGCAGCCTTACCTCAGTCCCTGAAAAATTTTGGAGGGGATCCTCAAGGAATCAGTTTTGAAGCACTTGGAAGAGAGGAAAGTCATCAAGAGCAGTCAACATGGATTCACCAAGGGCAAGTTACCAGGCTACCTCCCTCATGCCTGACCAATCTGATTAGCTTTATGATGAGGTAACTGGCTCTGTGGACATGGGGAAGTCAATGGATGTGATATACCTTGACTTTAGAAAATCTTTTGATACAGTCTCCCACAACATTCTTGCCCATAAGTTAAGGAACTATGATTGGATACATGGACTGTAAGGTGGATAAAAAGCTGGCTACACAGCCAGGCCCAATGGGTAATGGTCAATGGCTCAGTGTCTGCTTGGTTTCAAGGAGAGTGCCCCCAAGGACTGGTTCTAGGGCCAGTATTGTTCCACATCTTTATTAATGACCTGGATGAGGGGATGGATTGCACCCTCAGCAAATTTGCAGATGACTCTAAGCTAGGGAGAGAGGTAGATATGCTGGAAGGTAGGGATAAGGTACAGAGCGACCTAGATAAATTGGAGGATTTGGCCAAAAATAATTTGATGAGTTCAACAAGGACAAGTGCAGAGTCCTGCACTTGGGATGGAAGAATTCCAAGCATTGTTATAGGCTGGGGACTGGCTCGCTAAGCAGCAGTATGGCAGAAAAGGATGTGGGGATTTAAATGGATGAGAGGCTGAATATGAGTCAACAGTTGCCCTTGTAGCCAAGAATGCTAACAGCATATCGGGGTACATTAGAAGGAGCATTTCCAGCAGATCTAGAGAAATTATTATTCCTCTCTATTTGACACCAGTGAAGCCACATCTGGAATACTGGAGTCCAGTTCTGGGCCCCCCAGTACAGAAAGGGTGTGGGTGCATTGGAGCAGGTCCAGCAGAGGACAACAAAAAATATTAGATGGCTGGAGCACATGAACTATGATTAGATGCTGAGAGATTTGGGCTTAATTTAGTTTGCAGAAGAGAATAGTGACAGGCGATTTGATAGGAACTTCAACTTCCTGAAGGGGAGCTCCAAGAGGATGGAGAAAGGCTGTTCTCCGTAGTGACAAATGACAGAACAAGGAGCAATGGTGTCAAATTAGAGAGGGAGGTGTGGGTTGGATATCAGGAAAATCTTTCACCAGGAGAGTGGTGAAGCACTGGAATGGGTTACACACAGAGGGGGTGGAATCTCCATCCCTAGAGGTTTATAAGGCCCGGATTGACAAAATTCTGGCTGGGATGATTTAATTAGGGTTGATCTTGGTTTAGGCAGGAGCATGGACTTGACCTCCGGAGGTCCCTTCCAGCCCCAACCCTCTATGATTCTCTAAGTAAATTCCCAAGCTGGTTGTGGCATTGGATATTGCTTGGAAAAAAAAAAGGAAAAAGTGGGTCTGCCCCATGAAAGCTCATCACCTAATAAATAATTTTGTTAGTCTTTAAAGTGCTACATGTGCACTGCAGTAGAATAAAAAGGTTAGCTGAGCTAATCCTAGGGCTTGTTTAATTAGTTAATTAAATGCAGAATCTTTCACTCAAATATACAATACAGAAAACTGAAGTAAGATAAATCTAAAGTTGCCTGTTGCAGCTGAGCGTCATTTTCTTATTTTACACTACACACTACATGCCCCTTATTTTGGAATATCATGGTCACAGAGCACAGTGGTGATACCATAATTCTGTTCCCTAATTTTACCTCAGTATAACTCAGCTTTTCAAAGACAACCCTAGTCTATGCCTGTCTTCTCAAAAAATCCACAAATGCCCATGAGTTCAATGAGGCTTACTCTAAAATCAGGTGTTCTGTTACTGCAGGCAGCCTTAGTGTTTTTGATAACTTGATTTAAATTGTGATTTAAAGCAATTATTTAAATCACCTTAATTTAAATCAATCCACCCTGGTTCCAACGGTTATTCACTCTGTTGAAAGTCCTTCAAAGGACACACTGTATGGACAGAGAGGCAGAAGGAGAACTAGAACAGGACAGTCAGAGAAACCACATGAGAACAAGTCTTCAAGAGGAGGAGCCTGGCTGATGTTGCCATAAGTCAGCAGACAGGTGGAGGAAGATGAGGATGAAGCACTAGGCCTGAACTTCAGCTTTGAAGTGAATGTTAGAGATTTTAGTAAGAGCTATTTCCATGGAGCAAATTGGAGAGAAACTGAAAGAGAGTAACACCACACAACAATTGTCAAATTTGTACAAAGGACTTAGAGCCAGTGAGAAGGGAAATGAGGTAGTAGCTGGAATGGCAAATTGGGTCAACGGAGAGAATTTTGTTTTCTGTTTTGGGAAAACCTAAAGTATGCTCGTCCTGTGAAGGGGAAGAAGCAGAGAAGAGTGAGTGTTCAAGGCGGAGAGTAAAAGAGCACATGAGAACGGGTGCAAAGATGATCAGGAAATGGGATCTGAAGGGTCTCAAGTGCGCTCGCTCACCACCCCCTGCAAGTCAACCAGGTCCTGTTCCAGAGGCTTGTGGGCGTTGAGGACCTGGATGCAGCCAGTGCAGGGCTCACCACCCTCAGGTTCCCGCACTATTTTGGCATGATTGATGACACCCTCATCGCCATCCATGCCCCGGCCCACAGCACCCAGCCAATACATAACCACAAGGGCTGCCATTCGGTGGTGCTGCAGGCCCTGGTGGGCCATTCGGTCCGGTTCATGGACATCTAGATGGGCTGGTGGGCCGGGCCCAAAACATGCTGGTCTTCTGCAACTCCAGCCTCTGCTGAGGCAGGGACCTATGTCCCTCAGCAGGAGCTCATGCTTGGGGATATCACCATGCCTCTGTGCGTGATGGGTGACCTGGCCTACCCCGAGCAGCCCTGGCTTATGTGGCTGTATACAGGCCACCCCAACCCCTCCCAGAAACTGGTTAACAGCTGTCTCACCTGGGCATGCTACCCGGTCGAGTGTGTGTTCAGGTGCTTGAAGGAGAGGTTCAGGTGTCACCTCATGTGCCTTGATGTTGGGCTGCAGAACGCCCCCCAGCTTGTGGGGGCATGCTGTGCCCTCCACAACGTGATCAAGTTGAATGGGGAAACCTTTCTCCAGGATGAACAGTCAAGGCTGGCCCCGGTTATGAGCAGCCTGCCAGGGCCCCTGACCATCAGGTCCACTGCAACAGGCTCCATATCTGGGAGGCTTTTGTCCACAGGCCCCAATGACTCCTCCCCAAGCACCCCCTTCAGGTTCCCTCAGCCCACAACCCTAGCCCATCCCCCCACAAGCCCCTCCCATCCATCCACTCCTCACCCCATCCCCCCCAACAACGAGGGATGGATGTGTGTGTGTGTGTAAAAATAAAGTTTACTTAAACTAAAACTGTGCAAACAAATAAAACAAGCTCACAACAATTTACCAAGGGGGGCAGCTTGGGAAAGGGTGGGCGCGTCTCTGGACAGGGAGTGAGGGGCAGGGACCATGAGCTGTGGCAGCCACAGGAGCCCCTCCCACCCCAGGTGGGGGTTTCCTGTTCAGGCTGGGATGAGGCAGGTATCACAGGGAGGTTGGCCTGTTGGGCGGGGGTGGGGACGGACAGCAGGGAGGCAGCTCGGCATGGGGTCGGGGGGGAAGGGGCCAGGGTGCACCCTGGCCATGAGCCACTCACCAGACTCTGTATGGTAGCAGAGGAGAGGTCAGGTGATCGGGAGCAGGGCAGGGAGAGGGGTGCCAGCTGGTCGCTGAGCGCCCTGCTGATACTGCATAGGGTCAACACAACCTCTCCCCATGCCTTCTGCCACCAGGCCAGGTTGGCCTGGTCCACTGCCACCTGTTCCATCAATATGAGGTTCTGCTTGCAGAGGGCGGCAGTATACACCGCAGCCTCTGCGTTCGAGCCACGAAGACAGCCCCTCTGGCTGTGGGCCCTTCCAGGCAATGGTGGTGGAGTAACCCAGCCCTCTCAGCTGCCAGTCCTGGGCTTCCTGGCCCAGTGTCAGAGATGGGGCTGGCTGGTCCCAGGGATGAGGTGGGGCTCTCCCAGCCCTTGGCCGATGCACCTGTAGGGATGAAAGGGAAGAGAGACAGCCCAGCACTGAAGGCCATGGCACCTGCCCCCAGGGGCAGCAGTCCCTACCCCTGGGCAGAGGGACAGGGATGCCGCAGGAACAGTAGCTTGTGTGCCCTGCACAGTGGGCCCTGCCACTCAAAAACTTCGCGGTTCCTTGGGGAATGGGGCTGACTGTTGAGGGCCTCCCCTGCACCAGGATACGGGCTGGCAGACAAGGTGGGGTGTGTATGGCCACAGAGGGGCCCCTGCAGCCTGGCCCTTCCCTGGCCCCCCCCCCCACATATGCATGCTGTCCACTGGGGCGGGTGCTGAGTGTTACCTGCGAGCATGTCCATGTGCCAGGGACACACTCCTCGGTGAAGCTTGTAGGGTCAGGCCATTGCCTGTGTGGCTGGCCCACTTCCAGTTGTGGCAGGGGCGGGCCCCCCACCCCTGGGTGGTGCAATGCACCGAGCACTTACTGGAGGGTCCCAGGGTGATGTCAGGAGACACCCACCCAGCTGGTGCATGCGATGACCAAGGTCCTGTTGGTTAACTTGTTGCGGTTCAACAGAGCCTCAGTCTTCAGGTCTGGGTGGCTGGTCTGCGGGTGACCCTGGCCCCTCCTCAGATGCTGCAGGGGGCTCCTCTGCTGCTGTGTTGAGGCCTGGAGCAGGGAGTTGCCCTCCCCCCTGAGGATGGCATTGAGTTTTTTGTAGAAGGGGCTGGTGGCCAGACCTGTCCCCAAGCACCTGGCTGCATCCCTTGCCTGAACGTAGCCCTGGTGCACCTCCTTCACCTTGTAGCATACCTCTTCTAAGGTGCGGCCAGGGTTGTCTACAGGCGCTTAGTCAATTGGCCAGCCAGTCATAGGCAGGGGTGTTCCACTTCTTCCTGCCGGTTGTCCGGAGGACTTCCTCCTCATGCCAGAGGCCCAGCAAGTCTGAGCTGATCTCTGGCTCGGTCTAGGAGGGCACCCTTCTTTTTGTGACAGGGGCTGGCTCCTGGGACCTCTCTCTGCTGGCTCAGCAAGGAGCCCCTGGGGGTTGCACAGTGGCTGGTTCTCAGCCATGCTGGCTCCCACTGCTGCAGGGGTGGCTGAGAGGGTGTGGCTGTCAGCAGCAGTTCTGCTCGTTGCCACCACACACTCTGCTTCCTGCCACAGGGTCTCTGGGGCTGCCCGCACCTTTAAGGCAGCCAGATGCAGGGAGCATAGAGCTCTGTGAGCACTGGCCAGGGTGTGTCTGTGCTTCAGCTGGCTGGCAACATGTAGGAGAGTCCTCTTTTCAAAGAGGGGCCCACTGAGCGTCTACACACGCTTTCTTTGAAAGAAGGCACTCTTCCTGATCCTGGAGCAGAAAAGCACCTCCAAAAGAAGGGGCACCTTCTGTCAATTTACTTTTGAAAGAACATCTTTTGTGCGTGTAGATGCTCCACAGGTTCTTTCGAAAAGGGCCCAGCTTTTTCAAAAGAACCTTCTAGTGTAGACCCAGCCAGAGAGATTACTGAAGTCCATGAAGAATAGTGATATCTGCCCAGAAAAGGCTGCTAATATCAATATAAACAAAGATTTAGCAGCATCTGGAGGAGGATCCTTAGGGAGAAAGGAGGCAAAGATTCAGCAAAGAATGGCTCAGATCACATAGTTTTGCCTGAAGGCCAGAGAGAGAGAGAGTGCTTCTACGTTTGTCACGGTGCATCCCATAGAAGCAATGGGACACCTCAGGCAGTAGACACACAGAGTAATTGATACCAGGCTATTACAACTGATCAGACCCAAAGAATTCTTTCCATTGGCAGATCATTATTTCAGAGGTTGGCTGTTTGGTATTGCAAAACCTCTCTAAACATCTGAAATACTAGATTGGTTTATTATGATTAATCCTGCAGAGTAATTTTGCCTTTTCTTTGCACCCGATATGGTTTTACGAAAATAGAATTATCTGGTTCAAAGTTATTCTATGTGCTTTCATTTCTTATAGTTTAAAGGATTGTTTCCAGTCTATTCTTAAGGCCTTGAAAGACTGAGTAAACTTGTGCAACACTGGCTGGAAACCAATGTAATCAATGGAAATCAGATCACTACTACAAGTAACACAAAAACTATGTTTAAAGATCACTCATGATGCAAAAGCAAGCACGCATTAGGAAATGCCAGAATTAAGATTGTCCATACAACATTCAGTTCCCGTGTGTGTGTGTAAGATACAGTTTGCAATAACGTAACTAAAATCTTTCTTTCATACAACCCCTGCCTCATTCAGGGCACAGGCCATATAGTGCTCACTTACTGAGAAGACAGTCAATATTTTGCTAGTTTTGTTCAGTGTGTGACCCCAGGACTTCTATACTGAACGCTATTCAAATCCTGCTCTGAACAGAAAATTATTAATTTCTTCAAGGGCTGTTCCATGATTCTCATCACTACAGTATCTGGGGGATTCACAAATGTTACGTTAGTTATCTTCACAACACTCCTGGGAGATTACTGGATATGGTCCCGATTTTACGGATGAACTGAGGCTCAGAGAGTTGAAGCTTTCTGCGTGTTCAATCTGAGATTTCAGTTGTGAGGGCTCAGTCCATAAGGCTCTGATTCAAGCCACCAGAAACCATGGCCCACATGATGGCAATCCACATGTGAAAAGCCTGGTTGAAGTGATTTGTCCAGCATTGCACAGGAACCCCAAGAGAGAGGCAGGGATAGAATCCAATTCTGAGGGCAGCATTCAACTACCTAATCCATGAGACCATTCCTTCTCTTCCTGCAATCCTCTGATTTTCTAAGAGGAAAAACAGCTCAAGAGGATTGGCAGGTTTTCCTGAGGAATGTTATTAAGAGTACAACAGCAAATCACCGCAATGCACAGGAAACACAGGAAGTGTGACAAGAAAGAGTGGGGCAGACATTCACTGTGGGTCCTGAGGCAAGATGTGGGGAGGTCCCATGCCATGCCCCTGGAAAGGACAGAGTGAGGTCAGCCCCTAGCACTGGCCAGACTATGGTGCACTCCACACCCCCAGAGCTGCACTGATTAGCACTCTGGAGGCAATTCAAAGGGGTTCGGGGCTCCAGACGCTGCCACAGTAGCATTAAAAGTGGCTGGGAGCTCTGGGCCCCTTTGAATCCCTGGCCCTGCACCTCGCCTTCACCCCTTTGGGAGGCCTGACACAAAACCAACCTGTCTTGGTCAGGGGACCTCATTTTCTGATTTCAGATCATAAGAGTCCTGCGCAAAGTGAAAATCAAGTCACATTACAAAGGATGAATATAAACAAATAAGACAAGTATGCAGGAGTATATACTCATCCCTCGTTAAACGAATACTTTACTTACAAGTACTCACTGAAACTAGAGACACACATACTTTCCTTCATTCACTAGATGAGTGAACTCCCCCTGCTAATAGCCTTACGCCCCTCCCAGAGGCCCCAAGCAGCTGCAGCCCGCTCCCTCCCCCCCAGCTCCAACCTGCCACAGCCTGACCCCTTCCCCCCCGCGGTCCCGCACACCCAACCCTCCGTAGTCTGGACCCCCCCCCCGCTGGCCCCGCAGGCCCAAACCACCATAGTCTGAACCCCCCTGCCAGCCCCACAGACCCAAACCGCCGCAGCCTGTCTCCACCACCAGCCGCAAACTGCTACAGCCTGAAACCTGCCCCCCTGCTGGCCCCGCAGCCCCAAACTGGCACAGCCTGACCACCCGCCGGCCCCGCAGCCCCAAACTGCCTTAATCTGAACCCCCGTCAGCCCCACAGACCCAAACCGCCGCAGCCTGAACCTACCCCCCATCCCCCAACTGCCGCAGTGTGAACCCCCTCTGCCAGCCCTGCATCCCCACACCACTGCAGCCTGGACCGCTCCCCCCACCGGCCCCACAGACCCAAACTGCCGCAGTCTGAAACCCCCCCACCGGCCCACATCCCCAACCCACCACAGCCTTAATGCCTCCCATCTGCTCCACAGACAACTCACCACCAGGTTTTAACCCTCCCTCCCACTCATGGCCCCAAACTACCCCTCAGCCTTTAACCCTCCCCAACCCAAGGTTCACTTACCTTTCAAAAGCAGCGCCACATGCTGCCACTGCTTTGCTGAGTTAGGAGCACTAGGAACTGATCAGAGTGTTTTACATTCTTATGAGTTTTCACCTATGAGCAGAAAGTTGGGAACCAACGTGCTCGTATAGTGAGGGATGAGTGTAATCAGAAAGGCCAAGCCTCAAAACAATATGTTCCTGGCTAGGTGAATCAAGGGTAACAAGAAATCATTTTATAAATACATTAGATGCAAGAGGAAAACCACATACTGCATAGGCCTATTATTCACTGTGTGCTGTGGTGGTGCTGGTAGGAGTGAGAGGGAATAACAGAAAATGCAGAAATGAAAGAAGTGCTAAATGACTTCTTTTGCTTTGGTTTTCACCAAGGTCGGTGGTGACTGGACATCTAGCATAGCAACTGCAAGTGAAAATGAAGTAGGATCAGAGGCTAAAATAGGAAATGAAAAAGTTAATTACATGGAGTTACATGTCTCCAAATCACCAGGGACCTGATGAAATAAACCCTAAAATACTGACTGAGAAAACATCTAAGCAATTAGCTATTATCTTCCAAAAGGCATAGAGGACTAGAGAGATTTCAGAGAACCAAAAAAGGGCAAATATAAATGCCCACTTACGAAAAGGGAAATAAAGACAAACCCAGAGAATTACAGAGCAAGTCAGTTTAATTTCTGTATCTGAAAAGATAATAAAGCAAATAATTAAGCAGTCTGCAGACGCTGAGAAGATAAGGTGATAAACAACAGTCTGTGTGGGTTTGTCAAGAACACAAAAAGTCAAAACTAATCCGATTACCTTCTTTGACAGGGTAACAATCCCAGCTTGACATCTATACTGAAGGGTGTACAGTAGAACCCTGAGATACATGCACTTGAGTTGCACGCATCTCAGGTTTACATGACTGAGTGGCAGGAAGCTGGTGCCTGGCTGCCTGCCAATCAGGGGAGCCAGGAAACTGACCAGTACAGCATCCCCGCTCAGTTTCTCATCTTCTGTGAGTGGCTGACAGCCGGGAGCCAGGCACCAGCTCTCTGCCACTCTCAAGAGTGGGGAAACTGACCAGAGCTACTGTGGTAAGAGTCACGCTGGCACCCCTGACAGGAGCAATTTCCCAGCTCTTGTCAGGGACAGCAGCCTGACTATTGGCTGCCACCACTTACAGCAACGGGTAAACTGACCAGCACAGCAGAGCTGGTTAGTCTCCCCCTCCTGTGAGCAGTCCAGAGCCAGTCTCTGGGCTGCCCACCACTCATAGGAGACAGGAAACTGACCAATGCTGCTGCACTGGTCAGTATCCTGGCTCCCCCGAGTCACGCAAAATTTGACTTACGCAGGTGGTGGGGGGGGGGTCTACTGTAGGCGGAGGGAAGGGCACTCATCACCTCATTGGGGCCACAACTGGCATTTGTGTCTATTTGTATCTGACAATTCTCCAGTGTAACTTTGTTTTCTTTCCTGTCTCAATCTCTTTGTTTTTAGAATGCAGCCATACTATGTCATCATGACTGTCAGAGTGTTCCTTGAAGCCATCAACAGGGGTCAAAATTTTATCTTTTGCTGTTCATTCATCCACCTTGGAATTTAACCCACACATCCTCGCACATGCTCTGGACTCTTCTTAATGGCCACTAGAAGTGCCTGCATGATCACAAACAATGGTTCTGTGGAGAATTACACCCAAATGCAGACCTCTCCCAATGTGCAGTTGAATAAATAGCACAACTGGCAATCTTCAAAGCAGTAGCCATGTTCTGTTTCAGCAAAAACGAGTCCAGTGGTACCTTAAAGAATAAGCAGCAAGCAGTCCTGTAGCACCTTAGAGACTTAAAGAGTATAAAAGTTATTAGGGCATAAGCTTTTATGAGCTGGAGCTTGCTTCATTAGACACATGAAGTGAAAGAACTGATGGCAGGGATACATGCGTATATACAGAGATGGAATGTTACAACAGTGTTCAAGAGGCTAATTCAATCTGGGTGGATGTGGCCCACTTCCAACAGTGATAAGAAGGAACGAATACCTAAAAAGGGAAAGTTACTTATTGTAATAAGCTAGCCATTCCAGCCTCTATTCAGATCCATTCTGTTGGAGTCATTTTTACATATGAATTCCAACTCAGCAGTTTCATTTTCAGTCTGTTTTTGATTTCCGCCCCCCCCCGAATAAAGGTAATTTTCAAGTAAATGTGCGTCCAGTAAAGTTAAACTGCTCTCCTACTGTTTTTTGTACGCTATTGTTCTTGATGTATGATTTGTATCCATTTAACATTTTGCACAGAGACAGTCCAGTCTCTCCAATGTACATGACAGAGGGGCATAGCTGGCGCACCAGGGCATATATCACATTAGTAGATGTGCAAGTGAATGAGCCCTTGAAGGTGTGGCCGATGTGGTTAGGCCCTATGATGGTGTCACTAGGGTAGATGTGTGGACAGAGTTGGCAGGGATTGGTTCCTGGATTGTGTTTCTGTGGTGGGGTGTGAATTTGGAGGTATGTTTCTCCCGGGGCTTTCTGTAAGCGAGGACTGGCCTGGCCTGCCAGCATCAGAGAGTGAACGATCGTCATTTGGATAGCTTGCAGCAACTTGACGATGGTTTTAACTGGAGACTGTAGGTAACAGCCGGTGGCATTCTGCTGCTTTCTTTCTTGTGTCGGTCCTGTAGTAGGTGACTTCTGGGTATCTGACAGACAGAGCTGTGCAATCTGTTTCTTCACTTCCCCAGGTGGGCACGGTAATTTTAAGAATGCTCAATAGACATCCTGTAGGCATTGTCTCTTTCTGAGGGATTGAAGCAAATGTAGTTGCAGCCTTAGGGCTTGGCTGTGGACAAGGGATAGTATGCTGTGTTCTAGATGAAAGCTGGAGGAGTGTCGGTAAATAGGGTGGTCAATAGGTTTCTGATATAGGATACTGTTTATGTGACGATCACTTATTTGCACTGTAGTGTCCAAGAAATACAGTGGTCTAGCAGCTTCTTGTTTGTTATCTGACCTATTCATGATGACTATAGCACTCTCCTTTGTCAGCCTCTTTGATTATAATGTTAAAGTTGTTTCTGAGGCTATGGACAGTGTTGTGTTCTGCACATCCACGGTTATCGAACAAGTGCTGCTGCTTGTCCACAATTTCAGTCTGTGCACATCAGAGGAAACACTATGAAGAAATTGGGTCTATTGCTTTACCCATCAGGCACAGTCCATGCAGAATTATTCTTTTTTGGTGTTGGTCGGATGGTTTCTGTGGGTTAGTGCACTGTTTGGTGGCATGGTGGGAATATTCTGAGCTACAGAGGGCAAAAACCGGCTTCCACATCACCAGAGAATTGTATCATATGGATGGGGATGTGTTTCTCCACCATTAGCTTTTACAAAGCTATTTTGTATCTCCACAAAACCTTTACCAATCACAAACCTGAAAGTGCCACTAACAATAGATGGCTCCCAGACAGAAGGTGCCTAAACAGGATGCACGAATGCATGCACATTCAAAAAGTGTGAACTGGGAGTGCTTTGTTCCAGGTGGGCCTCGAGTGGTTGACTGAAGTGTGAACCAGAGGAAATTTTGAGCCTTAGCAGCTTCTTTAAGCCAGCAGCTTTATAAAAAGGCAGCCAGTTGTGAACCTAGAAAGCAGCAAACAGAGGAGATGCAAACAGAGAGAGTTTGCCCAGGAAGCATCCAAGAGGAGCTACAGTGACTGCTCAACATAGTTGCTACATTAGGGCAGCTGTGTTGTGTGCTGATGGGGTGAATATCTGAGTTTCTCTCTGAGGTGACCATTTGTTTGACAAGTCCACCAAATCAGGAAGAAGTGGATGAGCCATTCTACAAGCAGGTAATAAAATTAGCTAACTCACAAACTATTATTAATAGGGAATTTTAAACATCCCTGATCTCTTTCAGAAATTATAGCAACACTTAGCATGTGTAGAGGACAACTTCCTGAATCACAAAGGTGAAGATACAAGGGGAATCATCCATTTTTGATCTGGTTATGATTAACAGACAGTTGCAAATCAAAACAAAAAAGCAGTCAAGTACAGACTAACTAAATAATTTAGTTATTTGCAATATTAGTTGCAAATGTAAAGATGGTTAGGAACTTGGGAAGAAGTGATCCTGCTCTATGAATTCAAGATCCTAAGGCAAGGAGGACGTGAGAATAGCAAAACAAAGGACACTTGACTTCAGTCAGTTATAAGAATTAGAAGGCAACAACTCTTGGAAGATCAATTAGGAAGCAAAAGAGTCAAAGGGGGTTGGCAGTTACTAAAAGATGTAATACTAGAGGCTCAACATCAAGCTATTCCAGGGTAGAGGCTAAACAACACAAAAAGGATTCAGACAAGAAATGGAAGGAGGGATGTGTCAACAAGGAAGCAGACATGAAAATGAGGCAAGCACGTATGGACAAAAATCAGAAGAGCCCAGCCAAAATATGAGTTACAGCTAGCACAGAACAGTAGAGACAACAAGATGATGATCTTCATACTTGTCAGTAAAAAGAAAAGATCCATCACTGATGGTGCGGATCTGCGGCTCAATGGTGAGGGTGAGCTGGTAAAGGAAGACGGCAGGAAGGCAGAGGTGCTTGGTGCTTACTTTGCTTTAGTCTTCTCCCAAAAAAAGAACATATAGCAAGACTACTGGTGAAATAACCATGGCTAATAAAGCGGAAAGGATGCCAATCAGGATAGTAAAGAACAGGAGATCCTCTGCCCAATTTGCATGAATTCAAATCTGTGAGGCCAGATTCTGTTCAAACTAGGGTACTGAAGGAATTAGCTAAAGAAAGCTCAGAGACACTGGCAATATTATTTGCATATGCATGGATGACAAGAGAGGTTCCAGATGACTGGAGAATGACAAATGTAGTGCCCATCTTTAAGTGGGGGGGGGGAGCGGAAATGAAGGAACCAGGGATCAAGGAGCCAGCCTGCATCTCTTAAATACCTGCAAAGCTACTAGAGCAATGTGAGCAATAGTCAATTTGCAAACACTTAAGTGATTAAGGCATAAATCGCTAGCAGCCAGCATGGATTCACCAAGAACAAATTATGCCAAGCAAGCTTGGTTTACGTCTTTCATAGGGTAACTTGTTTGGTTGATGGAGGAATGAAGTCAACATGATATAACTGGATTTCAGCAAGGCTTTTGACACAGTCTCACATGATGAATAGTAACAGAGAGATAGCCGTGTTTGTTAGTCTATACACTAGCAAAACAAAAAAGCAGTCCAGTAGCACTTTAAAGACTAAAGACTAACAAAATAAATGTATTAGGTGGTAGTGTTTAAAGTGTTACTGGACTGCTTTTTTGTTTTGATAGTCCCCCATGACATTCTGATAAGTAAACTGAAGAAATCCAAGCTTGGAAGAACTTGTATTAGGTAGTTATGTAACTGATTAAACCACCCTAGTAAAAAGTATCTATTAATGGGATGATATTAGGTTGGATGAAGGTCTCAAATGGGTTTTCATGGGGACCTCTTCTGGTTTGGGTGTTGCATAATGTCTTTACTAATGACCTGGATGTTATAATAGGATGCATCATGATTAAATTTGTAGATGATACAAAAGGTGGGGTGTTGCCAATACACATTGTAGAATGGAGCCAATATTCAGAAGGATCTTGATAAATTGGAGAACTGGGCTATAACCCAAATGAAATTCAATGAAGACAAATATAAGCTGTGTGATAGACCACAGCCCACAGCAGACTACAGCAGCTTCCTGGAGGGTAAATATGTAAGCATCTAGGTGGGAGCATTTGTTTCCTAGAGACTGAGGCTGATCCAGGATCAGCCAGCAGCAGCAGAGTAAACCAGCACCTGCTACCAATTCAGCAGCTTTGGTTAATTAAGGTCTGTGGAACCCTTCAAAAAGGTTTCCCTCAGGTGAGCAGGGGAAGGAGATACAGGACACATGAGGAGGAAGCAAGGAGTGTGGAAGAACTCCCAAGAGAGGGCTGCTGCAACTACCTGGGGAAGCTTCTGGTGGAAGTGGCCCAGGGAAGCAGTTGCTGTGCCAGGACGGCCCAGGGAGGGAAGCTGCTGCTGCAGCTGCCTAGTGTTCCTGGGCTGGAACCCAGTACATGTGGGAGGAGTCTGGGGTCCCCCAGACGACCCCACGCACCAGGGCAGCCCTCAAGGATAGGAGGAGACCGGGCACACCTAAGGGGGTCTCCTCCATTAATGACTGTATTTTGGTCTGCGCCAATGATGAGAATGGCACAATAAGGCCGTGACCCAGGCAGAGGCAGGGACCTGGCAAGTCTCTGAGGCTGCATCTAAACCGCCATGAAGTGCAGGACCCCAAGTGGACAAGCTTGAGGCTTTGTCACACTGGCATCAGGGGTGGGATGTGTTTAGCACAGCGGTGAGGGATACCACACAAAGGAGGAAAAACAAAAAGGTGGGGGAAATCAGCAGGGTGAAGGCGGTCTGGTCTCTGCCCTCCCACTCCCCCATAATCAAGGTATTCAGGGGGCACCCAGAAGGAAGAAGTAGTGAAGGCACTAGTACAAGCCACAGCTACCCAACAGGGGGCCATGCAGGTCCAGAGGATAGCTTTGCAGGAGGCCACCTGGCTCTAGCAAGAAACAACTTATTAACGAGCCAGGCTGCCTCAGATCGAGCCCTCCTCTGAGACATGGTTGAGCAGGTTAAAGTACTTGTGGCCTGGACCCCTGGGGTTGGAGGTCCGAGTACATGTAGGACCACAGACTGCCTCCCCAAAATGACGCCGGGCCACAATGCTGAGGCCTACCTCCTTGCATTCGAACTAACTGCGCAGCGAGAGGCTTGGCCCAAAGGGGAGCGAGCCAGCATCCTTGCCCTGTTCCTTTGTGGGAAGGCACAGAAGGCCTACTACGACCTGTCCGTCAAAGATGTACCCAGCTACCCCTGGCTGAAGGAGGAAATCCTGGCATGGCTAGGGGCAGCTATGGCCACCCAGGCCCAGAGGCACCCTGGGTGTAAGTACCAGGACAGTAGGCCCCCATGGGCTCAGCTGTTTGAGTTAGTCTACCTAGCACAGAAGTGGCTGCACCCAGAAGTACGCAGCCCCGAGGAAACCCTAGAAATCCTGGTCATTGACCAGTTAATGAGAAAGCTGCCTCCCAACCTTCAAGCCTGGGTAGGCCAACATGACGCAACCACCTATGACAAAACTGTGGCCCTGGCAGAGAGGGAATTCGCACAGTTCCAGAGGTGGGGGTTCCCAAACTGGGGTAGTTCACCCATATTGTCCTCAGGGTTGTTGACACCCAAAGGCCTGGGGAGCACACAAAGGAGGGAGAGATGAGTAGAAGGTCCCCTAGAGGTCCAGAAAGAGGACGCGGACCAGAGGACGAGCCACCCTGAGGCCAGGAACCCAAGAGGGAACTATTGGTGTTACAGGTGTGGAGAGCTGGGACACATCGCAGCCCAATGCCCTAACCTTGAGGAACCCATGCAGTGCAACCTCAGGGATTTGGGGGACCCATGTTCCTTATCCAGCCTGGTGGGGTGACAGTTACACCACACAATTTTATCATGTCAGTCTCGGGAAAGAAGAAAGAGACCATGGCACTGGTAGACTCTGGGAGTGTGGTAACACTCACTTTGAGAAGTCTGGTAAAAGCCCATCAGTTAATTCCAGCAGCCTGCACCGTGGTCACCTGCGTTCATGGGACAATAAATTATTAACCCAATGCATGGGCAAAGATGGAGACCCAAGGGACTAGCGCTAGGAGCCTGGGTAGTCCCCCAGCTCTCCTATCCAGTACTCACTGGGAGGGACTTCCCAGGGTTCCATGACCTTCTCCTCACCACATGACAGGATGAGGGGGGAAGCCCTGAACAAAAGGGAGGTGGAATCAGGGATGGACCCTACCCCCTGTGTTTGAGGAAATGGCCCAAGAGCTGTTCCTGACCCCTAGGAAGGGCAGGAAATCGAGGAAGCAGAGGAGAAAGACCAAGGCCTTGGGCACCCACATCCTGTGTCAGGCCCAGAAAGCTGCCTGCATTAGCGAAAGACCTTGCCCCCGCCCCCCAGGGCAAGGCTCAGAGGGGCCAGGAGGAGAAGTCCTGGAGACAGAGGCAAAAGGGACTGTGGACCCTAATTCTGGAGAGCCTGTGCAGAGTGAGTAAAGGGACCACTTGGGGTTCCAATTAGTGAACCAGGGACGGGCAACTTTCAGGTGAGACCAGACCGAGGACCCCAGTATGAAAAAGCCTGGCGGGAGGTAGTAGAAATAGATAGGGTGCCAGTAGAGGGCAAGGCCTGAGGCTCCAAACCCTATTTTATATTGAAGAAAGACCTCCTTTATCGGGTCGCCTGTATACAAGGCCAGAAGGTGCACCACCTATTGGCACCACGGAAGCATCAATGGGCCATACTAAATTTAGCCCATCACCACTTGTTTGGGGCACGTTTTGGAATAGAAAAGACGCTGGCACAAATCCTGCACTGATTCTGCTGGCCAGAGATACATGAGGATGTACACCAGTACTGTGTATCTTGCCCACAATGCCAGCTGCACAGCCCACACCACCACCTGAGGGCCTCCTAGTTCCACTACCCATCATTTGAGATCCCAGTCAAATGGATTGCGATGGACCTGGTGGGCCCTCTAGAGAAGATGGCGTGGGGTCACCAATACATACTTCTTGTGCTGGACTATGCCACTCATTACCCAGATGCCATCCTGCCGTGAACGGCGACTTCAAAGGGCATAGCAAAAAAAAAACGCTGGGCATTTTCCCTAAGGTGGAGCTCCCAAAAGAAACAACAACGGATCAGGGAACGCTCTTTATGTCCAGGTTAATACAAGATCTATGTTTCCTACTCCAAGTACAGATGCTGCACACCTCGGGATATCATCCCCAGATAGACGGCCTCATGGAATGATTTAATCAGACTCTAAAAGCCACAATCAGGAAGGTGGCAAATAAGGATGGTAAGGACTGGGACATGTTACTTCTATTCCTCATGTTTGCCATCCGGGAAGTACCTCAGGCCTCCACTGGGTTCTTCCCCTTTGACCTATTAAATGGACGCTATCCCTGAGGCCTTTTGGGCATATTTAAAGAAGTATGAAAGGAGGAGGAGTCCAGTGAGGGAAAAACAGCGAATGTAGCGCAACTCAGGAACCTAATAGCTCAGGTCACCCTCATTGTGGGGAAACATATGGAAGAAGCCCAACGAATGTACTATAATCGATAGGCTAAGCTTTGGCAGTTCTAACCTGGGGACTGAGTGGTGGTATTGGTGCCCACTGCAGAAAGTAAACTCCTAGCCCAGTGGCAGGGCCCCATGAAATGACTGAACAAGTAGGGAAAGAAACCTATAAAAGTGAGGCAACCAGGGAAATGAAAAGGAGAGCAGATATACCATATTAATGTCCTAAAGCCTTGGCAGGAAAGGGAGTTGTGTGTGACCAGCCCAAAAAGTCTGCCTTAAGTGCCCCTGCAGAGCTTCCATTACCAGTAAGAGTGAGGCCAGATCTAATACCAGCACAAAAGAAGGAGGTGTCACAGATGATCCACAGAAACCATGACGTCCTCTCAGAAAAACTGGAGCGGATGTCCGCAGCCATCCACTGTATCACCAGGGCCTGGGTAACCACGAGGCCATACTGGGCACCTGCTGCCAAAAGAGAGGAGATACAGACCAAAGTAAAAAGTATGTTGGAGGTGGGGTTTATAGAGGAGTCTCACAGACAGTGGTCAAGCCCCATTGTGTTAGTGCTAAAGCCTGATGGCGCCATGCAGTTGTGTAATAGCTTCTGGAGGCTAAACGAGATTTCCCCATTTGATACTTACTCCATCCCATGCATAGATGAACTGGTAGACTGACTAGGTAATGCTCAGTACTTAACTACCTTAGATTTGACCAAAGGTTGTTGGCAAATCCCCCTAGCAGAAGATCCCAAGGAAAAGACAGCGTTTTCTAAGCCAGATGGCCTATTCCAATACACGGTCTTCCCTTTTGGCCTCCTTGGGGCCCCAGCAACCTTTTGATAGACAAGCTACTGTGACCCCATACAAGGTACACTGCTGCCTACTTGGATGATGTGATCACACACACTCCAGCCTGGGAGACCCATCTTGAAAGGGTGAAGGCAGCTCTGGGTGCCTCTTTGCAAGCTGGCCTCACAGCAAATCCATCCAAATGCACCATAGGGTTTACAGAGGGTACATAGTGGGAAAAGGATTGGTGAGACCCCAGAGAAATAAGCTAGAAGCCATCAAGCAATGGCCCCAGCCACAATGGAAGAAACAGGTCCAAGTGTTCCTATGGGTCGTGGGGTATTATAGAAGATTAATTCCACATTTCACTACCCAAGCTAGCCCCCAACAGACTTGCTAAAAGCTCAGGGCCCTCATCCTGTAAAACGGTCAAAGGCTGCAGAACAAGAATTCATGGACCTAAGGACAGCCCTCTGCAACAACACAGTCCTAACAACTCCAGACTTTTCAAAAGAATTCATATTACAAACTGATGCATCAGAGGTGGGGGTGGGAGCGGTCATGTCCCAAACAGTAGAGGGAGAGGTGCACCCAATTCTCTACCCCAGCAGAAAGCTGATCCTGACACAGCGTAAGTACACCATGGTTGAATGGGAGTGCCCTGCTGTGAAGTGGGCCATGGAGGTGCTATGTTACTACCTCCTTGGATGCAATTTTACCCTGGTGACAGACCATGCCTCACGCCAGTGGATGCAACACAAAGAAAACAAATACTAGAGTGACCTGGTGGTTTGTCTCCCTCCAACAATTTCAGTTCCAAGTACAACAGAGGGTAAGAAGCCACCATGGAAAGGCTGATGGCCTCTCCTGAATGCACTGCTGCGCATCCCAAGTTGCCCAACCCCTATGGGTTGAGCTGTGGGGGAGGACACGTGATAGACCACAGCCTGCAGCAGGCTACAGCAGCCTCTTGGGGGTATGTTCCCTACACACTGAGGCTTATTCAGGATCAGCCAGCAGCAGCAGGCTAAACCAGCACCTGCTACTAATTCAGCACCTGGAGCTAATTAAGGCCTGCAGAACCCTTCAGAAGGGCCTCCCTCAGGTGACCAGGGGGAAGGAGATACAGGACAGATGAGGAGGAAGCAAGGAGTGTGAAAGAACTCCCAAGAGAGGGCTGCTGCAACCACCTGGGGAAGCATCTGGTAGAAGTGGCCCAGGGAGGCAGTTGCTGTGCCAGGAGGGCCCAGGGAGGGAAGCCGCTGCAGATGCCGAGGGTCTCTGGGCCAGAATCCAGTACATGTGAGAGGGGTCTGGGTTCCTCCCAGACCACTCCACACCCCAGGGCAGCCCTAGAGGGTAGGAAAGGACCGGGCACACCTAAGGGGGTCTCCTACACTAATTACTATATTTTGGACTGCACCAATGATGAGAATGGCTCAGTGAGGCCATGACCCAGGCAGTAGCACGGATCTGGTGAGTCTCTGAGGCCGTACTTAAACTGCCATGAAGTGCAGGACCCAAGGCGGACAAGTTTGGAGCTTTGTCACAGCTGCTACACTTAAGGAAGAAAGCCAAATTTACAAAGTGAAAGGATAACGAGCTTGGCAGCAACATAACTGAAAAAGATCTGGAAGTTGTGGTGGATCGTAACCACACCATGAGTCAGAAGTGCTGTGCTGCAAAACAACCCCAAACCACTACCCCCTGAGGTGGCATTAACAGGCAAAGCATTCAAATCATGGGAGGTAATAGTACTGCTCTACTCACAGAATCACACGGCTGGAAGGGACCTCAGGAGGTCATCTAGTCCAGCCCCCTGCTTCAAGCAGGATCAACCCCCACTAAGTCATCCCAGCCAGGACCTTGTCCAGCCGGGACTTAAAAACCTCAGGGGATGGAGAATCCACCACCTCTCTAGGCAACGCATTCCAATGCTTCACCACCCGCCTGGTGAACAAGTTTTTCCTAATATCTAACCTACACCTTTCCCTCTTCAACTTCTGACCATTTCTCCTTGTTCTGCCATCAGACACCACTGAGAACAATTTCTCACCTTCCTCTTTAGAGCTCCCCTTCAGGAAGTTGAAGGCTGCTATTAAATCACTTCTAAGTCTTCTCTTCTGTAAGCTAAACAAGCCCAAATCCCTCAGCCTATCCTCATAGGTCTTGTGCTCCAGACCCTTAATCATTTTTGTTGCCCTTCGCTGAACGTGCTCTAGCAAATCCACATCCTTTTTATACTGGGGGGCCCCAAAACTGGACACAATATTCCAGATGTGGCCTCACCAGTGCCAAATAAAGAGGAATAACCACTTCCCTAGATCTGCTCAAAATGCTCCTCCTAATGTACCCTAGTATGTCGTTAGCTTTCTTGGCTACAAGGGCACACTGATTACTCATATCCAGCCTTTCATCCACCATAACCCAGAGGTCCCTTTCCATCATACTGCTGCTGAGCCAGTTGGTCCCCAGCCTGTAACAATGTTTGGGATTCTTTCGCCCCAGGTGCAGGACTCTACATTTCTCATTATTGAACCGCATCAGATTTCTTTTGGCCCAGTCCTCCAATTTATCCAGGTCCCTCTGGATTCTCTCTCTACCCTCCAACGTATCTACCTCTCTCCTAGTTTTGTGTCATCTGCAAACTTGCTGAGGGTGCAATCCAGTGCCTCATCCAGGTCATTAATAAAGATGTTGAATAACACCGGCCCCAGAACCGAGCCTTGCGGCACTCCGCTTGAAACAGACCGCCATCCAGATATTGAGCCACTGACCACTACCCGTTGGGCCCGACCATCAAGCCAGCTTTCTATCCATCTTATAGTCCAAGGATCCAATCCATATTTCCTTAACTTATGGACAAGAATGTTGTGGGAGACCGTATCAAAAGCCTTGCTGAAGTCAAGGTATATCACATCCACTGACTTCCTCATGTCCACAGAGCTTGTTATGTTGTCATAGAAGCTGATCAGATTGGTGAGGCAGGACTTGCCCCTGGTGAATCCATGTTGGCTACTTTTGATCACTTTCTCCTCTTCCAAGTGCTTCAAAATGGATTCCTTGAGGATTCCCTGCATTGTTTTCCCAGGGATTGAGGTAAGGCTGACGGGTCTATAGTTCCCTGCATTGTCCTTCTTTCCTTTTTTAAAGATGGGCATTACGTTTGCCTTCTTCCAGTCATCCGGTATGTCCCCCGATTTCCAAGAGTCTTCAACGATAATGGCCAAAGGTTCAGCAATGACCTCTGCCAATTCCCTCAGTACCCTGGGGTGCATTAAATCCAGACCCATGGACTTGTGCACATCTAGTTTTTCCAGATGGCTCAGAACTTGTTCCTTCCCCACAGATGACTGCCCTCCACCTTCTTGTACTGCATCATCTAGGACCATCATTGGGAAGCTGACTTTGTGAAGACTGAGGCAAAAAAAGCATTGAGTACTTTAGCTTTTCCTGCATCATCCGTCACTAGGTTACCTCCCTCATCCAGTAACGGCCCCACACCTTCTCTGATAACCTGTTTATTGTTCACATGCCTGTAGAAACCCTTCTTGTTACTCTTCATATCCCTTGCCAGCTGCAGTTCCAATTGTGCTTTCATCTTCCTTATTACTGCCCGGCATTCTCCAGCCGTATGTTTATACTCCTCCTTAGTCAACTGTCCTCGTTTCCATTTCTTGTATGCATCCTTTTTGAATTTAAGCTGACTAAGGATTTCCCTGTTAAGCCAAGCTGGTTGCCTACCATGTTTGCATTTCTTACTACGCAGCGGGATTTTTTTGTTCCTGTGCCTTCAGTAAGACTTCTTTAAAATACTTCCAGTTCTCTTCAACTCTTTTCTCCTTCATCTTCTTTTCCCAAGGGATCCTGCTCATCTGATCTCTTAGGGAATCAAAGTCTGCTCTTCTGAAATCAAGGGTCTGTATGTTACTGCTCCCCTTTCTTCCTTTCATCCGGATCCTGAAATCTACGCTCTCATGGTCGCTGCAGCCCAGGTTCCCCCCCAACTTCTATTTCAGTGCAGGCGAGGCTTCAGCTGGATTACTGTGCCCAATTTTTGTCACCAATGTATAGAAAGGATGTGAAGGTGACCCACAGATATGATCAAAGATGGAATGCAAGCCACACAAGCAGAGGTTGAAGGACCATGGCATGTTTAATTTGGATAAAGAGGAGATTGTGGGGAACGTGATAAATGTTCTTCACATATATGAAAGGCTGCAATAAAAATATGGAACAAAGTTGCTCTCTCTTGCCACAGAGAGGACAAGAGGTAATGGATTCAAACTCCAGCACAGCAGATTTAGATTAAATCTCAGCAAAAACTTCCTGTTCGGAAAATAGAGCAGCCTGCCTACAGGGGTGTGGGAAGTGTTTTGCTGGAGGTTTTCAAATGGAGGCTGGTTAATGATCTGTCTTCGATGGTTTAGACATAATAAATCCTTCATCTGGACAGGCAGTCTGACTAGATGAGCCTTGTGGTCCCTCCTACCCGCCATGATTCTAATGATTTTTCAAATCTATTTGTCTTTGAAACCTCATCAAGTCTCTTTTGTAATAAAGGTTTCTGACAAAGTCAGCTTCTGTCCCCTGTCACTGTAACTCACAGGTTATTTATTCATCTCAAAGGAAACATCTGCAATTTAAAAACATCACTGAGCAATGCTCATCCTCAGCTTGAGAGCCAAAGTCTTCAGTAGATATAACATAGTAGCTGCACAGAGATTTGATAATTCTGAAAGATCAGTTCGTCTAAGACACGGATCAGCAATGCCTAGCACAAATGCTAAGAATGGCAAGCAAGCTGATTTTCATCAGCACAACAGGCAGCTCAGCCCCAGCCCTCCTCCCTCAGACAGCTGGGAGCTTGCACAAAGCCAGGCCACCTGTGGATTCACAAAAGAACAGCTAATGCTACCAATCACCACTTAAATGGTAAAGCTCTGTAACTTATTTATTAATTAAACTATTGTAAGTAGGACTATTTGTGACTTTAAAAAGTATCACAAGCACTTGGACTGTACAAAGGTTGCTGACCTCTGCTCCAAGACACCTTCCTATCCTGTACGGAAAGACCTTTCTAATGAGCTGGAGATGTGACACTGCAAATAGGCAGAACAGAGCTAAAGAGGGGAAGGAACTGGACTTTCTGACCTTCAAACCAAATCCTTTCAAGTGTGTCAGGGTCATGCACTAAGGACGGGTCCATGACACACAGCATCAAAAATATATCATGCCTCATATGTCTTGGACAAGATGCATATAATTTCCTGGGCATAAGAAAACTACGAGTTTTGCGACCGGGTGCTTGCGAACAGGAGGGAGTTTTGAGAGGCTCTCCTGGAGGAGGAGAAGGAAGGAGCAAACTAAAGCACGGTGGGGTAAGTGGCTGCTTGTGTTTGCGGGGTTCTGGGCTTGTGTGTGTGTTTGTTTGGAGTTTGGAGTGCTGAGCTGAGTGTTTGTTTGAAAGGCCGTGTGCTCAGGCAGGCAGTTGGAAGCTGAGAGTCTCGATTAGGTTTGAATTGAAACGCCGTGTGCTGATTGGCTGAGCTGTAAGCAGAGGGAGGAGCTCTCAGGGAGGCCGAGCACTTAAAGCCCGCTAGTAAGCGACCAGGGAGTTTTGCGACCGTGTGCTTCCGAACAGGGTGAGTGCTAACAGGAGGGAGTTTTGAGAGGGGAGTTTAGAGGGGGAGCTTGGAGGGAGCCAGTGACTTCTATTGCCCTTAAACTTAAATCCTTTATAACAACCTCTATCTGAAACATTTAATTAAACCCTCATATATAATTAGAATAGGACATGGAGGCAGAAGCCCAGCAGCAGAGTGGGAGCTATCCTGTTTATTGTGTCGAGTGCAATATGTATAACTACCTACCCTGTGGGCGGGTGGCGTATGTGTGCACTCGATGCAAGGAGCTCCTGGCCCTCAGAGACCGAGTGCATGCTTTGGAGGCCAGGGTGGCTGAACTGGAGGAGCTAAGGAAGGCAGAGGTGTTTGTTGATGAGACTTTCCGGGACATAGTAGGGTTGTCCCACCTCCAATCTGACAGTCCTGATGCTGTTACAGAGGAAGAAACGCTCAGGGAAGGAGAGCAGTCAATGGGAGCAGAGGGAAACCATCCCATAGTTGGGACCCTCCTCCCAGAGGGTGCTATGGTATCCTCTCGTGCCGAGGATACTTCTCCGGGGGAGGGAGCACCAGCTGTTAGGAAGAAGCAGGTTTTAGTACTGGGGGATTCGATCATTAGAAATATAGATAGTTGGGTTTGTGATGACCGGGAGAACCGTATGGTGACTTGCCTGCCTGGTGCGAAGGTTGCGGATCTCTCGAGGCATTTAGACAGACTTATGGGCAGTGCTGGGGAGGAGCCGGTGGTTGTGGTACATGTCGGTACCAATGACATAGGGAAGGGTAGAAGAGATGTTCTGGAGGCCAAATTTAGGTTACTAGGAAAGAGACTGAAATCCAGAACATCTATGGTGGGATTCTCTGAAATGCTTCCAGTTCCACGCGCAGGGCCAGATAGACAGGCAGAACTTCAGAGTCTCAATGCGTGGATGAGACGATGGTGTAGGGAAGAGGGGTTTAGGTTTATTAGGAACTGGGGACACTTTTGGGGTGGGGGAGCCTATACAGGAATGATGGGCTCCACCTAAATCAAGGTGGATCCAGACTGCTGGCATTAAACATTAAAAAGGTCGTAGAGCAGTTTTTAAACTAAGAGGTGGGGGAAAGCCGATTGGTGCGGGGGAGGACGTGGATCGGATGGAGACTTCTCTTACACGAGGCTCCATAGATAGGGATGCCCTAGAAGTTAGTCAGATAGGGAACGTGGGAAATAATATATGGGCAAGATCAAATGTGAAACAATCGCATATAAAAAAATCCAAGGCGTCTGTGAAAGGTGGACATATAAATAGTGGTGGTTTTTTAAAGTGCTTTTACACAAATGCTAGGAGTCTGTCTAATAAGATGGGTGAACTGGAGTACCTCATATCAAAGGAGGAAGTTGACATAATAGGCATCACAGAAACATGGTGGAATGAGGACAATCAGTGGGACACTATCATACCGGGATATAAATTATATCGGAAAGACAGAACAGGTCGTGCGGGTGGCGGAGTGGTACTATATGTGAAGGATAATATAGAATCAAATGAAACAAAAATCCTAAAGGAATCAAAATGTTCCATAGAATCATTATGGATAACAATTCATTCCTCTAATATGAATATGGCTTTAGGAATATATTACCGACCACCTAACCAGGACAGTGATAGTGATGCTGAAATGTTAAGGGAGATTAAAGAGGCTATCACAATAAAAAACACAGTAATAATAGGAGATTTCAATTATCCCCATATTGATTGGGTACATGTCACCTCAGGACGGGATTCAGAGATTAAATTTCTTGATGCCTTAAATGACTACTTCTTGGAGCAGCTAGTGCAGGAACCCACAAGGGGAGAGTCAATTCTCGATCTAGTCCTGACTGGAATGCAGGATCTGGTCCAAGAGGTAACTGTTACTGGACCGCTTGGAAATAGTGACCACAATATAATAACTTTTAATATTCCTGTGTTGGGAAGAACACCGCAATGGTCAAACACTCTGGCATTTAATTTCAAAAAGGGGAATTACACTAAAATGAGGAAGCTAGTTAAACAGAAACTAAAAAGGTAGAGTAACTAAACTAAAATCCCTGGAAGCTGCATGGAAACTGTTTAAAGACACCATACTAGACGCCCAACTTAAATGAATACCCCAAATAAAAAAAAACACAGTAAGAGACCTAACAAAGAACCACCATGGCTTAACAGCCATGTTAAAAAGGCAGTGAGAGAGAAAAGGGCAGCTTTTAAAAAGTGGAAGTCAAATCCTAGTGAGGAAAATAGGAAGGAATACAAACACTCCCAAATTAAGTGTCATAACATAGTAAGAAAAGCCAAAAAACATTTTGAGTAACAGCTAGCCAAAAATTCAAAAAACGATAGTAAAATGTTTTTTAAATACATTAGAAGCAGGAAGCCCGCTAAAGAAGCAGTGGGGCCCTTCGACGATAAAGATATAAAAGGAGCGATCAAGGAAGACAGTGCCATTGCGGAGCGATTAAATGATTTCTTTGATTCAGTCTTCACGGCTGAGGATGTTACAGAGGTTCCTAAATCTGAGCCAGCCTTTTTAGGTGACAAATCTGAGTAACTCTCCCACATTGAAGTGACATTAGAGGAGGTTTTGGAGTTAATTGATAAGCTGAATAGTAACAAGTCTCCAGGACCAGACGGTATTCACCCAAGGGTTCTGAAAGAACTCAAATGTGAAATTGTGGAGTTATTAACAGTGGTTTGTAACCTATCCTTTAAATCCGCTTCGGTACCCAATGACTGGAAGATGGCCAATATAATTCCAATATTTAAAAAAGGCTCCAGAGGAGACCCTGGCAATTATAGACCGATAAGTCTAACATCAGTACCAGGCAAATTAGTAGAAACAATAGTAAAGAATAAAATTGCAAGGCACGTAGAAGAGCACGAATTGTTGGGCAAAAGTCAGCATGGTTGCTGCAGAGGGAAGTCGTTTCTAACTAATCTATTAGAATTCTTTGAAGGGGTTAATAAACATGCGGACAAGGGGCACCCAGTGGACATAATATACCTAGGTTTCCAGAAAGCCTTTGACACGGTCCCACACCAAGGCTTTTATGTAAATTAGGCGGTCATGGGATAGGATGAAAGATCCTTTCATGGATTGGGAATTGGTTAAAAGGCAGAAAACAAAGGGTTGGAATAAATGGTAAATTTTCACAATGGAGTGGGGTAACTAGTGGTGTTCCCCAGGAGTCAGTCCTGGGACCGATCCTGTTCAACGTGTTCATCAATGATCTGGAAAATGAGGTAAGCAGTGAGGTGGCAAAGTTTGCAGATGACACCAAGTTGTTCAGGACAATCAAAACCAAAAGGGATTGTGAAGAACTACAAAAAGATGTCAGCAAACTGAGTGATTGGGCAGCAAAATGGCAAATGAAATTTAATGTGGGTAAGTGTAAGGTAATGCACATTGGAAAAAATAACCCAAATTACACGTACAACATGATGGGGTCAAATTTAGCTACGACAGATCAGGAAAGGGATCTTGGAGTTATAGTGGATAGTTCTCTGAAGACATCCACGCAGTGTGCAGCGGCAGTTAGTAAAGCAGATAGGATGTTAGGAATTATTTAAAAAAAAAGGGATAGATAATAAGACAAAAGATATCATACTTCCCCTATATAAAACTATGGTACGCCCACATCTTGAGTACTGTGTGCAGATGTGGTCTCCTCACCTCAAAAAAGATATATTGGCATTAGAAAAGGTACAGAAAAGGGCGACTAAGATGATTAGGGGTTTGGAACGGGTCCCATATGGGGAGAGGCTAGAGAGACTGGGACTTTTCAGTCTGGAACAGAGGCGATTGAGGGGTGATATGATAGAGGTATATAAAATCATGAATGGTGTGGAGAAAGTGAAAAATTATTTACCTTTTCCCATAATACAAGAACTAGGGGACACCAAATGAAATTGATGGGTAGTAGGTTCAAAACTAATAAAAGGAAATTTTTCTTCACACAGCGCACAGTCAACCTGTGGAACTCCTTGCCGGAGGAGGCTGTGAAGGCCAGGACTCTATTAGGGTTTAAAAAAGAGCTCGATAAATTTTTGCAGGTTAGGCCATAAATGGCTATTAGCCAGGGGTAAAGTATGGTGCCCTAGCCTTCAGTACAAAGGCAGGAGATGGATGGCAGGAGATAAATCACTTGATCATTGTCTTCTGTTCTCCTTCTCTGGGGCACTTGGCATTGGCCACTGTTGGCAGACGGGATACTGGGCTGGATGGACCTTTGGTCTGACCCAGTATGGCCATTCTTATGTTCTTATGTTCTTAACTACAGAAAAGCAACATCTAGATATTAGATGCCAAAGTACAGGGGAGGACGTAGAAAAAAAAACATTTATTGAAGCCACACTGCACATGAATATTAATTTAATAAATGGGACATCACATTCAACAAGACAGAATTATACTTAGGTATGGCCAACAGAGCAAATAGAAACAATTCTGCATTCCACAGCATTTTTGTTTGCGGTCTCTACCATAATGAGAGATTTATAGTTCTCTGACCACCTCATTCACCCAAATGTGGCATTCTCTACAGAGACTAACAACAAATATCTTAACTTTACCCCCATTCTCCAACTCTCCCCTACAGAATTTATCTGGCTCTCAGCCAACTCCTAGTCAGACCAGAGGCATGAACTCTGCTCTTCCACGGATTGCTTACATTTCATGTTACTACATCAAGGCATTTTATAGTGTCATATATACTCATACTATATTAATTTTATTAAAATTGACAAAAAATTATTTTCCCGGTAATTTTTTTAATCAATGCTGGTTATCGGGCATTAAAAAGGAGATGATCTAATTGTCTATATCCAAAACAAAGCTTTGGTTGAGAACAATACACCATGTGACTTTGGGAGACTGTTTCATCTATCTGTAGAACCAGGGCTTTTTTTCTGCTAGAAGGCACCTTTTTTCCCCCCTGACACTGCCGCCGCCATTTTGGAAGGCAGCTGGGCTGCGCTCCCTGTTCGTCACATGTGGTGGCGAAAGGGGCAACAGAGGGTGAAGAAATGTGGCCCAAGAGAGCTGCACACATGCAGTGCCCCCCCCACTCTGACCACCAGGGGGCGGGCCGGGTCCTTGGAATGGGTCAGGGGTCTGTGAGGTGGTTTGAGGCTTGAGTTCCTCCACCTTTTTTTCTAGAAACAAAGCACTGTGTGGAACCTATTGCAAGTCATTCAGCTTTTAGAAAACTAACTACGCAGGTTCAAAGTTAATTTAAAAAAAAACAAACACCACACACACACTCTCTCTCTCTCTCTCTCTCTCTCTGAAGGTAGGAAGTGATTCATGTTTTGCTAAATACAGAGCTTTACGGACAGGCTGAATGCATAGCCTACCAGACCTGACAGTACCTCAGGGTACTGTATTAAATACTGTTACATCCTTCAAAGGGTAAAGTATATATGAAAGCCAAGTAGGAGAAAAGTGGTACCTCTGTGAGTGGCCTTGGTCTTCTCTCCACGACAAACTCAGTGTGGCAGAGCTCACAGTAACTAGTGTTGGAGGAGGAGAGCCATTTTTCCAGGCAGCTCTTGTGCACAGTCCCCAGTGTTCCTGTGCAGTCGCAGGGAGAAAGCAGCCCCTCCCCATTTCCACCTTCATGGCAGATTCGACAGATGGGACCATCACTGAGGAAAGAGGCAAATAATGGGATGAAACCGCTGTCAGACTGGGCAGAATAGTACAGACATGTCCAGAGAACCAGAGGTGGGGAAAATACCCCAAAAGTTACTTGAGTAAAAGTGCAGCTGATTTCACTTCTGGATACTTGAATACAATCAAGACGTGACATGTGCATGCACATGTGGGGTACTGCGGGCAGGGACGCTACAGCTGGGCCACAACAGTCTGAGTCCCTGGTGTACTGCATGCAGAGCAGCCTCCCCAGCCACAGCCCCCTTTAATCAGTTAACCAGTTAAATCCATCAGTTAGTCTGTAGCTTCGAGAACAACAAAAAATCTTGTGGCACTTTATAGACTAACAAATATTTTGGAGCATAAGCTTTCGTGGGCAAAGACTTGCTTCATCAGATGCTCCAAAATATCTGTTAGTCTATAAGGTGCCACAAGACTTTTTGTTGTTCTCTCAGTTAAATCTAATGTTTAACAGGTTAACTAATTAAACAAGATTTCACATCCCTAAAAGAAATTAGGGTCTCAGCTCAGTAACGTACACAGAAATCATGTATATCCAGCTCATGAAGCTACAGTTTTAAAGATCATATAATCGAGAGACTACCACTTGATTTCCCCCTCCCACACACTCAAATTCAGATATGATTTCAGCAGTTGCTCTCTCCAGATCAGCAAACACCAAGGACCAAGATTGCACTCAAAATAAAAACAGAAGCCATGCGCCAATAAATAAAAGATGTATACAGCAAAATTAGTAGCATATTAAGCTCCTCTGTCCACCGCACTGCAAACAACTCCACTTTCCATTTGTACACTGTCCATTGTATAGTGTCAACTCTAAGGGTCTGAGGGCTATTTCTTCTTACACTTATGGCAAGGCTGGGCCTTGCACACAGATAGCAGTGTAGTAATAACAGTGCATTAATTCATTCCCTAATGGTTTGAAATCTCACCTAAGCAATCCAAACTGGAATCAAATGTGGAAGAAAATAACATAGTAATCAGAAATATTTGATTTAAAGGCCCAGTATCTTGTGACCAGCCAGGACTAGAAATTATGCGGAAGACTTATACAAATGCTTTTTGGGCTTTTTAAGTTTTCCAAGCAATGGTCCTGAAACATTGATTGAAAGTTCAGCCTGTTCATATATTCCTGAGGTCACATGTTCCTGGGTCTTTCCGGAATTATGTTATTGTGCTCTGTTAGCACAGTCCAAGTCTGCTCAACATAACACTTACAGAAAAAAGGGGCAGAGAAGCAGAAAGATAGGGGTTGCAACAACAAAATCTACAGAGAACTCTGGAAAAATGAGGTAGAATTTCTTCCTCGAAGATTCACAATGGTTTATTTAGGTGGAATTTGCATCTTCAGAGATGAATCCATGTAATGCATGAAACTGACCTGCACAAAGAAGGCAAATAATCCTTCTTCAAGGAGCCTGGCTTGGTCATGCTGACTGAAGAGCTATGTTGCTCTTTCCCCTTCTTGCACATATGGTCTTAAATTTAAGTGTCAGTTATACTGCAAAGGGTTCAAATTCAGTGGAACTATAACCAGCATTTAAAGGCTAGAAACAGAAAATGTCATTTTGGAATTCTCCCACGTGCCTCTCCACAGCAGCAGGAAAACAGCACAGTGAAAACGCAATAGAAAGACCATCTTGGGGGAAAGTGCAACAAGTTGAGGGCAGAGTAGCAAGGCAGGAAAGTCCTGCTCAGGAAAGTGCTCTTCTTGGAGAGAAGGGGTGATCAGACGGACACAATCCCACAAAACTGCTCCCAGTTCCAGCTGAGTACTTAGTAAGTTTAATTTAAGTGGCCCAAATTAGTAACTCGTTATGGTACCAAGTAGGAGAGTAGGAAGCCAGGTCCTAGCCTGTTCTCCTACTGTATGATTTCTTGGTAGTGCTCCAGGACACTCCATAAATAGAAGGCTTTCTATCTTGTAACAACTTGCTTCATCTGCTTGCTCCAAGGCTGGGTTTACATTTAATGACCTTCCTTCCCCTGCTGTTGGGAGTCAACATTTGAGAGGTATGTGAGAAGCAGCTGGCAGGAGCTCCCCACTACTGAGATGGGAACCTGCCACAGACACAAGAAATCCTTTACTCCAGAAGGGTACGGAAGGGTGTGCACATGCCAAGACACTGCAATATTGGGTTCCCTAAAACATCCAAAGAGAGAGAGAGGAGCTGGGAGAGGGAGCGGGGAGAGGAGGAGGCAGCAGGTGCCACCTTTGGCTGATGGTGCTGACCCTCCCTAATCCCTGCTACTAACTTTCCACTGCTGCCAGTGGGTAGGACTAGGGAGGTGCAGCCCTGTCCAACCCAGTCCATGCTAACGCTAAAGATCTCCCTGTCCCCTTACTGCTCATGCCGCTGTTTGGTCCCTGAGACTTCCATCAGCTGCTCCTCTCTGGCCATAGGATTGTCAGGTCCTCATGCCATGCAACATTCATGTGCAGTGCCTCAGAGAGCTCTGAACTTTATGTGGAAGGTGACAAGGAGTTGATGAAGTGACGCCAGGAGGTGGTGATGTGCTCAAAGCACTTTACTGCTACTTTAATCATGTTGCCCCAGAACATCAAGTTCCATGCTCCCAAGGGCTTTGTATGTGAACACATCCCCAGCAGTGTTCTGCCTGACTCATTTCCTTGCTCCATATGCTCCTCATACTCTCCCCTCCTTCTGCCCCTTGCTCCTGGAACTCTCTGCCAGTGTGCCACAAACCCTTGCTCTCCTCCTCTTTGATGCTGCCTGAGTTCATTCCTGGGCCAGGTACTCCTCTCTTCTTGCCCCAGACAGGCTGTGGTTGAACCCCTCCCTCCAAAGCTTAGAAGCCTCACATACAACATAATATCTTTCATCTCCCTACTTCTCTGCCTTTCCTTTTATCTAGGATGCAATTTTCCATGGCCTGCACAGTGGCTCATTTGAGGCAAGCACCAAGGCCAGTTATGGTGCATATAAATATGGCTGAGATAATCTATAACCACCGAGATAGTTTATAAAAAGAAACCACAAAACAAAAAAACCACACACACGCCCCCACCCACCACCAAACCTTGGATACTCTCATCCCGCTGTTATTTGCTATGAACTGAAACTGAAATATTTTATCTACTCTCTGTTTAAGAAGTCTCAGATTTCCAGTTTCCCTGGCTACCAATGAACGACCCAGAGGATACAACAAGAAGCCCTGTGGCATCTTATAGACTAACAGTTATAGACTGTTAGTCTATAAAGTGTTGCAGGATTTCTCATTGTTTTTGCAGATACAGACTAACCAGGCTACCCCTCTGATACTTGAGCCCAGTGGATAATATCGGAAAAGCTGTATTTCCTGGAAATACAAAGGAAACATTTCAAGTGACTCCATTTTGTGGAGATATTGCAACCCTGACCCAGCCTGTCGCTCTCTTGTGGTTTTAAAGATCATCCATGCTGGTCTTGGCATTGTTTGGTTTCATGAAATCTTGAGGTCAGTTACTGTGGCAGGACACAGTCTCTAGGGGTGGCCAACCTGGGCAGGGAAAGGAATCAGAATTTACCAGTCTGCATTGCCAAGGAGTCACAGTAACATGTCAGCAGCTCACATCAGCTCCCATCTCTTGCCAATCAGCGCTTTCCTCTCCCTCCCTGTGCCACCTCCTCACTGCGATCAGCTCTTTCACAACATACAAGAGGTTCTAGGGAGGAGGGAGGAGAGAGAATGTGGCAAGCTCAAAGGTGGGGGCAGAAAGGGGCAGAACTTGGGGAATTACAGTCATAGGACTGGAAGGAACCCCAAGATGTCATCAATCCAGTCTGCTGAACTCACGACAAGACCTAGCACCATCTAGACCTATGGTGTCCAACTAGTTTTGGAGCATTAATCACTATAGTGGCTACTGCTATAGAGAACTAGACGTTATTCTGAAAATATATTTACTGTTCAAGCCAGCTAGCCACACTCAACCAGGCAAACAGCCACAGATCTAGGCCATAAGGGACAGAGTTGGGGCAGGGCCTGGGCCAGAGCTGAGGGCTGAGCATCAAGTACACCTAGTACATTGGGAAACTGGCACCTGTAGCTCCAGCCCCAGAGTTGGTACCTGTGCAAGGTGCCACATACTTTTGAAGAGTCACACGTGGCTCCAGAGCCACAGGTTGGCCACCCCGGTCTACGCTATCAGTAGTGTGGTTCCTTCCATCTCTTCCTATTTTGTTTTCTACAACTCTTCCACTTCACCTACTTCTAGTATCTGAGCCAAATAACTAAAGTATGTCTAGCTTGTGCAAAGCACTTGCCTATCTCCTGGTGATGGTTCTGTCAGGAGAACCTTTACCCACATTTGGCCCACCTACATAGGGCCAAATGTTGTGAAAACCCCTCTCTGCTGACACTTCTCTTCTTTCTCATGGAATGAGGATTCCCAGGATGTCAGGAAAGGATCCTGGAGCAGCAGACTTCTGCCAGGAGACCTCGGGCTCCCAACAGAAGCCTGGAATCTAGACATAGCCTAAGTGCAGTAAAACCTCAGAGGTACGGACACCTTGGGAATAGAGACTTGTTCATAACTTTGAACAAGCCATTATGGGGTACTTCTCAGGGTAGACTGCTCAGAGTGGGGGGCTCACAGCTCTCCAGTAGCTGCCTGGCAGGTGGGGATGGGGACAGGCAGCTGGTTCTAACCCACTGATCTCAAGAGTGAGGAGTGAGATGCTCTGGGGCATTGCTATGGTCAGTGGATGCACAGTGTAGTGTATAGGTCTTTCAAACTGAGCCGCTCCTCCAGAGTACAGCGTTCAGGCTGGAGCTCAGGCTCCAACAGCTTATACTACAGGTCATGCTGCAGTAGTGGCTTAATAAGTTTCTTTTCAGGACTCTGAGCTTGTAAGCCTGTCTCCCTGCCAGCCAGACAACATTCACCACCTCCTACCTGTAAGTGACCCCAATCTATGGCGAGTAGGGAGTCTGAATGGGAACAAGACAGGCAGCCCAGATGTGCCTATGTTGAAGATGCAATACAGGCACAACAACAAGAAGTCTGGTAGCACCTTACAAACTAACAGATATTTTGTTAGTCTATAAAGTGCCACAGGACTTCTTGTTGTTTTTGAAGATACAGAGTAACTTGGCTACCCCTCTAAGACAGGCACAGTACTGTAACTGCTGGTTTGTTTGTGGTTAGTAGGGTTTTTTGGTTTGGGTTTTGTTTTTGGGTTGGGGTATTTTTTTTGTTGTTTGTTTATTTGTTTCCACTGCTGCCTGAAAGTATCCAGTTGATTGTAACTCTGGTGTCCATACCTTAGAGGCTCTACTGTATTTCACAGAATCATAGGGCTGGAAGGGACCTTAAGAGGTTAACGAGCACTTCATATGCTTCTGTGATTACTTTGTTCTGCTTTGGCCGTGTTCACAATCATGTTCAGCCACATGGCTCTGTTTGACTTTACCAACACATTAAGCTGTTGTAAAAATACAAAGATTTGAAATAGCCATGACTGAGTAAGATTCCATAACAGCCATATAGACATCCTCACATCAACTGCCCTGAAGCAGCACAATTTACAGATACTATTACATTTTTACGTTCTGGAATCCCAGGCAGATGTTGCTTAAGCGACCATCATTCACCCACCTGTTTCAAAAAGCACAGGCTGTTTCCCAGCCAGTATGGTGTCCCAGCTCTTGAATTCAGGATTCGTACCAGGCCAACGTAGGCCTGGTAGTCAGCAGGCTAACAGGGGAGGCACTGGATTGGACCAGGGAATTAGTCCACTATTAACCAGTTGGAACACCTTACAGACACTGTTGACCCCCACCATTACTCAAATGGTGCCAGCTGACCTCAGGGAAGCTCCAGCTGAGACATGGTATTGCTGCCACATATGTAACCCACACTTGCCAACTGGCATCAGACACAAATGGTGGAATCAGGTAGTCCACCCATTCCACAAGGCCCTCATCAATTTGCGCAACACAGACAACTTTTGGATGAGAACAGCCCAGACTCTGCAGGTCCCCTGACAGTGCAAGGCTATCCAGACTTAACAGAAACCACTGATGGGTCCTCAGTATCCTTAAGGCCTATAGATACTGACATCCAGTGGAATATTTTCAATATGGGAGCACCGAGAGACACTGCAATTTAGCACACTACACTCCCCCACATTTTCCCCTTATTTTGGGCTTCTCCTGGCAAACCTGTCACAACCTTCTTGTTTACCTACAGGAATCATGAGCACTGGGATTTTATGGATGGGAAACACCCAGAAGACACACTGATTATCTATTAGTCTATAACAGGACTTCTTGTTGTTTCTAATCATATAGGAAGCTCTGAGTGGCCTGACAGAGATGGGAGCTGGAATCCTTGTTTAACTCCCCACCAAACACAGAGATTTTGCTGATATATTTGATAAGAAAAATGCAGACCTCTCTATCACTCCATTGGGACTACAATTGTCCAAGTTACAGCTTGGAGTGACAGTCCCATCTGGCCACATTTATGCCATGTCTGAACCTGAGCTAGTTACCTTACGTGCGTACCTCCAGGAGTACTTGGCCAAGAGTTTCCATCCATAAAAATCACCTCATCTGATCAGGTGCCTTCTCTCTGACAGAAGAAAAACAGCAGCCTCCATCTCTATAGAGACTACCAGGCCTTGAATCATATAACAGTGAGAAATTAGTACCCACTGCCACTAATTTCAGGGCAGTAGGGGCTGCTAGAGTATTTACAAAATTAGGCCTTTAGGTAATTAGGCCTTTACCTTATATAGAACCTCATATATATTAGGGCTAGATATAAATAAATGACCACCTTTTGGGTCCGCTATGGCCATTTTGAAAATTTGGTGATGCCATTTGGGCTGTCAAATGCCCCCGCTATGTTCCAGCACTTCTTCAACAATGTATTCTGTGAAATCCTAGATCAGCATATAGTGTCCCTTGATGACATAGTTATTCCTTCAGACAGCACACAACTCATTCTGACAGTATGGAGGAAGAGATTGAGCAGCGCTCGAAGAGAAGATTAAGAATATCGCCACAGAGAAAGACCTAGATAAGAGAGTCGCAGGGATAGCCATTGCTATAGAAAAGGCAATTGAGCAGACTGTTCCAGAAGAACAAAAGAAGTGGATTACCCAGAAGACACTGAAGTTTGTTCAAGAGAAAAGAGCATTGAAGATCAGAAGAGATGTTTCTGAGATGGCAGAACAGCAATACAGGATGAAATACAATAAGGTAAGGAAAGCAACCAGAAAGGATAAGGAGAAACGGTTAGAAGAGCAATGTGAAGATACTGAGAGGTATTATGGCGAATGTTAAGACCAGGGAGGTGTATAAGACAATTATGAATATTAATAGGAAATGGCAACCAAAGCAGATGGTGATCAAAAATGAGAATGAAGAAGTGCTCATGAACAGGGAGAAGATCGTGCAGCGATGGACGAGATATTGCATTGATCTATACAAAGCACAGTTGGACCCGAGTGTCTCAGAGACTGATTGAAGAACTGAAAGAGATATCTCCCCCGAGCATCGAGAGCAAGACCGATATTTCAAAGCAGGAAGCAGAAAAAGCAGTGAAACAACTAAACTACAACAACAAGAGCCCTGGAAATGATAAGATCACGGGAGAGATGATCAAATATGGCAGAGAAAGTATGATTCAGGAAATACACTGACTATGTAATATAGCATGGAAAGAAGGGAAGGCACCTAAGGAATGGACAAGATCTATGTTAGTGACAATATCCAAGAAAGGAAGTACACTGGAGTGCAAGAACTACAGAACGACTGCCCTAACGAGTTATCTAGGTAAGGTGCTGATGATGATACTGACTGAGAGATTAAGATCACAGATAGAGGAACATATATCAGATAAGCAAGCAGGGTTCAGAAAATATAGAAGTACCATACAGCAGATATTGGCACTAAGACTGATAGAGAAAGTTCAATGAAAGAACAAAAATGTATATATTTGCTTCATCGATTTTCAAAAGGCATTTGACAGTCGAGATCAGAAAGTGACTTGGGTGGTGTTGGAGTCATACGGAATGGATAGACTAATACGGTTGTTGAAAAATATTGATGATAACGCAGAGGCATCAGTGAGAACACGCGGGGAGTTGGAAAGTTGGTTTAAAAGAAGTAGAGGTACGAGACAAGGAGATAGAAAGGTTACTCACCGTAGTAACGGTGGTTCTTCGAGATGTGTCCCCGTGGGTGCTCCACATTAGGTGTCGGGCTCGCCCGGCGCCGCAGATCGGATCCTCCAAGCAGTCTCTGCCGGACCGCGCATGCGCCGGCGCGCGCCGCTCCCCCGCGCGCTCCCGGCCATGTGCGCGATCCGGTCCCCGCCAGTTCCTTGACCAACCGCCTCGGATGCTCCTGCAAAACACTAAACAGAGATCCGGAGCGGGGAGGATGGGCGGGTAGTGGAGCACCCACGGGGACACATCTCGAAGAACCACCGTTACTACGGTGAGTAACCTTTCTTTCTTCTTCGAGTGTCCCCGTGGGTGCTCCACATTAGGTGACTACCCAGCAGTAACCCAAGATAGGAGGTGGGTAATCGGATTATGTGCAGCTTGTCCCCGAGAGGACCGCTGCCGAGAGACGGGTATCCTCTTGGAATACCCTGTGAAGGGCGTAATGTTTGGCGAAGGTGTCACAGGATGACCAGGTCGCCACTCTGCAAATGTCTTTTAGCGCAACGCCCTTGAAAAAAAAAAGGCTGTTGATGCTGCCACCGCCCTAGTGGAATGAGCCCTGGGCGTGGCCAGTAAAGGAGTCTTTTTGAGTTCGTAGCACATTTTTATGCAAGATACGATGTGCTTAGAGATTCTCTGCGAAGAGAGACATTCTCCTTTTGATTTGGGAGCGATAGAGACTAGGAGCCTATCCGTTCTCCGGAAGGACTTGGTCCTGTCCATATAGAAAGCTAGCGCCTCCTCACGTCCAGGAGGTGTAGGCGTGCCTCCTTGTTAGAGTTATGAGGCTTTGGATAAACAAGGGTAAACAATAGGTTCGTTAGTATGAAACTCAGAAAGAAACTTTAGGAACAAGGGCTGGATGCAGCCATATGGTTACCGCCTCCTTGGAAAAACAGCGCAGGGTGGCGTTGCCATAACTGCCTCAAGCTCGCTCACCTTGCGAGCTGACATGATTGCGAGAAGAAAGGTCGTCTTCATCATAAGGAGGCGGAGGGAAACCGTGGCCAAAGGCTCGAACGGTGGTCCCCTTTTCGCATTAAGCACCAGGTCCAAGTTCCACGGAGGTGGAAGCGGTTTCTGAGGGGGGTATAGGCTTACCAGCCCTTTGAAGAACCTGGTAACCATGGGATGGGCGAACACCGTGTGCCCTTCGTCTTCGTGTCTGAATGCCAAAATGGCGGCCAGGTGGACCTGAAACGAGGATAGCGAGAGTCCTCCTCTCTTGAGGTCCAGTAAATACTCTAATATCACAGCCATAGGCACCGAAAGGGGGCTAGCTGTTTGGTAGAACACCATGCCGTAAAGCGAGTCCATTTCTGCTTGTAGGTCTTCCTGGTGGAAGTCCTCCTGCTACTTTCTAGGACTTGCTGCACTTCCTCCATACATGTGCTCTCTAGGGAGCTGAGCCATGGATTAACCACGTTTGTAGTCGCAGGCCTTGGGGGTGCGGATGCACTATGGACCCCTGGGCTTGCGTGAGCAGATCCAGCGCCACCGGAGGGGACATCGGTGGCCGGTCCGACATGCACAGGAGTAGGGGGAACCATTGCTGTCGATCCCACGTTGGGACTATCGGGATCATTCAGGTTCCTTCCCTCCTGGCTTTGTGCAACACTTTGTGGATGAGCACTGTGGGAGGGAAAGCGTAAAGCAGGGGGCCCCTCCATGAGGTCGCGAAGGCGTCCCTCAGGGGCCCCCGTCCCAGTCCTGCCCTGGAGCAGAATCGTGGGCACTTCTTGTTGTGCTAAGTAGCAAACAGGTCTATCTGGGGAAAACCCCATGCGTGGAAAAATCGGCTGCAGCAGATCGGGACGGATCTGCCACTCGTGCGTGAGTGCGAAACGCCTGCTCAGCTGGTCTGCCTTCACATTGCGAGCGCCTGGTAAGTACGAGGCTTTCAAGGTTATATTGTTGGCGATGCAGCAGTTCCACAACCGGACTGCTTCTACACATAAGGCACGGGACCGAGCTCCTCCTTGCCGATTTATATAAAACATGGTGGAGGTATCGTCTGTACTGATCCCGACTACCTTGCCTTTCATTTGGTCTCGAAAGTGTCTGCAGGCGTTGAACACTGCTCTGAGCTCCAGTATATTTGTGTGCAGTGACTGCTCCATGGAGGACCACAGCCCTTGCGTCACCTCTTCGCCCATGTGTGCTCCCCACCCTATGAGGGAGGCATCTGTAGTAAGGAAAACCAATACGTGTGGTTGGTGGAAGGGTACCCTTGTTAGCAGGTTCCCGGGGTTTACCCACCATTGCAGGGATTTGCGCACCTCTGTTGTGGGCGACGCCATCCTGTGAACAGTGTGTGCTGCCGGTTTGTATACGCTCGCCAGCCAATGCTGCATGCTGCGCATGTGTAACCTGGCGTTCTGTTCTACGAAACGTCGCTGCTGCCATGTGGCCCAGCGGCTGTAAGCACGTCAGAACCGGCACCATAGGGCTGAAGGTGAAGCCTTGCGCGAGGGAGCCGATGGCCCGAAAGCGAGTCTCTGGGAGATACGCCCTCGCTGTAATAGAATTTATGCGTGCCCCTACGAACTCTATGTCCTGTGTGGGGTCTATCTTTGATTTTGTCAGATTGATAAGCAGGCCGAGCGAAGAGAACGTGCCTGCTGTGACACATATTATGCGTAGTACCTCCTCCTTCGAGGCCCCTTTGAGTAGGCAGTCATCCAGATACTGGAATATAAATACCCCCTGTCTGTGCAGGTAGGCTGACACCACTGCCAAGGTCTTGGTGAAGACTCTGGGGGCTGAGGAGAGCCCAAACGGTAGGACCTTGTAAGTCGAGGGCTGCGAACCAATCTCCATCGTCTAGTGCCGTAAGGATGGAGGCGTTTGTGATCATCCGAAAGCGTTGCTTGCGCAGGTACCGGTGAGGCCTCGAAAATCTAAGATGGACCTCCCCGTGAGGAAGTACCTCGAGTAGAACCCTCTCCCTTGCAGTTGCTCCGGCACTCTTTCCACTGCCCCTACAAGCATGAGATGGTCTACCTCCTGCTTGAGCCTCGCTACATGGGAGGCCTCCTGGAGGTGGTGCCCCGGGTGGAGGTCATGGCGGTGGGAGCAACTGGGAGGGGATGACGTACCCCGTGGCTATGATCTCCAGCACCCATTTGTCTGTGGTGATCCTTTGCCACTGGTTATAAAATGGTCGGATGATGGCCTTGAGCACTGGTTTCGTGCCCTCTGGAAGCGAGTCCATGAGGGAGGTTAACCTAATGTGGTTGTCGAAATTATGGTTCGCTAGATGCGCTGCGTAATTTGCCATTGGCAACAGTAGCGTGGAGGAGGAGCAGACCTTTCTGCCCAACAGCTCTAGCTTTTTGGCATGTTTGTCTGTTCCCCCACGTTGCGACGACTCCACCACCAAAGAATTTGGTTGTGGGTGGCTGAACAGGAACTCCATGCCCTTCGTCGGCACGAAGTATTTTTTTTTTTTTTTTCGCTCTGTTGTGGACAGGCGGAATAGTCGCAGGAGTCTGCCATATCATAGTGGCAGACTCCAAGATTGCGTCATCAGCGGTATTGCTATTTTGGAGGAGGCCGGAGGTCTCAGATTTTTGAGGAGCTTATGGTGTTGCTCTTGCACCTTTGCTGTCTGGATGCCTTGCGTGAAGGCCACCCTCGTAAAACAGCTCTTGGAACTGTTTGAGATCGTCCGGAGGATGGACGTCCCCCGGGGCCGTAGCCTCATCCGGGGAGGAGAGCGAGGAACCGCTGGGGTACGTCTCCCTGGACCCTTCCGGTTCCCGCTGATGATGGTACACCCTCTCACTAGAGGTTTGCGAGGAAAAATCTCGGGGTTCCATAACCAGTCCCCCCTGAGATGCTTAAGTCTCTGTCCCCGGTAGCAATTGCCCTCGGGGGTACGAGATCGTTTGTAGGGATTTTTCCCTAGTAGATTGCCGATGGTGTCTATGCCCTGCGTGGTCCCAGCCAGGGTGAGGCTGGTTGCAGAAATGGAGAAGGGGGCTCTGGGTAGGCTGGGGGGGGACCCCTGCCTTCTAGTTGGAGTCTGCAACATAGCGGAGGGCTGTGAGAAAGCAACTCCACAGCCCTGTGCGGAGAGGGGCTGCAATGCCTCCTCTTGTGTGCAGTCTTCCCCCTCCCTTGAGGAGGTAACTCCGCCCCTGACATACAGGGGATCCCGGCCCCGTCCGCACCGAGCTCGGCACACTCGAAAGCGGTGCCGCATGTGCGGTGTCCTTCGGTGCCGGCAGGCTGCGTGCCTGCGCGCTCTGCACCGCCGGTTTTCCGGGGGTCGGTGGTACCGGCGCTTGTTTAGCCGCCGCCCTGCCTGCGGTGCGGGGCGGCTGGCTGATTATCGGAGGCTGAGCCGCTTGCACGTGGCTCTTCGTGCCGCCGCCGATCAGCTGTTGCTGCGGCTGGGGGCTGCTCGCTCCTCCCGTCCCGCTCGCTGTTGCTGCCGGCAGGGATCGGGCTGGGGGGCATACAGGGGATTCCGGCGTCCGCACCGAGCTCGGCACGCTCAAGGGCGGTGCCGCACGTGCGGTGTCCTCCAGTGCCGGCAGGCTGCGTGCCTGCGCGCTCTGCACCGCCGGTTCCCCGGGGGTCGGTGCCGCTGCCCGCGGTGCCGCCGGTACCGGCGCTTGTTTAGCCGCCGCCCTGCCTGCGGTGCGGGGCGGCTGGCTGATTATCGGAGGCTGAGCCGCTTCCACGTGGCCCTCCGTGCCGCCGCCGATCAGCTGTTGCTGCGGCTGGGGGCTGCCCGCTCCTCCCGTGCCGCTCGCTGTTGCTGCCGGCAGGGATCGGGCTGGGGAGCATACAGGGGATTTCGGCCCCGTCCGCACCGAGCTCGGCACGCTCGAGGGCGGTGCCGCATGTGCGGTGTCCTCCGGTGCCGGCAGGCTGCGTGCCTGCGCGCTCTGCACCGCCGGTTCCCCGGGGGTCGGTGCCGCTGCCTGCGGTGCCGCCGGTACCAGCGCTTGTTTAGCCGCCGCCCTGCCTGCAGTGCGGGGTGGCTGGCTGAGTATCGGAGGCTGAGCCGTTTCCACGTGGCTCTCCGTGCTGCCGCCGATCAGCTGTTGCTGCGGCTGGGGGCTGTTTGCTCCTCCCGTCCCGCTCGCTGTTGCTGCCGGCAGGGATCGGGCTGGAGATACTTTCCTCCGTTTCTGCGCTGATGGAGTGAGGGAGGCAGCTTTCCTTTTAAGGGCCCCGGAGGGTCCCTCCTGCTGCGGCCGCTCCGGCGCTTCTGGCTGGAGGGCCTTATCAAGAAGCAGCATTTTTATCCTCATCTCCCTGTCCCTCCGTGCTCTGGTTGTTAATTTAGCGCAGAAGGCGCATTTCTGTGCCACATGGGACTCCCCCAGGCACCTTATGCATAGACTGTGCCCATCGGACACTGGCATCGCCTCTCAGCAGGACATTGTTGGTGAGTCTTTGAGTTTTTAAGTGGGTACTTAGCACCTTCTTTGTGCCGTTTTCCCCATCCGATGGCCTGCCTTAGCAGGAGGGCTGATGGCCCTAGCTCCTGGCTTCCGGCGCTTGTTACTGGGACTGGCTGAGCTGTCCCGCTCGTAGCTTGTTCGTTGTTGTTTGTTTTTTGTTTTTTTTTTTTTTTACAAAATAACAACCGGCTAACTCGTAGTAGCCTAAGTGCCTGAAAAAAACTTTAAAGAAAAACAGATAAAGACATTGAATACGCTACTTGGCCTTAGCCTAGTTGGATTCCGTCTGCAGCCGACGGCGGTTAAGAGGAACTGGCGGGGACCGGATCGCGCACATGGCCGGGAGCGCGCGGGGGAGCGGCGCGCGCCGGCGCATGCGCGGTCCGGCAGAGACTGCTTGGAGGATCCGATCTGCGGCGCCGGGCGAGCCCGACACCTAATGTGGAGCACCCACGGGGACACTCGAAGAAGAACCAATATTGCCAAGTATCTTCATCGCACATCTGGAGAGAGCGATGGACAAGATCAAGGAAGAGGTAGAAGGGATATCTGTGCACGGGAAAGGAATTAACAACTTGAGGTTCACAGACAATATAGTCATCATTGAGGAAGATGAGGAGAAGCTAGTGACAAAGGTGCGGGTGTTAAGCGAAGGGAAGCAGTACGGACTGATTTCGAACATCGATAAAACAAAAACCAATGGTATTTGGAGATAAGGAAATATGAAGGAAAATCAGCGTGGATGGTATTGAACTAGAAAACGGAGAGAAGTTCACGTACCTGGGGAGCAACATAACGTATGATCTAGACTGTAAGAAGGAAATAGTGACTAGAATAGCGAAAGCGAGTTTGAAGGCAATGGATAAGATCTGGAAAAGAAAGCAATTAGCTTAAGGAGGAAGCCGGGTGTCTTGAAAAGGTGTGCATTCAGCAGCATGTTGTACGGATGTGAAACATGGGTGATAATGAAAGATTCGAAAAGAAGAATGTTGGCATTCAAAAGGAGTTATTATAAAAAGACTCTGAGAATAGGATGGATGCAGGTGGTCACCAAGGAGGAATCATATAGGAAGATACAGCCGAAAGAGAACCTGCTGCAGAAGGTTATAAAATGGAAGCTACAACTATTTGGACATATTTGCAGAATGAACAACGAATGAAAAAAATCAAGACCCTAGTATTCGGCAAAATGGATGGTTTGAATAGGAGAGGCAGACCCCACAGAAAATGGATAGATGATGTAGTAGATTGGCGTGGAGCTAGTCTACAGAAACTAAGCCACTCTGTGCTGGATAGGGAAAGATGGAAGGAAATAGTGAGAGAGGCATCAGACACCAATGGGCGCTGAGCCAACGGTTATTGATGATGACGCTGACGCCAACAAGACTCATGTTGAAACTGTCTTGGACTGGCTTTGCTAACATGGTTTGTAGACCAAGTTGGAAAAAACACGCCCTCAAAGGTGTTTCTACTGACTTCTTGGGATTCACCCCATCCCTGGAAGGAATTAAAATGGATCCAGAAGAGGTAAAGATGGTCTGCAATAGGGCTGCACCTTGGAACATCCTGCATGTTCAGCAGCTCCTGGACATCATGTGTTTCTACAGCTGGTTCACCTTGAAATTTTCATAGCAGATTGCCTCTCCGATCTCTTACCTTCATAAGACCATCCAGTTCATTTTGGGCCAAATGTGCCTTTGAACACCTAGAACTTGTTTTTACTTGCCCACATTGATACTACAGGTGCCTTCACTGTGTTAGTGGATGCCTCCCATATAGCAACTGGATCAGTGTTCTCCCAGAGGCCTGAGCCCCAGTGCTGCATCTGTGTGCCTTTTAGTCCAGAAAGTTCACTCCCAACAAGCAAAATTATGAAATCCTAGACAATGAACTGCTAGCAACACTACCTTGAAGAGGACTGACAACCAGTCTAAGTAAACAGACAACAAGAATTTGGCATATTTATGGAAAGTCAAAGACCTCAATCAGAGACAGCTTTGATGGGTCCTGTTCTTCTCTAATTTTACAATCTCCTATCATCCAGGTGCTGGGAATGGCAAAGCAGATGCCCTGTCCCAAAAAGTGGAGTGCTATGTTGACCAGAAGCAATTTAACCAAGAAACCTCCTACATTCTAAAGTCTGTCAAGGGGTCTTCCCCACAACAACCAAGAAGCCATCATCCAGGAAGTGCATGAGATTCAAGATGTTAGTTTGTAAAGGTATGCATATATGTTGCCTATGGCAGCTGGCATGAGGCAGGCCTGTGCATATGCTGTGATTTCCCCCCCGCAAGCCAGTGGGACATGTAGGCTGTTCCAAAACCCAGCACCTGGCCTTCTGTTTCTTTTGGTGGCCTCACACATGCACCACAATGCAGGCATATGTAGCCTCCTATTACTTATGTATAGGCATTGAATTGCCATACGACAAACCTCGTGAGCTTGCCCAACCCTGGGCAACTGTCTCCCTAAACTTTATCACGATGCTACCCGAGAACAACAGGTTTGTAGCCATCTTAATTATAAATCGCCCCCTGAAGATGGCCCACTTGATTCCCTCCATCTGGTTACATTCCTTCGCGGAGATTGCCAGCTGTATGGAAATCAGGTCCTCTGTCCCCTTGGACTCCCTTTGCACACTATTTCTGACCATGGTGCTTTGTTAACTGCTTGTTTCTGGACGGCAGACCTCCGATTTCTGGGAGTACTCTCTTGCTCTTCTTCATCTCATGGCCTTCATATGAACGGCCAGACAAGAAGGCGACTCAAATCCAAAAGCAGTATCTCCACAGTACAGCAACTAGCATTGGAATGACTACTCCTCATCACTATCCTCTTCAGAGTTCACATGCTTCCACAGGACAAAGCCCTTTTATTGCAAACTATGCAATCAATCCTCAATTCCGTCTTGAACCATGCACAACCTCCCCTGCTCCAGCCATTTTACAGTGGGTACAACTGATCCATTGTACCCAAGGGGACCTAAAGACCCACCCAAAGGAAGCCAAATAGGACAAGCAGCGATATGAGGACGGATAGCAAGAAAAAGGCCCCGATTTCATTGTAGAAAACAAACAGTCCTGCTTCTAAAACCAAGCAGGGTAAGATGTGGTATTTGATTGATTGGGAGGTTTACAGGAACCTCCCAGGAAGCCCATCTAAAATATCCATTCTTGATACTTATAAAACCCCTCCAAAGAACAATCTCAAAAAGCCTGGCCATTTGCTGCCCTAGAAAGGAGGGTGATGGGATTTCCCAGGTCTTGAAGCCAGACCTACAGGTCCCCAGACAGCTGCCACATCCTCGCCATGGCCTATGGGCGCTCAGAAGCTACTAGAGCTATAGACTCAGCCAAGGGATCTCTGATTGGAGGATTGCTTGGCTGAACTGATTGGTCCAGTTATGCTATTTAAACCAAGAGCAAAGTTTATCCAAGCAAGAAAGTGGTTTCCTTTTGCAGCTGCACTGGTCCCTGCTTGTGCCTGCCGTATTCCTGTTGTCACTGTCCATCTGCTTCACGCTTGATTGTTACCACTCTTCCTGTTCCTGGCTCCTTCCCTGCCATACCTCCATCCTCACTAACCAGTCCTGGGTGCAAGTCCAGCTTGACCCTTGGCCCTGGCATTTGGCATCTGGCCTTCCACTTTGGTTTCTGATTTTGGCTCTGGCAACTGACGTCAACTCCGACACTGACACTTGGCTTCCTTCTGCTCCCCAGATGCCTGCTATTCCCACTAGGTCTGGTTCCTTTTCTGACTACTAGGACAGATTTCATACATCCCAGCCCATAAATCCAAAATGGTCTGTTTACAGAGAAGAACATGAACTCCCATTAGCAGTGCCAGGTAGGACGTGAAACTAAGATCTCCTAACAAATCACTAGCTAAGATGAACATGAGGCCAGTGGTCTCTGTAGTAGGAGATGACCTACCTTCTTTGAGCTTTGCTGAGCCAAAAAAGTGTCAGCACATTTTGCTGCCATTTGTTTGCTGAATCTACAACCCTGCAGGTCTATTACAACACAATCCAATCTTCAATTGACAAACTAAATTAGATGTGAAAAATGGTAAGTGCTCTATAAAGACACGGCTTCAAATTTTACTAGCTTGATTAGGTTGCACCCAAGGACATGAAAGGGCTCAAGTGACAAACATCACCTTTTATGGTTCCTAGGCATATCATATTGACCCTCTGTTCTACCTGCCCATTTCTGTGAATAGCTGGAACATTCAAATGTACAAGAATTCTACACTAGTTACACTTGGAAACCATAGTTTCTGCAAATATAGGTGCCCCACCATTCCAATATGCTGTGTAGGAAGGGCATGCAGTCTGCATGTGCACTTTTTACAACACAAGCTTCTTGGAAGAGGTACTGTACTTTGTCTTATGTCTTTGGTGCTTAAATAACTGACAGTTAGCTTTATCCTTGGCTTTTTTGGTGGTGGATGTCCCGCCTTCACTGCAGCCCCAGCTGATGCCAGCTGTAGCACATAGGGTCCAGGCTTGGTCAGTTCTAAGCAGTCTGGTTAAGATGCAATGCACAGTTGAGAGCCTAATTAACTGTATGTATTTGATTAGTATTAGGTTCCATTTTGGGTCAATTTCCCCAGACATGTCTGGCTGAAGAGCTGCGATTGCCAAGGTTAGCTTCCCATTAAGCTCCTGGGGCCAATGGGCTGGGATATAGCAATAGTTATGCGCAAAAGGCAGATGCAGTCCAATGCAAGCAATGAGCAGTGTTGCCTTTACCTTTGTGCTCCCAGTGCTTTGATCACTGTTGAGAGCAGTCGGCCATCTTTTGCAGTCACTTGGGTGACATACTGTGGTCGCCCAATATCGGAGTCCTCCACTGACTTAGACAAAGCAGCACTTCCCGGACAGTCACACAGAGAGCCAGGTAGATGGCAGCAGTCGCCTGTCGTCATGGCAACAAAGAGCATCTATTCCTTCACAGACTGAATCACACAGTCATGAGAGGCCTGGAACAAAACAAGACAAAACTGATAAAGAGGTTTCTAGGCCGTTTCACTCCTGCTCAAGCTCTGGCTAGCTACTCTCATAGTCAAGCCTCTCCCCATTCTCCTGCAGAATACAGTGCCCATGCCTCCAGACATTCCCTCCCACAGTATGCTGTTTCTTACCTGCCCTACATACCTGTCACACAGGCCAGGTCTACGCTGGGAGGAAAAAATCAATTTTAGATATGCAAATCCAGCAGAGGAATTATGTAGCTGGAATGGACTTATCTAAAAATCAATTTTTGCCACCATCCATAGCAGCAGGTCTTCCTTTACTCTTCGTGACTGCCAGAAATACCGGGATCAACGATAGTTTGATTTAATGTGTCCCCACTAGGCGCACTAAAGCAAAGTCTGGAAGATTGACAAAGAGCATGTCAATCTTCCCAGAAGTGCAGACATACCTACAGAATTAGTTACCTGCAGTCAGTGGGGAATGTGGTTGGGGAAGCCTGAGTCCCAGTCTTTTATGAACCTGCTCTGGCGTTAGCATCACTGTTCCCTTGCTATCCTACATACACGGGAACTGGAACCCTAAACACAGCCTTACACACTTGTCCTCACTGACCCAGGCATAAAACTGACTTGCCCACCCTGGTGATAAAGAAAGGCCATTATTTATATTTTATTAGCTGGTACTTGCCCTTGAGATGGAGAAGCAGAATTTTGTAAGGCTGCCTTAAAATAAAATTAAGGTTGCAAATAATATTCCCTCTAATCTTTTCCATTAATCTGCAGAATAATTTGTGTGCACCCCACCAGTGGTAATAGAAAAACCTAGCTGTGGGTACTCTGCTAAGCAGCTGGGTAGTATATGAATCTCTCCTGGGCAGCTCCCCAAGCACACAGCTTACAGGAAACACTGAAAAACTTCATTTGAAGCAGCCCTCTTATCCATTTTGGGGAGGAAATTAAGTATTTCCGCATGCGCACGCATGCACACACACCCCCACCCACGCCTCCAGGGAGAGTTCATGGCACCCACAAGTAGCATAGCACCTTAGCTTTAGAACAAAGTACACGGAGAGCTCCACGGGGCCATTTTGGCCTTATCCACGCTAGGATTTGAAAGTGTGATGCACGTGTTTGCTAACGTGTTTGAAGAGTCTCATGCAGAGAAGGCACACTACGTATGTTATATAATTAAAGCCACCCTCCATTCCATTCCGAGACCTCAAGTGGACCACATTACAAGGTTTAAAGGCAACATGCCTACTCTACACTTGTCTGTGGAATCATGTTCACTAACACCACACCTTTACATTCCCATTTAAAGGCAGAACCACACACACCACTCAGCTCATTTTCTCAGAGGAGAATCACAGCTTCTGCAGGTGAACATTCCACTTACATTCTCCTCATTTAGGTCCATTCCTGAAGTGCAACAAGGTCCCAAGTCACTGTCCTTCTCCCAGTAAAACGTTTTAAGATCTGCACTCCTAACAGGTTTTAAGCAGCTCTTCCCGAGCCTGTGCCAGTTTTTCCCGCCCCAGACACTACAAACACACAGCTTTGTGACTTTTATTCATAGTTTTTGTCCTCTTTCTAGCACCTCTGCACATGTCCCAGATGAACAACATGATCCAACAAGACTTTTCCCCTCCTCTAATTTCTGTTTCAATTTCTTTGTCTATATGCCTCACTTCGCTGTCCCCGTGACCTGTTTCAACAAATCACAGGTTGTTATTATTAAGGACTCCAGTGAAGCTACAAATATAAATGGCACTTCAGAGAGAGTAAGACCATGGCTACCCTGCAGAACTTTTCTTGAAAAGCCTGGCTGGTTAAAATACAGTGTATATCACCAAACATCTCTTTAATAGCCACCACAGGATTAAACCCCTGAATTATGACAGATTTTGTTCACTATTTCCTCAGATTCTTCTCTTGTTCTCTACATACCTTCTTTGCTGCTTAAAAACCAAGCCAAACATAGCATCTTTCCCTTGCATGTAGTGCAAGGAACAATACAACTGAATCACATAATTCTTTCTACTGTTCCTCTCAAGTCTGACTCAATACCTTCGGTTATGCTGCCAAGTACTCCTCTGGGGCATTGACTTGATGGAAATTTAGAGAGAACAAGATCCTCTATTGAATCACCAACAGCACTTCCTGCAGCACATAGCTGGTTCCTAAGTACTTGCTCAGCTTGATTTGACTCTGTTTAGCTTCTGAGAACTGACACACTTGCACCATCTGTTAAAAGCCAGTTTGCTGTAATGTTGGGTATGTCCTCTCACTCAATCTGAAGCAGCCTTACAGACTTCTGGGGCCTCAGTCACTCAACTAAAGTCATCATTTAATGATGACCTGCCCAGCCTGGCCTGTGTTCATGTGTTTCTTTTCACCTCTGTGGTGACCAACCTTCCAGCACTGGGCAGGAGAAATTAGAAGTGGGAATAAAAAGACAGGCAAGGCTTTTAGAAACAGACGTAATAACACGGGGAGTTATAGAATCATAAAAGAATACTAGAACTGGAAGGAACCTCCAGAGGTCAACAAGTCCAGTCCTCTCCATTCATGGCAGGACCAAGCACCATACAGATCAGTGTTTCTTAAATTTTTTGAGACCACAGAACACCAAACAATAATATTTTTAATGGGGAACACCTATGAAAATTCATGTCACTTGTTGACGGTACTGGTTCCTCAGCAGTAGTATTTTCACTCAATTCTGGCCTTTTTAAAAAGAAATGCAACTTATGAGTAAACTGAGTATCAGTTGAAATAATAAATTAATCAAATCATCACACACATCCTGGCTGACATCAAGCAGATGACTGACAGTATAGCTCACACACCAGCCTAGTATACATGTCGCACATCATACAGATAGGAGAAGATTAGAGTGTGTTAGTCCGCCTCGCTGTATTGCCAGACTACTACTACTCTCACGAAATGCAAAAATAAAATTGTTTCAGTATCTTCCATTAATGTTATAAAATCGTCATTTATTGTAAAACTTTGATTTATTTTTCTAAATGCTCATGGCACACCTGCAAGATCTTCATGGAACACCAGTGTTCTGCAAAAAATACTTTCAGAAGCACTGCTGTACATCATCTTTGATCAATGTTTACCTAACCTGCTCATAAATATTTCCAACCATGGAGATTCTACAACCTCTGAAGGCAAATTATTCCACTGCTTAACCTCCCTGACAGTTAGGAAGTTTTTCCTGATGTTGAACCTAAACTTTGGTTGCTGCAATTGAAGCCCATTTCTTCTTGTCCTACCCTCAGAGGTTAAGGAATATAAATTTTCCACCAACTTCCTTATAAAAAACATTTTAGATACTTGAAAGCTGTTATGCCCTGTCTTCTCTCTTTTCCAACCTAAGCTAACCTAATTCTTTCAGTTTTCCCTCATAGGTCATGCTTTCTAGACCTTTAATCATTTCTGTTGTTCTTTTCTGGACCTTGTCCAATTTCTCCACATCTTTCTTGAAATGTGCATAAGTGTAAAGTAATGTACATTGGAAAAAAAACCCAAGTATACATTCAATATGATGGCGGTTAATTTAGCTACAACTAATCAGGAAAGAGATCTTGGCGTTATTATGGATAGTTCTCTGAAAACATCCATGCAGCAGCTGTCAAAAAAGCAAATACAATGTTAGGGATTATTAAAAAAAGGGACAGAAAATAAGAAAGGAGATTTTATTGCCCCTTTATAAAACTATGGTACGCCCACAACTTGAATACTGTGTACAGATGTGGTCTCCTCACCTCAAAAATGATATTTTGGCATTAGAAAAGGTTCAGAAAAGGGCAACTAAAATGATTAGGGGGTTGGAACGGGTCCCATATGAGGGGAGGTTAGAGAAACTGGGATTTTTCAGTTTTGAAAATAGGAGAGTGAGGGGGGATATGATTGAGGTATATGAACTCATGAGCGGTGTGGAGAGGGTGAATAAAGAAAAATTTACTTGTTCCCATAATATAAGAACTAGAGGACACCAATTAAAATTAATGGGTAGCAGGTTTAAACCTAATAAAAGAAAGTTCTTTTTCACACAGCGCACAGTCAACCTGTGGAACTCCTTGCCAGAGGAGGCTGTGAAGGCTAAGACTATAAGAGAGCTCAAAGAAGAGCTAGATAAACTCATAGAGGTTGAGTCCACAAAAGGCTATTAGCTGGGGAGATAGGAATGGTGACCCTGGCTTCTGTTTGTCAGAGGCTGGAGATGGACGGCAGGAGACAAGTCACTTAATCGTTGTCTTTGGTCCACCCACTCTGGGGCACCTGGCACTGGCCACTGCTGGCGCACGGGATGGTGGGCTAGATGGACCTTTGATCTGACCCAGTAATAGCCATTCTTATGTGGTACCCAGAACTGGACACAATACTCCAGCTGAGGCCAATCAATGCAGAACATGGGCAATTTCTTGTTTATTATATTAGCTAAAAATTATCCTCACAGACCAAGGGGGATTTTTTCCTGGCTCCAGAAAAAACAGCAGCTCTTCCAAAGCTGACAAAGAAAAATTAGCAACAATTACAACAAAAGCTGCTCTGGGATCGACATTCAAAGAAACCAATGCTGGTAGCATTACATTAAATCCTTTACTGAGGGTCTGCAAAGAAGTTGCCTGAAAGCACTGGCAACTGAAGTCATTCTGTCCAGGATCCAGGCACCAAGATTAATGAGTCACATCCATTCACCCAGTCACTCACTTCAGTTTCGCCTTCTGATCTGATCGTTTGAGAGTAGGGGGAGGAACCATCTGTGCTGCAGCTCCTCCTCTACCCCTCAGTGTGTGTGAGTATTTCAGGTCAAAACTCAAGGTGACATACACACACAAAAACACGGTATCATTCTGGCTTCCTCGAAGACATTCCTTTGGCAGCTCCCCCTTGTAGGGATAAGCAAAACCATTCTACTCTTCTACGTACCTGCCACTTATAACTGCTCCTTCCCCACCCCCGCTCTCCGTCTGCCTCTCCAGTGCATTCAGTCTCCTCTTTTATTCACATCCCCTTCCAGGCTCTCCAAAAATGTTCTGCCTCCAGTTTACATTTTCCCAGCCCCAAATTTTCACTCTTTTTCCTTTTGAAACATTGCATACCACATTATCCATCCCCTGCACCTCCTAAGTCATTTTCTGCTCCTTTCCAGTCTGCCATCTGCACACCCCTGAATTGCCACCCCTACCCTTTTTCAGCTTCCTTCCTAGTTGTCCAGTTTTGGTCTGATAAGCTAATTTGCAAAAAAATTGCTACTAAAAGCATTTAGTCAGTAAACCCTATCTGAAGCACTGGCAGGGAAGGACAGAAAGCAGCATGAAATGTGCCAGGTAGACCTGATGTAAATGAGAGGTTGCTGAAAGGAGAAGTTGGGTGGGTGGTTACTGGGACAAGTCAGTGTTTGACAGCTGAGTGGCACATTCAGAAAGGGCTCAGGACCTATGGGAGAGTCTGAAATAACTGATTATGCTGAAGTGAAATTATTTTGCTTTCAAGTTTCTGCATTACAAAATTCAGCCATGACCCTGAACCAGTATAATTTATCAGCCAGAGGGACCTAAATCAGACTACAACAGAAAGTAAATAGAGAGTGTTCTCTGGTTACAAGCATGACTCGACATGCACAGAAAACACAAGGACATGACTACTCAGGAGATTCTAAGACAACTTATTCACAAGGTTAAAAATGGAAGAACTTTGCTTTTCAGGAATTTGCAACAACTTTAGTGAGCCTTGCACAGTGGTAACCACTTCTCAGAATGACTTGTTGGCTTTGAATATTCTCAAGACCAATATTCCTTCTCATCTTTTCCAACCATGTGCATAATAAATTTTAATGTGCACTGAGGCATGTGTGAATGTGCACTATGAGTAGAATAAAACTTAACTATGGATGCTCTGTTAATTACGTGGGCAGCATCTGAATCTCTCCTGAGCAGCAACACAAGTACAAAGCTTATAAAGAACACTGCCCAGGAGTGTATCTGCATCTCTATCCAACTTCCTTTTGACAGGCAACAGCAGTTAGCAAATCACATTCACATTCTGAGTAACTCATAAATAATTCATTTAGTCACTGTACCCCAATCCTCACACTCACAGAGCTGGTTTTACTGATTACCCCAGAAGAACCTCATTTGAACATTTCTGGAAAGTGTCAGGCACTTGAACAGTTTTTAGTGTTTCTGATTTGAACTGTTTTAGCAAAACTGTTTTTGCACAGCCCCTGGAACACAGCCCCTGGAACACAGCCCCCCTCCTGCACCTGAACTCCCGTCCTCATTCATAGTTCACTGGATTTTTTGAAACTTACTGGCACTCTCCAACTCGTTGGATAAACAAGCTTTTACTGTACATTTTTGTGGCACTTTCCCCCCCACCCTCCTCTTTTAAAGGGGGCACAGTATCTCCCAGAGTCTAAAGAAGTGAAAAGTAAATCCAATAATAGAAATCATAGAATCATAGGGCTGGCAGGGACCAATGAAGGTCATCAAGTCCAGTGCCCTGCCCAAAGCAGGATCAACCTAAATGATCATTTGCATTATCAAACTAGCTGTTTTGGATATAAAATGAATTGAGTTTTATACTTTAATTTTTTACTTTACTACATGAGCGGGAAAATGGTTTGCTTTTACTTGAAAGGTCAGTTCCAGTTGCTCAGTGAAAACATGGTTTCTTTGTTTTAAATCCAGAGGAGAATTCCTCTGTGCATTCACACAAGATCCTGCACTCTGTCTTCACACCCTGAAGATCATTAAACAGCATTTCTTCATGCTCTGGTTCTCATTGAAATACATGCAACACAATCTTCCCCACTGCCATGCCGTCATTCAGTGCTACAAGGGAACTGACACACACAGCATGTCAGGAAATGGATGATCTGTTACAAATTATTTGGGATTTTCTCAGCACAGTCCACAGCAGGGTGTAGCCTAAAGTCGCTATATTAATATGCATCTGATTTATGCCATCCAACAAATGCAAAGGAAATGCAGTTAGTATTTCACAGTTACAGTTAGTGGGGTAACAGTTTGAGGGGAAATAACTGAAGTCCAAAGATAATATCTTTTGTACACTCCAATACAAATTTCAAGCCCAGCTGAATGTATTACATGCAAGGGTGACTTTATTCCTTTCCTAACTTCCTAAGGACCTCAATCTCCTCCAGAATTTCTACAGTTCACCATATCAAACCCAATCCTCCTATGGGAGCACCAAGGAGCGAGAGGTAGGGGCAAATGACAAGTGCTGTTTTTAAAAAGCACACCCATCATTTCAGTCAGCCCTTCACAGATGACATTTTTCATGCCCATGTCTTTCTGGAGGGTATTTATTTTGGTTTGGTTTTTTAGTTTACAAAGCTAGATCCCTCAGCTACCTGAGTTTTTGAATGGGAATAAAAGTCTCTGCAATGTTACAGATGGGATTTTTGTACACAACACCTGAACAGATGTGTGACAAAAATGCCTTGGTTTGTATACCTCCTTCTTTAGGAGTGTGAGAAGGGAAATAGGGGGTGCTGCACAGCCTGTCCACACCAGAGATATCTGGCATCTATCCCATGGCAGATACACTGCGGCATTTACATAGTTGTAGCTTACTTCACTTTTAAAGCAGAATAAATTCCATTGGCTCCAATTTATATCTATTTTGGGAGTGGAGAAGCAGATTGTAGCGTTTAGCTCCTTGAAACAAACTATTCAGGCAACATTATATCGGTGATTATTGGCCAAATCCTGTTTGAGCAGTCCCATGTGGATAAAGTCAAAGAGATTTGACACCGGAAGTCAGGAAACGAGAGGGTTAGTCTCCTTGGCTGCATCTACACTGGCAAATTCATCTGGAAGAAGACAGAGCTCTTCTGGAAGATCCTGGGAATGTTTACACATAAAACCCATTCTTCCAAAAGGAATCTGGAAGAATGCAGTGACTCCTCTGGAGTCTGGAGTCTGCTCCCCTGTCAGGAAGGGTATCCTCTTCTGAAAGATTCCTCCAGAAGAAAGCACATGTAGATGCTCTGTGAGCCCCTCTTCCAAAAGAGCAGTCTGCCATGGCAGCTGCAGGGAGCACAAAGCTGCTCTACACAGCAACAGGGGAGCTCTATGGCTCAGTGCTCTAGCTGCCCTTAAAGCATCAGAGAGTCCCACAGACCCCGACACCCGAAGGCAATGGTGCCATGCAAGCAGGGGACATGGGCTGGGTGCCCACACCTCCCCACACCCACGCCCCCCAGCCCTCTTCCCCCTGGACAGCATGCCTCAGCCCCGACACATGGTGGGGCCATGCAAGGAGACAGGCATGGGCTCACAGAAAACCCCAGCTGCCTCTGGCAGGCTGGCCATGCCCTGACCCTAGGGATCCCATGGAGAAGCACTGCCTCAGCATGCAGGCTCACACGCACACAACAGCCAGCTCCCACATCCGTGGACAGCACTGTGAACTGCATGTCCATAGGGAGCGCCTCATGAATGGACCCGCCCTGCATGGCCCACATGCCACCCACCCACCAGCCCATTCCATGGGTGGGCGAGAGGCATAGGCCCCAGTGCCCCGCCGCCCAACCAACACTCCATCTCCCCCTACCCAGCCAGCCATATCACCTGAGACCCAGGGGTGACCCATCCACCACACCGCTAGAGGAATTGCTGCCCTCCCAACCGCCATGGGAACCCACACTGCACCCCATGCAGGACTCCCCCACAGGGACCCATATCCCCATCCCCATCTTACGATACCCCCAACACACACAGGACACCCCTGTGCATATGTGGGAGAGAATGGCACAGCCAGACCTCAGTGCACCTGCTTCAGCCTCATGGTTTATGGCATATGAAGAGCTAAGTCAGCTACAGCACCCAGTGCCCTGAAAGGGCTATCAGAACAATATACGTAAACCCCGCTCAAGGAACCAGCAACCACATGTACCTGGTGCCCAGGGAGAGTAGGCCGGGTTGAGGGGAGGATAGGTGAGGAGGGCTGAGGTAGCGCAGCAGCCAGCGGCCATGAGGAGCCAGCCACAGCTGCCCAGGGACTGCTCACGGGGCCTTGCAGACGAACTCCTTCTGGCAGGCATCCTGAACATGGAGTGCTGCGAGGTTGTCCTCAGGCCCAGGGGCTGCCTCTGGCTCCTTATTGGCAGATACGGCCATATCCGGCCAGGCCTCAGGGAAGGCGCCCTCCCTGCCCTCAGTGAGGTTCTGTAGAACGCAACAGGCCAACATGACGTGGGGGATGTCCTCCACCCCGACATTCACAAATGTCAGGAGGCTCCAAAAGTGCTCCTGCAAGCAGGCAAAGGCACACTCCAAGGGGGCAAGTGCACAGGCCACATGCCCAACAAAGAGCCCTGGGGAGGGCTCAGGCGCTCAGCCTAGGGCCACATCAGCCACGGCAGCAGGGGGCAGCTCCCACCACACAGGAGCATGCTCACATCCCCAACTAAGCGCTCACACTGTGGAGTGAAGGCCCTGGCCTCCATCCTGCGGTATGTGCTGGAGGTCATCCGGAACACACACACCTCAGGAGCCAGACCCAGGCTGCCCAAGCAGTTGTTTGTAAAGTGGCCCAGATGGTTCACCAAGCCCTGCAGCAGGATGGCTCAATAGCTGTGTAGCTCATGGTGCAGTCGGGGCTCTGGCTGGGGTGTGGATGGCAACGTGCATCGCTTGGAGTACACCAAAGCAGTGTGGGAAGCCAAGGCCCGTGATCCCCACAACCACCTCGCCCAGGTCCACAACGCGCACTAGCCTCTGGAGCAGCGTGTGGGTGATGGGTGTGTCATCTGGCAAGAATGGAGTGCAGACATGCTCAGGGCTGGGCATACTCCTGCCCTTACCCGTGACCCCAGTCTCCAACCCCACCACTCACAGGCCCTGCAGTGACAATACCTCTAGCAGCAGGCCCAACTCCGCCTGGGGCAGCATGGGTGGCCAGGGCTGGGCCTCACCAGTCCTGGTACCAGAGCTGTGAGTGGGACAGGCTTTACCAGGTGGAGAGCAGTGCCTACGGTTACCTTGCTCATCCCGAACTGCTATTTAGTTTACTTGATCTCAATTGTCTGTTTCTGGAACTAGCAGCTGCCTGCAGGTTGCAGTGCATTTTACTACAACAGCACTGTCAAAGAGCTTATAGTGCAGGTTTACACACCACACCTTACTCCTCAGCCTGGAGCCCAATGTACATTCACAGTGTACACTTACTCCCAAAAGGAAAGAGATTTTCTTTAAATCACCTTATATTGATATTGGTGCATATAAAACACAATCCTATCCCTGGGTCAGTTTTCTGAGGTACATATAGATAAATACTGTCATTTACCTATCAAAATTACACTAAACGGAAATTATCTTACCAGCTATCGCTATCTGCATTACAGTTCCATAATAATTGCAAAAGTTACTGTTTAAGTATTTTAAGCAAACCCAATGTATTTGCATTCTTCTTGTGTAACTTTATTTAAATGTTAATAAGCCTTCTTCAAGAACATTAGCAAATTATTGCTCAGTTGTCCAATCATGTTCATACACCTGTGCCATGCATACCAGTCACCACGGGGCTCGGGGAAGGGGTGCACGGTCCCGCTCAGGGTGGCTGCAGCCCACCCACATGACCATCGGCCCCAGGGCACAGGCAAGCCAGAGAGCCCCACTCCCCTGACTTCAGAGAGCCGACGTTCAGCACTCAGAACCATGCAGCCTGGACAGCACCACGGGCCGCTCCCGGCACCCAGATGGGGAACTCTGCGATGCGGTCCTTGCAGGGCCCCCCAGGATGGAGGGGAGGGGAAGTTAATGGGGCCTTTGCTGGGGACTAATGACTCGTTCCTCTCCTGCTTATGTCTCCACAGCTCCAGCAGCTGGCAGCCAGACCAGCCTCATGACGGTCCTAGGAAGCCCAAACGACGAAGGGCAAGGGAGAGCGGCCTGGACCCCAACTGGAGAAAAGTATGGAGCCACCACCAAACCGGCCGCCGGCCATGGCAGGGAGGGGGAGGAGGAAGTGGCGGCAGCAGGTGAGGCAGCCCACATGGAGGCCCTGCAGGACCTGACGAGTGTGATGCAGGAGTGGCTCACCATGGAGCAGCAGGCCCGGATGCCCCGACAGAGGCTGTGGTCAGCCACCCGGCCCCTGGCCCAGCCGCTGCCCCATTGCGTGTCACTCCCGCCCCCATCCCCACCATCCTCCATTGCCTGCACATCCCGACCACCCTGCTCCCCCATGCCACTACCCCCCGCCCCATGAGCCCGACCTCAATGTCCTGTTCCCACCCCACCTCTCCCCAGCCAGCCTTGTGTGCCTGGCCCACACATCACTGGCCAGCTGGAAGCCTTGGCCCCCCCAGCACCCGCTTCCCCCATGCCAACCTCGGCAAGCCCCACTGAAGGGTAAGGCTCCCCACTTCGAACCCAGGCCCCCAGGGCCTGCAGGGTGCGCCCCCAGGGCCACTGCTCCCCTGCAAATACTTCCCTCCGGCCTCCCATTAGCTGTTCCCCCTCCTGCCTGCGCATAGTTCCCCTCGGCCCCCTGATAACTGTCCCCTCTCCCACCTGTAAATAGTTCCCTCAGCCATAGAAGGGCGCAGTTAATGTTCAATAAAGAGTTTATTGCGTTTTACCATGTTCCGCGTGCATGTGTGCAGATTGTAAGGGGGTGGTCACCATGGCCCCTGCTTGAAGGCCTGGCACAGAGCCTCCCATACCCACAGCCCGTCCTGCTGGGCCCCACATGGGGCTGCTCCTACCCATGCCCCACATAGCAGCCCACACCTCCACAAAGGGCTCGTGTTTTGCTTCCACCAGGTTTTGCAGGGTGCTGCAGGCTCCGACCACTGCTGGGATGTTGGGGAGGCCCACATGCAGCCTAGGGTGGAGGCATCTGCTCTACTGTATTCTGGGCTTGGTTCAGCCGCTCATTAAAAACATCTTAGCTAGGCTGTGTGTGCCCTGTGTATGGCCTCATCAGCCAGGCCTGCAGGGGAAGGCTGCGTCTGCCACGATGCAGGGCAGCATCATGGTGTCTGCAAGGGGGAGCTCCCACCAGGGAATGGAGCTTCCCTCAGCCATGCAGCATCCCAACCCTGAGTTCCAGAACATCCTGGCATAGCAGATGTCCTGTAAGCGACTGTTGGCCTCAATGAGTGCCTTCAGGACCAATGAGCAGTAGCCCTTGCTGTTTGCATGGGCCCCACAGCGGTGCTCTGGAGCCCAGATGGCAATGTGGACCAGCTGCCTCAGGAGCATGTTGTTGACGGCCTGGACCACCTGCAGGGTGTGAGGGGGCAGTTAGGGTTATTGAAACATCTACAAAGAAGCCTACAACTATACAAGTCATGGGAGGAGTTGACAATCCACTTGGATTTAGTATGAAGCATGGGAAGGAAAGCCAAAAGGAAGCTGCCCTGCAGATGACTCTTCTCTCACCCAAGACAACCACTCAGTTTGGTATATGGAATGTTAGGACCATATATCAAGGGGGGAAAGACAGCACAGATTGCAGCCTAGATGAAACTGGACAAGCTTCCAGTTGGGCTTGTGTGAGACAAGATGGCTACAATCTGGGCAGCTATGCGTGGCAATGGATGAAAACCTCATTTATTGAGGACGTGAAGAAGAGGGTGCATCACACACATAAGATGTGGGCTCTATGTTATCAAGAGAAGCATCCGGTGTTTTAATGGAGTGGACAGCAGTATCAGAGCCAGAATCTACACCAAAGTGCAAAAGGTACTAATTGTGCAATGTTATGAACCAACCAATGAAGCAGCTGAGGAATGTAAAACTGTCTGAGAAACTACAAAGTGTGGTGAACCAGAAAAGCAAAAAAAGGATATGTTAATTTTGATGAGCAACTTCAATGTGAAAACTGGACACATAAATAAAGGTAGAGAACAGACTATGGGAAAAGAACGCCTAGCCAACACGAATGAAAATGGAGAGCGCTTCAGTGACTTTTGTTCCTTCAACAGATTGACAACACGTGGTAGTGTTTTTCCACACAAAAGAATCCATAAACTCACTTGGGTTTCACTGGCCCACCAATCAGAAAACCAAATTGACCAAATCTGTATCAGCAGTTATTTCAGAAGACCCATGCATTAGAAGACCCATGCAGGATGTCTGTGCTAGAAGAGGAGCAGATGCAGGTTCAAACCACCATCTGGTCACAATAAAACTCAAATTCAAGTTCAAGAGATACACCACAACAGTGACTAACCTGAGACTGAGAATCAGCATGGAGCAGCTGAAGATTTAGAGACAAGAAGCAGTTTCCAAGTGGAGCTGTCTAACAGATATGCACTTCTGGCAAACCTCACCCCGAAAGATGCTACCATGGAACAAATTTGGGAACACACCAAGACAACCTTGAAAGAAACCTGTGGTAAAACATTGGGAAAGATGACAAGATGTCACAAAGAATGGATCACAGCAGAAACTCTGAGAAAAGTGAAGGCACGAAAGGACAGAAAAGCAGCAGTCAAACAAAACAGCAAAACAAGAGCAGACAACATGGAAGCTAAGACTCTATTCAGAAGCCAACAAAGAAGTTAAAAAGGCTGTAAAATGGGACAAGAACTTTGTGGAAAACCTTGCACAACAAACCGAACAAGCTGTAGAACAGAGAAACTTGAAAGAGCTCTATATCACATGGAAGCTAGCTGTGTCATGGCATACAGTGGATCAGCCAGTACAGGATAAGGAGGGGCATGTGTTAACAAACCAAAGTGAGCAGCTCAGTGGATGGAAGGAATGCTTTAAAGAGCCACTGAACCACCCTGCCCACATGGAACTACCTGATTTACCACCTGCAAACATACTGCTGCAGATTAAACAGCAGCAGACCTACAAAAGAAGAAATCAGAAAAGCCACTGTCCATCTGAAAAGCGGAAAAGCACATGGTTCAGACAACATCCCTGCAGAAGCAATAAAGGCAAGTAGTGAGACATTAGTCATCATGATGTATAATCTAGTTCAGAAAATCTGGGACACTGAATAGATCCAACAAGACTGGAAACATGGCTACCTTATCAAGCTTCCAAAGAGAGGCAACCTGAAGGCATGCAAGAACTGGAGGGGCATCAGGTTACTGTCGATTCCAGGAAAAGCATTCAATAGGATTCTCTTGGACAGAATGAAGACAGAAATTGATAGATGGCTCAGGGAAGAGCAGGCCGGCTTCCCAAGTGAGAGCTCCTGCACTGACCAAATAGTAACTCAGTGTAATCACAGAACAGTCGCCGAGCGGAACTCGCCCCTGAGCATAACTTTCATAGACTTTGAGAAAGCCTTTGACAGCGTTGATAGAGAAACTGCTGCAACACCCCATCCACATTTATTAACTTGGTATATTCAAGGTGTGAACTTCAACGTACTAAGTTGTTCAACAGTGTCTTGGCAGACTCCTCCAGCATACTGTTGGGAGTGTGACAAGGGTGCTTATCATCACCATGCCTGTTCTTGATCACAAGGCAGCTCTAATATCTTCTAAGGGAATTCTCTGAAGCAAGGGAAAAAATAGATAGTGACAAGTCTACTGACAAGTCAGCTGCTGTGACCTGAACAGCATGTGCCATGTTTGCCCTCCCTCTGGAAGACAGAAGGGATTTTGTACGTACCAAGTGCAAACTGGTCACCATCTTGGAAGTCACTGTTAGAATACTTGAGGTGCAATCATCAACCCTTTGGTGCATCGGAGAAGGTGAAAACTTCCTCAACAGAAGGCAGCATTTAGTCCTGCAGGCATGGCAGGCTGAGCAACCAGTGAGAGCAGTACAAACCGAGGAAGAAAACTGGAAGTATGTAACCTCCAGGAGAAGAAAGTCAATTCAGATATCTCCAGTTCTGGTGGAGGTAAGCAACCATTTTCAGGATCTCTGCATCGGTGATACAGCAAAGAATGCTGTGGCAGTGACCTCTCAGGGAAAGAATCAGAGGGATGACCCACTGACTGGAAGGCATGGATGCATAGGCCTATGAATGGGAGTTCTACAACCACCACCCCCAAGAGAAGACGACAGGTGGCGATGGTCAGGGACTCCCTCCTCAGAGGGATGGAGTTATCCATCTGCCATCCAGATCTGAAGTCTCAGGACATTTGCTGCTTACCAGGAGCTAGAATCCAGGAACTTAGAGTGTCTTCCAAAAACCATCAAACCTGAAAATTACCCCTTCTTACTTCCCCATGTAAGAACCAATGACACAGTAAAGAAGGACCCTGAGTAAACCATATGTAACTCTGGGAAGAAAGATCAAGGAATATGGAGTACAAGTGGTGCTCTCGTCCATCTTCCCTGTTGAACGAAGGGGTCCATGTAGAGATTGTCAAATCGTGGAAGTAAATGTGTGGTTGCACAGGTGTGTTGAAGAGAGGGCTTTGGTTTCTTTGACCATGGAATTCTATTTCAGGAACAAGCATTGCTAGGAAGCGATGGGATCTACCTAACAAAGAGAGGGAAAAGCATCTTTTACTGGCAGGCTTGAAAATCTCCTGAGGAGGGCTTTCAACTAGGTTCGTTGGGGGATGACAACACAAGCCCCGAGGTAAGTGGGGAAGGAAGAACAAAGGAGAACATCTGGTTTGAAAGAAGAAAGCAGGCCAATCAGCTAATTATCAAAGATGTTTGTACACAAATGCAAGAAGCCTGGAAAACAAACAAAGAATTAGAGGCCCTAGCACAGTCAAAGTAGTATGAGGTGATTGGAATAATGGAGACTTAGTGGGATGACTCGCATAACTGGAGCGCTGTCATGGAAGGGTATAAACTTTGGGAAGGACAGGCAGGGGAGAAAAGGAGGAGGAGTGAAGCCATATGTGAGAGAGCAGTATGGATTGCTCAGAGCTCCAGTATATGGAGGGAGAAAAGCCAGATGACAGTCTTTGGGTTAACTTTAGAAGCGGAAGCAATAGAGGTGATGTTGTGGTTGGTATCTGCTATAAGCAAGCAGATCAGATAGATGAGGTAGACAAGGATTTTTTCAGACAACTAAGAGAAGCTTCCAGATCACAGGCCCTGGTTCTCATGGGAGACTTTAAATCACCCTGATATTTTTTGGGAGACCAATACAGCCACACACAGACAACAGAACTTTTTGGAGAATGTGGGGGACAACTTCCACGTAAAAGGGCTGAAGGAACTGACCAAGGGCCATGCACAACTTGACCCACTGCTCATAAAACACGGAAGAACTAATAAGAGAAATAGGAATGTGTGGCAACCTTGGCTGCAATGATCATCAGTAGATTTCAGGATTCTGACAAAAGGAAAAAAGGAAAGCAGTAAAATACAGACCCTTCATTTCAGAAGAGCAGACTTCAACTCAGAGAAAAGATGGGCAGGATCCTCTGGGAAGTTCATATGAAGGGGAAAGAAGTTCAGGAGAACTGGCAGTATTTTCAAGAAGAAGTCTTACTGAAGACGCAGGAACAAACCATCCCAATGAGCAGTAAAAAAAGTAAATATGGTAGGCAACCAGACCAGCCTGGCTTACAAGGGAAATCCTTGGTGAGTTTAAACTCAAAAAGGATGCATATAGGAAGTGGAAACTTGGACAGATGACTGAGGAGGAGTATAAATATATAGCTGGAGAATGCCAGTGATAATCATAGAATCATAGGGCCGGAAGGGACCTCAGGAGGTCATCTAGTACAGCCCCCTGCTTCAAGCAGGATCAACCCCCACTAAGTCATCCCAGCCAGGACCGTGTCCAGCCAGGACTTAAAAACCTCAAGGGACGGAGAATCTACCACCTCTCTAGGCAACGCATTCCAATGCTTCACCACCCGCCTGGTGAAGTAATTTTTCCTAATATCTAACCTATACCTCTCCCTCTTCAAACTTCAGACCATTACTCCTGTTCTGCCATCTGACACCACTGAGAACAGTTTCTCACCCTCCTTTTTAGAGCTCCCCTTCAGGAAGGGGAAGGTTGCTATTAAATCATCCCTAGGTCTTCTCCTCTGTAAACTAAACAAGCCGAAATCCCTCAGCCTATCCTCACAGATCTTGTGCTCCAGCCTCTTAATCATTTTTGTTGCCCTCCACTGAACCTGCTCCAGCACATCCACATCCTTTTTGTACTGGGGGGGTCCCCAAACTGGACACAATATTCCAGATGTGGCCTCAACAGTGCCAAAGAGGGGAAGAACTACTTCTCTAGATCTGCTCAAAATGCTCCTCCCTAATGCACCCTAGCATGCCATTAGCCTTCTTGGCTACAAGGGCACACTGTTTACTCATACCTGGCCTTTCATTCACCATAACCCCTAGGTCCCTTTCCATTATACTGCTGCTGAGGCAGTTGGTTCCCAGCCTATAACAACGTTTGGGATTCTTCTGTCCCAGGTGCAGGACTCTACACTTCTTTTTGAACCGCATCAGATTTCTTTTGGCCCAGTCCTCCAATTTATCCAGGTCCCTTTGGATTCTCTCTCTACCCTCCAACGTATCAACCTCTCCCCCTAGTTTTGTGTCATCTGCAAACTTGCAGAGGGTACAATCCAATCCCTCATCCAGGTCATTAATAAAGATGTTGAACAATTTTTTTTAAATCAGGAAAGAGAAAGCACAATTGGAACTGCAGCTAGCAAGGAAGGTGAAGGGAAACAATAAGGGTTTTGACAGGCATGTCAACAGTAGAAGGATGATCATGGAGGATGTGGGGCCATTACTGGAGGAAGGAGGTAACATGGTTACAGATGATGTGGGGCAGGCTGAAGTACTCAATGCTTTTTTTGCCTCAGTCTTCACAGACCAGGGTAGCTTCCACATTATGGGCTAGACAATGCAGTATGAGAAGGAAATGGGCAGCCCTCAGTGGGGAAAGACCAGGTTAAGAGCTATTTAGAAAAGCTAGATGCACACAAATCCATGAGTCTGGATTTAATGTAGCCAAGGTTGCTGAGGAAATTGGCAAATGTCATTGCAGAGCCTTTGGCTATTATCTTTAAAAACTTGTGGAGACTGGGAGAGGTCCTGGATGACTGGCAAAAAGGTAAATTTAGGGTCCCTCTCTGAAAAAGGAAAGGACAATCCAGGGAACTATAGACTGGTCAGTCTTACCTCAGTCCCTGGAAAAATCATGGAAGGGATCCTCAAGAAACCCATTTTGGAGCACTTGGAAGAGGGGAAGTGATCAAGAGTAGTCAACATGGATTCAAGAACGGCAAGCTTCTAAGGACAAATACGAAGTACTCTACTTAGGAAGAAATAATCAGCTTCATATGTACAGAATGGGAAGTGACTGTCTAGGAAGGAGTACTGCGGAAAGGGATTTAGGGGTCATAGTGCACCCCAAGCTAAATATGAGTCAACAGCACGATGCTGCAAAAACACACAAACATGATTCTGAGATGCATTAACAGGAGTGTTGAGAGCAAGACACGAGAAGTCATTCTTCTGCTCTACTCAGCCCTCAGTAAGCCTCAATTGGAGTATTGTGTCCAGTTCTCGGCACCACATTTCAAGAAAGATGTAGAAAAACTGGAGAAGGTCCAGAGAAGAGCAACAAGAATGATTAAAGGTCTAGAGAACATGAGCTATGAAGGAAGACAAAGAACTGGGCTTGTTTAGTTTAGAAAAGAGAAGAGTTAGAGGGGGCATGATAGTGGTTCTCAAGTACCTCAAAGAGGGTTACAAGCACTAGGGAGAAAAATTTTCCTCCTAAGTATCCGAGGATAGGACAAGGAGCAATGGAAATTTAGGTTAGACATTAAGAAAAAGCTTCCTAAATGTCAGGGTGGTCAAACACAGGAATAAGTTACCTAGGGAAGTTGTGGAATCTCTATTGCTGGAGATATTTAAGAGCAGATTAGACGGACACCTATTGGGGATGGTCTAAATGGTGTTTGGGACTGCCAGGAGGGCAGGGAACTGAACTCGATGACCTCTTCCGGTCCCTTCCAGTTCTAGTGTTCTATGGTTCTATGATTAGGTAATTGGCTCTGTGGACATGGGGAAGTCAATGGATGTGATATATCCTGATTTTAGCAAAGCTTTTGATATAGTCTCCCACAACATTCTTGCCCATAAGTTAAGGAAGTATGGATTGGCAACATGGACTATAAGATGGATAGAAAGCTGGCTAGACAGTCAGGCCCAACGGGGAATGATCAATGGCTGAATGTCTGGTTGGCGATCAGTTTCAAGTGGAGTGCTCCAAGAATCAGTTCTAGGGCCAACATCATTCAATATATTTATTAAAGACCTGGAGGAGGGGATGGATTGCACCATCAGCAAATATGCAGATGACACTAATCTAGGGGGAGAGGTAGATATAGGGTCTAGAGTGACCTAGATAAATTGGAGGATTGAGCCAAAAGAAAATCTGATGAGGTTCAACAAGAATGACAAGTGCAGAGTCCTGCACTTGGGACAGAAGAATCCCAAATGTTGTTACATGCTGGGGACCATGTGGCTAAACAGCAGGGCAGCAGAAAAGGACCTGGGGATTACAATGGATGAGAACCTGGAGATGAGTCAACAGTGCATTCTTGTAGCAAAGAAGGCTAAATGGCATATTGGGATGCATTAGGAGAAGCATTTCCAACAGATCTAGAAAAGTTTTATTTTCTTCTAGTTGGCACTGGTGAGGCCTCATCTGGAGTACTGCATCCAGTTCTGCCCGCCCCCCGCCCCCCATATAGAAAGGATGTGGATACACTGGAGCGAGTCCAGCTGAAGGCAACGAAAATTATAAGGGGGCTGGAACACATGACCTATGAGAGGTTGAGAGATTTGGACTTATTTAGTTTGCAGAAGAAAAGAGTGAAGGGTGATTTGACAGCAGCTTTCGACTTCCTGAAGGGGGGCTCTAAAGAAGATGGAGAGAGGCTGTTCTCAGTAGTGACAGATGGCAGAACAAGGAGCAATGGTCTGATGTTACAGGGGGAGAGGTGTAGGTTGGATGTTAGGAAAAACTATCAGGAGAGAGGTGATGCACTGGAATGCTTTACCTAGAGAGGTGGTGGAATCTCCATCCCTAGAGGTTTTTAGGTCCCAGCTTGACAAAGTCCTGGCTAAGATGATTTAATTAAAGTTGATCCTGCTTGAGGCAGGGGAAGGGGCTAGACTAGATGACCTCTTAAGTTTCCTTCCAGCCATAGGATTAATGGTTATTTCTCAATAGCCATATAGTGTGGGATTTCCTAAACTGCTGCCTGCGAGTATTAAACTGAAGTCAATTTATATGATTAAAGTAAAAATGTAACTATACAACTATTTTAAATAAATACACAGCTTTCCACAATGAGTGTATTTTGGAACCGTTTTCCAGCAAACACCTCTTAGTTTCACTTCCCCAGCAACTGGAGAGATTTAAAACACATATGCAGTTTATTTAGGATCATTTATCACAGTGGGACATGGGCTTGACTCATTTCCCTGCCCCCCCCGCCCCCCCCCCCACACTCCCTCCCCCTCCCCTGCTCCTGCCCTGGCAGCCAGGAAGCCAAGCTGCTCCTCTCCAATATTATAATCATGCTCGGAAATACTATTTTCCCCCTCCCTGTTCAATTTGTATTATATTTGACTACATGGCATTTCCAGTCTTTCTGAGAATAAAAGCCTTGCTGATCTGCATGGAGGAAACAGTACAGATAAACAAAAAGTTTGGAGGCAGCAAGTTAAGTGGGGGGAAGGGGGAGTCTAAAAGAATTTTAATTTATCTGTCAAATTACTGAAAGCATTTTCTAAAAATGAATAGCTCACACCTACCACCAGTCCCCTGAAGAAGTGGGACAGAAAGCTCACACTTTGGGTTGGGTTTTGGGGCAGGCTGCATTTAAGATATAGAAGTTCAAAGCATCAGCATTAGTGCCAGGTCTCTGCTCAAAGAGTGAGGGGCAAAGGGAGCTGGGGGGGGGGGTGTGTGTGGAAAAGAGTGAGCCTGGAGATTCAAGACTGGGCTCTGTTCAACCTCCAGATACTACAGACCCACGAGTATTCAAAGGGATCCCTTCATACCAATCTGCAGGACTGCCAGCAAGGGGAACCCAATTTGATCTATTCCATCTTTTCTATGGCATTACATACACACGTATGAGATCACGCAACTGAAGACTGACAAAATGCACATGCACAATAGAGAGCTGGAGTTCTCTGTACAAGCTTAAGTTAGCACTGGCACTTCCTGACGTGAACTCTGAACTGTGCAACACTAGTGTTCATTACCAGGTCTGTTTTGTGTTTAATCTGAGGATATGACCGTGAACTGGGTAACAGCCAACCTCGTTCTGAGTTTGTTCAGTCAAGGAGCGTAATACCACCTTACAAAAAAAAAGGAAGCCCCTCAAGTATGCCTTTTTGAAACAAGCTCAACCACACAGGCATAACTATCCAAGCATGGACAGCCATACAGTGAAATGTATTAGAATATATTTTAATGGGGTGTATCCCAGGGATGGCTTAACTATCTCCTACAGGAATCAGACTCCTTTCATAATTTATAACTAGTGTGGGTCCTTTCAAGATCCATAGCCCCATCTCTTCTGTGTTATTCCAGCTCAGTCCATTGTGTCCACTAGACCTAGGTGTGACACCTTGCATTTTATAGAAATGTGTACCCCTGCATTACTGTAATAGACTGTTACCTCTAGCTGAGTTACCGAAGTCCTCAAATCATTTAATTACTTAAGGTTTCAGAAAATCTGCCATTTACACTAGTCTCAAGTTGCAAGTGATCAATGTGTCCTGCTCCACAGGAAGGTGAAAATGAGCCTTGACAGGTTATTCTACAAACTAGCACGTGTGTTTCTGTACATTCATAAGTTTGACCAGTTATGCCAGACAATTCTCTAAATCAACAGCAACATAGTCTGACATGAGATTCAGTAGGAGTCCACAAAGTCAGGAAGAGAGAACTGGCATAAAAAACAAACAATTATAAGAAAAATCCTTTCAAATACAGACATAGTATTTATGTCTGCATAAATTTAAGAATGAAGAATGAGTTTCCAAGTGCTTTTCTTCATCTGGTGTCACTGCATCATATTAGTTTCTTGAACAAAGAGAAAATAAGAATGTTATACTGTCTTCCAAAACCTATGCCACTTACAGCATCCATCCTTCATAGACCACTTGAATAACATGCTGAAAGACTCTGGAAAGAGGTTAACACCCTCAACTCCGATTGAAGTCAATAGTAATCCAAGATTATCAACACCTTCAATAATTAAGCCCAAGGTATTCTTCAAGTATAGCATTGGATACAGAATGTTTAATTCCAATGCTTTCAAAAACTTAGCTAGTTAGTGTTAAACAGAGCAGCTACGTCTACACTTACGAAAAAAAAAAAAACTTCGAAATGGCCATGCTAGTGGCCAAACTGAAGAATACTAATGAGGCACTGAAATGAATATTCAGTGCCTCATTTGCACTCCACCAGTCACAGCACTTCAAAAGTGCCACAGTTCGCTCACCTGCAGCTTGTCTACACTGGGATCCTTTTCAAAAGGACCCTGCTAACATCGAAATCCCCTTACTCCTATCAGTTGGATTTTGATGTTGTCAGGGTCCTTTCGAAAAGGACCCCCGTATAGACGAGCCTAGAGCAAGAGAATCATGGCACTTCCAGCGGAATGCTAATGAGGCACTGATTATTTGTTTCAGCACCTTATTAGTATTCTTCGATTTCGCCATTAGCATGGCCATTTCGAAGTTTTTCCTAAGTGTAGATGTAGCCAGCATGTATGATAGCCCACATTTTAACAGTTCATACCCTGTTTAAACGTAACAAGACTTCCGAGGAGGGGCTAAAAATTGTTGGAATTACTTTAATTCTGGGAAAGATACATTTTGAAGGAAAAGAAATCTCCAGTTCCTTACAAGAGGTTATCAGCATTATGTCATAAATACTTCTCTCTGTAGGATGTTTACATCAATGATTTTTGAGGGATGTGGGGGGAGTTCACTTGATTCGTTGTTAAAGGTCAAAAAAGCAATACTCAACTTGCCTAAGCACCAGAATCTTCAATTTACTAAGAAGTAGTAGGTTAACCTCAGGTCACAATACTTCACACTTGTATCAGTTTTCTTAAGACCACAAAAAGTAAGTCTTACGAGCCCAATAGCCCTTCTTTGCAAAATGAGAAGACAGACACAGATGGCAAAGTCAGTAACAAAACCCCACGATTTCTAACTCTGTTCACATGGTTAGACTAAACAGCACAGTGGGCTCAGCTATCTTTTCTAGGCAGTAAGTCTTCCAGCATGTGGTCTGTAACACTCAAGGTCCCAAAGTTTGTTTTCCGTAAAATGCTTATTACAGTAGTCATAAAACCCTAGAAGCATCAGATTGGAAGGGACCTCAAAAGATCTAGTCCAGTCCCCCACATTCAAGGCACAACCAAGAAATAACTAGACAGTTAACAACAGAAGTTTGTCTACCTGTTCTTACAAGCTTCCCATGTTGGAGATTCTACAACCTCTCTCAACCAGTTGTTCAAGTGCTTAACTACCCTGTCAATTAGGAATCTTTTCCTACTATTCATCCAAAAACTCCACTGCTGCAATTTAAGACCACTGCTTCCTTGTCCTATCCTTGGAGATTAAGGAGAAATTTATTTCTTCCCCTTTTTCATAACAACCTATTTCTGGAACAGTGTCACACCGCTGACTCATATTTAGCTTTGCATTTGTCCTTACTTAACTTCATCCTATTTACCACAGACCATTTCTCCAGATCATTTTCCAATTGTAATCCTATCCTTCAAAGCACTTGCAACCCCTTCTAGCTTAATAACATTCACAAACTTTGTCATTTTACTTTCTATGTCATTATCTAAATCACTGATGAAGGTACTCAACAGAACCAGTCCCAAGCTGACCACTGTGGGACCCCAATCGTTACGCCCTTACAGCATGACTATTCAACCAGTTATATATCCACCTTATATTAGCCCTAAGTTGTATTTTCCTAGTTTACTCATAAGAATGCCATCTGAGATCATCAAATGCTTTAGATCTGGCCCAAGATATCACTCACAGTTAATTGAGTAAACAGAGAACACTAGAACTGGAAGGGACCTTGAGAGGTCATTGAATCCAGCCCCCTGCCCTCACAGGAGGATCAAGCACAGTCTAGACTGGGGGCGTGCAACCTTTTTTCCATCAGGGACACATGGAATTTTATTACATGTTTCAGGGACTGAACACAAAATAGCCCTAAACCATGCCTTTCGCCCCCAGGCTTAAGCCACTTGCAACCTCAAAGTGCTCCCCACTTGCCCCCATGCTTAACCCCCCCACACCCTATGCAGCCCCAAACCACCCCCCTAACCCCATGATTAACTTATTCAGGAGGTCTGCATGCTGCTGTCCCCTCTGCTCCTTCCCCAGACCATCTCCTGTTCACTGCAGTTGCGTGGTTGCCCCAGCTCTCCTACTCCCCAACTACAAACACAGCAGCAGGAGGAGATGCCAGTACCCTGCCACACTGAAAGACTAGAACTGAATTAAATTGGTTTAATGGCTGGATCCCTCCTGCCAGCCATCAAATCAGCTAAATGGAGTTCTGCTCCAGTGTTTCTCCCCTCCCCACCCAACTCCTTTATTAAAATAAGTATTTATTTAAAGTATCCCTCTTTCAAAATAAAAGATAAGTTGTAAGTATCCCCAATACCCACAATTTTCAGACATACAAAATCCCCCACTCTCCTCTCAGCAGCACATAGATACTACAGGAACTTTTTGGAGAACATCAGGGATAACTTCCGGGTACAAATGCTGAAAGGATCAACCAGAGGTCATGCACAACTTGACCTGCCGCTCACAAACAGGGAAGAACTAGTAGGAGAAACAGAAGTGGATGGCAACCTGGGCTGCAGCTATCATGAGATTTCAGGATTCTGACAAAAGGAAGAAAGGAGAGCAGTAAAATACAAACCCTTCATTTCAGAAGAGCAGACTGACTCCCGGATAGAAATGATGAGCAGGATCCCGGGGGAAGTTAACATGAAGGGGGAGAGTTTTCACGAGAATCATAGAAAAATAGAGCTGGAAGAGACCTAAAAAAGAAGCCATCAAATCCAGCCCCCTGCCCTCGACAGGGCCAAGCCCATCAGATCAGCCCAGACAGGGCTGAACTGGTAGTATTTTAAAGAAGTCTTATTGAAGGCACAGGGACAAAAAAAATCCTGACGTGCAATAAGAAAAGCAAATATGGCAGGCAAACAAGGGAAATCCTTGGTGAGCTTAAACTCAAAAGATGTGTGTAAGAAGTGGAAACTTGGACAGATGACTAAGGAGGAGTATAAATATATGGCTGGAGAATGCCAGGGGGTAAATCAGGACAGCAAAAGCACAATTGGAATTGCAGCTAGCAAGGAACGTGAAGGGTAACAAGAAGGGTTTCCTACAGAAATGTGAACAATAAGAAGGTTATTAGGGAGAGTGTGGGACCATTACTGGATGAGAGAGGTAACCTGGTGACAGATATAGGAAAGGCTGAAGTACTCAAATGCTTTTTTTGCTTCAGTCTTCACAGATAACGTCAGCTCCCAGACTATGGCAATGCAGTGTAGAAAGGAGCTAGGGAGACCTTGGTGGGGAAAGAACAGGTTAAGAGCTATTTAGAAAAGCGAGATGACACACAGAGCCATGGATCCGGATTTAACGTATCCAAGGGTACTGAGGGAATTGGCAGAGGTCATTGTTGTGCTTTTGGCTACTATCATTGAAAACTTGTGGACATTGGGAGAGGTCTCAGATGACTGGAAAAAAGCAAATGTAGTGCCCATCTTTAAAAAAGGAAAAAAAGGACAATCCAGGGAACTATAGACCGGTCGGCCTTACCTCAGTCACTGTAAAAATCATGGGGGAGATCTCAAGGAATCCATTTTGAAGAACTTGGAAGAGAGGAAAATGATCAAGAGTAGTCAACATAGATTCACCAAGGGCAAGTTATGCCCAACCAATCTGATTAGCTTCTATGATGGGGAAACTGGCTCTGTAGACATGGGGAAGTCAATGGATGGGATATACCCTGATTTTAGCAAAACTTTTGATATAATCTCCCACAACATTCTTGCCCATAATTGAAGGAAGCATGGATTGGATAAATGGACTGTAACATGGACAGAAAGCTGCCTAAGCAGTTGGGCCCAGCAGGTAGTGATCAATGGGTGAATGTCTGGTTGGCAATCATTTTCAAGTGGAGTGTTTCAAGGATCGGGTCAAGGACTGATAATGTTCAACATCTTTATTAATGACCTGGATGAGGGGATGGATTACACCATCAGCAAATTTGCAGATGACACAAAGGGGAGAGGTGGATATGTTGGAGGGTAGGGATATGGTCCAGAGTGACCTCAATAAATTGGAGGATTGAGCCAAAAGAAATCTGATGAGGTTCAAAAAGGACAACGAGTGCAGAGTCCTGCACTTGAGACAGAAGAATCCCAAGCATTGTTACATGCTGCTGGAGACCAACTGGCTAAACAGCAGTGCAGCAGAAAAGGACCTGAGGATTACGGTGGATAAGAAGCTGGAGATGAGTCAATAGTATGCTCTGGTAGCAAAGAAGGCTAACGGCATAGTGGGGTGCATTAGGGGAAACGTTTCCAGCACCCCTAAAGACGTTACTATTCTCCTTTATTCAGCACTGCTGAGGCCTCATCTGGAGTACTGCATCCAGTTCTGGGCCCCCCAGTATAGAAAGGATGTGGATGCTTTAAGCAGGTCCAGCAGAGGACAACGTAAGTGATTAGGTGGCTGGAGCACATGACTTATGAGAGGCTGAGAGATATGGGCTGATTTAATTTGCATAGGAGTGAGTGAGGGGCAATTTGACAGCAGCCTTCAAACTTCCTGAAGGGAGGCTCTAAAGAAGATGGAGAGAGGCTGTTCTCAGTAGTGACGGATGGCAGAACAAGCAGCAATGGTCTGAAGTTACAGAGAGGGAGGCTGGATATTAGGAAACTTTCAGTAGAGCGGCGAAGTACTAGAATTCTTTACCTAGAGAGGTGGTTGAACCTCCACCCCTGGAGGTTTTTAAGTCCCAGCTTGACAAAGTCCTGGCTGGGATGATTTAGTTAGGTGTGATCCTGCTTTAGACAGGGGGTGGACTAGATGATCTCCTAAGGTCCTTTCCAGCCCTAGGATTCTATGATTCTGTGTTTTCCAATATCAAAGTTAAATTGACTGATCTGTAGTTTTCTGGGTTGTTCTTATTTCCCTTTTTATAGATGGGCTCTGTATTTGCCCTTTTTCAGTCTTCTGAAATCTGTCTCGACTTCCAGTACTTTTCAAAGATGATAGGTAAAGGCTCAGAAAACTTCTCTATCAGCTCCTTGAGTATTCTAGGATGCATTTTATCAGGCCCAGGCGACTTGCAGAGATCTAATTTTTCTAAGTAGTTTTTTTTTTTGTTTTTAAATCTTCTAAAGCTACCCCCTTCCCACTAGCATTCACTATGTTAGGCACTGCTTCATCAGACTTCTTGGTGAAGACCGAACAAAGAAGTCATTAAGCATCTCTTCCATTTCCAAGCTTCCTGATATTGTTTCTCTCCTCACAAGTGGTGGGGGCCTACCCTGTCCTTGGTCTTCCTCTTGTTTCTAATATATTTATAGAATGTCTTCTTGTTACTCTTTATGTCTCTAGTTAGTTTGAGCTTGCTTTGTGCCTTTCTAATCTTGTGTACAGGTATCGTTTGCTTATATTCATCTTTCGTAATCTGTCCTAATTTCTACTTTTTATATGATGTCTTTTTGATTTTGAGATCATGCAAGATCTCCTGGCTAAGTCAAGGCGGTCTTTTACCATGAAATACTCTTTTCTCACAAGAGCCATGAAATGGTTAAAAAAAGAAGTCTTTTAAAATATGAAGGGTAATGGGTACAGGTCACATCTCAGAGCTACTGTTGCAGGCACTCTGCAGACTTCTGTCAATGAGGCTTTCCAGGACACCACAAAAGTTCCACCTTTGGTCACACAGGCTCTGTGCTGTTGAGGAGGAGTGAAAGGCTCAGGAAAGGAGAAAACTCATCTGGAGCAAAGGGAAATAATCCTATAGCTGGGACCTGCCTTACAGATGACATTGGGATATCCTCTCACACTGATGATACCTCTCTGGGGGAGGGAGCTCCAGTCATTAGGAAAGGACAGGTGTTAGTAATAGGGACTTGATCATTAGAAACTTAGACACCTGGGTTTGCAGTGACCAGGAGGACCATATGGTGACTTGCCTTCCTGATGTGAATGTTGCAGATCTCTCAAGACATCTAGATAGATTTATGCGTAGTACTGGGGAGGGACCAGTGGTCATGGTACATATAGGTACCAATGACAAAAGGAAGGATAAAAAGAGAGGTCTTGAAGGCCAAATTTAGGGTGCGAGTAAAGAGACTGAAATCCAGGACTTCCATGGTAGCTTCCTCCAAAATTATTCCAGTTCCATTGCAGGGCCAGGTAGACAGGCAGAACTGCAGAGTCTCGATGTGCAGATAAGACTATGATGCAGGGAGGAGGAGTTTAGATTCATTAGGAACTGGGGAAACTTTTTAGGAAGTTGGAGCGCATAGAGGAAGGATGGGTTCCACCTAAACCAACATGGAACCAGACTGTTGGCACTTAATAGTAAAAAGGAAACCATACCCCAAACTGTCCTCCCCCAACTAAGGGCAAGCAGGAAGGGCTAGGACTAGTGACCGAAACCCCAAACCAGAGACAGGCAAGGCGCTGGGGGAGGGGGGAGCCACAGTCTGACTCTTTCCCCCAACTGTGGGACAGGCGAGGGGGGCCAGGAGCTGAAGCCCAAGCCAGCCTCCACTCCTGGACAGGCAAGGGTCCTGGTAGCCACATCCCAAACTGCGCCCCCACCCTACAAGGACAGGTGTCGGGGGCTGGGATCTGCAGCCTGACCCACCACCACTCTGAGAACAAGCAAGGGGAGCCCATGAACAGGAAACAAAACAAAAACAAAAACCCCACTTCAGTTAAGGACCCAAGCAAAGACAGGTACATCTGCTAATAATGCAATAAAATTTAACATCCCTGTGGTGGGAAAGACACCATAGCAACCTAACACTGTGGCATTTAGTTTCAGAAAGGGAAATGACAGAAAAATGAGGAGGTTAAACAGAAATTAAAAAGGTACACTGCCAAAATTCCTGCAAGCTTCATGGAAATTTGTCCCAGATACCACCACCACCACCACCACCACCACCACCACGGCTTAACAACTGAGATAAAAAGGCTTTGTTTTAAAAAGTGGAAGTTAAATCCTATTAAGGAAAATAGAAAGCAACCTGGAAGGGGAGTGTGGGTCAGTGAACAGGGTGAGCACTGGGGTGAGATGGGCAGGGATAAATGCTGTCAAATGAAGAGTAAAAATATAATAAGGAATGCAAAATGGAGTCTGAAAAACAGTCAAAAATTTAAAAAGTAACAGCAGAACATTTTTAAGTACACTCATCCCTCACTGTACGAGTGCGGTTGGTTCCCAAATTTCTGCTCATAGGCAAAAACTCATAAGAGGAACACTAACTTCCTATTAAAATACATGTAAAGGTCTCTGATTGGTTCCTAGGGCTCCTAACGCCCAAAAGGAGTGGCAGCAGGTGGCAGTGCTTTTGAAAGGTGAGTGAACCTTGGGTTGGAGAGGGTTAAAGGCTGGGGGTAGTTTGGGGCTGTAAGCGGGAGGGAGAGTGAAAAACTTGGGTTGGGTCCATGGGGGGGGGCAGTTCAGGCTGCTGTGGTCTGGGGCCGTGGGTGGGGGGGAGAGGAGGAGGATCAGGCTGCAGGGGGTACAGAGGTTGAGGGAGGGTCAGGCTGTGGGGAGGGAGGTCAGGTGGTGGGGCGGTACAGGCAGCAGCAGGGTACAGGCAGCAGGGCCAGTAAGGGGGTCTGGCTGCCACAGCTCGGGGTTGCGGGGTTGGTGGGAGGGTCAGGCTGCGGGTAGGGTACAGGCAGTGGGAGGGCAGGGGGAAGTCAGGCTGCAGAGCCTAGGGGGGGTCTGGCTGTGAGGCCAGTGGGGGAGGGGGATCTGGCTGACGCAGGTTGGGGCCGCGGGGGGCATCAGGCTGTGGGGCCGCAGAGGAGTCAAGCTGTGAGGGGGTCAGGCTGTGGGGCTGATAAGGGGGTCTGGCTGCTGCGGTCTGGGGGGCGCACAGGCAGCAGGGGAGTCTGGCGGCACGGCCACGGGGGCGGGGGGGGGTCAGGCTACGGGAGAGGTCTGGGTGGAGGGCCATGGGGGGTACAGGCAGCAGGGGGATCTGACTGCAGAGCCACGGGCGGGGCGGGGGCGGCGGTCAGGCTGCAGGGCCGGTAAGGGGGTCTGCCTGCCATGTTTTGGAGCCACGGGGGAGGATACAGGCGGCAGAGGGGTCTGGCCGCAGGGCCTGCAGGGTGTCAAGCTGCCATGGTTTGGGTCCAGCAGGGTGGTCGGGCTGCAAGAGGGTCTGGCTGCCGCAGTTTGGGGCTGTGGAGCCACAGAGCTTTCAGGCTGCTGCAGTACGGGGCCACGGGGGTGGGTTATGTTCATATTAGTGGTGGGGAGTTCACTGGTCAAGTGAACTAAGGGAGGTATGTGTGTCCCTTATTTAGGTGAGTACTCGTAAATAAAAGTACTGTTTAATGAGGGAATGAGTGTAAATGAGAAGCACGAAGCATGGTAAATAGCCGGGGGGCCACTAGAACGAGATGCTAAAGAACCACTCAAAGATGATAAAGGTCATTGCAGAGAAACTAAATAAGTTATGTGTCTAAAGGAGAATCCCAAACCTGAGCCATTCTTTTTAGGTGACAAATCTGAGGAACTGTTGCAGATTGAGGTGTCATTAAAAGGAGGTTTTAGAACAAATTGATAAACATAATAGTAACAAGTCACTGGGACTGAATGAGATGGCCTTCACCAAGACTTCTGAAAGAACTCAAATGTGAAACTGCACAACTATTAACTGTGGTTTGTAACCTATCCTTCAAATCCTCTTCTATACTTAATGACTGGAAGACAGCTAATATGATGCCAATATTTAAAAAAGTGCTGTAGAGGTGATCCTGGCAATTACAGACCCGTAAGTCTAACATCATAACCAGTAAATAAGAGTTTTTCAGCTTAGAAGAGAGGCAGCTAAGGGGGTGGAAATGATAGATGCTGGTGTGGAAAAAGCAGGTAAGGAAAATATAATTTATTTGTTCCCATAACACAGAAACTAGGGCTCACTACATGAAATTAGTGGGCAATGGGTTTAAAACTAACAAAAGGAAGTCGTCCCAACTCCCCCATGCAGAGCCCAGTAGGCCTGTGGAACTCCTTGCCAGAGAATGTTATTAAGACCAGAACTTCAACAGGGCTCAAAAAAGAACAAGATAAATTCATGAAGGTAAGATCCATCAATGGCTATCAGCCAGGATGCATAGAAATGGCGTTTCCAGCTTCTGACAAACAGAGGCTGGGAATAGGTAACAGGAAAGGGATCACTAGATGATTGCCTGTTCTGTTTACTCCCTCTGGGACATCTGGCACTGGCTACTCTCAGAAGGCAGGATAATGAGCTAGATGGACCTTTGGTCTGACCCAGTCTGGCCACTCATATGTTCTCTGCATTGGTTATACTTGGCTCACATTTCTGAGGCTCTCTTTGAAGCCTGTTAAACTGTGCAGTGGTACAGTTCTGTTGCTGTATCATTTTAAATGATAGAGGGGTTCTCCCATTGCTGTATTTAAACCCTATTGTTCCATTAACCTAGTGCTGTCTGCACTGGGGGTGAGGTTAAGTCTGTTACTAATGTAGACATAGCCAGACAGATAGCTGTGCTAGTCTATATACTATGAAAACAAAAAAGCAGCCCAGTAGCAGTTTGAAGACTAACAAAATAATTAGGTGAGCTTTCGTAGGACAGACCCGCTTCTTCGGACCACAGCCATACCAGAACAGACTCAATATTTAAGACACAGAGAACCAAAAATAGTAGTCATAGTTGACTAATCAAATTTTTGTCAACCATGACCACTATTTTTGGTTCTCTGTGTCTTAAATATTGAGTCTGTTCTGGTATGGCTGTGGTCCGAAGAAGCGGGTCTGTCCTACGAAAGCTCACCTAAATAAATTATTTTGTTAGTCTTCAAAGTGCTACTGGGCTGCTTTTTTGTTTTCATATGTCTACACTAGAGACCTTACTGTGTCACTACTGAGCTGCTACAAGGTCTGCTGTGCAGCTGCTCTGCTTCCAGCATAACTACTTCTTATTGGGAGTAGTATGGTTTATTTTGGCTCTTGCTGACGGCGCTATCCTCACTGGTGCTTTTGTAGGTGAAAATTATGTACATTGGTGGTGTTTTTCCACATCCCAACTGACAAAAGTTTTTCCAACAAAAGTGCTAGTGTAGAAGCAGTATTAGCCATATTGCTCAGGGGTGTGCATTTTGGAGGACATAACAGGATCTGATTAGAAGAGACAGCAGTATTCATTCTGACACCACTGAATAAATTCAGTCCTATTAAGCACATACACACTTTAGATTGCTCTGAAACACATCTGGATCCTACTTCAGAAAGAGATCCTTGTTCCTTCTGAGTAGGCAAAGCCAGTCAACAACAATGGATCCATACAACAAATAATACAGCCTCTTCAGAGTAGGCAACCTATGAGGTTCCTGGAGAATGAAACAGTCCACAAGGTCTTAAGAAGCCATACCTTGATACCAACACACACTTTCTACTAGTGCCCTGTCTCCAACTTTCCCCCATTTAGCCTTGCTGATGTGCAATCTCCACAATCAGGTTTCAATCTATGATGCGACACAGAGACAAGCCCTAAAAGCTAGTCAACAACCTCATTATGGCAACTGAAAGAACAAACCTTGAAACTGATGCCATCCAATCACTTTGCAGTATTCAAGGTAGTCAATTACAAGATGATGTAGATCTTACAAGGCTTATCCTGTGTGGACGGTGCAGCATTATCGTGGCTGCAATTTCTCTTATAGATTGTAGCTACTGCCCATCTCCAAGAGTATGCACATGCACATATCTGCAGTAACCAGTACTGCCTCTGCTTCCTTCCACTCCAGTACGAGAGCTCATGGATAAGTTGCAAGGAAACATAGGCTCAACTATCAATAATGTAATACCACCTAGTCTTGTATCTCCTCAGCAAAGGTTATAGACTCAACACCACCAGGTGCCACACTGCTTGTATGTTTCAGATGTAGCCATTTTAGTTTGTTTCAGCAAAAACAACAAGGAGTCTGGTGGAACCTTAAAGTGCCTATGTGAAGTCAACACCTAGACAAAAGGAGATTTGTTCACATTGACCACAGGCTACAGCTGAAGAGCAGGGTTCACTATGGAGAACAAGAACAATCTTACTCTATTTGGCGACAGAACCCCAGAGAAGTTTGAGGGTGCACGCAATTAATTTAGACTATGCTGGGTTTCACAGACTGCAAAGAAAATAAGATCCTAGTGCTCCCCACCCCCAGAGTCTTACAATTAAAAAAAAAAACCCCAAAACACAGAACACTAGAGGACAAACATCAAAAGGTCTAATCTAAAAGTGACACTTGGAGGAACCTATGGGTTTTATTTCCATAGCTCACAGGAATGTTGGGAAGAGAAATACATTAAAGAGTGAAGTGCCTTGAGATCTAATGAAAAGAATTGTAAGAGTTAAGCACTATATTACACATTTTAATCATGGAACTAAATATACTTACAACAACCCACTACTGACTTTGTAGATGTTTTGAAGAGGAGAGGCGTGAAATCTTATCCAGCATGCCAAAGCGGGAACCTTAAAATTCAGACCAAGAAGCAGCATTCAGATCAATGGCAGCATTAAAGACAGAATACCAGAACCTTAAATGGATGGGGAACAACTACAGCTGGAAAACAACGCATTAAATGCTCTACCAAGCAGATAGGAATCCCAAATTTCACTGGACAACTGGACAGATTAACAACCTAGCAACCTGGGGGCAATGCTAGCACAACCAGCTCTTGTATTGTGCCTCCCAGAAAATCTGCCTTAGCCTAAGGACGTTCAAGGCTGGAAGTATCTAGTTGAGATACAACTGACTTGACATTACCCCCACCAGCTACTCCAGGCCAGGAAGCACCTCAAATAGCGTATAGAATAGCAGCAGCTTCTCCAACACCAGTCTGGGGCTCCAGAGCCCTCTAGACCAGCCCTCCCCTCTCAGCTCTCCCGTTTCCATCCGGGGGGAACCCACCCAGGCTCCCCTCAGCTCCCCAGAACACTCTAAGCCCCCTCGGGGCCCTGTCAGCACCCCGCCAATCCCAGGTCCCCCGCCCCGCCCCGCGCACAGCTCTGCTACTTCACCACCCCGCGGCACGGCCCGCCAGCCCCGCTCCTCCCCACGAGCCCACTCACCCCCGGGGGCCCCGCACGCTTCCTCCCCGGCACTGCACCCCCCTCACCATCCCAGGCGCCCCCGGGGCCTGCCACGTGACTCCCGGCCGGTCCCGGTGCCCCGGGCTGAGCCTCAGCGGGGCCTCAGCCGCCCCATATCCCGGCTTCTGCGGCCGCCGGGCGCCGCCTACCGCTACCGCTACCTCCCCCCCGCTGTCACGGCAGACGGAACAACGCAGGCGGAGGGCCACCTGCGCCCGTACTAGCCAATCAGGACACGGAAGTACACACACGGCAGGATATAGCACCCAATCGTCTGCCACAGCTCACTGTAGACGTCATGGTACAGACCTGATGGACACAACCAACAGCCAATAGCAACCTGGGAAACAGCGCAATCCGGCCATTGATCTGCAGAGTACTGAGGGGCAGGGACAGGTCAGGATCGGCCCGCCCAGGGATAGAGATGGCGGGACCTAGAGCCAGGGGCAGGGGCTGATCCCCTCCCCCACAGAATCGTAGACTCCGAGGGCTGGAAGGGACCTCAGGGGGTCATCGCGTGCAGCCGCTGCTCCCCCGCGAGCCCTGTCCCTAGCCGGGGGGGAGGGGCTGCCTGAGGGCGCCCTTGGCCGGAGCTCAGCACGTGAGTGGCCAGTGCGCGCTAGGCCCCGCGGCGGGGCGGGGCAAGGCAGCCGGCGGACGGGTTTCCCGCGCGGGCCCGGCAAGGCTCTCTGGCAGCGTCAGGCTCCCACCGCCCCGCAGCAGCCTCAAGACTTGGCCCGTCTCCGGCAGCGCCGCTTCGCCTGAGCGCTGCCCCCGCCTCGCTTTTAGCAGGCGGGGTGGGGGCTCCGGGCAGGGCTAGAGGTGAAGGCGGGAGGGGGTTGGGCGTGGCCTCCGGGCACAGTGCTTAGGACAGGAGATCGGGATACGATTGGGTGGGGGAATAACGCACCGGCTTGTGCCTTGGCCCGCTAAACCCAGGGTTGTGGGCTCGAGCCTGGAGGGGGCCATTTCGAGATCTGGGGCTGATAGATTTCTAAAGGGAAGGTGCTTCGCCCTGCCAAGGGGGCAGGAGAGTGAACTCGACAACCTCCCGAGGTCCCTTCCAGCTCGATGTGATGAGCGCGTATAGCATCAGCTCACCGGAAGCAAGGGGTGACAGTGCTTTTCTCAGGCAGCTTCCAAAAGTGGCTATCTGCACGAGAGTGCAAAGGGCTGCAGGTGTGATGCTAAGGCCGGGAGGAATGTGTCTCCCAGAGATCACGTGCATAAGAATGAAAAGGTGTTCATGTCTGATACCTTTTCAGGCAAAGCCTAATGGGTAGCAAGTAAACCATGAGATTTGGTCTATTGTAAACATGTAGTTGTAAAATCACAATTTAAGCAGAGTTGTGAGATTTCACCAATGCTCTGGGTTGTTGTGGGAGAGAGGGCAGTCACCATACCTGCATAAGACATTGATTACACAGGGCTCCCTGGTTTAAAGTACTGTGAAGGAGAGGGATGCTGGTTGAGCCAGCTTGCTCAGTGTCTTGGTCCTGCCTATGCCTCGGCCATATAACTGTAAGACTGATTTGACTAACTCTCCCCTATGTTGAAAAATAGAGCTGGATATGAGGGTGGTTGTGAAACCCCCCACTAGAGACACAGAGCTGAAATCACAAGGCTCTGCTTCAGGGCAATCCCAAGCAGTGGGGTTGGGAGCAATGATGGCAGGCAGGCAGCCCGTAGGAGGGGCCGCAGACAACAGTGACCAGCTGTCCTACCAGTCTGTGCTCCTGAAAGCTCATGCTCAAAACTTTTCTGTTAGTCTATAAGGTGCCACAGGACTCTTTGTTGCTGTTACAGGTCATGATGGTTTTTGTCAGTCCCACCAGAGCAGCCCTCTCAGTCCTGAAGGAAGTGATCACAGACTTTGTTGACTACCCTTAGTTCAAAGACACTGTTGTGGAGTGATCTCACTCATGGGCCGTGTCTACACAAGCCCCAAACTTCAAAATAGCCCCGCAAATGGCCATTTTGAAGTTTACTAATGAAGCGCTGAAATGCATATTCAGCACTTCATTAGCATGCAGGCGGCCACGGCCCTTCGAAATTGACACGCCTCGCCACCGCGTGTCTTGTCCCCAGAGGGCTCCTTTTCAAAAGGACCCCGCCTACTTTGAAGTCCCCTTATTCCCATGAGCGAGGCATGTCAATTTCGATAGATACAAAAGCTCAGAGACTGTGCCTTGTTGGTTGCTGACTGACCCTCCAGTAGAGCAGCCCTTAAACAAGTTAACCAGCTATACCCTACCAAGTGACGTAACTTCTTCTGAGAAAGCCTTCATAAAGCACAGAGTGCCTAGAGGGGTGGACACAGTACTGTTATTGTTCCAAGTCAATGGCAAAGCATAGAATGCACTTGTGGGAGAGAAGGCTACCTATACGAAAACAGATGGTCTGGAGGTCAATGGAAACAAACCCATCCCTTGGAGGTAAGGATGAGATTATGGTGGATATTAATCACCTTGAACCGCTGCAGTAAGACATAGATGTTACAGTTTCCGAGATCCAAAAATCACCCTGCAGTTGCTCCTTCTTTTGGTAACCAAAGAACCCTCTCTGGACACATTTGAAGGAACCCAGCTCCATTACCCCTAAGTATAGGAAGAACTAGACTTCTTGGTTTAGGAAATCCGCTTAAGAGGGTTCTGTGATGACCAATGATATGAAGTGGTAGGGGGAAGGGAGGAACTTTGAAAATTAATACAGTATCCCTTAGCAGCCGCCTCAGTATCCATTTGTCTGAGGTGATGTGCTCCTAATTAGGTATTCAAGTAGGACAAGTGGTCTCCCACAGGGAGAAAGAGAGCAGTTGTGCAGTAGAAGTTGTTTGAGACCCTTGACCAGATTGTACCTCCCACTAAAGAGACCAGGTTGGTGAACTGGGTGGAGAAGCTTTTTGGAGCCTGGACATTTCCTTAGGAGGCTCTGAAAATCTGCGTGATAGGCCTGTTGTGGTTTCTACTGAAATGGTCAGAAGGGCTGTGATGTTTGGGACTTCCTGAAGTGTCTCTACTGCAGGTATATATATTCCTAGGAACCAGTCTTGCCCTTGAGGCTGGAAAGGGTGGGACAAGGACTCGTCACTTCTAAAGAACTTGGACACTTCAAGTGAGAGGTGCACAGAGCATTTTGCACCTTTTTCAAGAGGCCAGAGCACTAGAGCCAGCGTGCTCACTGTAGCGCCACCTGTGGCTACAAACCATGAAGTGATATTGGAAGCATCAAGGGTAGCCAGTAGGGCAGCTTTGGTGATTAAGGGACCCTCCAAAAAGGAGGGCTTGAAAATATTCCCTTTGATCTTGTGGCAAATATTCAATAAAAAGTGAACGATGAACAACTGTGAACACAATTTGCTATCGAGGCCTGATAATTTAGGACTCAAAATTGAAGAGTCAACACCACGCAGCTCTTCCTACCCAGAAGATCTAAGCATCTAGACTGGGAGTCCTTGTTGAATGACGCATGCTTGACAATTCCTTTTCAGTGACTGTGTTTATAATCAAGGATGGGAAAAGAAGTATCCCATTCTCTTGGCTGGAGTGTAACTTTTTTTTATCTGCCCCTTTCCAAGTGACTGAAATGCTGGCAGGTGGTTACCTTGAATACAGGTGATAACAGTGACTCATTAATGAACAATATGATCTTACTCTGGCAGATGGTCATATTGCATAATACATCCACCCGGGAATATTGATACTCCTGGATCTCCTCTCAAGCAAATCAGGAGGGATTTCACTAGATGCTTCATTAAGTCCTGCAAAACCCCAAAGGCATCAGTGTGGGTGGGCGGTGGCAGCATTACTACCTCTTCAGGAAATGAGGACTTGTCCAAAGGGGTTAAGCCTTCCTTTGGTGCCTCTTGGTCTTCTTGAATCTCACCAGATAGCAAGGGAGCATATAATATTGCAAGTCATCTTGTGGTTCCAGTGACCGTGAAAGAACACTAGATTGGAAGAAATAATACAAAACTGGTCTCTTGTATGCCCAGGGGTTCCAGTAATATCAGTGAGGAGGTGGTTAATGGGTCTGCAATGGTACTAGTGTACAAGGGACCTAAGATGTGATGGGCTCTGGGAAGCGTAGGTTCCTTGAGGAATATAGATAGATGACACCAAAAACAAAGCTCTGTATGAAGATCTGAGACTGAATGTGAAGATGTCATCACTGAGCTGAAAAGGGATGTGGAGAGATGATATGATGCAGAAGCAAGTTGTTAACTGACAAGGTAGAACCAGGAAATGGGCCTTCAAGAGGAGGATCTCCCCAGGAGAGAAGACTCTGAAGAGTGGTGGAGGTCTATCATATCTTAGAGTTCTAGTCTGAGCTGGTAAAGGGACACAGAAGGGGGAATTGGTGCATGCACCATCTGCATCTCTGCTATACTGGAGATTCTGACAAGAATGTCTCTGAATATGGAGCAGTGAAGATTCAAAAAAAATGGTACTGGGGGGGCCAAGTGCCAGTTTGGATGGTTTCCAGTTTTAGACCCACCTTGATGCCAAGAGACATGAAATGCTTCTGAGGAAGGGGCTTCTTGATGCTGCTTAGATGAAGGCTTCTCTGCGTAGGATCTCTTAGGTATGAGTTAAAATTCCCAAATCCAGCACTCTCTCATCTGGCAACATTTGTTGTCCCAGCGCTGGGAAGAGGAGGAGCCAATCAGACCAGTGGCAGGAGCCCAAAGAGGGCAGCCACAGCTGATATGGCTGCGAGAAGAAACTAGCAGCAACCTGGGAGCCTGGGCTAGGAGCAGTGGTCTGGACTGGTAAGCTGGCAGCTCAGTGCCAGGGCTGTGCAGGAAGCTGTGGCCCAGGGAAGCCATGGCCAGAGCCATGTGGGAAGCCGCAGCTGTGGGAAACTGCAGCTAGGGAGGGGTGGCTGGGGCTGAAAGCTGGCAGCTGGGGAGCCTGCACAGGGGGAGAGGGAGAAGGCTGGGAAGCTGTAGGCAGGGAGCCCAGAAGCAGGGGAGAGGAGGTGGGAGCAGAATTTACCACCTCTGATCTGGCAAATTCCCTGGTTCAGGACCACTCAGGTCCCAGAGGCGCTAGACCAGGGAGGCTGAACCTGTAACAAAGCTTTAATACTGGTATCAGCTAGAGTCTCAGTGGAATGCATTACAGGATCTGAGGTTTCCCAAGAGTTGGTTCACTAAGGTGAGCTATGCCTCCTTCTAGATGAGATGGGCTGCTTCTTCATAGAGATCTCATCACTGGAGCCAGCTCTGAGGCTCCAGAAGTCATCCTCTCACTTGCTCATCCTTATAGCCCATAAAAAGTGATGGGGCCATGGCTTGGTGACCAACTACAGTCCGGCAACAGTTACTGCTAATCTCCCTTAAAAACTAACGGTTCCAGGCAGAAATTACACACGCCTTAATATGCAAGATGCCCACACTTTCTGCAAAGAAATTATCTTGCAACAAACACAATAGAAGCCATTTTTCTCCTCATTACAATAGTGGCTCTCATCTTCCGAGTTTCCAAGTTTGTTGCAACAATGGAATTGAACAAGGAAGAGACACTAAGGAAAAGTTCAAACTACTTTGGTTTTACCACCACAAAGGAAGAGTAACTCTTAAAAAGGAACTTTAAACACTCAGAATGCAGCAAGTGTTTATTGTCATCTCTGATTTTTGGCCCCTACTGCAGTCTGTCTTGTGCCACAAGGAGCTCCAGCCCTTCATGCCAATTTCAGACTTGAAAGAGAAGCCACCTTTAGCTGGCTATCCTACTTAAAGAGGAAGAGAGACAATGATAGCCACTACCCGAGACTAACAGAGCACTCATCAAGGGCCTGTAGAAATTCTGTCCAGGAGAGCACATACAAAAACTATTTTCAGTTCCCTTCCCTTGCTTCATGGCATCAAGCCTGGGAAACCAAAGATTAACCTCCCACTAGAGCTGACCGCCACTTAGGGCCTAGGAGAAATGTGCAAAGAATCCTGAAAGTACCACCCCCCCCTCACACAGGGCTAAGAGCTTTCACAGTTCCTGAAAGCATGCAGGTGTGCTACAGGGCATGTTGGGGATGTATGTGTACACAAGTTGACATGGGAGTGTAAAGATATGCTTGATGATGGTCTGGGGCAAAAATGACAGGCTTAGGGGGACAAAGCTGATTGGTGGGGTGCATAATCATCTGTAAATGTCAGCATGTGTATGACAGTAAGCTCACTCAAAAGAAGAAAAAAGTCTCAAGGTAAAAGGGGACCTGAAAGCATCATCTTGGAGAAGAAGTAGGGAGTGGTAGAAAAAGAGCACAAAATCCCAACAGGTCTATTCAAGGTAGAATCTCACTGGCTCTACAAGAGCTCTGTATAAAGCACACACATTCCATGTGAAGTCATGGTTGCAGCAGCAGAACTAACTAAAAAACGATCTGATCCGAAAGAGAGAGGAACACCTTCCCAGTGACTTCAGGGCTCTGCACATCTTCAGGTGGATTCCCTCTTACCCACACCCGGTCATCATTGGATGTTAACACACTCAGCTCCTCATTAAGATGAAGTGTCTGGTGTTGTTCAGCAGCCCCAATAGGCTGAGCAAGAAGGGGTCAGAATAGGTTCCAAATGTTCAGCTGGAAAGGTTGTGGTGCAAAGTAGAGAGTGAGTGGATCCTTGGAGCATTGGGGAAAGGGTCAATCCAATGGCTGCTCCACAAATGCCATTGGTCATTAATAGCTGTGTGTCTGAACTCCTATTGACTCAACATCAAATGCTAATATGACATCCTCCAAACTGTTCCTATTACTGGCCAAGTCAGCAGAACATCTATTAACCTAAGTGTGATGGGGTTCAGGGGTCCCTCTGCACTGCACCCTGTCCGCTGGCAGGAGTGACACTCACTCAGCAGGTACAACAGGAGGTTTATTAGGCAACAGATGCCCAGTTTCTCACAGAGCGTCAGTACAGCAGTTAGACAGTCCTTCCAACACGTCCTGGGGAGAAGACCCCGAGGGGTGCCCCTCTGGGATGTAGCTTTCCCCCTCCTCTGGCTGGCTGCCTTCTAGCTCTCTCTTCCCCTAGCTTCTAACTGCCCTCCCCCCATTCAAAAACCGGCTCGGCTCCTCCCTCCTCTTTGTTCAGGGCAGAGGTGTTACCTGCCAGTTGTAGCCCCAGGGTCATCCTTAGCCATGGGGAGCTGCTCTGCTTGCCTCTCACATCCAGCTTGACTTACACATGCACTCCCCCCACTCCATCACACTCAGTTTTGGTAGCTGTCCTCTTATCTTGCCAATTCCAAAAGCAACAGATTCCCCTCTTAGTTTAAGAATGCTTAGAACAAAATAATTCACACATACTCCCCATTTGGTTTGGCAATCTTTATAGCCACAGTACGTAATAACCATGCACAAAATCAAGTGATGAATACATATATTTACAAAGTGAATTGCACTTAACTGAACACAGGAACCATGAGTAAAAGTGAAAGAAACCTCTTCTCAGTTGCATAAATGTCCAGTGCTATAGTCCACAAAACCCAATAGATAACAAAAAAAGAATGTAAATAACTGCAATAAAGCAGCTTTAGAGCTCACAACATTTGTCTGGAAATACCACTGCTCACCATTCTGAACTACAAAATTCTACATTTACAGTCCTGGTAAGGGTCTGTTCTAGAAGCTATGGGAGTTCAGGCTCACCTCTAAAACACTGTAACCCAGGTAAGTACAGATTTCAGCCTTCATGAGAAGTTGCCTGACTTTTGCCCCTTTGGGGGCGGGGGGAAGCAGGCCCTTAATTAGCATAGTCTCTTTTAACGTTATGAAGGGGAAAAAAAGAGAAGCCCAAGTAGGTGCCTATGAAATACCTCATTAGGTCTGCGTTTTATTATGTTGTTTTCAAACAGATCAAAAAATGTATAGAGAGCCTATACTTCATGCTCACAAGGTGACAATCAGAGGGCAGAGATGAACGCAACAACACTTTTACACTGCTGACAGATCAAGGCTGTTTCAGTGTTCTGTGCCCACAGAGCTAGCACTCAAAGATTTGAGGATACACAATTGAGAAATCTTGCTGGCCAAATAGAAAGGCTGATTTCAAATAAGTTGTTCAATGGGTGATCTGTGCAGACAGCAAAAAACAGGCCATCTTTTTTAAAAAAAAAAAAAAAAAAAACACAAAAAACTAACAACCTAACCTAACAATAGCAACCTAACAATTCTCAGTTGAAAGAGCAGTTGTCCTTCAGCATGAGGATACCTCTTAATGTACAGATATTTCTCAATGACTTAACAAAAAAACAAAAAAACCACAAGGGCTGCGTCTACACTAGAGTGTCAGATTCCCAAGGTGTTCTGTCAACAGTAAAATCGATAGAACACAACACTGCTGTCGACAGCCTTATCCCACTCCCCACGAGGCATAACACCTCTTGACAGAAAGCCGATCTGGATGTTCTAGGGGACCCTCTGTCGACAGAGTTTCTGGGACACTGGGCAGCCCTCTCTACTGTGCCATTTTGTTGAGTGCGCAGCCAGAATCTTGTGATCCATTCAGCAGTTTGGACGTGATCTGGTCAACAGAAGTTTTGTTGGAAGATACCTTCTGACAAAAAAAAAAACTGTCAACAAATCACTGTACTCTAGACATAGCCTAGGTCTCTTTCTTACAGGCTGGGAGTTCTGTAGGCGTACCAAGTATAGTCAGCTGCCTCTGATATAGCTCTGATGAACAGGGGATGAGGGGGAGGAAGGATGGGAAATCATATTCATTTCTTCTCTGCCAAGTGATGGCAAAACAGAGTCCTCTTAACAGATTTAACAGTTACAGCAGACAGTCATTTGTGGAGTTTTTCCAGTAAATCATTAAAATTGTTACACTTTCCTGCTTTACATGCCAGAGATGAACTCCACAGGCAGTCAGAGTACGTTTCACTGAACGCACAGATATCTGGGTATTTACTGCAACATCCTCATCTGAGACAGAAAAGAATGTAAGACTGAATAAAGAACCCTACTCAGAATAGGATAAGCCAATTTAACAAGGTTCCATTGTGCATACATTCAGTAACGCAGCCAGTGTTTATCAATTTTGGTCTTTTGCCTCCTCTCCAAAACAGCTTCAATACATAGCTATTAGCTAGTTATTAGTCGACATTCTGCAGTGAAACCAGAGACCAAAGTCAACAGCTACAAAATTGATTTTAGGTATGCAACTGGCATACCTAAAAGTGCGGAGCAGCTGTTGACATTCCTGGTAAGCGCAGACATAGCCTAAGTGTCCTTTCTAGTGCTAATGGCCTCTGGAATACCTTTGGCAAAATCATCTCATCCCCACAGGAAGGGGAAAGGTTTGTGCTTTGCTGACTTTGCAAGCAATTGCAGAACAGCAGGTGGGAAACAATCCAGACAGTCTAATGAAGCAACAAACCAAGGCAAAACAAAAACATCATGTCAAATGCGGAATGAAGTGCGCCAGAAAAGTAAAAGGCAAATCCTTCATCCACACTGCTCCCAGGCCTGAGCACAGTGATTCCTAAAGGGATCAAATCACCACAATTCTGCAGCAGAAGAGGAGCATGGCATTCAGATTGTATTGGGGGATTCTGTATCTTCCATACATCACAGATGAGTTCTCAGAAGTATCTCCCTCCACAACTCTCAGTACTGGGGATGGGATCAGTGCGTCCACAATTCAGCAGATTATGCTAGGACCAGTTTGCACAGGAAGTAGCCCAGGATCTCTTCAGTAATGAGACAGATGTGCTTGGGTCCTATTAGGACACTGAGCCAAATCCTAGCAATCTGGACAAATCACAAAAGTAAAAAGTTTATTCCAGAGCCTATGAATTTGAGTATAGCATGGCACTTCCTGCTTCTCTCCATTCTTCTCAAATTAGCCTGCAGAAAAATCTCATCACCTAACGAGAGGGTGGTGAAGTTCACCTTTAGAAACAAAGGCTTTGCAGGGTAAATCACCACATTAGTAAGTTACTTTGGACTAAGGTCTCTTTCTTAGCAGCACAATTCTCTGTCATAACACAAACTACTCTCTGATTGCTCCTCAGTCCTTCATACAGTGTTCTGTTGAATGAGCTTTAAAAAGTCGACTCCAGCTAGAAGAGTGGATGCCTGCTCATGAAAGGGGCATTTTCAAAACGCTGTAAGAATTTTCAGTATACTATGATCTGGCCACCCTCCACACAACAGCTCAGACACACCAGAAAGGAGAAGGTTCCAGCTCAGGTCTTGCTAAGAGTGCTGTTCTCAGGATGTTATTAGTGAGAGTGTTGAATCGCTCTTTGAGTATACTAGTGCTGGGAATTTGCAGGGACAGTATACTTCATTTCCTAGGAGGATAAATACCTTCACCATCAGACAGGGACCTTTCAGCTAAAAGCTAATACCACAGCCTGTAATGAATCCTGCAAGTGACTGGTGAATGTACTAGAAAACAGGTTAAATTTAAAGAATTTATGATAAACTACAAAGTGCTAAGACTATGTGACCACTTAGGTTTTCTGTATGAAAAATTCAATACATTTGGCTGGATATTGTACAAAGAAAATCCATCAAAATTAATTGCCCTTGATTTTATTACATAACCAGATACAAAACAGTTGAGACTGGAATGCCAATCCCACCCAAGCACACAACATACAGTTTCAGATTCACTTCATAATCATAAAATCCCTTCACTGACATGCAAGGCAGCGGGTGTCAAATGAGGCACGAACTCAGAATTTGAAAATATACTTGGGGGGGGGGGAAGAAAATCGCTGGAAGTTGCTTTAGCTAACTTAGAGAACAGCTGATGCTCCCACCTCCTCATTTCACTTGGTATTCTCTTTCAAACACAATACTGTTTATTGCAAAGGTGCAACAATAGCAGAGCTGGTGACTGATGAAGCCTTACTCAAAAGGTTTTTCACAAACTAGCAAGCAACTAACAAGTAAGTTTTATAGTTGTTAGTCCTAATGACGACAGAATCAGCCATAGTATGTGAATTACAATCATTTGGAAGTTAGAGCCTGCAATTTGGAGAACAGGCTATGAGTGAACTGGCAAGACTGTGCATTATGCAGAATCTTCTATAGTTTAGTAGAAGTCAACGAAAACATTAAGCACAAGGTCAATAGTGAATGATAATGGAAAGAAAATCCAAGATGCTGGGATTCTGCTTAAGCTTTACAAAATATAGAAAGTATTGTGTTTCTCTACAATAACCAAAAACCTTAACAAGTGCAGGTATGTACATGACATGAAAATATTGCTTTACTCTCACCTCACAGATTTAGGGACAGACCTAGTGAGAAAGCAGCATGCAAAAAAATTCTAGGACTAGGAAGGATTTCTCCTCCAGACACTGATCTACAGTATAAAATGAACTTAGTTCTACAGCTTGCAAGACGACCTTAAAATTAATATGCTGGCACTTACTGTACATTAATGTTAATTAACATAAGCCAAGAATAAATATTAAGCCACTTCATACTGCCTGCACACATCTGACAGGCAACCATCATGGCAAATAATGCAATACAGACATACTTCATTGATCCCAAGAAAAACAAAATGAAGAGTAAAAAGACTTCCCAGGCAGGAAAACAGTAAAACTGCACAGGCCACACTAACTCTCATTTCAAGGGAATTACATGACAAGTAAGGTTATTTTCAATACCACTTGTGTGCAGCCACTAAAAACCTCACCATGATGCTTCATCTGGACAGAAAAACAGAACATTTTTAGTAGAATAGATATTTTCTTTTAAATTTCTCCCCCAGGTTTACATAAACAAAGGGCTGTGAGAAAGTCTGACAGGAAAATTAAAGCCTAAATTTAGTTATTTCTTCAGCCATTATAACCAAGTCCCCATGCTTTCTCTCCCACACAAAAATAGAAATATACATTTGAGGAGAGTGCTTCATGGGATAATAGCCAGCAGCAGATGTTCCACAACAAATACGTTTACCAGATCAGTGCCTACACTTCAAGCCCAGAAGTCATCACATTCAAGAGGGAATTTCAGAGGAATGGGAATATTAGCCCTACAGTTAAAGCTCTAAGATGAAAGAACGGGTTTGGGGACAGGTGTGGAGAAGAGGGACACAGGGAGTCACTGAATCACAGGAAATATTTGAAATGAGCCCATATAAGTTTCTAACTGAAGCACAGACAATGGGAGGGGCACAGACAGCTTCTACAGGAGGTCACAGATTCTGACAGCACTGGAGTTTGTTGGATTTCTGTCCATCGGTGGTTGGTGGGACGCTGATATCAACTACATTGTTGCCAGGAGACTCATCGTGTGCAGATCGATCAGCAATCTGCTTCTGAGACACAATGCGGTAGATTTCTGTAAGTGAGAACAGAAGTGTTACCAAGGGCCGAGACTCATGCACATTTGCTCCAACAAGTTATCTGCACATTCCACAGAATAAACCTCCAAAGGACTCCAGATAAAATGAGTGCTGAAGAATTTCAAGAGTAAATCAATGGCTTATTAAAAAGGTAGCTAGTCTGATGTACTCTGGTGCTTCCCATAGCAGACCCTTTGGACACCTCAGAAAACCATTATTTTTAACAGCTTCCTCATCAGTTGTATAGCTGTATCCTTCTGCCATGCTCTGTTAATAAGGGCATAATGGAAACTAGCTCTTTGTTTAATCTGCTCTTGCTGCCAACTCCTCCTCCAAAATCCTGCTTTCCACCAATTTGCAGTGGATATGGTGGATGGGGTTTTAGTAGGGTACAGGAAGAAAGATTAATTCCCTGCAAGTGAGCTCTTTGTTTAAGGGCTTGTCCTAAATTAAAAAGGAGTCACCTTCTAGAAGCACTATTGTTCAACAGGACATTTGATAACTTTTCACTTATGCAACCAGCAGTTCTTTCCAAAGCTTCCTGGACACTTCAACTCTAGTCAACTGCTACAAGATCATCATCATGTTGTTACAGCTGCATTGTAACAGCCATTGTCTCCCCCATGGTGGTCTAGAGCAGATACATTAGTGGAAGCAAGAGCGTCCCATAACAGTGCAATACTACATCATAAAGCAAAATTATTTCTTTCCTATTCAAACTAATCAACTAGACTGTGAAGTGAGAGCATTAATGATCTTGTGACACTTCAGAGGAAACTTGAGCCTGTTTCAGAAATATACTTCTTTGCTTGTGTTGTTAGAATCAGAATTGTAGCTAACACTGGAACAGGTGTCAAGAGATCATTAATCCAGTCTCTTGCACTGGTGGCAGGAAGTGTTATCCTCTAGGCCATTCTTGACAGATATTTGTCCGACCAGCTCTTAAAAAGTGAGATTCCACAATCTCCCTAAGAAATTTCTTCCAGTGCTTAATCACCCTGACAGTTAGAAAGCTTTTCCAAATGTTCAGCCTAAACCTCTCTTGCAGCAGTTTAAGACTGTTGCTTCTTGTCCTATCATCAGAGATTAAAAAGAAGTTTCTCCCCCTCATCCCTGTAAAAACGTAGTAGTAGTAGTAGTAGTAGTAGTAACAGCAGCAGCATCCTTCAGTCTACATAGGCTATGGATCGCGCCCTTGTTAGTTCCATTTGGGATCATCATTTGCAGCGCTGACTGACTGTGAAGGCCCACACGAGAGTGACAGTCCTTGCTGCATCTGTTGCATGTGTAATGGGTGTCTGGCAGGTCCTTACTGTGGGCTCGCTTCTCCTCTGCTAGCTGTCTGATCCTCATCTCACCCTTCTGAAGGCCCTCGTGTAGTTCCTGCCTCCATTTGCTCAGATCATCTGCCAGCTCCTCCCAGCTGTCTGGCTCAATGTCTACCTCCCCGAGGTCCCTCTTGCAAACATCTTTGTAGCACAACTGGGGGTGTCTGGGAAGTCTTTTGCCAGAGGCTAGCTCGCCATACAGGATGTCTTTTGGGATCCTTCCATCATTCATCTGGTGGACGTGGCCAAGCCAGTGGAGCAGACACTGCCTGAGGAGGGTATGCATGGTTGGGATTCCAGCTTGCTCAAGGACAGCGGTGTTGGGCACTCTGTCCTTCCATGATATTCCAAGGATGCACCTGAGGCAGCACGAGTGGAAGACATTCAGCCTGTTTTCCTGGCAGGCGTACACGATCCAAGACTCGCTGCCATAAAGGAGGGTGCCGAGGATACAGGCTCTGTAGACTTGCATTTTGGTGTGGGTGTACAACTTGATGTCATTCCACACTCTCTCGCTCAGTCTGGACAGAGTTGTGGCTGCTTTTCCAATCCTCCTATTTAGCTCAGACTCCAATGACAGGGTGTCAGTGACGGTGGACCCGGAAGTAAACAAACTCGTGGACGACCTCTAACGCATAGTTGTCAATGCTGATTGATGGAGGTTCAGCACTGTCCTGAGGAAGTACATTTGTCTTCTTTAGGCTGATGGAAAGCCTGAAGTCCTTGCATGCTTTGGGGAACTGATCCAGCAGTTTCTAAAGCTGGTCTTCTGTGTGTGACACTACAGCAGTGTCATCTGAGACCACCATCTCTCTGACGAGGACTTCCTGTACCTTAGATTTAGCTTTCAGCCTTGCAAGATTAAACAGTTTCCCATCAGATCTCGTGTGCAAAAAGATGCCCTCTGTTGAAGATCCAAAGGCATGCTCCTGGAGGAGCATGAAGGAGATCCCAAACAATGTCGGAGCAAGGACACATCCTTGTTTGATGCTGCTCCTGATGCTGAAAACATCTGATAACGTGCTCCCATATTGGATGGTTCCTCTCATGTCTTCGTGGAAAGACTGGATCATCTTGAGTAACCGTGGAGGACAGCCTATCTTGGAGCAGTTTGAACAGTCCATCCCTGCTGACCAAGTCAAAGGCCTTGGTCAGGCTGATGAAGGCTATATATAGAGTGGCTTCCTCTGCTCCCTGCATTTCTCCTGCAGCTGCCTCAGGAGAAAAGACCATGTTAACAGTAGAGCTCTCTGCGTGAAATCTGCACTGTGATTCGGGATACACCCTCTCAGCAATCTTCTGGAGTCTGCCGAGGATGACACCAGCGAACAGTTTACCAGTGATGCTTAGAGGGAGATTCCACAGTAATTCTTGCAGTCGCTTCTGTCTCCTTTGTTCTTATACAAGGTTACGATGTTAGCGTCGCACATATCCTGTGGAATATCTCCCTCTCTCCAGCACAGGCACAGTAGCTCATGTAGGGGTTCCAGGAGGGTCTCCGTGGCACACTTGATTACCTCTGGTGGTATACCATCCTGGCCAGGGGCCTTTCCTACTGCAGTGCTGTTGATGGCTTTCTTCAGTTCATCCACAGTTGGTTCCTGGTCCAGTTCATCCATTAGTGGTAGGAGCTCAACGGCATCAAGGGCTGTATCAACCACAACGTTCTCGTGTAAGTACAGCTCGGAGTAGTGCTCGACCCAGCGCTCCATCTGTTTGGCTTTGTCAGCGATGACTTCAGCAGATTTGGATTTCAGAGGTGCCATCTTGTTCTGGGTGGGTCCTAATGCCTTCCTGATGCCCTCGTACATTCCCCTGAGATTACTTAAGTCAGCACTGGTCTGGATGCTGCTGCATAGCTCGAGCCAGTAGTTGTTGGCACAGCGCCTGACCGTCTGCTGTACTGTTTTTCTGGATGCTCTGAGTGCTTGCAGGGTACTCTGGCTCAGTAAACGTTTGTACTCCAGGGGGTGCAGCATGCTTCTTTTGATGGCTGGAATCATCTTATTGCAGTTTGGTTCAAACCAATCATTTGTGTTTCTAGCTCTTCTTCCAAACACCGACAAGGCCGTGTTGTAAATTGTACCCCTCAGATGCTGCCATCTGGATGTCACATCGGCACCCCCAGGGCTGCTGCACAGATTCTCTGAGGGTCTCCGAGTGTTTCGGCTCTCTCCCAGTTTGCTGTCTTTCTGGCATCACTGCAGGGCCTTCCAGTTGGTTTAGAGCGGTACAGCTTCTTGGGAATCACCTTGAGTTTGGAGCAAACTAGCGAGTGATCTGTATCACAGTCGGCACTTTATAGCTGTGTGTCAGAAGGACATTTGAGGTTATCAAGTCTAGCAATGACCACGTCTAGTTGATGCCAGTGTTTTGAGCGTGGGTGTCTCCATGACACTGTGCTGTGGCTTGGTTTGGAAAAATGTATTTGTGATACACAGATTGTGGTACGTGCAAAGTTCGAGAAGATACTGTCCATTTTCATTCATTTTTCCCCACACCGAAGTGGCCTAAGCAGGAAGGCCATGAGTCACGATCGGCTCCAACTCGTGCACTGAAGTCACCCAAAATGTACAGTTGTCCGCGAGCAGGTATTTGCACTATGGCAGCATTAAGCACATCATAAAACTTGTTTTACTTCCGGTGTGGCGTACAGGGTTGGAGCATAAGCGCTGATCAGGTGGACAGGACCTGCGCAAGTTTGAAGTATGACCTGAAGGAGTCTTTCTGATCTGCCCATGACTAATTCCACCATTTGTAGAAGCGTGTTTCTGATGGCGAAGCCAACACCATGCTCCCTGGGTTCTTCTTGGGCTTTACCCTGCCAGAAAAAGGTGTAGTCCTTTTCCTTTAGGGATCCCAAATCTGTGAGTCGCATCTCTTGTGGAGCAGCAATGTCAACTTGGAGCCTCTTCAGTTCCTCATTGATGACAGCAGTCTTTCGGGTGTCGTGGGTGTCGCTGATGTCCTGAAGATCTTCAGTCAAACCGGTCAGCATGGTCCGCACATTCCAGCAAGCAAGCTTAAAACTTTGATGGTTTCTTTTTCTTGTTGATTTTCTTATCGGTTTGCCTGGTGCTCAAATTTCAGTCACTTGTCAGGTTTGGGAACCTTAAGCCTCACGCACCCAGTGTGGCAGGTGAACCGTGGAGGGACAGTACCCTTCTGGCTGGGGGCTGCCCAGCAAGATGCGATGCTCTCTCCCACCGTCAAAGGCGACCCCTGGCACTCGTTCTCTACGACAATTGACCGAGCGTTTATAACCAGTATCTGTTACCTCCTGTGTTGGTTCAACGCTGTTAAGCAATGCTGGAATACCTCTCCAGGTGTGAGCCTGGGCAATTTTTTGGGACCCTGAGCTGCCCAGACACCAGTGTTCCCCTCTTGGCTTTACCGCTATAGTCCAAAGGAGAGGATAACCAGCTCAGCTGCAGGAGTTGCTGGGTCAATGCCAGAAGCTGGCACAGAACCGCCTTTGGACTCCCCTCCGGATTTTCTGTCAGGGTTTACTCCCTTAGCCTTGCTCCTTCCCAGGATAACCCACAAGGCAGTGGGGCTGTAAAAACTTAAGTACTTGAAGATGTGTGCCCCCTCAGTTCTCTGTCATAGGTCATGTTTTCTAAATCATTAGATCATTTTGTTGTTCTCCTCCAGACTTTTCCCCCCCCCCAATTTGTCCATACCTTTCCAGAAATGTAGCGCCCAGAGCTAAACACTATATGCCAGCTGAGGCCTACTCAACACGAGAGTGGAATGGAAAAATTACTCCTAGGTCTTGTTCACAACAGTCTGGTAATACATCCCAGACTGAGACTGGGGGGGGTAGTGTTGAGATGGAGGACAACCACACAAAGGCTTATCTACACAAGCCCCCACTTTCAAAAAGGGGCACACTAATGAGACACTTTGGGATATGCTAATGAGGTGCTGCATAGTCGACATAGCCAAAGAGTTACACTGTTGACTTATATTTAGCCTCTGATTAAGATTCCTAGATCCCTTTCTGAAGTACTCCTTCCTAGGCAATCATTTCTTATTTTGTATGCGTGCAACTGATCGTTCCTTCCCAAGTGAAGTACTTTGCATATGTCCTTACTGAATTTCATCTATATGTCAGATCATTTCTCCAGTTTGCCTAGATAATTTTGAATTTTGATCCTATCCTCCCAAAATACTTACAACCCCACCCATCTTCAGACCATCTGTAAACTTTACAAGTGTACTCTCTATGCAGTTATCTGAATAACTGATGAAGATATTGAACAGAACCAGACTCAGACTGAACCCTGCAGAGTAAAATATTTGAATTAAAGGTCTTTAAAAACCCTTTCATTGTGCCAGTTGGACAGACAAAGAAAGAGTCTGCTTTGCAGTCAGTCTTTACTACCTATTGGTCTGTCCCGAGGGCCATCACCTTCCCAGTGGCAATAGCTGGGAGAGTCCATCTGCAAGCATCTCCAGAACCAGCTGAATTTTTGAAATGCTCTGGAGCATGCAGCCTACCTGGGTCTCTAAGTTGGCTATATTAGGAGTCTTAACCAATGCAAATAGTCCATAAGAAGCTGCATACAGGAGCAGAGTGTAGTTCAATAAGGGCTATCAAAATCCTTTTTTTTTTTTTTTTTTTTTTTTTTTTTTTTAAAGACCCCACCAGACTACATCCCTGGCAATATTTTGAAGCGTCTATACAGTGGGGAGAGATGCAGTCCCTTTGGGCATCTCACTACATTTGCCTTTTTCCAGGTGCCCAGGACTTTCCTGAATACCACATGTTTTCCAAAGATAACAGCCAATGGCTCTACAATCACATCAGCCAACTACCTCAGCATTCTTAGATGCATTAAATCTGGCCGGCCCCATGGATTTGTACATGTCCAGCTTTTTTAAATAGTTCTTAACCTGTTCTTTCACCACCAAAGGCTGCTCACATCTCCCCACTATACTGGGCTGTCTACTGCAGCAGCGTGAGAGCTTACATTGTGTGTGAAGACAGAGGCAAAAAAAAAAAAAAAAAGCAAGCATTGAATACTTCAGTGTTTTCTACATCACCTGTCACTAGGTTACCTCCCCCATTCATTGAGGGTCCCTCACCTGCCCTGACCACCACCTTATTGCTAACAGAGCCATATAAACCTCAGAACTGGCAAGGGATGTACAAGGTAATTAAATTCCAATTGCACTTTGGCCTTCCTGATTACACACACCCCTGCATACTCAAACAATATATTCATACTCTTCCCTAGTAATCTGTCTAAGTTTACACTTCTTGGTGAGCTTAAACACAAAAAGGAAACTTAAAAAGGCTTCAGTCTGGCTTAACAGTGGTCACCAACCACATTTGCTTTTCCTCACAGCACACTGGGATGGTGTGCTCCTGCACCTTCTAGGGTTCTTTAAAATACAGCCAGCTCTCCTGGACTCCATTTCCTCTCATGTGAGTGTCCCAAGGGATCCTGCGCCCATTAGCTCCCTCAGGGAGCCAAGTCTGCTCTTCTGAAGCCCAGGGTCTGATTTTACTGCTCTCCTCTTCCTTTGGTCAAGATCCTACACTTGGCCATTTTAGGACTGAAGCTGCCCAGGCGTCCACCCACATGTACCTTCCCTACCAATTCCTCTCAGTCTGAGAGTAGCAGGAGCTGAAGTACTCAGGTTTTTTTTTTGTATCTGTCTTCAGTAAGGCATTTAATACAATCTTGTCCATGAAGTCAAGATGCAGCACATCTACTGCTTCCCTCCCATCCATGCTTGTTATCACATCAAAGAAAGCTAGTTGGTTGGTTTGACGCAATTTGTTCTTGACAAATCTAAGCTGACAGTTATTTATCACATTATGTTCCAGATGTCTACAAACCTTCCATAACTTATGTTTTCCCTTATCTTTCCCGATACAGAAGTTAAATTGAATGGTATGCAATTTGCACTATATTTGCCCTTTTCCTATGTGCTGGAATCTCTCCTGTATTCTGTGTGTCTTTTCAAAAGATAATTTCTAGTGTCTCAGATAGCTCCTTAGTCAACACCTTGAGTATTCTAGGATGCATTTCATGAGGCCCTCATGATTTGAAGGCATTCTAAGCAATTTTTAAACTGGTTCTTTTAGTTTCTGAACCTACCCCACTTTCACTGGCATTCAGTATGATGTTAGGCACCCAACTGCCACTAGCCTTCTTGTGGAAAACCAAAACAAAGTCATTAGGCATTTTTGCCACTCTGGCATTTTCCGTTATTCTTCCCTATTCATTGATTAACAAGCTTATCCTGTCCTTGGCTTTTCTCTTACTTCCAATGTATTTGTAGAATGTTGTTTTCTTGTTATCCTTTATGTCTGTAGCTAATTTAATTTTGTTTTGTGCCATGGCCTTTCTAAATTTGCCCTGCTTGCATTTTGTTTATATTTAGCCTTTGTAAATTAACTTAGTTTCCACCTTCTTGTGGGACTCCTTCAATGTTTAGATATTCAAGATGTCCTGATTAAATCAGCATGGTCTCTTGCCATACTTCCTATCTTTCCTATATGGCGTGATAGACATTATTTAAGCATACAAGAGCAAACTCTGGTGGGGGGAGGGGAAGGGGGAGAGGAACAGACACTGTCTTCAATAGTTTTTCCTTTTAACACTTGTTTCCCATGGGTTCTCATAGAATCATAGGGCTGAAAGGACCTCAGGAGGTCATCTAGTCCAGCCCGCTGCTTCAAAAACAGGATCAACCTCAACTAAGACAATAATCAAATCCAATATTTGCATGGTCTTTGGCAGTTATTGCAAAATGTATGCATCTTGGCTGGGAGCAGCTTGCTTCCCACAGGCACTTCTCTCTTCAAGCTGTAGCAAGAAGCTTCTATCCTAGGCTTTTATACCCCACTGGAGATAGCGGTCCCACTTCTGACCATTATTTGTCAGGATTTTCCACAGGTCAGGATTAGCTTCACATTCTTTCATATCTCACTTGCATGCGTCTTTACAGCAAAGCTTGAGATGTCTTGTTCTCGTCCTCCAAGAGCTTCCTGTATAGCATGTCCAACCTACTCAGATGGCCCAGCATGCAGCTGTCTTTCTTTCAGCAGGGCTATCACACTTGGTAGATTTGCCCTTTGAAGAATCTGTCTTGGCAACTCTCTTGCCAGGGATGTTGAGTATGCATCAAACAACATAGAAGGAAAAACTGTTTAACCTATGCTCATCAAGAGAAAAAGGCGTTTCCCTCCCCACGTGTGTGCAGAGGATGCAAGGTTGGTATCCTAGCATTTTTGTTTTTAATGGTAGGCTTTTAGTTAGATTGCATTGGAAAGGCTGTCTCCACCTTCAGCAAACATTTAGCTCTTCATCCAGTGAGAGGCTGGGAGTCACCATAGAACCAAAATAGCTGAACCTTTTGGACTACTTCCAGTAAAGTAAATGAAGGATCTTGTGGAAACCAAGTTCTTAAATGCTGATGGTGAGTGCAAATGCCTAAGAACTTGAACAAAAGTCCATGAGTTCTTGTAATAAGTCTTCTACTTGGATTAGAAGGACAGCATTATAAGCAAAGAAAAGTGCCCCGATGAGCACCTTTCTGACAAAAGTCAGGACAGGTTGAAAAAAAAAAAAAAAAAGTTTCCCATCCAATCTTGTGCAGGGATACAGGCCATCTTTCATGTTCTTAAGTAGGCAGTTCAAGAGTACTGAGAAGATTCTAGAGATTGTAGGGGCTTCATAGCACTGTTCCTCTCAAAGCAGTCTCGCATGCAGCCTTCAAACTGGGTATCTGTTCTCATGTTAGCAAAACAAAGCAGCAGAAATGTAGCGCTTTAACAACTAAGCGAATGATTTATTCGGTGATGAGCTTTCGTGGAACAAACCCACTTCTTCAGATGAATTTCATTTCCAATACAGACTGACATTTACAGCCTATATTGAAAGCGAGATTGCTCTGAAGAAGTGGGTCTGTCCCGCGAAAGCTCATCACCGAATAAATCATTTGGTTAGTCGTTAAAGTGCTACATTTCTGCTGCTTCGTTTTGTTGGAGTACAGACTAATACGGCTACCTCTCTGTTACTGTTCTCATGTTATGGAATAAACTTATAAAAGACTAAAATGGGTTGGTTGGCATCCCCTCTTTTCTAGTACATTAAGGTCTCAGTATGTGAATCTAGAGTATGTGACCCGCTCTTACACAGCTAATCCCTAAATTCATGCTTTATAGAGTAAACCCTCCAGATATGCCCAGGTGTGAGGTGGGGAGGAGATCCCCCTGTCAAAGGCGATCATTCCCCTGAGTGCTGCCAGGGGCAAGGGGCTCCAGTCACCACCATGTTCCCCAGCTCCAATCCCTGCAGACCCAGCTCAACTCCACCCCCACCCTCCCCTGCAGCCCTAACCCAGCCCAGGCTTAAACCCCACCACCAGCCTCTCCCACACGCCAACCCACCACCCAAGCCCCTGACTTACGCAAATTTCAGGGTACACAAGGGTTATGAGGAACACAACCCTCGTGTACCTTGGGGGATTACTGTATTTCAAACAGATCATCTCTGCTAAATGCTTTTTGGTTAGGTTCACAAACATACAGTGGTCAGTTTTACTCTCTACACTTTTCTTGCAATTGATGCAAATAGGCTGACCTTCCAGACACTAATCCATCCTGCGGTTCAGGATAGACATGATTCACCAGCTGTTGTCACCTTAGTGCACCTACTTTTGCAAAAGACATTAGAGGAGGTTTTGGAGTTAATTGATAAGCTGAATAGTAACAAGTCTCCAGGACCAGACGGCATTCACCCAAGGGTTCTGAAAGAACTCAAATGTGAAATTGCGGAGTTATTAACAGTGGTTTGTAACATATCCTTTAAATCCACTTTGGTACCAAATGACTGGAAGACGGCCAATATAACACCAATATTTAAAAAAGGCTCTAGAGGAGACCCTGGCAATTATAGACTGATAAGTTTAACATCAGTACCAGGCAAATTAGTAGAAACACTAGTAAAGAATAAAATTGCAAGGCACGTAGAAGAGCACGAATTGTTGGGCAAAAGTCAGCATGGTTTCTGCAGAGGGAAGTCGTTTCTAACTAATCTATTAGAATTCTTTGAAGGGGTTAATAAACATGCGGACAAGGGGCACCCAGTGGACATAATATACCTAGATTTCCAGAAAGCCTTTGACACGGTCCCACACCAAAGGCTTTTATGTAAATTAGGCGGTCATGGGATAGGATGAAAGATCCTTTCATGGATCGGGAATTGGTTAAAAGACAGAAAACAAAGGGTGGGAATAAATGGTAAATTTTCACAATGGAGGAGGGTAACTAGTGGTGTTCCCCAGGGGTCAGTCCTGGGACTGATCCTGTTCAACTTGTTCATCAATGATCTAGAAAATGAGGTAAGCAGTGAGGTGGCAAAGTTTGCAGATGACACCAAGTTGTTCAGGACAGTCAAAACCAAAACAGATTGTGAAGAACTACAAAAAGATCTTAGCAAACTGAGTGATTGGGCAGCAAAATGGCAAATGAAATTTAATGTGGGTAAGTGTAAGGTAATGCATGTTGGAAAAAATAACCCAAATTACACGTACTACATGATGGGGTCAAATTTAGCTACGACAGATCAGGAAACGGATCTTGGAGTTATAGTGGATAGTTCTCTGAAGACATCCATGCAGTGTGCAGCGGCAGTTAGTAAGGCAAATAGGATGTTAGGAATTATTAAAAAAAAAAAAAGGGATCGATAATAAGACAAAAGATATCATACTTCCCCTATATAAAACTATGGTACGCCCACATCTTGAGTACTGCGTGCAGATGTGGTCTCCTCACCTCCAAAAAGATATATTGGCATTAGAAAAGGTTCAGAAAAGGGCGACTAAGATGATTAGGGGCTTGGAACGGGTCCCATATGGGGAGAGGCTAGAGAGACTGGGACTTTTCAGTTTGGAAAAGAGGCGATTGAGGGGCGATATGATAGAGGTATATAAAATCATGAATGGTGTGGAGAAAGTGAATATAGAAAAATTATTTACCTTTTCCCATAATACAAGAACTAGGGGACACCAAATGAAATTGATGGGTAGTAGGTTCAAAACTAATAAAAGGAAATTTTTCTTCACACAGCGCACAGTCAACCTGTGGAACTCCTCGCCCGAGGAGGCTGTGAAGGCCAGGACTCTATTAGGGTTTAAAAAAGAGCTTGATAAATTTTTGCAGGTTAGGTCCATAAATGGCTATTAGCCAGGGATAAAGTATGGTGCCCTAGCCTTCAGAACAAGGGCAGGAGATAAATCACTTGATCACTGTCTTCTGTTCTCCTTCTCTGGGGCACCTGGCATTGGCCACCGTCGGCAGATGGGATGCTGGGCTGGATGGACCTTTGGTCTGACCCAGTATGGCCATTCTTATGTCTAGCTTATCCTGCTACACTTATGAGCAAGATAGCCCTATAGTTGTTGAAGCCGCATAAAAGCAAAGTGATGTCTGTATCACACTTTTTTGCAGTACCACATCCTCTTTCCAGTATTTGAGCAGTGACAGATGAAGTTATGGTAACAGTCTGTCTTTCCTGCACTTGGATTTCTGCTGAGATGCCATCTTTTTTCAGAAGCCTTGCCACTAGATAGCATGTCCATGGTCTTGCTTAGCTTTCCCACAGTGGGCTTCACATCTAGCACCGGCATGACCTGTGAAGTTGGCATTTGGTTGAGTAATCTGCTGGTGATGTTTCTTCTGCATATAGCTCTAAACAGTGTTCAGCACAACTGAGACAACTGCTTACTTTAATTTCACCACTGTGCAATTTGAGAAGAGCAACTTTGTTGCAGTGGGACCTAGAGCTTTCTTCAGGTTGGAGTACATAGCACCAAGGCTTCCTATGTTTCAGGCTTTCTGTAACAGAGTTTGATCTACTAATGATTTGTAAAGCATGTGCTTGCTAACTATACCTCTCTGTTTTTGCATGTCAAAGTTTCACTTTGATGTTATCTGCAGGCTTCTTGTGTTCCAGCCAGACCATGTTCTTAATGTTGGAGAGGTAGCAGTTCTGCTTCATTTTCTTCAAACTAGTCCTTTGGCTACATTTGGGGAAAAGAGACTGCAAAAGCTGTTTCATGTATTTGTGCTTTTAAGTCTTCCCATCCCTACTAAGAAGGCAGAAGAATTTTAGGAAATCATTGAAGTTCAAAGACCTTCAGAAACTTCTGAAATTTTCTCTGGTTACAGGTGTTAAGAGCATTGATTTTGGGCTTACTAAGTAGCTTTTGCGAATAATCAAGGAGTGGCAGGTCAGAATAGTGAAGGAGGTATCACTACGACCGTAAGCGGTACAATCTGTATTAGTCAATGCTGACTGCTGGTTAATTAACCCAGAAGCCTCAAGAAGCACCAATGTCTTCAAGCTGCCGAGTGGCTGGTAAATGGAACTCTTGCTGGTGGACATGCCATCAAAAAGTAGAATAGCAGATTCACTCAGCATTTTTGCCAACAGCATCCACACATGACAGACCAGGCCCTCCAGTTCTGGCTGATAACCAAATTTAGAAGTGGAGCCTCAAAAACATAAGTGGAAGATCTCCCCTGTATGGACAACTCCTGCAATGTATCTGGTTCTAAATGCATCAACTTCATACATTACTTTGGCCCAAACCAGTGAAGTCAAGATCATAGGTTGATCTAAGATTCAACACTACCACCCTTTCACTAGGGTGACTTGAATGAAACCCTTGTACTCCAAGTGGAGCATAGGTCATCTACAAGCCTCCACTTCACTCCATCTCAGGACAAAACACACAAAACAAAAAAACAAAAACAAAAACAAAAACAAAAACAAACTTATAGTGGACTGTCCTTCAGTCTCAGTAGATCTTCTCCACTATGACAGAGGTCTTCCTCTTTTCCATTTTCCTTGTGGGTTCCATCTGACAGCTTGATGGACTAATGCAGGATTATGGTTTTCAGACACTGGGGCCTGTCCATCCCCACACTTTCTTCTCTTGATCTGAAGATCAGGTGGTTCTTGTCCTGCTCTGTTCCAAAGCTCCTCATTTGCGACAAAGTCTTGTCATTTGATGTGAAGGATGCACCTCATACTTCTGGTTATTAAATGTCCCGTAGCTTGTGATTTGTTAATGCTCAGTCCAGTCACTGAGGCAGTTTTGTCTAGTGTTGTGATCTTTTCTTCCATGCTTTCATGTCAGTGTGAAATGAGGGCGACATCAGCAGCAAAATCAATGTCCCCAGCTGTTTGAGAAGTGTCCACTGAATGTTCCATTGACGGCCATCTGTTATCCTGCTCATAATCCAGTCCATTGTGATCAAGAATAGAAAAGATGACAATAGGCATCCTTGTCGCACTCCTGAGAGCATGCTGAAGGGTTCTGACAAGACACCATTGTGAACAACTTGGCATGTCGAGGGTTCGTACACTGAACAAATCAGGTTAATTTTGGATGGGATGCCACAGCGTTGCAGTAGTTTCCTAAGTGTCTCTATGAATGCTGTTGAAGACTTTTTTTTGAAGTCTATGAAGGTTACATACGGGGGTAGCTCCACTCAAGCGACTATTCTACGATCAGAGTTGCTATTTGGTCAGTACAAGATCTCTCACTTGCATGTTCTTCCCTCAGCAGTCTATCAATTTCTATCTTCATTCTCTCCAAGAGAATCTTACCGAAAACTTCTCAATTTGCCACTGGGTTTCAGGAAAGATCTACGTGGGTTGCACGTGCCTCAGCAGCATACCCTCACTGCATTCTTGCAGCCCTTGGGCAACAGCGTGCAGAATAGGGACAGCAGCAGCTACAGCACAGGAAGTGCCTTCATAACATGCATAGGCTGCTGACTGTCAGCTGGACAGCTCTGGCCATGCTGCTGTCACCACCATCACCACTCTACCAAGGCAACAGAAGTGAACTGGGCAGTGGTATTCAGACAGCAGTGTGGCACATGCAGCCAGAGCCAACAAGCAGACAGTCAGTGGTGATCATGGCCCATCCACAAAGCCAGTGGTGGTGACAGGAGCCACAGAAAGGGGAAGGGCTGGGAGAACAAGAGCAAAGCATTGCAGGAGCCACCCACGAAGTCTGGGAGCAAGGCATCAGAGCATTCTTCTCATCACTGTGAGAAGTCTGGCACTAGGTGCCACTCTCCCCCAAGCCCCCAGTCACTGGGATGGGATACTTGTTTGGCGTCTGCTTCAGCTGGGTCCCCCAGATACAGAAGGATCTTTGCGAGGCTAATTCTCTGCCAGAACAAGGCCATCCTATAGAATGTTCTTCATTTCCCTTTGTTTTATTGTACATATCCTGTCCTTCACTCCCCCATAAAGAAAACTGTGATGACAAACTGCAGAAAAGCTGCATTAGAGTTCTCTACCCACAAAAGGGAGCAGAGCTCACACAGTAAAGGAGGGCTGAGCAGGCCCGCTGAGCCCTTTACATGGGGCTCCACAGCCCTATACCACCACCTACATTGCTAACATGGATAACACATAACAAGAGAAAGGGAGTTGAGTTTGAATTCAAAGACATTTAAAAAAAAATAAATAAAAGTGAAATTTGAGCTAATTGAATTGAAAGAAAGCGGTGTGTGTCCGTATCAGCGCACATGCGCGCACACAGAGAGTGTGTGTGTGTGTGTGTGTGTGTGTGTGTGCGCGTGCGTGCGTGCACGCGCGTGTCAGAGAGATATAAAATAGTGGGCCTCCAAAAAGAGAAAATACAGTTGGTGTATTCCTTAAGAAATTTGGGCATCAATACACTACAGGGCCAAGAGATCATCACATGCTTGAGTTCCAGCAAAACAAATCTAATCCTTAGAACCCAGGGAGTAAAACAAAAGTGGAGAACTTCTGTTTATTTGTATCCCTCAGTAGGATTTGCAAGAGCACAAAGATAGTCTTGGCTTCACAAACCAGCAAAAAGTCTGCAGAAATGCCACTGTTATCCTTAATGTTGTGTCTCCACTGTAGCCATCTTTAGGTTTTTAAAACTCCAGACTTATCCAAGCTGGTAGGTCCCCTTCCTATGAGAGGTTCTCATTGGCTCCCCCGCCCATAAAATCCTTTAGTGTGCCATACTGCAGACAGGCACATCAGAAAGTAATGCCATACCTGTGAGGATATTCTTGAAGGCTTCTTCTACATTTGTGGAATCCAGGGCAGAAGTTTCAATGAAAGATAAGTTATTCTTTTCTGTAAAAAGGAAGAGGTCATTCTGTTAAAGACAAATTAAGGAAAAAAAAAAAAAAAAAAGTGCTGCTATAGACCTTAACTTGGATTTCTTGGTTTAAATGGCCAGGACCTCAGTCTTGTTTTCTGAGCTAGAGGAGAAGCTACACTACTTGTTCAAATGGATTTGGCACCCCATTTTATTTATTTAACTATTAGTCCTATCAGTGGTAGAAATCCCCAGAGCCTGAGCCCACTCCCCTTCTTTCATTCCCTCTTCTGCAATGCAGAGTCCCCTGTCCTGCACATTATTATTCCTGACTATAGTCACTAACAGCAGCTTGAAACTACCAGTTTGATGCAGCTTCCAGAAACACAGAAGTGCCTCTGACGAAAGAGACACAGGTACAGTCATGGAGATGGGTAGCTTCAGGATTCACCCTCATTCCACTCCCACAGAGACTGACTTGGAAGAGTGCGACTCCTATGATCCCGTATCAAATAATGACTTGGAACCAGCACACTAGAAAGGGCAGGAAACAATGAAAAAGGAGTGCCTTCCCTTCAGAGACCATGTCTCACTGCCATCCCACATGTTAAAATGCACAAGGTACAGTACTAACTGCTAAAAGGCAAGACCTTCAGTTGGGAGTTCACACTGCAGACCCTGCCCCATCACTATGGCTGAACAGCCGAGATAGAAACTGCAGCAGGTTTCAGAAGCACATTCTGACTACCAAGATTTGTGACTTATTTAGGCACATCATGTTGTTACCCAACTTCAAGGCGGGAAGGGTTTCAAAAGTTTCCACAGCCAAAAATTAAGCTCTGTTCAGCCCAAACGTTTCACTCTTTAGTGAATGGAACATTAAGAGAAATGTTAGTTTTTTGGCGTTTTGTGTAATGCTTTATTCATGCTTCAAGATCCTTTGGAACTGATTTTATAGCAGCAACATTTTGAAGCCATCCAGGTTTTTTCGTAGCCTGATAAGAGACACGAGAAGGGTCTGTGCCTCAGATACCAGGAAGCCCAGTGACAGGATCATCATTGACTTTTAAGATCCTAACTCTGAGTCTTAAAAATTTCACCAAACACAGCTGTTTAACCTTCAAGTGAACTTTTTCCATTGTGGAGGGTTTTCTGTACATCTCACTTCTAGTCAAACTTTCCAAATGGAAGGCTGCCCTTGTCTGACAGGGTACTTTAGTCTCCTACACAGCAGGAGTTGAACCCACACACACAACCCTTCCATGTAACATGCACTCCAAACCTGCAAAAGCCCGGGCCTCATCAGTGGGCACAGCTCTCAGGTGGCGCAGGTCACTCTTGTTTCCTACCAGCATAATGACAATGTTGTTGTCTGCATGATCCCTGAGCTCCTTTAACCAACGCTCAACATTCTCATAGGTCAGATGTTTGGCAATGTCATAGACAAGAAGGGCTCCAACGGCACCACGGTAATAGCTGAAACCACAATGAACACGCTGTGTTAGAAGGAATTCACTCAGATCTACAGAGAAATTTCACCATTTTCCTACTTTAATATCATCTAAAGAAAGAGAATCAAGTTTGTTTGCTTCTTTTAAAGAGAAAAAAGTTTCAACTTTAAAAATGGGATTTTCAAAAAAAAAATGTATTCAGTAAAAAAAACCCCAACTATGCTGGTGGATATTTCACACAGGACATTAGCAGCAAAAAGGGAAACTCACTATTGTTTCTTTCCACTATCAAAAGTGATGACCCTGGCAGGAGGAGGAAGGGTGGGAAGAGACCAAATATGGACATGACTAATCCCTCGTCAAGGGAAAGTGGTTTTTAAAAAAAGTCACTCCTTCTTGCTTTCTCTTTGCTCCCACAAACTTCCTCTTCATGTACACCCCCAAAGAATGCCATCAACTCTCAAAAGTCAACATTTCATCCCCACACCCATCCAATTTTACACAATGGACATGGAAGCTTTTTGTCCACAATTCAGGGACAAACTCCATTAATGACAGTAGAAAGGCTCAACCACCTAATCAGAATATGGTTTTGGATAATCAGTCTCCCAACCACATTAACTATCTTCCTCTAAAAAGAAGAAAATCCTGGCTGGATCTACACCTGCCCCTTCCTTTTGAAAGGGGCATGTTAATGTGTAGGTTCAAGTATGCTAATGAGGCTCTGCAATGAATATGCAGTGCCTCGTTAGCATAACGGCAGCTGCAGCGATTCGAATCACACGCCACCCATGGAGATGGGATCCCCTGAAATGACAGCCGCCCTCCCCCCCCCCCCCCAGTTTTCGAAAGCCCTTCTTGCGATCACCAGACAGGAAGAAGGGCTTTTGAAAACTGCGGGAGGGGGGTGTCCTTTCGGAAGGTCCCGTCTCCACGGGCGGCGCACAATTCAAAAAGCTGCACTTTCGAATTGCTGCCGCCGCTATGCTAATGAGGTGCTGCATACTCATTGCAGTGCCTCTAGCATATTTCAAACCTGCTCATTAACATGCCCCTTTCGAAAAGAAGGGGCACATGTAGACCCAGGCCCTGTCTTTAGGGATGTCAGAATTCTGCTTGTACATGACAAATTGAGATTCCAATCTCTATGGTGTACTCTGTAAAACAGAACATTATATTCACGCTGAAGTCTTCTGGTTGACTCTACCTGCATCTCACACTGCATCTGAAAACAGTACTGCACTCCTACTCTAAGGTGTAGCACTTTCTGCGGCAGTCAGGACCTAGTTTCTAGAGCAAGGCATGCAGATTGTATTAGTTTGGGGCATGTTAGTACACACCACTACAAGGAAAGAGTCCATGTACACTGCAGTTTTTAAATTATCCTCTTTTTAAAATGCAACAGAAAAAAAGATTGCTGCCTGCCTGCAGGGGTTTCAGACTTTCTGGCTACCGTTAAGTTTCACGGACAGCTGATGCAATTCCTCTTTTAGTGGCCTGAACTGGTGGTAAGCTCAGCGATGAAGGGACCATCTTTTGGAGGGAAGGAGGTACACATACAAGCATGATGCTTTGCGTGATGTGGTTTAACTCCCACACCTAGAACAGAGGCAGTTAACATGCAGCCCACTGGGGCTTCACTATCAGCCCATATACCCACTCTCAGCTGCCCTGCCCCCCACACAGATCTCTAGCACTGGGGCACTAGAGCCCCACATTTCCTACTCCGCCTCTTTCCCAGCACTTTTGGAGCACCACAAAATTGGCTGATTGGAGGTCAATTCCAGTTTCCCCCCCCCCGCCCCTCCCTCCCACACAGCTGGAACACTGTAAGTCAGCTGTTTGCAGCTCTTCAAAGTGGGGTGTGGGGGAAGGAAAGGGGACAAAATATGAAGCAGATTAATAGGTGGCACTTGCGGAGAAGGGAGGTGGGAAAGCATAGTGCTCCAGTGTGCAAACAGCAACCTGGGAGGAGGGAAGCAGATGGCGGGGGGGGGGAAAGAGAGTGTGTATGGGTCTTCCAGGGTTGCATCAGCAAATCTAGATATTTGCAGTTTTGCAACAGGCTACATGAAAGCTCTAATGGAAAAAGCCAGTAAAAAACTAAAAAAAAAAAAAAAAAAAAAAAAGTTTCATACAGACAAAAACGCACAAGCAAGCAATTTGTCACTGCATGTGTTGTGATGTTTGCACTTTTATAACCAACTAGTTTTCAACTGAGGTGAAACTTGGGGTACACAAGACAAAGCTGACTTCTGAAAGGAGGTACAAGTAGCATATAAAGGCTGAGAACCACTGCTCTACTGTGCAGATTAACCTGGGAGCACAGAATAAAACTGGTTTCTCTCTCGTGCATCTCCACCAACAGAAGAGTGGTGCTGGACAATACTCACGCTGAGGTTATGGCACGATATCGTTCCTGCCCTGCAGTGTCCCAAATCTGAGCTTTTATTGTCTTCCCATCCACTTGGATGCTCCTGGTGGCAAATTCCACCCCAATGGTGCTCTTACTCTCAAGGTTGAACTCATTCCGCGTGAAGCGTGACAGAAGATTACTCTTTCCTACCCCAGAGTCTCCAATCAACACAACTGGAAGAAATCAGAATCAATCCTTTATCTTGAGATTTATAGAGGGAATTAACAATTGTATTTTATGACTTGGAAAATTTCAATTCATTGCACGTGAAATGTGGTGGAAGATTACTCTTCCCTACTTCAGAGTCCCCAAATCAACACAATTTTATCAGGTCACAGGCCTGCCCACATGTGGAGTACAAGACTCCTAGAAGAAAACAACTGTTTGTAATCCCTTCAGTAGAGGTTTCATTTTAACAAGTTTTTTCCTGCTAAGCATAAGAAAGATTCACAAAGTAGATAGTCAAACATTTATCATTATGATTAATATCTGAAAGAAATCAACATTTCCTAGAATAAAACTTCTAGTTCATCCAGTTAGTTTCTCATAGGTTACATCACTGTTGGTAAGGGACCATTAGGAAGACTCCACCTGAACATGGAAAGGTTCTCAACACAGGACCCAATCAGCCAACAGCTGCAGCCCACATGACATCATCATAACCACATGGGTAATACTGAATGCAGCCCATAAAACACGTGCCCACAACAGTTTGAGCACTGCTGGTATAAGCAGAACTGAAGAGATCTTTACTGCGAAGTCCTACCAGTTTTAACACAATACTTGCAGTTAGATGACAATCAAATGAATGCCAGGTACCAGCGCCACTTCCTGCATCTGGAACCAGCCACATTTTTGTAGTCTGATACAAGCCTTGCCCTGCTCTAACTCCAAACTGATAAAACGTTGCTCCCTTTATTCTTTGGTCAATCGCTGGGCTCCCAATGCAATCTCCCCTTCCCCAGAACAACTGCTTACTTTCTCAGGGCAAGTCTACACTACAGTGGAAGGTCAAATTTAAGTACTCAATTCCAACTATGTTAATGATGTAACTGGAGTCAATGTACCTCAATTCGGGCTTCAGCACCACCTCCACTAAGGGAGATGACAGCTTCTCTTACTCGTAATGAGAGGCAGCAGAGCAGGCACCTTTTAAGTTTGATTTAACACATCCTTACCAGACACGCTAACCAAACTCAGGAAGACTGACCATGGCAGGGCTGATCTTCACTACAGGGAAGATAACCCTGCTGAGGTCTATCTTCCCTGTAGTGAAGATGTACCCTTGGCAAGTGCTGTCACACAAGGTTCTAAAAAGAAAAGTTACAGGAACTTTGACAGACCTTTTAGCAGTTGCAATCTCTTTATGAGATCTTATCCTAACAGGACACGGAGGAGACAAAACATCCCCTTTAGGAACTATGAGCCACAAGGGTTAATGAAACAAATTCATTCAGGTTGTAACACCTCCAGAGAGGCTCCCCATACTAATTCAAACTGGATTCTCCAAACAGTCTCAGAGGGGTAGCCGCCTTAGTCTACAGCTTCAAAAAACAGTCCCTGTAGCACCTTAAAGACTAACAGTTTTATTTATCAGGTCATGCATTTTTGTGACAGAGTTCCCATATTTGACCTTTCAGAAAAAGAGGACACCCCTGAGAAGGAGTGTCTCTGTAACCCTATCTACCAATTCACATGGTAGTAATGTGTTACAGCACATATGGTTCATTACTACAACGTGAGTTGGTAGGTATGGGTATAGAGACACTGCTTCTCAGGGGTGTCCTCTACTATGGTAATCCTAGACCCACATCATCAGATTCCACAGACCACACAGACAAAGGAATGACTAAAGAGCATGAGTTTAAACTGACTCAGTTGGCTTTGATCCAGCAAATGACAGGATCAGACTTCTGTCCAAGGGGAGGGCCTCTGTCCTTAAAACCCATTGATATCACATTTAACCAGTTAAATGGGAACAGGAAGGAGCAGACTGGAGCAGCCCCACCTACAGCACTCCCAGGTCAGGCCCAGTATGGACAGGGGGCTGTTTGGGCCCCGATGGAGCACCCCCACACCAGAGGATCACACCCTGTCCTTGAAGGATGGGGGCTGCTCCAACTCCTGGTGTTAACTGTAACCAGTAAGCCTCATCCATTTAGGGTGCAATCAGCCAGGGATGTAAACATTTAATTACCAGGTAGGCACCCATATCCCTTTCCTTTCCCAACCCTTCACCCCCAAACCCCTCCTGAACCCTCCTGCCTGCCCAGACTCCCCTGCCACCTGCTCTTGCATCCACCTTCCAGACCCTTTGCCCCCATCTACTGCTGAGTCAGGTAAGCACTTGCACCCCCATCTCTTGTCCCCTCACACCCAGAACCCCCACCACCCTCTGCTCCTGCATCTCTTCCTTCTAGACCCAGCACACAAACCTCCCCTCAACCTCCTGCCCACTTAGACCCCCATGCTCCCACACCCTGTTCCACACCCATTTCCCAGCACCTCCTCCACTCCTGAACCCAAACCCACCCATGTATCCTCCCTCCCCCGCCCCAAACATCCCCAGCCCCCTCCTGATCCCTATTTCCTCCCCAGACCCTGCACTCTCTCCTTCTGGGGTGGAGCTTGAAAACCAGAGGTGAATGGCTCTTATATCTGCTTTTCAGTTGGGATGGGTGAGGGCCACACTGATGCACTTGTGAAGCAAAAACAAAACAGAAATCAAAAAACCACACTTTCACATGACCCCAGCTGATTTTTCTGTAGCTCACTGGCTCCCTGACATTTTAAAAAAAAGGTTAAATTGGAGTGGGGATAGTCTAAGGAGGTGGAAAAGTGCAGTTATGGGCCTGTGTAGGCAGCCTGCCTTTCTGAAGCAACTCCCAGTGCAGGCAAAAACTATAAAGTAATCCCTCGATTTATACAGAGGTTGCGTCCTGGGTAACCTCCACATAAATCAAATTCATATAAATTGATGGGGGGATTGGGGAGATCCCCAGAATTCCCCTGGCTGGGGGAAGTTGTGGTGGGGGCAATGCGGCTTCTCCCAGCTGCAGGGGCACACAGCTGCTTGGGACACCATTTCTCCCAGCTGGGAGAAACCACATCGCAAGCAGCTGTGTGTCCGCCAGGCTCTTCCATTTGGGGCAGCCACAGACTGTCAAGGCAGTTTTGATTTGCACTTAACTTGCGTTAATGCAAGTTGAAGAGCGATGTTGATTTGCGCTTCAAGGGTTTACTGTACAGTCTGGATAAGCCCTGATGAAGAGGGACAAAGATGCAGATCTCAGTCCAAAAAGAGGTGCTGGCTGATGATATTCTCGTGAGAACTTGAGCAGGAAATACAGGTTCTGTTTTGTTTAGAACTTTATATTAGGGAATGTGCAAGTTAGCAAGTAATTAATAAATGGAGATCTGCGGTCAAACCAACAAAAATCATCCAGAAAGGCACAGGACAGACTACATGTGGGACATCCCATTACTGCAACAAGGATGAATTATAATGGGTGGGTCTTAGGTGGACTCAGACTTCCTCTTCACCAAAGGCAGCATTTCCACTAGCTATCCAGGAGCATACACCAAATCTATACACATTTTAGCCATCATATTGCTTGGCATACACTTAATTTTTACATTGTTAAAATGGGAATTTTTATTTTTAAGATTCATTTTTCTGTACCATCTGCATTTGGACGGTAAATTCAAATTAAAAATGCACAAGACATTTATAAACAAAAACACACTGTTAGTAAAGTAAAGCTTTTATATGTATCCAGAAGGGGACATAAGGCAGCTTGCACTAACGTAGCTTGTCTACAATACAATACCAATATAAGCTGCTCATTGCCCAAATGAAACTCCACGTCCTGGAGAGGCATAGCTCATTGGCTGATGTAGTTTGCATGATGCGAGAAGGCCTATTCCTCCAGTATTCTGATAAAGAAATTATAAGAAAGAAGGTTTTAGTGCTCCGAAGAGCCTCGTAGAAACACTGTTCACCACTCTGCTATGCGCCACAGAAGTCAAAGAATGGCGAGATATTCCAAGATGATAAATTTCTGTGATTGTATACTATAGATTTGTTATTTGAGAAATGAGACCATATATTTATGACTGCCTTTACACATGCAAAAAGGGGCAGAGTTAAGGATGTATACAACCTTAGCTTTGGCATTTCCTAATCCAAGTGCCCAACTGTGACATTTGAGGCTTGTCTCCACTACCAGGAAATTGATGCTGCAGAGACTGATCCAGTGGAGGTCTATTTTAACAGGTTGCAGGACCCGTTTAAAGAAAAAAAATTACTGATGCTGCCAGGACAAGAAATATAAGGTAAGTTGACAGAAGAGTTTGTCAACCCAATGTGGCATAGACAGCGCAATAAGTCAGCTTAAATGACACTGACTCAAGCTACATGAACAATATAGTTAGAATTGCCTAAATTAAGTAGGCTTAACCTGGTATGTTATGCATGCCCTAACATTCTATCGGTATACGTATGGAAGTAGAATGAAGAATCAGTCACAATCTGAACTAAGTTATTAGAGGCAACGCAGGAGTAACTGAGTGAAATTCTATGATCTAGCACTAGGATTCTGTGATAGAAGAGACCTCAGGAGGTCATCTAGTCCAGCCCCCTGTCTAAAGCAAGATCAACCCCAACTAAAATCATCCCAACCGTGACTATGTCAAGCCCGGACTTAAAAGCTTCTAGGGATGGAGATTCCATCACCTCGTTCAGTAAAGCATTCCAGTGCCTCACCACACTCCTGGTGAAGTACTTTTTCCTAATATCCAACCTACACCTCTCCCTCTAACTTCATACCATTGATCCTTGTTCTCCTGTCTTATCACGGAGAACAATCTCACTCCATCCTCTTTAGAGCTCCCCTTCAGGAAGTTGAAGGCTGCTATCAAATTGCCCAAAAATCTACCTTATATGCAAGGTCAAATTACTAAGTGACCTAGTGGTCTCCTCTTACCTTAAAGATTTAACAAATCAATGACTGTAAAATCCTATTCTGAGGCTATCCCACAAAAAACCAGTGCCAAAACTTAGCACTAGTCTGCCTGATGTTTTCCCCAAGTGATCCTCTGAGGAAAACCTGTTTAGAAATTTGAAGTGGGAAGGATGGAAATAAAGTTATGTACACAACATTTTACTAGAACACTGAAAAGTGATTTTGTCTAAAAATTCCAAGTTCTATTTAATTGACTTGAACAAGAATTGATACATTATTTTCTGAAAGCTTGGATGTAAAAGAAAAAAAAGCTTCATAAAAAGTTTGCTCTGATTGGTTTCAAGGATTTAAGTCATTGCCTATAGGAAATATTCTCAATAGCTGGGATGCACAGTAAGACCCAAGCAGTGAAGGGGAAGACTGGTTAAAGTTACAAAAGCTTCTTACATGTATATTTAGCTGTGATTTGTTTGGATAAATAAAAACAGGTGTGTTAGACACCAAGTCAGCTTCATGCAGCCCTTGCAGTTTAGTCAATACATAATGGGTAACTGTAACTTTCGTCATTGTCCAAACCTCCCACTGAGTCCCAGGGAAGTTACGCTCTCCTCTGGAGAAACTTAAAACTGATTAGCCCACACAATCCATTAATGGAATTTGCCCTGTTCCTAGGCAATTAACACACTGATCTAGATATGTCAACATTTTTAGGTAACAGAAGCACAGACAACGTGCGTGAGAGAGAAGATCACTGCATACAACCCTCACAATGAGAGACTTCAGGGACCTCCTAAAATCTTATGTAGTTCTGTGGTCTTGACTAGTCCTGCTAGGAGGAATGGCACTTCATCTGTATCATAATCTCTTCTAAATGTCAAGTCTCATACTCACTTCCAGATAATGGAAGTATCAAGGTCAAAATTCAGCCACTAAGGATCAAATATAAAACAGATATACTGACTTTAAAAACACACATCTCCTAACAGAGCTAGACGAGAAAGGATGGACAACTAAATTAAAAAATTCAAATACTAAGACAAACTTGATTTCCTTACAGTAGAGCAGCTGAAATTGACACTAATGCCACCATCATGGACTCACTCACAGAGATAGCATACGAGTTGAGAAAAAGCAAGCACATTAAGAAGTTTGAAAACAAGAGTTCAAGCAGAGATCCTTCCTGCCCCGCAATCACAAGAGTCAAGAAGCAAACCATTGGATAGGCAAGAAGTGTATGAGGTTTTGCTTTTGTGGAACATTGGTCCATTTTCTATAAGAAGGGACTATATGGTTTGGATGCCTGCCATCTTAGTAAAAGGCAGACCAGGCTCCTTGGAGACAGTCTGGCTAGAGTAGGCAGGAGGGGTTATGATAATAAAAGTGATGGATAAAGAGCAGTAAGATATGAACACTCAGCACAAAAATTGAGATGTCGAGAATAAAATTAACAAATGAACCAAAGAACTTGGAGACATTCACTAGCCTTAAATTCCCTGTGCACCAATATTAGGTGTCTGGGTAACAAACAAGAATTGGAATCAACCAATTTTAAAGCCTAGTGGGATGGTTCCTATTACTGTAATAAGAAGTCTTGTGGCACCTTATAGACTAACAGATACAAGGTGCCACAAGACTTCTCGTTGTTCTCGAAGCTACAGACTAACACAGCTACCTCTCCGATACTCATTACTGCAATGTCATCATTACAGGTTACTACTTAGTTAGGAAGGATCAAGTGGGCATAAGGAAACAACGTCAAAAAAGTCACATTACATGTTTTAGACCCATGGACAGCTCCGAAGAAAATGATCTCAAATGCTTATAGATCAATGCTTTAAACACAGGGGTTGGCAACTTGCGACTCTTGAAGGAGCCACTTGCTGCTTCGGAAGCTGACGCTGCTTAAGACAATACCCGCCATTAAAACAGGCTTTAGGCTTTTTTGTTTAAGCAGCAGCAGCCTCCAGAGCAGCAAGTGGAGTCAGTGGCAGCAGGGAGCCCTGGAAACAGAAGCCAGCAGCTGCCCATGTGCTGCACACAGGGGAAGGAGAGCAGGGCAGAGGGGCAGCCAAGCCTGCCCCGCTGGAGCCGCACTGGGGAAGAGGAAGAAGAGGCTGGGCAGCTACCAGGAGACAGAGGGAGGGTGAGAAGGCTCTGCCTCCCAGTCACATAGAAGCTGCTGTCCAATGAGAAGGGCTGCTCAACCCTCCCACCCTGCTCAAACCAGCGCAAAACCAGGGCACTGCTGTGTGTGCATGCCCCACCCTGGGCTTTCTGCTCCTCCCAGTTGAAATCAGTCACTTCCCTTCCAACAGCCCTTAAAACAAAAACACCCAAGCGGCAGGGGGGAGCAGCAGGACAAACAGTCATCTCAGGAAGGTAAATCCTGGGGGGGGCACAAGGGGCTGGTTTGGGACTGACAGGGGTTAAGCCTGGGGATAGGGGACAGTTTGCGGGATGCAGGGGTAAAGCTTGAGGATAAGAGTGGATCTGGGGCCTGAAGCAGTTAAGCCTGGAGATTGGGGGAGTTATTTAAAAACTTTCTAACTGATACAAAAACTATTGTGTGTGCACTGTTCTTAAAATAGGGGTGAAAGAAAGTACCATTTGATGTTATTAAGTAGTGTCTTGTATTCATGCACAAATCGAGGCTCCTGAAGTGTTGATTTTGTACCTGAATTTGAAAAAAAAAATGGCTCTTCTCACTATTTCGGTTGCAGACCCTTGCCTTAACAGATAAAGCACAAGATGGGGTATTGGTGTTTTCTACAAACTACCACATCCCACTAAGGAATTTGATAATGACCTCCTTACGCACCTATCTATAAATGTATAGGGGGGAAAAAGTTGCATGATCATAGGGGACTTGAATTAGAGCAGCATATGCTGGAAGTCTCATGCTGCCAGTATTACACTATCCTTGGAATTTCTAAACATTACAGAGGACAGTCTCCTAACTGCAAAGATGCTGCAGCACAAAGTTGCACTGGCTGGTTTGGTCACAGCACCATACTGAGAACTCAAGATTCAGCTGATTATCCATCTTCACCCCAAACCTTTTTCAGAATCCATGCTTCACAGACAAACCAGACTTACACAATGGGGGAGTGTGTTTCTGGATACACTGCTTACATTGAAACTAAAGCTGCCAAGTGATTAAAAGAATCACTATTATGCTGTTAAACAGAACAACATTCCAATATATTTAGAAATGGCAGGGGGTGGGGGGGAAATGTGTATAGTATAGCATAAAAGCACAAAAAGACCAGATTTCATGGCTGTGAATACAGAAGGCTCCCAATATGTAAGTTTGGACCAGATGATTACAAATGATCCTGTCTGGCTTTGGAATTCATCCATACATTTCATTAACATCTGTTAACTTTTTGCCTGTTGTATTTTGAACATGCAGAGGACATTTCCCATGACCAGTTTCAGAAACAGAACTTATAAAAAGAAAAAAGAAGTCAAGTAGCACTTTAAAGACTAACAAAATAATTTATTAGGTGAGCTTTCATGGGACAGACCCACTTCTTCAGACCATAGCCAGACCAGAACCGACTCACTGTTTAAGGCACAGAACAAAAACAGTAATCAAGGAGGACAAATCAGAAAAAAAGATCAAGGTGAGCCTCTTTGCCCTCACCCCCCTCTCTTACTTTCCTACTGTAGACTGAGTCAGCAAACAGGAAGGAAGTGTGAGACACAGGGGGGAAAACACTGTTCAAGTACAGGCTGAAATGCTCTCATCCAGCAACACACCTTGGCTGGCAGGACAATGGATGTTGCTGGACCAGAGTGCTCCAGCTATGCAGGGCACAGCGGAGCCTGGCTGGTGGCAGGTATCCTCACTGGCAGCTCACTCTGGGGAGTCCCAGGTCCAAGGCCAGGCCCCAAAGCTGGGCCAGAGCAGGCCCACAGTCCCCAGCCAGGTCTAGGGGTGCCCTGCCAGCAGCCCCAAGTCAGGGAGCCAGATAGTGCACAGAGCCCTGCAGCAGCCCCACAGCTGCACCCCAGAACCTCCCTCCACTGCCCAGCAAGCTCTGCAGCTCCACCTCTCCAAAACACCCCCCACCCCGCTGGCAGTCCTGTAGCAGCACCCCCAGAACTCCCCCACACCCCAACTTACCAGGCTCCACATGGAGGAAACAGGAAGTGAGGCTGGCACTGCAGGTGCTATGCCTGCCCCTTCAGCTGGCTCAGGGGTGGGGCTCACCCACCCCTCTCTACTCCCCAGCTGTATGGGGGGAGTGGGAGGAGGAGGAGAACTGAGGTCATACAGCATTCAATCATGGAACACATGATGGGGTTGCCAACCCTTGGGTTAACCACTTAAGTGGACTGGGGTTAACCAATTAAGTGGGATGGCTGAAGCATGCCCGCATACAGTGCTGCTGCTGCCATGGGGTGGGGGGGGTGGAGGGAAGAGCACTCCAGCAGAGCCAGAGTAGCCCCTGTTCAGGGCAGGGAGCTGCTCCCACCCAGCTGGTGGGGAGTGACATTCCCAGCTACCCCTCCCCCAGGGCTACAGCCACCAGGGCTACTCCGACATGGATGGAGCACCCAGCCTGCTGCAGCCTCACAGGGCTAGAGCAATCCTCTGCCCACAGCAGGCAGGGAGCTGCTCTAATCCATTTATGATGAGGCTTTCTGGTTAACCTTTAACATCCCTAACCATCAGAGCTCAGGCACCTGCACATCTACTGATGAGACATGCCAGCATGTGCAAGGAATGCCCTTCTGTCACATACATTGGGCAAACCAGACACTCTCGGCACCAAAGGATGAATGGACAGAAAACTGACAATGGGAACAGGAATACACTTTTACCTCTGTGGAAGTTCAATAATGGATTTAGAAACACCCATTCTTCATTACCACACAGCCAAATTGGAATTCTTTTTGCAAATTTGACACATTTAAATTAGTCCTTAACAGAAATCTCAGTTATCTTAAGCATTACAAGGGCAATTTCCCCACTTTTGATGTTCTCAGGAATGAGACACATTCTAAATTAATTTGATTCCTCTGCCAGTCCTACTAGTGACAGGTAACCCTGCCCCCACTCCCTTCCTGTTATACAAACCCTGGATCTAAAGTGTCTACTACAATCATCTGAAGAAGTGAGTCTTACCCATGAAAGCACATGGCTTAATAAATTTGTTAGGCTTTAAGGAGCTAGAGGACTGCTTGCTATTTGTGAAGCTACAGACTACCCCTCTGAGTCCATCTATTATAGTCATTTTACTGAAACACCCACTCCCATATACACGAGATGGCCAATTCTTGTGTGAGGAAACAATAAAAGACTGAACTGGCTGTAGCAACAATCCATGCTCAAGTTTTAGCCATATTCAAATTCTGAACAGTAGGATTATGCAAAAATTTCTCATTAATGTTATTTTTCTTTTGACCAGTAGGGTGACCATCAGGGTGTTAGAGAGAGAAAAGCCCAATTTAAAGTTCTTAAACCTAAATAAATCATTTTTCTTAAAGCTGCTGAGTATCTTTCTGCTAACAAAAAAGTTAGTAAAGTCAAGATTTTACACAAAGAAAGTTCTAGAGCAGTGAATATCTTAACAATTGAGTGTGATTCTGAAGTTTTTAAACCTCCTTGGGTTTATTAAGAGTCATTTCTATGTGAATTGGGAAGATACTCGTACATATCCTTCCTTGGCAAAATGTGTTTGTAATACTAAAATTAAAGCTAAGTTGTACCCTAAAAATGCACCAGGAGATAAATACCAGATCCCTTTCAGAGAAAAATTTGTGTGTGTTCTGTATCCTTTACATATACAGTAGAACCCCAAGATACATGCAGCTTGAGAGCACATATCTCAGGTTAGCACAACTGAGAGCTTGTGCCTGCCTCAGGGCTCTCTGTCACTCAGGGGAGCTGGGCAACTGACCAGTGAAGCAGCCCTGGTCAGTTTCCTGGCTCACAGGAATGGTGGGCAGCCTGGAGCCAGGCACCAGCTCCCTGCCATTCAGAGAGAGAATCAGAACAGCAGCTGTCAGGGGCAGTAGCCTGATTCTTGACGCCTCTATTGGGAGCCATTTCCCTGCTCCTGTCAGGGCCAATGAGAATCAGGCTGCCTGAGCTGCCCACCACTGACAGGGGTGGGGAAACTGATCAGCACAGTAGCCCTGGTCAGTTTCCCAGCTCCCCAAGTTATGTGAAATTTGACTTTTGTGGGGCTGCACAATAATACAACCTCTGCATAAATCAGGGGTCTACTGTACAGACAAATTTAAAAAAAATCCTGAAATGCAGTTCTCCTTCCTGCTCAGACCATGGTGTAGATGCTGCAACAGAGGTAAAGATAACTCAAGAAGCCAGTGCACAGACAAAAATAAGGGCAGATCAGAATACTGCCAAAAAATTCTCTCTGACACCAACCATTTCCTCAGTGGCTGCATGAAACTTAATACAACAAGAAGGTAGAGATTGGAGCTGGTCTCACCCACTGCCTTACTACTTTTAGGGGCACAGTCTACACAGCAGCCTCATCTCTTTCTGTGCCAGAATCAAGAACCTGCAGCTAGAAGGGGAACAGCGCAATGGTTTTGTTTTAAATTGCTGGGGCTATAGCTAAGTAAACACATACAAAAGCATAGTCCTTCCCTGAAAACATGAAGTCTAATTTAAGTTCAGGGGGCTGGAATTTATTTCCCCAGCAAGCCCAATATATGCACGAGCAGCAATGAATGGAACAAGGGCTTTGTTTATATACTGAGCCCCAGAATGGCAAGTCAGTCAGACTTGTTGCACAACAACTCGCTATGATGACACTCCACCTGCTCCACACACATGCCCCACCATTTGGTGGGACAAGCACATGGTGGCAGAGATAGAGGTTGTTGCTCCTGTGGCTCCCAGTGCAGCTCACACAGTGGGTGGCTCCAGTGAGTCACCAGCAGTTTCCAGGGAACGCCTGGCTGAGGGAGGGGCAGCCTGTGGACACAACTGCTCTACAGTATAGAGTCCTAGAGCACCACTTGCAGTTCTGCTATCTACAACTGCCCTACAATACACATCATCAACCTTAAATCTTTTGGAAGGTTTACACCAGAGAAAAGTCACAACTGAGTTACATGCCTAGATGGCATCAACCCCCAAGCTTATTCTCCTAGAATAGCCCACTATTGCAACTCAACTGGTGGTAACAAAAGCCAGAGTGCTGTTGTTGCCAGTGTCACAGCTAAGGACAGCTGTCAGCACCAGTTCAACCATCACTGATGCTGCCAGCAAAGATGCAACAATGATGTAAAAAGACTTGTGCAGATGTTTAGCAACTGGGTTAGAGAACATTAGGATTCATTTCATGCTGAGATTAAGTACATAATGAGCAATCCCAGTATAATGCTGTCAAGAAGTTAGAAAGTTGCAGAACTGTCCAGATAACTGTACTAGGCCAAAATTATTGTTTCAAGAGTTATGATAGGGGTCTTCTATTCAAAACCCCACTTCCATTTAGAGATTTTCAAGAAAAAGTTCTGCATTTGAGTTTAAGTTGTTTGTGCTTGGTCTCACCCAAAGACAGCTTGAGTGTTTGTTTTTAAAATTTACATTAACACACACACCCCTAACAGAACCCGTTCTTGCGAAGTCAGCCAAGCAATAGACGGAGGTTGTTAGGTGTGAACACAAACAGACACAACACTTTCGTTTTTTCTCCACCCACAAGCTCTCAACGAGGCACAGGAGGGTCAGTAAATTCACGGTATTGAGTTTGCCAAGGGGCCCGAGATCCCCACAGGAGAGTGACATGGGCGCTCTGTGCCCCCGCCCCAGCCTTGGGCAAAACAAAGCCGACACGCTCCGGCCATCCGCGGCCCAGCGGGAGTCCCGAAGCCTTGGGCAGGCGAAGCGCTCAGGGCCTACGGCGGACCGCGTATCCCGCCCCGCCGCCGGCACCCAAGCCCAGCGGGCTCCGTCTCCTCCCAGCAGGCCGCGGCCCACAGCCACCCGCCCCTCAACACAGGCCCAGCGGCTCAGACCCGCACCGCCCAGCAGGCGAACCACGGTGTCAGCAGGGCCGAGGCCCGCCGCCCGGAGCGGAGGCCACAGACGCTGGAGGGCCGGGGCCGAGCCAGGCCGGCGCCCCCCGCCCCGGGGTACCTTTGAAGAGATAGTCGTACTCGTCGTCCCGGGTGCCCATGGCGATGGCGGCGGGGCCGATGCTCTCGCTGCCAAGCACCGACGCTGGACGGCGGGGGTGGGGAGAGAACAACGCCCGTCGCCGCCTATCAGCGGCCGCCAGAGACGCCGGGGGCTGGCCACAGAGCGACCTCCTCCAACACCACCCAATGGGAGACTCCGTCACGACGACTGACAGGCGAACGAACCAATCAGTCGAGGACAATGGGGGCGAACCGTCCTGGACCCTGGGAAAAGAGGGAGACCTCGCGTCAGCCCGGGAGTAGCTGCCCTCAGCAGCCCACCACCTGCCTGGCGGAGCCCCCGGGGCACGGCCCGTGGGCACGGCCCGGTGTGTGACGTAGCGCCGCGCGCCAGCCTGGCTCACATAGTACGGCCCTATGGGCCCGCCTGCCCCCGGACACAGCCTGAGAGCGTTCAGGGGGTGGGACAGTGGTGCCCCACCCCCGAGCCCCAACCGCCGGGCCGGGCCTGAGGTACCCCGCGGGGAACCGCCCCACCCCCCGGCCAAGTCCCGATGTACGCCAACCCTCGCAGTCAGGCCTAGGACACCCTGCGGGGAACCCCCCCAGCCAGGCCCGAGGTGCCCCGCGGCCAAGCCCCTGATATACCCCGCGGGGAACCCCCCAACCCCCTCCCCAGTCAGGCCTGAGGTACCCCGCTGGGAACCGCCCAACCCCCCCAGCCAAGCCCCTGATGTACCCCGTGGGGAACCCCCCCAACCCCTTCCCCAGCCAGGCCCGAGGTACCCTGCTGGGAATTGCCCCAACCCCACCCTGGCCAGGCCAGTCCCAAGGTACCCAGTGGGGAACTGCTGGACCCTGGCCAGGCCCAGAGACACCCAGCTGGGGACCAGCTGTCCAACCCCCACTCTTGACAGGCCCTGAGTAGCGTTCACTGTAACCTGAGTACACGGGCAGCCACCCAGGTACCACCCAGTTTATTAACAGAGTGCCCAGAGCCACCCTGTGTTTCTATTGGGGGTGCACATCTGCACATGCCTTGGTGCACATAACATTTATACTGCACGTGGATGTAAAAAATTAGAGGAAATGCTGGCCCTGAGGTATCCAGCTGAGAACTGCCCAATCCTCAGAGTGGGCAGGCACCAGAGGATACCCAGCTGGTATCAGCTGTTATAGTGTGCAGGCAGCAGTGGGAAGCAGAGAGTGCAATGAAAGTAGATCATGATTTGGAGTGGGGGCAGAAAGGGGCAGGGCAAGACTTGGGGCAAGGGTTGAATGGGGGTCAGGCCTCGAGTGGAGCCAGGGTCAAGCACTGCCTCGGAACTCAAAAGTCAGCCCTCTGCTTCCCAGTACCATCCAAGAAGGGTTGAGCTGATACAGGCTGATTTTCAACAAGACCATTCCTGCTTTGGTTGCTATAGTTGTATTCACGTGCTACAGTTCAGACTCGTTTGGCCAGCAGTGTCTATGTAGTGGGCCTGCACACAGAGTTCTTGAGCTCTTGTGTTGAGGGCTTTTTATGAAGCTTGCCAACCACCATTACTTCCCTTTCACTGCTTTCTGATTATAGATGCTGACTTTCCAAAGTGCCAACGGGTATTCTGTCCCAGGCCTGCCCCCACCCCACCCCACCCCACCCCAGCCCAGCCCACCCCTTCCCCCACCACCTCTGCTCTGTTCCTTCTTTGAGCTTGCCAGAATCATAGAATTACAGAGCTGGAAGGGACCTCAAGAGGTCATTGAGTCCAGCCGCCTGGCCCAAGCAGGATCAACTCCAACTAAGTCATCCCAGCCAGGACTATGTCAAGCCAGAACTTAAAAACCTCTAGGGATGGAGATTCCACCACCTCTCTCGCAACGCATTCCAGGGCTTCATCACCCTCCTGGTGAAGTAGTTTTTCCTAATATCCAACCTACTCCTCTCCCTCTGTAACTTCAGACCACTGCTCCTTGATCTGCCATCTGTCACAACTAAGAACAGTTTCTCTCCATACTTTTCAGAGCTCCAGTTCAGGAAGTTGAAGGTTGCTATTAAATCACCCCTCAGTCTTGGGAATAAGGGGACTTCGAAGTAGGTGGGGTCCTTTCAAAAAGGAGCCCCGTCAGGACGAGCTGCACAGCGGCGAGGCGCATCAATTTCGAAGTGTTGCGGCCGCCCACATGCTAATGAAGCGCTGAATATAGTGCTTCATTAGTAAACTTCGAAATGGCCATTTGCGTGGCCATTTCGAAGTTTGGGGCTAGTGTAGATGTAGCCACTGAGAGAATGCAAGCCTGCTAGTGGAAGGGGGAAGGGGAGGCAAAGGGGGCAGTCCCCCCACCCAGGTTCTGGTGATACAAAAAGGCCCAGAATTCCCATCTACTGGTGCTGCTACTGCAGTAGCAGCGGGAGCCATGGGACCTTTACATTGCTGCTGGAATGCTGTGTGGCATGCTCTCAACAGTTCTGGAGTTTGGTGGGGGGGCACAGTCCAGGAGGCTCTGAGGGCTGGCTGTCCCCGGGCATGCCCCTTCTACCAGAGGGCCTAACTTTCCAGGAGTGCAGAACAGCTCCCTCTCACCACATTTTGCCCAGAAGCCCAGCGAGGCCTGCTCAGAGAATGATGGGGACCCAAAAGTCCTACATTCAAGTTGGCTAGCAAAAAAAAAGAAAAATCACTTACCTGTTAATCTTCTCACTGAGGGATCTCTGTACAACCTGTGTGTCATCACTAGCCCTGGTAAAGGACTGTGCAAAGGAAGCAACAGTTATGTGACTAATTAGTGACTGTTGTGAATGTGAAGCTAATGGGAGCAAGTGTTTGGCACCTCTGTCCTAGGGACACAGATGCTGCAAAATGAGGAGCTGTTTTGCTAAGGGGAGCTGGAAAAGAACTCAGCTGGGGTATCCTTTAAGAGAGAAATAAGTAAACAATGATAAATTCACTTGTCTGCTGTACTTCTGCCTCCCCTCCTCACGGATCAAACAAACACATCACTTCTTCCCTCTCAGTCTCAGACCCTGTCTACCCTGGGAGAAGAAACCTCATGCCTTAAAACATGATTTTTGAAGAAAACTGTAGCAGAGTTTAGGTCCTGTCACAGTCTCAGGGTAACTGTACCTGCAGTTTGCTCTCTTATTCTTCAAGGGCACCCACTTCAGGTTTCTGGCCCACAGTTGTCACATCTCTTGGGTGGAGACCTGGGTTTGTGTGTCTCTCTCAGTAAAGACAAGGATTTTAAGGCTGCACAGCTTCCTTACACTGTGCCAGTCTGTGTAAAGCTGGGCCTAGATTCTCTTACCACTTTCAAATGCTGGAGGGTTTTAAGCAGAGCTGCCATTCAGATAGCCACGGCAGAGGACCTGTTCTGAAGGAGTAACAGTCCATTCGCAAGGCTGGGTGAGAAAATGGTCAACTTTTTCCAGCAATGCTGTGGAGCTTCATGCCCTTCTGTGGAACTGTGTGCTAGGGCTCAGGACACACTTGTGCTGCACAAATAACAAACTCACTGCAATCTGTGGACAGAAGCTGCTACATAAGTGCTTGTAATTATGAATTGCCATAAGGCCACAACATCAGATAGTGGTTGCAGTAATGTGGTAAGTTGGTGCTGGCCCACTTCCTGGGAAGGGGGCATTTCACAGCCACAGTTGAACAGGCATACTTACAACTGCCCGTTCCTAGTAGCACTACATGGAGTGTCCTTTCTCTCCTCACTAGAGGGAGCTTTCTTCTTTCATTTGAACTAAAACCAAGCTCATAATTCAAAGCATCCATTGGAAAATAGGTTTGTGGGGTGGGGGTGTCAGAGGGCATTCCAGTTACGACTTCAAGTACAGTACTTTCCCTTCCTCACTAAGGTATGTCAGAATAGCTAACTTTCCCAGAGAAAAATCACTGAGAAGTCCAGTTGCACGTTCAGTTTGCAAATGGTCTCTGCCTGTGAGGCCTCATCCTTCACAGCAGGAGGTGGAACTGCACCATAGGGTATTTCAGGACTAAGGACTAAGTGAAAATGGCAGGCATAGCTCTCCAGCTGGTCAGGCATCAGCTCCTTTGGCTAGTGGGCAACCTTCCTAATGCTAGTCTTTTGTAAACAGCTGGACTGTCTGCTTACTTTGCACTTTTGGCTGGGGTCTTCCAGAAAGCCAGTTTCTGCACATTAGGCCTGCCATGCCAGGAGCTATTTCTGGCTGGCGCTGGAAATAAAGATTGAGAATCAGTGGATAATAAAACTAGAAAATGTATTCCAATTGCCACAGAATGAAAACCCAGAAAGAAACAGGTAAGGGTGTGGCCATTTCATTGCTCTTTACTTGTATGAGTAGCTTACTTTCATCAACATAGTGCACAGCACAAAGCATGTGGCCTGACATCATAACCCACCCTGGCATGAAATTGCTTTTGAATGAAACTAGCACCATGGGTTTTTCCCTCTATCTGCCCAATAAAGTATTATTTCAAAACACAGTGGGTATAGCTAAGGTGGGTGGGGAGGTGCATGTTGCAGTTTGTACACTCCTGAGGGCATTTGGAACCAAAATATTAAATTCTGCACACAATCTTTTAAAATTCTTCAAGTTTTATTTACCAACAAATAAAAGTTGAGGCTTCAGCATGGTGGGGGGAGCACAGGCCCATGGCTGCACGAAGGAGGAAGATCACCTGCAGCACCCCACACTCTCATATGTGAGGCTGCACCTAATCCTCATAGCACAAAGTCTGGGCCTGCCCCAAAAACACCCTAGAGCCATGCCCCTCCATGCCAGGTGCAGGGCTGGTTGGCTTAACCAGACAGGCCCAAACAAGAAGGGCAGAATTAATCTCTCCCACCGATTTTTTTGCTTCCCTGCAGAAAATGACTGACGGAAGCTGTGAGAAAAATCATGCACTATTCCCTAGCAGTGCAGGTGCAATGTTTTAGACACCTAGCACAGCTGGCAGAGAGGTAAATCTCCACAGGGCTCGGGATAACCCACCAGTGGCTCCTACCTTGAGCCGAGGATCTCCTGCTATTCCCAGCTGGGCTGGAGGTAGGAGAGAGCAGGACTTTCCTCTTCTCCCGAAAAGAAGAGGCTGGGACTGTGTCAGACAAACCCCCAGAAACCTCCCCCATCTGCAGGAAACTCAGCATCCTCCGCTGCTTCCTTTCCCCATCACTTCTCACCTGTGGGAGGGTGGAGTCGGTATAAGGAGAGCTCCTCCCCCATCCACCCAATTTCTATGCTTTCAGACCTCCCAGACCCAGACTCCCTAGCTGGGTGTCACCTGGTACATCCAGAACACCTCCCCTAGCCCTCCATACCCAACCCCACTCCACTGAATCTCAATCACTGCCACTAGAGCCTCTCTGCACCCAGAACCCCGTCTCAGGATCCCCACCCCTGCACCCAGAGCACCCCACACTCAACCCTCCACCCACTGCCCCACCTAGAGCCTCCACATATAGATCCTCCTATCATTGACCAGAAAATGGCTGAAACCAGATTCCCCACCCCCCACAAGTTCCAGTTCCCCAGTACCCAGACTACCTCCTTCTGCTGAGCCACAACAGCCTTCATCTGGAAGCCCCTGAACCCGGCCTCTGTGTATCCAGATCCCTCCATTTCTAGACCCCACACTGAGCTGCCAGCACCCAGACTGTCCCACACAGAACCTTCTCACCCACAGAACCCCTCCACACATGCACCTTCCTGACTGGGTTTTGCCTACCCCACACATGGTGCACCTGGCACAGAGGGGCAGGGCCCAGACCCTGTGCTGTCAGGGTTAGGTGAAGCCTCACATATGAGTCCATGTCCTTGGGTATGGGGTGCTGCAAGGGGATCTTCAACCTTAGTGCAGCCAGTGACCTGTGTTCCCCACTGCTATGTTGGCACCTCCACCTTTATTTATTGACAAATAAGACTTGCACAATGTTACAATCTTGTGTGCAGAATTTTTAATTTTTGGCACTGAATGCTCCTAGGAGTAACATTAAGTGCCAACGTTCTGTCCAATAAGCTAAAAAGATTGAGCTTCTTTCGTTTTACTGCAGGGCCTGTCTTCCAGATCTCAGATCATTCTTGCAGTCCTTCTGAGCCCTCCCCAGTTTTGCCTGACATTCTTTAATATGTGAACACCAGAAATGACCTAGCGTAGCTAGGACGAAGAGGCAAGACCCTTACGTAGCTGTGCCCACCACTAACTCATTAGCACAGACTTGGAGGGATGACCTGTTCTGTTCACTCCTTGTGGAGCATCTGACATTGGCCACTGTCGGAAGACAGGATACAGGTCTAGATGGACCTTTGATCTAACCCAGTGTGGCTATTCTTATATTGGAACATACAAGCAATAGTTACAGGTTTGGTGGTCGTTTTTTATTAAAAGGTAATATCTGCAGAAAGTCAGATATCAGTACAAAAACATTAGAGCTAAAAATATACAAACTACTGATGAGCTCTTTCAAACCCAACATTTATAAATTACACCACATTGTTATTAACACTGCATTTAAATACAGACACAAATTAAACAGTAAATTTATTAAAAAGATCCAGCATTCTACAAATGACTATTTACAGTATCCAGCAGCTAAGAGCTCTAGCAAGTCAGTCAATATGACTTAAATAAGGCAGGATACTTGGGAACACCCAAGAGGGAAACTTGGCCTGTAACAGTTTTTTGGTGATTACCACCTTATCCATGGTCTCCCCAAAGATCAAATGCATCCCACCAACCATGCACTCCTCTTCTCGGACACCAGGAAATCCCCCAGTGCAGTCTCTGAAGAGAACAGTATAATCTGTAGTATTTAGGGGCAGATACCCTGTATCCCAGCATCTTGATGGAACACTTCAGTACCTCACCTTTCAGAGTAGATTTTTTTCAGTTTCAGGCTGCAGCCAAGGAACAAGCTCTTCTCCACACTGGGATTTTGGAATCTCTCATGAAGGAACTAAACCTTCAGGATAAAGTGATGGCAGAGAAGCACAGCACTTGCTGTGGACCTCAGGTGGAAGCAGGACTCACATCATTCCATTTGACAGGCTGTTCTAGAGTCAGAGCCAAAATGGATATCAACAATCTAATCTGGCCTCCTGGCAGCACAGGCAATCAGAGAAACTGCTGGGTTGAATCCTGAGGAGGAAAGTGTTCTTCCCAGGTGAGGAGGCCAGGAAGGCAAATTTACAATGTAAACGCTGAAGGTGTAGAAAGCTGGAAGGACCTCAGTCTCTATTCCTCAAGAGAGGGCCCCAGCTATGGACCAGGAGAAACAAGGGATCAGATGAGTTACATTTGCTGCCTACCTTTATTGGTGCTTCTGTGTAACTGACCTACCATGGCTGGGGATGGGGGCAGGAAAGCAGGGTCTGTGGTCAGCTGTTCTGGAGGGAATGGGATGGGGTGTTGGCAGCAGCACCTTACTGAGGTTCCAAACATCAGAGCTGAGCAGCAGACCGTGTCAGCAGACTCACAGCTCATAGGGGCTTAGTGAGCCTCCTCCAGGTGGGAATCCCAGTGAGAGGAGAAGGTGGTGACCTATGGACCTAGCATGCAGCTCTTCTAAGTAAGATGAAAGAGCACTGCATATCCCTCACCTCTTCCTGGCTTCAGTGCCTGGGACCAAGAAAGTCCTTTGAGAACACAAACAGCAGAGTTAACTGATCAGCCAAGACTCAGGACAGAAAACTTTGTACAGCATTGACTCAGGCAGCAGCAGAGATGGTCTATGACTGCTCCCCCAGCTTCTATGTTCCAGAGTGATCCTTCTCCCATTCTGGGAGCTCCCATCCTTTTGAGTTCGCTGGACCCCAGTAACACAAAGTGGTTATACCTTCAAGAACAGCCAGTTGCTGCATTGCTGTGCCAGCTAAAGAGCTGCTAATGTGAAGAAAAGTTTCCCTCTGACCAGTCACTGGGAGGGCTGCATTTCTGGTTCCTGTAAATACCAAGTGACAGAGATGCAAATCTGGGCTCCTTGGAGGGAGCAAAGTTCATCAAACCTTTCATGTGGCAGCTAATTTAGGATTCTGTTTCCAGATCTGCGGGTTGGATTTTCAGGGTGGTAGATTTCAGTGGGTAATACCTTCCTTTCCATGTCTTCCAGAAGATGCCTTGTTTTCGCTCATGCCTCTGGCGAGGAATGGAGTGGAAATACTTTCCATTGAGGTTGGTGTGGCCACAAGTGCTGAACCACCAGCCTCCTAGAAAGAAGGAAGGAAGAGGCAGATTTCAGCCAATGGGAATTTTCACAATTAGAAAGTCCCATGACACAATAAGAAAATCACCCTGTATTCAGAGCTATTGCTGCAACCTCCTTTCCTCCTTCTGAGCACAGTCTCTTCACCACCACCCTCCCTCTCAGAGCTCTTGAAATTTAAAAGACCTGAAGTGCATATGTGACAGGGTTTCAGAGGGTCCCATGCTCCAAGAAACTCCAGTCCAACTTCCAGGTTGCAAGATCAAGCCATGTAGGCAGCAAGGCCACCATGGCTATCAAAGAGGCCAAATGAGTGCAAATACTTCTGTAGCACCATGCTGTCATACAGGGTTAGGGCAGACCCACTCGTGATACAACATGCTATGAGTGTCATTTTACACTTCGGGAAAGGAGGTTGAAGTACAGCAACTTGCCCAGTATCACCCAGGATGCTGGGGGCCCATGCATGCATGCACACTTGGAATTGACACCACATGTCCCACTCCAGTGCTGTGACCTCAGGATCATTCCCCTCCCATCCGAGAGCACAAGCTCCATATATGTGGTCTCTGGTCACTACAGGGTACAAAAGCTGAACACATGCAACAGCTGAAGATAAGGAGTGGCACCAAGAGACAGGAATAGACTCTTCCAGAGACAACGTGGGTCTTTACACTGCTAGCACAGCAGGAAATGCCTTGTTTGGGTTTACACAAGTTAGCTGTTTTGTTTATAGTCAGCTTAATGTTCAAACAAGCCAAATTTTCAGACACAGGTGAATTCCTCTGGTTTCCATGATGAAGCCATGATCTGGCCTCCTCCTTTGCCTGGGAAGTTTGAGTCATGGGGAACAAGCTGGAAAAGCTGGGCCAAACCTTGACTTTGTAACAGAACCTAGAACCATGAGAACTTCGCCAGATGTCATGTCTGATTAGAGTTGCTTGCACAGCTCCTGCTGTGGATCACACAGCCCCATCCCATAGAGCAGGAGGGTGAAGCAGGGGACAAGGTCAGCATCAGAATACCCAAATGAACCTTTTCCAGCAGTGCTGTCAGCCCCAAGATGTCTGAAGATGTTTTGTTTACACAGCAAAGAGCTGCTGGAAATGGAGAACTGGACTTCAGACTGCCTGGGGCAGATGGAGAAAGCCTGCTACAAGCTAGCTCCTGCCTGTGAGAAGGGCCTGACTCTTCATTAGGAAGACAACATCATGCCTTTGCCAGTACTGACCTGAGAGGTGCTTGGCACAGTTAGTGTCAGCTTTGAGATCGTTGTCCTGATCTCGAGTGGAGAAAGGCAGCTGTCTGAAGTCCCCAAGGGCATTTTCCAGCTCTCCTGACAGAGGTCCTAAGAGACTGAGTGTGTAGGCTGTGTTCTCGCCATCCAAGCTAAAGAGAAACTGAATATGCTGTGAATTTCCTTCCCAGTCTTGCAGCTCAATCAAAAGATTGTACCTTCTCTCTTGGACAATGTGATATATTTTCTCCAGGCCCAACCAGAAGTCACCTGAAACACAAAGCGCTTTGAATTAGTTGGAAATCACACACACGTCTATGCAAGCCAATAGTAGGAGCACTCCAGATTCTCTGGTATACACAAAATGCCTAGGGAGTCAGTGTGTGTCCACCCATCAGATGAACTTCCTTAGTCCCCTCTCAGACCAGCTGTGACCACCAGTCCAGCCATGTGCTGTCTGGAGACATCTGCCTGGGGAATGGCTCAGTGTGGAAACATATTTTACTTGCCAGTTTGGGAAAGTCAGAATAAAAAGAAAAGCCTTCCACCACCTGCTTACCACTAAGGTCTCCAAAGCCATTCTTGTAGGCGTCCCAAAGCTGGTCAAAGTCCACAGAGCCATCCACACGCCTCTGGATCACTGTCCATCCACCTTCTATGGGTGGGAGAGAGTGTTCAACTTTTCAGTTCTGTTATCTGCAAGATCTAGTCTGCAGAGCTCAGAATGGCCCATGGTGCACCCCTCGCTTACCAGCAGTCATGTCGCAGTAGACTTGGAATGGCTCAGATCTCATGGGCTGGATCTGGAACACACCACTGCTTCTCTCCCCTGCTAGGAAGAGCTGCTGGCAGTCCAACAGGAGCTCTGCAGAAAAGCAGATTGGGAATTTAAAAGAAGCCGCGTGGGCATGCTGCTCTCTAAGCAAGCTTGTTCACACCACAATCCCTGTGGCTACACATTTCTAAAACAGTCCCTGCTTAATCACCAGTTTACTAACGCTAGAAACAGCTTATACTGCTCCTAGCACAATGGGCCCTGGTCCATGACTGGCACTCAGAGGTGCTATGACAATATAAATAAGTAATAAAAAATAAAGCCCTGTAATATTCCGGGACACCCATCTCTAGACCTTGGGCTTCTGCCTTATTTTGTACAGAAGTTAATGCTGGACTCAAAGAGCCAAGGCAGCTAATATCATAACAGATAATAACAGGCAGCTAATATCATACCAGAAAAGCAGGCCAAGAGGTAAGCCAGGTGGCAGACCTGGCAAGACAGGTCAGATAAAATTGGGCAGACCAGGAGCAAACAGGCAACAACACAGTGCAGCTTCGAGACACTAGCTACGGGAAAGCTAAGTCAGGACATGATGAAGGTAAACAGGAAAAGAGGTAATGCCCTTTCCTCCCCTCCTCTGCAGAGGGCAACAGCTGCAGAATACCATCCTAACTCACCCCCTGACTGCCAGTAATGCACCAACCCCTTGCAAGTTCTCTCTAGCTCTCAACCTGGATTTCAATCATCACCTGAGCCAGCTATTCCCAGTGTTAGTGAAAAGATGTACTGCCATACAGACGGGCAGACTGCTTGCTGACTGACACTAAAGCAGATGCAGAGCTGAGTTCCATCAGCATATGGTGGCCACTTTGCCCAGAGCCCCGTAAGACTAGTGCCTCATGGGGAAGGGGAGTGAAGGACCAGGCACAACTCTTTGGGACTCCCAGTTGCAGGCCAGGAGTAGCTCAGGAACCAAGGAGCTGCACTGCCAGTGCTTATTGGAAGTCACCAGCCCCTGGCTGCCACTAAAGAAAAAGGCTCTGATCATTCTGTGCATAGAATGAGCAAGACTTAATAGTAAAAGGAAGGAAAGGGCTGCTCCCCCTCCCCCCAGATGCTTAGACTTTGCCCTCAACTTTACTGTAAGTGCCAGCAAGGCACTACTTCCACAGAATGGGTAAAAGTCCATTCGGAACAATCCACCAGCCAAAGGAAAAGCCTACACTGAAAGGCCAGGAACACGTCAGGATGTGTAAGGACTTTACCCAGTTTTGCAGAGCATCAAGGAACAGACGCAAAAGTCAAGCAGCTCTTTGTCTGCCTGCAACAGGTGGCAAAAGCCCCTTTCCTGGCATCTCCCCCAAACAAAGCAAGGTCTGTTCTGAACAGAGCTGGCCGGGGGAAGCTGGGACAGTGCCCTTTGCATTTTGCTTTGAAACATGTTGTCTCTGTTCCTTGGAGCTGCTGGGAAACACATACGTCTGTGACTCAGGCAACCCCTTCCTCTGGGTTTGGCTCACTCTAGCTTGGATTCTTGTGCAGCTGCCATAAGCATGAGTTCAGGAGCAACTGCTGAGACTTGAGAGTAAACATGAACTGCCCCCCCGCTTCCAATGCCTTGTGCCTCCACTGGGGAGCACAGGGAAGACACAGCCGCAGACAGCCCCTTGTGCTCAGCACTGAGTTCCATGCCTCCGGGAGCTTTACTGCAAAGCAAACACAGTATGCCTTGCATCATGCAGAGCAGATGAACTCCTGGGGATGCGGGCAGCGGTTCACAGAGGATCTTGGGTTGCAACAGGAAGCTGGCCCCATGCTGAGGGCTCAGAAATCACCCTGGGGCCCCGCTCAGACAGCACCATGATGGCACTGGGCTGGGTGGCCTCTGAACACTGGAGCTAGCTGAAAAGGGCGTGATGCCAGGAAACCTTCACTTCAGCCCCAGACCTGCTGACACAGCCCCAGCCACTCGCCCCTCCCAGCTGCTGTGCAAAGAAGGAAAGCAGGAGTGGCTGTCCCCTTGCTGGGTGGGAAGGATGGTACTCTCTCTCCCCGCCAATGGTGGGGAATCAGGGGGCCCGTCTCAATTTCCATCTCACAGTGGTGCTGGTGAGACTCTTCTGTTGCTGCCCCCACAGGAGTGAGGTTTCCAAGAACACTCCCGCCGCCACACACACAGCATCTGTTTGCTCAGCTCTGCCCAGCACTGGCTCCTGGGGTGGAGCTGCCCCTGAGCCAGGCTGAGCTCCTGCTCTCAGAGCTCAAGCAGAATCAGTGGCGCTGGAACATTTGTGCCAGTGCTCCCCAGTCCCAACTTTTTACCTCACCCCCTTAGGTCTGTCCAAGCCTCCCCCAGAACTGGGACAGGAGCAGGGCTGTGACTCAGGAGGTGGGGCACAGACATTGTTAAAGAGGCCAGGGCTGGGTCCCTGTGTGTGGGGCCGGGAGCAGAGTTCCTGGGCATAGAGCTGGTAGGAGCCAGGAGCTGAGCCCCTGAGTGCAAGGCCAGGAGCAGACCCTGGGTGTGGGGTTGGAGGCGGCTGGAACCCCACCTGCCAGGAATAAAGCCCCAAGCCTGGGGATGACAACTCTGTCTTCACAGCCCATGCGCAGAGCTGGGAGCAGAGCCCCAGGCCTGGAATGGAACTTGCACAAAAACTGTGGGTGCAGCAGCATCCCCTATGCTCCTACTTCCCGTGCCCCCTGAGCAGAATGGATGGTACAGAGTATTGCTAAGGCCTCTCACTTGTGTCTGGGCAGCAGATCCAATGGGAAGCACAGCGAGTGGCACTCCATGCCAGCCACATGCTGCCATGTGTCCCAGGCCAGCAGGCAGACAAGCCCCACACTCCCCACTGGGTCACACCAGGGGTTGCTTGGACTCCAAAGCCAGTGACATGGAGATGCTGCAGGGACGGAAGCCAGGCTCTAAGCACCACCCTTCAGGAAAGGCTGACACCTCTCCTCCACGGTTCCTGCTCTGACATCAGTGTCTGAGTCTGAAGTAGGGAAAAGGTGAGCCCAGCCTGGGAATGCGCTGGGGGAGGGGTTTCTTCCCAAGACAAAGAAGCCAAGGCTGCTCCAGGAGAGGGAGGGGTAGTTAGATGGGACTGTTAACTTTCACCTCATTTCCTTCCAGCCAATCACCATGCTGCATTCAGATCAGCCAGGCTCCCCCATCCCCCAACCAGCGTGGGCTGCACACTGACTTTGTCATAATAACTGCTTTCTAGCTAAGGGCTGAACTTTTACCTACTTGGCACTGGGCACGTTGCTGCCCCCCCACACCACCATGAAACTAGATGCACTGAGCGCGGCAAGGTGGTGGGTTAAATCGCTATCTACCCCAGAGATACAGCAGACGCAGCAGGGTCACCTCTCCCACTCACGGGACTCAAGCCTGCACAGACACCATCGTTAGAACAAGTGGCCATTCCTGCTTGGCCCTCTTGTATTAGGGCTAGCACTTGGGCTATGACATCGGTGCTTTCAGAACAGGTCAGAGTCCCACCAAATCATTGCAGACTAGTCCAAATTGGACCAGGCTGCTCCCAGCCAGGGTTCTTAGAGTTATCCATTACTTCAGTTCATCGTGGGGCTGCGTGCAAGCCCGGACTGTCACAGTGTTCTGCAATATAGCAAAAGTTATCCTAAAGCTTCTGACCAGCAGGCTAGTAGATGTGTCTCTTTCACAGGGCCACACCTCAGGTGAGCCAGCAGAAATTCCAGCAGGGTGGGCTTGCCTCCCACTCTGGGACACAGAACCAGAGGCCAGAAGAGATTATACACTCATTTTCTCAGGACTCCTTACTGCTGCCTTCTCTAATCTAGCGTAAGTCTCTGCAGGAATGATGCCTGGATCACATGCCAAACTGTGAGTCAGGTAGAGCTCATCATCTGCCTCCAAAACGGTGTCATTTGCTGGGGCCAAGAATCCCTAAGCAGCTCTTGTTGAACAGCTCCTTCTTGCTCGGCTTTGCCAGATACACTGCTCTGCACCTCCAACTGTAGCAGCCATGTTCCAACTAAACAAGTGAGATGCAACTGGCTCCGTAACTCTAGCTCATTTTGCTTTAGAAAAATGCAAAGGGTAGTTCTGCCGTCCCTTTTCAGCGTTGTTAGTTGTGCAACTTTAAATCATCAGTGGAAGTGCACAAGCCCACAGGCTGCTAAAAATTAAGTGCAAACGTGTTTATTTTAAACAAGAAATGCATAAAGGCACATTAAAAGAACAGGGCCCAGCAGAATTACCCCTTGGATTGCTGTGTATTTATGGAACGCGAAGGTCACCACCACCCACCTGAGAGTAAACACTGTTCCTTGAACACAGGGCTGCATTCCAGGCTCAGTTGTTCAAGTGTTCCTTTTCCTCCCACTAGGAACTGTTTGATTTGCTTCCCTCGCTCCACCCTCCCCAACCAAATTATTTTGGAATCCCAGCTCTGTTGGGAGACTAGGGTTTAACTTTCGCCTACTTGGCGAGCTGCCAGGAGGAAAGCGTCTGCAGCGTCTAAAGACATGATTCGCCCTCTGCAAGTGATTAAACCTCTTGCTCTTGAGGTTGTTTCAAGACTTCACCTCTCGCACAATTGGCCGAGTGCCACACTGAAGTCTGTTAACTTGTCCTTGTGGCAGTAGAATAAAAGGCCCATTCTGAGGAAGCTGCTTACGGGGGTTGTTACCCACACGACCCCCAGCACAACAGCACTGCGAGGCTGGCTGTCTGCAGGCGGGGAGCAGCTCTGAGCATTGGCCCACCAGCGAGCAAACAGCTCAGAGAGGGCCGTGGGGCCAACACTTGCAAGAAGGCTTGCTTGCCTTGCTGACCAGGTTGGAAATTGAATTGCAGTTTCCTCTCAACAAAAGTGATTACACAAATGAAGAGGAACTTGACGTTTAGCCTGAAAGGGGAACTGCCACTAGCAGCAACAGCAGGGCCCTGGCCTGCTCCACAGCGAAGAGACCCAAGATTCTGCCACTCTGAGTTCTGCCGAGCAGTCTTTGCCACCAGCACTGAGACAGGCAAGGGGAGATGATGGCCTCATGAGAGCGGACATGTTGGTCAGACCAAAAGTCCATGTAGCCTAGTCCTGTCTTCTGACAGTGGCCAGTGCCAGGTGCCCCAGAGAGAATGAACAGAACAGGCAATCAAGTGATCTAATCAGTTCCCCATTCCCAGCGCTGGTAAACAGAGGCCAGGGACACTGTCTCTGACCAGTTTCATGCCAGCCAGGGAAGGAGGAGAACTTGGAAAAAGTTTCTAGGAATGTGGCTCTCTAGTTTGCTCCCAAATGTTCTTGTATAGAGGATGCTGGTTGCAAGAGCCCAGAGAGAGTGATGGCTAACCCAGCGTGGCCCCACAAGGAGCAGCTGAAAGCTAACTGGAAGTCCCCCATGTGAGGTTTGCTATATTTCTGTCTCTCCCTGTCTGGATTGGTCTGGTATCCTCTGTTCTCTGCCCAGGCCCCTGCCCTTTGTTTTGTTTTTGCAGTGGCGGCAGCAGCAGCAGCAGCAGCAGCAGCCAGGTAACAGCACTTTCTTGGTTCAGTCTTTCCACATGATAGCTAACCACCCCCCGCACCCTTTCTACCTGGAGAGCCTCCTCTGCTTGACAGTTCCTATTTGAATGAGATACTACACAGCCAGCTGCACAGCCCAGTCACCGCAGCTGAGTCTATATACCCAGAGCTCCCACCCAGGGGGCCCCTCAGCCCACTCACTCTGGGCCTGCTTTCCCAGAACTCTGCGGGAGCCCCCTGTGTGATAGGAGCAGAGCCAGGGTCTTCATACAGCCTGAAGGGGGATGATCCAAGGGTCACAGGCCAGTGAAAGCGTGTGCACATGCAGGGAAATTGTCCAGCTTTCAGGGCATGGCCCTGAATTCAGATCCCTGCTCAGCTACTGGCTCCCTGCACCATACTCCCTCTTGTACAGTGGAGACAGCCACACCACTGCCCTGTTCCTGGCGGTGCTGGATGGTGAGGTGCTCAGGCACCACAGTATGTCCTGGGAGAGACCCACAGCTTCCCATCGATTTGTTGGCCATTAGCAAAAGACAACAAGCCCCAGGTCCACACTGACAGGCACAGGATATGGGAAGAGATGCCTGCTGCATTTCAACCCCTAGATAGATAAACAAGTCTTCTCTGCACAAAACTAGTGACCAAGTGCTTCCCCCCAACCTGCCAGCCTCATTCACCCACTTTACCAGTTGAGCCACACACCTTTGGGCAGCATTCAGCTGCTTCCCACGGACATTCTCCGTATGAGCTGGAAACACTCCTGCAAAATCCTTAGATTCCTGGCTTACTAATGCTAGGTCCTGGAGGGCAAGGCCTGCCACACAGCACATCCTTCCAGCTCCATGCAACTTCCCTGGGAGTCACTTTCACATGCAGAGTTAGGACAACTGACCCTTTTGTTTCTGGGCTGTATCTGAAATTGCTGACAGGACAACTTTGCTAGGGGAGATGGGGAGAGGGAAGATTTATGGGGCCCCTATGCAGTACTATGGAACGGGTGCCACTACGCCCAATGGCAGGCGGGGTGGGGGGATTTTAAACATGTGATTTGATGATCTTCAGGAACATACTGTTCTTTTAAAACAGAGGTCCTGTAGACAGAACAGTAAATTCTGAAACTGCCTATTTACTAATGGCTTCAGTACCTCTTCGGTACCTCTGGGGCCCCATGTAGCTGTGTATTCTGTGTACGGGTAAGGAACAGGGTGGAGGAAATGACTTGGTAGATTACTCACTCTCTGGCTGTGCAGGCTCCACACTGGTGTTTTGACTTTGGCTGGTGGGTCTGATGCTTTTCTTGGGGCTTAGCCTCCATTTTAGACTCTGAGTTTTATTGTCCTTAAGATGCAGAGGGATCAACAGATTGACCTGGGCCAAAAACACAGACAGCTTAGCACAAAGCAGGCAGCAGACTCTGAACCCAGCCCCAGAGGTGAGCTGGTCTGAAAGGGCAACACAGTTGGTGGGGACACTGCCTGCCAGGGGCTCAGCCCTCAGCCATGGCTGAAGTCATCTGGACAGGCTGGCTGGAGCCAGGTGTGACTGCGCTATTGAACGCCTGTCAGGTAGGTGTTTAGTTTGCAAACACAGAAAGGGGGTGGAGCAGCGCATCCACCGACCTGTTTCAAAGGCTGCGCGGCTGCAGGCCCCTTCCCTGCATTTGAAGCTGGCGGGTTCCTCCTCCAGCGCGCCGGCTGGGCTGTGAAGTGCGAGGTCAGCCCGAGGCCCCGGCCTGCAGGGAGGGCCGCGGGGTCCCGCTCTGCGCCCTCCCTCCCGGCATCGCGCGGAGCAGGTGGGAACTCACTTTGCTCTGCAGGCTTTTGATCTGCAGGTTCTGCTTGTCCAGTTTGTACTGCTGCTGCTTCAGCTTCTGCACCAGCGCCTCGATCCGCGCGCTCTGAGCATCCACCAGGGACTGCAAGGCAGAGACACGGCTGAGCGGGAGGGGAGGGGAGGCGAGGCCCCGGTCCCCCGCTCCACAAACGCGGGCTGGAATTTCCCAGCCGACTCTCGGCGGCTCGTCCGGCACGTAGCGCAGGAGCCCTCTGCTGACAGCGCAGCCCGGCGCCCCGGGGCGGCCCCCGCTTCCCGGCAGCACCACGCCCAACCCGCGCTGCCCGCTTACCCGGGACCGGGCGCCGCCGCAGCCCCAGGAGGGCAGCAAGCAGCCGGCCGCTCACCTGCAGCGTGTCTAGCTCCTTGGCGCTCTGGTTCTCCGCGGGCCGCCCCTCCAGCACCTGCCGGACCCGGCCCTCGAGTCGCTCCAGCCGGGCCTGCAGCTCCGCCTTGTCCCCGGCCAGCTCCCGCAGCCGGTGGCGCAGCGCCGCGGAGAGGTTGAATAGCTGCTGGTCAGCGCCCTGCAGCTCCCGCACGGCAGCGCTCAGCTGCGCGCCCTGCTCCTGCTCCTCGCGGGCCTGGAGCAGCAGCTGCCCCAGCGAGCCGTTGTGCGCGCCCAGCCGGCTGCCCAGCTCGCGCAACTGCCCCTTGGTCTTGTCCACGTGCTCCTTGAGCCCGTGGCCCAGCTGCAGCAGCCCGTGCGCGATCACGTTCACCTCGTCCCAGGAGGCGAACTGCGCCTTGCGCTCCTTGCTGCTGGCCGGCAAGCCGCCCGCCCGGGGCGCCAGCCAGGTGGCCGCGCACAGCAGCAGGGCTGTCCCCGCCAGCCGCATGGCACCCGGCGCGGGCGGAACGGGGCGCAGCGCAGCCCGGTGCCTGGCTCGGGGGGGCGCAGCGCTGCGGAACGGGGCGCAGCGCAGCCCGGTGCCTGGCTCGGGGGGGCGCAGCGCAGCCCGGTGCCTGGCTCGGGGGAGCGCAGCGCAGCCCGGTGCCTGGCTCGGGGGGGCGCAGCGCTGCGGAACGGGGCGCAGCGCAGCCCGGTGCCTGGCTCGGGGGGGCGCAGCGCAGCCCGGTGCCTGGCTCGGGGGGGCGCAGCGCAGCCCGGTGCCTGGCTCGGGGGGGCGCAGCGCTGCGGAACGGGGCGCAGCGCAGCCCGGTGCCTGGCTCGGGGGAGCGCAGCGCAGCCGGCCGGATGCAGAGCTGGCTCAGCCTGGGCTCCCGGTCGCCGCCACTCCCCTTTTATAGCCTCCCAGCGCACCTCGCCTCTTCGTTTTGCATAATGGCGGGGGAGTGCCCGGGGGAGGGGGCCAGGGAGAGTCTCCGGTTTCCCCTCCGGCCCGGCCCGGCGAGGGTGACGAAACTCCGCTTCAGCGTGTCTCGTCAGGCTGGAGCTGCGATCTCCCGGGCCGCAGGAGCTCCGGGGCCGGGCCCTGATTCGGTTGCGAGGCTGGAAGCGCTGGGGCGTCCCGGCCCTGCCCGCTGCCCCTGACGAACTCGGAGCTGGTCCGAAGGGGGCAGTGGGTGAACGGTGCGGGTGCTGGAAGAGGCAGAGGTCCCCGCTGGAGGCCCGACGTGCCATCGGCAGCGCCCCCCAGCAGCCCAGGACCCCCGGCTCCTTCCCCCAGGGCAGCCGCAGAGGAAGGTCCCCTGGAGCCGCCCCCGGCAGGAGGCAGGGAACAGCCCCTTGGCCTGCTAAGAGCGGCAGGACGCGTGTGCGCTGGCGGAGTCCTGTCCCCCAAGAGCAAACCCCTCGCACTCGCCTTGGTGTCCGCCCGGTCCTGCACTAAGCCACAGGCCTTAGGGGAGGGGAAGCGGCTCGCAGCTGGGCCCAGGGATCCAGGCCTGGGGCTGCCCCTCCGATGTGGGGAGGAACAGTCGGGGTGGCGGGAGTGGCCATACGAGGCTGGAGCTCGGTAGGGAGCGTCCCAGCCCGGGGCTCAGCGTCAGCACCCACCATGGGCCTGCGGATTTCCATTCCCGGCAGCCTCCGTGACCAGCCCAGGCTCTGCCCTCCTCCCCCCCCGCGAGCAGCGCAGGTGCCTCTCCCCACCCCGAGAGCCTGTGTGGGGAGGGGCAGGTGTCATTGCTTTGCGTCGGGGTGTGGGCGACCAAACGTGGCTACTCAGAGGGGTTGGGGAGGGACAGCTGCAAACCACTTGCATTAGCCTCTTTGGAGGGCGTTGCTTGGCTGTTTGTGGGGAAGAGGAATGGGTGAGTAAGGCCTTGCTTTGGTGTGGCCCTCTTCGTTCACAAGGGAGGTCCACCTAGCTCTAGTTCCCTGAGCACGGCAGAAACAAATAGCAGCAGCAGGAGCAGTTTCCATGGTCACAATCTGACTCTGCATGGAGTCCCCTTGGCAAAAGCAGCTCTTTCTCCCTCCACTTTCTCCAGGACCACACTAACAGCTGCTTTGCTTGCTTTCCTCTGTCTCTGTCACACCTGCGGGGGGACGCAGCCACAACCAGCACCTTCCCTATCCCTCCATGTTCCATCAGCCCTGGGAAATCCTGTTGATTCCTGCAGGGTTAATTCTTGCTGAGTCCTTGCCATGTGACCTAGTGCCTTCAAAACCTCTCTCTCCAGGTCCCTGGAAACCTTGGAGGACCTAAGGGAGGAGATGGATAAAGAGAGAAGGCAGGTAGAAGGGAACAGGAAACAAATGCCCCAGAGCAGGATGGATGGGCGTGGGCTGGAGAGAAACAGGATGAAGGGGCTTGGCCTGGGAATAGGAAGAGAAGTACAGGGGCAGGTGCCCATTCCAGTCTCCACCCTACTTTGGACTGGTCCCTGGTTTCCTTTGGGGGGCAGTTGTCTGAGGAGTGGGAGCTCTGAGCCACGTAGTCTGCTCCCCTCCTGCTGCTGCCAACAGCCAGCCACATGCACATAAGACTGGGGTGGGTGAGGGGAAGGGCTGAGTCAGGGACGTGGAAATGGGAGGAAGAAGGAGCCTGGGCTTGTTGGAGAAACGGTGTTCTTGCGGAGGAGTGCCACCAGGCGTGCAAAAGTGTGCTCCTTTTGAGAGTGCATTTGATGTTGAAATGCCTTTAAGATTTGGTTTAGCCTCTCAGCAACCTCTTGAGAGCTTGTTAAAATAGGAATCAGAGAATACATGGGGGGGTGTCGAATGGGACAAACAGAGAAAGTTTCTTTATCGTATCTGGTTGTAGCCATTAAGTAAATGAATTCCTGGGGTAACTCCACTGACTTACTGGAGTTCCCTTATGAGTCAATTTGGTTCATGTATTTAGTCAGACTTATTTTTCCCTCTAGTTTCTTTCTGTATTTTTAGTGCTGGATCTGAAATAAAGGCAAGATAATAGAAGATACAAAATACTGTTTAGAAAGCACAAAAGTTCAGCATTTTACTTTGTGTGTGTTTTGAAACATAAGAACCACCCTACTGGGTCAGACCAAAAGTCCACCCAGCCCAGTGTCGTGTCTTCTAGCAGGGGTCAATGCCAGCTGCCCCAGAGGGAGTGAACAGAGCAGGGAATCAGGTGATCCATCCCCTTTCACCCATTCCGCACTTCTGACAAAGAGAGTTGAGGGGCACCATCCCCACCCATCTTGGCTAATAGCCATTGATGGACCTATCCACCACCAATTTAACTAGTGCTTTTTGAACCCTGTTATAGCCTTGGCCTTCACAACATCCTCTGGCAAGGAGTTCCACAGGTTGTGTGAAGAATTTCCTTTTATTTGGTTTAAACCTGCTACCTATTAATTTCATTTGGTGACCCCTAGTTCTTGTATTATGCAGATTTCTGAAGATCATTGAGATTTTTCTCTTGAAAAATCTTTGATATGCCAAGAGAAACATTTTAACAAGAATGAACCCCCTGCCCAAGGCTCTCAAGCTGTAAATCACGGAGGTTTGTAGATCCTTGGTCTTTGTAAAGTCAGATACGCTTATCAGGAGTGTCAGAAGCTGTTCTGTTTTTCAATGTATTTCTCTAGGATCCTAGGTTTCTCAGAGTCCACTTCACTTCTGTCCTTTTGTAGAGAAATACACATAAATGTATTGACTCTGAGCTCCAGCCAAAGATCTGCAGATTCTGCCCTTTGCTTATTGCTCTGTCCATTATCTGCATGGGAATGAAATTTCTGAGCATTGGGCGAGCACAGCTTATTATTTTGCCCAGTTGTGGACCTCTAGCCGTGTCTACACATGCACGCTAATTCGAAGTAGCGGCACTAACTTTGAAATAGCACCCGTCACGGCTACACATGTCGGGCGCTATTTCGAAGTTAACTTCGACGTTAGGCGGCGAGACGTCGAAGCCGCTATCCTCATCAGGAGATAGGAATAGCTCCCTACTTCGACGTTCAACGTCGAAGTAGGGACCGTGTAGTCGTTGCGCGTCTCGCAACGTCAAAATTGCGGGGTCCTCCATGGCGGCCATCAGCTGAGGGGTTGAGAGATGCTCTCTCCAGTCCCTCAGCTCAATGGTGGCCGCGTGGAGTGGCCCCTTAAAGGTCCCCTCCCCCTCCCTTCCTGTGCAGGAAGCTGAGGGAACGTGCAGGCGGCAGCCTAGACACGCGGCCAGCCTGCACGTCCCTCAGCCACCCAGAACAGGGCCAGCACCTGCCATGGCTGCCTGGCAGCCCCCCCAGGGGAGCCAGAGCAGCCAGGCCAGCCAGCCCGGCAGCCAGGCTGGGAAGCGGCAGCGGGGCCCCTCCTTGACGGAGGCCGAGCTGCAGGACCTGCTGGGGCTCTGGAGCGAGGAGTAGGTGCTCCAGGTAATGGGGAGCAAGAGGCGGAACGCAGATGCGTTCGCTCGGCTGGCCGAGGGCCTGGCCGCCCAGGGTCACCCTGCCCGCACTCTTGACCATGTCAGGAGTAAGGTTAAGGAGCTGCGGCAGGGTTACGCCCGGGCCTGGGATGCGGCCAGCCGATCTGGGGCCACCCCCATCACTTGCCCCTTTTACAGGGAGCTCAGGGACATCCTGGGCCCCCGGCACACCTCCTCCCCTCCAGCCACCCTTGATACCTCGGCCAACGAGCCCCAGCAGGCCCTGCAGCCGGAGTCCATCCCGGAGGTAAGTCCCGCACCCCGGGGGCCCCCCCTGGAGCCCACCCCCGGGCCATCGTGGCAGGAGGAGGAGGAGGAGGGGGGCTCCTCCTCTGCAGAGTCCGGGCTGCAGATCCTCCTCCTGCCCTCCCGGAGCAGCAGCCGGGCGTCCGCCCCCCGGGGATCTCCGGACCGTGGGAGTGGACCGACAGGTATGTACCCCCCTCTGGTGTAAACCCCCGGGGTTGAGGGGCGGGGGTAATAGATATGTGCCCAGGCCCCCCCACATGCCCACATGGCCATGGCCCCAAGGACAGCAGGGCCATGTCCCTCACAGCAGTGCATCAGCCCCTGCCCCCCCCGCCCCCCGCACGACAGTGCCATGGCCCATCCCCAGGCCAGGGGGGAGCAGAACCTCGAGGGTCCCCCGGGAGGAGGGGGTGGGACAGCCCACAGCAGCAGCATGTGATGGAGTGGGGGGAGTGCAAAAGGGAGACTCAGGCTAGATATGAGCAACAAGCTGAATAGCTCCCGGGGCAAAGGATGATCCTGGGGCTACAGCTGGCAGATGACATCTCTGCCCTGAACAAAGAGGAGGGAGGAGCCGAGCTGGCTTTGAATCGGGGCGGAGGCCGCAGGTAGAGGCTAGGGGAAGGGAGAGCTGGAAGGCAGCCAGCCTGAGGAGGGGGAAAGCCACACCCCGAGGGGCACCCCTTGGGGTCTTCTCCCCAGGACGGGTTGGAAGGACTGTCTCTGACTGCTGTGCGGTCACTCCCGAGAGAAACCGGGCATCTGTGGCCTAAGAAACCTCTCCTGTCAGACCCTGCTGAGTGAAGTGAGAGTCACTCCCGCCAGGGGACGGGGTGCAGTGCACGGGGACCCCTGAACCCCATCCATCCCAGTAGCATCTCACGGGGACGGGGATGGGGAACCTGCAGCACAGGGGTGGGGGGACAAGGGTCACTGCTCGGGGCCCACACTAACGCCTGTCTCCATTCTTCTTCCCCCCATCCTCCTGTGTTCCGCAGCTGCACCATCGGAAAGACCGGAAGAGAGCGCCGGCGAGGCATCAGTGGTCCTGGAATCCTCTCCGGGGCCATCGCTCCAGGCCAGCCCCTCGACGGAGGACCGGCCAGCCCCACGGCGGGCTAGACAGCGGACCCCGCAACAGCACCCGACGGCGACGGACCCCCAGCTGCTGGCCATCCATCGTCGGCAGCTGGAGGTCGCGGAGCAGCGCCTGCGGGTGGACCAACACGGCCTGGACCTGCCGGAGTGGGCGCTGGCCTGGTGCCAAGAGGCATGGGGGGCCTACATGGAGACATTCAACCATCTTGTGGACTACCTGGCCCCCCACGCCATGCCAGCCGCCGCAGCGCCCGCCCTGCCTGCTCCATCCGCCGCACCACCTGCTGCTCCGCAAGTCGCCGTCCCGTCCGCCGTCGCCCCGCCACCCACCACCGTGGGCCGGACCGCCGAGGGACACCTGGGGCCAGCTGAGACTCGCCAGTCATATCGTCTGGTCCGCCCGGCCCCCAGCCAGCCCCGGACAGGGCTGCAGCCGAGGCGGGGCTCCCGGCCGCCCACCCCCAGTGCCGGACTTTAGGGGAGTGGGGCCCGGGACGTGCCCACCCCTTGTATATAGTTATATATGTCCGAAAAGAGGATTGTTTTATTGACCCATTTCATTTATATTTGTGCCCCCCCTTTGCCCCGTCCCCCCATGTAAATAGTTCTCCCCTTCCTTATGTGATGGGGTTTAGGGGTCCCCCTGCACTGCACCCCGTTTGCTGGCAGGATTGACTTTTACTTAGCAGGTACAACAGAAGGTTTATTAGGCAACAGATGCCCAGTTTCTTCCAGAAGCGACAGCACAGCAGCCAGAGACAGTTCTTCCAACCCGTCCTGGGGAGAAGACCCCGAGGGGTGCCCCTCTGGGGTGTAGCTTTCCCCCTCCTCAGGCTGGCTGCCTTCCAGCTCCTCTTTCCCCAGCTTCCTAACTGCCGCCCCCAATTTAAAACTCAGCTTGGCTTTTTCCTTCTCTTTATTCAGGGCAGAGGTGTTACCTGCCAGTTGTAGCCCCAGGGTTATCCTTAGCCACTGGGAGCTGCTGCTTGCCTCAGACATCCAGCCTGACTCACACATGCACTCCCCGCACTTCATCACATCTCTCCCCGCTTCCAGACTGAACTGAGCGGGGTTACTTAGCCAGTGACCTGGGGAAGTTCGGGGCCCTCCCTGCGTGACAGGGCATTGGCTATGGTGTTGTTGTTTCCCTTTATGTGGACCACCTCCATGTTGTAGTTCTGCAGGAGCAGACTTCACCGCAGGAGCTTGACGTTGGCCCCTTTTATGTGATGCAGCCAGGTTAGGGGTGAGTGATTGGTGTACACGGTGAAACGCCGTCCAAACAGGTACGGCTGCAGCTTCCCCAGCGCCCACACAATGGCCAGACATTTTTTTTTTATGGCTGCGTAGTTTTGCTTTCAGGGCAGCAGCTTCTTACTTAGGTACACGATTGGGTGTTTTTCCCCTTGGTTATTTACCTGCATTAGCACAGCCCCCAGCCCCACGTCTGAGGCATTGGTGAACACCAGGAAGGGTTTGTTGAAGTCTGGATTTTCCAGCACTGGGGCCCTGACCAGAGCCTTCTTCAGCGCGCAGAGGGCCTCTTGGAACTGCTCAGTTCAGACCACCTTGTTAGGCTTTTCCTTTTTACACAGCTCCATGAGGGGGGCTGCGATGGAGCTAAAGTGGGGCACAAACCTCTGGTAGTACCCCGCCATTCCAATGAAGGCCTGGACCTGCTTCTTAGTCTGGGGTATGGGCCAATTTTTGACAGCCTCCACTTTAGCTGGCTCTGGCTTTAAGCAGCCGCTGCCCACCTTGTGGCCCAGGTAGGTTACCTTAGCCATTCCCACCTTGCACTTTCCTGCCTTGATAGTTAGACCAGCCTTTTGGGGTTGGTTCAGCACCTGCTTGACCTGGGACACATGGTCCTCCCACGTTTGGCTGAAGATGCAAACGTTGTCCATGTACGCCAGGGCAAAGCTCTCCATCCCTTTCAGTAGCTGGTCCACCAGACACTGGAAGGTACCAGGTGCCCCCTTGAGGCCAAAGGGCATGACCAGGAACTTGTAGAGCCCCACAGGGGTGATGAAAGCTGACTTGAGCTGGGCATCGTCGTCTAATGGCACTTGCCAGTACCCCGTGGTGAGGTAACGGGCTTCCCCCAGCTTGTTTAAAAGGTTATTAGGCCTGGGTATGGGGCAGGCGTCCGATACAGTGATGGCATTAAGCTTGCGATAGTCCACACAAAACCGAACAGACCCATTTTTTTTAGGGACTAACACCATGGGAGAGGCCCAGGGGCTGGACGAGGGTTGGATTACCCCCAGAGCCAGCATGTCTTTAACCTTCTGCTCTATGTCCTGAGCCGTCTTTCCTGTGATTTTGAATGGCACACACTTGATAGGGGCATGGGTGCCTGTTTCTATTCGGTGGACAGCTAGGTTAGTGCGTCCACGTTTGTTAGAGAACAGCTGTTGATGCGAATGCAGCACCTCCTTGATTTCCGTTTGCTGGGCAGAGGTTAGCTGGTTTGAGAGGGGAATAGACTCCAGCAAGGAGCTGGCTTCAGCCCTTGTGAGTAAATTCACCAAGGGATCATTTTCCTGCCCCTTCTAGTGTTTGCACACGGCCAGCACCAAGTTTTTTCTGTTTTAGTAAGGTTTTATTATGTTTACATGATAGACCCGATGGCTGTGGGCCCGGTTTGACAGTTCCACCACATAATTTACGTCATTTAGCTGTTTGACGACCTTGAAGGGCCCATTCCAGGCCGCTTGCAGCTTGTTCCGCTGCACAGGTACAAGGACCATCACTTGGTCCCCGGTGGCACAGGCTCGGGCCCTGGCGTTACGGTTATACCAGACCTTTTGCTTCCTTTGGGCCATGGAGAGGTTTTTCCTGGCCAGGCCCATGAGCTTGGTGAGTTTTTCCCGGAAGGACAGTACATACTGTACCACTGACTCCCCTTCAGGAGAGTCCGTCCCCTTCCACTCGTCTTTGAGCAAGTCCAAGGGGTCCCGTACCCTCCTTTCATACAGCAGCTCAAACGGGGAGAACCCCGTGGATTCCTGGGGCACCTCCCTGTATGCAAACAGCAGGTGGGGTAAGTACTTGTCCCAGTTATGGGGGTATTGATTTATGAAGGTTTTTAGCATTTGCTTCAGAGTCCCATTGAACCTTTCCACCAGTTCATTGGTCTGCGGGTGGTAGGCTGTGGCCCAGGTGTGCTGGACCCCACACTTGACCCACAAGCTTTGCAGTAGGGCTGACATGAAGTTGGACCCCTGATCTGTGAGGACCTCCTTGGGGAACCCCACTCTGCTGAAAATGGACAGCAGTGCATCCGCCACGGTGTCAGTGTTGATAGAGGTTAAGGCCACTGCTTTGGGGTATCGCGTGGCAAAATCTACCACTACTAAAGTATATTTCTTCTCCGAACGCGTTACCTTGCTGAAGGGTTCCACTATGTTTATAGCCACTTTTTGGAAAGGCTTCTTTATGATGGGCAGTGGCCTTAGGGGAGCTTTCCCCTTGTCCCGGGTTTTTCCCACCCTCTGGCAGGGATCGCAGGACAGGCAATACAGACGGACAGCTGCAAAGATTCCTGGCCAAAAAAAGTTTTGTAACAACCTTCTTTTGGTGCAGTGGATCCCCTTTTGTCCTGCGAGCAGGACATCATGGGCTAGGTACAGCAACCTGCGCCGGTACTTTTGGGGAACCACCAGTTGCCTCTGGACTTTCCATGGCTCCGCTTTGCGTCTGGGAGCCCATTCCCGGTACAGGAATCCCTTTTCCCACAGGAATTTTTCCCTGCAGCCCTCCCCCAGCTGGGGAGCTGAGCTGAGACTGGCCAGTTCCCTCAGCTTTTGCAAGGAGGGGTCTTTTTGCTGCTTTGCCTGAAATTTTTTGGCTGGGGCAGGGGCGGATGCTACTTTCCCATCCCTGTTTGGCTTCAGCACCCCTGGCCTGTGAGATTTGGTTTTTGGGGGCCCCCTTTTTTCAGGGTTGGCCCCTGTGTCTCCTGTGACTTTGGCTGGGCTTGTACCCCTGAATCTGGGGAGCGTACCCCTCGTTTTTTTTGGCTACGGGTTAGGACCAGGGCACGAGGGCGTTTACCTTGCCAGTTCTCCAGGTCAGCCCCCATCAGTACATCCGCCGGCAAATGGCTGTGCACGCCCACCTCCTTCGGGCCTTCCTTCTTCCCCCATTTCAGGTGCACCCTCGCCATGGGCAGCTTGAAAGGGGTTCCATTAATTCCTGTTATTGTCAGGTGGGAATTGGGTATCATGCAGCCCGGTGCCACCACCCCGGGTCGGGCCAGCATCACGTCAGTGCCTGTGTCCCAGAACCCCGTGACCTTTTTCCCGTTTACCTTGAGGTGTTTGAGCCGTTTGCTCCACAGAGGTAGCGCTGCCCCCACTCTGTAAACTGGCCTCTGAGCATTTGGTCCCCCTGGTGAGCTGGTTTGTGGGGCGGACTTAGCCCAATCCAAGTGCCTATTGTCAGCACCACCCGCCTTGGCCGCCAGCCTTTTTGGCTTCTGGGACTTCACCCAGCTGACTCCACGACCCCCCGGCCTGCTCAACCTGTCTGGGAGCCTGGGGCACTGGGCTGCTCTATGCCCCTTTCGCCCACAGCGATAACAGCCTGGGTCTTGTTGTGTCCCTTGGGCCGGCTGCTCTGTCCGGGCTCTGTTTGGCTCTCTGGGGGGTAGGTGGCTGGCCCCTCTTTCCTGGGCTCGCCCAAGAGGTGGTCCCCTTTGTCGTACAGTTAGGGACCGGTTTTTTTGAGATTTTCGGTCTCTCCGGGACTCCCTCTCTCCCCGGGGCTCACTTTTTTTGTGGGGCTTACTTTCAAACCTGGCCCGGCTGTTTGTGAAGTTATTTGGCAGTTTTTCTGCATTGTGTGAATTCTTTGGCTTCCGGTCCACGAACCACACCCTCAGGTCAGGTGCGCACATCTTGTAGAATTTCTTCATGACCGCCAGCTCGATCAGGTCCTCTACGGACTAGACTCCCATTCCAAACGCCCACTTCTGGTAGTATTGCTTCAGGCGGGCGGTTGTATTTACGTGGGTTTCCTCTGGCCTTTTTTGCGCCTCCTGGAACTTTTTTTTGTACATCTCCGGAGTCAGCCCGAACTTATGCAGCAGGGCCTGTTTGAACCGTTTATAGTCCCCAGGCTGCAGCCCCTCCAGCTGGCTGAGCACTGCTGCGGCCTTCTGGCCCAGCAAGGGGGTGAGGTGCCGGAGCCACTTATTTGGGGGAACCTCATGCAACTCACAGGCTCGCTCAAAGGCGGTAAGGAACTCGTCCATGTCCCCTGGGTCCTGACACTGGGCCAGCACATGCGTTTTCAAGTGACTGGCCACCCCAAGCCGTCTGGCCCTCTCCCTGCTTACTGCAGCTGGGGCCTCTTGGCGTCTCGCCTCTGCCATTGCCCGCTCATGCTCCCGCTCTTGCTCTTTCTCCGTCCGTTTTTGTTCTTTCTCCTCCCGCTCTTGCTCTCTTTCCTCCTGCTGTTTCTCTTGTAGCTGGCGCTCGTGCTCACGCTCTCTTTCTTGTTCCTGGCGCTTGTGCTCACGCTCTCTTTCCCGTTCCTGGCGCTCCAGTTCCTTTAATTTCACCTTGAGCTCCAGCCGTCGCAGCTTTGCGGCGGGGGACTCTGCCCGCGATGGACCACCGCTAGCTGAGCGCGACCTGGCGGGTACCGCGTCTGTCTGACAGCGTCGAGCCCCTGCTCCTGTTGGAGAATTTGAAACGCTTCCCGAGGCTGACCAGCCACTTTTTGCCGGGACAGGGTCTGCCCCCCCGGATCGGTCATTCTCTTCCAGCTGGGCAATCAGCTGGGCCTTGGTTGCCTTCCCCACGGTCAGGCCCCTCTCTCTGCACAGCCCCACTAGCTCTGCCTTTAGGAGTTGGGTATAATCCATCTCCCCGCTGCCTCCTGGGGTATCCACTCACCAGCAGCAGCTGCAGGAATTGCTTTGCTCCCCCTCTGGCTTTTGTGAGGCTTCTTCTTTCTCTTGTGCTCAGACAGCCACTGCTGGGAGCTCATCCATGGGTGCAGTGCATCCCACTCCTGACACCAGTGTGATGGGGTTCAGGGGTCCCCCTGCACTGCACCCCGTTTGCTGGCAGGATTGACTTTTACTCAGCAGGTACAACAGAAGGTTTATTAGGCAACAGATGCCCAGTTTCTCCCAGAAGCGACAGCACAGCAGCCAGAGACAGTCCTTCCAACCCGTCCTGGGGAGAAGACCCCGAGGGGTGCCCCTCTGGGGTGTAGTTTTCCCCCTCCTCAGGCTGGCTGCCTTCCAGCTCCTCTTTCCCCAGCTTCCTAACTGCCGCCCCCGATTCAAAACCCAGCTCGGCTCCTCCCTTCTCTTTGTTCAGGGCAGAGGTGTTACCTGCCAGTTGTATCCCCAGGGTCATCCTTAGTCACTGGGAGCTGCTGCTTGCCTCAGACATCCAGCCTGACTCACACATGCACTCCCCCCACTTCATCACACCTTGTCATCCCTGGTTTTCTTTTTATTGACCAATGTATCCGTTACATGCAATACTTTTTATTATTGTTTTATTTGTACAGAATGCTTTTGTTAGAAGAGGTCTTGTATATAGTTTGTTCTTGTTTTAATTATAGTTAAAAAAAAAAAGTTCTAAAAGAAAAAGCAGTTTAAGTTCAGCCACAAGTGCGTGCTGTCATTTGTCCAGGAAAAGTGGTGGGGGGGTGCGGTTGGGTGCTCCGTGGTGTGGGCGTAGGGGCAGGAAGTGTTGTGGAGGAAGGGGTGGGCAGTGGGGGGCCTGGCAGAGTTCACCCCGCGGCCTCATCATCGAAGTGGGTCCGCAGGGCCTCCCGGACCCGGGTCCCTTCAGGGTCCACCTGCCGACTGGGGGCAGCGGGTGGCTGCAGGTCGGCCCTGCCGGCCTCCACAGCCCAGCCCTGATAAAAGGTCTCCCCCTTGCTCTCCACCAAATTGTGCAGGGCGCAGTAGGCACCCACAATCTGGGGGATGTTGTTGGGGCCTGCATCCAGGCGGGTGAGGAGACATCTCCAGCGTCCTTTCAGGCGGCCAAATGAGCGCTCCACCACCTGGCGCACGTGGTTCAGGTGCTGGTTGAAGCACTCCTGGCTGGCAGAGAGATGGCCCGTGTACGGGTGCATGAGCCAGGGCCGGAATGGGTACGCCGCATCTGCGATGATGCAGAGGGGCATGGTGGTGTCCCCCACAGGGATCTCCCGCTGGGGGATGTAGGTCCCCGCTCCAGCCGGCGGCACAGGCCCGAGTTCCGGAAAACCCGGGCGTCGTGGGTGCTGCCAGGCCAGCCCACATAAATGTCCTGGAAACGGCCCCGGCTGTCCACCAAGGCCTGGAGGACCACAGAATGGTAGCCCTTGCGATTGATGTAGCGTCCTCCACTGTGATGCGGGGCGCGGATGGGGATGTGAGTCCCATCCAGAGCCCCGAAGCAACTGGGGAAGCCCAGCGTGGCAAAGGCCGCGATGGTGGCGTCTGGGTCCCCCAGCCTCACGAGCCTGTGCAGGAGCATGGCGTTGATGGCGTGCACAACCTGCAGGGAAAGCACATGGGAGAGCACCAATGAGGGGTGAGCAGGGTGTGCGTGGCCCTGCCCTCCCCTGCCCTGCCCTCCTCTGCCCTGCCCTCCTCTGCCCTCCCCTGCCCTGCCCTGCCCTGCCCTCCCCCACCCTGCCCTGCCCTGCCCTACCCCACCCTGCCCTCCTCTGCCCTCCCCTGCCCTGCCCTCCTCTGCCCGGGCCCCCCTCCCCTGCCCTGCCCTCCCCCCGTGGGTCCTCTTACCTCCATGAGGACAGCCCCGACGGTGGCCTTGCCGACACCAAACTGCTGTCCCACGGATCGGTAGTTGTCTGGAGTGGCCAGGTTCCAGACAGCGATGCCGACCTGTTTCTCCACAGGGAGGGCACGCCGCATGGCGGTGTCCTGGTGCCTGAGTGCGGGGGTGAGCCACTGGCACAGCTCCATAAATGTCTGCCGGCTCATCCTGAAGTTCCTGAGCCAGCAGTCGTCGTCTCACTCCTCAAGCACCAGCCGCTCCCACCAGTCGGTGCTGGTGGGGTAGCTCCACAGGCAGCGGTGTGTGAGGCGGGGGGGGGCGGGGTGCTGCAGGGTTGCGGGGTTGAGCCCTGCTGCCCTGGGGGCAGCTCCTCCTCCGGTGTAGCAAGGAGGTGCTCAGCTGCCTCCTGCATGGCATGGATCAGGGTGAGCCCTGCTCCTGTCGGGAGGACTGGGTGGACCTCTGGCTGCTGCTGCTGCTGCTGGGGGTCCATGCCTGCGTCGCCCGGGGTCTGTGTGCCTATGGCTCCTCAGACCGCGTGCTGTGCAGGCTGTGTGTGTCTGGGAGGGGCCCTTTAAGGGAGCGGCTAGCTGTTGCCCCGGAAGTGCTAGTCCGCCCTGTGACCCTGTCTGCAGCTGTGCCTGGCATCCCTATTTCGATGTGTGCTACTTTGGCGTGTAGGGCTGTGTCTAGATGTGCACGCTACTTCGAAGTAGCAGCGCCAACTTCGAAATAGCACCCGTCAAGGCTACACGTGTTGGGCGCTATTTCGAAGTTGAAATCAACGTTAGGCGGCGAGATGTCGAAGCCACTAACCTCATGAGGGGATCGGAATAGCGCCCTACTTCGAAGTTGAACATCGAAGTAGGGCACGTGTAGCCAATCCGCGTCCCGCAACATCGAAATAGCGGGGTCCGCCATGGTGGCCATCAGCTGGGGGGTTGAGAGACGCTCTCTCTCCAGCCCCTGCGGGGCTTTATGGTCACTGTGTGCAGCAGCCCTTAGCCCAGGGCTTCTGGCTGCTGCTGCTGCAGCTGGGGATCCATGCTGCATGCACAGGGTCTGCAACCAGTTGTCGGCTCTGTGGATCTTGTGTTGTTTAGTGCAACTGTGTCTGGGAGGGGCCCTTTACGGGAGCAGCTTGCTGTTGAGTCCACCCTGTGACCCTATCTGCAGCTGTTCCTGGCACCCTTATTTTGATGTGTGCTACTTTGGTGTGTAGACGTTCCCTCGCAGCGCCTATTTCGATGTGGTGCTGCCCAATGTCAAAGTTGAACGTCGACGTTGCCAGCCCTGGAGGACGTGTAGACGTTATTCATCGAAATAGCCTATTTCGATGTCTCCAAATCGAAATAAGCTACTTCGATGTAGGCTTCACGTGTAAACGTAGCTTCTGTGTGCATCTTGTTGCCTACTATATACTTTTACATGGCTGTCAATACAGGTCTGGTTTCTTCTCCATTCTTTCACAGAGGCAAACAGTCATGGCTGAAATTGCAGGGCTCAGACTGTCTGAAAGCCACCTGAGCTATGATCCTCCAAAATCCTTCTACGTGGGAAGGTCTCAGATGCTGAAAGAAGAAATGTAACTGGGAGTCTTCTTCCAAGTAAGGAGGAACAGATTCAGCAGTGTGTGGCCATGCAGCTGGGGATGCTACCTTTTAGAGGAGTTATAAAATGGAGGTCTCAGTAACTGGGGGGTCACTTAAAAGCCCATGGTGCTTTTCAGTGTTAGCCACAGAGTCTTGGCCAAACTTTAGCCCTGGCAGCTGTGGTCTTCCTCTACGTTCACTCTGCTCTTAGAAATGAGTAGACTTGTCCTTACTTCCACTGTAGCTTAAGCAGTTGCTGTCTGTGAATGCTCCGATCTTCTCAGTGGAAAAACACGACTCAGCACACAGGAGCTGCGTCTACACGTGCACGCTACTTCGAAGTAGCGGCACTAACTTCGAAATAGCGCCCGTCACGTCTACACGCGTCGGGCGCTATTTCGAAGTTGAAATCGACGTTAGGCGGCGAGACGTCGAAGTCGCTAACCCCATGAGGGGATGGGAATAGCGCCCTACTTCGACGTTCAACATCGAAGTAGGGACGTGTAGACGATCCGCGTCCCGCAACATCGAAATAGCGGGGTCCTCCATGGCGGCCATCAGCTGGGGGGTTGAGAGATACTCTCTCTCCAGCCCTTGCGGGGCTCTGTGGTCACCGTGGGCAGCAGCCCTTAGCCCAGGGCTTCTGGCTGCTGCTGCTGCAGCTGGGGGTCCGTGCTGCATATACAGGGTCTGCAACTAGTTGTTGGCTCTGTGTATCTTGCACTGTTTAATGAAAGTGTGTCTGGGAGGGGCCCTTTAAGGGAGCGACTTGCTGTTGAGTCCGCCCTGTGACCCTGTCTGCAGCTGTGCCTGGCTCCCTTATTTCGATGTGTGCTACTTTGGCGTGTAGACGTTCCCTCGCTGTGCCTATTTCGATGTTGGGCTGAGCAACGTCGAAGTTGAACATCGACGTTGCCAGCCCTGGAGGACGTGTAGACGTTATTCATCGAAATAGCCTATTTCGATGTCGCAACATCGAAATAAGCTATTTCGAAGTTGGGTGCACGTGTAGACGTAGCCAGGGTGTGCAAGCAGCAGTTATGATGTACAGAGCAACAGCCCCTCCCATTATCCACCCTCAACCTTGACAGTGACTGTCACAACAGAGAGACGGGGCGCTGAGCAGCAAAGGTGCCTGAATGATGTATCTGGGATGGGTTCTTCCATGCGGGTCTCTTCTCACCCAGTGGATGAAGGATATTCTAGGTGCATCAGCAACGTGAGTATGTTGTACGTAGGGCCCTACGAAGTTCATGGCTGTGAACAATGCCTCATAGATCATGAAATTGGGTCTTTTGTGTGTGTTTACCCCATGCTACATAGGTTCCACTGGGGAGACCAGCCTTTCTCAGGTGGGGGTCCTTGACTAAAAGGGAGCTGTAGGGGGATTTCCAAGTAATTGGAGGGGAATTGCAGTATTGCCACCCTGACTTCTGCACAGTCTTGAGACCCAGCAGCTGGCCAGAGAGCAGCAGCTGTTGGTTGGGTGCCCAGCTTCGAAGGCAGTGCCCCACAAGTAGCAGTGTGGAAGTGGGGGTGGCAATAGCACACATGCATTATTGCCTGGATGGCCAGAGATTGGGGTGCTGCTGTCTGATGATCCGGCTCTGCATGCAGCAGAAGTACAGATGGCAATACCGCACCAGGCCATCCTTACTTCTGTGCTGCTGCAGGTGGTCGCTCTGCCTTCAGAGCTGGCTTTCCAGGCAACGGCCTCGCCTCTCTAGCTGCCTGGCTCTGAAAGCAGCACCACTGCCAGCAGCAGCGCAGAAGTGTTGCCATACTTCAACATCCCTACAATATCCCTACAACCCCCACCCAGGCTCCTTTCTGAGTCTGGACCCTATAGTTACAACACCAAGAACTCTCACATTTAAATAGATGAAACCATGAAATTTATGGTTTTTAAAATCCTGTGACTTTGAAATTGACTAAAATGAACTATTAATTTGGCAGGGCCCTAATTATTCAGAGAACATTTAGAGCTGCATTGTGCTGGGCCAGCACCAGGGGTCCTGTGGAGACCTGGTGCCCCACACTTCCCAGAGCTACCCAGTACTGAGGAGTACATCCCCACTCCCAGACCAGACCCACACACCTCTCTGGACGAAGCTGGCTAGTTCTGTCCCAAAACCTGGTGGTGAAGAGAAAGGGGGAAAAGTTTCCCAACTTTGGCTCCTCAGCATGTATCCCTGGAGGAGCTGTGCCAGAACAGCCACTGGTGCTCTCCTACTTGGCCTGGCATGGGCTGGGTAGGCCGCTGGTACCTCATCCTCATGTTGATGATGGACATGAAGAAGGGCTGCCCAGAGCTGCCCCCAAAAGAACAGGGACTTGTGGCTAGGACACATCCAGTGGACAGAGGGTGATCCTTCACCCCCACAGAGTTACCCCTGGAGTTAGGCTCTTCCCAGTGTGAGTCAGGGGCAAGGATCCTGGGGAAGGAGATCACCAGCAAGGGTCTTCCCCATCCCACTGTCCTGGTTTGGCCTTGTGGTGGAGGCCGAGAGCCCTACCCCAACCCCTGAGAGTTCTCAGACAGCTGGTGCTACCCAGGCAGTAGTCAAGTGCCTTTCATTAGTGCTGGCCCCTGGCACCACCTCTTGGGGTTTCCTGATTCCCAGAGAGCCAAGGATTCCACCCCATATGCCAGAGACTTTGTGGGGATTTAATAAATCTGGGGATGTGATATATTCTGCTGACAATTTTCGGAGGCCTGGGTGTTGATTGGCATGGGGAGGAAGGGGATTCAGGGGAATAAATATGTGCAACCTTGATCATACCTCTGACCTGCACACTCTTCCCCTGGACATGCCCTGTCTCCTCTCTGCTTCTGCACCTGTCCTTAACCAGACAGAGGCGCCTGTGCAACATGCAGAGCCACAAGAGAGGAGAGTGGCAGTCCGGAGCAAGAAGCGCTTGCTCCACAAGTGGTGCTAAGTCCTGATCCAAAAAGGAGTTGAGGGGGTTGCAAAATTATAGTGTGGAGAGGGGCAAGTGGAGGATTGCAGTACTTCTACCCTTACTTCTGTGCCGCTGCTGGCAGCAGTGCTGCCTTCAGAGCTGGGCAGCTGGAGAGCAGTGGCTGCTGGCTAGAAGCCAGCTCGGAAAGCAAAGTTGTCACCAGTAGCACCACAGAAGTCAGGATGGCTTGGCATGGCATTGCCATTCTTCTGCTCTGCTGTCGGCACAGATGGGCTCTAGGTCAACGGTAGCCACTCTCTAGCTGCCCAGCTCTGAAGGGAGTGGAGCAGAGAAAAGGCATAATATGTTATTGCCAGCCTTACTTCTGAGCTGTTGCTGGTGTGGTGGCACCTTCAGAGCTGGGCCCCCAGTCAAAAGCTGCTGCTGTCTGGCCACTCAGAACAGAAGTAAGGCTGATAATCCTGCAACCCCCTATGACTTCATGACTCTCCCCCACCAGAAACTCCCTTTTGGGTCAGGAACCCCAACTGGAGACAAATTGGACGCTGTCAAATCTGTATCTGATATGGTAAAAGCACACAAAAGACCTGATTTCCTGGAGGCACATGAGATACCTCGTTCCCTAATGCACTTTTCATGGCAGTGAATTTGGTAGGACCCTAAATATAACTAACTGCCGGGGTAGCCAGCCTATGTTAAACACCATTGGCACCCTCATGTTGCACATGGTAATATTGCAGTAGGTCTCTCTGTGCAGAGCTGGTTCTGCCTGTGTGCCATGGAGGGCAGGAGAAGTGGTCAGGGGTTATTGTCTTTGTTCTGATATTTTCTCCATACAGTTCCTTCCTCTGCTGACTCTAGTGGTTGTTGTGTAAGAGTTCAGCATGATCTGAACTTGAGTGAATTTGTGCAGCCGCCAAGCCTGGTGACTGCTTATTCACGTCACTGAGTGAGCCGGGAAACATGCTGATTTAGAGGAAGGCTAATCACAATACTACTTTATTGTTAGCAACAGGCACATGTAACGGAGAAGATTAAAATAAACCAGGGAAGAGGGCATTTTGGGTATGGAGGATAAATTCAGATCTTTCTCAAGAAAAAATGCTCCTGAAACTGGGCTGCCTAATATGGGCTCAGAGAAGCTTCCAAACACATGCTTCATGGCCAGGCCCAGCAGAAACTAAGCAGGGTTGACTCAGCTCAAGTCCAGCTCTACACAAGTTTTTCAGGCCAGTAGAGTGATGACTTGCCTTGTTTTCATCTGGAACAACCAGTCAAGAAGGGAGCCCCACACAGAGGGGCTGGCAGGCTCCCCGCTAGCTGCTGCACCATGTGACTCCCAGAAGCAGTGGCTCCTACATGTGGGGCAGCCAGGACGCTCTGCATGCTGTCGCCAACTTAAGCACCACTGGCAACATGCCCACAGGCCAGGAACTGTGACCAACAGGAGCTGTAGGGGTGGTGCTTGTAGATGGGAAAGTGCACAGAGCTGCCTGGCCGTGCCTCTGCCTAGGAGCAAGAAGCGGGAGCTGTCCCTGCTTCTGGGAGCTGCTTGAAGTAAGTGTTGACCAGAGCCTCCAGCCCATCTCCTCATCTCCAGCCCCACCCCAGAGCAAATACCACAGCCAGAGCCTGCACCCCCTCCTGTACCTCGGCTGTTTGAGCCAGTGAGAGAGCAAGTGAGAGAGGATGGAGTGGGGGATGGCGTAAGCAGGGGAAGGAAGGAGAAGGAGCGTGGCGTGGGCAGAGCCTCGGGCAGACAAAGGTGTTTGGTTTTCTGCCAGTGGAAAGCTGGGAACGCTGTTGGTAAGGGGTGTAGCAATACTGGTACAAACTGCAGAAAGGACATGGTTATATGGGAGCAAAGGCACCGTGTACCGAATTAGTTTAGTCTCCTACAATGACAGGAGGAAGCGATATTGATATGTGCACCTTATAACCATGTTACTGTGTCTACGCTAGGGAATTGTATCAGTTTAGACCAGTGGAGGTAACATGATGCAATATTTGTGCACTAACAAACTTGCAGTGGTTCAAATCTAGCCCAGGTTAGCTGTGACTGGAAGGTGTTGCCATATGGTCCCTTTGGGGCCTCCTGCATCAAATGGGTTGGGAATCCCCATAGCACATACCTCAGCTTTTAGCAACCCATTCAGGCATCCCATAGATGAACCAATGGACCTAGAGACTGGCCTCCCCACTTGGTCCTAGAAAAAGCTGTGTCATCCAGCTCAGGATGAAGGATGCTGGTAGTCTGGGGGGAGGACGGGAGGATGGAGTCCTGCAGGAAGCCAGGCCCACCCCAACCCTTACCACCAGAGCAGACCAGGAAACTTGCTTTCCCGTCCTACAAAATATTTCCCTTCCTGGTTTGGGAAAAAATATCTCAGAAACTTTTGCACTGCCACCCATCCCCTCTCCTCCGCCCCCCCCCCCAAAAAAACCCCCCAAAACTA